>NW_027491037.1:0-1362810 GCF_021521415.1 Bidens hawaiensis | reverse complement strand
AAATTAGGGGTTAGGATTTTGAGTTAATTGAATTAAGTCGGTTGGGGTTTAAGTTGAAGGAGAGAGAGATGAAAATGTTAAAAATTTCTCTAACTCCGTCTCTTATACCTTTTAAAAGTGGGTTTTAAATTTATTTTGTCATGTAGTGAGTAAATAGCTGTCAAACATTTAAAATGTTTTAAGGAAATAAAACCTTGCTTGATAAAGTTTTCCCACTTAAAACCTTGCTCTTCGAAGCATATTTTAGTAAACCTTACTCGGAAAGTTTATTCATTTTAGTTTGCTAGTATATGAATCTCACTTTTCAAAGCTTGCTCGTTCCAGACTTATTTCAGAAATATAAGTATTTAGAAATTACTCGAAATACAAGATTGCTCAAGAAATAAATCACAAGACAAATAATCAAGTATAAACTATCAAATAGGCAACCTTGCTAGGAATCAGTTAAGAATCCCAAAATAATATCTTATACATATTTCTAATTGTCAACCTTGCTCGAACTTCTGAATAACACAAACCTTACCCGAAATTTCATAAACAGTTAAACAAATATTCAATCAAGTATACTTTGAAGCAAGTATGCTTGATATACTTCAAGAATACAAAGTGTGCTAGAGAAGAAATCTTAAGACAAAGTGTACTCGAAAAGTAATGTTTTGAAGTTACCAAGTATGTTAAGAAAACACTTCAAGATTTCAAAATGTGCCCGAAACATAAAGTGTGTCCGGAAAACTAAGCTTGCCCGAAAACACTTGTAATTTCAAAGAATCATATTCACAATCATGAACTATGCTAGACAAAAACTCATAACAATTAAAACATCAAAGTTTACCCGAAACAATTTTTCCAAGCACATTCACAAGTAACATATATCCATCAAGTGTGCCTGAATTTAAAGTTTACCCGATGATGTATGAAAAATTCATTTAAACACTCATAATCACAAAGCTTGCTATAATGAAGTCAAGTAGTCAAACAAAACACCTAAGTGTGCTAGAAAGTCCAAAAACATTAAAGCTCGCTGGAGGTAACATAAGCTTGCTAGAATGACCTAAACAACCTATAAAACAGTTAAGTTTGCTAAAAAGTTCAGAAATCAACAAAGCTTGCTAATGAACAGTGTAATCAAACATATCAAATAGCTTGCTAAAAACAGTTGTACTTTCAATCAAATCAACAAGGTATACTAGAAAGTATAAACTATATAAAAGCTTGCTAGAAACATCATATTTAGATATAATCAAATATCAAGCTTGCTTGAAAAGTTTAACTTTAAGTAAAACAGTAAACTTTACCTGAAAGTTTGTAAAAACTTCAAAGCATGCTCGAAACGGATAAACTTAGACAAAAACATCTAAGTTTGCTCGAAAAGGTTAAGAATCATCAAACCTTACTCGAAAATACATATTCATACCTTTTGAAGGTAAAATGCAACTCTTTTTGTCTTAAACCAAATGTCAAACATTTTTATCTTTAAGGGTCATTGTTTAAGAGCAAATGGTGCATAAGAGATCGAATTTCAGTTATCTTTCCTTTCAATCATTTTCTTCTTTTTATGAAAAGATCTCAACATGGGATCATATTGACTAAGTTGCTTCTCAAAACTTCATTCTCAGCATTATTATGACAGTTTAGACAGGTTAACAGCAGATCTAGACTTAGCATGAATTTCATTTCTTAGGTGATATGATTAAGGTTCATTTAAGATTCATAATACTAAATGGATAACACATATTACTTTCCGATGCTCCATATCTATTCTCAAGGCTTATTTGGCTTTCTCCAGATCACCCCGAATTAACTCCGACCCCCTGATATTTGGTTAAAACTTTTAATGACAGAACTTATGATATATATATATATATATATGATATATATATATATATTGTTTTTTTTTGTTATTTATTTTTTTTTCTAACATAAGGTTGTGAACATATATAACAACATTGTTTGTTTAATCAGTACATTTTGTCCACTTGTGTCATTCTCAAATAAATACTTCATTTTGGAGACCAAATACCAACGGACTCGTGTATGACTGGATATTCACTTTTCTGCCTATCATTCGGAAAGATGTATATTGGAACATGCATAGACAACAATGTAACTCCACATTAAGCTTAGCCGTTTCTTTATGTTTATATCACCTTAAATTTTACACATCATGGGAAAGCAACCATACATTTCAATGACTGCACTAAGTGTCTTTTTAGCCTATTAAATCCATATGATTGGCCAAATAGTCAATGTACTATCATTTCCCAAAAGGTTTGATCAATTTTCATTGAAACCTTTTTAAGCTTCTATAAAGCTTTGAACTGAATAATCTTATCATATCTCCACACCATTAATCAACTTGCTCTATTTTTGTCAAAAATGTTTTAAGCAAAATTCATTTGAAAAGTTCATTTGAGCATGTAATTTAGACACAACAGCATATTTTGATTCTAACAAAAAGTAAGATATTCAAATCTTAATCATGACATCATCAACACACGCAGACTTCACAAAATGCATAGTCTAGCAAATCCTAACAATTTCATATCAGATAAATTACATACTTAAGATGTCAGATAAGCATACATCCAAATAGTTCAATTTAAAATACTTATCTGGATATCACACATGTTAACTGATAGATAAACATAAGCATCAAAGATACTTAAGTTGAACATATATTCAATAAAGCATACATCAGTTAACATCAAGATCACAGATTCACATATAAATCTTTGATCATCAACCTAAGCATCAAATATACCTAAGTTATATAGATAATCAATTAAGCATGCATCAGTGAATCAAACAACAACATATTTCATACACAACAATCACTTAGACCTTTTCTCAAGATAATCAATTAGCACATAAAGCACACATCATTAATCATACCTCATCTAAGTTGATCATTCCCAGGGCTTTCAAAAGAAAGTTGAACCTGGTTTTATCAAGTGGTTTTGTGAATAGGTCAGCCAAATTATCACTTGTATCAACTCTTTTCATTTCAATTACACCTTTTTCATTGCAATCCCTAATGAAATGATGTCTAATTTCAATGTGTGGTTGTTTCTTAGAATGTTGTACTGGATTCTTAACATGAAAAATGCAGCAGTATTATCATGAAAATAGGAGTGTTCAAGAATTTCAACCATAATCTAGCATTTGATTCTGAATCCATAGAACTTGTGCACAGAAGGCAGATGCAACAATATACTCAGCTTCAGCAGTTGAGATGGACACCATTGTTTGTTTCTTGCATTGCCAAGACACTAGACTGTCTCCCAAAAATTGACATCCACCTGAAGTTGACTCCTTGCTCATGTTGCACCCATTATAGTCACTGTCAGTATAAGCAATCAGATCAAAGGATTGGTTCTTTGGGTACCAAATCCCCAAATCAGGTTTTCCTTTCAAGTATCTAAAGATCCTCTTGACGGTTGTCATGTGAGAGACCTAGGAGTTGACCAAAATCTTGCACATACACATACAACAAACATTATATCAGGTCTTGAAGCAGTTAGGTACATCAAGGATCCAATTTTGGCTCTATATTCATGCTCATCAACAGGCTCCCCATTTTCATCTGCTATCACTTTCTCATGGGTGTCCATGGGTGTTGAAACAGTTTTGAAATCTTGACATTTGAACTTGTTAAATATGTCATGCACATACTTAGACTGGCATATGAAGATGCCATCAGCCTTTTGTTGAACTTGCAATCCAAGAAAGAAGTTCATTTCTTCCATTGAGCTCATTGAGTACTTGGATTTCATCACTTCTTCAAATTCATGGCACATTTGTTCATTTGTTGAACCAAAAATGATATCATCAACATAGACTTGTAGTAGAAGCAAATCTCTTCCTTTTTTCTTGTAAAAAGTTAGTTCCTCTTGAGAAACCATTATCAAGTAAGTGATTAGTTAACTCATCATACCATGCTTTTGGAGCTTGATGTAGTCCATACAAAGCTTTGTTTAACCTATACACTTTGTTAGGATAATCAGGGTTCTCAAATCCTGGTGGTTGAGATACATACAGTTCCTCTTCTATTTTTCCATTTAAGAAAGCAGATTTGACATCTAACTGGGAATACTCTTATATTCTTTGAGGCAGCATAGGCTAAGAAAATTCATATTGCCACAAGCCTTGCCACAGGTGCCAAAACTTCCTCAAAGGTCTATCCCTTCTTCCTGTAGGCATCCCAAAGCAACAAGTCTTGCTTTGTTCTTAATCACAACTACTCTTTCATCCTTTTGTTACTAAAAACCCATTTAGTTCCAATGGCATATCTGTTTCTTGGCCTATCTACAAGTTCCCACACTTGTAAATCTCTGAATTGTTCAAACTCCTCTTACACTGCCTCTACCAAATAGTTGTCTTTAAATTCTTGAACAATGTTCTTGGGTTCAATTTAGGATAGAAAGCGGTAGTACAAACAAATGTTTGCAGATTCAGAAGCACTTCATGTAACTCTTTCATTTATATCTCCAATTATTTTCATGTGGATGATTTCTTTCAACATAGGAGGATTGAACAATCACATCAGTAGACAAAGTAGAATCAAGATTTGATTCATTGAGATCTAGTTCATCAATGATCAAATCAGTTGTTGCATCATGAAATTCTGGTGCTTCTTTATTGTTCTGTTGTGAGGTAGATGCACCATTGTTTTCCATATTCAAGCTTTGAAACAGATCTTCAAATCTCTCTCTTCTTGCAGTCTCTTCTTCACTTATTTGGTTGCTTGAATCTTCCTCATTTAGAACTTGATCAATCTGTACTTCCTGATTGTCTTGATTACCATTTGCTTGATTTTGTTATGGATTTTGATTCTGTTCTTGATCATGATCCTGATCCTGTACTTGTTTAATTTCAGCGCTTGAAGTATCGTTTATAAATTTGTATTCACTTCGAGCAACTTTAGACCATAACTTGTCCAAATACAATTTCTTTTGTTTATTTTCTTCAATCTCACTAGTCTTGTAAAATGAATCTCACTAGTCTTGTAAAATGAATCATCAAAGTCTTCAAGATAAATCTTGAAGGACTTGATCAATTTCTCAAGATCAAATAGCCATGCAACATCAACTGTATTGAATTGATTTTCATTGAAAATTACATCTAAAGATTCAATCACACTCAAATGATCTTTGACATATGCTCTGTAGGCTTTTGAGTGTGTTGAGTAACCAACAAAGAAGCAATCCAAGGATTTTGCTTAAAACTGTTGAGATAATCTTTGGTGTTCAAAGGGAATATTTGCATCCAAATGGCTTGAGAAACTTGATCTAGGGATTTCTTTTAAACAAAACTCATAAGGAGTCTTGTCTTGACTTTTGTTAAGAAACACTCTGTTCTGAACATAGCAGGCTGTATTAATTGCCTCTGCCCAAATAGTGACAGGTAGAAAGGCATCTGCTAACATGGTCCTTGCAGCCTTAATGAGTGTTCTGTTTCTTCTCTCTACAACACCATTTTGTTCAAGAGTTCTAGGAGCAGAGAATTGTTTAAGTATTCCCTTTGCATTGCAGAATTCTTCCATGACTCCATTCTTGAACTCTGTCCCATTATCACTTCTCATTACCTTCACCCTTGCATCCAACTGGTTCTCAACCCTGGTTACACAGCTCTTAATTGAATCAGCAACTTCATCTTTGGTACTTAGGAAATAAACCCAAGTGTATCTTGAAAAATCATCAATTAGCACAAGATAGTATCTTTTCATTCCAATACTTTGAACACTTACAGGACCAAAAAGATCCATGTGAAGCATCTCAAGCACTTGATCAATGTGTTAATGAGTTTTGTCTTGTGTGAAGACTTGTGCTGCTTGCCCTTTTGACATGAGATGCATTTGTCATCAAGTTTGAACTCCCTTGTAGGTAAACCAATTACATGCTCACCCTTCACAAGTTTGTTCATGTTCTTTAAGTTGACATGACAAAGCTTCCTATGCCACAATTTGGTTTCATTTTCAGTAGCCTTGGATACAAAACATGTACCACCCCCTTGAAACAGCATCTTTCATATTCTGTTCATACATATTGCCATTTCTTAGAGCCATCATCATAATCATATCTTGAGGAATTACAAAGTCAGGTTTGAGAATAAGCAGTGAGAGTCATCAACCCAACTTTATACCCTTTATCACACATTTGTGAGATGCTCAAAAGGTTATATTGTAATCCTTCCACATAAAATATGTTATCAAATGTGACTTTTCCATTTGTCAAGATCCTTTTTCCAACAATTTTTCCACCATTCTCATCACTTCCAAAAACTACTGGACCTTCAAATTTCTCTTCATATTCAACAAGTGACCTTTTGTCACATGTCATATGCCGGGAACACCCACTATCCATGTACCATACTTCATTCAGTGGAGTGGACTGTTCCTGCATAAATCAAAGAAATTGATTAGTTGGGTGATTAAATGCAAGCTTAATCAACTTGCAAATCATCAGTTTCAATAACAATAGTTGCATTGGATGTGAGAGGAATAGGCTTAGGATCTTCATAAATAAGTTCACAATCATCAGATTCATCTGATTCATAGCCAATGTAAATTGGGCATTTCACATAGGGAATTATGCTTTTGCATTCTTGCACCACATAATCCTTTGTACTTGAATAATCTCTCACATCAATTCCATTTGGCTCTTGAACTTCACTCCTTGGTTTCCAAAGAAACCCATGGGGTTCAAACCCATGCTTTAATAGAAACTTTTCATCACCATTCAACTATTTTGGTTTCTTTCTTGAGAAAACACCCTTTTTCCCTTTCTTTTCATTGTTTGGTGATTTTTGAGAATCATCAGATTTAACTGATCTTGAGTCTTGATTGGGAACAATTCTCAATGGTTGTGTGTTTCTTTTCACAGCTGCTTCAGTTTTGATGGGAAGGTTGTTTCTTTTGATTTGATCAATCACAATCTTCTTTGGGTTTTACATCAGCATTCCCATCTTTCTTCATACTTTTAACAACCTTTGGCTCAACCTTGTTCACTGTTTCCTTTCCACATACCTTTCCTTTTCCCAAATATTCATCATACTTCTGTTTGTACAATCCAAAGTCTTGACCAAACTTAGTTTCATTTGGGACATGGATTGGTTTAGAGATGATTCTTTCATGACATGAGTCAGTATGATGTCCATACTCATCACAATGTTTGCACCAGACCTTTCCTTTGAAACTTTCACTAGATTTTCCATTCTTAAATCTATCACTAGGTCTTGGAGCATCAACACCAATGGTTTCTGATTTTTGAGTCCATCATAATCAATTGAGAAGGGTACAAACTCTTCAATTTTGATGTCCTGTCTTTCAATCTTGCTTTTCACAAAGATTATTTTCTTTAAGTTCATAGGCTCTTCATCCAAGTTTCCCTAGTATCTTGACTATCTTCTCTCATATTCTTCAATAATCTCTACTTCCCCTATGTCAAATAGTTCTTGATTGGAGAACACAGGATACACTGGAATGAATGGAACATTTTCACTTGTTTCTTTAGCCTTTTTGACATTGTCTTCTTCTTTAATCTTGTTCAAAATACCACAAATATTTCCAGTAGATAGTAGATTATTCAGAAACTCATTTTCAACTTGTAGTGTGGAATTTTTCACCTTTTCTTCAACTACCATGTTTCTTTCGTCCTTCAATTTCAATCACATATCTTGACTGAATTCTATAACTGTTCATACAACCTTCTTCAAGGCTTTTGATCTTATCTTCATAAGTTACATCACTTGCTTGATACACATTTATCATTCTTTGTTTTCTAAAGCATTCACTCTCCAACTTTCCTACTTTCACATCAATGCATCAATTGTTTCAAGTAATTCGAGTGTGGAGTTTGAATGTACCTGTGAAGAATATCTAGCTTCATGTTCAACTTTGGCCATGAATTCAACATTGGCCTTGGTTATGTCTTCTGCATGATCACTCCAATAAAAACCACCTTCCTTTTGAGTAGCAAGTGCTACACTTCCTTGGTTTCTGGGCTGCTTTTGGTTGATTCTGTTGGGTGCATTTGGAGGGTTTTGGTTGTTTTTTATGTGGTTATTTTGGTTCTGAGGTACAACTTGCTGATTGTTCATCTGTGGTTGCTGGTAGTTGTTGTTAAAGTTGGGATTGTTGTTGAAGTTGTTGAAATTGTTGAAGTTGTTTCTTGGCTAGTTTTGCTGGTGCTGGTATGGATTTCTTGGTTGTTGATTCTGATACTGATTCCCTTGGAAGTTTCTTGGCTGATTGCATTCTCTAGCAAAGTGTCCTGGTTGTTGACAGTTATAGCATATTGTTTTAGACTTGTCAAACCCAATTCTTTCATTTGGACCTGATACAAGAGACCTCCCAGTTCTATTGAACAATCGTTTGCTTCTAAGAGCCAACATTGCAGCCTGCCACTTCAAGTCCATATCTTCAAGATCATCAGCATCTATTTGTTCTAAATTATCTTGAATGACACTTGTGTGGATTATGTTTTTGGCTACAAATGCATTATAGGAATCCGTGAACATAGAAAACAATGCTTGAATTTCACTTCCTTGACCACCATTTCCACCAACATAAGGTGAATGTCCACTTGCCATAGAGGCAGAATCATTATCATCAATGAGTTGGACATTGAACCTTGATTGACTTCCTTGGTTGCTTGAACTTCCACCAACAAAGCCTTTTGGTGTATCACTACAATGTTCAGTAGGTTCTTCAATGATAGGTATTTGTTGTTGGTTTTTGGTAGTTAAGCTTCCCATAGGAGCAATGAGTGCATTTGACACTTGGAAACATGGTTTTTCTTCCTTTATCATCTCATTCTCTATCATTTCAACTTCAGCGGCTTGGAGAAAACAGATCACATCATCAAGCTTGAGTTGCTCATAATTTGGTTTCTGAATGATGAACTTGCTTGCTGTGTACCATTCCTTTGATAATGATGACAACAACTTGGTGTTCAAGTCAGAATCAGTCATCACATAGTCTGTAGTCCTGAGATCATTCACTATAGCCAGATATCTTTCAAGTATTGATTTCAGCCTCTCACCATCTTTGTATTTGAATCTTTCAAGTTGTTGCTTGAGCCTTTCCTTTTTAATTTTCTTCAACTCTGAGTTGCCTTCAAACATTTCAAGAATTGCATCATACATGGCCTTGGCAGTGGTATGATATGCAACCTTTGTCAGAATATCCCAAGACAAACCCAATTTTATCATGGCAAGTGCTCTATCATCTACTTTCCTCATTCTCACTTCCACGGCTATAAACCTCCAATACAACAAACAACTGCTTCTCAACCAGTTCATCAAGAAAATGTTCGATGTAGAAAATTCAAAATAAGAACAACCATTTGAAGGATCATATTTTTAAGAGTATCTTGAAGAACTATGTTTCCGAGAATGCCAGGAGCAAATGGAACGTGAAGAGTGGAATTCATAGGCTGAAGACCATAGCTCTTAGATTATTTACTAATTGTCTTAATTAGCTAGTTAGCGTTGGTGTGTTTTATAACAAGCGGTCCAGAAAATTGGTTGGACCAAATTTTGGTTTTTTTTTCTTTTGTTACATATACACATTAGTGCGTTTATTTATTTCCACTATTATTATTAATATTATTGTTGTTGTTATTATTTTTATTATTATTAGTTATTTTACCTACATTTTTGTGTCATATAAGTAAAAGTTCTGATAGAACAACAAACCATAGTAATAATAAATAAATATAAGGTCAATAACGAAAGTCAAGTCACGATGGTGATAACAATAAATATAACAACAAATTACATTAATTAAAATTTAATACAACAAATTACATTACATTAACATCATAACAACGAGATGTCTACAAGCTAAATGAACATGTATAGTGAGTGGTGTGTGGCCTTCATCGTAGCAAATGGATACAAATGAGAGTGTTCTAGATTTTGCTACGTGGTGTGTGACCTTCATCAACAAGCATCACGCAATGTTCATCGGAGAGGGAGCCAGTGGATGATTTAGAAGTCCATGTGGCCCTCCTCCCCCTTGAGGACATTAAAGCCCATTTCTGCGATCACCTATTCTAACAAAAGTTGGTCTTGCATCCAATCAGGTGGTCGTCCTTTATATTTTATGGTGTAATAATGAAATATTTTAGAGTTAGCCGTAGCCATAAGTTATGAAGAGTTGGGATGTGGATCGTTCATAAGTTTACACATGAGGCAAGCAATTATCTATTTTTGGCAAACTGCCCACAATAGCATCCCTTTATAGTTAAAAACAAAACTTAGTCGACCGGCGTTCTGGGTAAGATACATAATCGGACGACGGATTATGAGCATCTTTTGCCGGATGACGAAATCATACTGTTGCTCGACGACCTTTCCTACACTTTTCTCGTCGGACGACCTTTCTTACACTTTTCTCGTCTTATTTCGTCCTAGATCTTGCGTGAATCCCTGAACTCAAATTTATGCCTCCCTTTTGTTATTTTCCACTTTCTAAAAACTTATATAGAAAGAAGTGCTTTGTATTCTTGTTGGTTGAAGACTTGAATGAAGCCACTGAATGCACGCGTTGGAATCTTTTACCGCTCAATATGGATGGTTATCACAACATTGTGGTTTTTACCGGTGGTAATTGGGAAGAAACAAGTGAAACACCCAGTATGTTCCATGTACTTGCGAAAAACATTATTTTTGTCTACCCACAAAAGTCAACTACCTAGAAGTCATCCATCGTATACGTACTCACTTTTGTTTGCACGGAATTTCTCGATTGTCATACAAGATGTCTACAAGGGACATATATCAAATGGATATTCGTGATGACGAAGAAGTATCATGGTTTTTAAGCCAACTTGAAAAAAATGATAAAGAAACATTTTATTTGTATGTTGTCATTGATTCCCCAAGGGAGTTGTATCGTGAATAAAAATACAAAATGCAAAAGAAAAAGATGTTGTAGACCAAAACTTTGTGGAAAACTTTGTTGGTAGTCAAACTCTTGTGTGTTCACCTGTAAGTTTTTCCATCCCTGATTTAAATATTATCAATGATGCATCTACTGATGAAGACGTATATCGATGGGATATCGACAACGGACCTATCGAAATACATATTGTTAAAGATATTGTGACAAAGCCTATCCATAAAAGTGTTTGTGATGAGGGTCAAAGTGTAAAACCGGTTGAGCGTACACATCCAATCATCAACAAAATCTTTGAGGACATGGAAGCTCTTCTTTTGGAACTAGGGATGATGGCCATAAATGAAGGTTTGAATTCAAAGTTGATAGATCATCAAAATCAAGATACGATGCTTCTTTTACTTCAGATGAATGTTAGTGGAAGTTGAGGTCATGTAGTCTGACCAGGAGAAACAACTTTCATGCCTTCATTTATGGCCATCATCCCTAGTTCCAAAAGAAGAGCTTCCATAAAGATTTTGTTGATGATTGGATGTGTACGCTCAACCGGTTTTACACTTTGACCCTCATCACAAACACTTTTATGGATAGGCTTTGTCACAATATCTTTAACAATATGTATTTCGATAGGTCCGTTGTCGATATCCCATCGATATATGTTACACGGCAACAAGATCTCATCAGATCTCTAAAAAAACAAATTTTCACCATGGTTTCTGGTGCTCGTAACGTCGATCAAGTTCTGGAGGATATTGAACGTGAGGATGTTAATGAGGGACAGCAGTTTCTAAGGGTGCCGCGTGATTCTACGCGCACCACCAGTAACCGTCCCTTCATCACAACTCCTCATGGCCAGACTGAAACTCCTCCAGACGATCTCACGTTACAAAATCTTACCGGCGCGAAACAAAAAGGACCAATGGGTCCAGAAGATGAAACCAATGACCCCAAAGAATGGCTCATAAACGAGCAACGACGTCTAATGGACAAGTACAATGAGCTGGTCAAACACAAAAAGTCAGCCGACTTAACACAAAGGCTAGCGTTTGACAAGCAAAATGTTCATGGAACAAAAAGAGCGCGCGCGCCGGAAGAGGGTCATTCTGTTCACACTGCACACACTGAGTTTAGTGATGAAGAAGTGCACAGCATGAGGAAGACGCGAGATACTCATGCAAGAGGCTCACAGCTCCGCGCGCACGTGAACATGGCGCCTGGAGCCAAAGCCGATCTGGATCTGCACATACCGTACAGCCCACCAGTTAGAGGGCAAGTGGACGTAACCACACCGTACAGGCCAGCCATCTTGGTGAAACATTCAAAGTTCACTGAGCGCATCGCGAAGGCCCCCATTCAGCACAAAACCAAGATGCCAAGTGGTTTGGGCAAATATGACGGCACAATAGATCCAGACGATTTCTTACAAGGTTTTTACAACACTGGAAACCTAGAAAGCTGGACGATGCCAACATGGTGTCACATGTTTGCTCGCTGCCTCACGGGCGCGGCGCGTGTCTGGTTCGAGAGCTTGCCGACTGGGCAAATCGATGGGTTCGAGGAACTATTGGAAAAGTTCCAAGCCCACTTCGTACAGCAGCGCAGACACACGCGCGACCCTGACGACATCATGCACTGCGTGCGCAGGAATGATGAAACAATTGAAGACTACATAACTCGTTTCAATCAGGAGTCTCTGGCAATCGGAGGTATCACTGAGCAACTCTTGCGCGTGGCCTTTATACAAGGCGCGCGTAGTGATCAACTCCGCCGAGCTCTCGTAAGCAGAGATGGCATGCCAACCACTTGGGCCAAGCTAATGGAAGCATCGCGAGTCTTTGCGAGAAATGAAAAACAAATTGCCCAAGATAGGGCAAGAGAAAGAGGGCATCAAGCTGAGACACCGCGCAGCAACGAAAGAAGGGGCAAACAGAACTCTGTATGGTCCAGGTTGCAACCAACCAGTTTTTCTTCCACAGAAAAGCAGGCGCAACCAAGCTCACCCCAGCCCCAAAAAGACGTTCGTAATCGCGGGGAGGGTGACAAGAGGGAAGGCGGCAGAGATCCTAACAGACCTCTGCCAAGAATATGGACTCCCCTCACTAAAACACCTTCACAAGTGTTAAGCACTGAGAATGTCCAGTTCAAAAGCCCCAAGCCACTACACTACAAGGGACCATCAGACAGTGGCAAGTACTGTGAGTTTCACAAGTCCACAGGACACAACACTGATGCATGCCACCACTTGAAGGATGCAATTGAAAAAGATGTGAAATCAGGCAAGCTGGCTCACCTGGTGAAAAACTCTAGACCAGAAAATGAACAATCAGGAGCCTCAGCCAGCAAAAAGTACAAAAGAATCTGTGTAGCCGAGGGAGGAAGGCAAGGGCAAATATCAAGAAAGAGAAGCGCGCAAATCCAAGGAGATTGGCGCGAGCAACAAGTCATCTTCCCAAGAATCAGGGGAGGCCCTTCTATCAGCAGTCCTCTGGTCATCACTACACACATTGCTCATTATGAAGTGTCAAAAGTCCTGGTGGACACTGGCAGCGAATCAGACATCATGTATGAGCAATGTTTCAGGAAACTGGATCCGGCAGACCAAGCAAGGCTTGAGATTGTGAATGCACCGATCTCTGGTGTTTCAAATGAAATCATTCATCCCCTGGGTCAAATACAATTTGAACTAACCATGGGGGATGAGAAACACAAGCGAGCCGAAGTTGTCAACTTCTTGGTCTTGCCCACCACTTCTTGCCACAATATGATCTTGGGTAGGGGAACGATTGCCCAATTCAACGCCATACCGTCGCCAGCGCACGGCGCATTGGGGTTCCCAACACCAACAGGTGTAACTTTTGTATACCGAGATCATTTGTGTGCAGTGACAAGTACTCCGCGGGAAGGGAGAGTGAAACTTCCAATGGCAGACAGCGCGCCAGAGGAATGGATTCTCAACCCAAAATTCCCGGAGCAGACAATCACAATTGGCGCTACGATATCAGACGACACGAGGTTGAGAATGAAAAGATTGCTCACAGCATATATGTCGGTCTTCGCGTGGCAACACTCTGATATGACTGGGGTTCCGCTAGACCTGGCGCAACATTCTCTCAACACGTTCAAGTCTGTAGAGCCAATTGTTCAAAAGAAGAGAGTCATGGGGGGATGAGAAGGCGAGGGCCATGAATGAGCAGGTTGAGGATCTATTGCGCGCAAACATCATCCGCCCGATACGATACCAGACATGGGTAGCCAATCCTGTGATGGTAAAGAAAAGTAACGGGTCGTGGAGGATGTTGATTGACTTCAAGGACCTCAACAAAGCGTGCCCAAAAGATTGTTACCCCCCTCCCAAACATCGACGCAAAGGTGGACTCCGTGGCGCCATTCAAGCTCAAATGTTTCCTGGATGCCTACAAGGGCTATCACCAGATTCAAATGGCACCACAAGACGAGGACAAGACCGCCTTCAGAACCGACAAGGGTGTTTTTTGTTACACAAAAATGCCCTTTGGTTTGAAGAATGCGGGAGCCACCTACCAAAGACTTATGGATGCTGTTTTCAACGAGCAAATTGGAAGAAACCTAGAAGTCTACGTGGATGATTTGGTGATCAAAAGCAGGGAGGAAAAACAAATGCTCAAAGACATCGAAGAAACCCTTGGGCGCCTAAAGGAAGTTAACATGAAGCTCAATCCGAGCAAATGCACTTTCGGCGTACAAGAGGGAAAATTTCTAGAAGTAATGGTCACCAAGGATGGTTTCAAGGTGAACCCAGAAAAGGTGGAGGCCATCCTTGACATGCCCTCGCCATCCACCATGAAAGAAGTCCAGAAGCTGAATGGTAGATTGGTTTCAATCAACAGGTTCCTAGCGAACCATGCAAGCAAATCTACCCCATTTGTCAACACATTGAGGAATTGCGTAAAGAAAAGCCAATTCAAATGGACTCCTGAGGCCGAGCAAGCTTTCAGTGAGATAAAAGAATGTTTGATAAATCTGCCCGCGCTCACAGCTCCACTTCCTGGTGAAACTTTGACATTGTACTTATCAGCAGGAGAGCGCGCCATCGGCGCAGTATTGTTGGTGGATCGCAAGGGAATCCAAATGCCAATATACTATGTGAGTCGGGTGCTGACAGATCCTGAGACGCGCTACTCCATCATGGAAAAGTTAGTTTTGTCACTAACACACGCGTCGCGCAAGCTTCATAGATATTTCAATGGTCATCCCATTGAAGTTCTGACTGGCTACAACATCCAGCAAGTCTTGCGGCGTCCCGCGCTCTCAGGAAGGCTGACAAAATGGGCGCTGGAATTAGGAGAGCACACGATCGCCTATAAGCCCCGTCCAGCAATAAAGGGACAAGTCTTGGCTGATTTCATTGCCGAAGTCCCCGAAGGAAAAATTGAAGAGGCTCAGCGCGAGGCAGACCCTCCGCGAGCCAATGATGAAGAAAATGTGTGGAGATTATTCACCGACGGAGCTTCAAACAACGAAGGATCCGGCGCAGGCCTCAAGCTGGTGGATCCAGAGAATCAGGAATATACTTACGCCATCAGGTTGGACTTCAAGAGCACCAACAATGAAGCTGAGTATGAAGCCCTGCTGGCTGGCCTGCGCATCGCGCACAAATTCGGAGTTAAAAAGCTAGAGGCCCATGTTGATTCATACTTGGTAGCAGCACAGGTCAATGGCCTTTATGATGCCAAGGAGAACACCGTGCCTCTGTATCTAGAGCAGGCGAAAAAGCTCATCGAGCAATTTGACTGCTTCAGAATCATTCATATTCCGCGCAGTGAAAACAAATCTGCCGACGCGCTGAGCAAGATGGCATCAACCAGCTTCGATCACTTTGGCAAAGATGTCAGAGTAGAAGTAATGAGCAACCCGTCGGTGGGAGAGAAGTCTGTCCTTGTAACTCATACAACCCCTTCATCATGGATAACTCCAATAATGGAATTCTTGAAGGAGGGAAAAGTACCAGACGATCGCGCACAGGCGAGGAAGATAAGACACAAGTCGCAAAACTATGAACTGCTTGATGGTACACTATATCGACGCTCTTATCTTGGACCGCTCATGAAATGCCTAGATGCTGAGGAAGCAAGCTATGTGATCAGAGAGATACACGAAGGAATTTGTGGAATACATGCTGGCCCGCGCATGGTGGTTGCCAAGGCAATGAGCGCAGGTTACTATTGGCCAGGCATGTACTTGGACGCTTTAAAAGAGATCCAAAAATGCAAAGCATGTCAGAGCTATGCGCCAAACACCATGCGGCCAAAGAACAACTTGATTCCGGTGACCTCCGCATGGCCTTTCCACAAATGGGCAATCGATATTGTGGGTCCCCTACCGCAAGCGCAAGGGCGAGTAAAATTTTTGGTAGTGGCAGTAGACTATTTTACAAAATGGGTTGAAGCCAAGCCACTAGCAAAAATCACAGCCGAAGCGGTGAAGCAGTTTATCTGGAGCCACATCATATGCCGTTTTGGCTTGCCCATGGAAATTGTGAGCGATAATGGCAAACAATTCACTGACAAGAAGATATCCAGCTGGCTCAAGGAATTGCGCATCAACCAAATTTTCACTTCAGTATACCACCCTCAGGGGAATGGCCAAGTGGAACGCACGAACCAAAGCTTGCTGAATGGGCTGAAGAAAAGGTTAGAGGGAGAATCCCATTCTTGGGTTGACGAGCTACCTAATGTCCTGTGGGCGCACAGGACATTAAGCAAAACCAGCAATGGCGAATCCCCGTTTAGCCTAACCTATGGAACGGAGGCAATGATTCCAGCAGAAATTGGATGCCCATCCCATAGAGTGCTCATGATGAGCAAGATTGATAACGAGCGCGAAAGAAGGTTGGATCTCAACTTACTTGAAGGGCGCAGAGAGGCGGCTATCATCAGTGAAGCCAAATACAAGAAAAAACTGGAAAAATATTACAACCAGCGCGTGAAAGAATGCCACTTCAAGAAAAATGATTTTGTCCTTCGAAACAATGAAGCTAGCCGCGCGATACCCACGGGAAAAATGTCCCCCAATTGGGAGGGACCTTATCAAGTCTCGGAAGAATTGGGAAAAGGCGCATACGCTTTAAAAGATTTGAATGGAAAGAAGATCCCGCGCGCATGGAACGCGGCACTGCTTCGAAAATGTTTCATGTAAAAATTGTCAAGTTTGTAAACAAGGCTTTTTAAGCCATTATGAATAATGACACGCGCTATCTTCTCTTAATGTGGATTCTATTACCTTTTGCATACATGTTTCACACTTCCCTTTATTAATTTTGAGCAATATGACAACATTGTATTGACATCAAAACGAAATAAAACGAAGTAAAACATACATGCGCGAGCTTCAAGCTCAAACGCGTTAACGAGTCTTAACTCTAAAACGTCAGGGCCTTAGCCCAATAATATGAGCCTTAGCTCAGGGCCTTAGCCCAATAATGTGAGCCTTAGCTCAAATCACTCAACATCCATCCTACATACTGCGCAGCCTGACCATAAAAATACCTAAGCACAACTAAGGCAAAGCAAATGCCAAAACATAGTTGTTAAGGTCTCAGGTCGAGGTAGCGCATGAAATTGTAATGGATATCTGAGTAACACATACTGACACGTAAAGGCTAAAAAACTCATAATTCCATATAATAAATGCGAGATAACGTCGCGCAAAAGAGGAATAATGAAAACGCCAAGGCACGTGTCAACATAATCAAGATATGGCAAAATCACTTACAATATGACAAGGATTAAGTATAATAATTTCCTTACAACCTTGTTCTTATTTCAACGTGCAAGCATATCTTATATTCAACTAGCAAACATGCAATATAAAGAGATGAATGGGGAATGCACAAGATGCGAAGAAGGGAAAAACTAAATTTCATTCCAAAGCATTGAAATTTACAAGTTTAAAAGATGATGAGATACAAACTACAAATAAAAATAAAAAACATGAAGGGCTTCTCAAGTCTCCACGTCGACGTCAGCCTCTTCATAGTCCTCATCACCGCCCTCAGCATCTGGCGCAGCCCGCTCCTCGTCATCTCCAAACTGACCATAGTCAAGTTGTTCGTCCTGAATGGAGTCTTCTATCACAATAGTGTCAGGAGCGGATCCTTTGGCCACGCCAGAGCCGCTAGCAGGGGTAGCATTCCCCGCGCCATCATCGCTGCCACCAGCCCCTTCGCACTCGTCAAGTAATTTCTTTAGCGCGCCGAGATCGGGCTGGTCAGCAAGCGCGGATATCTGCAAATCATATGGAAAAATATGAGTACAAAAAAAAGACTTGGAAAATAACTCAAGGTAATCTCATTAAGGTTAAAATACCTGCCCAAGGATGGGAATGGGAGTATTCAAATACTTCTCCCCCATCGCGGCCATGTCCGCGCAGGCAACGTCGTTCTGATAAGGGTAGTCGGATGGGTTCTTCTTCAGCATGCCATATTCATAGCCATCCTTAAACCCTTCAGCTCGACCCACCAAGCGCGCGGCAGCGTTGCAATCCATCACAAGGGCCTGAAACTCGTCTGAGTATTTCATCGCGTAAGCGCAACGAGTCATACCCTGTGAGATTAGCCATTGGCGATCCTGCGCGAGGGAAGCAACAGACGTCTCGAGGGCAGGAATCTGAGAGTTTAACAACTCAACAGTTTCCTTAGTCTGTTTCAGCTCCTCTTTGTCGGACGCTGCTGCCGCCAAGGCTTCTTCCTTTTCCGCCCGCGCAGCATCAAGTGCTTCCTGGCTAGACGCTGCCGTCGCCAAGGCTTCATCTTTCTCGGCCTGCGCGGCCGCCAGCTCCTTCTTCAGGCGGCAACCTCACTCTCCAGTGATGATTTGTCAGTTATAGACTGGACAAGAGCTTGGTCACGCGCCTCCGCGTCCAGCTCCAAGTCGCGCACTCTACGCGCGTACTTGGCCGCGTCCGCCTCGGCCGCCTGTAGCTTCTCCCGCGCAGCCTGTAGCTCATGCCCGCGCTTCACGAAGGCGGTGTTGGCACTTGCTCTGTTCTCACTGAGCTCTGCTTGGAGCTTCTCAGCTCTCTCTCGAGCATCAGAAAGATGCCAAGCAGACACTTTAGCCTCTTGCTTGGCTTCCGCAAGAGCATCACGTACCTTTACGTAATCATAGCGAAGCTCTTGGGAGGCAGCAAAGAAAGCCGACCCAGCAAACAGATGATCGTTGAGCAAGTCATCGCGAGCGCGGCCCTCCTGAAACCTCCTTTCAGCTGGAGGCACAGAATGAGCCCAGAAGTCCTCACACACACCCATGGACTGAAATGAGCTGTCATCAGTAATGTTCCATCTCGGGCGGTAAATGTGATCGGCTTCCTGCAAACACAAAGTAATGATCTAAGTCATCAAAACACTAATATGGAAGTCCGTGCAGCGGAGCAAAAACGAACTTATACCTGCGGGGATGAAGCAGAAAAGTCAGCGCCAGGCCTACTAGAAGATGGCGCCGCGAAACCTCGTGGCGCGGCAGGGCTGGCGCGGCCGCTGTCGGAGCCTTCAGCTTGAACCTCCTCATCCTCCTCTGAAACAGGCCTTTTCTCCTGCGACCTAGAACCAAAATCAGTCTCGCGAGGAGGGCTGTGCGCAGGAGGAGGTGAGGGAGGTCTCGACGCCGCCAGGTCGGCGCGTAAAACGGCCTCCTGCTCCTTAGTAATCCCGATGAGGGGAGATTCAGTGCTTGCAGGAGCAGGAGCAGAACCAACGGCGCTGGCACCGGCGCCAGCAGTGCCGCCAGCAGCAATAACTCCTATGAAAAAATCAACAAAAAGAAATGGTTCATGACTTGATCTAAAAGAAAAAAGTCAGAAAATAAAAGCGCAATACATACCTTGGCGCAACTCCGTTCGCGAGGCAAACATCGCCATGAAGTCCATTCTCCCCTTTTTTAAGGATAAAACAGGGGACTTCGAAGCGACCTCCGGCGCAGGCTCGGCACCTTGTTGCGCCTGAGGTTGGTCCACCAAGGTCGCCGGCTCTACAAACATTTAAGTGAGCAAGGATTCATTAGTAATTCTATCAGAATCACGCACATAGAACCATAAAGGATAAGCAAAGTATACCTGTCGAAGAGGAAACGGCAGGCGCAACGCCGCTTCCCTTTTCCACCGCGCGAAGGGAGGAGGTAGTGGCACCATACCTCGTGTGGACAGGAGGTCTGCCCACTTTTTGAGGCAGGGAAGACAAGGAAAACTTGGTGGTAAACACCTGGGTCTTCTCAAGTCCCTTCGCCTGAGTAGGAGGATCCTGAACAACAGGGGCATCATCTTTCTTCTGCTTCTTACTGGCCCCTGCGCCAGTTTTCCCTTTAGCTTTACGCTTTAGTTGGGGCGCCTCCTCTTCCTCCTCCTCTTCCGCGAGCTCCAGCTCATAGTTCTCAAGCGCGTCTACAATACACGCAACAGAAATGTTAGCCAAATGTGGTATTATAAAGGCATAAGCATAAGTACAAAGGCTTACCAGGCGCATCGCTGTCAAAGAGAAATCCCAGATCAACAGGGATGAACATGTCATCGAAGCGATCGGGGAAGCCAACCTCCCCAGCGCCCAATGCGACGGAGCCACCCTCCATATGCTCATCATAGGCGGCGTGGACATACTCCTTGCTGACTGCACAAAACAAGTCAAATGATATCAGCAAAACGAATTATATTCGCGCAGAAATAATGCATTGAATTAACTTACATAAGCCGTCAACTTGGATAACGGGCTCAGTCGCGCTGTCAGCCCACCTCCTGCTCATACCAACCCCCACCAGCGCCTCCTCGCAAATTTTCTTGGCGGGGGATGGTTCGGCAGTCAACTTTTTTACCCAGGCGCCAGTTGGGTTCTTGAAGACACCCACATCCGCAGGCGCAGAAGAGATCGCGCGCATGGTCATGCGGATGGGGATCACACCAGCCCTGATATAGAAAAATCTCTCGGACCAGTCATGAAGGCTTTTGAATGAAACAGTGCAGCACTTGACCTTCTGACTACGAGGAATAAATGAGAACCAAGAATCTTGGATCTTGGGCTTATAAAAAAACTGAAAGCGCCGAGGGGTGGGCTCCTCGCGCTGAGATTTGCACATGAACTCAAAGTGAGTCATGCGCACGAGTCCAAACGGATGGACTTGGGATATATGAATCCCATAAAACCTAAGCAGCGCACCCACAAACCTTGTCATCGGGAGACGAAGGTTGCAGTGGGTGAAAAAATGGCAATAAAGGGAAATATAGCCGGTAGGCGGGTCCGCCGCCGTTTGCCCGGCCGCCGGCAACATGCAGCCATACTCAGGGAGAAAACCCTGAGTATCGATAAGGCTGTCAAAATCGGACTGCCTCAGCTTACAGGGGATCTCATCCCACTTCTTTACGGCCTTGGTCTTCCCTACCTCCTCCGATGAGGCCTCAGCAGCCCTCTTCCCCTTGCCGGTCTTCTTCAATGTAGACATTACTAACGATTTCACACGGCGATGGATAGGGGAGATTGTGTTGTCTGAGCTATCAGACATACAATTGTAAAAACGAACAAAGGATGCTTCTGAAGAACAGAGATCTGGAAGCAGAACAAAGGCAATCGGAATAGAATGAAAGGAAAAAGCTCTGAATAAACAAGAAGATGAAGGATAAAAAACTCAAAGGGGCTGGCTTTTATAGGCCCAGGAGAGAGAAAAATTGGTGCTGATCGGACTTCACGCGCCCCCACTCGCAGGTGTAAGCCAACGCGAGCGCGACACGTGTCCCTGACACTGTGTGAGGGGACACGAAAAGAAACTATACAGGTGCTGCCAGAGTTCACGCGCCACCACTCGCAGGAACGGACCAACGCGAGCGCGACACGTGTCCCTGACACTATGTGAGGGGACACGAAAGGCAACTGTAGCACCTCGAGCACACGAAAGGTCTGACACGTCTCCATCACTGACGCATGTCAGCAACAACCAACCACGTACAGGGACGATTCGTTTTCAACCAAAAGGATAGAATTTCGCGCAACGATGAATAATAAGAAGAAAAAGACAAACCCCTACTAAAAGAGCAAACTATTAAGTCTAATATCTATCTTACCTCGCTCGCGCGAGACAAGACACACATTAGACTGGGGGGGCTTGAAGAGGTATGTACCCGCCTCAACACCGAGCGAGGCGGGTCAACCCACAAGATATAGACAAGAGGCTTGAAATCAAGACATTATGAAAGCACAAAGCCAAAACCTATGCGCATGGCGCATATCACATATGCTCACGCATATCACATATGCTCATGCATCACATGCTCATGCATCACATGCTCAGGCATCACATGCTCAGGCATCACATATGCTCAGGCATCACATATGCTCACGCATCACATATGCTCACGCATCACATATGCTCACGCATATCACATCTGCGCGTGGCGCATATCACATGCTTGTGCATATCACATCTGCGCATGAAACATCTGCGCGTGAGAATAAAGAGAAGACCTCGCGCATCCTCAGGATAGGCGCATATCACACATGCACATAATAAACCTCGTCCTTATCCAAATCAGGATTAAGGCAACCTTGATTGTGCACGTCAGACAACCTTCCAGAAGGTATCTTTTTAAGGAATAAGAATATGCTGATGTTGACAGCTGCCAATGAAAGGTGGACAACTCAGCAAAACCCATGTGCTACCACGTGATTATAACCAATGAAAAAGCACCAGGTGTCCCAAGGACACGTGGCGCAAAGCAATTGGAGGAGGCCAACAATGCCTTAATTAGGTCTGAGCCCAATCATGGGAAACCCTAGCACTATAAATACCACATCAACTCCACAAGGAGAAGGACATCCAATTACACACAATTACAGAGTATTCAGCTACATTAAGCAATACACTCCATTTCCTTACTCTCATATTATTATCTTCTCCTACAAACACTTATTCTCACACCGGAGGGTTACCCCAAAGAGGACCCCTCTGTCCCTTTCTGAGGGGTAAGTTTACGGTGCTGTTCATTTTGTAGGTGGAAGAACCCAGATCCAAGGGAACCATCGGTGAAATAGCATAATCACACCCGAGGAAAGTAGATCGTCTACCAGTGAGTCGATCCACGTTTCTTCAAATCCTAACCACATGTGTTCAAGAACATAAACGTATCGACATAATCATAATGCTAGTAAAAAGGTGTTGGGTCATTACATTAAGGATCGCATCAAACAGCATGGTAGAACGTACCGTGGTAAAAAGACATATGTCTAGACTTTAATCATTGACTTTAGTTACAAATAAGCGCGGAGAGGGAAAATATATGCTGAAACGCTTCTTGGTGAAAATTATGATGAATCTTTTTCAAAACTACCAGTGTTATGCCACAATTTGAAACTAGCTAATCCCGGAACTGTTACGCACATATCGAGAGACGACGTAAATAGGTTTGAATTGTGTTGCTCCAAGTGTTGCGGTTAGTTTTACTTCTACTTTGTTATTAATGCTTTTGGGCCCAATGTTACGTTACCTTAATTTAACTTAATTTGATATTTGAATACATATCTTTCAGATCAATAGTTTTGTTAGGTCTCTGAGGCCTATAGTTGTCACAGACGGTGCACATCTAAAGGGAAGTTTTAAAGGATCAATGTTTTTGGCTGTTGGTATGGATCCAAATAATCAAAATTTCCAATAGCATACGAGATCGGTGTTAATGCATGAATGCCTATTGCTTAGACAACGAGACCAAGCAACATCCAAGGGGAGAGATTGTTAGTGCATAATGTCTATTTCTTAGGTCTTGTAGGTCGTGTATTAGAATAGCAGTGATTGGAAGGTATTTTGATGTTTTGAATGTATAAGTTTTCCGAAGTATAAGTACTTATACGCCGGATTAGTTCAAGCTTCCCTATAAATAGGGGTCTTGACATATGCATTCATGCCTTTGGGGCCCAAAAAGTACATCAACTGATATTTGTTACATTCATTTGTACTTTACTGCAATTGATTGAAATAGTTTATATGGAGAAGATTTAAAGAGACGTCTCGTATATTTCACATTGTTATGGATTCCGCACGTAACATTGAAGAGTAGATATCATTCATATACGTTTATACGCGTCGATCCTTACGTTAATTAACGTTCTTACAAGTGGTATCAGAGCATTTGGGATCTATATCTACTTAGAAACCACAAGATTATCTCATTTTACCTTGATTTCATCCCACCAGAAGATTTCACCATCAAAACACCACCAAAATCTCATAAGATGTTATATTCCTTGTCTGCTTAAGTTTCCTTAGAGTTTCAGATCTCTAAACCTTCATTTTCATAGAAAGTTTTGTCAAAATGTTCACTTTGAACATATCCGGCCTATAAGTTCTATCCACTGCGTAACTATCAACTCTGTATATGTGACATATATGGGGCATAAATGTTATACGCCATATAACCCATACTTATACGGTGTGCACTTATACGCATAAGTCTTTTACCCTGCCATTACAAGTTTGATACTTATCCGCTGAGGAGACTTATACAATGATCAAGAAGATTTCCAAGATGGAAAACTTGAATGCATTTGTTGTTCAACCTGCTTATGTACTTAAGAGTTTGAATCTTGACAATGAGATGGGCACATCGAACAAACCATCGAAGCTTTTACGCATGGAAGATTACCCATCCTGGGCAGATAAATTTGAAACTTACGTTCAAGCATTGAACTATGACACTTGGATCGCTGTTGAAGAAGAGTACATCATTCCTAAGAATGAAGTTCATTGGCAAAAGGCCACCTACGTCCATGATTGTTAATATCTAGTGGCGGACTCAGAAAATGTTTTCACAAGGGTCGGAAGTTTTGGGAGATCGGTTGTTTCCCTTTGTATATTCAAAAAATTTCGGGCCATTTAAGTCAAGTCGGGCCACAAAATTTAAAATATACTTAGCAATATTACGTCAACAGGGAGGCGTACCAGGAGGATAGGGCCCAAGCCGAGGCACAGAATCACATCCATTTACATATGTGATAAAATATGAATAAACTTTATATATTCAGTTATATAAACAAACTAGTATTTCGATCCCCACGTTGCCAGGGGGTATGAAACCTTATGCGAAGCTCAAATCTTGGTGGTCGAGAGTCAATCGAGCCTTCTCGATTTTGATCATAATAGCACAAATGAATTAAAATAAACCAAATGCATAAAACAAGGGCTCATTTCAAGTTATCTTCGATAACTTTCTAAAAGGTTCATTGAACATATTTTTTTTAGCATTTGCACCAAGTGTACACAGCTGCATTTTCTTACTATCAGACTTCTACAGGATCACTACAAAATTCAACTGTCGTTTTAGGCTAGTTTTAGTAACTACAAGAATATTAATTACAAAAGCTGGTAATCAGTTTTGTTAATAAAAAATGTGCAAATATGAAAATGTTCATTGTCTACATGAAGTTGCAAAAGGTCTCGTGCATGATTTTCCAATGAGAAGTAGAGACTTCTATGCATATTTCATTGAGTAAACCTGTGATTGTTTTGGATTTGAGATAAGGTTTAGTTTTTATGTATGTAGTAAGTGGTTGTAAAGATTTAAATTGAGCTAGTTACCTGGAGTGTTTGATATAATCTTCCTAACAAAAACCACTACAACTTTTCAAGTCAAACTGATCTGCAATAATGAGGTCATGTTCATCTGTTCTACATAATTAAAAATAGAAGATAAATATTAAACAAAGCTCACTAAAATCATTAGGTAGCATATATATGCAATATTCATACGTACTCTGTTACACTGAGTAAGTTTCAAATAGACCCTTTTTTTCGTTATTTAAGGTTTCTGTATCATATGAATGAAACAATAAAGTTTCGGCACACCTCATATATTTGGATAGAAAATATTAGATCATACTTTTATATTTCTTATGCTTTTTGTTAAATTTTAAAAAAAATAGATAAATACTAACATTTAATCCTTTAAGCAGTTTGTAAAAGCTCAGGTGACTTTAAGGTTTAGACTTAGCCGACTTGTTTTGATTTTGCAGCACTTCTTAAAACTTTAACAATGCGAGCAACTAGATAATGCAGCCAATGCAGCCGGTACGTTATAATTTAGCATTTAAAGAAAAAGTAACTCACCAGTGTCACATATTATAGACGGCTAACCCAACCACTTCACACACAAACATTCCCCTGTTAATGGTTTGACTCGGGTTATATCCACCCAAGCCAACCAAAGTTCCCAAATCGACCTATATGCTTTTGACCCGTAACCCAATCGACCGATTAATCAAATAGTTTGGTATGAACAATGCCATACTGAAGAAACACTAAGTTTAACCCGATAGGGTTAAGCGTAATATCTCGCCCAGGAAATAGTTTAGGGATAGGACCAGACTATGAGCCCAACCTATCGCTTTATCCATGATACTATTTTGAAAGGAGATGAGTCCTGACAGACTACACACTTGCAATACCGAACACCGTGAGCTCGTTATAAGAAGGGGAATAGGGGGTCTTCTCGTAACCACCCTCCGACGTGAGAATCAGTATGGTAAGTGATCAGAATATATTTAAGGAGTTAGAGAGTGTAGAATCAGATCCCTTTACCGTTAAACTCCATCCTATATTTATAGCCGAAGAGGGGAGAAGGTTGGGCCAGCTGTCCTGCTCAATGGAAGGTTCTCCCGTCATGGCTGAGCATGTCGGCCTATCCTAATTGGCTGGACAGTCTGGCCAATGATGTTCTTTCTTTTTGTGCGAGTACAACGTTGGCCCATTCTCATTGGTCCATCGTGCACCCATATAACTGTCAGTACTACTATTCCACCACGTGCCCTAGTTGTGGCAGCTTCCACTGTCCTTTGTTGCCTCGCATTTTATGGGAGTATCTTATGCGATGGCCTGCAACCTTTCGCGGAAGATATCCTTCCCGTGGGTTAATTATCTTGATTTGTTATTTGTATGGTGTGTTTGTTGTTTTACCCCCATACATACGTCAACATAAATAATGAAAAGAACACGTGTACAAAAACTATAAAGACAAAACTAAAACCATCCATAATAAAGTTAGATGTAATACCTCAACTTATTGTTTCATGTCTACCAAAATTTTATCGTTTCATCTACATCCAATACCTAAGTATTCCATAAAATTCAAAATCCGAAATACACGTAGGCATTTACACAAACACCTAACATGCAGGTCTAAAAATACACGAACAACATGAAACCAAGTAGTTAGAAAGCAATTGTCCACAAAATATACATCAACTGTAAGTAAACATAGGAACCCGTAACTCTGTCGCCGAATACGTCCAGCCAATTCACCGACTCACGTAAGTCAGTCGCCGGAAACCTAAAACTAAATAGTCATGAAAAAAAACCATTAACAAAACAGAGTCATAAGTGAGCAAACCGATTGGAGGAAAAAACACATGTATGTTGCCGAAAACCTTTAATCAAACAACAATGGAGATGAATGACATTCAAATTACAAACAGAACACCTACCCGTAAATCTATCTCAGTAAATCTCCAATAAAATCACCGAACACAGTAAGTGGGTCTCTGGAAAACTCCACTTGAACTGTGCAGATGAAAGATATCAACAAAATGGAATGATAAAAAGGAAACCAATCAGAAAAAATAACACTTCTAGGAAACCTGTCACCGGAAACCTCCAGACTACCCACCGGGGTCACCGTAAACCTTCAACTAAACAGTGCTGATGAAAAAGTGAATGGAGAGTTCACAGTAGAGATGTCATAAGGAGTAGCTAGCAGCCACAAACGTGTAAATCCACAACATGTGTAAAACTGTGAAGACAACACAAAATGTACAATATATAATGCACTATATACAACAACTTTATGCATAAAATTGAAGGAACAGTGAATCTCTGAGTGAGTGGATATTTAAAAAATAATATATATAATAATAAATAGCTAAATTATGAGTTTAATTAATAAACTTAGTTATAGAAAATGACTGAAATCAGGAAAATAAAATGTAATAGCTAATATGGACTAGCCCACTTAAGAGAGGCATTTGTCTCTTCAAAGATATGTCATGTGTTCAAACTTGAGCATATAAGTAAAATTATTGATGTAAAACCAGAGTAGTGTTTATCATAATAACAATAGATAAAACTTAAATATGTAAAAAGTAAAAAATATATATATTTTTTAACTTTTAATAAAAACTATAAAATATATAATAAGTATAATGATTTAGAAACTAAATATAAATTCATGTTTGGAAAAAACTATATAAACTCAACACAAAATTGAAATGAGAAGAAAAATAAAAAAGTCAAAGACTATGTAAAGTACTCTAGACATATAAGGGTGTATTTTCAGCAATAAATCAATAATAATTAAATATTAAAATTAAAAAGCTGAAACATAACTGGAAGCCAAAATCTAAAATTTCTTCAAACATTCATTTCTTTCATTAATCCTCACCAGAAAACACATAATTTGCAATTTTGATCGGATTTTTTACTCCATCCTTTCCTTTATCACTGTTTCCCAAAATTTTACAAGGGTCGATGTCGAAATCTCAAAAGGGTCGATTAAGATTTTATCGTATATATTACTCTAAAGTTTATTTTTCACAAGGAACGCCCGATTCCTGTGGACAAGGCATAGGTCCGCCCCTGACACAACCAATTTCATGAAAAATCCATCACCTAAAGATATAATGTTGTAAAACTCTTGATTTTTGTATGGTATTTATAAAAATCCCAGCAGATAAATCTTGTTTGAAACAAAAAGTGGAAAGAAAGCAAAAGAATAATTATCCAAGTCTGAATAAAACGACAAGACTTGAAAAACAGTCACACGTCACACCATCCTTGATCCAACGGCCACGACATGTTCCCTCTTAAGACTCAACCTCTGGTGTGGGCCCCACCCCCTCACACACTCCTCCTCCTGTCCTCTCACATTCTCACTCTCACTCACTCCTCACGCCTTTCTTTTCTTTTCTTCCTTCCCTCCACCGCCTCCGGTCACTTTTCCTCATATAAAACGTTGCCGTTTTGTTTTGTTCTGTTCTGTTCCTTCACCCGATCTCTTTCCTCCGTACGATCGCTTTCCTTTTTAACTTATTGTTTTTTGTTAAGTGTAATTTGTGCGAATTGTGTTTTGATCCGTTGATGTGATTCTGTTTTATGGTTTTTGTGCTGAAAGAATCTTGGGTTTTCATCCACAGAGAAAGAATCGACTTTTTTTATTCTTTAAATTGTCGTAATAATTTTGAAGTTTCATTTTTTATATTCTGTGTCTGTTGTTGCAGGTTATCGATAGATAATGCCTGGAGACAAGAACATTCCCAATCGTATCCTATTATTATTATTATTATTATTATTATTATTATTATTATTATTATCGTTTTCCATCTTTTAGTTGTTTCTTGTGTGTTTACCTTCCACTTTATTCTACTATTTTCAGTTTAGCAATGAAAAAAAATGGTTACTTTAATTTTTTAGCATAAAGAGGTTGAATTATGGTAATATCTGGTTATTAGCTCGGTGGCAGGCGTTAAGCCGCAAATGATGAGCTTGTCGTCTAGGCGCATGCGCATAATAATAGAAATTACTTGACATTCAAACATATAATCCAGATCATGAATGTTTGGAATCCATATTATGCAAGGAGACATTGCTTTTGCTAATTTGAAATGAAGGGTGATATAAAGTAGGTCTTCATCTTCAGGCATCATATTCATAGTTAGCGCATTCATGCTAGTTAGCAGTTCCGGCTCCATATCAAGGATATCGTCACTAGCATCAATATCGTCAAAACCTTGAAAATTTTTATCCAGGAACTTGTTCAGAAATACCGTAATGAAAGGAAGATAGGAGTTTTTCACTAGGTATTTGACCAAATAAGATCGTCCAGTTCCTATAGAACCTATCACTAAAATACCCCTAGAGAGAGATAAGGCCAAGCGGAGCGAAAAGGGTTTTCCATGAGATGGTAAATGAAAACTATTAGCCCCACACGAAGTTTGTGAATAAGTGATTGTCTGATAATGAGCAAGGAATATCCGTCTTTCTGCTAAAGAGGATGTATTGAACTCATAATTCATTAGATACTTTTTATGAATGTCAACTAAGTCTCGTTATATATACATATGAAATTAACGTGTTAATTGTGAGAATCAAGTAGAATAATTATGTAAGAGGAATTATGTAATTTCTCTATGATGTAATTACATAATTATTCTACTTGTATATATATAATTACTCTACTTGATTCTCACAATTAGCACGTTAATTCCATTTGTATTTAATCCAAACCATATATATATATAATTCATAAAAAGGCGGTTTATGGTGTTGGTTCTTTTGGTTTCCTGTGCTTGCAAAACTGAAACCAAACCGGAAAATTTGGAGTCAAGCTGTTTGTTTTCGGTTAAGTTTAGTTATTTTGGTATGACGTATGGTTACGGGTCAGTTAAAGTATTATTCACATACTTAATTTTACGCCTTTTTTAGGATGGTTTAGGCCGTTTTTAGGTGTTTTACACCGTTTTTTTTTCTTCAGAAATTGGCCTGAATTTGCGTCTATGGATAGTATATTTTGTTGAAGTTTATGTTTACTACTTAACTTCATTATCAGCTACAGGACTGAAGTCTGATGCCTGTGCTTACTTTACCAATCAAAATGTGGTATGCTAATTTAATAAAGGTGGTGTATGACAATCGGTTACATTTGTTGAAATAGTTTCCCGTTTATTATGTCTTTTAGATACCTGGAAAAGGTGGCATACCTTCAGTCGGTGGTGCGTTTGGCAATATGGAAGTTTCAGAGCAAAGTGTTCATTATCCTTCTAGTATCTGTTTTGATCATCATTATCCAGGTTAGAACTGATGTCTGATTCGGGTGTGTTTGAATTTGTGTTTCGAAGCTGATGATACGAGTATTAATGAGTTGTTAATGTTGGGATAAACATTTTCTTTTTTGAATCATTTTGTTAGGGGCAAGTGACAGTTTGTTGAAGTATCTGCAACAATGTTTTATGTATCGTACTAAACCTTGAGGGAAAATGAAATTTTACTTTAATATAAACGGATATTTTTCGCACGTTAAAAAGAAATTGTTTTTGGTGGTTTTTATAGTGAATTATTATATAGTCATAAGTCAGCAAACACAAAACAACTGATCTTCTGATTGTTGCAAACTTCATATAGAAAAAAAAAACTTCTCAATTTAGCGCGCGCTCGTTTTATTGGAGTTAATCATCTCATATTAGATTTTAAACTCACATAATCATATAATGTAATTTTTTTTACAATTATGGATCAAACATGTTGAAAGCCAAACAAACTAACAATGCAAGTTTAATATGCATAAATCCTCCTAGTATATTTTATTTCAAAGATTTACACAATGATAATGTTTTTATATCATAATTAACGCGCTAATTGTTACCTAAGAAAATCAAAGGCATAAAAAAGTTTACGGGTAACTGAAAATTGACCCATTTTTTACTTGCTTAATTGTGTTAGTTTTGATTTTTCTGTTACAGGACATAACGAAAGCTATCATCAGTCAGGTGGTTCTTGCCACGAAAGTTGTGATGCGCCCTCATACAAGGATAGCAGCTCTCTTTATTACATGCCAGGTGGCTACAATCCAAACTCTTTCACGGGTCTTGATTCCCAGTTTTCATCATCAGAATGCTACTCATGGAATTGTGGAAAATCAGCTATGGGTGGTTCTAACGGTATTAATACTAAAAGAATCATAACAGCTTTTGATGAAAGATTCCCAAGTTACCTGCATGATATGCAGTCTAAACAATCTGTTTCTGATCTCTCTCGGTCGGCTCTCCAGTCTTCATATCTCAGCTCACTGAACAAGGTGCATCTTTTTCTTTCGTATATAATTATTTCATCGTAAATATGCAATCTTTGATTTTATTACTAGGCAAAATAGGTAATCTTGAGATGGAATTTTAAGCCCGGAAAATTTTGTGATTGGAATAAAATAGGATTGTTTGTGCCAGCCAAAACTAGTAAATATCGTATATACCCAACTTTAGTGAATGCTTACTTACTGACCATTCTACCCCTATTCGTTATATTTTATTAAACTCTATTTGTTCTCTCCACGGTAGGTAATTTGATATAAAATCAATCGGTAACGAACTTGTAACGGGTAGAATGATTTTTAGTGGAGATAGGAAACAACGTCTAAGTTGAGATATAGACACACCACACATATTAGCACATTGGGTGGTCTGAATCCAAGAATCAAGATAAGTCACCCAACTTGATTTGAATTTAGAGTCCAAATATCACTGGTCAAAATTGCCGGCTTTGAGTTGACAATTGGAAATGAAATACAAATTTTCGTTCTCAATAAAAATTTCACCACTCTTTTCATAATTTCCATAATTAAAGTCCAGTACATATATAGTAAACCTAACCTACATTGAAACAAGACTAAGCATAACAAACAACCAAACAAAACATTTGAACATTAAAAGGAAAACTACAATTAAATAATGGAAATAACTGTTTAAAGTGGTGGACGTGGGTGGCTTTACTTCTGCATGAATACTTGTTCGTGCATGGGTGTTAACTTACATCCAACTATTCTAACCATTAAAATATTAACGGCTAGAATATTTGAACTTGTGATCTTTTTGCTATCATAATTGTTCAATTGTATCTGTATGTTTGAATCTTTTTTAGAAAAATTAGGGTGTAAGATAATAATTTATTAAGTTGTTTGAGTTGGGTATATTTGATATTTTTACTACTTTGCATGGGCATATATGATATTTTCTAAGTTTGCAGGGGGGTATATATGAAATTGCCCCAAATAAGATTACATATGCAAAAGGGTGTATTCTGCGCCTAAAAGTTAACATGTTTTGGGAAAGTCCCAATTATGAGATTAAATAAAGAATGAACAAGCAGTTTTTCATTTTACAGTCGGGTGCTTCTTGTTATTCTGGAAGTGGTACAAATGGGTGTCAATCGTGTTCAAACATGTCATCATTTGGATACCAAAAGCGAGGGCTATTTGCAAACTATTCAACGATTCATGGTTCAAAAGTTAGAGAATCTGAAGAATTAACTTGTGGTCCTCGGTCTCAAAGCAGTGTGATCGAGAATAAGGAATCTGCGTATTCGTTAAAACATAATCGGTATAATCTTGATGGGTTTCAAACAAAGTATGAAAAAGCTAAGTTCTTCATCATCAAATCGTATAGTGAAGATGATGTTCACAAATGTGTGAAATATGATGTTTGGTCTAGTACTCCCAATGGTAATAAGAAACTAGATGATGCTTTTCTTGAAGCCCAAGGAAAAACTGGGTCAAAATGTCCAGTTTTCCTGTTTTTCTCTGTAAGTAAATGCACATCATTTTGAGTTGGGTAGAGCTATAAATGAGCCTGAGCCAGGGTGGGCTTGGGCCTGGCTTGTTTGGTTAAATGCTTGAGCCAGCTCATGGCTCGTCGAGCTGGCTTGTTTATTTTTAATTAATAATCTAGATTTTTAATTAATAATATATGAAAACTAAAAATATTATTTGTGACATACCCAATGCCGAATGTATAAACTACAGAATTCATAATTTATATATACATATACAGCCTAATCAATAATTTAAAAGAGAAAGCGACGAGCCGGTTTTAAGAGAGCTGTGAGCTTATTTATCTATATGTAACGGGTCCAAACACTTCGTTGTCCAAAAAATTATTTGTGACATACCCAATGCCGAATGTATAAACTACATAATTCATAATTTATATATACATATACAGCCTAATAAATAATTTAAAAGAGAAAGCGATGAGCCGGTTTTAAGAGAGCTGTGAGCTTATTGATCTATATGTAACGGGTCCAAACACTTCATTGTCCAAAAATTTTTTGTACCAAAGTTACCTTTTTTTAATAATAATCTAGTGTTTTAATTCTTTTGAATAAAGTGGTGCACGAGGGTTTATGCATGTAACGTAGTACATGGGGATCTTTCTGCCATTTTCTGTTAGGTTTTTTTTTTGCTTCAATATATTACCCTTTAACCTTGTAAAGATAGAACATACCCGAATCGGTTCACTTATAAGTAAACGGATCGAAGTTACCCCATTTATTTGTAATGGTATGTGATTATGCAGGTAAACGGGAGTGGACAGTTTGTGGGCGTGGCTGAAATGGTGGGGCCCGTTGTTTTTGAAAAGAACATGGATTTTTGGCAGCTTGATAAATGGAGCGGGTTCTTCCCAGTGAAGTGGCAAATTATAAAAGATATTCCTAACTCACAGTTGAGACACATTATCCTTGAAAACAATGACAACCGCCCTGTTACATACACTCGGGACACCCAAGAGGTATCTTTTTTCTAATATTTTCACGGCTTAATTATTTATTTATTTATTTGTTGCCACATGTTTGTTTAATTGCTAATTTAATTTTGGTGTGTGTTCAGGTTGGATTAGAGCAGGGTTTGGAAATGCTGGGCATTTTTAAAAGTTACCCGTCGAAGACGTCTTTGATTGATGACTTGAGCTTTTATGAGAGCCGTGAGAAGTTGCTTAAAGCCCGAAGGATTGCGAAACTTGCTTTCCAACCTGAGGTGAACGTTGCAATCGTTTATTTATTGTTTGTTTTAACTTGTTTATCCATAAACTGGGTTGGGGCCTTGGTTTTGAAAATCGCTCCTGTAAACAAATCGACCATTCAGTGAACCGTTTTGGCGGGAAGTTTGTTTATGTTCGTTTTTTTAATAAACATACAAAAATGAACAGACACATGTCTCGTTTGTATGTATATGTTTGGAAGCATTTGTTTAAGCTCGCTCGTATAAATCTGTTTATGTTTTGTTACTTTACGCATGCATATGTTTGGAAGCATTTGCTTACGCTCGCCCAGATTGATGTTTATGTTTGCTTTTAATTGGTGTTCACTCAATTATGTTCGTGAAGTGATCGTTTATGGCGTTAATGAACGTGCATAAACGAACTCAAACACGTTCATATTCTTAATGAACAGAATATGAACAAGAAAATCTCGCTCGTTAGTTGTTTGTGGTACATGAACATGCTCTTTTTGGTTACTAATTGTTGGTGGTGAATTTGTATATGCAGAAGAATACTAAATCCGGGGAAGGATCGATGAGCGGGAGCAGCTCCTTGGATCCGGTTTCATCTATGATTATGATGGCGCGAAATCTGTCTCTTAATACCGACGTGCGAAAAGATAGCCTTTGACATATTATAGTATCTATACTTGGGCTTGTGTATGTAGGATTCTAATGAACTTCTTATGGTTTCTGTGATCAATATTTCTACTTTTGAACTTGATTCGCCTTACTCTTGGTTTTTGTAGTTGTCCCCGTTTCTGATAAGAAACCAACATAAATCTTGGGCCGGCCGGGTATCGGTAGGCTTGATTACAGCTAACGGTTTGGGTTGGAAATTTTACGTCGGCCTTTTGTGGCCGTAAACCAGTTCAGTTTCGAACAAAGAAAGTTAAAATCGGTTTTTGCCTAATCAAGTTAGGTTTGAACTGGTATATAAGGGGAATTGTTTTTTATTTGATCCGCTTTGGCTTTAACCGGTTTCATTGGAAAGGGGTTCTTAAACGGATTACAAACTAGGCGTTTAACGGAGGGGTTCCTTAACCGATTGCAAACCGGGCAAAGCTTGTTGGTTTGGGCATGTTTCCGGTGTAAGGCCCTAGACGAGCACACAATTGGGTATTATTTAAACCCGGAACCGGGTAGGAACCGGTTTTGGGTATGGTCAACAAAAGTCAAACCAGGTTCGGGTAGGCACCGGTTCCGGGTATAGTCAGGTATTTGACCGTGTTTTGACCGGTTCTTCCGGGTTTTTTTCGAGTTTTGACCGGGTATTTTCGGTTTCGGTTCCACCGGTTACGGGTCGGTTCCGGTTCCGGGTATGGTTTCGGGGAGAAATCATATACCTGGTCCTACCTGCGGGTCGGGTACGGGTAGGAACCGGTTCCGGGTCGGGTCCGGACCCAATTATTTTGTGCACCTCTATAAGGCTCTGGTTCTGGTGCCCTACATTGACATTGGATTTACTCATAAACACAGTTCTAAATATCAGAGTTAATTAAAACATTCCAAACATTCATTACAATCATTCGATACTTGTCTTGAAAACATAACATAAGTAGTTTATTTAAAACATCATGAAAAAACTTCTTTGGATGCCAGTCCTTTCAATCCTACTATGTGTCATTCTCTTAAGCTAACCACTTCAATCTATTCACCTGCGTGTATACTAAAAGTCAGCTATGCTGAGTGAGTACTAGTTAATACAGGTAATATACAATACGTTCACATACTTGCATACATACGTATCAGAAGACACATATACATACTTAGCTTTTTACCTTTCTTCATACTTTCATACATACATATATACATACATTTCGTCCTATAACATTCGCAAATTTTATTAGGGTCTGTTCATTTTATTCGCAGATATTATTAGGGAATGTACCCTACATTCGCAGATATTATTAGGGTCTGTTTCCTTCATTCGTAGATATTATTAGAGTTTGTTTCCCATATTTGCAGATATTATTAGGGCATGTTCCCTACCTTCGCTCTAGCATACTTTCATACTAGCATTCATACTATTTTGTACATACCTTGCTTTATCATTCATTCATACACACTTACATATTCTGACACTTACCTCCCTTGGGGATATGTGCAATATTCGAATATCGTTCACGTACCGACAAGCTTTCTCCATATTCACATTACAATATCTATCACATATATCATTCATGCATACACTTACCACGCAAGGTAAGTGCATTAACCAATCACATTGAGTATGCACATCACCCCGAAAAAATAACAAGGAAATGGGGCTAGAAACTCACCTGAACTCGGCTACGCTCACCGTTAATGGTTATTCATTTTTTTAGCTGTGTGCGGCTAACTGTATAACAATTACACGTATCAATTAACTATCACTACCCATATCGCGTTTCTAGTCTAATTATAACCCTCAACGAACGGGGGTCCGGGGGCACCGCCCCTGTCAGCAGGGTTCTAGGGGCGGCAACCCCTAGCCGGGTCCAAGAGCCCCTGGCTGGGGTCGAGCTGCCAGGTCAGCTTGGAAAAATTTTATTTCCATTAACTGTCTTAACACATTTTTCATTAGAATTCTTAATTATTATTTATTTGTTAACTCATAAAGTTCGAGGGCTTCTTTGTAATTAATCCATTTTATATTAAGTCCAGGGACCTTTCTGTTATTCTTTCAAACTTTAGTTCGTTATCCAATTCGTCATCCAGTTCTTTAACGAATTAACTCCTTCGTTTTCTTAACGAATGGACCTTTATAACGAACTGGCTTTCTATAATGAACTGGGGGTTCATTCGTCAGTTCTCCATTAACGAAGTACCTAACGAATGGCTTAACGAACTGTTTCTAATTCGTTATCTCTTCTTAACGAATGGGCATAACGAATTGCTTCTAATTCGTTATCTCTTCTTAACGAATGTGCATAACGAATTGCTTCTAATTCGTTAACTTTTCTTAACGAATGGGCATAACGAATTGCTTCTAATTCTCTGACATTCGTTAACCTCGTACACCTTTTCCGGTACCGTCATTGCCGGAAAACCGGGATCTCGTCGGAAAAGCGAGATCTCAGTTATTTTCCACCTTTTTTCATCCCCTTCGATCCAGATCTGAGCTAGGGTGACCCCTAAGCTCATCTTTTGATCGGTTTATACCCGATTCCACCCGGATCTTGTGACTTAAACGGTTTAATGGTGTCAGCTCATCGTTTCGCGACTAAATCTAACGGGTTTGGATCCATACAATATCATACTTTCATTACCTCGGGTCGGGATCGATTCTTCTTGTTTTTGGTTTAGAGAAAGAGAGGAAGAGAGAAATAGCTTAAGTGTGTGTTTTGGGTAGTGTATGGAATGGATGAGAATGAATTGATTAATGGTTACTTATGGTATTTATATAATGTATCATGGGCTTAAGCCCATAGTCTTTTCCTCATTTCCTTATTAACCCAAGTCCATTACCCATATTACTTAACCCAACATAAGCCCGACTCATAATAACTCATCTTTTATTTTAATAACCGAAACGAGAAAACGGGATGTCACATCCGGTAATCAATGTTTATTCTTTTTTTAATATTCAAATAAGATTGATCAACTTTTAGTTATTTAACGGGGCCATCTATGATAATCGTTAAAAATTTAGGCCTGAATGCCAAAAAAAAAATAAAGAAAAGGTTTTGCCTCTAGTAAAAAGGTTTTTTTTATTCTATTTAAATAATTAAATTTTGTAATGAATTTATTAAGTTATAAGTAATTAGGAACTAGAAAAAGGTTTCGCGTCTAGTAAAAAGGTTTTTTTTATTCTATTTAAATAATTAAATGATTTTATTAAGTTATAAGTCATTAGAACTAGTTTTATGGTTGTCTGATGCACAAGCTATAACAACTCAAGTTTTTCGTTTAAAGTATTAAATACTAATACCTGACCTGTTTTCGTTTTCGGGTAATTTTAATCAATAAAATGTCATATTATCGAGTAATTATTATTTTATTTTCATATATATAATAAATATCAAATATAACTTTGTTAATTATACATTTTTCACCCTAATATTTAGTTTTAACCAATATAGTATCCAACCTAAAGTTCAAGGGCTATTTTGTAGTTTTGACTAAACATTATGACCGTATCCAGCCTAAAGTTCAAGGGCTATATAATAACCCAACCCTGAACCAGACCCAAACCCAGATCTGTGAACCCGTATGACCGTATCCATATAACCCGAAGACCCGTTTTGATTTCTTGAAGCATAATTCTCGTTCTAAACATAGAAATATAGAATTGATATTAGGAAATCGTCCATACTGCATAAACGATCTCACCGACATGATTAATGTAGAAAACGTGATCTTTTTGATATAGTTTATTAAAATATCTAGACCGTCGTTAACCATCACGTATTATACCAGTTGAAGATGATAATAATTCAATTGTACATGTCTAGACCTTCTCTGTTACGTCGTTAACCTAAGCCACATAATCAATTACAATATAACCTGCTGCAAATATCTAATCCGGGGCTGTCCTTGGCCTTAGGCTGTTGTTCGTAATTCATCATCAATTCGTCATCTAAATAGGTAATTAAGATATGCAACATGCTCGTTTATAATCACTAATCATTGACCCTAACGTTAATTGAGCAAACAAACGACGGATCGATGGATTTAAGAAGCTAGGGTTTTGAATTGGGTTTGAATGCATCTGCGTTTGTATATAATAATATGTTTTCCTACATTAACTAACTAACACTTCAGCCCAGTTGGTGGCATGGTGTGTGTTCATGAACTGAGCTGGCCATGGGTGCAGGTTCGAGCCCTGATCAGCCCAGTTTTGTTTCTTTTTTCTTTAAGTTCATAAATATCTATTAATTTGTTATGATTTGTTATGATTAATCTTTAATATAAAATAAACAATATTTTATTAAACTGACACTTTTAATTTGCGTTGCCTCATCGATGAACGTCTTTACAAACTCGTCATACATGTATGTATATATATATTATATAAATGTATTATTTTTAAACGAAAATATAACAAAACGTATTTAAAACGTGTTAGATATGTTTTTATCGTTTCACTTCGTTAACGATTCAAAGGCATAGTTATTTAGAAATTATTAAAATTATTTATTTAAACGTTTGTATTATAATTATGTAATACTATTATGCAAATTACGTGTTATATTTATCTATGTAAATATTTATATATTTGCATTATATTTAGTTAAACATTATTATTATAGATTATAAGTAATATTTAAACATTTATTTATTTAAATGTAAGTATATTCATAACATATTTATTTAAATTATTTTATTTTATATATTGATAATATACCAAGTATAAAATAGAGGTGATTTATATAAATAATAATTCTATAAACAAATGATAACGATAATGTTAATTTTTGCAATAACAATAGCGTAGCAATCAATCGTTCGATCCATAACATTTCAATCACAAACATAATTCAAATCACTTCGAAATCTTAAATCCATTATACATGTTATCCCATTTATTATTAACCCATAATATTATATTAATTAACTAGGAATCCTTAATGCTAAATCTCGAAGGGGTTTATCTCTCTCACATTATCGCTTGTACTTCATTCATCTAATCAGGTGAGTAATCACTCCCCTTCTTTTACCGTTTTTCAAACTTTTGGGGACATATGCGTACTTACATTATTTACTTATTAATAATATTCACACTAGCAAATGTTAACCTTGTGTGCTATCAATTATGTGTCTAACTTGTTACATGTTTATTTGTTTATTTTATCGCATTCAAAGAGGTCCATCATATTCACATTTAGTATGATCATACGACTGTCGTAGTGGCCGGCGTCCTATCACATGACAATGTTTTCACCGAAAACTCACTCATGGTAACCAACGCCCGATTCGCATGACAATAGTTTAGCCCACACATTATTATCTGTTTGAAATGTTTACATGCTATGGTTTAATTGTATACCGCATTAAGGACAGTTTGCTCATATTATATTATATTATATTATATTATATTATATTATATTATATTATATTATATTATATTATATTATATTATATTATATTATATTATATTATATTATATTATATTATATTGAATTAACTGGTTTTTACTCACTCAAACTTGTGTTGACAAATCTATTTTTATTTTATACGCATATGCAGGTCTTAGATTGAATTGATTGCAAGATTGATGAAGAACTTATTAATGATTTATGCTAGAAGAATTAATCAAGACTTATCTAAATTTTAAATCTGTATTCTTATTATTGCTTTTATTTCAAGATTTTGTATTTGAATTATTTAATTGAATTTAATAGATATTGTCACTTTTAAATATTGCATGATAGTACATTGAGAGCTGCGAACAATCAGTTCGCGCCCCGACATTTCTGCCTTAGGTTGGGGTGTGACAGATTGGTATCAGAGCCGAAGGTTTAAGATAGGTCGTTAGTGGCACCTTAGTAACATGCTTAGGAGCCTCATACGTGCTTATTCGATTGCCTTATGTGTTCAAATTATTTGTTTACAGCTTTCCTAGTTAATTATTTAATTACTGTTTATTTTTATTGCCATGCACACACGGCCCCGAGACTATGTCTCATTCTCAAAATATATTTATAACTCCTCTCAAAATATTTTTTGTTTCATTTAACGTTAGTTGATTGTCTTCACCTAAAGCTAGGGAGTGTGACAGGATTCTCCGTCAAAGTGGAAATTATCATTCAACATAATCAACTAAACGGATACATTCTTTATTGTGTTTTATTGTTTTTTAAAATGTCTAGTCGGGTGGAAAACCCATGGGACGCCATGGACACGCCAATTGTTCATTTGCACAGTTCATTTTATATTGACGATATTTTGTTGGAGCATTATCACCCGTGGTGATACACGAAATGCTTCAACTACTCATGTTTACATACGTTTATTCTTTATTTGGGTTGGTCGATTAAAACACCATGTAAAGATCATGGGCCAAAAAACTCAATTGTATTGTTGATATGTTATTTAGAAGGGCCGATAAATGCCATGGACAAGCTCATGGAAAAGCCAACTCACACATTCGTTTTGTTTTGGTATGCCAACAAGTTGGGAGAATCAAATGCCATGAAAAGCTCATGGGAAACCAACACATCGAAGACCATTCGTTATTTGTTTATTTGTTGGTATATTTGATTTTAATTTGAAACAATCTATGATTTGATTTAATTACTCAATTTCCCAATTAATTAATTACTCAATTTCCCAATTAATCAATTACGCAATTTCTCAATTAATCAGTTACTCAATTAAATTTTAATCATGATTTATTGATTCGATCTTTTTACATGCTAAAAAACATTTTAATCCTCATGATTGGACACAAATCATTCACTCATCAAGAATCAATTATCACAAGTCAATTTGAAACTATTTATAATCTATCATTGGAATGGTTTTTCTCCTGTTCATCTCATCACATTCACAAGTTATTAAGAAATAACTAACATATTATTTTGGTTTGTCTCTATACGTCTCATCCTATTATTAAAATAACAAATAATTTCAATATCATTATTACACAGTTTATTAAACAAATGGATTTCTCATAAAATATATTAAATACCAATACTCGACCCGTTTTCGTTTTCAGGAACATTTTAATCAACAAAACATCGCGTTTACCGAGTTAATAATAAGTTATTATTATTGTTTATTATATTTATTTATTTTATATATGTACACTTTTAACCCTAAAATTTAGTTTAAACCCATTTGTATCCATCTATATAATGCAAGGACTAGATTGCAATTTTTTAAAGTTTATATTATAATCAAGATGCAGGATCCAAACCCAACCCATGACCCGTTTGTTTAACTTGAGCTTTAATTTTCGTTCTATAATCAAATTTGATTCTGGTGGATTGTTATTACATGTATTGCTATCTTCACCGTCATAATTAATTAGGAAAATACGATCTCGAAGATACGATTTAGCTTAATTAACAAACCGTCATACCGTTTCTTGAATTGCTAGATACACATCATAATAATGCAATTAAACTCTGATGCACAATCTTCATAACCTCGAGATCATTAACCCTAAGTTTAATTTTACATTACGAGCTTGCTGATATGAGTTCTTGATCACGTTCAGGCCGTCGAGTTTCTGTTCATCGTTCACCATAAAACATCATCGTATCTTGTAATTGATTTATGTATCTTGCTCATCTTAACCCCAATTTCAATAACCCTAACATTAATTTAACGAACCATTAACAGTTTGATCGATTTCAGTTTTAGGGTTCATATGTTATATTACGTTTATTCAGTTGTGCTGTTAACTATTATTTTTCATTGAATTATCAATTGACACTCCCAACACAACTGTTCTGGGGTGTGTATGTTAATCCATGTGCCGACCATCCGCGCTAGTTCGAATTCCGGCCATGACCAGTTTTGTTTTCTTTTTATTTCTCAATTGTTTTAATTGATTTAATGATTAATAAACTAGTTATAATTAATATTATTTATCAGATAAATATTTTTTTAATAAACCGACATCTTTAAGTTTACGGTTCTTGTAAATTAATCTCGTTTCAAGCTTTCGTATATGTGTGTGTGTATATATATATAATTGTATACATATATGTATTATAGGTAAATCTTAATAATAATAAAACATTATTATTTTACTAAAACCCGACACTTTTAATTCACGTTTCCTCACCATTGAACGTTTTACAAACTTTTATCTTTATTATATATGTATTATGTTTTTTACAAAAGTATAATAAATGTATTATAACAGTTAAATACATTTTCATCGTTGATGTCGTTAAAAGATTTAAAGTAAACTATTTATTTATATTATAACTTATCACGTATTTTTAAATGACTATTAGTTTATTGAAAATTTATTTATTAAATATTATATTACAAGTATTTAAACAGTTATTTACTTATATTATTTATTTAATACAATACATATTATAGTTAATTAGTTACGTATTATTATCATTAAATAATTCATTTATTTATATATTCATAAACATTTAATATTATATTATATCTCAACTCATATTTAATTATTCAAACTAATTAGTTATAAATTTGATCATATGATTATTATATTCAGTTTAGTGGTATTTTCTAAATAATAAAAGTAATGTTTCTTATGATTTAATGATAGATAATCATATTGTTTTTACACTGATAATAACAATAGAGATCCATTCGATCAATCAATAATATTATAATCCCAAAAATAACGCATCACCTCGAAATCCTAAATTCATTATAATTAACTCATAATATTATATTATTTAATTAGGAATCCTTGACGGTAAATCCCGAAGGGGTTCATCATTCACACATCATCATCATCATTGTAATTTCGTTCCTCTAATTAGGTGAGTATTTCACACCCCTTTATTCATTTTAATCTTTTGGGGACATATGCGTATTACAGTAGTTACCTATTATATAGTGTTCACAATCGCAACTGTTATCCTTGTGTGTATATCAGTTTATGCCTAACTTGCTATTTGCTTACTTGCTTTATTTTACCGCATTCGAAGAGGTCCATCATTGTAGTATGATCATATGACCGTCGTAGTGGCTGGCGTCCAATCGCATGACAATGGTTTCACCGACAACTCATTTTTGGTAACCAATGCTTGATTCGCATGGCAACGGTTTAACCATTTCTTTATTATTTGTTGAATTGTGTACATGCTATGGCTTAATTGTTTATCTCACATGAACAGTTTGCGTTTTTTCCTTTAAATACTATATTGTATCTCAAATAACTGGTGTTTTACTCACTCAACCTAGTGCTAAAAAATCTATTTTATTTTCTACGCGTATACAGGTTTATATTTAATTTATTGAAAGCTTTGGAAGAGATTTAACTAATGCATTAAGTTAGAGGAATATTATCAGTACAACTTATCAAGACTTAAATTTTGAACTTATTTATTTTATTTTGATGATTTGTACTTGTCTTGTGGAATTGTTTGTATTGTTTGAATTTCTAATTAAAATTAATAGATTTTGCCATTTTCAAGTTATTGCATGATAGTACCTTGAGAGCTGTGAATAATCAGCTCACGCCTCGGCATTTCCGCCTTAGGTTGGGGTATGACATTTATCTCTCTCACATCATCGCTTGTACTTCGTTCATCTAATCAGGTGAGTAATCACTCCCTTTATTTTACTTTTTTCCAAAATTTTGGGGACATATGCGTACTTACATTATTTACTTATAAATAATATTCACACTAGCAAATGTTAACCTTGTGTGTTATCAATTATGCGCTTAACTTGTTACATGTTTGTTTGTTTATTTTATCGCAATCGAAGAGGTCCATCATATTCACATTTAGTATGATCATACGACTGTCGTAGTGGCCGGCGCCCGATCGCATGACAATGTTTTCACCGACAACTTACTCATGGTAACCAACGTCCGATTCGCATAGCAACGGTTTAGCGCACACATTATTATCTGTTTGAAATGTTTACATGCTGTGACTTAAATTGTATACCGCATTAAGGACAATTTGCTCATTTTTTTCATATTATATTATATTATATTATATTGAATTAACTGGTGTTTACTCACTCAACCTTGTGTTGACAAATCTATTTTATACGCATATGCAGGTATTAGATTGAATTGATTGCAAGATTGGTGAAGAACTTATGAATGATTTATGCTAGAAGAATTAATCAAAACTTATTTAAATTTTAAATTTGTATTCTTATTGTTGCTTTGATTTCAAGATTTTGTATTTGAATTCTTTAATTGAATTTAATAGATATTGTCATTTTTAAATATCACATGATAGTACATTGAGAGTTGTAAACAATCAGTCCGTGCCCCGACATTTCTGCTTTAGGTTGGGATGTGACACAGGCTGTTTGATGCTAATGACATAAGTATTTTATTTTTTCTTAAACAAAATAGTAACTTGAATGTAGAATGTTTCATCAAATGGGTTCATACTTCATATTTACATATATACTATAACATTGCAATTTGCAACATACCAACGACCCTTATGCTACGTAGGTGATTGATAAAATAGTTGGTGCTAGTAAAGCTTTCTATGAGTTATTAATTAGTTCAAGGGTAAATAGTAACAAACTTCAATCCAATTAAAAAGTAAATTGTGCTATATTCTCATATTTCACTATACATCAAATGTGTGTAAATAACTCAAGAACAAGAAACCAGTGGATTAATTTGAGAGCCCATAAAACCAATCTATATATATATATATATGTATATATATGTGTGTAAGGAGAGGATTAAGAGAAAACCCATTCTTAGAGAAAACTTAAAAACTCCTAAAGAATTATTTTTAATTAAAAATAAAAAATTTTCAAATATCCGTTTCTTCCGTTATTCTTATATTTTGTTACTCTTCGCTAGAAAAAAAAGACGACGTAATGGACATACGTATTATTGTGCGATACTTTTTTATTACACATGTGTAATACTATGTATTTTTATGTTCAGAAGTGTTTAATCGCATATATTCAATATTTGTGTATTGTATACGTGCAGTATTGTTGTATAATATGCATAAAATAATAAAAAAGTCGATGTAGTGGACATGTGCATTAATGTTGTATTACACATACGTATTAATGTGTATTCGATGTGTGTATTGCATATATACAATTGTGTGTATCAAATATGTGCAATAGTGTTTTATTCAATGCAATACAACACTCTTGCATATATGCGATGCACACTACACCGACGAGATAACCGATGAGGGTTTCTTTTTTTTTTTGGAAAAATATCAACATATAGGACTAAAGTAAAAAAAAAAAAAGAAACTACAAAAGGATTTTTTTCTAAAAAGTTAAAAATAATTCTTGAGAAGTTTTTAAGTTTTCTCTTTAAGAAGAGTTTTCATTTGATCTCACCCACGTGTATATATATATACATATATGTATATATATATATATATAAGAGAACTTTTTAGGCAAAAAAAAAAACAAAAATTTTAAAAAAGTAAAAAAAAAACCAAATATTTTGTTTTCCATCCCGTTTCATAAAAAAAACCCTAATTATACACATATGCATATTTTTATTTATTCTCGATTTACATAATGTACACATATGTACATTATCATGTAACATCCTACTTTTGATTATAATAAATAAATGAAATTTTGTTTATTCGATAAAGTGTCGTGTGTTGGTTTAAATAAATAAACTAATAGAAGGTGGGCTTGGACTTTAGAAGATGGAATAAGAGAATGGAATGGGCCTTAGGTCCATGGGCTTAAGGGAGCATAAATACCCCTTAAACCCTAAACCTTTCTATATTTATCCATCTCTAACCCATAGCCTACACCATCAAAAACACACACAACACCATCTTACAACCCGAACCAAGATCCGAAGGCGAAAAGCCGAGCTTGTTGGTGCTGGAACGTCGTGACGGACCAAAACAACATCAAGGCTTAACTGTGTTCGTAGTTTGGCTCGTTTAAGGTACGTTTATAATTAGAAATCGTTCATTAGGGTTCGGATTTTTTTGGGGGATCTTAGATCTGTTTGAGAATGATAAAAACGAACCCAACAAAGCAAACCTCACTGAAATCCATTACAGTTTGATAGCTTAATTGTTGAATGAATAAACGGGTTAGGAAATGGTCCAATTGCCCCGACGTTTGAAGGATTGGATGATTGGGGTTTGTAGGCGGTGGGATTATGTCACACCCTCAAAATCCACTAACGGAGTTTTACCGTCAGAGGGTGTGAACTGGCAGGATCGGAATCATCAGTTATAATCAAACCATAAATTAAAGTTTCAAAACCATGAAAACGTTTACGAGTAATTTAAATGCGGAAGCGTAAAAACCGTTAATCAAAAGTTGCGTCACGCAGGACGACTTACCAAAGATAATCGTTAAAAATAAGTTTGCAGGACAAAAGCGTTTTCAATCAATGCATGTTCCTAAACCGCGCGCCCGCCTCGGCTACCTGAGAATAACATACTAAAAGTGTCAACACAAGGTTGGTGAGTTCACAAGTTATATAAAATAAATCGTTTAGCGTTTGCGTTCAGCGTTTTACGTTAAGCGTTTTGCGTAACCACGTTACGGCGTTTTGCGTTAAGCGTTTTGCGTAACCACGTTACGGCGTTTTGCGTTAAGCGTTTTGCGTTAAGCGTTTTGCGTAACCACGTTACGGCGTTTTGCGTTACCAGATAGTGTTATGTCAAATTATATATCGATAGGTAGCTAGTCTATACAACAAGTATTACTAAGTGTTCGACACCGAAGCTGACTCGTTTAGTAAGTGCCTTGTCACCAGGTCCTCCAGACCATGGTACGTGTTAGCCAAAATTACACCCGCTCGACCTCCAGTCGAGTTTAGCGTTGGGTGGGGTTTGTCAAACCCAGTAGTACTACTCAACAGTGACTCACTATTCTAAATATTAACCGGTTCGATGTGTAGGACTTCAAATGTTTCGTTTGCCACTTAGCCTTTACAAGTGATATATAATTTATAACAAAATCTTAAATGCGTTGTGGAGTATGTTATCTCCCCCAAGTGAAAAACGTTTGAAAACAGTTTAAAGAGGGGAAAGTGAAACTCACTGTTTGCGAAGAATTTCCCAAAATAAATCACCAAGATGCACGTCACCGAAAAACTCTCTCTAACGTTCTAAAACAACAAAGAACGAGTAGTGTAGGCTTCGGCGGATCCTAATCAATCAATGTACATTTCTATCCTCTTGCTCGGCGGATCCACCATCCGCGGATACATCACAGCCAACTCGTGAGAACGAGTAGTGTAGGCTTCGATTTCCGAACCCACCATCTTCAGGGACAAAAATTCCGACTCTAACTTCGAAATCTCCTCTCTCGGACAGTACTCCTCTAGCATCATATTTTTGAACTCCTCCCAGTTCATCGCATTAGCCAGTTCCAACCCAAGGATCTGGACGTTTGAATTCCACCAAGTGAGGGCGGAATCCTCAAGTGTCCCAGCAGCGAATTTGACCCTACTGGCAGGGGGACAATTGCACATCTCAAATGCCGACTCAGCCTTCTCAGCCCAACGCAGGAAGCCTATAGCTCCCTCAGTGCCCTTAAACGTACTGGGGTTTGCAGTCAAGGTAGTTCTTGAAGGTACACGTTCCACTCGGACCTCCAGCTTGATTCTGAACGTGTGCGGCTAAAGCGGCCGCAACATGGTCGTTCAGCAGAGTTTGGAGTTCAGCTGCAGTCAAGCTGATGTTACCACGTCCTCGTCCAGCGTTTCTTCCAGCCATTTCCTAGAATCACCGTATAAAATCTTAGACATGAATTTTTCTTTCATATATAACACACCATACATGTAATAAAAAGATAGGTAAGAAAGAAATAAGAAACAACATCACATCACAACCACATATTAGTCTAAATAAAAGTTCATGATTAAAACCATTGTATTCGCTACAAAGTATTTCCAATCAATCCTTAAAAATCATAGAAAAATAATAGTTCGGATGGAGACAACCCCTCCATCTAAGTGTCATCATTACTAGATGTCGTCATCTGAGGACACCTCTGAGTGTGCCTTCTCCTCAGCCGGTTCTTCCTCTGGTTCTTCTTCGGGTTCCTCCTCGGGATCTTCCTCGGGATCTTCCTCAGGCTCCTCTTCGGGGTCTTCTTCAGGTTCCACTTCAGGCTCTGCCCCAGGCTCGGCCTCAGGCTCTGCCTCAGGTTCGGCTGCGTTCTGAGCAAGTTGCATTTGTAAGACATCGCAACGCTCTAGAGCTATCTCGGTTCGGGTCCTTGCTTCTTGGAGTTGCTCTTTCAAGTCTATCATCTCAGCTTGCATCTTCATCATAACCTTCATCTGTTGATCGCTAGTCTCTTGCATTTCCTTCATTGCCGCTGCCATGCGGGCAATTTCCTCCTTAGTCTCGGTTCCGTCTTTTAACATTCTGGAAACGTTCTCCCTCGTATAGCGCATGTAACCCACGTCACGCTCCAAGCATGAAACAACAGCTGCGAGAACTCTCTCTACAGGTTCGGTTATGGGTGGTAGGGTGTTGGGATAAGCAGGGTGGTTCGGGTGAGGCAACGGGGGAACTTGTTCGCGATAGACCATACGTCTGATCATGTTAGGGTACCAATCCCAGCTAACGTCGTTTTCGTAAATGCCTCCAGATAGGCGGTACCTATTCGGTGCGGGAGCTTCGAGTTCCGGGACTACTCGGGGTGGCGAGGCGGTAGGTAACTACGGTTCCTTCCCGTGAGCATGCGTCATCGAATCGGATGATGATGAGGGTGGCGTCGAAATTCCTACAGGTAAGCCGTGTATGCGCGCGCGTATGAGTGAAAGAGGTAAAGAGATAAGATTACAAGACTACACAAACCTATGCAGTGCGTATCATTATAACTAATGGGTCGTCGCGGTTATAGTCTAGTATGCATGCAGCTTCTAGTTCGCTATAACCAATGGCTCTGATACCAATCTGTCACACCCTCAAAATCCACTAACGGAGTTTTACCGTCAGAGGGTGTGAACTGGCAGGATCGGAATCATCAGTTATAATCAAACCATAAATTAAAGTTTCAAAACCATGAAAACGTTTACGAGTAATTTAAATGCGGAAGCGTAAAAACCGTTAATCAAAAGTTGCGTCACGCAGGACGACTTACCAAAGATAATCGTTAAAAATAAGTTTGCAGGACAAAAGCGTTTTCAATCAATGCATGTTCCTAAACCGCGCGCCCGCCTCGGCTACCTGAGAATAACATACTAAAAGTGTCAACACAAGGTTGGTGAGTTCACAAGTTATATAAAATAAATCGTTTAGCGTTTGCGTTCAGCGTTTTACGTTAAGCGTTTTGCGTAACCACGTTACGGCGTTTTGCGTTAAGCGTTTTGCGTAACCACGTTACGGCGTTTTGCGTTAAGCGTTTTGCGTTAAGCGTTTTGCGTAACCACGTTACGGCGTTTTGCGTTACCAGATAGTGTTATGTCAAATTATATATCGATAGGTAGCTAGTCTATACAACAAGTATTACTAAGTGTTCGACACCGAAGCTGACTCGTTTAGTAAGTGCCTTGTCGCCAGGTCCTTCAGACCATGGTACGTGTTAGCCAAAATTACACCCGCTCGACCTCCAGTCGAGTTTAGCGTTGGGTGGGGTTTGTCAAACCCAGTAGTACTACTCAACAGTGACTCGCTATTCTAAATATTAACCGGTTCGATGTGTAGGACTTCAAATGTTTCGTTTGCCACTTAGCCTTTACAAGTGATATATAATTTATAACAAAATCTTAAATGCGTTGTGGAGTATGTTATCTCCCCCAAGTGAAAAACGTTTGAAAACAGTTTAAAGAGGGGAAAGTGAAACTCACTGTTTGCGAAGAATTTCCCAAAATAAATCACCAAACTCTCTCTAACGTTCTAAAACAACAAAGAGATTTTTCTAAGTGTCGGAATATTATCGAGTCTCTAGACCCGGCACATAATACCTATGCACATAACATGTTTCGTGTTTCGTTCGTGAATCGTGTGTGACTTTAACAAGTGTTTTTGTGACACATCACATGTGTAAGCAATCATATACGTGTCATGTATTCATAACGTACATTACGAGCAATTTTTCCCCGTAAGGGCATTTTGGTCAACAATTAACAATCAACTAGCCATTATTCCCCATAAGGGCATTTTGGTCAAATTATGACAATCAATTAGCAGTTATTCCCCGCAAGGGCATTTTAGTCAAAACACGACAATTATCTTGCAATCATTCCCCTCAAGGGCAATTTGGTCAAAACGCGATAATAAATTAGCAAGTATCATATTTCATGCATTTTCACAAAACTCAGCAGCTAGTTTCACCGAGACAGAAATCCTACTAGAAAGATTGTACTACTTTACCGATCATAGCATCTCAATTAATTTACCAAAAATCATCACAGAAGCACATATGTCTTAGGTTTCCAGAACATATTTTATTACATTTTTATTCCTCATAGTTTTCTCACAATCATCAAATCATTACAGCAAACTCATAACAGTCAGATTCATGCACAACAGAATGTTATTTGCAATTCCCGTTAAACGAAAAATCCAATAAATGCAAGACCACTTGGGTTAGGTCCCTAACTCAATGAATCAGCTTCCAGAAGTGGAACCAACCCAATTGGTCTCGTAGTTCATGAGATATAATATTTACAAAACAACCTAACAGCAGGTCTAACAGTTCAGCTTTGCACAACGTTTTTGTAAATTCGTAAAAGTTAACTTCTACTTGTCCAAAAATTACAAATTTATACTTTATAGAAACTAGACTCAACCTAGTTTACTGTAGTACCCACAATCTCAACCAACTTTCACGTTTACACTTCGTTACAGTCACTTAAACATCGTATACACATTCTGTCCAGAATCTGTTTGCATCCAAACTCAACATAATAACAATCTATGAACTATCATGCATCCATATAACCCTCTAGACTCCATAAACACCATCCATGCACATCAATTTCACATTACATACAAGATTAGGGTTTTTGTTTGAACTCAAATCATAGACACAACAATCAACATGTAACAACATCAATACTAGTTATCAATCATCATTAATTCAACAACAATCATGTTAGCTATGTACATACTCAAAATCGGCAGCCTAGGGTTTGTGGTTAACCCAACAAACATCAAAATCAAGCAACAAGATTGTAAAGGATGATCAATTATACCTTCCTAGCACCTAGTTCTTCAATCAAACACTTGATTTGATGGTTGAATGTGTGTATAGAGTGGACGGCAGCCAAGGGTTCACAAGGGAAGGAGGCCGATCGGACTTGAGGTTAATAATAAGGAGTTAGGGTTAAGTTATTAAGGTTATATTTATAGACATACAAGTTACACTCAAGTCCCTCCACTTCCAATTGTTGTTTTTCTAACTTAACTAACTTAGTTCTTGTTTCTTGTCTAGCATTACACACCATATAATCAAGTAACACATATGTTAACACATAATTATCCCATAATTATTATGTTGACGCTTTTCGTTTATTCCTCAATTGTTTGCGTCAACTCGTTTGCGTTTCGGTGCAAATCCCGAAGGACTACACATGTAGTAAGTGTTAAGCGTCATTTAAACCCTAGTTTAAATGTAATGAAGTGTGCGTTATAGATTCAATGATCTTTAAGTTTGAATTGACGGAGTTGAGTTAACGGAGTTAACCTGAAATTGACGATTGTCACAGATTACGAGTTCATGGATACCAAAATCGTGTTGTTTCGTTATGATTTGAGGTTCAATTGCAAAAATCCATTCCTATAGACTATTTGCTGTTCTTGGCAATTTTGACTTTGACTCAGAGTCAAAGTCTGGATAAGATTGATTCAGTTCGTTATGTTAAGATACCGAATTAGTCCATCCATTCGTTATATGCAGTTAACGAATTAGTTCAACCATTCGTTAAGACATGATAACGAAGTAGCTCACCCAATTAAGATAACGAATCAAGTGATTCGTTACCCACCAGTTCGCTATGAAAGATAACGAATCAAGTGATTCGTTACTTACCCAATTCGTTATGACAAGTTAACGAATCAGAGGACGAATCGGATGATAAAGTGACGAATCAGGATAACGAATGGGGATTTATCAAAGACGAATCAAGATAACGAATCTTGAAAAAAAGATAACTAATTAGTTAACGAATTAGGCTTAATTCGTTACAGCTTAACCCCAGCCAGGGGCTCTGCCCCTTGGACCCCGCTAGGGGCGCCCCTAAAACCCTGCTGCCAGAGGCGCTGCCCCCGGACCCCGTTCGTTGAGGGTAATAATTAAGACTAGAAAGACGACATGAGTAGTGATAGTTAATTGATATGTGTAATTGTTATACAGTTAGTCGTGCACAGCTCAAGAAAGGAATAACCATAAACGGCGAACGTAGCCGAATTTAGGTGAGTTTCTAGCCCCATTTCCTTGTTAAGTTTTCGGGGATGTGTGCATACTCGATGTGAATGTTAATGCACTTACCTTAAATGGTAAGTGTATGTCCTGATGACGAATGTGATAGTTATGAATGTATGCTTGACAGTACGTGAACGACCTTGGGTATTGCATGTATTGTTAAGGCAAGTATAGTGTGTTGGAATCGGTCTGCCCAAGACACATATTAGAGTTGATGTGGCTAGTACGTTATGATCTAAGTCGGGTCATACCCAATAACAAGCTAGACAAACACCACGATATTTATTTAAGATATAATCTAACAAATAAATATCAACACTTAGAATATTTGGAAATTGGATTTCTAAATATTTGCACTTGTGTAATAAATAAATTATATGGATAATTTATGTTATGAGAGATTTTGCATTTTGCATATACGATGTTATTTAAACGGGTTAAATAACAATATGCAAAACCTACTGCTTTTGCATTTTGCATATACGATGTTATTTAAGTTGGTTAAATAACAATATGCAAAACGTACTGCATTTTGCATTTTGCATATACGATGTTATTTAAATGGGTTAAATAACAATATGCAAAACCTACCGCTTTTGCATTTTGCATATACGAAGTTATTTATGTTGGTTAAATAACAATATGCAATGCATACTGGATGTAGCATGTTATGTTATAACATAAATAAATAAAATAGATTACTTGAGTTTGAATTTGGTGGGAATCTTTGGCTGCACACTTTTCCCCCTTCTCTCTCCTCACTTAATATTTTATTTATTCCAAGACATGCAATAGTGGTGGTTGGTTGAATTAAATAGTGCATTGGTAACTCACAACCAACTCTCTCTCTCTCACACACAAGTTGCAAGTAAACTTTTCTTCTTTTTCTCTCTGGAATTCGGCCAAGAAAGAAATATCAAGGAAGAGTTTTTCTAAGTGTAAATCCTAGCAAAATCAAGGTGTTTGTTGGAAGCTTGAAGGGTATACAAGCTTGAGGTTCTTCTATCTTGGAGACTCGTCCTTCATATCATCATCTCCTTCATTTTCTTGGACTCTTGAAGGTAGTATGCTATGAACACCCTATGGTTGTTTATATTGGTAAGCATGCAAATTCGTATATGGATCCGAGGCTTGGGTTTTGCATATAAAATCGGTTTTATATTCATCAAATTAACAAGATTTAAAACTTATTTTTTCCGTTGCGTTTTTCATATAAATGGGTTTATATGACGTTGGTAATCTTATTAAAACCCAACAATGGCATCAAGAGCCGCTTATACGGATACATGCTTCAATAGATCTAAAACTATTCGGGTTTTGTGGTGTGGTTCACCATATGGCCGAAAGTTTTGGGGCTTTTGGTTACCCCTTGATTTTTCAAGATTATACTTTACATGCATGTGGTAATCTTGAAGAATTAAGTCATTTGGATGATTGATTATTTTGTTTGGACAAAAACCCAAAGTTTTCGGTTTGTTTAACCTTGGCCGAAAACTTTAAGGTTAAAAGGGGAACCATTTTGGATTTAGACGGTTTGCATATTCGGATATGCATTTGCATGTTCATGACCTAGGCATGACCTTGTGTTTGGATGTGTGTTTGTGTTGTGATTTATTCAATTATTCAATATGGTTGTAATATTCATTTATTTGGGTTTGTAATCTATTTATTCATTTCATATTGGTTTGTAATAATAAGTAGATTAGTTGTATTTCTTTTACTAGAACAAAATGTATTAGGATATATTTTTTGTAAAAGAAGATGCAACAAAGTTACGGTTTTGGTTTTGGGCCTTAATGGACCTCATAGTCCAAGATGGGATTTTAGCCCAATGGCCAAAACCCAAACATGGAGGCCCAAGAAAGCTAGGAGCTGAAGTTGGAGCCCAAAAGGAAGCCCAAATAAAGTGGAAGAGTCACAACACAAGGTGGACACTTGAAGCATTTGGATGTGGGGTCAAGTGGGAGTTCATCGACACATGACTTGTGTCATTCTCGTCCCTTAGGAGAGACCTTTTGGCACACTTGTTTCGGTCAACAAGTTTAGCCAAATTTAGGTGGCTATGGCTATGAACTTGTGGTTGTTTTATTTATGCATGTTTGGTTGTTTTATGTTTTTCATATGGATTGTTAACTTAAAATCAACAACTTGCATAAAATTGGTTCCTTAGAAATCATTAGGTAATAAAATTGGTTTTATTAAAGGTTAATGGTTTCACAAAATGGGTTTTATTGAAGGAACTTTGAAAATTGGTTTTTCAAACAAAGTACCATGCATTTGAATGCATGCAAATGCAGGTATGCAAATTGTTTTCCAATCTAGAATTTAGAAAACAAAAATCCCTTTTAAAACAAGTTGAACACCATCCTTTTATACAACACTTAAGTCACTTGTAGACTTGATGTGGGGTAAGGGTCACCTAACCACATTTAAGAAAACTTGTGATCTTGAGGTGGTTTTACAATACTTGTGGGATGAGGGTCACCTAACCACTTGTATGTGTAAACTCACACGTGTGTGTAAGTAGGACGAATTGATTTAGAAACCATGTGAATAGGGTCACCGACACATGGGGTTCAAAGGTGTTGATGGGATTAAACATGCCAACTAAACATATGATGTTTAACCGATCCCATAAAACTAGAAGTTGTAAAGGGTTGCAATTGTAAAACGTTGACTACCTTGTTAATTTGAATAGTGGGATAGAGGTCACCTAACTACTATTTGAATGAAACGTTGGATTCTAGATTTTAATCATTAATTTTCTTGGAGACATTAAAGGGTATTAACGATTAAAATTTATTAATATCGAAAATACTAAAAGTGAACTTTGTTAAATTGTGTAGATGTCCGCAACCAACAATCCACCGAACGCAACTATCCCACCCGTGCATAACCTATCACTAAGATCCATACTCGATAAGGATCGTCTTAACTATAAAAATTTTATGGATTGGTATCGAAATTTGAGGATTGTTCTCAAACAAAAAAAGAAATCCTACATATTAGACGATCCTATTTCCGACGAACCAAACATTGACGATGTAGATGCCTATAACTATTGGTTAAAATACACCGAGGATTCGGTGCAAGTTTCTTGTCTCATATTGGGAACTATGATTCCCAAATTTCAAAAGGGCTTTGAAAAACATGAGGCATATGACATGATCACCCAACTAAAGGAAATGTTCCTTACTCAAGCTAGGGTGGAACGTTTTGAAAGGGTTCAAGCACTTCATACATGTCATATGGATGAAACACAATCAATGAAGAGGAATCACCCGGAACCTAAGGAAAAGGTTGCCAAAGGTAAGGGACATGTCAAGAAAGGGTTCAAGGGAAAGGCAAAGGCGGAACCCAAACTCAAGAAGCTAAAGGTTAGTGCTGAGGATCCGTGCTTTGGTTGTGGAGAGATAGGTCATTGGAAAAAGGGATTGTCCAACCTATCTCAAAGAGTTGAAAGACAAGAGGGATGCGGGGCAAACCTCGGGTACAACTTTCATGATCTATATTGGTCTTAATGTTATTTCTTCTAACACGTGGGTATTGGATACCAGATGTGGAACTCATATTTGCAATTCGTTGCAAGGGTTCAAAAGAAATAAACATTTCAAGAAAGGAGATACAAGTCTCTTCATGGGCAACGGAGCAAAGGTTGTTGTCGAAGCCCAAGGAGACTATGTTTTGAAGCTCCCAAATGGTTTGGAAGTTGTTTTGAAAAACATTTTGTATGCTCCTAGTTTGACTAGGAACATTATCTCTGTTTCTCTTTTAAGACAATATGGTTATGATTTAAAGTTTGTGGACAATGGTATTTGTGCATTCATGAATAATGTCTTTTATTTTAAAGCGATGCCGTCTAATGGCATTTATGAATTAGTTCATGATAACACATCCATTGATAACTCGTTGTACCAATCTAGCACCAAAAGACTCAAATTGGATTTGAGTAAGACTTTTCTTTGGCATTATCACATTGGTCACATAAACAAGGATCGCATTCATACACTTCAAAAGAATGGTCTTTTGAAATCAAGTGATGATTCATTTGATGAATGTGAATCTTGTTTATTGGGGAAGATGACCAAGGAGCCCTTTAATGGAACTAATGAAAGGGAAAAAGACTTATTAGGTTTCATACATTCGGATGTATGTGGACCTTTTAGGGCAATGACAAGAAATGGTGAAAGATACTTCATTACCTTTACAGACGATTATAGTCGCTATGGGTATGTGTTCTTGTTAAGACACAAAAATGAAGCCTTTGAAATGTTCAAAGTCTTCCAAAATGAAGTACAAAATCAACTCAACAAAAAAATCAAAGTACTATGTTCCGATAGAGGAGGTGAATACCTCACTGATGCATTTCTAGAACATCTTAAGAGTTGTGGGATTGTCTCACAACTTACTCCACCTGGAACACCACAACATAATGGTGTGTCTGAAAGGAGGAATCGAACTTTATTGGATATGGTTCGATCCATGATGGCTAGAAGAACAATACCTCTATCATTTTGGGGTTTCGCACTGATCTCTTATGCCCGTATTCTAAATATGGCACGAACCAAGAAAATGGAAATGACACCTTTTGAAATATGGCATGGAAGGGTTCCATCATAAATATATTAAAGGGTATGGGGTTGTGAGGCTTATGTCAAAATCTACACCCAAGACAAACTGGGAAGCCGATCCACTAAGTGTATCTTTGTAGGATATCCCGAAGATTCGATGGGATATTACTTCTACAATCCAAATGAGCATAAAGTGTTTATAGCTCGCAAGGCTAAGTTCTTGGAAAGAAGGTTCCTTATGGAAGGAACTGATAGAACTATGGAACTCGAGGAGGATCGAGAACCACAAGCCGATACACGTTTGGTTGACACTAGCGATCAACAAGAGGTTGTTGATAATGATCAATTGGTTGATCAACCCACACAAAACGTTCGCAAATCTGGTAGAATTAGCACCCCACCTGAAAGATATGGATTTTTCATGGATGGATGCTATGCGGTGGATTCCGACGAACCAACCACATATCGAGATGCAATGTCACAATCTGATTGTGACTATCTGGCTGGAAGCCATGAACGTTGAGATGCAATCCATGCATGACAACCAAGTATGGGACTTGGTTGCTCCACCTCTTAATTCCAAACTGGTTGGAAGTAAGTGGGTTTTCAAGAAGAAAACTGATATGCATGGAAACTTGGATACTTATAAAGCTAGACTTGTAGCAAAAGATTTCACTCAAACTCAAGGGGTTGATTATGATGAAACTTTCTCGCCGGTGGCGATGCTAAAGTCTATAAGGATATTGTTTGCCATAGCCACATATTATGACTATGAGATATGGCAAATGGATGTCAAAACTGCTTTTCTAAATGGACACCTTGAGGAAGATGCCTATATGGTTCAGCCTGAAGGTTTTGTCGATCCACAACATTCTAATAAAGTATGCAAGTTAAAGAAGTCAATCAACGGATTGAAACAAGCATCTAGAAGTTGGAATCACCGTTTTGATGATGATGTTAAGAAATTTGGATTCATCAAAAACGCTGATGAGGCTTGTGTGTATAAGAAAGCTAGTGGGAGCATCATTACTTTCCTAGTGGGCGAAATTTTTGGAGCTTGCAGATTCCTAACTCGTGTACGTGGGGATGGAGGAAAATTCTTCAGTTCCGTCCTCAGATTAGAAAATTTATATGGCATGAAATTGGGAATGGGAGATCTACTTCAGTTTGGTATGATAAGTGGGATGAGATTTGTCCTTTAATTGAATATATTAACCCTAGAGCTATTCATCGTGCTGGCTTGTCTTTAGAGACCTGTGTCAGTGATGTTGTTCATCATAATAACTGGGGTTGGCCGCCTGATTGGATTTTGAGGTATCCAATTCTTTTGAACCTAAAAGAAGTCAGCATTTGTCCGGATGAGAGGGACAAGATCGTGGTAATGGATGAGAATGGGACTTCAATGAATTTCTCGGCGTCTGGAATTTGGAATCTTATTCGGAGACCGGCTGATAAGGTGTCTTGGGTGCATGTTGTTTGGTTCTCTCAATGTGTTCCAAAACACTCCTTTATGTTGTGGATTGTGCTTCATGATAGGTTGAGCACGCAGAATCGTATTATGGGATGGAAAATTGGTGGGTATCCAAATTATAACTTGTATTGCTGCCCTCTTTGTATTGGAGAGCCGGATTCTCGTAACCACCTCTTCTTTGAGTGTAAGTTCTCTGCTGAGGTTTGGAGTATTGTAAGAATGAAAGGGAAGTTTCAGGGATGTAGGAATGGTTGGGCGAATATTCTTCAATATGTGTCTCAATTTGGAATGTCCAACTCTATTGAAAATGTTGTTAATCGGCTGCTATTTGGGGCTTCGGTTTACGTTATCTGGAAGGAGCGAAACAACCGGCTTTTCAAGAACTCTTTGAAGACTCCGAAGATGGTTGCGGACGAAATCATTAGGGGGGACGCGCCTAAAGCTTATGACTCTAAAGTTCAAGAATTCTGAACGGGTTAATCGGGTTCTCGAGGATTGGCACTTTCCGCGGGGAGTTTCCCACCAGATTGATGATAATGGTTGATTTGTTTTAGTTTTGTTTATTTACATTGTTCTTGTGTAAGCTTTGGCTGTGTTTACCAATGTTTGGTGGTTTTGGTTTGTTTACTCTTGTATGGCATGTCATACATGAGAACTAATATGGCACTCTGTCATATTACTTGTACTTTTTGATTGTGTGGAATGCATTTAACCGGGTGAATCCCTTTACCCAAAAAAATCATTACTTTCCTAGTACTATATGTCGATGACATACTATTATTTGGAAATGATATTCCAACCTTGGAAGGTGTAAAAGCCTTGTTTGGAAGTTGTTTTTCCATCAAGGATCTTGGTGAAGCCGCCTATATTCTGGGAATAAGGATCTATAGGGATAGATCAAGGTGGTTGATAGGTTTAAACCAAAGTGCGTACATTGATAAAATCTTGAAGAGGTTCAAGATGGATAACTCTAAGAAAGGTTTGGTACCTATTCAAAGAGGAACGATATTGAGTAGGTCTCAAAGTCCAAGCTCAAAGGATGAGCAAGAGAAAATGAATGGAATCCCATATGCGTCTGCTATAGGATCCATCATGTATGCCATGATATGCACTAGACCGGATGTGTTTTGCGCTTTGAGCATGACAAGTAGATTCCAACAAAATCCGGGAAATAGCCATTGGATGGTTGTTAAGAGCATATTGAAATACCTTAGGAGGACTAAGGATATGTTTCTGATATATGGCTCTGGTGAGGAGGAACTCGTTGTAAAGGGTTACACGGATGCGAGTTTCCAAACTGATCGAGATGATTCTCGATCACAATCGGGATATGTCTTCGTTCTAAATGCTGGTGCTGTCTCTTGGAAGAGCGCAAAACAAGATGTGGTAGCATTGTTCACCACTGAATCTGAATACATCGCCGCCTCATTGGCAGCTCAAGAAGCTGCATGGATTAGAAAGTTCGTGGCCGATCTAGGGGTAGTCCATACCATTCGGGACCCTCTAGAGATCTTTTGTGACAACGAGGGTGCGATTGCTCAAATCAAAGAACCTCGTGCACATCAAAAGACAAGGCACATTGAGCGGAGATTCAACTACATAAGGGATGAAGTTGAAAAGGGAAAGATATGTATTCGCAAAGTTCACACTGATCAAAACATTGCGGATCCACTCACGAAGCTCCTTGAAAGGCCGAAGCATGAGGGTCATACTTGTGCCTTGGGACTTCGATATTTTAGTGATTGGATTTGATCAAAATTTTGTATTTGGATATCAGAACAATTATTATTCTAACTCTTTCATATGATTATGGTTTATGATTATGCTTTTGAGTTAAGTTCCATTTTAGCATGTTTAAATCCGTGAATAAGTTAATTATTCTAAATGTCCGTAGTCGATCACATTTGTGGGAATAAATGTGAAGCTAAGACTATTATGAACTTGGATTGGTAGATATTCATAAGGTATGAATATAGCAAGGGTTGCTGCCAAGGTTCATAGATATTTATGGGATAAATATTGGACTGACCCGCCCTCAAATTTACTGCATGGAATCCTTGTGATTTGTGATCATAAGTAAATTTGAGTAAAGGCGAACATCATAGTATCCTCCGACCTGAGATACATATTGGGTCTTGATATTCATCAACTATTATACTTTGACTTAGTTCTTCGCTGCTCTGAAACATGTCAGTACATAAGGCTAAGCTCAGGTATGGTACGAGGTGATTGTGAGAGACGTATGTAGTCAATAGGGGATTTGTCCCTCTTATTCGTTGAGAGTGAGATGTCTAAGGCCTGCTAAGTTAAATCAACAAAGAATGATCATTCTGTGTCTTTGGATTTAACATGACATCTGTGGCAAAATGATATATGATAGATTCACCTAAATCCTTTCAAGTCGGGGACTTGAAGGGGATGATGTTATTGAATGGCACTTCGTCATACGTATTAGGGATAGTAAACCGTTAGGCGGTATTTGATATTTGCATCAATCTTTTATGTATCTTGTGCAAGTGGGAGATTGTTGGAATCGGTCTGCCCAAGACACATATTAGAGTTGATATGGCTAGTACGTTATGATCCAAGTCGGGTCATACCCAATAACAAGCTAGACAAACACCACGATATTTATTAAAGATATGATCTAACAAATAAATATCAACACTTAGAATATTTGGAAATTGGATTTCTAAATATTTGCACTTGTATAATAAATAAATTATATGGATAATTTACGTTATGAGAGATTTTGCATTTTGCATATACGATGTTATTTAAATGGGTTAAATAACAATATGCAAAACCTACTGCTTTTGCATTTTGCATATACGTTGTTATTTAAGTTGGTTAAATAACAATATGGAAAACTTACTGCATTTTGCATATACGATGTTATTTAAATGGGTTAAATAACAATATGCAAAACCTACCGCTTTTGCATTTTGCATATACGAAGAAATTTAAGTTGGTTAAATAACAATATGCAATGCATACTGGATGTAGCATGTTATGTTATAACATAAATAAATAAAATAGATTACTTGAGTTTGAATTTGGTGGGAATCTTTGGCTGCACACTTTTCCCCCTTATCTCTCCTCACTTAATATTTTATTTATTCCAAGACATGCAATAGTTGTGGTTGGTTGAATTAAATAGTGCATTGATAACTTACAACCAACTCTCTCTCTCTCATACACAAGTTGCAAGTAAACTTTTCTTCTTTTTCTCTCTGGAATTCGCCAAGAAAGAAATATCAAGGAAGAGTTTTTCTAAGTGTAAATCCTAGCAAAAACAAGGTGTTTGTTGGAAGCTTGAAGGGTATATAAGCTTGAGGTTCTTCTATCTTGGAGACTCGTCCTTCATATCATCATCTCCTTCATTTTTCTTGGACTCTTGAAGGTAGTATGCTATGACACCCTATGGTTGTTTATATTGGTAAGCATGCAAATTTGTATATGGATCCGAGGCTTGGGTTTTGCATATAAAATCGGTTTTATATTCATCAAATTAACAAGATTTAAAACTTATTTTTTCCGTTGCGTTTTTCATATAAATGGGTTTATATGACTTTGGTAATCTTGTTAAAACCCAACATAGTGTAGTATGTATGATATGTGTATGTGAATAAGAAAGTATATACGACTATGATATGTATGATATTAAATGTATGGTTGTGATAATGGAGAAGATAATGAAAGGTAAGGTTAATATCCTAATAATATATGCGAAGGTTAAAGGGTTGCATACCCTAATAATATATGCGAATGTTAAAGGGTTGCACACCCTAATAATATATGCGAAGGATAAAGAGTTGCATACACCTAATAATATATGCGAAGGTTAAAAGGTTGAATACCCTAATAATATATGCGAAGGTTATAGGGCGTAATGCTCTTTAAAACGTAAGGAATGGTTATGCAAGTATGAAAGTATGAAGTATGTACGAAAGTATGTAGTTATGAATGTGTTGTATGTGGTGTGATTAACTAGAACTCACTCAGCGTAGCTGACTTTTAGTATGCATGTAGGTGAGTAGGATGAGACAGCTCGCCTGATGAGGGCACATGGCATGGAATTGAAGATACTGGCATCTCAAGGAAATATTATGATGTTTTTAAAGACTATGTTTTATGTTTAAATAACTTTGAATGCTGTTAAGACAAGATTTGACAGTTATGTAATATATTATGGTTGAAGTTTTAATATTCCGCGAATGTTTTGATTAACTATGATATTTATAACTGTGTTTATGAGTAAATCCAACGTCCAATGTAGGGCACCGGTAACGGGGCCTTACATATCATTTATCTTAATTGTAAATATGCGTATAAGGAATAACTTGTATAAAATTTAAAAATACGTATTATACACATATGTATAATGTTGCTAAACCGATATTCTTTTTAATTTTATTTTTAATTTTTATGAAACCGGGATGAAAAATAAAAAGTTTTGGTTTTTATTTTTTTATTTTCGCGTTTTTTTTGTATTATATTTTTTTTAAAAAGAATTTTTTTGTGGTCCAAAATGGTTCTCACATGATCCTAATCATATATATATATATATATATAAATTTATGTATATATATATGCGCATAATATATATATTTGATTTTTTTAGAACCAATTTGGGTTTTGGTTTTTGTATATTGCGTATGCTGTCATCAAAGAACTGGAATACTAAAATAATTATTGTAGGCTAATATATTTTGTAATTCAAGTTTGTTTTTATTACTCAACAATTTTGTATTTATCCGCCCAAATGTTTGCAGCACAACATATTTGTAGGTGTAACATACCGTTTTCTTGTTTCGGTTAATGAAATAAATATGAGTTATTATGAGTCGGGCTAGTGTTAAGTTAAATAGATATGGGTAATGGACCTGGATTAAAAAGTAAGGAAGAAAAGACTATGGGCTTAAGCTCATGACCCATGATATATAAACCCTAATTAATCCATAATCCATTCAATTCACGCATTTGATACACCATAAAAAACACACACTTAAGCTCTCTCTCTCTTTCTCTCTTTCTCTAACCGAAACCAAGAAGGAAAACCGAGCATCGACCCGAGGTAATGATGTTATGATATCTTATGGATCCAAACCCGCTAGATCTAGTCGCGAAACGACGAGCCGACACCCTGAACTGTTAAAGTCACGAGATCCGGATGGAATCAGGTATAAACCGGTCAAAATATGAGCTTATGGGTCACCCTAGCTCAGATTTGGATCGAACGGGACGAAAAACGGTGAAAAATGATGGGAAAATACGTTTTTCCGGCCACCGTCCGTTTTACCGTCTACGACGCCGGAAAGATGGCGTACAAGGATTAAGATGTCAGAGAATGTTTCTGACATTCTCTGACCTAACCCTAGGAAGAATAAGGAATTCGCTATGCTAATTCGTGAAGGAAGAACAACAAATTCACTATGCCAATTCGTTAAGGAAGAATGACGAATTAATCTCATTTGCGATGCCAATTCATTAAAGAGAAATAATGAATTAGCTGTAGTTCGTTATGATCATTTGTTAAGGCCAGTTCGTTATAAAGGCCATTTAATTATAAAGGCCAGTTCGTTATAAATGCCAGTTCTTTATAAAAAACCAATTCGTTATGAGGGTTAATTCGTTATAAAGATCCATTTGTTAAGAAGTAACGAATGAACCTCTTTCGTTAAGGGGCAGGATAATGAATTAGACTTTGAAGAAATGACAGAAAGGTCCCTGAACTTAGAATAAAATGATTTAATTACAAAGAAGACCTCGCACTTTATGAATTAGCAAATAAAATAATAAATTAGAATTCTAATGAAAAATGTGTTAAGACAGTTAATGAAAATAAAATTTTTCCAACTGCCAGGGCTCGACCCCAACCAGGGGCTCTGCCCCTTGGACCCCACTAGGGGTTGCCGCCACTAGAACCTCGCTGCCAGTGGCGCTGCCCACGGACCCCCAATCGTTGAGGTTTATAATTAGTCTAGAAACGCGATATGGGCAGTGATAGTTAATTGATACGTCTAATTGTTATACAGTTAGTCGCGCACAGCTTAAGAAAGGAATAAACATTAACGGTGAACGTAAGAACTCAGGTGAATTTCTAGGACCCATTTCCTTGTTATGTTTTCGGGGCTGGGTGCATACTCAATGTGAATGTTAATACACTTACCTTAAATGGTAATGATGATTGATGTGATAGTATGTATGAATGTTATGAATGTATGCTTGTCAATACGTGAACGATCTTCGGATATTGCACGTATTGCCGGGAAAGGTGTGTCTTATATAAGATGCATGAATGATGTATGAATGAGTAAGAACATATATGAACGTATATAATAGAATGTATGTATGTAGTAGTGTATGAATGGTTGTTTAGATAGAGAAGGAAGGAACCATACCCTAATAATATCCAAGATAGAGAAGGAAGGGACCAGACCCTAATTATATCTGAGATAGAGAAGGAAGAGATCAGAACCTAATAATATCTGAGATAGAAAAGGAAGGGACCAGACCCTAATAATATCTGAGATAGAGAAGGAAGGGACCAGACCCTAAAAATATCTGAGATGGTAAAGATAGTGATGTATGTATTATGAATGTATGAAAGTATGAAAGACAGAAAGAAAATATGTATGTATAAATGAAAGAAAGATAACAGGCTGAGTATGTAATATGTATCTATGGATACGTATATATAAATATGTGAATGTATTGTATGTTGCCTGATTAACTAGAACTCACTTAGCATAGCTGACTTTAAGTATGCACGCAGGTGAGTAGGATGAGACAGCTGGCTTGAAGGGGGACACATGGCAGGTGAATAAAGAAGTTGGCATCTGAAGACTCAGTTGTTAATGTTTGAACTAAAATGTTTTAACGACAAGTTATGAATGTTTTATAGGAATCGGTTTGCCCAAAACACATATTAGAGTTGATGTGGCTAGTACATTATGATCCAAGTCGGGTCATACCCAATAACAAGCTAGACAAACACATGATATTATTCAAGATATGATCTAAAAGTAAATATCAAACACTTAGAATATTTAGAAATGGGTTTCTAGATATTTGCACTTGTGTAATATATAAATTATATGGTTAATTTATATTTTGAGAGAAAGTATTTTATGTTGTTTAAGTTGGTTAAATAACAAACATAAAAGCCATGTCACATAAGTAATACTTGACATTTGAATTGTTTGAGGGAAACTAAAAGTGGGGCCACCCCTTTTCCCCCTCTCTCTCTCTCTTGTCTTTATTACTTTTGTTATTTACTAGGACATGCAAGTAATGTTTTTGTGTATGAGTTATTATTCAACAACACTTTCTCTCTCTCACACACAAGAACTCTCTCTTTCTCTTCTCCTTTGATTTCGGTCATAGGAAGAACAAGAACAAGGAGAGGCTATCTAAGTAAGGACCCTAGCAACCAAGGTGTTTGTTGGAGCTTGTTAGGTATACAAGCTTGAGGATTTCTCTATTGAAGTCTAGCCGTTCATAAGCATCATCTCCTTCATATTTCTGGAAACTTGAAGGTATGTAAACCGAACACCCTATGGATGGTGTTTTGATGGCATGTATTTCGTGTATGGATCCGGGCACTGGGTTTAACATAAATGGGTTTATGTGTAAGGTAATAACAAGATTTAAAACTTTATTTTCGCTACGTTTTCCTTAATAAATGGTTATTTTGGACTTTGATAATCTTGCTAAAACCCAACATGTTTTGTAATGAATGTTAAAGTTTTATTTATTCAGCGTAAGTTTTAATTCACTATGATATTTTGAACTGTGTTAATGAGTAAATCCAACGCTAAAGTAGGGCACCAGGATCGGGGCCTTACAAGTTGGTATCAGAGTATAAGTTCGAGAGAATTAAGCATCATATGTGCTTAGACTGGAACAGAGAATAGGACTTAAGAAATAAAAGAAAGAAGATGCTAGTTCAAGAAAGTCATGTGTCACTCAAGCAAGCTAAGTAAAGGTAAAGTACATGATTAATTTCATGTGTAACGTAAGAATGAGTAAGGAAGTTTGCTTAATTGCTAGAGATAGGAGTATGTGATTATATAAACTATTTGACTGTCAAACTGTTAGAAGTAAAACTAGCACAAGTGGACTCACAAAGGGAAGTGTATAGGACACGGAGAGTAACGTGATCATCTAATCACAGCTGGCCACTGTTATTACCTGTTAGCCTTACTATCCTTGTACTAAATAGTTCCTTAAGTGATGACGTTTGTGTTTCCTTATAGAATACGAATGGCTGGAGCAAGAGTCGTCGGTCAAGAAGGTCGTACCGAACATCGTGGTAGGCCACATATTGTCAGAGAACCTTCTATAGAATCAACTACTAACACAAGGGAAGAAAGAAGCGTAACTGAACGGAATCCGAGCAACAATGAAGGGTATCAACTTGACCCCACTGTTCAGGCAGCCATTGCTCAAGTTGTAGCTTCTGCAGTGAAGAACTTGTTGGGTATTATATTTTAGACCGACACATCGAATCGTTACTCGTTTATAACGAGAAATTAAATAAAGACAACAAGATATTATTACGAGTAATTGAAGCATTTTTCGGGTGAAATATTATATTATATTTTATTCCTTTGGTCTCATCAAAGTGGCGGTGGAGTGAAGACCAAGACACAAAACTAGTATAAATAGATGATTTAGATCATTTGTTTATGTTGTGTGTGCATTGTGAGATATTTCATTGTATGAGAGTTTCCCCCCGGGGAAGAGCTCTCCCCGGGTGGCCGTTCCTTTAGGATTATGTATGTATGTATGTATATATGTATGTATGTATGTATGTATGTATGTATGTATGTATGTATAAGGGTTCTTAATGAGAATCATTCGATTAATTAAATCATGCTACTAGATCTATCTTTTGTGTTTTGATTACAACTGTTCATCCTATTATTGATTGTTAATCAAATCGAACTCTCCACGTCCTTCCATTATTATCGTTCAAGAGTGAATACATGTTATAGATCGATCCTGAACCGAGCTTGTTTATTACCGATTATTCACGCTTCCACACCGGGGCTCGGTTCTGTCAGTTGGTATCAGAGCGAGGTTACCGAATCGATCACACTAACCGCTGAACTAGATTCAATCCGTTCTTGAATCCGCTATGGACGTTAAACTTGAAGTTCGTTGAAGTTTTTGTGGGTTTTTGCATGGATTTGGATGAACTTTGATGATTGAAGGATTATAGATGTGGATTGATGTTTGGGTCGATGATTAGTTCGGAGATTCAACATCAATCTCATGTTTATGTATTCGGTTTCGTCCAGATCTATTGATTTTGGTTCGTTTTTGGTCAAGTTCGTTTATTAATTTGTTCTAGATCTAAAATTTTGGTGAAATTGGTGATATATTGTTGATAGATTGATGTTTAGAGATGAATTGATGTCATTTTAATGCTCAAATTCGTGTGATTATTGGTTAATTTCAGATATGAGAATTTTGGGTTCTTATGTTTATATTTGGGAGAAAACGGTTAGGATGTGTTCGAACATTTTTACAGATGGAGTGAGATGTTGCTGCTGCATAAATGTTCGAGGTGTTTGTTTATTTGTTGATTTTAATCATGTTTGCTGGTTATCATTAACCTCAGGCTCGAACACTAGGCTGATTTACTAGTTGCAGATCTAAGTTTGAATAGTTCAACCCAGTAACAATCAAGTCTACTCAGTGTCGAGTTTGAATATAAACTGAGTTGGAATAGAGCTGATATACATTTACATAAGGGGCTGAAGTTGCAGACTGTTACCGAGCAGATGTTGTTTTAGACTTGTTTCACGAGAATTTTATTCAGCTGCTGATTTTGTTCGAAAAGGGCAGATTGGTAATTAACTGCAGGGTTATTCGTAACGTACAAGTGGCTGCTGTTGATGGATTTCGATGTGTATGTGCAGAGGAGATTATTTCGAGTACACATTGTTATAACACGAGTAGATGGAAAAGATATGCCATGAACACTTTATAATATTCCCGAGCAGTTGTATTGTGGCTTATTAAATGAGTTGATAGAAATTTTTATGAGTAGTTGCTTTTAGTTCAAAACTCTATTAACGACTAGTTATTTTTGCTAAAGCACTATTTCACAAACAATAACATCATGTGCTGTTTGATGGTGATCGGTTTATTAACGAGAAGTTTGGGATGGGGAACACGTAATTTCAGACCTGGTGCAAATGGTTTATGTAGTTGCAGCAAATGGCTATCAACTGCCGCAACAGTGGGCAATTTGGTAAATTCAGCGATGGGACAAATGTTTTAGCTGAATGTACAAGCTGTTAATTGATTATTTACTGTTAAATCATGATGTTAACATGCCGAAGCTGCTGTTAAAACATGTTATGGAGCTAATTATTTGAAGATTAAAACATAATTGATGTTAACGAGCTGAGTTTTGCTGCTGTTTCTGCTGATCTTATTTAACGCACTGAAACAAAATGATTTTGTGCTGAATTGCTGTCAAAACGTGCTGAAACGCACTGTTTTAGTGCTGAAAATTGCTGTAACGAACAAAAACGTGCTGAAAAGCACTGTTTAAGTGCTGAAATTGCTGAAACGAACAAAAACGTGCTGAAACGATCTGTTTAAGTGCTGAAAATTGCTGAAACGAACAAAAATGTGCTAATTTTGCTTCTGTTTGCTGTTTAAGCGTGCTGAAATTGCTCAAGCTCGCAGTTTAAGTGCTGAAACGAGCTGTTTTTGTGCTGAAATTGCTGTTAAAAAATGGGCTGTTAACGAACTGATTATGCTGCTGATTTTATTGTTGATATTGCTGATTTTATTGCTGAAGTTGCTGATTTTGGAGATGAAAATGCTGTTAAAAAGGAGCTGTTAACGAACAAATTCTATTGCCGAGCTAAAGCAAGGCAGGGGTACTTTAGTCTTTTTGCAGCCGGGAAAGTTGGAGTTTAATGTGTAGAAAAGTTAAGTATTGATTATCCGAGCACATAAGTCTTTAAAGCCTCGAGCACAAAAGGATGAATTTTTTATATCTTCGAGCACACAAATCAAGCCCCGAACACTTAAGTTTTGTTTCGAGCACAAAGATTTTTTTAGCCCAAGCACAAGGATAAAATTTTTTAGGCTTCGAGCACTTGAAAATGTTGGACTAGAGCATGCAAGTTTAATCTCGAGCATACCTTTTATCTCAAGCATGTATTGGGAAAGTTTTTAAAGAAAAATGATAAGGAATATTCACGAGAATTTCCTTTGCTCGAGAGCATGTCTAGTTGACTTTCAAAAGTCAAACAGGCCATGATGAACAAAATGATGTATACGTGCTTATCCGTTGACTTTTTGACCGTGTGTTCTAAATGAAAATTGTTTGCCCAAGTATGAGTGACCATTTAGAAGTGACTCTTCTGGTCAACTCATCCGTTGACTGTGTTGGGTCAACGAGGGGTATTTTGGTCATTTTTGAAGATTTTTTTGAGCAAAAATTGGGCAAAAATCACAAAAATTTCACAACTTCAACAAGGTGCTTACAAGAACAAGATGGTTGATTTATCCGGATCATTTCAAGAGTTGACCATGCCAAATGTCAACTTTCAACCACAAAAGGTATTTTATTTAGTTTGTTTATTTGGAATTTTATCAACATTTCTTGATAGGGATGGTCAAGATTGTTTGAATTGAAGATGTTCACCCGCACTTGATTTAAAGCAAAATTAAATGGAATTTCATTGCAAATTTTGGTCGAATCAAGTGAAAGACTCATTTTAAAGAAAATTTTGAGTTTATTTCTTTTTGTGGTTTTCAATTAACTCGTAGTTGATCATTGAAGTTTGAATCATCGATCTTATGCCTATACAACTATGAAGATAATTTGTAATGAAAAATGGGAGACGCTTATTATGAGTGGGAGAATTTCTATGAAAGGCATCGGGTTATGAGGAGATCGTGAAAGTGATTCGATGGCATCTGTCTAAGGGGGAGATTGTTGGGTATTATATTTTAGACCGACACATCGAATCGTTACTCGTTTATAATGAGAAATTAAATAAAGACAACAAGATATTATTACGAGTAATTGAAGCATTTTTCGGGTGAAATATTATATTATATTTTATTCCTTTGGTCTCATCCAAGTGGCCGTGGAGTGAAGACCAAGACACAAGACTAGTATAAATAGATGATTTAGGTCATTTTTTATGTCGTGTGTGCATTGTGAGATTTATCATTGTATTGAGAGTTTGCCCCCAGGGAAGAGCTCTCCCCGGGTGACCATTCCTTTAGGATTATGTATGTATGTATTTATGTATGTATGAGGGTTCTTAATGAAAATCATTCGATTAATGAAATCATGCTACTAGATCTATCTTTTGTGTTTTGATTACAATTGTTCATCCTATTATTGATTGTTAATCAAATCGAACTCTCCACATCTGTTCATTATTATCTTTCAGAGTGAATACATGTTATAGATCGATCCTGAACCGAGCTCGTTTATTACTGGTTATTCACGCCTCCGCACCGGGGCTCGGTATCGTCAGAACTTGCAACCTGAAAAGTCTGCTGGAAGCCATGCAAGAACTGCTGAGAGGTCAGGAGAGAATGTTAAGAAGGACGACGAGCGAGAGAAGGGTTTCCTCGAGTGAAGTTCGGTTTGTAAAGTTGATAACCGAAGGAAAGGCCGAGGCGGGTGTAACTACAAGTCATTCAAAGGTTGTAACCCGCCGAAGCTGACTGGTTTAGGAGACGCAATCGCTACTCTCCAGTGGATAACCGCAATGGACAAGGTTATTTGAATTTGCAAGTGCCGTCCCGACCAAGCAGTGGGTTATGCCACCCAATCGTTCGGAGATGAAGCCATGTACTGGTGGGAGTTGGTGGAGCAGAGAAAGACTCGAGAGGAAGTTAAGGCTACGAGGTGGGATAACATGAAGGAACTGGTGATGAAGCGATTTTGTGCTGATGCTGATGTTGAAAGGGCTGAGATGAAGTTTATGAACTTGAAGGCGGGTAAGATGACACACTGCAAATATACTACCGAATTCAACCGCATGTCTAGATTTGTGCCTGACATGGTGAATACCGAAGCCAAAAGAATCAAGTGCTACATAAGAGGACTGCTACAGAACGTCCGAACTTTGGTCAAGACAAGTAAACCTGCTTCTTTCGACTCTTCTATTGAACTCGTAGAGATGGTTTACGAGGATCTGGCTGTGGATGAGGTGGTGGTAGAAGAGAAGAATGAGAGAAATGGGTTGTTTCTGCTCAAACGACCCGGTACTCAATTGTGGAACCCTAGAGATAGGAAGCAGAGCGTGTGAGAGAAAATGACATGTAAGACGCGTGAAAAGATGCACGGTGGTGAGTGCAAACGGGGAAAGGGTACAGATGTTTGTCATAAGTGTGGTAAAGCTCACGATGGAGAGTGTAGGCTTGGGTCGAATGCCTGTTACAAGTGTGGGAAGGTGGGGCGTTATGCTTCATATTGCACTGCAAAGCCCACGTGTTACAAGTGTGGTAACACCGGTCATATGGCAAGGGAATGTACTGGTGGTGAAGCTGGAGGAAGTGGAAAGAAAGATGCTGATCAAGCAAGGCCAAGGACTAGGGCCTTCATGTTAACTCAGGAACAAGCCAGACAGATTCCTAATGTCATGACAGGTACGTTTTTAGTGAACGGTATTTCTGTTTCAGTATTGTTTTATTTAGGCGCGAATAGAAGTTTTGTAGCTACGACATTTAGTAAGCTAGCAAAAATGAAATGTTGTCGTGTGCCTGAAACTTTTAGAGTAGATATCGCGAGTGAAACCTCGGATAGAATAATGAGAATGGTTAAGGACTGTAAGATAGAATTAGAGGGACATGAGTTCCCTGTTACTTTGTATGTTATGACCTTAGGAGGGTTCAATGTGGTCTTGGGAATAGATTGGCTATCTAAATTTGAGGCTCAGATAGTGTGTAGGAGTAGAGTAATAAGGATAAAATCCTTGGGTGGGGGGTACATTGACGATTTATGGTGATAAAGAAAGTCCAGGGCTTAATGTCGTTTCGATGATAAAAGCCGAAGGATTGATAAGACGAGGGTGTGGTGCCTACCTAGCGTATGTTGTCAAAGCGACGACCGAGACGAAGGAAGTGAAAGACGTTCCAGTTGTGCGCGACTATCCGGAAGTGTTCCTTGAGGACCTTCCGGGGTTCCGGAGCGTGAGAGAGAATTTCAGATAGACTTAATACCAGGAGGCCAGCCCATCGCGAAAGCAACTTACCGCCTGACACTGTCCGAGATGAAAGAATTGATGTCCCAACTACAAGAACTCCTCGATAAAGGTTTTTTAAGACCAAGTGTTTCCCCGTGGGGAGCACCGGTGTTGTTTGTGAAGAAGAAGGATGGAAGTATGAGAATGTGTATAGACTATCGTGAGTTGAACAAGCTCACAGTGAAGAATAGATATCCGTTGCCACGGACTGATGATTGTTTTGATCAACTACAAGGTTCGAGTTGGTTCTCAAGAATAGACCTTAGATCAGGCTATCATCAGCTGTAGGTGAAAGAGGCATACATCACTAAAACTGCGTTTCAGACGTGGTATGGACACTACGAGTTCCTCGTGATGTCGTTCGGTCTAATGGACGCCCCTAGAGCATTTATGGATATGATGAATTGGGAAGGTCGGCCGATGTTTGACAAGTCTATTATCGTTTTCATTTACGATATATTGGTTTACTCTAAGAGCGAGTCCGACCATGCTAAACATCTTAGAGAAGTATTAGAGAAGCTGCATGCTAAGTTTTCGAAGTGCCTATTTTGGTTGCGAGAAATGCAGTTTCTAGGTCACGTGATCAATCCTGAAGGGATTACCGTGGACCCAGCTAAGATCGAGGCGATAGTAAATTGGAAGACTCCGCAGAACCCGACTGATATACGCAGCTTCTTAGGGTCGGCTGGCTATTATAGGAGATTCATCGAAGGTTTCTTCAAGATAGCTGCACCGTTGACCGGAATGACCCGAAAGTCTGTAGTGTTTAGTTGGGGTAAGTTTCAGGAATTGAAGAAAAGACACATACAAGCTCCAATCCTTGCTCTACTCGAAGGTGATGAGGATTTGGTTGTTTGTATTGATGCCTCGCTTCGTGGGTTGGGTTGCGTGTTGATGCAACGAGGAAAAGTGATAGCTTATGCGTCCAGACAGTTGAAAGTTCACGAAAGTACTTATCCGACGCATGATTTAGAGCTAGCAGTAGTAGTACATGCTCTGAAAATATGGAGACATTATCTGTATGGTACTAAGTGTACAATTTACACCGATCATAAGAGTTTGAAGTACTTCTTCGAGCAGAAGAAGTTGAACATGAGACATAGGAGATGGTTCGAGGTGATTAAGGACTATGACTGTGATATCAAATACTATCCTGGTAAGGCTAATGTTGTTGCTGACGCACTAAGCCGTAAGAATGAAGAAGTTATTGCAACAGTGAAGTCTTATAAGTTAATCATTAACTCAGATCTCTTTGAAGGAATCCTCAAGGTGCAGTCTGAGGTACTTGTAGATGAAGGGCTAATGAAGAAAGAGAGAATTTCCAGACAGAAAGACGAGCTGATAGATAACACTCATGGTGTGAAGACTAGGTTTGACCACATGTGGATTCCACGCCATGGAAATCTCAGAGGTCGAATCTTAGATAAAGCTCACAAGTCAAGATACTCGATTCATCCGGGATCCACCTAGATGTATCAGGACCTAAAGAGAGACTACTGGTGGCCGGGGATGAAGAATGATGTAGTAGACAATGTTAGTAAGTACTTAACTTGTTTACAAGTCAAAGCTGAGCACCAGAAACCTTATGGGAAGATGCAGCCTTTAGAGATACCAGAATGGAAGTGGGAACACATCACCATGGATTTCATAACTAAGCTACACCGTATAGCTAAGCATCATGATACCATTTGGGTGATTGTGGACCGTTTAACTAAGAGTGCTCACTTTCTGCCTATACGAGAGGCTATCTCGTCAGAAACGTTAGCAAATGTGTTCATAAATGAGGTTGTGGCTAAGCATGGAGTGTCGTTATCGATTGTGTCTGATAGAGTACTCGCTTTACTTCAAGATTTTGGAAGAAGTTCCACGAAGCCATGGGAACAAGATTGAACATCAGTACGACGTATCATCCTCAAACAGATGGGCAGTCTGAAAGGACTATCCAAACCCTTGATGATATGCTACGTGATTTTGTTTTAGACTTTTGAGGAAGTTGGGATGATCATCTGCATCTCGCAGAATTCTCTTATAAAAGCTACCATTCGAGTATTGGTATGCCAACATTTGAGATGTTGTATGGTAAACGTTGTAGAACCCCGATGTGTTGGGGAGAGATTGGACAGAAAGAAATTGGAAGCTTAGAAGTTGTGCAAGAAACCTCGACATGGTTAGATCAGATCAAGGCAAGAATGAAAGCTGCTTAAGACCGACAGAAGTCACATGATGATAAGCGGTGACAACCGATCGAGTTTAACGTTGGTGACAATGTGATGCTCAAGGTCTCGCCCTGGAAGGGAATAGTGAGACAATCCCACCACTCCTAAGATGTTCTAGAAACGCATCATTGGGGTATTCACCTCCTCTATCGGAATGTAGTCCCTTGATTGTTTTGTTGAGTTGATTTTGTACTTCATTTTGGAAGACTTTGAACATTTCAAAGGCTTCATTTTTGTGTCTTAACAAGAACACATACCCATAGCGACTATAATCGTCGGTAAAGGTAATGAAGTATCTTTCACCATTTCTTGTCATTGTCCTAAAAGGTCCACATACATCCGAATGTATGATACCTAATAAGTCTTTTGCCCTTTCATTAGTTCCATTAAAGGGATCCTTGGTCATCTTTCCCAATAAACAAGATTCACACTCATCAAATGAATCATCATTTGATTTCAAAAGACCATTCTTTTGAAGTGTATGAATGTGATCCTTGTTTATGTGACCAAGGAGACAATGCCAAAGAAAAGTCTGACTCAAATCCAATTTGAGTCTTTTGGTGCTAGATTGGTACAACGAGTTATCAATGGATGTATTATCATGAACTAATTCATAAATGCCATTAGGCGGCATTGCTTTAAAATAAAAGACATTATTCATGAAAGCACAAATACCATTGTCCACAAACTTTAAATCATAACCATATTGTCTTAAGAGAGAAACGGAGATAATGTTCCTAGTCAAACTAGGAGCATACAAAATGTTTTTCAAAACAACTTCCAAACCATTTGGGAGCTTCAAAACATAGTCTCCTTGGGCTTCGACAACAACCTTTGCACCGTTGCCCATGAAGAGACTTGTATCTCCTTTCTTGAAATGTTTATTTCTTTTGAACTCTTGCAACGAATTGCAAATATGAGTTCCACATCCGGTATCCAATACCCATGTGTTAGAAGAAATAACATTAAGATCAATGTGGATCATGAAAGTTGTACCCGAGGTTTGCCCCGCATCCCTCTTGTCTTTCAACTCTTTGAGATAGGTTGGACAATCCCTTTTCCAATGTCCTATCTCACCACAACCAAAGCACGGGTCGTCTAAGCTAACCTTTAGCTTCTTTTCTTTTGGTTTGGGCGGTTCCGCTTTATCCTTCCCTTTGAACTTACCCTTGACATGTCCCTTACCTTTGACAAATTTTGCCTTAGGTTCCGGGTGATTCCTCTTCACCGATTGTGTTTCTTCCTTATGACATGTATGAAGCGCTAGAACCCTTTCAAAACGTTCCACCCTAGCTTGAGTAAGGAACATTTCCTTTAGTTGGGTGATCATGTCATATGCCCCATGTTTTTCAAAGCCCTTTTAAAATTCAGGAATCATAGTTCCCAACATGAGACAAGAAACTTGCACCGAATCCTCGGTGTATTTTAACCAATCGTTATAGGCATCTACATCGTCACTGTTTGGTTCGTCGGGAACAGGATCGTCTAATATGTAGGATTTCTTTTCTTGTTTGAGAACAATTCTCAAATTTCGATACCAATCCATAAAATTTTTATGGTTAAGACGATCCTTATCAAGTATAGTTCTTAGTGATAGGTTATGCACGGGTGGGATAATTGCGTTAGGTGGAGTGTTGATTGCGGACATCTACACAATTTAACAAAGTTCACTTTTAGTATTTTTGATATCAATAAATTTTAATCTTTAATACCCTTTATGTCTTCAAGACAATTAATGATTAAAATCTAGAACCCAACGTTACATTCACATAGTAGTTAGGTGACCCTTATCCTACTATTGAATTAACAAGGTAGTCAACGTTTGACAATTGCAACCTTTTGCAACTTCTAGTTTTATGGGATCGGTTAAACATCATATGTTTAGTTGGCACGTTTAATCCCATCAACACCTTTGAACACCATGTTTCGGTGACCCTATTCACATGGTTTCCAAATCAAGTCATCCTACTTACACGCACGTGTGAGTTTACACATACAAGTGGTTAGGTGACCCTCATCCCACAAGCATTGTAAAACCACCTCAAGATCACAAATTTTCTTAAATGTGGTTAGGTGACCCTTACCCCACATCAAGTCTACAAGTGACTTAAGTGTCGTATAAAAGGATGGTGTTCAACTTGTTTAAAAAGGGATTTTAGTTTTCTAAATTCTAGATTGGAAAACAATTTGCATACCTGCATTCAAATGCATGGTACTTTGTTTGGAAAACCAATTTTCAAAGTTCCTTTAATAAAACCCATTTTATTGTGAAATCATTAACCTTTAATAAAGCCAATTTTATTACCTAATGATTTCTAAGGAACCAATTTTATGCAACTTGTTGATTTTAAGTTAACAATCCATATGCAAAACATAATACAACCAAACATGCATAAATAAAACAACCACAAGTTCATAACCTTAGCCACCTAAATTTGGCTACACTTGTTGACCGAAACAAGTGTGCCAAAAGGTCTCTCCTAAGGGATGAGAATGACACAAGTCATGTGTCGGTGAACTCCCACTTGTCTCCGCATCCAAATGCTTCAAGTGTCCACCTTGGGTTGTGACTCTTCCACTTTATTTGGGATTTCGTTTGGGCTCCAACTTCAGCTCCTAGCTTTCTTGGGCCTCCATCTTTGGGTTTTGGCCTTTGGGCTAAAATCCCATCTTGGACTATGAGGTCCATTAAGGCCCAAAACCAAAACCGTAACTTTGTTGCATCTTCTTTTACAAAAAATATATCCTAATACATTTTCTTCTAGTAAAAGAAATACAACTAATCTACTTATAACAAACCAATATGAAATGAATAAATAGATTACAAACCCAAATAAATGAATATTACAACCATATTGAATAATTGAATAAATCACAACACAAACACACATCCAAACACAAGGCCATGGCTAGGTTATGAACATGCAAATGCATATCCGAATATGCAAACTGTGTAAATCCAAAATGGTTCCCCTTTTAACCCTTAAAGTTTTTGGCCAAGGTTAAGCAAACCGAAAACTTTGGGTTTTTGTCCAAACAAAATAATCAAACATCCAAATGACTTAATTCTTCAAGATTACCACATGCATGTAAAGTATAATCTTGAAAAACCAAGGGGTAACCAAAAGCCTCAAAACTTTCGGCCATGTGGTGAACCACACCATAAAATCCGAAAATTTTTAGATCTATTGAAGCATGCATCCGTATAAGCGACTCTTGATGCCATTGTTGGGTTTTAACAAGATTACCAAAGTCATATAAACCCATTTTGTATGAAAAACACAGCGGAAAAATAAGTTTTAAATCTCGTTAATTAGATGAATATAAAACCAATTTTATATGCAAAACCCAAGCCCCGGATCCTTATACGAATTTGAATGCTTACCAATATAAACAACCATAGGGTGTTCATAGCATACTACCTTCAAGAGTCCAAGAAAATGAAGGAGATGATGATATGAAGGGCGAGTCTCCAAGATAGAAGAACCTCAAGCTTGTATACCCTTCAAGCTTCCAACAAACACCTTGATTTTGTTAGGTTTTACACTTGGAAAACTCTTCCTTGATATTTCTTTCCTTGGCCGAAATCCAGAGAGAAAAAGGAGAAAAGTTTTCTTGCAACTTGTATGTGTGTGAGAGAGAGAGATGGTTGTGAGTTACCAATGCACTATTTAATTCAACCAACCACCACTATTGCATGTCTTGGAATAAATAAAATAATAAGTGAGGAGAGAGAAGGGGGAAAAGTGTGCAACCAAAGATTCCCACCCAATTCAAACTCAAGTAATCTATTTTATTTATTTATGTTATAACATAACATGCAACATCCAGTATGCATTGCATATTGTTATTTAACCAACTTATATAACTTCGTATATGAAAAATGCAAAAGCGGTAGGTTTTGCATATTGTTATTTAACCTATTTAAATAACATCGTATATGCAAAATGCAAAATGCAAAATGCAGTAAGTTTTGCATATTGTTATTTAACCAACTTAAATAACATCGTATATGCAAAAACAGTAGGTTTTGCATATTGTTATTTAACCCATTTAAATAACATCGTATATGCAAAATGCAAAATCTCTCATAACATAAATTATCCATATAATTTATATATTACACAAGTGCAAATATTTAGAAATCCAATTTCCAAATACTCTAAGTGTTGTTATTTATTTGTTAGATCATATGTTAAATAAATATAGTGGTGTTTATCTAGCTTGTTATTGAGTATGACCCGACTTGGATCATAAGGTACTAGCCACATCAACTCTAATATATGTCTTGGGCAGACCGATTCCAACATGATTGGAAATGAAGCTGAGTCCTCTTCACCTAAGGTACATTAAAATGTTACAAACCTTGAATTACTTGAAATGAATGATTCTTTGAGAAAGACATTTGGTAAATTGCAAAGTGAGTGCTAAGAAATAAAGCATGATAAATGTGAATGAAATGAGTGATTTGCCATATGTGAACCAAATTAAAAGTTTGGAACAAGATTGTATAGATAGTTATAACATTCTGTCAAGGTATATCACTGATATTGAAGAGTTGAAGAAAATGTATCTTGATGAGAAGTTGAAGAATACTCAACTTCAAGTTGAGAATGATTTTCTAAAGAATTTGGTATCCACTAGAAATATTTGTGGAAAGTTAAAGAAGGTCAAGAAGGAGGATAAGTACAAAGTTGTTCCTCCACCTTTTAATGATAAATACTCATTGAAAGTGTACAAGGAAAAGAGAAATGCTTACCTTGATCAATTTAGAGAAGTGTTACAAGATAGAAAGGATTTTGTTGAAAACTACAAGTTGGTTGAGGTTGATGATAAGGGTGAGTTTGTGATTAAGGTTGCTGAAGCAAAAGAATGACGGGTAGAAAAGCTTGTGGGTGTACAAGTCTCTTTGGAAGAACAAATGAGTGATTTGTTAAATAAGAATGATTTGAGTGACTCAAGTGACAAATGTTCAAGCTATGAAAGCTTACAAAAAGAAAAAAAGGGGTAAACAAAAGTCAAAGGACTTTGTTACCTAATATTACTCCCAAAATGAATAAACATCATGAACAAGGGAACATAAATCATTTGATTTATGTGGTGGATCCAAGGGAAATAAGAACATCGAAAGATCTTCAAGCAAGGTAACACCAAAAGGGGTAAGTGTCAAGAACACAAGAAGAATGAATAAACCATCAAAAATAATGATCTATTTATTCATGTCTATCCTATTTCTCTAATCAAGAACTGTTTGATGTTAGAGAGGTGGAAAGCATGGAAGACTATGTAAGAAGATGGTCAAGACCAAGAGATAACAAAGATGAAAGACCAATCAAGATGGAGAAGATAACCTTTGTCAAGAGTTCAGTTGAGAGACAAGACATAAAAATGGAATAATTTGTATATTTCTCAATTAACTATGATGGTCACATTACTCAAAAGACTATTGAAGTTGATCCTCCAAGACCAAGTGAAAGATAAAAAAGAGGTAACTCAAGTGAGAGCTTCAAGGGTCAAGTCTGGTGCAAGATTTGTGATGTTTGTGGGCATCATACTGACTCATGTAATGAAAGGTTCACCTTTAAACCAATTCATGTCCCTAATACAACAAAGTTTGGACAAGACTTCGGTTTTTACAAGAAAAAGTACAATGAATACTTGAGTAAGGAGAAGAAAAAGGATGATGATCCAGTTATGATTGATGAAGTAGTCAATAAGAAAAAGGACTTGCAAGAAAAAAAAACAGGCTCTTATGATCAAGAAACCTGTCAGAAATAAATTTGATACGTCTCAACAATCAGTAAAGTCTAATGATTGTGAGAAATCAACCAGTTGTGAAAATGAGAGCAAGATTAAGAAGAATGTGTTCAATAGAGAGAAATCAAAAGAACTAAATGGGGATGAAAGAAATCAAAAGAATGTGTTCAATAGAAATCAAAGTAAATTCTGTTGATTATGAGAAATCAGCCAGTTGAAATAAGGTTATGAACCACATGGATTTTTGTGGAAACCTAAATATGAAGCACAAGTGACAATTATGAAAAGGGAGTTTGTCATTGAAGAAGGCACAAGCATAGTTCCCTACATTAGGAAATTGTGTGAATCTGGCTAGAAAACTGATGAGTCTTTTGAGCTGGTGTATGAGGATCCCATACCAGATGAAACTATTGATGAATTTATTGATGATTTGCAAGCTGAATCAGTCCACACAAATGAATGATGTATGGTATATGGACAGTGGATGTTCTAGGTGCATGACCTGTGTCAAGAGGTCATTGTCAACTATGAAGAAAAATTTGAAGGATCAGTTGCATTTGGTAGTGATGAAAATGGAGGGAAAATTATGGGAAAAGGCATTCTTACCAATGGCAAAGTGTCATTTTATAATGTATTTTACTTGGAAGGATTACAATATAATCTTTTGAGCATATCTCAGATGTGTGATAAAGGTTAAAAGGTTGTATTGGATGACTCTCACTGTTTCATCCTCAAACCTGTATTTGTAATTCCTCCTGATATGATAATGATGATGGCTCATAAGAATGGAAATTTATATGAATTAAGAATCAAAGATGCCAAAAAAAGTTTCTCTCTCTAGGAAAGGCGATTTTGGTGTCTAACCCTATGCGATCGGCCGCATAGGGTTTTTGGCTTTCCTTGGGTTTTTTGTTGCTCTAATCTTGTTCCAATCCTTGGTTCTGATTGCTTAGTAGGTTTGTTATTGATCACGGCTATTGTTATAGTTTAGTTAGATCGATAACACCCTATTAATTGATTAAGGATCTTGTGGTTTTCAAGGTTAGGGTTGTTTCTTATTTCTTGATCTTGTTCGTTCTTGGGGTTGTTAGATCTTGGATCTTTGGGCAGATTTGGATTAAGGTTCCATTCTCCTCTTGGTTCCTTGGATTCGGCTGGCTTGGGTTTCTTGGATTCGGCTGGATTAAGGTTCTTGTTATTGGTTCTTGATCTTGTTCTTGGTTTCTTCGTTCTTGGCTGTTACGTGAGATCTTGTTCTTGGCTGAATCTTGCTCTTGATCTTGATCTTGATCTTGTTATTGGCGGACCTTGTTCTTGATCTTGATCTTGATCTTGGTTTGGCCGAATCTTGTTTTTGATCTTGTTCTTGGCTGATTTGGTTTATTGTGAGTGAGATATTGTTCTTGATTTGGTTTGATCTTGGCTGATTCGTGTTTCCTTATTTATTGATCTTGATCTTGATATTGATTTTGGGGTATCTTGGCTGGATTTTTATTGGGGTTGCATGGAGAAAAAGGGTGGCATTGGTTCTGTTGATCAGGTTATACATGGGTTTCCAGCGAATCGGGTAACGAACATTGATGGGGCTCCCCCTCGTAGGGGGGTTCTGAAAACTGGTTCTTCGGGAAACCCTATTGTTACGGGTTCTTTTGGTTCGTTTGCTGCAAACACTACATTCACTGCTCCGTTAAATGACGTTATCCATAATGTTGGTGGTTGTTCAGCAGTGGGGAACAAAGCTAGTGGTTGCTTGAGCGATAACAAGGGTATTGGATCAGGTTCGCTAAAGAGTCAACAAGATAAGGGTTGTTCAGCTTTTGTTCCGAATGAAAATAAGGTGGTTGGAGCTGAATCGTCTAATATTCAGAGGGATGTAGGGAAGGAAAAACATATGGAAAATTCAAAGCCTTCCTACATGAGTGTTGTTCAACTTGAAAACAAAACATCGAAGGCAACTTTAAGAAAAGTAAATGTTGAATCAACGATGGATGGAGTTGATGTGGTTATACCGGTTGATTCTGTCAAGAAAGTTAAAGAGAGGTTTAATAATACTTTGTTTGGCTATTTTTTGGGTAATAGACTCCCTTTTCCGGTTGTTGAGGATTTTGCTAAGAAAAATTGAAACAAATATGGGCTTACGAGACTAATGATGAATGCGAAAGGGTTTTTCTTTTTCAAGTTCCATACGGAAGCTGGGATGATGAAGTTGATTGAGGATGGTCCTTGGATGATTAGGAATGTTCCCATTATTCTCCAAATTTGGACTATGGAGTCAGATTTGGAGAAGGAGGATGTACGGTCTGTTCCGGTTTGGGTCAAATTACAAAACATTCCCCTGGGTGCCTTTACTGAGGAGGGTCTAAGTATGCTCGCGTCAAGAATTGGGGATCCGATAAGTATGGACTCTTATACTGCTAATATGTGTAAGGAATCGTGGGGAAGAAGTAGTTTTGCTAGAGTACAGGTTGAGCTCCATGCAAATCAGGAGATTAAAAGGAAGCTTGTTGTTGCTGTTCCGGATACGTGGGGGGAGACTAATAAGATCTCGGAGATTAAAGTTGAATATGATTGGGAGCCCCCCAGATGTTCTTTATGTGAGGTGTTTGGCCATTCGAACTCCCAGTGCCCGAAACAAGTTCACGATAGAAAGTTAAATGACGAACAAACGAAAGTCACTAATGATGATGGTTTTCAGGCGCGTGGGCACGGGATTTCGGGCGCGTAGCCGCGAAATCTCTGGCATACGTCCTTGTGACAGATGTTGCCAGCTTGCTTTTGCCACGGGTCCTAGTTTCATTGCACCTTTGATTTCTCTCTCTTCCGTATTAAATTCATCGCATTAATTGCGATTACTATATAAAGGGGGAGAGGGTTATTTGCAATTCACACTTTTCACTTTCATCTCTTCTTCTCAAGTAATTTCCGGCGAATTTTTCTGTTCAGTAAAGCATTACCCTGAAATCTCTTTTCATCTTTCTTCCACCATGTCTTCTCATGATGCTGATGACCAGAAGACTGCTGGCGAATGCCAGTGCTCTCTTCCTGTCGATCTGTACCAGTATATTGTCAGGAAGTTCATGCTCGAGTCTCTCGAGCCTGAGTTTCCTGAACCCCACCATACTGTGTACGATGCCCCTAGTGGCAAGATCGGGGTTTATGCTGCATTCTTTGTCTACGGAAACCTTAGGTTCCCGTTGACAAAGTTTGTGTACCGTGTCCTGGAGAGGCACGGTGTGCACCTGACAGAGGTGCACCCCATGGCCATTGCCAAGGTCCGGCACTTTGAGTGGGTGTGCCGGATACTGGGCCTTGAGCCCCTCGTTGACCGTCTGATGACCTTCTACACTTGGAGGTGCATCCAGGGGTGGTACACTCTTACAACCCGTATCAAGGGTTTAAAGATTTGTACCACCGAGCGGAGTCTTCGCTCATGGAGAAGAGAGTTCTTCTTCATATCCGCTCGCGCCATCCCTATCGCCATGAAGTTCAAGAATGGCCAGGCGCTTCCGAACCTTCCCGCCCTCAACTACGAGGAGGCGGAATGGTTCTCGAAGATATCCCGGGTCCAGTCCCCGGTTTTCCGTTTTCCGGAGTCGGCGATGGTGATGCTGGGGATGAGCCGGGTGTGGAAGGCGGCGAATGCGGATAAGGTTCCGATCGTCCTTGAATATGGTTCGAACTCTGTCCCTTATGGTACGTCTTGTTTCATTTTGCTGACTTCGATTTTTTCTAACTTTCTTGTTGATTTCAGAGGGGAACGATCTTCAGTCGCTCCTGAACCCGCGGGAGGAAGATGGTCCCGCGCGGATGGGTACTCGTGCTCTGGACGAGAACGAGTTGCCCATCTTAGAGCAGACCGCGGGTCGGTTTGTGGAGGTTTACCCGCCAGGCCAAGAGATCCTGAGCCACCGACGGCCAGGTAAGCCTATCTTCTACCCTGAACCTCTCAATGCTGTGCCTGCTGCTGGAGTTGACATTTCTTCTTCTGAGGAATCCGCAGAAGGTCCTCCACTGGTGCGGAAGAAAAAGGCTGCCGTCGGGAAAGGCAAGGAGAAGGTGGCCTCTACGGCCGACCCGGTAGTCCTATCTGACTCGGAGTCAGATAGTGCAGAGGTGGCGGGGAAGCCCGGTGGTGAGGAGACCACCGCTCCGGAGGCTGTAGCTGTTACCTCCGGGGAGGCAGCGACGACGACGGTTACCGGTGTCAAGAGGCCGGCTCCATCGGGTTCGCCCCCGCTCGTCCGTACGTTCAAGCTCAAGAAACCCCGTAAGTACCCCCATAATTCTTGTCTAGATTTGTTGTTTCAAATAAATTTTTCTAACACTTTTGCTTGTGCAGGTGTGGATGTTGACGCATTCCATGGTGGAGTTGGAGCAAGTATTCCCCCGCCAATGGGGGAAGGCTCGGTCAGCCTTCCCGAGGCGTCGACCCAGGCGTCTGCGCCTGCTTCCGTTGGTTCCAGCCTTCCTGAGGCTGTTCCAGCTGAGAAGGTGTCTCCGCCGGCCGTGAGTGCAATTTTTACAGCATCTTTCACGGAGCCGGCGGTTACTGTTGCTGAGGAGGCGACGCCAACAATGGCTACCACAGCGGCTGCCACTATACCTGCGCCACCGGCACCGACGGCCGGACCATCAGGTACGCGCCGGGCTTCCCGCCGATCTATGCCACCTTCCCATCTGCCTGACCTGTTGGATGGATTTCCTTTAGGTTCAGGTGATGGGTTTGGCGGCTATCGGCCTGTTATTGACCCTACAGGTACGTAGGGTTCTTTTTCCTTTGTATATTTTTGTCATCTTTTCCTAACTGCCTTTGTTTCTTTTGCAGTGTCGGATTCCAATGAAGTGTATGTTCCAAGATGGAACATACGCCGAGGAACAACCCTTCGCACCCCTGTGGAGTGCGTGGATTGGGCTCGCCACGCTGCTCCTCATGGTGCGTTGGGGGAAGCCATGGCTAGCTACCAGGAGGGTAGGCTAACCAATGAGCTTCGGGTTCTCCAAGCCCGGATGCAGCCCCGCGTCGAGCTGCTTTGTCGTGAAAACGACAAGTTAAAAGCAGCTCGCGCCAAAGAAATATCTGAGACGCGGGCTCTGCGGGAGGAGAACCGGCAGTTGGCCGCTGCCGCCGCCGAGAAGGAGAGAGCATTCAAGGCCCTCGAGGTTGAAGTACAGGCGCGACTCGAGGCCCGCTCCAAGGCTGCCCAAGCTGTGAATGAACAGCTTCGGCTGGCTAAGGAGACTGCGCGAAACTCAACTGAGAGGGCTGCCAAGGCTGAAGCTGTTGCTGAGCCGCTTCGCGAAGAGAATGAGCAGCTTAAATGCAAATTAAAGGCTCTTCAGCATGCTCATGACGCCTTGGCAATGGAAGATGCCAAGAAGCTGCAGGAGATCCTTGACCAGAGGGGGGTGCTTGACCGCACTGAAAGGAAACTCAAAAGCGTCGAAGAGGCTGCCGCCAAGGAAGTTCAACTTGCCAACCTTGATAAAAGCGGAGCCGAACGTGCTTACAAAGAAAGTCAAGCTTCCCTCCAATGGCTGCTTCGAGAAGCGTTGCCTCAGGTATCTTTATCTTTTTCTTTACGCTTTCCGCTCGTAATTAGAAAATGTTCTAACTTGTATTCTTTTGTAGGTTGTGCGTCGGGTCCTTTCAGAGACCTCTTATGACGATGCGATGAGCGCAGCCCTCAACGCTTCTCATGAGGATGGGGAGAAGACTGGCTTCCTGCTTGGTCTTGGGTTTGCTGAGAGAGGCTTTCCGCCCTCCAACTTCCCTTTATTCAATGTTAATACTGAAGCTGCTTATGACCAAGCTGTGAACCAGTACGCTGCCTTCCCGCATCCAGTGGTGGAGAAGGTGAATGAAGCTGCTGCTGCTGATGATGGGCTAAACATCCTTAAGGCTTTCCTTGGGCAGCCGCTCTCTGACGGTGCTGGTCCAAGCGGAGGTGGCCCTGAAGCCTGATCCTGAAGATCCCTTCCCACTGCTAGGGTAGACTTAGCTTTGTATAGATTTCTTTTAGGCGGGTAGTTACCCGGCCACTGTTGTAATATATCATTGAAATATACGATTGTTATTCCTTTCATTGGATTCTTTGCTTTATAAACTTATGACTTGCATACTTAGTTTAAAATAGCAATTTTCCAAGTGTTTAGAATAAGAACCTTTGAACGTGGTTGATAGTGGGTTAAAGTTTCGCTTCCTCCTTCGTGATTGTGCGGGTAGAACCGTCACTTGCACTTGGTAGGATGGCTAAACTTTAACTTTTATCTAACCTGCGTGTAGGTTTTTCTTTTTGAGGATAAGTTAACCTTTGAACGTGGTTGATAATAGGTGTGAAGTTTTGCTTCCTCTTTCGTGATTGCGCGGGTAGAACCGTCACTTGCACTTAGTAGGATGGCAAAACTTTACCCATACCTGACCTGCGTGTAGGTTTTTCTTACCTTTTTAAGAATTTTGTTTTGAACCGTTCGACGCGCGGTTGTCGATAGGTTAGTGTTCATCTTCCTTTCATGATTCGTGCGGATAGACCGGCACTTTCATTTGATGGAATAATTGAACTCTTCTCCTTCAACTGACCTGCGTGAAGGTTTGCCATGTTATTGGGTTCGTGCGGGTAAGACCGCCTTCCCACGCAACGACTTCACGTAATGTGAATGCCGTCACCAGTGTTGGATAGTTTTAACCGTTCGACGCGCGGTTGTTGATAGGTTAGTGTTCATTTTCCTTTCATGATTCATGCGGATAGACCGGCACTTTCATTTAATGGAATAATTGAACTCCTCCTTCAACTGACCTGCGTGAAGGTTTGCCTGTTGAGGATAAGTTAACCTTTGAACGTGGCTGATAATAGGTGTGAAGTTTTGCTTCCTCTTTCGTGATTGTGCGGGTAGACCCGTCACTTGCACTTAGTAGGATGGCATAACTTTACCCATATCTGACCTGCGTATAGGTTTACCTTTTCCTCTTAAGAATTTTGAACCGTCCCACGCGCGGTTGTTGATAGGTTGGTGCAGTTCCCTCGAATGATTCATGCGGATAGACCAGCACTTTCATATGGTAACTTTTTTTTTTCCCCTTCAACTGACCTGCGTGAAGGTTTATCATGCTTTTTGGGTTCGTGCGGGTAGGACCGCCTTCCCATGCAATGACGTTTTTTGTAATTATGCGGTGAAAACCGGCATATTAGTGTGTACAAAAGTATAGATGTAAATCATCAGCTTCGACGTTTGAAAGAGAATCATTTCCATTAGAAGTGGCTCCTGGCCTTTTCTGTACAAATTGGAATTGATTACATGCAAACTGTGTAATTGAACTCCCTTCCATGTTGGGACAGGAGTGCCATCGAGCCGACACGCACCTGTTTCGGGATCTCGTTCTTTACGCAGCATGTAGTCTCCATATTGAAGCTGATTTTTTATTCGTGTTTACCCCAGCCATGGTTCCACACGCACCTGCCTGCCTGCTTAGCTTTTATTTCGCCACGAGGTGTGCGAGCGTCCCATCTCTGACGAATGTTTCGACCATGTCTTTTACGTCTATGCATTCTTCAGTGTTGTGGCCTTTTGTTCTGTGATAGTCACAGTACTTGCTCCGATCAGCATCGTGACGATGTCGGATTACTGGAGGCTTTGGCCATGGGAGCTCTTCAGTAGCAAATATGTCAGTGACGCTTTTGGTAAGTGGCGTCCATCTGGAGTTCCGGTGCAGCTTTACATTATCCCTTTCACCCAATCGGTGCTGTAAGCCGGATGAGGTGTCAAAGTTTACCCTTGACTGCCAAATGCCTTGCTTCCGTTTTTTGTTCAATCGGGCGGTGAGGACGTTGTCCTCTCTCGTCCTCTGGGTGTAAAGGTTTGTGCTCTGCGGAAGGTCTCTACCCAGTTGCTTCTCCGTTTCCGCATAGCGTTTGGCTGCTGTCATGATGCCATCCCATGTGGATGGCATTCCATCTTTACCCGTTAGGGTGCGGATAAGCTCTGGGTCCTGCGCGCCCTGGATGAAGGCTGCGCGAACAAGATCCTCGCTGATATTGCCCAAACTTAACTTCTTTGAGTTGAAGCGAGTGATGAAGTTTGGCAGAGATTCATCTTCTTCCCGTATGCATTTGAGGATTGTCCATTGCTCCTCGGTATACTTTCGCTGCTGGCTGAAGTGTTGGCTAAACTTCTGCTGGAAGTCTGCCCAGTCGTAAATGTGGTTAACCGGTAAACGATCAAACCAAACCCTAGCAGCCCCCACCAGCGTCATTTGAAACATGTAACACCACGTGGGTTCCGTCCAGTTGCTGACGGTTGCCCCTGCTATGAACCTGTTCAAATGGTCGTCTGGGTCGGACATACCATCATAAGTGCCTATGTTGGGCATTTGTTTGGCACTTTTTGGGGCAATTGCTTCCGCAATGTCCCTTGCAAATTTGGACGTTCCCGCATTTGCAACGTTCGGTCTGAACGTTTTGGAGAAGTCTCGTGAACTTCCACCTGTGCTTTTTGGTTTGAAGGCTTGTCCAAAATGCCTTCTCGGTTGGGAGTCCGTTTCCTTACGCTTCCCTTTTGCCCTATGGCGAGGGTTCGCGTCGGAGTCGGATTCCTCCGAGTCATTGTCCAAGTATTCTTCGAATTCGTCGGCCTGTTGGACGGAACGCAAGCGTTCGTCCAACTCAGCTTGGAATTCCTTTTGTCGTGCCTCCGCCCATGCCTTAACTTCATCGAGAGTTTGGCGGGGGAGTCTTGTTCGTTTTTCAAACTGGGTATCGGTGAATCCCAGTGGGCGATTATTTACTGCACTTGCCCCAGCTTGGGTAACTGGGGTAGTGTTCGTAAAATTTACTTCACTTGCCCCGGCTTGGGTAACCGGGGTAGTGTTTGTAAAAACTGTGTTGCCGGTATTCCCTCCAGTAGCTGGGGTTGTGGTTACCGGAGTTTCTTTAACCATCTTTCTAGAAGTTTGAAAAAACTGGAGAAAAATGAAGTTCTAGCTTTATGCACGGATGGCGCCAATGAAGAAACACTAACCAGACCCCGGGCAGATTACTGGTAACCTGGGGGTTGGAGAGCTGTTTCCCACGAGGGGTTAGACCCTTGGAAGATGGTTCTTCTGATAACCTGCAAAACAGACACCGTGAGCTCGTCACTGAGAAGGGGGGGTTCCTCCTTGTGACCACCCTCCGGCGTGAGAATCAGACTAGATTGCTCTTTAAATATAAAAGTATATTAAGAGATTGCTAGAGCAGATATCAGGTATATATGATAAGATAAGATGTTGTAAGATGATCATACCATTGGGGTATTTATAGCCGAAGGTAGGTTTCCAAGGGGTTTAGCCGGCCCAACACGCTACCAACTGTAACCTATGCACGTGCCCTGCCTGTGAGTGGTGGATAGGTAGCGGCTGACACAGAGCAGGCGTGTCGTGCACTCTTCCTCTTCTGCCAACTACAGGCTAGGCACGTGGTATGGCAGGAGTTGGTGGGTAGGCGGCGGCTATTGGTCACAGTGCTGTGGCGTGCTGTCTGCCATGCTGCTGTCAGTGAGCTGTCGCATTCTTGGTCAGATCTTTTGTCTGTACCTCGTCAGGTATCACACAAAAGATCCTCCATCATACGGACTGGCTCATTTAGGCGGGAGTTTTCCCCCTCCCGCCTTTGCTCATTCCTTCAGGTGACACTGGGGAGAGTTAAGTGCCTTGTGCGTGTAGCCATGCTGCGCGGGTGGCCTCCCCTAATGGCTTGTATCCGAGGCTGCGGGGACAGGCGGAGTCCTTCACCATTGGGAGGCATTTCCTGCGGGACCAGCTTGCGTACTGCGCGTAAGGACGTTACGTCTCTGAGCATGGTTGGTCCTGCGGATCCAGTTGGTCTCTGCGCAGACGTCCCTGTTTAAGGTGAGTCTTGCGGGTCCAACTGGGCTCTGCTGGGACCTACCTCTTCAGGAAAGAAAAAAGTTAATACGCAAATCAAGAAACATAATCTTGTCTACCGACCGGTGGTTAAACCTGCTGTGCCACAAACTATAAATAAACCATCCGCTCAAGAACAAGACAATAATTATCCTGTGGGTAAACCTACAACTTCCATGGCTAAGGGGGTCCAGTTAAAGGAAAATCATACTGTCCAAACCAGTAACAGGTTTGGTAAGTTGGCGGACGAGTCGGAAAGTGATGAAGATGATGATGATGTGGAGGAGTTGTTTACGGATGTGGCTAAAGCTATGAAAGCGGATATTTTTTCTGAGGGTGCAAGCACACCCGGTGAATTGGGTGTTTAATGGGTACCATCGCCACTTGGAATATAAGAGGGTTGAACCGCCCTCTTAAACAAAAAGAGGTTCGTAAGGTAATACAAGATAATAATATTCAGGTATGCGCTATTCTTGAGTCTCACGTCAAATTAAACGCGGTTTTTGATGTTTGTAAGAAGATCTGTAATAATTGGGATTGGACCAGCAATGGTAGTGTTTGTGATAAAGGTACTCGGATTATTGTGGGGTGGAATACGGATTTGGTTGATCTTATGGTTATTGATTATTCGAATCAGGTTCTTCACGTTCAGTTAAAGTTTAAGCTTGATTGCAAGGTGATGTATGGTTCTTTCGTGTATGCTGAGAATTGTTATTTGAAAAGAAGGGAGTTATGGCGTAATCTTCTTGTTCATAAACAACTTACTCGTGATAAACCTTGGGCTTTACTTGGTGATTTTAATTGTGCTCTTAGTTTGGAAGACAGCTTGCATGGTTCTTCCAAAATTTCTACTGGAATGATTGATTTTCGTGATTGTGTTAACAACATTGAAGTTGAGGATATAAAGGGGGTCGGACTCAAATACACTTGGAGCAATAAACCGAAAACGGGTATGGGCCATTTTAAAAAGCTTGATAGGGTGATGGGAAACTCTAAATTCTTGGAGATTTTTAATGATTCTTCGGCGGTGTTCCTTCCGTACCGGATTTCAGACCACTCTCCATGTCTATTGAAATTCCCCTCTCTTATTAAAGGTAAGCCTAAACCGTTTAAATTCCCTAATTTCTTGATTGAAAAACCGGGTTATCATGATATTATTGCTAAAGGCTGGAATATTGAGGTGAACGGGTATCACATGTTTCGCGTGGTAAAGAAACTCCAGAACTTAAAACACCCTATTCGTTCTTTGCTGTACCGGCAAGGCAATCTCCATAAGATAGTTACTGACCTAAGAACCCGTCTGGATGCTTGTCAAACCCGCCTTGACACTGACCCTACTAATTTGGAGTTGATTCGGGAACAGAGTAATTATCTTAAGGCTTATCATGAGGCGGCTAAGGATGAGGAAGAATTCCTTAAACAAAAGGCTAAAGTTGATTGGTTAAAGCTTGGTGACTCTAACACTGCATACTTTCACAATTCTTTGAAAATGCGAAACCATAGGGGTCGCATTGATATTATAAGTGATGCTCAGGGCCGTTTATTTGAGGGATTGGATGTTCCTTCGGTGTTTGTTAATCATTTTACGAACATCTTTGGCTCTGATTTGAAACCATTGAGGAAACTGGATAATCAGATGTTTACTACTAAACTCTCGGCCTCCCAGGCGGAGTTTATGATTAGACCTATCTCCGATTTGGAAATCAAGGATGCGGTTTTCTCTATTGAGAATTCCAAAGCGCCGGGACCTGATGGTTTTTCCTCGGCCTTTTTCAAGAGTTCTTGGGATATTGTTGGGAAAGATGTGTGTTTGGCGGTTCGTGAATTTTTCAGCAGAGGAAGTCTCCTTAAACAGGTAAACCACACCATTATTGCCCTTATTCCTAAAGTGACTAATATTGTGACTCCGAATGATTTTCGTCCCATCTCGTGCTGCAACACTTTATATAAATGCATTACCAAGATTATCTCGGTTCGTATGATGAAGGGGTTGGAGTCGTTAATTGATATTAATCAGTCAGCGTTTGTGCCTGGGCGTAGGATTTCTGATAATATCCTTTTGACCCAAGAATTAATGCATAATTACCACACTAATACAGGTCCGCCTAGATGTGCTTTTAAAGTTGATATCCAGAAAGCCTATGATACGGTCAGTTGGGACTTCATACGTGATATTCTTTTTGGGTATGGTTTCCACGATAAGATGATTCAGTGGATAATGGAGTGCATCACCACTTCTTCTTTTTCGATAGCAGTTAATGGGAATTTACACGGGTTCTTTAGTGGTAAAAGAGGTCTGAGACAGGGTGATCCGATGTCCCCTTATATTTTCACGCTGGTTATGCAAGCTCTCACGTTGATTCTGCATCGAAAGGTTCGTATTGATGGATCGTTCCGCTTTCATCGATGTTGTGAAAAGTTAAATATTATCAACATTTGCTTTGCGGATGATTTGTTCCTGTTTGCTCGTGGTGATGTGAATTCTGCTAAAATTATTATGGGGGCTCTGAATGATTTCAAAGATATGTCCGGGCTTACTCCGAGTGTTCCGAAAAGTACCGCGTTTTTCTGTAATGTCCCGGACCGTGTTAAAGGTGGTATTTTGAATATTATGCCCTTTGTTGAAGGAAGGCTCCCGGTTAAATACTTGGGGGTTCCTCTTATATCCACGAGGTTAAATTACCGGGATTGTAAGAGGTTGCTGGACTGTATGGATAGTCGGATTGGAGATTGGAAGAATAAAACTTTATCTTTTGCGGGTAAATTGCAGCTGGTCAGGTCTGTTCTTTCGTCTTTATATATTTATTGGGCTGCTGTGTTTTCTCTCCCTTCTAGACTTATTGCTGATCTTGAGAAACGGATTAAAAACTTTCTTTGGGATTATGGTCAAAATAAGGGAAAGCATAAAGTCTCTTGGGATATTGTGTGTCGGCCGAAGTGTGAAGGTGGTTTGGGTATCCGGCGTATACGGGATGTCAATAACTCTCTGCTGGTTTATCATATTTGGAGCTTAATCAATGTGCGTAACTCGTTGTGGGTTAAATGGATTTATGAGTATAAAATGAAGGGGCGAAATTTTTGGAGCTTGCAGATTCCTAACTCGTGTACGTGGGGATGGAGGAAAATTCTTCAGTTCCGTCCTCAGATTAGAAAATTTATATGGCATGAAATTGGGAATGGGAGATCTACTTCAGTTTGGTATGATAAGTGGGATGAGATTTGTCCTTTAATTGAATATATTAACCCTAGAGCTATTCATCGTGCTGGCTTGTCTTTAGAGACCTGTGTCAGTGATGTTGTTCATCATAATAACTGGGGTTGGCCGCCTGATTGGATTTTGAGGTATCCAATTCTTTTGAACCTAAAAGAAGTCAGCATTTGTCCGGATGAGAGGGACAAGATCGTGGTAATGGATGAGAATGGGACTTCAATGAATTTCTCGGCGTCTGGAATTTGGAATCTTATTCGGAGACCGGCTGATAAGGTGTCTTGGGTGCATGTTGTTTGGTTCTCTCAATGTGTTCCAAAACACTCCTTTATGTTGTGGATTGTGCTTCATGATAGGTTGAGCACGCAGAATCGTATTATGGGATGGAAAATTGGTGGGTATCCAAATTATAACTTGTATTGCTGCCCTCTTTGTAATGGAGAGCCGGATTCTCGTAACCACCTCTTCTTTGAGTGTAAGTTCTCTGCTGAGGTTTGGAGTATTGTAAGAATGAAAGGGAAGTTTCAGGGATGTAGGAATGGTTGGGCGAATGTGTCTCAATTTGGAATGTCCAACTCTATTGAAAATGTTGTTAATCGGCTGCTATTTGGGGCTTCGGTTTACGTTATCTGGAAGGAGCGAAACAACCGGCTTTTCAAGAACTCTTTGAAGACTCCGAAGATGGTTGCGGACGAAATCATTAGGGGGACGCGCCTAAAGCTTATGACTCTAAAGTTCAAGAATTCTGAACGGGTTAATCGGGTTCTCGAGGATTGGCACTTTCCGCGGGGAGTTTCCCACCAGATTGATGATAATGGTTGATTTGTTTTAGTTTTGTTTATTTACATTGTTCTTGTGTAAGCTTTGGCTGTGTTTACCAATGTTTGGTGGTTTTGGTTTGTTTACTCTTGTATGGCATGTCATACATGAGAACTAATATGGCACTCTGTCATATTACTTGTACTTTTTGATTGTGTGGAATGCATTTAACCGGGTGAATCCCTTTACCCAAAAAAAAGAATCAAAGATGCCGTTTCTAGAGGTGGTACCTGTTTTGTGTCAAAAGCCACTGAAAATGAAACAAAATTGTGGCATAGAAAGCTTTGTCATGTCAATTTGAAGAAAATGAACAAACTTGTTAAAGGTGAACATATCATTGGTTTACCCACAAGGGAATTCAAGCTGGATGACAAGTGCATTTCTTGTCAAAAGGGAAAGTAGCAAAAATCATCACACAAAACAAAACTCTTAAACTCCGTTGAAAAAGTGCTTGAAATGCTTCATATGGATCTCTTTAGTCCCGTGAGTGTTCCTAGTACTGGAAAGAAGAGATATTGTTTGGTGATCATTGATGATTCTTCAAGATATACATGGGTTTATTTTCTGAACTCAATGGATGAAGCTGCTGAATTGATTAAAAGTTGTGTGACAAGGATTGAGAACCAACTAGATGCAAGGGTGAAGGTTATGAGAAGTGATAATGCGTCTGAGTTCAAAAATGAGGTGATGACTGAATTTTGTCAAGCTAAAGGAATTTTCCGACAATTCAGTGCACCTAGAACTCCTGAACAGAATGGAGTAGTAGAAAGAAGAAATAAGACATTGATAGAATCTGCTACAACCATGATTGCAGATGCTTACTTGCCTATTACTTTTTGGGCAGGAGCTATTGAAACTGCTTGATATGTTCAAAACAGAGTCCTTCTCAACAAAAGTCATGACAAAACCCCTTATGAGATTTTGTTTAAAGAATGCCCTACATCAAGTTCTTAAAGCCTTTTGGTTGCAAGTGCTCTTTGCTAAATACCAAGGATTATTTAAACAAGTTTCAATCAAAATATTTAGATTGCTTCTTTGTTGGATACTCCACATACTCAAAATCCTACAGAGTCTATGTAAAAGATCATTTGAGTGTGATTGAATCTTCAGATGTTATATTCAATGAAAATCAGTTCAACACTGTTGATGGAGCATCATGGCTATTTGACATAGTAAAGCTAATCAAATCCTTAAAATTTACCCTGAGCACTTTGATGATACTTTTATAACCAGTAACTTACAAAGCTTATAACTCACCATCTATACATCTGATCATAGATCTCATCGGTGGAATCAAAGATCTATATGTTAGGAAGGTTCACCGAAAATTTCAGCTTGATCCGATGGTCAGATCTTCGGGAATCTACATTTCTTTAAAGCTGCGTTTTCAAAATCCGCTCAGCGAGCTGAACACTAAAACGGGTTTAGAAACCCAGCCTAAGCAACTCCGATCTTCATCTCCACCGTTCGAAATGATAGTATATGGGTTATGAACCCTCTATAAAAATATCAAGATGATCGGACCGTTACATCTTTAGTCTTTTTCTTCCTGCCGGATTTCCAGTAGTAGCTCTATTACTAGTATAGTTACTTGTACCACGTCCTTAACCACGTTCAATATCCTATTTTTCATTATAATGCTGCAAAGAAGTGTTATGTGTTGTGTGGTCAACTCTGTCAACTCTACAGAGAAGGTAGTCAAGATCTTCAAGGGTGGAAGGTTTGTCTTAATTTGGTTGTATATTGTTGTTCTATTATTTTCGGATAACATAAATAAGTCAATATTTATTATTAGTTCCTGAAACTACTTCAGAGAAGAATGTTGATTTGGACAAGTTGTGGTCCATGGTTGCTGACTAGAACACTTAATTTTCTTTTGATAAGAACATTGAATCAGAAGAAATACAGAATAATATTCTTGATCACCCACAGGATCAAGAAAATCTTGTCATGAATGATGAACAACCTGATAACCAACAAGAACAACACCAAATTGAAAGACAATCAAGATTTGAAACCTTGTTTCAAGACTTGAACATTGGAAATGATCTTGCTTCAACATAAACTCAATATGTATAAGAAGAAACTGAAATGAACAAATCAGCATCAGAGTTTATCTCAATGATAAAAATCTTGATTCAACAATTTGTTCAAATCAAATCATTCAAACTTCTTTTGTTGAAAGAAATCATCCTACTGAAAACATAATTGGTGATATACATGAAAGAGTAACAAGAAGTGCATATGAATCTGCAAACATCTGTGTGTACTCCTGCTTTCTATCACAAATTGAACCCAAGAACATAGTTCAGGATTTAAAAGACAATAGTTGGGTGGAAGCTATGCAACAGGAGTTGGCTTAGTTAAAGACTTTACAAGTTTGGGAACTTGTAGATAAGCCAAGAGGAAAGTTTGCAATAGGCACCGAATGGGTTTTCAGTAAAAAAAATGGATGAAAGAGGGATAGTAATGTAGAACAAAGCAAGACTAGTTGCACTAGGATGCTTACAACAAGAAGGGATTGATTTTGAGGAAGTATCTACTCTAGTGACAAGGCTAGAAGCTATCAGAATCATCTTAGCCATGAGACAGACTAGTATCATGGCAATGCAAGAAGCAAACAACTGTTTCAAGTTCTACTGCTGAAGCTGAATATATTGCTGCATCTGCTTGCTGTGCTCAGGTCCTCTGGATTCAGAATCAATTGCTGGACTATGTTTTGAATTACTTGAACACTCCTATTTATATTGATATTACTGCTGCTTTAATTCTTTCTTTTGAGGATTTGTACATATTTTCTAGAATTACTTGAACACTCATATTTCTATTCATAATACTGCTGCTCTGTTCATAGTTGAGAATCTAGTCCAACACTCAAAGACCAAGTAAAATTGAAACCATACAACATTTCATTAGAGATTGCAGTGATAAAGGTATAATAATAATGATAAGAGTTGACACTAGTGACAACTTGGCAGGTTTATTCACCAAGCCACTAGATAAAACAAGATTTCTCTTTCTACTAAAAGCTTTAGGCATGATCAACTCTGATTAAGTCTGATTGATGATTTGTGCCCACTGTGCTATCTGAGTATCTTTTGAGAGGTCTTGAGTGAGTAAGTTATGTTGCATGTTTTATTATGTGAATTTGTTTGACTGATATGTGCTTTAGTTGATTATGTTTCACTTAGGTATCTATGATGCTTAGGTATGAATTCAGTGATTGTTCATGATGTTTAGATTGGTGTGTCAATATATGCTTTGAAATGATGAATCTGCATGCTTATTTGATATCTTGTATTTTGATTATATGATCTGAAATGATGATGTGCTTAGGACTGGATAGACTTTGCATAATTAATCTTGATTTGAACATTATGTTAGTCTGATTGTGTTAATGCATGCCATTCATTTTTTTATTATTCATAAAAATGTTATTGAATGCTTGTGTCAAAAACTGTGCTTTGACATTCAAATGAATGCTCAAATGAATATTTTACAAAGAAATTTGTCAAAGAAAATCATTTTTGGCAAGCTAAGAAACTTAATGGTGTTGAGTAAAGATAAGAATATTCAGTTCAAAGCTTTGTAGAAGCTTAAAAGGTTTTCAATTAAAATTGCTCCAACCTTTTGGTTAATGATAGTAGAATGATTATTTATACCAATCATATGAATTTAATAGGCTAAAAGGACTGTTAGTGCATTCATTGTCAGTGATGTTGTTCATCATAATAACTGGGGCTGGCCGCCTGATTGGATTTCGAGATTCCCTATTCTTTCGAACTTAAAGTGGGTGAGTATTTATCCGGAAAAGAGGGACAAGATCGTGGTAAGGGATGAGAATGGGACTTCAATGAATTTCTCGACTTCAGGAAAATGGCAACTTCTTCGAATCCCGGTTGATAAGGTTTCTTGGATGCATGTTGTTTGGTTGTCTCAATGTGTACCAAAACACTCCTTTATGTTGTGGATTGTGCTTCATGATAGATTGAGCACGCAGAATCGTATAATGGGGTGGAATATTGGTGGGTATCCAAATCATAACCTGTATTGCTGCCTTTTATGTAATGGAGAGCCGGATTCTCGTAATCATCTCTTCTTTGAGTGTAAGTTCTCTTCTAAGGTTTGGAGTATTGTCAAATTGAAAGGTAAGTTTCAGGGGTGCATGAATGGTTGGGCGAATATTCTTCAATATGTGTCTCAATTTGGAATGTCCAACTCTATTGATAATGTTATTAATCGGCTGTTACTTGGGGCATCGGTTTACATAATTTGGAAGGAACGAAATAACCGGCTTTTCAGGAACTCTTTGAAGACTCCAAAGATTGTTGCTGATGAATTCATTAAGGGTACTCGCCTAAAGCTTATGACTCTAAAGTTCAAGAATTCTGATCGGGTCAATCGGGTTCTCGAAGATTGGCACTTTCCGAGGGGGGTTTCACACCAAATTGATGATAATGGTTGATCTGTTTTTGTTATGTTTGTTTCTTTGGTTCTTGTGTAGGCTTTAGCAGTGTTTACCTTTGTTTGGTGGTTTTGGTTTTGTTTACTCTTGTATGGCATGTCATACATGAGAACTAATATGGCACTTTGTCATATTACTTGTTCTTTGTTGGTTGTGTGGAATGAATTTAACCGGGTAAAACCCTTTACCCAAAAAAACTTATGTTAGATTCGATCATAACCCTAGATCTGAGCTCCACCGTTAATACCGATTATTCACGCTTCCGCACCGGGGCTCGGTTCTATCAATTGGGTTATCACATTGTTATGAGTATTGAGTGATTATTCGGGACCGACAAGTGGTATCAGAGCCCGTTGATTGCTGATTTGGGTAAAGAATTTGTTGCTGATTGAAGATTTAAAGAACAATGACGTAAGCAAAGCACTGTTCCATTGGAGAGTGACATCAGCTGCTCTATTTTTCTTTTCCGTCCAAATCTACAAACTTTCGGTGTTCTCTTTTCCTTATTTTAGTTAAAGTTTACATCTTTATTATCATTTATTGTTCTAATCGGACCAGATTCATCAGATCTAAGGGGTTGATACTCATATCTGATTATTTTTGTCTGAAAAATTGATTTTTACTCTGTTTCAGTTTTCACATAACCAAATGTCAGAACAAGAAGTGTCCACTAACAAAATACCTAGACTTTATGGGCAGGAAAACTTCACCAAATGAAAAGTATTATTTGAAGCGGCTGTGTGCTACAATGATGTAGACATGTGGAATTCGATCAAAAATGGGCCACAAGCTACTGATGGTGCAACTGCTACTGGAGTTGTAAGAGATAGGTTGAGGAAAGTGGATGACAGGGCCTTAGCTATGATTAAGCTAGGATTATCTCGGGAGATCCTTACCAAGGTTACACATCATACTACCGCAAAGGAAATGTATGATGCAATCCTTGAAATGTTTGAAGGTAACACTGAGCTGAAAAACATAAAGAAACAACGTCTCAAGCAACAGCTAGAGGTTAAGATTCAATGATGGTGAGAGATTGAAGTCCATCCTTGAGAGATTTCTGGCAATAGTAAATGATCTTCGAACAACTAACTATGTCATGACTGATTTTGATCTGAATACCAAGCTGCTCAATTCAATGCCAAAGGAATGGTACACTGCCTGCAAATTCATCCTTCAAAAGCCCAACTATGATTTGAAAGTGGATGATGTAGTGTGCTTCCTTCAGGCTGCTGAAATAGAAATGATCGAAAATGAGATGATCAAAGAAGAGAAGCCTGTTTCCAAGTTTCCAATGCATTAATTGCACCCATGGGAAACTTGTCTACCAAGAATCAATAACAAATTCCCATCATTGATGAACCAACAGAACATGGTGTTGATACACCTAGATCATTTGTTGGTGGTAGCTCAAGTCATCATGGAAATCAAACAAGGTTCAATGTTCAACTTATTGAAGAAAATGATTTTGCATCAATGTTAGGAGGACATGTACACTACTCTGGTGGAAATAATGGTCAAGCAAATGATACTCAAGCACTCTTCTCAATGTTCACCGAGTCATACAATGCATTTGTGGCCAAGAACTTAATCCACACAAGTGTCATCCAGGATGATCTGGAACAAATAGATGCTGATGACCTTGAGGACATGGATTTAAAGTGGCAGTCTGCAATGCTAGCACTGAGAAGCAAGAGGTTGTTTAATAGGACTGGTAGATCATTGGTTTATGGACAAATGAAAGGATTGGATTTGATAAGTCAAAGGCTATTTTTTACAACTGCCAACAGCCTTGACATTTTGCTAGGGATTGTAACCAGCCCAGAAACTTTCAAGCTAATCAGTTTCAAAATTAACAACCTAGAAACCAAATGCAATACCAACAAAATTACCAGCAGAATCAGAACAGAAACAACAACTTCAACACCTACCAACAACCCCAAATGAACAATCAACAAGACATTTCTCAAAATCAAAACTACCAAAGAAACCAATTCCCTCAAGCTACTCAAAACAATCTCAACAGACCCAACCAAAATCAACCAAGAAATCAAGGGAATGTAGCTTTGGCTGCACAACAAGATGGTGACTTTGACTGGAGTAATCATGAAGATGATATCAAAGCTGCAAATGTTGCATTCATGGCAAAGATTGAGAATGAGGCTGGAACATCATCTTCTCAGGTACACTCATCACCTATCACTGACTTACATGAAACAATTACTGCTTTAAATATGAAAATAGTCAAGCTAAAGGGTGAGTGTTTCAGAAAACAAAGTATCGTCAATGGGTATGAAGCAAATGATGTTGTGAATGAAGAAAAGATCAGAAGTTTGGAAGATGACTGTGTGAGTAGCTATAGAGCTCAACAGAGGTACATTACTGAAATTGATGGGTTGAAGAAGATGTTGATTGAAGAGAAGGTGAAGAACACAAAGCTGGAAGTTGAAAATGAATTCTTAAAGAATTTGGTCTCCACAGGAAACATATGTGGCATTTTGAACCAAATTAGTGCGAAAGATAAGTATAAGGCTGTTCCACCACCTTTCAACAACAACTTTTTACCTAAAGTTGACAATGAAAAGAGGGATGGTTATCTCCAACAGTTTAGAGACGTATTTCAAGACAAAGAGGAGTTTGTTGATCTGTATAAGAAGGTTGAAGTGAATGAAGAGGGAGAATTTGTTGTGAAGGAAGATGTGAAAGAGGACAAGTCAATTAGTTCAAGTCTCTAAATATGACTTTGATTCTGATGATCTGAATATGGATGATTTGAGTGATATAAGTGATCAGATTACTGATGAAGAAATTAAAGCTGCTGAAAGGGGTAAAAGGCATAAGAAACCAAACTCAATTGAAAAACTGCCTTTTCTACCTCCAATGACACAAAAGATGAAGAAAATGAATGAGAAAATGAGAAGAGAACATGTGTCTTTTGACATATGTGAAAGATCAAAGGTGAGTTATAATGCAGTTTTGCAAATAATCAAAGACAACAACAAGAAGAAAGTGACTGAAACAGTTGTTGGTGAAAATTTCATTCCAGTTTACCCAGTTTTCTCAACCCATGGAAGATGAGAAGAGACAATCAAGGCACAGAGGAAGCTTGGATGAAGAGCCAATGAATAAGAAGAAAATTATCTTTGTTAAGGGAAAGGTTGAAAGAAATGATATCAAGATAGATGAATTTGTTCCTTTTTCAATTGACTTTGATGGTCTGAAGACTCAGAAGACACTTGGGGTTGATCCACCAAGACCAAGTTAAAGATTTAAGAAAGGAGCTGACCATGAAAAATTCAAAGGAAAAGTGTGGTGCAAGAGATGTGATGAGTATAGTCACACTGACACTTGCAATGATATACTCAACTTCAAACCCTTCCATGTTCCAAATGAGACAAAGTTTGGACAAAACTTTGTTCTCTATAAACAGAAGTATGAAGAGTATTTGGGAAAGGGGAAGGTGAGTAATAATGAGATGAAGAATGAGTCAGATCAGCAAGCTGAAAATAAGGTTAACAAAGAAAGGCAAGCTGATGTGAGATTTAAGAAACCAATTGCTAAGCAAAGTAGAAGAAGTAAATATCCTAAGAAAACTGAGTATGTAAAAAGGGAGAATTTCCAACCTTTAAGAATCATTCCCAATAATGACACAAAATCAGTCAAGTCTGATTATTCTCAAGGATCACCAAGTAGTGCAAAGAAGGGAAACAATGGTATCTTTCCTAGAAAGAAACCTACTGAGTTAACTGGTGATGAGAAATTCTTATTGAAACATGGTTATGAACCTCAATGATTTCTTTGAAAACCTAAGGTTGAAGTCAAAGAAGAGACAAATATGGATGTGAGAGACTTCTCAAGCAAGAAAGACTATGTTGTTCAAGAATGTAACAATGAAGTTTCTGAGTGTGAAAGTATAACCTCATTTGTGAAAACTTCAAGACACTGTGGATATGAAACTGACACTGAAGTTACTCATGAAGACCCTGAACCCATAACACTCACTCCCAATGCTGCCATTACAAATAAAACTAATGATTTGCAAGTTGAAACTGCTTGCACTTCATCATCTAACTAATCATTTTTCTTGATAATGTGCAGGAACAGTCCACTTCACAAAATGATGTATGGTATATGGATAGTGGATGTTCAAGGCACATGACATGTGACAAAAGGTCACTTGTTAACTATGAAGAAAAGTTTGAGGGACCAGTGGCATTTGGCAGTGATGAGAATGAAGGAAAAATTGTTGGAAAATGTATTTTGACAAATGGCAAAGTTACTTTTAACAATGTTTTCTATGTTGAAGGACTTCAGTACAATCTTTTACGCATATCCCAGATGTGTGATAAAGGTTACAAAGTTGGCTTTGATGATTCACACTGTTTCATCTTAAAGCCTGAGTATGTTATTCCACCTGACATGATCATGATGATGGCCCCAAGGAATGGAAATTTGTATGAACTTAACATGAAGGATTCTGTTTCAAGGGGTGGCACATGCTTTGTTTCTAAAGCCACTGAAAATGAGTCAAAGTTGTGGCATAGGAAGTTGTGTCATGTCAATCTCAAGAACATGAACAAGTTAGTCAAGGGTGAGCATGTCATTGGCTTACCTACAAGAGAGTTCAAATTAGATGACAACTGTATCTCATGTCAAAAAGGAAAGCAGCACAAGTCTTCTCATAAGACTAAACTCATCAACTCAATTAATCAAGTACTTGAAATGCTTCACATGGATCTCTTTGGTCCTGTGAGTGTTCCAAGCATTGGGAAGAAAAGATACTACCTTGTGATCATTGATGATTTCTCAAGATATACTTGGGTTTATTTCCTGAGTACAAAGGATGAGGCTGCTAAGTTCATTATGAATTGTGTCAACAGAATTGAAAACAAACTGGATAAAAGGGTTAAAGTGATGAGAAGTGACAATGGTACTGAGTTCAAAAATGGAGTAATTGAAGAACTTTGCAACAACAAAGGAATACTTCAACAATTCTCAGCTCCTAGAACTCCTGAACAAAATGGTGTTGCTGAGAGAAGAAATATAACACTCATTGAAGCAGCAAGAACCATGCTAGCTGATGCAAATCTACCTGTCACATTTTGGGCAGAAGCTATTAACACAGCATGCTATGTTCAGAACAGGGTACTAATAAACAAAAGTCACAACAAGTCTCCATATGAAATTTTCTATAACAGAAAACCCTATCTCAATTTTTTCAAAGCTTTTGGATGTAAATGTTCTTTGTTGAACACTAAGGATTACTTGAACAAATTTCAAGCAAAATCCTTAGACTGTTTCTTTGTAGGCTACTTTACACAATCAAAGGCCTACAGAGTGTATGTGAAAGATCATCTGGTTGTAATTGAATCTTCAAATGTAGTATTCAATGAAGACCAGTTCAACACAGTGGATGGAGCAACATGGCTCTTTGTTTAGAGAAGTTAATCAAGTCTTTCATGATTTATCTTGAAGACTATGATAAATCCTTTCTCAAAACCAATGTAATTGAAGAGGAAAATAAGAAGGCATTGGATTTGGAAAGGTTATAGAAAAAGGTTGCAAATAAAGAAAAAGTATATACATTCATAAAGGATTCCTCTATGACAGATGTTGATCAAACTCAAGAAGACAATCAACTAAACAATGAAGGTCCAGAACAAGATCAAGCAAATAATGATCAAGACAATCAAGAAGTGCAAATTGATCAAGTTCAAAATGAGGAGAATCCAAGCAACCAAGCTGGAGAAGAAGCAACTGCTACAAATGAAAGGTTTCAAGATTTGTTTGAAAGAATGAACCTTGAAAATACAGGTGTATCCACTTCAGAACAGCACAATCAAGAAGCACCTGAAGTTGAAAATGTTACACCAGATTTGATCATTGAAGAACCAGAACTCAATGAGTCAAATCTTGACACAACTGTGTCAACTGATGTGATAAATCAAACTCCTTATGTTGAAAAGAATCATCCCTCTAAACACATCATTGGCAATATATATGAAAGAGTTACAAGAAGTCATTCTGAATCTACAAACATCTGTTTGTACTCCTGCTTGCTATCCCAAATTGAACCCAAGAACATTGTTCAAGCATTGAAAGACAACAGTTGGGTTCAAGCAATGCAAGAGGAGTTGGCTCAAGTCAGAGATCTACAAGTTTGGGAACTAGTAGATAGGCCAAGAAACAGATATGCAATTGGAACAAAATGGGTGTTCATAAACAAAAGGGATGAAAGGGGTATTGTGATTAAGAACAAATCCAGACTTGTAGCTTTGGGATGCCTACAAGAAGAAGGGATTGAGTTTGAGGAGGTATTTGCACCAGTTGCAAGACTTGAAGAAATAAGAATCTTCTTGGCTTATGTTGCCTCAAAGAACATAAGGGTATTCCAACTTGATGTCAAATCTGCATTCCTAAATGGGAATATAGAAGTGGAGGTGTATGTTTCTCAACCACCAAGTTTTGAGGATCCTATTTATCCCAACAGGGTGTATAAGTTAAACAAAGCCCTGTATCGACTACATCAGGCTCCTAGAGCTTGGTATGATGAAGTGTCGAATCACCTACTCGAAAATGGTTTCCAAAGGGGAGCTATTGACAAGACCCTCTTTTATAAAAAGAAAGGAAGAGATTTGCTCTTGTTACAAGTCTATGTGGATGACATTATATTTGGGTCAACTAATGAACAGATGTTTATAGAGTTTGAAGAGGTAATGAAGTCCAAGTATAGTATGAGTTCAATGGGAGAAATGAACTTCTTCCTTGGTCTACAAGTTCAGCAGAAGGCTGATGGGATCTTCATTTACCTGTTTAAGTATGTGCAAGACATATTAGACAAGTTCAAGTATCATGATTTGAAAACAGCTTCAACTCCAATGGATACTAAAGAAAAGATGGTAGCTGATGAAATGGGGGAGCCAGTAGATGAGCATGAATACAGAGCAAAAATTGGCTCACTTATGTATTTGACTGCCTCAAGGCCTGATATCATGTTTGCAGTTTGTGTTTGTGCAAGATTCCAGTCAAGCCCTAAGGTCTTTCATATGAATGCAGTCAAGAGGATCTTTAAATATTTGAAGGGAAGACCTGACTTGGGAATTTGGTATCAAAAGAACCAGTCTTTTGATCTGATTGCCTACACAGACAGTGACTATGAGGGCTGCAATATAAGCAGGAAGTCTACTTCAGAGGGATGTCAATTTTTAGGTGATAGATTGGTGTCATGGCAATGCAAGATGCAGACCACAGTATCAATTTCTACTGCAGAAGCTGAATACATTGTTGCATCTGCTTGTTGTGCTCAAGTTCTCTAGATTCAGAACCAAATGCTTGACTATGATTTGAATTTTCTAAACACCCCTATTTACATTGATAATACTGCTGCATCTTTTATTGTTAAGAACCCTGTGCAACATTCCAAAACAAAGCACATTGAAATCAGACATCACTTCATAAGAGTTGTAGTGAAAAGGGATTAATTGAAGTGAAAAGAGTTGATACAAGTGAGATTTGGCTGACCTATTCACAAAACCACTTGATAGAACCATGTTCAATTTTCTTCTGAAGTCCCTAGGAATGATCAACTCTAATGAGGTCTGATTAAGGATGTGTGCTTGTTGTGCAAACTGACTATCTTTTAATAAAAAAAATTGTTGAATGTTGTGTGTGTATGTGTTTGAATATGATGTTTTTCATGTTAACTGATATGTGCTTTATTTGACTATGTGTGTGAAATATGGTATCCTTGATACTTTTGCATGTTTATCAGTTAATGTGTGTTTATGATGTCATGATAAGTGCTCTTGACTTGAATTACTTGAATGTGTATGCTTATCTGACATCCTTCGTTAATTGCTTGAATATGTGTGTTATCTGATCATATGATGTTATTAGGATAGGCTAGACCTTGAATGTTAGTACTGTCTGCTTGTCTTGATAATGTTATTTATGATTAAGATTTGAATATGTTACAACGGTTTGTGTCAAAATGAGTTTTTATGTCAAAATTAAATGATCAATTCAATTTTCCAACGAATTTTGCATAATCACATTATTTTGATCAAAACATGAGCAAGTTATTTATGGTGCAGAGATATGATAAGACTATTCAGTTCAAGCTTTAAAGAAGCTTAAAAGGATTTTCAATGGAAAGTCTCAAAAGAATTACTTTTGCTGAAAATTATGTCATTTGCCTAAGTCTGAAGAGCATATACTTGTATATGTTTGGTCCTATCATCTACTTGTAGATTGAAAGGGTAGCCATTAATCCAAAGACATTAGCATTTGGATAAATTGTAATTTGTTCTTTCACTTAAAATTATTCCATAGACCCTAAGCCAAATGGACATATACTTATGTGTATGTTTGGTCATGTTGACTACTTGTTGACTGTCAGGATAGCCTTTAACCTGGAGGCTGAGGGTAATAGGGGTGATTGAATATGTTAAAATGGGAAATGATAGTACACTGACTAATTAGCCAATCATATGGATTTAATAGGCTAAAAAGGCACTTAGTACAGTCATTGACATGTATGGTTGCTTTCTCATGATGTGTAAAATCTAAGGTGATATAAACATAATGAAAAATGCTTATCTTTATGTGGAGATACATAGTTGTCTTTGCATGTCTCAAGATAAATCTCTCCAAATGATAGGCAGAAAAGTGACTACCTAGTCATACACAAGCCTGTTGTTATTTGGTCTACCCAAAATGAAACATCTTTATATATAACAAAGAACAAGTTTGAGAAAATTTGAGGAAATATCAAAAAAAAAAAAAAAAAAAAAAAAAAGAGGGGAAGAATAAATCAACCAAAAGTTGATAAGAGTTTTTAAATATTTTATCAAACAAAGAGGGTTCCAACTAGAACTACAGAGATGTTGACATAATCTTTCTCATCTTGAATGAAAGGCATGTAAGTCCGAATGGCATTTAAGTCCACTGTTCAACCTCTAAATATTTGAAAACAAAAATGCAAACATATTCAATAAGTTCTGTCATACAAAAACAAAATTTTGACCAAATAGCAGGAGGTTGGAGTCAAAATGGGGTGATCTGGGGAAAGCCAAATAAGCTTTGAGAAGAGATATGAGGCATCATAGCACAGTGTTGACCATTTCTGAATTATTCTTAAATGAACCTTAATCATATCACCAAAGAAATGAAATTCATGTTAAGTTCAAACCTGCTGTTAACCTGTCTATACTGTTATAATAAAGCTGACAATGAAGTATTGAGAAAGCTACTTAGTCAATATGATCCCACCGTTGAGATCTTTTCAGCAAATGAAAGGAACTGTTTTGAAAGGAAACATGAGTGAAATTTGATCTCTAAATGCACCATTTGCTCTTAAACAATGATCTTTAATGAGAAATATAGTTGATAATTGGTTTAAGTCAAAAAGAGTTGCATTTTACCCACAAAGGGTTGAATATGTATTTTCGGGTAAGGTTTGATGTTTTCTAACCTTTCCGAGCACAAAACAATTGAATATGTATTTTCGGGTAAGGTTTGATGTTTTCTAAGTTTTCCGAGCATACTTAGATATTCCGATCTAAGTTTATGATTTTCGAGCATACTTTACAATATTCTAACTCTTCCGAGCAGGCTTGATATCTAAATATGTGTTTCCAGCAAGCTTTAACAAGTTCTTGTGTTTCGAGCACACTTTGTATCTAGAACTCAACTCAAGCACACTTTACTTGTTAACAAGTGTCTCAAGCACACTATGTGATTAATTGATTGATTATTTGTTTACATTTTCGAGTATGATTAATGTTTGTTAGACCTTCGAGCAGATTAACATTCAGAAATATGTTAGTACTATTATTTTGGGATTCTTAATTGAATCCTAGAAAGGTTGCCTACTTGTTATTTTATACTTGGTTATTAGTCTTGTGATTTAGTTCTCGAGCAATCTTGTATTTCGAGTAAGTTTCCTTCACTCTACCTTACACATTCCTGATACATATATGTCGAGCAAACATTGAGGAAGTAGAAAATACCGAGCATACTTTGCAATAACTGAATATACCGAGCAAGGTCTACTAAAACTTGAAAGTTGGATATTTTTAGTTGTCAATATTTTTTATATGGATAAGATTACCATATGACAGCTATTAACTCACTAAACGACAAAACGCATTTAAAACCCACTTTCAAAAGGTATATAAGAGGAAGTTAGAGACGTTTTTCAACATTATTTCCCCCCCCCCTCTCTCTCTCTCTGTCCTTCCACTGATTACACTAACAAAACCTAACCGACTTATCATATTCACAATAATCCAAACCCTAACTTATCAGCCCTCTAATTCCGACTCCATAAGCATTAATAATGTTTTTTCCGAACACGATTAGATGATAATGGGCTTCGATTATGTATTCTTGCTAACACTCTGTTTTAGGTGTAGGTTATAAACTTGTCGAAAAACAGGTTCTTAATGATCTTTCTCTCTTTCTTCTTCAACTTTATAACTTAAAACTGCTTAAAGTAATGAACTTTAGGACTAATATTTCACTTTGAATATGTTTAATTACGTTTTATAGATATGGTGGACGAAGATCGACCAACATATCCATTTGAGCATAAGCACAATATGTGCGCTCTTTTGGAAGTTACGCTTGATAATGAAGACGTGGGACCAATTATAAGATAGTTACTGCGTTCAAACATCCGTTTTGCTCTGACAGAAAACCCAGTGATTTATAGGAATCACTCGCTGGATTTTTGGAGATCAGCGAGGTTGCTTGATGATATAAGTGGAAGAAGGATTGAAGCAAATGTTGCAAACCAAGAAATACGGGTGACTGATGCAGTGATTCGGAGATGTTTGCTCTTGAATGATGATAACCCTAATCTGATTCGTCTTACAACTGCACAATTATTGAAGGTGTTTGTTAAAACGATGGGCTATCAAGGAAATATTCATGATGGACAGTTACAGAAGGGAATGTTTCCACTCATTTACAAGTTTTTGATCCACCATATCATCCATGGATTTGCTCCATGGAAGGGATCATGGACCCTGATGAGCAGGGATCTAGCCAATGCAACAGTGGTTGTGCTTTTCAATCTACCATTCAATTTTGCAAGAATGATCTTTGATGGAATGGTTCAAAATATGAATAAGAAAAACAAGCAGAAGTTTTTGGTTTATCCAATGTTCTTACAAATCATTTTTAATCAAGAGTTGGAGGGATTACCAATTGTTGGAAAAACTCATGCTCTGCAAGACCCTGATACTTATAAAAGAATTGAAACACAGGCAAGTTCGAGCAGATTTAATCCAGATGAGGTATATGAAGATTTACCTTGGTTGTTTGTTGACAATATTCGAATTCCTCGATTACATGAGTTATTATCAGAAGATGAAGTTGGTGAGAATGAGGATGAACTGAATGATGATGTTAATGGGAGTGATGGAGGAGATGATGATTCTGATAATGATGGGGATAATGATAATAATGATGCTGGTAATGCAGAAGGAGGTGATGATAATTTTGAACAGATTACACCAACACCACCTTCCTCTCCACAACAACAAGACCAAACAGCCCAATCCCCACCAACTCAAATTCCCATCCTAGCCTTAAACCAAAATGAACCATTACACCAATCCCCACCTCAAACAATAATCCAATCCCCACCTGAAACCATAACCCAAACCCCACCTGAAACAACTACACCACCAACATTTACCATAACTCACACCAGAACACTCTTAATTTCAAACATCAATCCTTTACCCTCCACAAGTGAAAATATTTTTGAAGATGCCAACCCAATCATCACTCAACCCATCCAATCTTCACAAACTGACTCTGAACCTGCACCATTTCACATGTCACCACCCACTACCCCTCCCCATATTTCAAACCTTTACAAAAGAAATTTTGATTTGATGATTGAAGCTGTGAAACTGAGGAATGAAAATGAGGAGTTGAGGCTTGAAAATGTAGATTTGAAAACACAATTGGCCCTAGCACAATCAAAAATTCATTCCTTGGAGCAAGAGGTTGAGAAGACCTCAGCTGCCCTAAAACTGGGGGAGAATATAACCGAGCCAACTGATGCTATTGTCAGTACAGATGATGTTGTAATGGAGGATGCAGGTGGTAGAGATGCTAATGGTTTGACTTGTTTGTTGAATGCCTATGATGATGATGAGGATAGTGAAGAAAGGAGGATAATTGATGATGAGTATGAGGCTGACAAGTCTGAGGGTGATGAGCAAAACTATGATGCTGAAAATGATATTCTGAATGTGGTAAACAGATATGAGGATGATGGAAGAGGAGAGAAGGAGACTGAGGTTGAAGATGAAATGATTAATGTTGATGAAAATGTGGCTACCACTGATGTTTTGACTGATATTTTGACTGATGAACCAACTAATGTGATTATTGATGATAATGCTGCTACTGAGGAGCTTACACTTACTGAACCTAAAACTGAACAACCTGAAAGCTCCAAGTGGGTAGAGGATGATGAATGGACAAAAAAATTGATGAATATGTCTCTGAAACTGAGGAAGAATTGAAAAGAAGATTGGATAAGGGAAAATCAAAGGTTAATGAGGAAGAAGAGCCTGTTAAGGCGGATCTTGTTAAAGAAAGGATGAATGAGAAAGAAGTTGAAGCCTCTACTGCTGCCAAGAAAGAGTTTGGAAGTAATTTCCCAAACCTTGACTGCTAAAGAGCTGGCAGAGTAGGAGTCTCTAATTGATCAAGCCAATGTTAACAAAGTGATTGATGAAGAAGAGGCTGAAGATCAAGAAGTGATAGAGACTTTGATAAATTTAAAGATAGCTGAAGAAGTGGATAACTCTTTAGCCATGGTGATGAGTATGTTTGCACAATCCACAAGCCAATCTCAACAGGAACCTGAAAAGAAACCTGAAAAACCAACTGAAGAAACACTTGAGGAGATGATGGCTAAAGCATCAAAGATTCATGAGAATGTTGGAAGATTTGAAAAGTTTTACACTAGAAAAAGAAAAGCACATGAACCAGCTGGAAGAGCTGAATCAGTCAAAAAGGGAAAATGGGATGACAAGAATAAGTATTTTGTGGAAACCCCTGATGATGAAGCAAGTCCACTGAGACCAGTTCCACTACAAACATGGAGGCCTGAAGAATTTGTTCAAGGAGTACCAAGTGTTCCTGTCCCTGAAAATCCAACTCCTGATGAACCTAAAATTGATGCAGTCAATGAAACAACAGAGGAGGAGGATGATTCTGATGAATTCGATAATGATGATGATGATGACAATGAAAGGGCTCAGGTAAATGTTGAAAGTGCTAATGTTGTGGCTCTTGAAGTGGCAATAACTGAAGATTAAATGAGAAGCATTGAGCAGAGCTTGATTGATGCTAAACGGAAAAATCCTCTAGTTATCAAGCTGATGGGTCTTGGAATAAGTTTTGAAAACTTATCTTCTTTGAATGATGATGAACTACAAAGAATATTGAACAAAGAAAGGGACACGGACACTATTGAGAATGTAATGCCCGTAAATTTAAGTTTTATAAAATATGATATATTAATGTTTATATGATAATAAATATTGAAAATAGATTTGGCTAAAAGGGAATTATATACCAAACTAGATAAACTAAAAGAAATCTATTTAATGATTTGAATCATTGTAAAACAAGCCTACGTAAAATTATTTTCCCTTCCATCATGTGTTGATATTTTGACCAAGAACCTCATTTATCTCTTATCTGCAACAAACTAAATATCCGAAGTATGAGCATCACGACGGGAACCCTATCACTCGACTTATATCCTTAAGCCACGTAAATCAATTCTAAACCCATCACGAATTTCATACTCCCTGACGACCCGCCGTGACCCACCATAATCACCGCAATTTGTTATCACCGGAGACAACCACCGCTGCCGCTTCTGTCTTTGTTTTAAGGACCCAACGCCACCTTTTGACATCGCCGCCCCGTTAATAAACTGCCGCTATTCTTCTTCGGCTCCGTTGCACCGCCAGCCTCCGTTCGCGACTGAGTTTAACCCCACCATCGTCCCACAACGTGTCGGAAGCTACCACCACCGCTATTGATTGCTGTCGGAGACGACTATCATTAGCCCGCACGCGTTCTTGAGTTACGCCGCTGCCGTCTCAGTCCTCTTATTCGCTTCGCTAAACCATTGAGGTGAGTTTTAATAATTTGTTTTGTGTGTTTATGTTATATACGTACACCACCTTGTTTGTTCCGGCCGGCAACTAATACTCACTAATATGAAGCTTTGTTTTACAAAGGAGAAGTAAGGTCACGCTCTACACGTCTGGTAATCCGCCGCTGCACCACCTTGTGACGCCGCCACCCTCCTCGCTGCTTGTTGTCGCGATCGTAGTTAACCACCACCGATGCACTTCTCCGCCTTGGCCATCGTTCTGAACTAGCCGCCATCCCTCATTCGTGCGCCATCGCTCGTCTCATACTCTGATTGTTGGTTCGACTATTAAGGTACCAAATAGAAACCTCCGTCTGATCATTTAAACTTAAAAGATATAAATTTTGGTATCGTTTTAATTTGTTTCGGCGACCGCTGTTTCGTTTAGTTTTGGTTCAACGAAAAACATGTGTGTGTTGGATGGGTGCGGTGTGTGATGCATGCGTTTGTCGTGTTTGTGTATGGTGTGTGTGTGGTGATAAGTGTACGTAGGTTAGCATGTGTAAAGCCATGTGTATACTGTGTGCATGGTTTTGTTCAAAAGGTGTGAAACAAACTTATTAAATTCTTAAAATCATAATCATAGTACTTGATAAAATAAACTATTTTATCACTATTTAATTTGATCGCATGGGTAAAATCCTAAAACACACAAGTAAACACGCACCTGGACACAATCAATGCACACAATCACCATCATGGCAAAGTAAATATTTAAACGCTTCCGTCGCCGGAGCTGAAGGTACCAACGAATAAAATAACTAAATTAAGTTTTGTAAATTTAATTCAAACTATAAATAACATGTAGGTGTTAGTACAACTTAACGTGGCTCGACTTTGCGTGCTTACTTATTGACTACTGAGGTACGGAATCTGTTATCGTTTACTCTTAGTATTATATATACATTCCGTTACTTCGTAGTACGGAATCTGTTATCGTTTACTCTTAGTATTATATATACATTCCGTTACTTCGTAGTACGGAATCTGTTATCGTTTACTCTTAGTATTATATATACATTCCGTTACTTCGTAGTACGGAATCTGTTATCGTTTACTCTTAGTATTATATATACATTCCGTTACTTCGTAGTACGGATTCTGTTTCTTGTTACTTCGTAGTACGGTTTCTGTTTTTGTTACTCTTAGTATTAATTATATTCTGTTACTTGGTAGTACGGTTTCTGGTTTCTGTCACTCATAGTATAAATTATATTCCGTTACTTCGTTACGGTTTCTGTTTTCGTTTACTTATAGTATTGACTCTATTCCGTTACTTTGTAGTACGGATTTTTGTTACGCGAAAGTTATATTTTGAGTTCAGTTATATTATATAATATATTTTTGTAGCATGCAATAGATTATTTATTTTGTACTCTTTATTGCATGTTCTGGTTTGAATATGTTTAGTTATATGGTGTTATCTTTAGTACTTTGTTACCCGAGCAAATTCTGACTTGTCGTTGGGGCGTCAACGACATGGCACTTATCGTGACAGTGCGTAATCAAAGTTCATGGCGTCTCTGAAAGTACTCATGTAGTACCTTGGCCACTTAGAGACGTATAGATCGATCTCAGCTCCGACTCCTGACTCCTGACTCCTGACTTCTGTTTGAGATGGAACAATGTGTGCACGCCACCCACACCGTCTCCTTGGTGCATGGACTAGCTAGCTGTGTACCCCTCTGTTTAGGCTCTGGGTGCTTCCGTATTACACGACCTATTTATTTTAACATCATCGTCGTGTATTTTAGTAATTATATTTTGTTTCCCTATATTTCTGGTCCGTTTTTGATATGTGTATCTGCATTTGATTAAATTTGAGTATATTCAGATTACGTCCCGATCGTGTATCGGATTATGTTTCGCATCTAATTATAGTTCGGTCTAAAACGTGGTTTTATATCCGCAATAGTTTCAGTTTTATTTCAGTATGTGTTTTGTCTTATGTATGCCTTTACCTGTACTATTGTTCTCTCCGTTACTGGGCAATTTTTGGCTCAGCCGTATTTTCTTGTTTTGTTTTTCTTATTTTGTTTTCAGGTAATTCGGGACTCTGGGAAATTAGTGATGAGAGAGAATAATGAAGTTCAAGCTTTTAGGAGTCAATTCATTTTGGTTTAATAATATGACATAGGTTGCATTGATTTTTGTTGTATTTTGGATTGTGGCATTGATTTGATATCGGTAATAGTGACACGTCAGCCTGTTCCGGGTTGGGGTGTTACAGAGAAACTCATACAACAAAAGAACAGAGATGGCCAAAAGTGTAGAGAGTATTTGAGAAAGCATGCGTATTCTGAGAAAGACTTAACTCACTTCAAGTTTGAACAGCTAAGAGAAGCTTATAATAACACAAGAGAAGAAGTGAATGAAGAATTTGTCAGAGAAGATGAGCTGGCTGGAAAACATGAAGCTTTGAAAATGAAGTTTGGTGGATGTGTGGGTATTTATTGAACAAAGGAATGAAACCTGATATGGTTGAGAGTTTGGATAAGGCTACAGTTGAGTCAATTTATAACAACATGAAAAGAAAAGAAAAATTAAAGAGGGTGCAACCTGAGCCATCCATTGTACAAGAAAGGGGGGATCAAGATGAACCCCCGGCAAAGAAAAGAAGAATAAGAACATTGAGAGAAAAACTGAAAGATCAGTTTGAAAAGAAGACTGATGATACGATACCCCAATCCCAGAGGAAGTGAAACCTAAGCAAGTAGATGAACCTACAGTTCCATGGGAAAATGAAGAAATGATTGAGATTTTGAGAGGGGTAATGGTAAATCAGAAGGGGATGGATGTGAACTCCTTTAATGCACTTGATGAACATCAACTGAAAGAACTATTCTACTTGAAAAAAGCTGAATGGGAAAAGGTTCTTTTGGAAAGTGACAATCCAAGGAGTTTTGTAGGAGGAAGGTTTGTGCCTGCTGGATTGTTAAACGATCCAAGGACAGCTAAGATGATTACAAGAGTTGTAGAAGATGCAGGTGAAAACTTTGCAGATCTGATCTATTATCCAGCTGAACTGATTGAGTCAATGTATATGAAAGCTTTTGCTATAACAAGGCCTAGCAAACCAATGAAATCTATCCCAACTAGGCCCTCTGCCTCAAGGCAACATACATCGGCACACCAGGGAGAGTCAACTAGAGCTGGATCCCAAAGAACGTCAAGACCACAATCAAATGTGGATCTACCAAGAACTCTCTACTACAACCCAGTCTCTCAGTTATTGAAAGTTATTATGCAGAGTAGACAACTGAGAGACATTATATTCAGAAATGATTTTGCTGACTATTCAATGGACCAGTTGGAGAAGATGGCCACACTTGAGTTATATGACTATCATGACACGAATAAGTTGGTAGGGAGACAGCAAAATGCACTTTCAAAGTTCCTGAAAGGTGAAGCTGAAAAGGGGTTCCCATTTTTGAAAGAAAAGAAAAAGTGGAAGTTTACACAACATGATAGAACAAGAAGAGCAACAAAAATGAAAACGATAAGTGCTGAATTGAACTATCAGTTGAAAGTCAAAGAAAAAAATCCCCTGTCAAATATGAATACATGTATAAGCCTTGAAAGGAGAATGACACGCCCAAACTACATTGTCCAGAAGAATGGCATCATTGCTGAAATTGAGTACAAGGAAACTGATGGCCATTACATTCTTCGGAATTCAGATGGGATTAACTTGGGAATAATCAAAAGGGATGAAGACCTTAACCATCTGCATAATGAAGATCTTAGAGATATAAGGGATGTGGACATTCCTGAGAGTCACATTCATTACCAGATCCTTTCTATCTTTAGACAAAGGGCAGGAACTGTAATAGTAAATCGAAGACAAGCAGCCTATGATGCAAGAAGAAGATGAAGATCTTGAGAATAGGCTTTGATTTGTAATGTCTACGGACAAACTTCTTTAATATGTAATAGATTAAACTTTTGATATGTAAAAGTTTGGTTTTGATTTGAATATGTATTTTGATATAAGTGTATGTAACCTTGGAGATGTTTTGGGACAGCTGAGGTGTTCCAATCTAGGGGGAGATTGTAAGTCAGAGATTTGACCTAAAATGAAGTATATGGAAGATTGGAATCTTCTCAACTTCCTCAGAAATCGCTAAGTATGGAAACGAGCACACTTGGACATCCGAGAAGGGTTTTACTTGGCCGAGCTACGGACAAATTTCTTGAATATGTAATAGTTTAAACTTTTGATATATAAAAGTTTGATTTTGATTTGAATATGTATTTTGACTAAGTGTATGTAACCTTGTAGATGTTTTGGGACAGCTGAGGTGTTCCAATCTATGGGGAGATTGTTGGGTCAGAGATTTGACCTAATATGAAGTATATGGAAGATTGGAATCTTCTCAACCTCCTTAGAAATCGCTAAGTATGGAAACGAGCACACTTGGACATCTGAGAAGGGTTTTACTTGGCCGAGCTACGGACAAATTTCTTGAATATGTAATAGTTTAAACTTTTGATATGTAAAAGTTTGATTTTGATTTGAATATGTATTTTGACTAAGTGTATGTAACCTTGTAGATGTTTTGGGACAGCTGAGGTGTTCCAATCTATGGGGAGATTGTTGAGTCAGAGATTTGACCTAATATGAAGTATATGGAAGATTGGAATCTTCTCACCTCCTTAGAAATCGCTAAGTATGGAAACGAGCACACTTGGACATCCGAAAAGGGTTTTACTTGGCCGAGCTACGGACAAATTTCTTGAATATGTAATAGTTTAAACTTTTGATATGTAAAAGTTTGATTTTGATTTGAATATGTATTTTGACTAAGTGTATGTAACCTTGGAGATGTTTTGGGACAGTTGAGGTGTTCCAATCTAGGGGGAGATTTTTGAGTCAGAGATTTGACCTAAAATGAAGCATATGGAAGATTGGAATCTTCTCAACCTCCTCAGAAATCGCTAAGTATGGAAACGAGCACACTTGGACATCCGAGAAGGGTTTTACTTGGCCGAGCATGATATTTTGCCTATCGGGTAGAATCTTCAAGAAATCTTCTTTAGTGTATTCCCGAGCAGGGTTCACTACGTCAAGCAGGGTTGTTCTTCATGGCCGAGCACAGTTTGCTTACTAGCAAACCCTGGGTCGCACCAAGGTTTTGAAGCCAAGCACTTGGAAGATCTAGCAATGTATTTATCAATAAACAGTGGTCCGAGCATACTTGATGGAAGTTAAGAATTATCCTAAGGTCCCATCAAGCAAGCTACAATGTTACCCAGCACACATTGCTTCTCTAATAAGTTATTCACTAGCAAAGAGTTGAAAGGATCACAGAAGAACAAGTTTGCTCATATGATCATATCGAGCTAAGTCATAGTCAAGAAGACTGAAGTATGCTCGGTGAGTATTCTCTTACCCAAAGTAAAGTCTACCCGGAGAACTGTTTCCGAGCAAACTTCAAGGCTACCAGGTCTACTCTAGGACAAAAGGCACAGAGCATACTCGGAAAAGACAATACAAAGTCTGCCTGGAAGACCTGTTTTACACTTAGTATAGTTTTGAATATGTAATTTGAATATGTATCAATCATTAGGGTTTCTAGAAAGAATGACAACTGTCATGAGGTGGCAGGCCTATAAATAGAATATTTTAGGGCACACCTCCTGGCAGACAGCAGAGAGAATACGGATTTGCTTTTACACTTTTCAATTAGAACGAATATTCCTGATTGAGTGTGACGGTTGTCCTAGGTTATCATTGAATATACATTCCGACAAGAAACCCTAATCGATTATCATTTGTATGAATCAGTTTATATAAATGGAAATCTTTTGAGTTATTGTTCGTGTCTGTTACCATTATTAACCTCTTAGCAACAAATCTTGTTTGTTTCTGATTCCGCCGTTTACAAACAAGAATCTTTCCCTTTTGAACCTAAAAGAAGTCAGCATTTGTCCGGATGAGAGGGACAAGATCGTGGTAATGGATGAGAATGGGACTTCAATGAATTTCTCGGCGTCTGGAATTTGGAATCTTATTCGGAGACCGGCTGATAAGGTGTCTTGGGTGCATGTTGTTTGGTTCTCTCAATGTGTTCCAAAACACTCCTTTATGTTGTGGATTGTGCTTCATGATAGGTTGAGCACGCAGAATCGTATTATGGGATGGAAAATTGGTGGGTATCCAAATTATAACTTGTATTGCTGCCCTCTTTGTAATGGAGAGCCGGATTCTCGTAACCACCTCTTCTTTGAGTGTAAGTTCTCTGCTGAGGTTTGGAGTATTGTAAGAATGAAAGGGAAGTTTCAGGGATGTAGGAATGGTTGGGCGAATATTCTTCAATATGTGTCTCAATTTGGAATGTCCAACTCTATTGAAAATGTTGTTAATCGGCTGCTATTTGGGGCTTCGGTTTACGTTATCTGGAAGGAGCGAAACAACCGGCTTTTCAAGAACTCTTTGAAGACTCCGAAGATGGTTGCGGACGAAATCATTAGGGGGACGCGCCTAAAGCTTATGACTCTAAAGTTCAAGAATTCTGAACGGGTTAATCGGGTTCTCGAGGATTGGCACTTTCCGCGGGGAGTTTCCCACCAGATTGATGATAATGGTTGATTTGTTTTAGTTTTGTTTATTTACATTGTTCTTGTGTAAGCTTTGGCTGTGTTTACCAATGTTTGGTGGTTTTGGTTTGTTTACTCTTGTATGGCATGTCATACATGAGAACTAATATGGCACTCTGTCATATTACTTGTACTTTTTGATTGTGTGGAATGCATTTAACCGGGTGAATCCCTTTACCCAAAAAAAAAAAACAAGAATCTTTCCTTATTTAGCAATTAGTCATGAACCTTCTTGTCGACACATTATGTGTGGGTTATGACATTGTTATGAGTATTGAGTGATTATTCGGGGCCGACACCTTTCCACTTCTATCACACTCTACCTCTACTTGTATATAACACACTTCATATCAGTTCATCATTTAGATACTAAGCAAGTCGCATCATAGCATTCACATACACTAATAACCACTTGGATATCATTCCCTTTAGCGGTACGCACAATATCCAAAGATCGTTCACGCACCGACAAACATTCATTCATAAAATCCATACATACTATCACATCGATCATTAGATCATACACTTACTACTTAAGGTAAGTGTATTAACGTTCACCTTGAGTATGCACACAGCTACGAAAACAAAACAAGGAAGTGGGGCTAGAAACTCACATGGATTCTGTTATGTTCTCCGTTCACGGTTATTCCTTTCTTTAACTGAGCTCTACGAACTGTACATTAGTTAAGTATATCAATACTTATCCTAATCACATTATTCAGGTTTCACTAGAAATGGCTAAATCTGGTCTATTCTAACGGAGAGTCTAATCCATTAGAATATATCGTACTTAAACACACATCATATTCAGTTACCCTTGTGTTCTAGTTGTCCTAGTATTCGAACGGCCTCAAGTTAGAGTACAATTTCATTAGAGCATCAATGTATTCGAATACATATGTATTCGATACAATTTATAATCCAACCCAAATGTATGCGAGTGACCAGACGCCCGAATGCAATATATATATATATAGCACACATTGGTTTTCTAAGGGACTTGTATGCGAAATAAGCCTTTATTCAAATACAACATGTATTCAGACTATTGTATTCGAGTCTTGATGTATTCGAGTGTAAACACTTTTGTGCACAAGGGATTTGTATGCGAATCCCATGTATTCGAATGGCAAGCACTGTAATCGAATGTACGCATTGTATGCGAACAGATCCATGTATTCGAGTATATGAGTTGTATGCGAACAGATCCATGTATTCAAGTATATGAGTTGTATGCGAACAGATCCATGTATTCGAGTATATGAGTTGTATGCGAACAGATCCATGTATTCGAGTATATGACTTGTATGCGAACAGATCCATGTATTCGAGTATATGAATTGTATGAGAATAGATCCATGTATTAGAGTATATGAATTGTATGCTAACAGATCCATGTATTCGAATGTACGCATTGTATGCGAATTTATCAATGTATTCGAACATAGCCGTTGTAAGCAAATATAGGTATTGTATTCGAATTATACAATGTAATCGAACGACTTCCTGCCTATGGTCCTTTTATCATCCTTTTAGTACATATCATGACATTAACACCCTATTATGGCACCATATCATCCTTAACCCGTTTCCCTACCCATTTTTGGCCAAGACCTAGCTCGTTTATCCATAAAGCTTGAACCTTTATGGGTTCAAAATGTTTTCAGGCTAGATCTAGGGTTTCTTTTTTTTTTTTTTTTTTGGGTAAAGGGTTTTACCCGGTTAAATTCATTCCACACAACCAACAAAGAACAAGTAATATTACAAAGTGCCATATTAGTTCTCATGTATGACATGCCATACAAGAGTAAACAAAACCAAAACCACCAAACAAAGGTAAACACTGCTAAAGCCTACACAGGAACCAAAGAAACAAACATAACAAAAACAGATCAACCATTATCATCAATTTGGTGTGAAACTCCCCTCGGAAAGTGCCAATCTTCGAGAACCCGATTGACCCGATTAGAATTCTTGAACTTTAGAGTCATAAGCTTTAGGCGAGTACCCTTAATGATTTCATCAGCAACAATCTTTGGAGTCTTCAAAGAGTTCCTGAAAAGCCAGTTATTTCGTTCCTTCCAAATTACGTAAACCGATGCCCCAAGTAACAGCCGATTAATAACATTATCAATAGAGTTGGACATTCCAAATTGAGACACATATTGAAGAATATTCGCCCAACCATTCATGCACCCCTGAAACTTACCTTTCAATTTGACAATACTCCAAACCTCAGAAGAGAACTTACACTCAAAGAAGAGATGATTACGAGAATCCGGCTCTCCGTTACATAAAAGGCAGCAATACAGGTTATGATTTGGATACCCACCAATATTCCACCCCATTATACGATTCTGCGTGCTCAATCTATCATGAAGCACAATCCACAACATAAAGGAGTGTTTTGGTACACATTGAGAGAACCAAACAACATGCATCCAAGAAACCTTATCAGCCGGGATTCGAAGAAGTTGCCATATTCCTGAAGCCGAGAAATTCATTGAAGTCCCATTCTCATCCCTTACCACGATCTTGTCCTTCTTTTCCGGATAAATACTCACCCCCTTTAAGTTCGAAAGAATAGGGAATCTCGAAATCCAATCAGGCGGCCAGCCCCAGTTATTATGATGAACAACATCTCTGACACAGGTTTTTAAAGTCAAACCAGCCCCATGTATAGCTTTCGGGTTAATATAATCACTTAAAGGACATAAATCATCCCATTTATCATACCAAAATGAAGTAGATCTCCCATTACCGATTTCATGCCATATAAAATGTCTAATACGGGGACGAAACTAAAGAATTTTCCTCCACCCCCAAGTACAAGAGTTTGGAATCTGCAAGCTCCAAAAATTTCGCCCCTTCATTTTATACACATGCATCCATTTAACCCACAACGAATTACGATCATTGATTAAACTCCAAATATGATAAACCAGAAGAGAGTTATTGACATCCCGGATACGCCGGATACCCAAACCACCTTCACTTTTCGGCTGACACAACATCCCAAGAAACTTTATGCTTTCCCTTTTTGTGTCCAAAGTCCCAAAGGAAATTTTTAATCCGTTTTTCAAGATCAGCGATAAGTCTAGAAGGAAGAGAGAAAACAGCAGACCAGTAAATATATAAGGACGACAGAACAGACCTGACCAGCTGAAGTTTACCCGCAAAAGATAAAGTTTTATTCTTCCAATCTCCAATCCGATTATCCAAACGATCCAGCAACCTCTTATAATCACGGTAATTTAGCCTCGTAGAAATAAGAGGAACTCCCAAGTATTTAACCGGGAGCCTACCTTCAACGAAGGGCATAAAATTCAAAATCCCACTTTTAACGCGATCCGAAAGATCTAGGGTTTCTTTATGAGCCGTATCCAACATCGTGTTCATCTAGTCCATTTTATCATCAAGTTTGTAACTTTATGGTTCATCTATACCCGATCTACTCTAGGGCTAAGTTGTAGGGCAAACCGTTTATATAACATAAACTTTAAAGATAAAGAACATACCTTTATGCGTTTATAAGCTACGGTTAGCTTTGATATTCAACAAGGATCGTGTATCTTGCTTGTATTTTCAAGATCTAGCTCGGTTTTGATCTTGGATCACTCCTCTTGGTCACGGCCATATATGGTAAGGTCTGTGTATGTGTTTTAGAGTGTGTAGTGAGGCTATGGTGTACAGATGGATAGAAATGGAAAAGATTAGGGTTTAAGGGGTATTTATACTCCCTTAAACCCATGGACCTAAGGCCCATCTTTCATTTTTGGTCCATAATTAATTCCACCTAATAGCCTACTTATCCTTCCATCTTTATTATTTTATTCTTTCTCTACTAACCCGAGTAACTATTATGCCACAAAAAAGTAATATATTATATTTTATTCTTTGAAATTTCGGAATGCTACAGTTGGATGGCTAATCTTTGATGCTAATGGCTTCTTCCAAGAGCTTAATCTCCTTATTCTTCAAGGGTTGTATATATGTGATAAATCCCTTATTAATGGGGGGGGGGGGGGTGAAAGGAGGTGGGTGAGGTGAATTTAATGGTGTTGTAAATTGTACTGAATGTGGAAGAAGAGCATTCAATTTATAGGTTGATCAAGGTTCAAAACACGGTCGTGTTTAGTAAAACATGACCATGGTGACTTTTTGTCATTTTGTAACAAATGCTCATTGTCCGATCGTACAACAGAGATGAACACGGTCGAGGTGAGTTAGGCATGGTTGGGGTGACTTACAAAAGAGTCCAAATTTGTTTTTTTCTCTTGTACTTTCAACATGGGTTTGTCTTGGTAAAACACGGCCATATTAAGCTTCAGAACCTTCTATTTTGTATTTTCCTGTTGTTCTTGTTAACATGGGTGTGTTGAGGTTAGCATCACCATGTTTTGACTTCCTAAATTTTGTCTATACTTCGTATGCTCTAGACATGGCCATGTCTTGATTCACCATGGGGTGTGTTGAGTCTGTTTTCCCCTTTTTTCTGTATTTTTTTTATATTAGCTCGCTTCATTCTTCAAGACTTTATTTATCTAGAGATAGAAATTATAAATATTTGAAGTTATTTATCCTATTATAATTTATGATACTATGTTTATTTGGAGATATTTTATGCTTATTGAATTGAATGATATTTGTATTGATTGAGTTCTAGGTTTGTTGATGAAGAAATGAACTCATCTGCTAATTTCTTGAGGTCATTTGCTGATTTCCTATGCTTCATGTCTATAAATAGGTGTTTAGGCTTATACGTTCATTGTCCTTCAGGTCCAACTTATGCTTATTATGTACATGCCATATCATATTTTACTTCACTAGTAATGGTGGAAATATATGAGAAATCAAGATAATATAAAGAGCAATCTTGTCGTTTTCGATCACGTTTAGGAATTTTGTACCTTCACGTTGATTCTAGATATCGATCTACGTCTTGTTAACGAAACGATCACATTCCTACATGTGGTATCAGAACTTTAGGCTCATGTTTACTACCGAATTAAAGACATCAGTTCGTATCAAGTTGACAATTTGCAAGTCAAAGTTATCACAGAAACTTATTTCTTCCATTAAACACTCAAATGTGGATCAAAATTAAATTCAATCTCATCAGCATGTATGTAAAAACCTTGTGATCACTTCCACAGCTGTCAAGACCTTAGATTCAGTCAGATTATTCAAGAATCAAATCATGATTAGTCCACAGAACTTTTCACCGTATAAGTATGCTAATCCACGTATATGTTTCTTTATCGGCGCATAAGTCATTTGCTCCGCATAAGTGAGTTCCTGCCTGTAAGTCAAGTTAAAGTGTATAAGTCTTAAAACGTATAAGTCAATTAACAGCGCGCAACCCTCCTTATACGCCCGTATAAAATTTTATACAGCGTATAAGACTTACACGCTATTATTACATACACGCTCTATTACTTACATGTTCGTTTTAATACTTATGGGCTCAAGTTACTGTTTTTCTTGTTTTACATGCAATTATGGAGGAAGTGAATGCTTTCGTGTCAATACCTTCGGCATTACTTCAAAACATCAATCTTGAGAATGAGATGCGTACATCTACAAAGCCACCTAAGCTTTTGAGAATGGAGGATTATTAGAGCTGGGCGGATAAATTTGAGACATGCGTGCAAGCTATTAATTACGATGCATGGGAAGCTGTCGAAGTGGAGTTCATTATTCCACGTAACGAGAACGGTACTAGCTACCGTTTATCCCAAATCCCGGAGGGTGATAGAGCCATATTTCTCGGAGAAAAGAAAATGATGAACCTATTCCAACATTCCATTAAGGCCGAGATTTTCCAACTTTTGCAGCACAATGGGTCATGCTACTCGATCAGGCAAGCGCTACTTAAGAAGGACCTAGGGAATCCATATTTGAGGAAGTCTAAGATGGCCTTGTTGAAAAAGGAGTTTGAGATCTTCACCATGGTGAAAGGAGAAACAATGGCACAATTAATCGAGAGGTATTGTCATCTGGTTAATGAAATAAAGAAATTGCGTATTGAGAAGCAAGAGTACGAGTATATTGATAAACTTTATGACTCTCTATTTGACGACTGGGAGACATTCATCATGATTCAACAGTCAAACCCAGTTGCATACGTCAGGTTGACCCTCGCTTGATTTATTGAGAAACTAGAAGCCCAAGAGCTCGAAGCCCGCAAGAAGTAGAAAATGAAGAGTGCCACTGTAACTCATTATATCGGGTTATACTTCAAGTCATCACAATCCTTGGTGGCTTCAAGCCCGAAAATTCAAACTGCTTTCGTCACTGACAATAGTTGTCGTGGTATTTCGCAACCAAGTCAATTAAACCGACTTCCACACCATACTACATAAGCAGCTACACTGGAACCACCCTTCTCCTGATCAATCCTCAAAAACCCCGAGTCCATAATCTGATGTTATGCAATGCAACATAGCAGTTTACATCAAGAACATCAATGGACTTACTGCAGAGAATGCTCAAGAACATATGGCTTTTCTAGTATCTGTCCTCGAGTCATATGAATGCTTAATCGCGGGGAGAATTGGAAACTATAACATGACGAAGGAGGACTATGATCAAATCTATCCATAAGAGATGGAGATGTTGGACATCCGTTGATGCATGGCTAGCGTTGTCAGAAAAGCTCAAAGATTTAAGGAAATTATGGGATGACTTCCAAACAAGGATTTGACAAGTTAAAGTTCTGATGTTTTCGATGTAAGGAAAAAGGGCATTTCAAGAGGGAATGCACTAGCCGAGAGGTTGGTGACAATAGCCCTAATCCCTTTGGTAGGGACTACATTAGACATGCCATTTATCATCAAAGCTTTCCTGCACTGGCTGAATTGTCAAAAAAACCCAAGACCTCATCATCAAAATCTTGTCACGCACAACTGGATGAAGGGTTCAACTGGAACTCTATCGTTCACAAGGAAAATGTAGTTAAGGTACTTGGTGCGGATCAACATGCTGGAGAACATGTAAACTTTGGAAATGCAGGTGAAGCAGAGGAAGATGTTGAAGAAGATGTAGAAGATGCTGCTGTTCAGGTTGAGATCAAAGCAGCTGATGATGAAAAGACTGAGTGTGATGTAATGTTTGATGGTCAAGTGGAGGACGTCACTAAGGAAATGCCAAGTGATCTTGAGGAGACAAAATCTCCTAAGTGTTTTGATCCAATTTCAAATGAATTTTTCCAATCATTTTTGCCACCTGATGTTTTTGAGAGTTTTACATATTAGTTTGATGGAGAGGAAGTGCCTCATGGAAAAATTGATTTTGGATTTGATGAGACTGTGGTAGCTGATGAAATTCCAGCGGCAGTAGAGATTAAGGAAATGAGTGATGCAACTGCGCCAGCTGAAGGTGTTCCAGCAGCAGTTGATGAAGTGAGAAATGAAGATGTTGAAGAAGAGCCTACTCATCATGCTTATATGGCCGGGCGTGTAACATCTTTTGCTCAAGGAGTTAAACATATTTGTGAGTCGTGTGATGAAAAAGAGTTTGTTATTAACTAATTAAAAATCAACTACGATAATATGTTTCATGATTATCAAAGTATCAAGGAAGCATATGACAAGCTTCAAACGTGTGAGAAAAACTTGTGGGTGAAAATCCTACAAGATGAGAAAACAATTTCTATGCTTAAAAACACGGTTTAGGACAAACCGAGTGCCATTAATAGGCATATCGATGAGGAAGCGGAACTTAAAAGAGAACTTTAACTTATTAACATTTAAACTGAAAGGGTTGAAACTAAACTAAAAAGTTATTCCGCCTCATCATATGTCCTTGATCATATTGTCCCAAAACCATCTATTGATATTTTAAGGGACAGAAAGGATTATCCGAATATCATTTTGTACCTCCTCCTGTTTGGAGCTCTTATGTTCCAAAAGAACCGGAAGGGTTCTTCAAGGCGATGAATAAGGTGAATGGTTCACCACATAATTATATTTCATCATCTCTTTCGTATGAAGGTCTAGCTGATAAGTCCTCCCACAGCTCTGAGTGAGAGAGCGAGGTGGTTAAGCAAGCTACAGAGCATGTGCTTTCTGAAGCAAAATCAGAAACTCAATCAAGTGATAAAAGTGGTAATCAAAACTCTGAATTTGCTAAAACCAGTTTTTACCACAAAAGACATGGTAGAGGGTTCAAAGATGTTAAATCCACTAGGTTTAACAAAGAGTCTGTAAACCCGAAAAATGGTTTTCAAAAGATTGTTTTTGTTAAAGCTGAGACCACTGAGAAAGGGAAAGAGGTCATCTTTAGAAAACAATCTAATGATTGAGTTTTATAGACTTCAGCGAGACTAGGAAAAGAATCAGGTCCTTCCGGTTAATAAGTTTGTTGATCGGAGAAAATGTTTTTGCTGTAATGAAGAAGAAAATTTGTTCTACTCATGCCCAAAACTATTTTCTCTTCCCCAAGAGAACAAACCTGTATTAAACAAAAAACCACATGTGAGTCCTTCATCTTTGAGATCCACATCTCCACCTAAATAGATTTTAAAACGGGTTATGGAGAAAGAATCAATCAAAATTAATTTTGAGGTTGGTGAGTCTTCAGAGTTGAAGAAAATTAATGATATTTTTTTATAAGAAATCAAGTTTTGATGGGTAGAACTGGGAGGTCAAGGGTAAAACAAAAGATGAAACTGTTAAATCACCCATTGAGCAAAACATTAAGTCTTCCAAATCTAGTTCATGCTCATCAGTTGAGTCATTGACTGATATTGAGTATGATAACTTTGAAGATTTGTTTTATGGAAAAATGAAACAACCCAAGACCAAGAAGGCTTGGGTTTCCTTGTTTTACTAAACGCATAACATTTGTAGGGCTTCCAAGATCCAATGACTCACGTTGGATTATGGATAACGGGACCTCTCGACACATGACGAGAACTCTCCATTTACTGAAGTATGTCAAATAGATTTTGGGAGGTTATGTGGGGTTTTCAGGAAATCAAGGTGGTCATATAGTAGGAGAGGGCTCTTTGTCAAATGGTCATATATTCGGTTTGCAGGAACAACCGAATGCTTCAATACTGTGATGAGCGTGAAATTCTTCTAGAATTAAGTGCACTCTATACTCCACAACAGAATGGGGTCGCTGAACAAAAGAATAGGACATTGATTGAGACAGCATGGCTATGTTGGATGACTCAAAACTACCAGTCAATATTTGGTCAAAAGCAGTTGCCTCGGCTTGTTATACACTCTACCGCGTTCTAACAGTAAAGAACTACGGCAAAACTTCTTTTGAGCTACTTAATCGGCGAAAACCTAACTTGAAGTGGCTTGAATCGTTTGGATCACAATATATCTTTCTTGATCCAGATGATAAATTTGGTGCTAAGTCCGTGGAGTGATTCTTTGTTGGTTACGCTAGTTCATTACGACTAGTATTCTTGCCTAGCATTAACCGGATTGTGCAAGTGCAACACGTTGACTTTCAACATTATGCTACTCCAACTCAACGATGGGCAATTCGTGGATGTTTGATTATGAAAGCCTGTAGAGTTGTTTCTCATTTCCTGAAGAGGAAATCAATGATGAAGCTGCCACACTTTTATTTCAACAATATTTGGGTGATGATATTAGTGAAAATATCATATCACAAGAAGTTTCATTCTTCATTGTTGACCCGATACCAGATGTTGATAACTCTTTTATGAAGATACACCAGCTACACCATATTTTGATGATGATGGTGAGGACCACGATGATGTGATTGATTCTTTGCTTCAGCTAACGTCTGAATCTGTTGAAGTGGTTGGAGAAGTAAATGTCAATAATCTTCCAACTGATGTGGTGGTACCTGCTGATGGTACTCCTCGAACATTGTCATATCACCCGGAGGAGAACATCATTGGTGACCATAACATGGGGGTACACTCGAAGTCAAATCGGCCAGAGCCTCTATTGTTACAATACACAAGTTATGCCTCTCCAAAATCGGTTCGCTTGTTTTATCTCGTAAATTGAACCGAAAACCTATAAACAAACGTTGACATAAGAAAGCTGGGTCAATGCTATGCTGGAGGAGTTATTAAAAACTGGGAGTGTGGAAACTTGTTGATCTACCTGACGACAAAAGGTGTATAAATACCAAATGGGTCTTCAAGTGCAAACCGAATGAAAATGGAATCATTGTCAGAAACAAAGCTCGACTGGTGGTCTTGGATTTAACCAACGGAAAGGAATTGACTATAATGAAGTCTATGATCCTGTGCTAGACTTGAAGCAATCAGAATATTCTTGGCTTTTGCATCTTGGAAAGGATTCAAGGTTTATCAACTAGATGTGAAGTTTTCTTTCCTTAATGGCAAATTGGGTGAAGAAGTCTATGTAGGACAACCACTGGGGTTTGTCATTCCAATCCACAAAGAAAAGGTGTACTTGCTCGACAAAGCTCTTTACGGATTACATCAAGCCCCAAGAGCTTGGTATGAAACATTGTCTCAACACATGTTGGATAATAGCTTTGTTCATGGCACAGTCGATTGTACACTATTCACAAAGGAAGTAGACGGACATTTGTTGATAGTCCAGGTCTACATTGATGATATCACCTTTGGGTCGACAAAGGATGTTCTATGCAAGGAATTCGAAATGGTGATAAAATCGAAGTTTGAGATGAGCGCAATATGAGAATTGAATTTTTTTCTTGGGATTACAAGTCGATCAGCTTTCTTATGGTATCTTTATACATCAAACGGAGTATGTTAATGATATCCTAGAGAAGTTTAATATGGCTTACTCAACGCCGAAAAGGACTCCTATTTCTCTTAATCATGGAGTTGATCCCGATCCTACCGAGGAGAAGGTTGACGAGACGCTTTACCATTCCATAATCGGTTGTCTCATGTATCTCACCGCATCTAGGCCAGACATCCTGTATCCTACCTGTTTGTGTGCCCGATATCAATCCAATCCAAAAGTCTCTCACCTGATGTTGGTGAAGCAGATACTTCGGTATCTAAAGGGATATCCAGGGGTCGGCCTCTTTGGTATCCAAGAGACGATGTTTTTTAGCTAAGAGCCTATTCTGATTCAGATTATGTGTCAGGTCCCCAATTTCAGGTAGATCTTCCTCAAATCAAGTCATAACTCACACAAATGAGTGTGTTGACAAGGGAGTTAATGACGGGTTGCTATATTTAGAAAGATTGCCATTTGTTAAAGGCGGAATCAATAACAAACAGGGTAGTTGCTAAACAATAATCAAAGGTAACTAACACACAGAAGATTCACTCAAAAGATTTCCATTCATATAATGTTCATCATACAAATGATAATCGATTTAGGGTTTCTTGAAAGGAAAGTTTATCCGCACGATTCCTAGGACGGTTGTCACACTCATAAATATTCTTTCTCATCCTAAAAGTGTGATTGCCTGAATCCGTCCTTATCGCCGCAGGAGGTGTGCCATAAATTATTCTATTTATAGGCCCGACACCTCCTTTACAGCTGTCATTCCTTCTAGAAACCCTAAACGTTAATACATATTCAAAATTAGTCTAAGTGTAAAACAAGTCTTCCGGGTAGGCTTTGTAGCAGTATTATCTTTCCGGGATTAGTTTCCGGGTAGACTTTACTTGAAGAGTATTTTACCAAGTAAAATACTCATCGGGTAGACTTCAATCTTCTTGACTTTATCAGACTCAGCCCGATAAATTCTTACGGGCAACCTTGTTCTTCAGTGGTCCTTTCAACTCTTTACTAGAGAATAGCTTATTAGCAAAGTGTGCCCGGTAGCACTGTTCATTGCTTGAGTTGAACCTTACCCGATGTTACTTAGAGATATTCCATTAATCATCAAGCATACTTGGACCATTATATTATTAAAGAATACCTTGCCCGGTCTTCCAATTACTTGGCTTCATGAGCTTGGTTAGCCAAAAGCTTACTCGTGAGTGAACCTTTCTTGGCTATGAAGAACAGACTTGCTTGATAAAGTGATCCTTGCTCGGATTTGCATAAACTAGTGAACCTTACTCGGTAATACACCAATTTGTGGACCCTGCTCGGATATCCACTAAAGAAGAATTCTAGAAGATAACCTTGCCCGATAGACAAAATATCATGCCCGGCTAAGTAAAACCTTGCTCGAAAGTCTAAGGTGTGCCCAGATCCATACTTAGCGAATTCTGAGAAGGTTGAGAAGATTCCAATCTTCAATATATCTCTCTTAGGTCAAATCTTTGACTCAACAATCTCCCCCTAGATTGGAACACCTCAGCTGACCCAAAACATCTCTATGGTTACATACACTTAGTCAAAATACATACCAAATCAAAATCAAAATACATATTCATAACAGAATTAAATAGTTACATATTCAAATGTTGTCCATAGACATTACAAAACAAAGCCTATACTAATGTTCATTTTCTTTTTCTTCTTGCATCACAGTAGGCTTGCCTTCTGTTTGCCATGACCGTTGCTGCCCTTTGTTTGAAGATTTCAAGGATTTGGTAGTGAGTGCGATTCTCTGGAATGACCAAATCCCTGATATCAGTTAAGTCTTCATAGTGCAGATAGGTCAAGTCTTCATCTTTTCTGATCACTACCAAAGCTGCTCCATTTGAGTTTCTTAGAACATAATGGCTTGTATTCTCCTTTTATTCAACTTCTGCAATTATGCTATTCTTCTGCACAGTGTAACTTGGTCTTTTCATTATTCTTTCCAATCTGATGCAGGTATTCATATTTGACAGAGGATTTTTATCTTTGATCTTCATTTCATATCTCAGCTTGGCACTGGCTATTTTCTTTAGCTTAGCTGTCCTTCTTGTTTTCTCAAGATTTTTCATTTTCCAGCTATTCTTTTCTTTCAAGAAGGAGAATCTCTTGTCAGCTTCATCTCTTAAGAATTTTGAGATTTCATTTTGCTGTCTTCCGGCCATTTTGCTTGTATCATGATAGTCATAAAGGTCAAGCTTGGCCATCTTTTCCAACTGCTCTGGTGTGAACTCAGCAAAGTCTTCTTTCACAATAATGTCTCTCAGTTGCTTGCTTTCCATCACTACTTTCAGTGTTTGAGAGACTGAATCATAGTAGAGTCTTCTGGGTAGATCCACATCAAATTGTGGTCTTGTTGTTCTTTGTAATTCAGCTCCACTTGATTCTTGTCTGTGAATTGTTGGTTGTTGTCTTGATGTAGATGGCCCTGTTTGTGTTGACTTCATTGGCTTGCTCGGCCTTCCTACTTCAAACAATTTCTCGTACCAACTCATGACCATTTCAGCAGGAAGATTTACCAATTCTTCCAGATTTTCACCTCCTTCACTGAATAATCTTGCAATCATTTCATCAAGAGCTTCATCCCTCAATAAACCAGCAGGTACAAATATCCCTCCAATAAAGCTTCTGGGATTTGACCCCTTCAACAAAACCTTCTCCCACTCAGCCTTTTGCATATAAAACATTTCTTTTAGTTCATCCTTGGTTAAAGCATTAAAGGCCTCAACATCCATTCCCTTTTGAGTAGTCATTACCCCTCTCAAAATTTCAATCATTTCATCATTTTCCCAAGGAACAGTGGGTTCTTCAAGGTTTAGGTTTTATTTCCTCTGGGATTGGGGTTTCTTGAGTTTTAGCTCTGTCAGCCTCTTGCTTCTTTCTTAATGACATTAACTTCCTTTTCTTCTTAGGAGGCTCAGACTGTTCTTCTTGCCTTTCTTTCTCTTTATTTGAGCCCTTTTGTTTAACACTTGATATGTCAGTTTGTACCATCTTTTTCAATCTTTCTTTTCTTTTCATATTGGAATAGATGGTTTCAACAGTTTTCTCATCCAGACTATCAACCATGTTTGGCTTCATTCCCCTTTCCAACAGGTAACCACACTTTCCTCCATATTTTTCTTTTAAGGCTTTAAGTTTCTCATCTTTCTCATGTTCCTTCACAAACTTTTCTATCACCTTTTTCTCTTTCACTATTGTAAAGATCTTGAAGCTTGTCAATCTTAGAGTGAGTTAAATCTTTCTCTGAATAGCCATGTTTTTTAGATATTCCCTGTATTTCTGGCCATCTTTATTCTTTTGTTGCATCTTTTTCTTGATTACCTCTCTTTCCTTGTCTAGTCTCTTTTGCAACTGATCATCATCCAGGTCAGCTAAGGTTTCAAAACATATTCCATAGCTTCTTAGCTTCACAACCAATGGATGTTTCCTTTTGGTTTCCCTCATACTCAGCTCAATGTTTGCCCTTTGCTCATCAGTCATTGTGACTTGTGGGGACACAACATTAGCAGCTTCAGCACTTTTTCCATCATTGTCATCATCATTATCAGATTCATCAAACTCATCCCCCTCCTTAGTTGATTCATTAACTGCATCAATTTTGGATTACTCACAATAGGAACACCTGGAATCTTTTCACCTGGCATCAATGTTTGCAGTGGGACTGCCCTGATTGGACGTTCTTCATCATCAGGAGTTTCCACATAACACTTATTCTTTTCATCCCACTTTACTTTCTTCTTAGGACTTTCATGTTCAGACTGTTCAGATGTCCTTTTTCTTCTCATATAGGTTTTAGCAAACCTGTTGACTTTCTCAGCAAATTGTTCATACAAATTGAAGTCTTTCTTTCTTTTGTTTTAGTGTTTCATGAGATTGAGACACACTTTCCCTTTGTGGCCAGCTATCAATTGGGTTCTTCTTGATATCTTCTCTTACTTGCTCAGCCCATTTCTTGGCAACCATTGCAGTATTAGACTCACCAATCTCTTCTTCAATCATCATTTCTGTATTCAAATTGGTCGGTTCAGTAGTTTCCGTTGACTTCTTTTCTGGTTGACTTTGGGTTTGAAACATGCTGACCACCACAGCCAAGTAATTGTCCATTTCCTCAACTCTTTTCATATTAATCAGAGCTTCTATAGCAATCTGATGCTCAGCCTCATCTTCATTAATCATCTTGACCACATTTGCTTGAGAGATCAGTACTTCCTGCTCTGCCAATTCTTGAGGAGTCAGGGTTTGGGCTAGTATCTCCCTCTCCCTTTTTTCTCTCATAATATTTTCATGTTCTCTCCTGGCAACAGCAGAAGCTTCTCCATAATATTTAAACAAGATGTCTTTCATAGGATTTGCCTCAACATGCTCTTCTTCAGTAACTCTTGCCTTTCCTTTGTCTAATCTTTTTCTGTACTTCTTCCTCATCCTCAGATTGTTGATAATCATCAATTTCTTTTTCGAGGGCTTCTAACTCTGAATCATGCTCTACCATCTTGGAGTTTTCAGGTTGTTCAGGTTCAGTAAGTATTAGCTCCTCAGTAGCAGCATCTTCCTCATTTATTACATCAGTCTGAATGTCAGTTAAGATATCAGTTGCTTCATCAATATCATTTATATTTTCTTTATCATTTGTCTTTTCAACTCCATCTTCTGTCTCCTCATCATTCTCACTTCATCATCCTCCTCTCTCCACTCAACATTCACAATATCATCATTTATGTCATAATCCTGTTCTCCTCCATCAGACATGTCAGCTTCATAGTCTAAATCCTCAATTCTTCTCTCTTCACTATCCTCCTCCTCATCATATGCATTTAGTATACATTTCAAACCATCAACCGTCTCTACACATGTATCCTTCTCAGTTTCAACATTCACCATAAAGTCAGTTGGCATATTTACATTCTCCCCCCTGTTTTGGGGCTGCTGAGGTCTTCTCAACCTCCTGCTCCAGAGCTTGAATTCTCAATTTAGCTCAAACCAACTGATCTAACAACATTACATTTTCCATTGTCACCTCCTCATTCCTCTTTTTCAGTTTAGCATTTTCTATCATTAAATCCAAATTTCTTTGAAAAACGTCTGTATTAGTATGTGGTGTTTGTGGGTGGTGATGTAAAGAAAGATTCATGTTCAGTTTGTTCTAGGTTTGGGATTTGGGTTTGGATAATTGGTTGGGGTGGTGATTGTGTATGGGGTGGGCTTAGAATGAATGAATCTGTTTGAATTGGGCTATTGGTTGGTGGTGTTTGTGGTGTTGGGGATGTATGAGTTGATTTGTGAATTGATGTTTCAGGATGGCTTAAGGTTAAGGTTTGAGTGGATGATTGAGTGATTTGGTGTAGTAGAGTTTGTGGTGGTGATGGTATGGGTTGGTCAGTGGGTAAAGGTCGGTGTGGTGGTGTCTGAGGTGGTTGTTCTGGTTCTTCATGTTGCTTCCCCTGATCAAGTACATCAACATCCATGGCTACTCCAACCCCTCCTTCTTCACCATCATCATAATTATCTTCATCTTGAGAGTCATCATCATCACCTTCTTCCTCATCTTCTCCTACTTCCTCCTCTAAGCTCAACTCAGGTACCGACATAATCTCCAAATCATGGTTCAACAACCATGGTAAAATTTCAAATGGGATGTTGGGATTAAATCTGTCTGCCCTTCCCGGATTTACAATTCTTCTATATGTGTTGGGATTCTGTAACAGATGTGTAATGCCAATAGTAGGTAAGTCTTGTAATTCCCTGTTAAAGATTATCAGTAAGAATCTGGGGTATTGAAGAAATCTATCCACTTCGGCCTTCTTCAAGTTTCCTACCATGCCTTCAAATATCATCTTTGAAAAGTTGAAAGGTAGATCGTATATAATGCCAACAGTGGCATTTGCTAAATCACGACTCATCAGAGTCCATGATCCTTTTCTTGGAGCAAACCCCTGTATCACATGGTGAATTAAGAATCTGTACAACATAGGTAACATTCTCTTTTGAAATTGCCCATCATGTACTGTCCCCTGATATCCCATTGTCTGTTCAAAGATCCTCATCAGGTGATCAGTGTTGAAATTTATAGGGTTATGGTCATCATCGTGTAACTGCAAGCATCGTCTAATCATTCTTTCAGTTACTTGTATTTCTTGGCTTGCAACAGTTGCTTCTATTCTTCGACCATTCATATCATTAACCAGTCTTGCAGAGCGCTAGAAATCAAGTGAATGATTTCTATAAATGGCAGGGCACTCAGTAAAAGAAAAACTCACATTTGATCTTGCCATCCAAGTGATCATCCTTGACACTGGCTCATTGTCAGGAGTGACTTGCAGCAAGGCACACATATTGTGCTTCTTTTCAAAAACATATTTAGGTTGATTTTCTTCTTCTGCCATATCTGAACAACACAATCAAACATATTCAAAGTGAAATTAGCATCAAATTTCATTACTTTAAGCAATTTCAAGTTATAATTTTGAAGAAGAAAGAGAGAAGTTTCATTAAGAACCTGATCTTCGACAAATTAATAACCTAAACACAAAAACAGAGTATTAGTAATCAATACATAATTAAAGCCCATAATCAACTAATCGTGGTCGGAAACAAGTTATAATTGCTTACCAAGTCGGAATTAGTGGGCTGGTAAAGTTAGGGTTAGGAATAATCGAATGCGATGAGTCGGTTTGGGTTACTTAGTGTAATCAGTGGAAGGAGAGAGAGAGAGAGGGAAAATAATGTGTAAACCATCTCTCACTCCCTCTTATATACCTTTTGAAAAGTGGGTTTTAAATGCTTTTTGTCGTTTAGTGAGTAAGTTGTCAAACAGTAACATTATCCACTTGATATTTTAAAAACATTTGAAAAAACATACAACTTTTTATCATTTAAGTTTGGCAAACATTACTCGGAAAAGTAAATTTTTGCAAAGTCTACTTGGTATACTTCCACTTACTCAAAGCTTGCCCGATTATAAGTTGGTATAAATTAGAAGTTAAAATGAAGAAAGCTTACTCGAAATACAAGATTTCTTGAGAACTGAATCACAAGTGACATTAATCAAGTATAACACATCAAGCATGCAACCTTACTAGGAATCAGTTAAGATGCCCAAACAATTATCATCTAATTTAACTATCTTGCTCATTAAGACATTTAATCCCAAACTTTACCCGTATTAGTAAGCATTCACAATAATCAGTCAAGTATACTTTGAAACAAAGTATGCTCGACAATCTTTCAAGAGTAAAAAGTGCTAGAAAGGATTCATAGCATACTGTGTACCCGGAAATTTAGATTTGAAATTACCCAAGTATATTAGGGGAACATTTGAAAACTCAAAGTGTGCCCGAAGTATAAAGTGTGCCCGGAAAACAAGGTTTGCCCGGAAACACTTGTAATTTCAAAGAAAAACTTATTCACATAAATCACAAAGCTTACTCGGTGTACTAAACCTAAGTTCACAAAGTTTGCTTGGTATAACATTCAGCATATAGAATGCAAAGCTTGCCCGGAACAAGAAATCCTTGTTAAAAGCTAGCTATAACACATAATCATCTCAAGACTTCAAGCTTGCTCGGGAAATTAGTACAATAGTGTACTCTACCCAGAAAGTGTAAACACTTCAAAGCATGCCCGAAAATCATAAACTTAGTCCAAAGTGACTAAGCTTGCCCGGAAAGGTTATAAAGCATTAAACTTTACCCGAAAATACTTATTCAACTGTTTTGTGTTCGGGAAGGTTAGAAAACATCAAACCTTACCCGAAAATACATATTCAAACCTTTTTTAGGCAAAATGCAACACTTTTTGACTTAAACCACTTGTCATGGGCATATTTTTCATTAAAGATCATAGTTTAAGAGCAAATGGTGCATGTAGAGATCAAATTTCAGTTGTATTTCTCTTCAAAACAGTTTCTTCCATTTTCTGAAAAGATCTCAAGAATGGGATCATATTGACTACTAGCTTTCTCAATACTTCATTTGTCAGCATTATTATGTAAACATAGATAGGTTAACAGCAGGTATAAACTTAGCATGAATTTCATCTCTTTGGTGACATGATTAAGGTTCATTTAGTAGCATAATGCATTAATGGTCAACACTGTGTTATGATGCCTCATATCTCTTCTCAAAGCTTATTTGGGTTTCCCCATATCACCCCAATTTGACTCCAACCTCCTGCATTTGGTCAAAAATTGTTTTTGTATAACAGAACTTATAGGATCTTTTCGTATTTTGGATTTTCAAACATATTTAGAGGTTGAACGTTGGACATACAGTTTAAATAGCAGGCTTTTAATTCAAGATGAGACATATTTTGTCAACATCTTTGTAGTTCTAGTTGTAGCCCTCTTGTTTGATAAAATATTTAAAACACTTATCAACTTTTGGTTGATTTATTCATTCTTCCCCTTGTTTTTGATATTTTCTCAAATTTTCTTAAAGCATGTTCTTTGTCATATTTAAAGATGATTCATTTTGGTTGACCAAATAACAACAGGCTTGTGTATGACTGAGTAATCACTTTTCTGCCTATCATTTGGAGAGATTTATCTTGAGACATGCAATGTATCTCTACATAAAGATTAGCATATTCATTATGTTTATATCACCTTAGATTTTACACATCATGGGAAAGCAACCATACCTGTTAGTGACTATACTAAGGTCATTTTAGCCTATTAAATCCATATGATTGGCTAAGTTGTCAATGCACTATCATTTCCCATATTAAGTTCAGTTTATTATTCAATTACCCCAATTTCTCTTCATTGGCAGGTAAATGGCTATCCTTTTTGACCAAAAGTAGTCAACAGGACCAAACATACATGTGAATATATGTCCTTTCAAAGTCAGAGTTATTGACATAGTTCTAAGTGAATGAATAAGAAACAAGTTATAATTGCCCCAAATGCTTTCAGTTTTCTGGTTAATGGCTATCCTTTGAATCTATAGATATTTTAGGACCGTTATGTCCTTCCAACTGGGCAAATGATATAAATTTCAGCAAAAACAACTACTAGAGACTTTTCATTAAAAAACCTTCTTTTAAGCTTCTATAAAGCTTGAACTGAATAATCTTATCATATCTCAACACCATTAATCAACATGCTCATGTTTTGACCAAAATAAAGTGTTTATGCAAAATTCATTAGAATATTTCATTTTATCACTTAATTTTGACACAAACAGTTGTCACACATAATCAAATCTCAATCAAACATTATTCATCAAGATAAGTAGACAGTACTAACATTCAAAGTCTATCCTATCTTAATAACATCAAAAGATCAGATAAAGCATATATTCAAGCAATTAAGCAGTGATGTCAGATAAGCTTACTCTAACAAGTAATTCAAATTAAACACACTTATCATAACATCACATACACACATTAACTGATAAATATTCAAAAACATCAATCATATCAAAACTTTGCACTTACAATCAGTTAAAGCATATAGCAGTCAACATATCAAGTAACATAATCAAGCATATTCACTTAACATTCATTAAGTGCAACCTCTAACAATATAATCAGTTAGCACATAGAGGTACACAACTAGGCACATATCCTTAATCGGATCTCATCAGAGTTGATCATTCCCAGGGCTTTCAAAAGAAAATTGAACCTTGTTCTATCAAGTGGTTTGGTGAATAGGTCTGCCAAATTATCACTTGTATCAACTCTTTGCATTTCAATCAAACCTTTTTCACTGCAATCTCTTATGAAGTGATGTCTGAAATGTGCTTAGTCTTAGAATGTTGAACTGGATTCTTAACAGTAAAATATGCAGCAGTATTATCAATAAGAATAGTGGTATTCAGAAAATTCAAACCATAGTCCAGCATCTGGTTTTGAATCCATAGAACTTGTGCACAGCATGCAGATGCAGCAATGTATTCAGCTTCTAAGTGGAGATTGAGACAGTAGTCTGCTTCTTGCGTTGCCATGACACTAGCCTTTCACCCAAAAATTGACATCCTCCTGAGGTTGACTTTATGCTCACGTTACAGCCATCATAATCTCTGTCTGTGTAGGCAATCAGATCAAAAGATTTATTCTTTGGATACCAAATTCCCAAGTCTGGTCTTCCCTTCAAATATCTAAAAATTCTCTTCACAACATTCATATGGGAGACTTTTGGATTTGATTGGAATCTTGTATACACACATACAGCAAACATAATATCTTGTCTTGTTGCAGTAAGGTACATCAGGGATCCAATTTTTGCTCTATATTCATGTTCACCTACAGGCTCCACTTTTCATCAGCACTCATCTTTTCTTTTGTGTCCATTGGAGTTGAAGCAGTTTTGTACTCATGACAATTGAACTTATTCAAAATGTCCTGCATATATTTGGTTTGGTAAATGAAAATCCCTTCAGCTTTCTGTTGAACTTGCAGTCCAAGAAAGAAGTTCATTTCTCCCATAGAGCTCATGTTGTATTTGGATTTCATTACCCCTTCAAACTCCATACACATTTGTTCATTAGTAGATCCAAAGATGATATCATCCACATAAACTTGTAATAGAAGCAAGTCTGATCCCTTTCTTTTATAGAAAAGTGTCTTGTCAATGGCTCCTCTTTGAAAACCATTTTCAAGAAGATGATTTGACAGCTCATCATACCAAGCTCTAGGAGCTTGATGCAATCCATATAGGGCTTTATTCAACTTATACACCCTGTTTGGATACAAAGGATTCTCAAAGCCTGGAGGTTGAGCAACATACACCTCTTCATCAATCTTTCCATTTAGGAATGCAGACTTAACATCAAGCTGGAACATCTTAATGTTCTTTGAGGCAGCATATGCAAGAAAAATCCTGATAGCTTCAAGTCTTGCAACTGGTGCAAAGACTTCCTCAAAGTCTATTCCTTCTTCTTGGAGGCATCCCAGTGCCACAAGCCTAGCTTTATTCTTAATCACCAAACCCCTCTCATCTCTTTTGTTTCTAAAAACCCATTTAGTTCCAATTGCATATCTGTCTATTGGCCTATCAATAAGATCCCACACATGTAAATCTCTGAACTGTGCCAGTTCCTCCTGCATTGCTTCCACCCAACTATTGTCTTTTAGTGCTTGAGCAATGTTCTTTGGCTCTATTTGGGATAGAAAGCAGGAGTAAAGACAGATGTTTCCAATTTCATAATGACTTCTTGTGACTCTTTCCTGTAAATCTCCAATGATGTTTTCAGAAGGATGATTCTTTTCTACATAAGGAGTTTGAACAATCATATCAGCAGACACATTTGTGTCAAGATTTGATTCATTGAGATATGGTTCTTCAATGATCAATTCAGTTTCTGCATCATGAAATTCTGGTGCTTCTACATTATTTGTCCTGAAGTAGATGCACCATTGTTTTCTAAATTCAGTCTTTGAAACAGATCTTGAAACCTTGCTGTAGTGACAGCTTCTTCATTGTTTGGTTGGTTGCCTGAGTTTCCCTCATCCTGAACTAGATCATTATTTGTTTCTTCATCTTCTTGATTCAAATCTACATGATCTTGTTCTGGACTGTGATTGTTCTCTTGATTGTTGTCTTGATCATTGTCTTGAGCTTGTTCAACAGTATTGCTTGAGGGAACTTTTACAAATTTATACTCCTTTTCTTTACTAGCAACCTTCTTCCACAATTCTTCCAAGTCCAATGCTTTCTTATTTTTCTCTTCAATTACACTGGTCTTGTAAAATGACTCATCAAAGTCTTCAGGATAAATTTTGAAGGACTTTATCAATTTCTCATGATCAAACAGCCATGCTGCACCATCAACTGTGTTGAATTGATTCTCATAAATATGATGTCAGATGATTCAATCACACTCAAATGGTCTTTCACATATACTCTGTATGCTTTTGAGTGTGTAGAATATCAACATAATAACTGGGGCTGGCCGCCTGATTGGATTTCGAGATTCCCTATTCTTTCGAACTTAAAGGGGGTGAGTATTTATCCGGAAAAGAGGGACAAGATCGTGGTAAGGGATGAGAATGGGACTTCAATGAATTTCTCGGCTTCAGGAATATGGCAACTTCTTCGAATCCCGGCTGATAAGGTTTCTTGGATGCATGTTGTTTGGTTCTCTCAATGTGTACCAAAACACTCCTTTATGTTGTGGATTGTGCTTCATGATAGATTGAGCACGCAGAATCGTATAATGGGGTGGAATATTGGTGGGTATCCAAATCATAACCTGTATTGCTGCCTTTTATGTAATGGAGAGCCGGATTCTCGTAATCATCTCTTCTTTGAGTGTAAGTTCTCTTCTGAGGTTTGGAGTATTGTCAAATTGAAAGGTAAGTTTCAGGGGTGCATGAATGGTTGGGCGAATATTCTTCAATATGTGTCTCAATTTGGAATGTCCAACTCTATTGATAATGTTATTAATCGGCTGTTACTTGGGGCATCGGTTTACGTAATTTGGAAGGAACGAAATAACCGGCTTTTCAGGAACTCTTTGAAGACTCCAAAGATTGTTGCTGATGAAATCATTAAGGGTACTCGCCTAAAGCTTATGACTCTAAAGTTCAAGAATTCTGATCGGGTCAATCGGGTTCTCGAAGATTGGCACTTTCTGAGGGGAGTTTCACACCAAATTGATGATAATGGTTGATCTGTTTTTGTTATGTTTGTTTCTTTGGTTCTTGTGTAGGCTTTAGCAGTGTTTACCTTTGTTTGGTGGTTTTGGTTTTGTTTACTCTTGTATGGCATGTCATACATGAGAACTAATATGGCACTTTGTCATATTACTTGTTATTTGTTGGTTGTGTGGAATGAATTTAACCGGGTAAAACCCTTTACCCAAAAAAAAACAAAGAAACAGTCTAGGGATTTTGTCTGAAACTTGTTCAAGTAATCTCTAGTGTTTAGAAGAAAACATTTGCAATCAAAAGGTTTGAAAAACTTGATATAGGGCTTTCTGTTGAAGAAAATCTCATATGGAGTTTTGTTATGCCTTTTGTTGACAAGTACCCTGTTTTGAACATAGCATGCTGTATTTATGGCTTCAGCCCAGAATGTAACTGGTAAATTAGCATCTGCTAACATGGTTCTTGCAGCTTCAATCAAAGTTCTATTCCTTCTTTCTGCAACACCATTTTGTTCAGGAGTTCTAGGAGCTGAGAATTGTTGAAGTATTCCCTTTTCTGCACAAAATTGTTGCATAACTCCATTTTAGAACTTTGTACCATTGTCACTTCTCATCATTGTAACCTTCTTACTCAGTTTGTTTTCAATCATTGTTACACATCCTTTAATCAGCTCTGTAGTCTCATCCTTGGTACTTAGGAAACAAACCCAAGTATATTTTGAATAGTCATCAATGATCACAAGACAATATCTCTTCTTCCCTATACTTGGCACACTCACAAAACCAAAGAGATCCATGTGAAGTAATTCAAGTGCTTGATCAATTGAGTTGATGAGCTTTGACTTATGAGAAGATTTGTGCTGTTTGCCTTTCTGACATGAACTACAATGATCTTCCAATTTAAATTCTCTTGTAGGTAAGCCAATTACATGTTCACCTTTGACAAGTCTATTCATCTTCTTCAATTTCACATGACACAATTTCCTATGCCACAATTTTGACTCATTTTCAGTGGCTTTGGACACAAAACATGCACCTCCCCTTGAAACAACTTCTTTCATATTAATTCATATAGATTGCCATTTCTTGGTGCCATCATCATAATCATTTCAGGTGGGATAACAAAGTTAGGTTTTAGGATAAAACAATGTGAATCATCAAAACTGAGTTTGTAACCCTTATCACACATTTGTGATATACTCAGCAGATTATACTGAAGACCTTCAACATGTAATACATTATCAAATGAAACTTTTCCATTTGTTAAAATTCCTTTCCCAACAATCTTTCCACCATTTTCATCACTCCCAAAGGCTACATGACCTTCAAACTTTTCTTCATAATTGACAAGTGATCTCTTGTCACAAGTCATGTGCCTAGAACAACCACTATCCATGTACCATATATCATTTAGAGGAGTGGACTGTTCCTGCACAAAAGAAAGAGTTTGATTAGTTGAGTGGTGAATTGCAAGCCATTTCAACTTGCAGCTCATCAGTTTCAATTTCAGTGGCAGCTTGGGAAGTGAGTGTTGTTGGTTTAGGATCTTCATGAGTGACTTCTATATTGTCTGAATTATCTGTCTCATAACCATACTTTCTTAGGGTTTTAACAAATGAGGTTGAGCTTAGACATTCTTCTGATGCAGTGTCACACTCTTTCACCACATAATCTTTCTTTTCAGAGTAGTCTCTTACATCAGCAACTGTGTCTAACTTAGGCTCAACCTTAGGTTTCCAAAGGAATCCTTCAGGTTCATAACCATGTTTAATCAGAAGCTTCTCATCATCAGTGAGTTCAGTTGGTTTCTTTCTAGGAAAGATGCCTCTAATTCTTTTCTTCTCACAGTTTGGTGATCCTTGAGAACTGTCAGATTTGACTGATTGTGTGTCCCTTTTAGGAGTTATTCTCAAAGGCTGAAAATTCTTCTTGACATCTTTCTCATGCTTCATAGGAGATTTACTCCTTTTGGCTTGTTCAGCCACATGTTTCTTGCCTTTTACTGATTGCTTCAGGCTATCCTTATTCAATGCTTTCTTCTCACAGACCTTTCCCTTTCCCAGGTAATCATCATACTTCTGCTTGTACACAACAAAGTCTTGTCCATACTTTGTTTCATCTGGGACATGAAAAGGCTTGAATTTGAGTCTTTCATTGCAAGAGTCAGTGTGGTGACCATACTCATCACACTTCTTGCACCAAACTTTTCCCTTGTATTTTACATGTTCACTTCCTTTCTTGAATCTTTCACTTGGTCTAGGTGCTTTAACACCAAGTGTCTTTAGAGGTCTTAGACTATCAAAATCTATTGAGAAAGGAACAAATTCCTCAATCTTGATGTCTTGTCTTTCAGTCTTGCTCTTTACAAACACAATTTTTTGCATATTCAGTGGTTCTTCATCTTGACTCTCTCTATGTCTTGATTGCCTCTTCTCATATTCTTCCATGGTTTCCACTTCTCCAATATCAAGCACCTCATGATTAGAGAAAACAGGGTAAATTGGGATAAAGTTTTCAACATCAACATTTTCATTCACCTTTTTCTTGTTGTTCTGCTTTATCCTTTCCAATACTACTTTGCTTGGAGGCCTTACAGCATTGTAATTTACCTTTTTCCTTTAACATATGTCAAAGGACACATGCTCTCTCTTCATTCTTTCATTCTGTTTCTTCATTCTTGGTATGACAGGTGGATATAGTGGAAGTTTGTCAATGGATTCTGGTTTCTTGAATTTTCTTCCTCTTTCAGCAGTTTTAATTTATTCATCAGTGATTAGATCACTCAAATCACTCAAATCATCTTGATTCAAGTCAAAAAGATCAAAATCATCTTCAGATACTTGAACTCCAATTGACTTGTCTTCTTTCATATCCTTCTTTACCACAAATTCTCCTTCTTCATTCACCTCAACATTCTTATACAAGTCGACAAACTCTTCTTTGTCTTGAAAGACATCTTTGAATTGTTGTAGATACGCATCTCTTTTCTCTTTATCAACTTTTGGCATAAAGTTGTTGTTGAATGGTGGTGGTACTGCTTTGTACTTGTCTTCTTCCTTTACTTGGTTTAGAATTCCATAGATGTTTCCAGTGGAGACCAAGTTCTTCAAGAATTCATTCTCAACCTGCAGTATTGTGTTATGCACCTTTTCTTCAACTATCATTTTTTTTAACCCATCTATCTCAGTTGTAAACCTTTTCTGAGCTCTATAACTGATTACACAGTCTTATTACAAACTTTTCATTCTTTCTTCACTTATCAGCTCACTAGCCTCATACCCATTGATAATACTTTGTTTCTTAAAACACTCACTTTCCAGCTTGCCTACTTTTGTTTTCAGATCATTGATAATTTCATTTAATAGGAGCAGAGTGTACCTGAGATGATGATCCAGCTTCTTTCTCAATCAGGGCCATGAATGCCACATTTGCTTTCTTGATATCATCACCAATGTCTTCTTCATGATTGCTCCAATCAAAATTACCCTCATGCTGTGTAGTTACAGCCACATTTCCTTGATTTCTGGGTTGGTTTTGGTTGATAAGGTTTTGGTTGTTGTTTCTCTGAAAACCTTGATTCTGAGGCACTCCTTGATTATGATTGTTCATTTGAGGCTGGAAGTTGTTGAAGTTGGGATTATAGTTGTTGAAGTTGTTGTTGTTGGGATTGTTGTTGAAGTTGTTGTTATTGTTGGTTCTTTGCTGGTTCTGTTGATATTGAGGTTGTTGATTTCTTGGTTGGTTTTGAAACTGGTTCATTTGAAAGTTTCTTGGCATGTTACATTCTCTTGCAAAATGACCAGGCTGTTGACAGTTATAGCAGATGGCTTTTGACTTATCAAAACCAATTCTTTCATTAGGCCCTGATAGGAGTGACCTACCAGTCCTGTTGTATAGCCTCTTGCTTCTAAGAGCCAACATGGCTGCTTGCCACTTCAAATCCATATCCTCCAAATTATCAGCATCTATCTGCTCAAGATCATCTTGTACCACACTTGTATGAATTAAATTCTTTGCAACAGAAGCATTATATGACTCTGTGTTTATTGAGAACAAGGCCTGTGTTTCACTCCCTTTGCCATTTCCACCACCAGTGTAAGGAACTTGCCCACTTGCCATAGAGGCAGAATCAGTATCATCTATCAACTAGACATTGAACCTTTGCTGGTTACCATGGTGACTTGTGCTCCCACCAACAAAAGATTTTGGTGTGTCAATACCATGTTCAACTGGTTCCTCAATGATGGGAATCTGTTGTTGGTTTTTGGTTGACAAGTTGCCCATAGGTGCAATGAGAGCATTGGAAACATTGAAACAGGGCTTTTCTTCTTTGATCATCTCATTCTCTATCATCTCAATCTCAGCAGCCTGAAGGAAGCACACTACATCATCCAATTTCAAGTCATTGAAGTTATGCTTTTGAAGGATGAATTTGCAGGCAGTGTACCATTCCTTTGGCATTGAGTTGAGCAGCTTGGTATTCAAATCAAAATAAGTCATGACATAGTCAGTTGTTCTTAACTCATTCACAATTGTCAGAAATCTTTCCAGAATTGATTTCAATCTCTCTCCATCCTTATACTTAAACCTTTCCAACTGTTGTTTGAGCCTTTGCTTTTTGATGTTCTTCAACTCAGTGTTTCCCTCAAGCATCTCAAGAATTGAATCATACATTTCCTTAGCGGTAGGATGATGTACCTTGGTCAGTATTTCCAATGACAGACCTAGCTTTATCATAGCTAAGGCCCTGTCATCTACTTTCCTCATTCTCTCACGCACAGCCGCCGTTGCAGCCGGATTTGCACCCTCAGTGATGTCTTGAGGACCATTCCTGATTGAGTTCCACATATCAACATCATTATAGCATACAGCTGCTACAAACAAGACCTTCCATTTTGTGAAATTTTCCTGTCCATACAGTCTAGGAATCTTGTTAGTAGACACTTCTTGTTCTTTGTAACCAGACATTTTGAAAATCAAAATCAGTTAATTTGTAAAAGAAACAGAGTTTTTGAAAACAATCAGATCTGAGAACCGGTTGTTCAGATCTGATGTATCTGGTGCAATTAGAACAAGATTTGTAAATAAAAATTAAAGCTTTAATTGAAATAAGGAAGAGAAAACACCAATAGATTGTAGATCTGGAAGAAAAATGAAGAACAAAGCAGCTAACGTCACTTCTTCAATGGAACAGTGGTCTGCTTACGTCATATTTCTTCAAATCTTCAATCAGCAACAAGAATCTTACTAAAACAGTAGCAACAAGCTCTGGTACCACTTGTCAGGTCCCCGATTTCAGGTAGATCTTACTCAAATCAAGTCATAACACACACAAATGAATGTGTTGACAAGGGAGTTAATGACGGGTTGCTATATTTAGAAAGATTGCCGTTTGTTAAAGGCGGAATCAATTACAAACAAGGTAGTTGCTAAACAATAATCAAAGGTAACTAACACACACAAGATTCACTCAAAAGATTTCCATTCATATAATGTTCATCATACAAATGATAATCGATTTAGGGTTTCTTGAAGGGAAAGTTTATCCGTACGATTCCTAGGACGGCTTTCACACTCAGAAATATTCTTTCTTATCCTAAAAGTGTGATTGCCTGAATCCGTCCTTATCGCCGCAGGAGGTGTGCCATAAAATATTCTATTTATAGGCCTGACACCTCCTTTACAGCTGTCATTCCTTCTAGAAACCCTAAACGTTAATACATATTCAAAATTATTCTAAGTGTAAAACAAGTCTTCTGGGTAGGCTTTGTAGCAGTATTATCTTTCCGAGTACACTGTGTGCTCTGCCTTCCTTCAGTATTTGGTAACATAGATGTGTGCCCGGAATCAGTTTCCGGGTAGACTTTACTTGAAGAATATTTTACCAAGTAAAATACTCACCGGGTAGACTTCAATCTTCTTGACTTTATCAGACTTTGCCCGATAAATTCTTACGAGCAACCTTGTTCTTCAATGGTCCCTTCAACTCTTTACTAGAGAATAGCTTGTTAGCAAAGTGTGCCCGGTAGCACTGTTCATTGCTTGAGTTGAACCTTGCCCGATGTTACTTAGAGATATTCCATTAATCATCAAGCATACTTAGACCATTATATTATTAAAAAATACCTTGCCCGGTCTTCCAATTACTTGGCTTCATGAGCTTGGTTAGCCAAAAGCTTATTCGTGAGTGAACCTTTCTTAGCTATGAAGAACAGACTTGCTTGATAAAGTGATCCTTGCTCGGATTTGCATAAACTAGTGAACCTTACTCGGTAATACACCAATTTGCGAACCCTGCCCGGATATCCACTAAAGAATAATTCTAGAAGATAACCTTGCCCGATAGACAAAGTATCATGCCCGGCTAAGTAAAAGCTTGCTCGGAAGTCTAAGGTGTGCCCGGATCCGTACTTAGCCAATTCTGAGGAGGTTGAGAAGATTCCAATCTTCCATATATCTCTCTTAGGTCAAATCTTTGAGTCAACATTATGGAACCTAGAAGCTAAATGCTAAGTCTACCACCGACGGTTGTCAATTTTTTGACAGCAGGTTGGTGACATGGTCGTGTAAGAAGCAGATAACTGTATCGCTCTCTACCTGTGAAGCGTAGTATGTGGCTGCATCCAGTTGATGTTCTCCGGTTCGATGGATTCAACAGTAGATGCGCGATTACGGTTTGAAATTTCTTACTACTCCCATATATGTAGATAACTCTACAGCAATCTTGATAACAAAATACCCGGTAAACCCCTCTAAAACTAAACATATAGATATACGGTATCACTTCATTCGTGATTGCTACGAAAAGAAGTTGATAACCGTAGAAAACATTCACACCGATGAACAAAAATCCGACCTTCTTACTAAAGCTTTCTATAAAAACAGATTTTTGTATTTTTTTGGGGCTTAATGGTATTAAGAATATGGGAGGTGGGAAAGTGAGTGATCCCGAGGTTATGGATTCCGACCTTGTGTAACCATTTATCAAGGTTACGTTTCTTTGTAGATATTCTATCAAAATTTTTTAAAAAGTTTTTGGTTTTAGGGGGAGAAATGATTTGGGAAAATACAAAAACATTTAAAAAATCTTAAATTCAAAAACATTGAAAAAAGATAGAAATTCAAAAAAATTAGAAAATGCTCCCCAAAATGAGTTTTGAAGCATAAAAGGAAGATGATAGTACATTGATCATCTTGTTCCAAGTACCATTAAAATTAGGTATAAAAGTCTATTGCTTAATGTTCGGTGCATTGATAGGCTTTAAAACAAACAAGTAAGAGAATAAGTGATATAAACCTAACTAGGCATATCGAAAGGAGGGTTAGAATTCTAACATAAAGTCTTGGTAATGAAGGCAGAAATTGTTGGGTTTTCACAAGATTATCAAGAACATATAAACCCATATGTAAAAACGCAGCGAAATAATTAGTTTTAAATCTTGTTTATCAAAGTATATAACACCTGTTTTATATAAAACCCAATTCCAGGATCCATATACGATTTACACACTATCAAAACAACCATAGGGTGTTTGGTATCATACCTTTAAATTTCAAGAAATTTGAAGGAATGAAACTTTGAATGGCAAGTCTTCAAAAGAGAAGAACCTCAAGCTTGTATACCCATTCAAGCTTTCCAACAAACACCAAATATGCTTGGATTTTAACACTTTGCAAATCCCCCTTTGTTCCTCCTTGTACTCGGTTGAAAAGAAGAAGAAGAGAGAAATCTCTTGTGTGTGTGAGAGAAATTGTATTGTGGTTGCTCAAGAAAAACAATCTACCAACCAAACAAAATGCATGTCCTTGAAACTATAAAAGATGAGATGAGGGAGGGGGCTGGCCAAGGATTTGGTTTTCACACCCATATTTCAAAACTCTTTTATTTATTTCTTTCCATACTTATATTATGTCCATGTTACATAATAAAATGTAACATGACATAAAACGAGTAACATGCAAAATGTTATTTAACCAACTTAAATAACATCTCTCAAAATATAAATTATCCACATAACTTATGTATTACACAAATGCAAATACTTAGAAAACCATTTTTTCAAATATTATAAGTGTTGATAATTATTAGTTAGATCATATCTAATAATAAATATCGTGGTGTTTGTCTAGCTTGTTATTGGGTATGACCCGACTTGGATCAAAGCGTACTAGCCACATCAACTCAAATATGTGTCTTGGGGCAGATCGATTCCAACAATCTCCCACTTGCACAAGATACATAGAAGATTGATGCAAATAGAAAATACCGCCTAACAACGGTTTACTACCCCTAATACGCATGATGAATTGCCATTCAATAACATCATCCCCTTCAAGTCCATTACAAGAAAATGATTTAGGTGAAACTATCATTTATCCTTTTGCCACAAATGTCATGTTAACTCCAAAGACACAGAGTGGCCAAGGATTTGGTTTTCCCACCCATATTTCAAAACTCTTTTATTTATTTCTTTCCATACTTATATTATGCCCATGTTACATAATAAAATGTAACATGACATAAAACAAGAAACTTGCAAAATGTTATTTAACCAATTTAAATAACATCTGTCAAAAAATAAGTTATCCATATAACTTATTACACAAGTGCACAAGTGCAAATATTTAGAAAACCATTTTTCCAAATATTATAAGTGTTGATTATTATTAGTTAGATCATATCTAATAATAAATATCGTGGTTTTTGTCTAGCTTGTTATTGTGTATGACCCGACTTGGATTAAAGCGTACTAGCCACATCAACTCAAATATGTGTTTTGGGCAGATCGATTCCAACAGAAATGTAATAGTCTGTCATACTCAAGCCTTATTTTTTGGTAGATCACCAGACTTAATAAAATGTAGCATCCCGAAATTTCCAAATATAATTATAAAATATTATTTTCGAAGAAAGAATTTATTTAAGTTGTTAGAATAATAATACTAAAATAATAACAATGGAAGGGGAAGTATGCTATTAAGTGGAATTAATTATGGACCAAAAAGTAAAGATGGACCTTAGGTCCATGGGCTTAAGGGAGTATAAATACCCCTTTAAACCCTAATCCTTTTCCATTTTTTATCCATCTCTACACCATAGCCTCCTTACACACTCTAAAACACACACATACACATTCCCATTCACGGCCGTGACCAAAAGGAAGATCCAAGACCAAAACCTAGCCTAAATCTCGTTATAACTTGACTATATGAGCAAGATACAAGATTATTGTTGAATACCAAGCTAACTCGTAGCCTAAAAACGCATAAAGGTATGTTATTTATCCTTAAAGGTTATGTTTTTATGGACGGCTTGCCCTAAAACTTAACCCTAGAGTAGATCGAGTATAGATATATCATAAAGTTGCAAACTTGATGATTAAAATGGAATTAACGAACTCATGGATATATACGGTTCATAAATGAAACCTAGATCTAGCCTAAGAACGTTTTAAACCCATAAAGGTTCAAGCTTTATGGATAAAAGGTCTAAGTCTTAGCCGAGCACGGTTATGGAAAGGTTTAAGGGTTAATATAATACTAAAATAGAAGTGCAGATGCTAAAATACCTTATATAAGGAATATGAAAGACGTGAGCAGAAGGAGCTCATTCGATTACAATTGTGTAACTCGAATACAACATATATACTCGAATACAATGGTGGTATTCGAATACATATACACATTCGCATACAATGGTTAAGTTCGAATACAATGTGCAAGTTCGAGTACATCATATGGTTCGAATACAAAGTACACACTTGAATACATTGATAGAATCGAATACATTGGCATACTCGCATACATCATAGTACTCGATTACATTAAAGGATTCGCATACATATGCATACTCGATTACATTTTGGACTCGCATAAATTGTGCCTATTCGATTACATTTTGGACTCGCACACATTATATATATTCGAATACAATACATGCATTCGAATACAATAAAGGTATTCGAATACAATATATATATTCGAATACATAATGTATTCAAATACAATATATGTATTCGAATACATAATGTATTCAAATACACTGTATTCGTATACAAAGTTGCATTTTAAACTCCCATTCGAAGAAAGAAAGAAAAAAAGATTAACCAAGGATTAAGTATTCAATTACAAAAGGAAAGAAAGAAAGAAACACATTAGTGTTTGAATACATTAGTGTTTGAGGGTAAAATTATATTCTAAGTAAATTATATTATACAAGTCCATGCTTATGAATACAATACCTTATAAAGACATTAGAATAGACCAGACTTAGCCATATTTGATGAGACCCAAATGATGTGATTAGGGCAAGTATTGATACATGTAATTAATGTACAGTTAGCCGAGCACAGTTAAAGAGAGGAATAACAATTAACGGAGAACGTAACAGAATCCAGGTGAGTTTCTAGCCCCATTTCCTTGTTATGTTTTATGGGATGTGTGCATACTCAATGTGAAATGTTAATACACTTACCTTAAGTGGTAAGTGTATGCCATAGATGATTTATGTGATAAATATTATATTGAGGTTATGGACGAATGCTTGTCTGTGCGTGAACGATCTTCGGATATTGCAGGCATCGCCGAGGAAGGTGATTATAGTTGTATGTATGGTATGTGGAAGCAAGTGTATGAACGGTATACGGGCTCTATGACTGATATAGTAAGTTAGGATGACAAATCCCCCTAACTTCAATTGGACATAGACCAGAAAAGTGATAGTGTAGATAAGGATTGTGGACAATCAGTGTTCCTTAAATAGATATTAAATAATAAAGTATATGCTCCTTAAATGGATAATTAATGATGAGCCTTCTATGGATAATATATAGGGATAATACATAGTGCTCCTTCTATGGATAATATATAGCGTTCCTTCTATGGATAACGAATAGTGTTCATTCTATGGATAATATATAGTGTTCCTTCTATGGATAATATATAGAGTTCCTTCTATGGATAATGCAAGTCGTTCCTTCTATGGATAATATATATAGATTGTTCCTTCTATGGAGAATATATAGTATGGCTATAGTAATGGTTCTTTTATTAGATATTACGTGACGTTCCTCTTATGGATATTTATACAAGGTTAAGATATTAATACGTGTCTTCGGATACATCAAGGAATGTATGAGAATGTAATGTATGTTGCCGAATTAACTATAACTCACTCAGCGTAGCTGACTTTTAGTATGCACGCAGGTGAGTAGAATGAAACGGTTGGCTTGAGAGAGGGACACATGGCATGGACTTAAGAGACTGGCATCGGAAGATGAAGTGATATGATGTTCTATGTTATATTTAAAGACAAGATTTGAAAAGAATTGTAATGAATGTTGATGTTTTATATTTCGCGAAAAGTTTTAATTAACTCTGATATTTAGAACAGTGTTTATGAGTAAATCCTACGTCCAATGTAGGGCACCGGGATCGGGGCCTTACATAAAAGTTTTTTAAGCATCTAGTATATAATCTACACTTCAACGGTGTATGGTTTTATAACCTTCAATCTTGTATTGATGGGATGCTTTAGGTTTCTGGAACCATTGGGTCTTTATGCGGTATATCATTTGGGTATTCATTTCGGAGTATATTTAAAAATGTGCTCAAAGAGCGAACCATGAAAAGTCATTAAATTTGATCACTTTGTACTTTGTACAACCTACACTACTGACTTGATCAAACACGTTGTTAGTCATACATTGTCCCCTTGCTCGCGTCTCATTGCCATTAAGAAACGGACCACAAGAGACACAATGCATGCAAGCCGACAGATGAAATCGTGCATGCTCATCCATGGTAAAGGAAACTTAGGGTATTGTTTGATAACAGGGGTATGCCTTGTTGTGGAACATTGTTGCTAGTATTGCAACATCAAAATTTTAAAATATTTTGATCTGTTGATTCTAAGGTTTAAATCAAGTTGGGGTGACATGGTAAAAATCAAATTAAGCCTCAATCAAGATTAGAATTTGATCACTATCTGATATTATGTGCTTAATTGAACTTTAATCGTATCACTGATGTCTCTGAATCTTTTGTTTAAAAGTTGAAGTGGACAACAATACCAATTACTGACTTAACATCAGACAAAATAAAACTGAAATATAAAACCGTGATGAAAGGATAAATCAATCAATATGATTCCTTGCTCAACTCACAAAGATATGTTTCTTACTGTTCATGTCTTAATGTTTGTGAATAGTGTATTGAAAAATTTTGTTTTGATTACAGTTTCGAAATCCAAAAAAATTTTGCATATCTGTATTATTTTCGACTTTGGTGATTGGTCAATCGGGTTTGGATATCTGAGAACTTGAATCGAGTGGTTGTTTATGACAAAAATTCTTTCATAATGGGCTTAAACATCAAGTGAATTAATCAGGGTCATTAAATTGGACTTGATTGGGTTCGAAAGTTTGAAATTTATCGATTTAAATGTTGTTTGAAGTTAACAGCGTATAAGTCTTCAACTTATACGGACGTATATGCTAAACTTCATATACGGGCGCATATGTCTTTATGAACATATATGGCGGATACGATAGTTTTGCTTATAGGGGCGAATATGTTTGAGATATACGAATACCTTTTGTTATGCAAATATAATATAATTTAGAAGTATCTATTGGATCAAATGTAGACGGGGTTTCCAAGTTCTGCCGACAAATTGGTAGATTCAGTATTAATAATCTGTGAAAGTTATTATATACTCCAGTTCAGTTTAAACTCTTACAAATATACCCATCAAAATTTTTTTATAATTTCAGAAAATCCGCTTTGAATCATAATTCCATGTATGTTGATAATTGGGTATGATATTTGATGCTTTATTAATATTGATTTTTAGTAAAACCCGATCGTTCTTGATTAAAATGAAAACGGTTTTCAGAAATTCTATAAATTATCAAAATTGAACTGTTAAAGCTGTATTTTTGAATGATTTGTTGTCGAAAATGATCTACTTTGAACATTGTTAATAGTTTTTGGACTTGATTGTCAATATCAATAGTTAGATTGTTCTAGTCAAAGTTTTGAAAAAGTCAAAATTGAGGATTTTACGGGAAAATCTTTATCATATCAGTTTTTCATTGTTGGTGTGTGTTATTACAAGTGTTAATTGTTTATTCTTAGGAAGATGATGATTCGGACGATGATGAAGACGTTGTTTTCTCGAGGATTTACAAAGAAAGGACGAAAATGATTGTCACAAGGTTTTATTTCAATGCTAATGTCCTCATGATGGTGGATTAATTCTCATAATATAATATGTCCGAGTATAGGACAGATATCAGAATCTAAGATAGTGTTCTTTTGAAAATTTTGTTTACTATTAGTATTTTAGATTCGACCAAGGTCAACCGAATGAATCTTTGGATGCATGGGGTGTTGTCAAGCAGACATGGGTAATTTGATAGATCCAAAATTTTAAGTTTATATGACCGATGTCTGTTATACCGACAGAATGAAGATTTCAAGTACCTAGCACTATCCAAGGGGTAGTTTTTAGAGAAAAATGTCTAATGCTAGGTCTTGCATGGTTAAACGAGCAGACATTGTCATAATAGAGTGTTAAGGGAGTGTAAGTCATGTTTCCCAGTGTAAAGACTTATACGGGCGTATATGTCTTATACGTTGTAAACTTATACGCCCATAGGCCAAGTTGTATAGATACGGTAGACTTTATCATATTTGAAAGCCGTTTGGAAAAACATTTGGAGTATTGCTATAATCACTTGTAGTCTCTGACATTGTTATATTCAAGAGTGATTATTACTTTGATTTATATGTGTTTGATTCCTTTGCTACTTGTTTCCGCCTTATAGCTTAGTATAGTGACACAACGTATTAGGTCTGTATCATATTGCATTTGCATGTATACGATGACATCATATGATCCGTCAACTGGTCTTTCAGATAAAACACAAAAGCTTTTGGCGAATGCAACAAAAGACATGGTAAGATTATTGAGTTATATGCTTTGTACAAGCATGAATTGTTCTAAAATGATCATTCAGTTCAATACTTTGAAGAGTGATTATTACTTTGATTTATATGTGTTTGATTCCTTTGCTACTTGTTTCCGCCTTATAGCTTAGTATAGTGACACAACGTATTAGGTCTGTATCATATTGCATTTGCATGTATACGATGACATCATATGATCCGTCAACTGGTCTTTCAGATAAAACACAAAAGCTTTTGGCGAATGCAACAAAAGACATGGTAAGATTATTGAGTTATATGCTTTGTACAAGCATGAATTGTTATAAACTGATCATTCAGTTCAATACTTTGAAGAAGTCTAAAATATTTTTAAAATGGAAATGTGATCCAACCTTAATTTGGAACTAACAGAAAATTGACTATCCACATCTAACATATGGATTTATTAGGCTAAAAGGACTGTTTGTGCAGTCCTTAATATGTTGGTAGCTTTCCATTACGTGTGAAAACTGATGTGATATAAACATAAAGCATTACTAAACTTAATGTGGATTGGCATTTTAAAGAAGTATGCATGTTTCTATATAAATCTTTTCAAATGATAGGCAGAAAGGCAATTACCCAGTCATACACAAGTCTGTTGGTGTTTTGGTCAACACAAATTTGAAATATTTTAATAATGAAAAGAACAAGTGTGCTTTAAATGATTAAAATAAAACAGAATTTAATAAAACACAAACTTAAGGGGATTATATAATTAGAACTACAAAGCTAGGACATCAAAGTAAGTCGTTTACCTTGAATGAAAGACATGTAACTCTGAATTGTGTGGCATGTAAGTCCAACGTTCAACCCTAAGTTTGAAATTTGAAAAATTACTCCAAAAAGTTTGAAACATATATGTTCTGTCATCAAAAATAATTTTGACAATGCATCAAGGGGTGAAGTCAATTTGGGGTGATTTGGAGAAAGCTAAATAAACTTTGAGAAAATATAAGAAGCATCATAAGTCCAAAAGTGGGGTACATTTATGTCTTATGCAAGAATTGAACCTTAAAAATACACTGATGCAATGAAAATCATGCTAAGTTTCAAGTATACATGCTATTAACCTGCCTAATATGCCATAATAATGCTAAGAATGAAATATCGTGAAGTGACTTAGTCGATATGATCCCAAGTTAAGATCTTTCTAAAAATAAATTGTTTTGTATGGATAAAACTGAAATTTGATCTCTTTTCATCATTATGCTTCAGCTTTATATCATCAAAGTGTCAAAAAGTTTATATATTTTCATAATTTGAATAAACTTCACAATTTTGATGAAATCTATGTTCAAACTATTAAGTTTTTATAACTTTTGTTATTTCGAGTACGATTTATGCTTACCAAGTGTATACGAGTATACTTGTGTTATTATTGACTAATTCAAGTGTTTCGAGTATACTTGATTGTTTGCGAGCAAACTTGGTTTGTTCAGGTATACATGCATTCTTACTTGATTATCTCAAGTATTTTGAGTAAACTTCATAATTTGTGAACAAACTCTATTCCCCGAATACTTGAAGATAATGTGAACAAACTGATTAATAGCTATATTACAAGTAAGATATATGATTTAAATTATTTTCTAAGTCAATACTATAGGGAACTTAACTGATCTCGAGTATAGTAGTGAGCTTGATGTGTTATACTTGGTTAAATTCTTGTGATTTGTTTCTCGAATAACCTTGTATATTTGAGCATACTAGTTTCAGTTTATACTTAGTCATTATTCTGAAATATATGATTGTTAAGTATGTTTTTCCTACGAGTGTACTTAGAGTTGTTGTTTCAAGCATACTTGTATTCTAACTGTGCCTGGCAGTTTGCTCGAGCATAGTTAAAGTTTGATTTTAAACATTTGTCTAAGTATTTGTGACATTTTACTTGTACTAAAAGACAAAATCTTTTGAAAATCACAAACGGATATAAAAGGGGGACTTAACATTTTTCCAAACACTTTTTCCCTCTTTACACTATTAGTTTGTTTGTTCGTAAGCTAATTACAGCTGTTCCTCTTTCAAATCACATAACTTGCTTACCTCTATTGCAATTCTGCCTTGGTAATAGTTTGATTATTGATATTCGACACCTACTAGTTTTTTTGGGTAAAGGGTTTTACCCGGTTAAATTCATTCCACACAACCAACAAAGAACAAGTAATATGACAAAGTGCCATATTAGTTCTCATGTATGACATGCCATACAAGAGTAAACAAAAACCAAAACCACCAAACAAAGGTAAACACTGCTAAAGCCTACACAAGAACCAAAGAAACAAACATAACAAAAACAGATCAACCATTATCATCAAATTGGTGTGAAACTCCCCTCGGAAAGTGCCAATCATCGAGAACCCGATTGACCCGATCAGAATTCTTGAACTTTAGAGTCATAAGCTTTAGGCGAGTACCCTTAATGATTTCATCAGCAACAATCTTTGGAGTCTTCAAAGAGTTCCTGAAAAGCCGGTTATTTCGTTCCTTCCAAATTACGTAAACCGATGCCCCAAGTAACAGCCGATTAATAACATTATCAATAGAGTTGGACATTCCAAATTGAGACACATATTGAAGAATATTCGCCCAACCATTCATGCACCCCTGAAACTTACCTTTCAATTTGACAATACTCCAAACCTCAGAAGAGAACTTACACTCAAAGAAGAGATGATTACGAGAATCCGGCTCTCCATTACATAAAAGGCAGCAATACAGGTTATGATTTGGATACCCACCAATATTCCACCCCATTATACGATTCTGCGTGCTCAATCTATCATGAAGCACAATCCACAACATAAAGGAGTGTTTTGGTACACATTGAGAGAACCAAACAACATGCATCCAAGAAACCTTATCAGCCGGGATTCGAAGAAGTTGCCATATTCCTGAAGCCGAGAAATTCATTGAAGTCCCATTCTCATCCCTTACCACGATCTTGTCCCTCTTTTCCGGATAAATACTCACCCCCTTTAAGTTCGAAAGAATTGGGAATCTCGAAATCCAATCAGGCGGCCAGCCCCAGTTATTATGATGAACAATATCACTGACACAGCTTTTTAAAGTCAAACCAGCCCCATGTATAGCTCTCGGGTTAATATAATCACTTAAAGGACATAAATCATCCCATTTATCATACCAAACTGAAGTAGATCTCCCATTACCGATTTCATGCCATATAAAATGTCTAATACGGGGACGAAACTGAAGAATTTTCCTCCACCCCCAAGTACAAGAGTTTGGAATCTGCAAGCTCCAAAAATTTCGCCCCTTCATTTTATACGCATGCATCCATTTAACCCACAACGAATTACGATCATTGATTAAACTCCAAATATGATAAACCAGAAGAGAGTTATTGACTTCCCGGATACGCCGGATACCCAAACCACCTTCACTTTTCGACTGACAAACAACATCCCAAGAAACTTTATGCTTTCCCTTTTTGTGTCCAAAGTCCCAAAGGAAATTTTTAATCCGTTTTTCAAGATCAGCAATAAGTCTAGAAGGAAGAGAGAAAACAGCAGACCAGTAAATATATAAGGACGACAGAACAGACCTGACCAGCTGAAGTTTACCCGCAAAAGATAAAGTTTTATTCTTCCAATCTCCAATCCGATTATCCATACGATCCAGCAACCTCTTATAATCACGGTAATTTAGCCTCGTAGAAATAAGAGGAACTCCCAAGTATTTAACAGGGAGCCTACCTTCAACGAAGGGCATAAAATTCAAAATCCCACTTTTAACGCGATCCGAAACATTACAGAAAAACGCGGTACTTTTCGGGACACTAGGAGTAAGCCCGGACATATCTTTGAAATCATCCAGAGCCCCCATAATAGTTTTAGCAGAATCCACATCGCCTCGAGCAAACAGGAACAAATCATCCGCAAAGCAAATATTAATAATATTTAATTTTTCACAATGACGATGAAAACGAAACGAGCGTTCAATACGAACCTTCCGATGCAGAATTAAACCTTCCGAGCGTTCAATATGATTATATTTCCGATGAAAGCAAATATTAATACGAACCTTCCGATGAAAACGAAACGAGCGTTCAATACTAGTTAGGTTTAGGGTTTGAATTTTATGTCTTACTTACCAGTTTTTTTGTTTTCAGGTTCAAAATTGTCGAAGAACGGGTTCTTAGAGACATCATTCTTTCTTTGGTTTGATGGTTTGATTTTTCCCAAACTACATGTTCAATGTTTCTTTCAAATAACTAATTTTGTGCTTTGAATGTGTGTGTTCATATGTGTGCAGAACCGATGGCTTACAAGTATGTTCCCAAACACAATATGTGTGCGTTATTGGAGTTTACTGATGAAAATAGAAAACTGGAGATGATGCAGTGGATCAAACCTTCGATTTGCTTTGACTAAAAGTCCTGTGTTATATCGACGCCATCTTCAATCTTTCTGTGAATCAGCTGTATATTTAAATAACATACATGGAGAAACAATTTAAGCATAAATTCAAGGGTGTGACATTGAAGTCACCGAGCAAGTTATAAGAGAAAGATTGCAACTAAATGACAATATTGAAGCACAACTCTTATATTCACAAGGAAGATTGTTAAGGATTTTTCAGGAGACAATGGTTTATCAAGGAAACATTCATGAAGGAAAATTTTAGAAGGGCATGTTTCCTTTGCTTCATCGTTTCTTGATTCATCATATTACTTAGAGCATGTCATTGAGAAGAGGGCCATGGAATTCGCTTAATAGACAGCTTGCCTCTACCACTATAGCAGTTATGTATATTTTACCATTCAACCTTTTAGGAATGATTTTTCAAGGAATCGTGGTAAATTCTCAAAGGAGCGAAGAGAACAAGTTCTTTATTATACCACAGATTTTTGCGTATCATAATAAATGTTGAGTTACCTGACATAGCAAGAACTAGAGCTACACTTGTTCTTCAAGACTCATATGTATATAGAAGGATCAGCAAACTGGTTTCCACTAGCCAGTTTAACCCTCAAGTTGAGTGTGAAATTTTGCCATGGTTATTGAATAACTAATTGGAGGTGATGGAGGTTCCTGCCTCACCTAAACCAGAGGTTGAGGAGGAAGATGAGGAAGAAGAAGAAAGTAAAATCATCAGTGATGATTATAATGATGAAAATGATGGTGCAAATGATAATGATGACAACGATGATGGTGCATCAAGGAATGATGTTGAAAATGTTGAGGCTAATGAACGGGTTGATGAAAATTTAATCAATGAAGATGCTGTTCAGCAAGTAATTCATGAAGTAAATGTTGCTACTCCACCCCATTTACCTGCCCATATTCAATTTCATGAACCTTTGATCCACTCACCACCATATTCACCACTATCTTAACCAATGCATGAACAATACATTCTTGAAACTATCCCTGAATCCATCCATGACTCTTTCACTGAACAAATCACTGAGCAATACTTCCCAGAACTTATGGATCCAGCCCAAATCACTTAACTTAATTCATACTTTCAATCCTAGTCTAACTCACCAATTGATTCACTAATAAATGAACCATCATATCATTCCTCACCACAACATTCCCAAAGCCTTGAAGAAACTAAAAATTTTCTTGTCCAAAAATAACATCCCTTAACTTTAAACCAAAACCTTGAATCCACTCAAAATCCAATCTCTGAAACCCATTCTGAACCTGAACCATTTCGAAATTCACCACCTTAGTCACCAAATGATCCTTATTACAGCTTGTTAACAAGAAATTTTGACCTACGTATGGAAAATTCCCATTCAAAGTCCAATTCTAAAGAGCTAGAGAAGGCACTTCAAAAGGCTATGTATGAAATTCAAACCCTGAAAACCCAAAGATCAGAGGTTGAGAACACCACATATGCACCAAAACAGGATGAGAATAATCTTAAAAATGCTGAAGATGCTCTAAATCTGATCAGTCAAGTTTATGTGGAGTGTGAAGAAGAGCTTGAACAATCAAATGCCTTGAACTTTATTCAGAACATATATGGCATAACTTATGAAGAAAAGTCTGTGGATGATGATATGGATTTGGATGTTGTTGTTGACCTTGACTTGGAAATCCTATATGGTGATTTCGATAATATGTTATCACCGGTGTTTAAAGAAGTTGGTGTGAATAATGAAGATCCTGAATTGGAAAGTATATTTAGTGAAATTGACAACATTCCACCTCCCGTTGTTAGATAAATTGGACCTTCTCATCCAGTTGATGATGATTATGAAGAGAGGAGGAGGATTAAAATGAAGATCAACTGCAACCCTTGAATTCTCTAGATTCCGCATCAAATGATCATATTATGTTTATTGATGAATCTGTAGTTAGAGTAAGAATGATATTTGAGCAGAGATTGAGAGAAATGCATGGCAAAGTTTTTGAATTTCATGCTCTTTGAAAAGGGTATTGAGGAACAAAGGATAATCTTAGAACAAATTGAAATTGAAAACAAGTTGAGAGAAAAGGCAGATAAAGAAAATGTTGAGGAAATTCCTAAGGAAATATTAGAATTTCTGATAAAGTTGAAGAATGATGAAGTTTTTGAGAGAATTGCAAAAGAAATTTGAAAAAGGTTCTTGAAAATGTTGTCAAAGTATTTCAAAATGAACCAGCCGTAGAGAAAGTTGCTGATGAAATACATGAAAAGGATGATAAGAATGAAGAAGATATTGGAGATCAACTTGTCTCTGAATTAAATGCAGAAGAAATAACAAGACAATTTATTTTTGGGATAGTTGAGAAAGTGTGGCAAGAAGAAGTTAACATGTATTCAAGAAAAAAAAACAGAACGCATGTTGATAAGCCTGCTGATAAACCTATTCATGATAAGGTTGATCATGATAAAACTGTTCATGACATGCCTGCTCAAGATAAAACTGTTAATGATGAGCCAATCAATAGTGAACCAATTGATGCAGTGCCTTTAAGGCAAGTGGCTCTTGAAAATAGAACTGTGGATGAACATGCATCACAAGAAAAGGTATTCCACAAGAAGAAAAGTTAAAAATATGTGCCTATAAATACATTGATAGGAAAGACTGTAAATGATAAATTTGTGAAGCAAACTGCTATAGCGCCAGAGATGAATGAACGTCAAATTGGTGCACTAGATGATTTATCTGATGTAGACGAAGATGATATTGATGTTGAGTAAGAAATAGAGGTTGAACATGTTTCACCTCAAATTCATATGACTCATCAACACTTTGAGAATTATAGAGCAAGGATGGAAGAGATAAAAAGGGAAGATCCAAGAATCATTGCTTTGTTAAATTATGGTATGGAATTTGAAAGTATCAAAGAATTAAGTGATAATGATCTTTAATATCTACTTGACAAGAAGAGTAAAGAAGAGAAAGGGAAAAGAATTAACAAATGGTAACAGCTTGAACAACAAATAAACTTCTTAAAATGTCACAGAAACAACCCAGATTATGTCAAGAAAGATATCAATTCAAGATATTGAAAAACTCTGCAGGTTATTGAAACAAAAAGATGCAGAAGAGGAAGAAAGAGGCAAAATAAAAGAAAACGAGGCTGAAGAAGAAGCAATGAGAAGGAAACTGAATTGAAGATATTTTGAGGCAAAAAGGGCTTTTTAGTTGAAAATGGCAATCTATATGAGTCTGTAAACTCATGAATAAATAAGAGGTTTTGTTGGAATTTTAAAAAGTCAAAAGGAAAATTGTTGATGAATCAAATGTCAGATCCAAGTAGCATAAAGAGACAAACAAGAGAGTGTCACATGTCAAAGCTAATACTTCTCAACCTCCTGCTCCTAAAAGAACGATTGAAAAGAAAACGGAGGTAGATGAGCTTTTGTTCTCAGATGAACAAACTAATATGTTGAAAAGATTATTGAATGCAAGAGGAGTGATTGATGAAGACTTCAATAAAATCACAAGAACACAAATGAAGGAATTTTATAAGCGTGAATTGAAGAAGTACATAGAAAAAATGAAAAATAAAGAATTATACTCTCAATAAAAATCAAAACCTTTATCTTCCAAATCAATTGTTTTTTTTGGGTAAAGGGTTTTACCCGGTTAAATTCATTCCACACAACCAACAAAGAACAAGTAATATGACAAAGTGCCATATTAGTTCTCATGTATGACATGCCATACAAGAGTAAACAAAACCAAAACAACCAAACAAAGGTAAACACTGCTAAAGCCTACACAACAACCAAAGAAACAAACATAACAAAAACAGATCAACCATTATCATCAATTTGGTGTGAAACTCCCCTCGGAAAGTGCCAATCTTCGAGAACCCGATTGACCCGATCAGAATTCTTGAACTTTAGAGTCATAAGCTTTAGGCGAGTACCCTTAATGATTTCATCAGCAACAATCTTTGGAGTCTTCAAAGAGTTCCTGAAAAGCCGGTTATTTCGTTCCTTCCAAATTACGTAAACCGATGCCCCAAGTAACAGCCGATTAATAACATTATCAATAGAGTTGGACATTCCAAATTGAGACACATATTGAAGAATATTCGCCCAACCATTCATGCACCCCTGAAACTTACCTTTCAATTTGACAATACTCCAAACCTCAGAAGAGAACTTACACTCAAAGAAGAGATGATTATGAGAATCCGGCTCTCCATTACATAAAAGGCAGCAATACAGGTTATGATTTGGATACCCACCAATATTCCACCCCATTATACGATTCTGCGTGCTCAATCTATCATGAAGCACAATCCACAACATAAAGGAGTGTTTTGGTACACATTGAGAGAACCAAACAACATGCATCCAAGAAACCTTATCAGCCGGGATTCGAAGAAGTTGCCATATTCCTGAAGCCTAGAAATTCATTGAAGTCCCATTCTCATCCCTTACCACGATCTTGTCCCTCTTTTCCGGATAAATACTCACCCCCTTTAAGTTCGAAAGAATAGGGAATCTCGAAATCCAATCAGGCGGCCAGCCCCAGTTATTATGATGAACAACATCACTGACACAGGTTTTTAAAGTCAAACCAGCCCCATGTATAGCTCTCGGGTTAATATAATCACTTAAAGGACATAAATCATCCCATTTATCATACCAAACTGAAGTAGATCTCCCATTACCGATTTCATGCCATATAAAATGTCTAATATGGGGACGAAACTGAAGAATTTTCCTCCACCCCCAAGTACAAGAGTTTGGAATCTGCAAGCTCCAAAAATTTCGCCCCTTCATTTTATACGCATGCATCCATTTAACCCACAACGAATTACGATCATTGATTAAACTCCAAATATGATAAACCAGATGAGAGTTATTGACATCCCGGATACGCCGGATACCCAAACCACCTTCACTTTTCGGCTGACAAACAACATCCCAAGAAACTTTATGCTTTCCCTTTTTGTGTCCAAAGTCCCGAAGGAAATTTTTAATCCGTTTTTCAAGATCAGCGATAAGTCTAGAAGGAAGAGAGAAAACAGTAGACCAGTAAATATATAAGGACAAAAGAACAGACCTGACCAGCTGAAGTTTACCCGCAAAAGATAAAGTTTTATTCTTCCAATCTCCAATCCGATTATCCAAACGATCCAGCAACCTCTTACAATCACGGTAATTTAGCCTCGTAGAAATAAGAGGAACTCCCAAGTATTTAACATACCTTCAACGAAGGGCATAAAATTCAAAATCCCACTTTTAACGCGATCCGAAACATTACAGAAAAACGCGGTACTTTTCGGGACACTAGGAGTAAGCCCGGACATATCTTTGAAATCATTCAGAGCCCCCATAATAGTTGTAGCAGAATCCACATCGCCTCGAGCAAACAGGAACAAATCATCCGCAAAGCAAATATTGATAATATTTAATTTTTCACAATGACGATGAAAACGAAACGAGCGTTCAATACGAACCTTCCGATGCAGAATTAAAGTGAGGACTTGCATAACCAGCGTGAAAATATAAGGAGACATCGGATCACCCTGTCTTAGACCTCTTTTACCACTAAAGAACCCGTGTAAGTTCCCATTTATGGATATCGAAAAAGAAGAAGTGGTTATGCATTCCATTATCCAATGAGTCATCCTATCGTGGAAACCATACCCATATAGAATATCACGAATGAAGTCCCAACTGACCGTATCGTAAGCTTTCTGAATATCAACTTTAAAAGCACATCTAGGCGGTCCGTTATTAGTGTGATAATTATGCATTAATTCTTGGGTCAAAAGGATGTTGTCCGAAATTCTACGCCCAGGAACAAACGCAGACTGATTGATATCAATTAACGACTCCAAACCCTTCATCATACGAACCGAGATAATCTTGGTAATGCATTTATATAAAGTGTTGCAGCACGAGATGGGACGAAAATCATTAGGAGTAAAAGTGGTGGTTACTTTGGGAATAAGGGCAATAATAGTGTGGTTAACCTGTTTAAGGAGACTTCCTTTTCTGAAAAATTCATGAACCGCCAAACAAACATCTTTCCCAACAATATCCCAAGAACTTTTAAAGAAGGCCGAAGAAAAACCATCAGGCCGGATATAGGTCTAACCATCAGCTCCTTGATTTCCAAATCGGATATAGGTCTAACCATCAGCTCCGCCTGAGAGGCCGAGAGCTTAGTAGTAAAAATCTGATTATTTGGTTTTTTCAATGGTTGCATATCCGAACCAAAAATGTTCATAAAATGATTAACAAACACCGAAGGAACATCTGATCCCTCATATAATTGGCCCTGACCATCACTTATAGTATCAATACGACATCTATGGTTTCGCATTTTCAAGGAATTGTGAAAATACGCAGTGTTAGAATCACCAAGCTTTAACCAATCGACTTTAGCCTTTTGTTTTAGGAATTCTTCCTCATCTTTAGTTGCCTCATGATAAGCCTTAAGATAACTACTCTGCTCCCGAATCAACTCCAAATTAGTAGGGTCAATGTCAAGACGGGTTTGACAATCATCAAGAAGGGTTCTTAGATCATTAGCTTTCTTGTGGAGATTGCCTTGTCGATGCAACAAAGAACGGATTGGATGTTTTAAGTTTTGGAGTTTCTTTACCACGCGAAACATGTAATAACCATTCACCTCAATTTTCCATCCGTTAGCAATAATATCATTATAACCCGGTTTACCAATTAAGAAATTAGGGAATTTAAACGGTTTAGGCTTACCTTTAATAAGATAGGGGAATTTCAATAAACATGGAGAGTGGTCTGAAATCCGGTATGGAAGGAACACCGCCGTTGAATCATTAAAAATATCCATGAATTTAGAGTTTCCCATCACCCTATCAAGCTTTTTGAAAAGACCCATACCCGTTCTCGGTTTATTGTTCCAAGTGAATTGGAGCCCGACCCCATTTATATCCTCAACTTCAATGTTCTTAACACAAGCACGAAAATCAAGCATCCCAGTGGATATTTTGGAAGAACCATGTAATCTGTCTTCCAAATTAAGAGCACAATTAAAGTCTCCAAGTAAAGCCCAAGGTTTACCACGAGTGAATTGTTTATGAACTGCAAGATTATGCCATAACTCCCTTCTTTTCAAATAACAATTTTCAGCATACACGAAAGAATAATACATCGCCTTATTATCCAACTTAAACTTTAACTGAACGTGAAGAACCTGGTTCGAATAATCAATAACCATTAGATCAACCAGATCCGTATTCCACCCCACAATAATCCGAGTACCTTTATCACAAACACTACCATTGCTAGTCCAATCCCAAGTGTTACAAATCTTCTTACAAACATCAAAAACCAAATTTAATTGTACGTGAGACTCAAGAATAGCACACACCTGAATACTATTATCTTGGATTACCTTACGAACCTCTTTTTGTTTAAGAGGGCGGTTCAACCCTCTTCCATGTAGCAATAGTACCCATTAAACACCCAATTCACCGGGTGTGCTTGCACCCTCAGAATCAATATCCGCTTTCATACTGTTAGCCACATCCGTAAAAAGCTCCTCCACATCATCCTCATCTTCATCACTTTCTGGTTCATCCACCAAATTACCAAACCGGTTACTAGTTTGGACATAATGCTTTTCCTTTGACTCAACCCCCACAGCCATAGTAGTTGTAGGTTTTACCCACGGGATGATTAGTGTCTTGGCTTTTAGAGGATGGTTTATTTACAGGTTGTGTCACAGCAGGTTTAGCTACCGGTCGATAGACAAGATTATGTTTCTTGACTTGCGTAATAACTTTTTTCTTTCCCTTCACCCTCTGGAAACCATCATCATTAGTGACTTTCATTGGTTCTTCATTTAACTTTTTATGATGAACATGTTTCGGGCATTGAGTGTTCGAATGGCCAAACACTTCACATAAGGAACATCTGGGGGGCTCCCAATCATATTCAATCTTAATCTCCGAGATCTTGTTTGACTCCCCCCACGTATCCGGAACAGCAACAACCAGCTTCCTTTTAATGTCCTGATTTGCATGAAGTTCAACTTGAACTCTAGCAAAACTACTCCTTCCCCACGATTCCTTACACATATTGGCAGTGTAAGAATCAACACTTATCGGATCCCCAATTCTTGAAGCGAGCAAACTTAGACCCTCCTCAGTAAAGGCACCCAGAGGAATATTCTGTAATCTGACCCAAACCGGAACAGACCGTATATCCTCCTTTTCCAAATCTGACTCCATAGTCCAAATATTAAGAATAATGGGGACATTCCTAATCATCCAAGGACCATCCTCAATCAGCTGCATCATCCCAACTTCCGTATGAAACTTGAAAAAGAAAAATCCTTTCGCATTCATCATAAGTCTCGTAAGCCCATATTTGTTCCAATTTTTCTTAGCAAAATACTCAACAACCGGAAAAGGAAGTCTGTTACCCAAAAAATTACCAAACAAAGTATTAGTAAACCTATCGTTAACTTTCTTGACAGATTCAACCGGGATAACCACATCAACTCCTTCCATTGTTGACTCCACATTTAATTTTCTTAATGTTACCTTAGTTGTCTTGTTTTCAAGTTGGACAACACTCACATACGAAGGCTTTGAATTTTCCATATTTTTCTCCTTTCCTTCATCCCTTTGAATATTTAAAGAATCAGATCCAAAAACCATGTTATCACCCGAAACAAAGGCTGAAAAACCTCCATCTTGTTGAGTAGTTAACGAATCAGATCCAAGAGCCTTGTTATCATTCAAAGCCACGGCTGAACAACCACCATCTTTGTTGATTACATCATTTAAAGGAACATTGAATGTTGTGTTTGCATCAAACGAAACAGACGAACTTGTAGCATTAGGGTTTCCCGAGGAACCAGTTTTCAGAATTCCCCTACGAGGAAGAACCCCATCAATGTTGGTTACCCGATTGGCTGGAAACCCTTGCTTGATACGATCAACAAATCCATTACCACCCTTCTGCTCCATGCAAACCCTAGAACGAAAATAACACCCAAGAACAAGAACCAGAATTCCAATCAACAAATAACAACCAAGAACCAAGAACGGCTGTTTACTTCTTAAACAAATCGGCTGGCCCAAGAAGAAACCCTAATCGGCCAAGGAAACCAAGATTCATGCAGCAATAAACCAAGAAACGGGCAAGAAAACCCTAAAACGACCAAGGCACCAAGAAAAAACAGCAAAGAAACTCTTAATCGGCCAAGAAGAACACAGCTGCACCAAGATTCATGCAGCAAAAATCAAAAAACGGCCAAGAAAACCCTAATCGGAACACGGCTGCACCAAGAAGAAACCCTAATCTTGATTAACCACAAGATCCTTAATCAGTTAATAGGATTCGATCGATCTAACTAAACTATATCAATAGCCGTGATCAATAAGAAACCTACTAATCAATCAGAACCAAGGATTAGATCAAGATTGATGCAGCAAAAACCAAGAAACAGCCAAGAACCCTAATCGGTTCTCTCTCAACTGAGAAATAGTTGTTTTTCCAAATCAATTGTTGAAAGAAAAGGGAAAGGAGAAAATGTGAAGGAACCCAAAATGGTTAAACCTGAAAAGGAGTCTTCTCGGAAGTACAAGTGTTTGACAAAGAAACAATGAAGATGATTGAATATTTGGCAAAGAAAGGATAAGACTATATCTCAATAATCATGAAAACAAAAGATGAGATCAAAAGAATGTATAAAATCTGATCAAGAGTATGACAAGCACATGAATGATATGAATTATACAGTCTACAACACTTATGAGGAACTCAAAGAAGTTCATGAACTAGCAAGACAAAGATCAGGATATGTTCCAAGACAATCTGCATCATCTGTTAGAAGAGCTTCTTCCTCCAAGGCCTCCTCATCAAGACGATCCACTTTAAGAGCACCAATGTTAAGTAAATAGAGAAATTGAGTACACTAAGGCTGAGAAAAAGAGATTAGAGAATGAGAGAAATAAGACTATCAAGCTATTCTTTCATGTAGCCAAAGAAGCAAAACAAACCCAGTGAAACAAAGAAACAAATCAAACCAAGTGAATCATTGAGACCAATCAAACCAAGAGAAACAACGAAAGATTGTATAAACATGAAAAGGGTTATGCAGGTTCCAAACTCACAAGTGCAGAGAAATGGACGATTCTCTTACATTGAGTATGAAGAAAGAACAGAGAGATTTCAATTGAGAAATTCAGATGGTTTGAAGTTAGGCATAATTTCATTTGACTCAGAGTTGGAATATTTGCATATTGATGATTTGACTGACATCAAATTATAGCACTTGCCAGAGGACCATCTCTTCCACGTAAAACTCAATATGTTTAAACAGAGGGCAACTGCAGTAAGAAACAGGAAAATCAACAGAGCAAAGAGGAAGCTCAAGGAAGAAATGCATGTAATTAAGCTTAAGATGACTATCTTAGTGTTTGTTGTAATCTTTCTTTGTTTGGTAATTTTCTGCATTTTCTTGGTTTGATGTGTAATGAGGCAGAATTTATGTTATATTATCAATTTCGTTTCTAGTAATGTAATTTACTGTTTTTAAGAATTTGATGTGTATTTTGAAACAAGTGTATGTAATCCAGGTGTGTTTTGGTGCATCTGAGTTTGTTCCAAACTAGGGGAGATTGTTGGGTCTAAGGATTTGATAGGGAAAGATTGGAATCTTCTCAACCTCCTCAAAAAATACTAAGTATGGAACTCGAGCAAACTCAGGACTCCAAGCAAGGTATTTACTATCACGAGCAAGATATCTTAGGCAAGTAACGTTAACTTCTTGAATTATTCCAAGTGTTGAGCTTCGAGAAAGCTACACTTCGTTGAGAAAAGTTTTTCTTCATTCAAGCACAGTTTGTATCTAAGCAAACTCTTGATATATCTTAGCTTAAATCAAGTTTACAAGTAGCTAGGTGGTTCGAGCGAAGATATAATAAATATGGATCTCAAATATACTTGAAGGGAGTTATTGGAAATTATACTAAGTGTTACTCTGAGTATAGTTCAATCTCGAGCAAGCTACAGTACCCGAGTATACTTAGTTTGTTCATATTGAAGAGATCCGAGTAAGAACTTGATTGCTCATGGGATATCTAAGAGAAAAGTTTGTTATCATGAAGATCGAAGTCTTCTTGAGAAGAATATTTTCTTATGAAAATATTATAAGTAAAGTCTATTCAAAGAAACGTTCCAAGCACACTCGAGGATTACAAGAAATCTTCTTGAGAAGAATATTTTCTTATGAAAATATTATAAGTAAAGTCTATTCAAAGAAACGTTCCAAGCACACTTGAGGATTACAAGGTCTTCTCGTGATGGTATATGTTTACTAGAAGACCTGATTCTACACTTTTAATTATTTTTAGAATGTTATGTAATGATTAGGGTTTATAAAAGGAATGATACGTCTTATAATGAGTACGGCTGAAAACACACCTTTTAAAAATTTACTAATTATTCCTTGACCTAGCAGCCGCACATGACACTTCACACCTTAAACTGTAAGTCCTTCCATTGTACTTTCATGACAATTAATAAAATGGAATTCTTTTGAGTGATTGTGTGTGCTTGTTATTAGTATTCCTACTATTTTTAGCAAATGTCTGACTGTGGTTGATTCCGTCAGCCGTAGTTAGAGGTCTTCATCTTATTTGTATTTTTGTGACTCTTGTCCGACGGACCTTAGTGATGAGATATAGAATCGGTCTTACAATATACATGTTAAAACACAATGTTAAAGATAAGCAAATTGCCATCAATATACATATAGACGAGAATGCCACTCTCAAACAAGAGTTACAATCGATTAAGATTGAAACTGAGATGGTTGACTTGAAACTTAAGATTTACAAGGCAGCTTTATATGTACTTGATCACATTATCCCCAAACCAACTGGTGTGGACAAAGAAACATGGGAAAATGTGTTCGGGTATAATGGCATGGCTTAGGATATCATCGCGTTCCACCACAAGTGTGGAGTTCTTATGCTTCTATGAAACCCGATGGGATGAAATATGCGTTAAATATGGAAATAAAACTCCAATGCTTAAAGACCCTGTGACATCCGTGGCAAAACCGAGTACACCTTAGTACTTACAAACTCGAATAAGCGTTTAACCGCTTATTGCGTAACGAACAAACAAATAACCAAACGGGTCTGGTTATGGTCCGGATATCCCAGGGTGCCATCTATAAGTGATATATGATCTATGCAAGCTAAAATATTAGTAATATGGCCTTAGTTCGATAGCAAACAAAACGAGGTACACTATACTCATTACGTAACAAGTAAACGATAAATCGGTTAATTCGTAGTGCTTAAACGAGTAACCGACCGATACTAATTATGACCCGTATACATACTGAGGGGTTATATACGAGTTATATATATGTTATAGAGGCTAACATATTGATATTTAGGCCCCAGTACGTTTAAAACTCTTTAAACGAAAAAGGTTTCGTTTATCGATACGCTATAAGCTTAAACGCAATCGTTAATATCAAAACAAGCATTGTAGCATCCGTTAAGCCGAAAAAGATTTATAAAACACTTATATGACATGTTCTAAGCAATCCATGAAAATATTTTGGAATTTTACAACGAGTCAGTAGGTTTTTCTTATTTTACAAAAATAAGCTGAAAAACACTCGTTTTTGCGCTATTTCTCACACCCGAATTAATTTTCTTGCGAAAAACCGAACCCGAACTAAATTTAAAGTGGGCTTTTCATGTTTGGGCTTGTATGATTAGAGTAATGGGCCAAAACAGCCCATTAAGGGGCCTCCAAGACTTCCGATCGCCAGCCACCAAACACCACATCCTTTTTATATAACTTACTCCCTAAGTATTATTATTCATTACAACTCATGAAATTTTGAAGTCCAAGCAGCTCCAGCTCTGCTCTATCAACTTCCCTTCAAAACCCTAAGGTAAGGTCAAGTTTTATGAAGATTTAACCAAGTTTGATTCATATAATTAACATATAAACATGTTTTAGTTAGTTTTAAACATGTTTAACCATCCAAAAACCCTAAAAATCAAGTAAAACCATGTTTTGATGTTAAACATGTTTACAAACCAGGAACATATACTTTTTTGGTCAAAAACGCGGATTAGAACATGAATACAACGTTTTTACGGTTAGAAAGTTCGGTTTGAACCCAAAACCGAAACCCTAATTATCAAGGCTGTTACATGGATGATTTATGCTTGGTTTGATGTTATATGATATGTAGATATACTGAGTTTGCAACCCGAGACCCGGAAAGTCGTTTAAGCTAGCAAAATTCATCGAAAACCGACAAGGTAAACCCGTAACACTCGTTTAGGGGCTGTTTAGTATTAGGTTGTGACGTGCTTGTTGTTAGCTTGTGAAAACTTGCAGGGACATTAGGGATCATATAAATGAGTCCCTGTTCAAATTTGGTAATTTTTCGATAAACGGAGAATATTTGGTGAATTTATTCCCGTTTATGAGCGTTTATTTGGGAAAAATAGCTAAAGATATTGAAAAATTATGAAACTTGGTTTTGGAGTTTAATATGTGATGGTAAGATCACTGGTAAAGTTTGGGAATCATTGGAAATGTCTAAGTATGGTTTGTGCAATCATGGCTTAACCGAATTTTAACAGCCGAAAAACGCACAAAAAGGCATTTTGTCAAAAGAGTTAGGTTCTGGAAATTTTGCAGGGGCTAGGTAATAACATTGAGGCCATTTGTAAAAATTATCGGATTTTTCGGAGGTCGTTTGATATAAACGGGCCATTTATTACACGATTATAACCTATTAAATGAATTTTTATAAATAAATAAATAATCATAAAGTTTCTGAAAATATTTTTATAAAATTCTCCATGTCTTAATGTATTTTTACAAAAATTTACATAATTTATATATAAGTACATATTTAGTTATGATTAATCAAAGATTTAAATTATAATTGTTTTAACGAAACCGGCAGTTTTGTGTTTAACGGACTGACTGGTATGTCAAAATGTCAAAAGTGGTCAAATATCATGTTTTTGAATGATATTGATAAAAACGAACTTTTTACGAGAATTCCGGAAAATTCGGGTGAATTATGCGCGTTTTGTATAATCAAACCCGTATGAAAACGGAAACAAACCTTGCGATCAAACCAGACACCGAAACCTTAAAATTCTTTCATAAGTCAAATTATTTTATCAATCAATATATTTACTTAAGTTTTATGTGATCTTACCTAATCCCGAAACGTATAAACGATCAACTGAGCTAGGCTCAGGAAACGGTGAAACTGAGCCAAATCCAGTTTTAAACATTTCATAGTATACAACGTCACAATCTAAGACTATGGTCATGTTCTGGGCCTAACAGCTATACCCAGATTATCTATACGGCCCGACTTAGCTTGAACACTGTACTAGTATTAATAAACGATACGATACCGTTTATAGGTATCAGGCTATAAACGAGGCATCTGACTTACTGATACGTAATTTCTGTGCGAACTACGATAAGGTGAGTTTCATGACCCCACTCTTTAAACTATTTTACGAACTTTTGGGGTGGAAAGCATGTTTACACACGTTATCTATCTGAAAACGATTCAGGATATAAAATATCTGAACATTTATATATGAAAAGTCCCTACAAACATAATGATTGACTACGTGCTGATGAAAGATGATTATTATCGTTGACTGATATATTGAGTGGAGATAATACGAATTGCAAAACATAATGAAATTACACGTGATAGCATGTTTATACAAACACGTTATGTAATGTTAAGCATAACTAATTTGGGAGACAACGTGGTCTGTAATGGCCATGGGGATAACGTGGTCTGTGATGATTATGGTGCTATTGTTGGCGGAAGGGGGGCCACAATAGTACTAAACTAAAGTTGAGTATGGCCTATGAGCCAAGTTCTGCTGCAACTTACTAAACTAAAGTTGAGTATGGCCTATGAGCCAAGTTCTGCTGCAACTTATAAACTAAAGTTGAGTATGGCCTATGAGCCAAGTTCTGCTGCAACTTATAAACCAAAGTTGAGTATGGCCTATGAGCCAAGTTCTGCTGCAACTTATTAAACGAACTAACTTGATTATGACATGAATGTTAAGTAAATAATGTGATTATGCGTATTGTTGGCGGATGGGGAGCCATAGTGTTTGGTGATACGTGATAAATACTATATGTGTATATGTGTCTATATACATGCTATGTGATTAGCCGTAGGAAATACTATGTGTAGAATATACTAATTATTTGCATGTACACTATATAATGTTTGAGTTTACGTGGAATCATTGTGGGTGGAAGGGGGACCACAGTGGTTGATGTTAACGCGGAACCGTTGTGGGCGGAAGGGGGGCCATAGTGGTTGAGTTTATGTGGAACCGTTGTGGGAGGAAGGGGGTCCATAGTGGTTGGTTAAACACGGAAATTGGAAACAGGTAGTACGAACAAACAATCACGATTTTACTGAAATTTCAAATTTATATTATAAACTTACATGTGTGCATATGCACACACAAGGATATGGCTGTACATATTTATACAAACGTAAACACATATTTTTACATACGCGCGTACATACAAACTATGACTGTGTGGTACGCAGAACTGATTTCGTTAAACCTATGAAACTCACCAACTATTCGTAGTTGACCTATTTTAACATGCTTTTCAGGTAATCAGATATGAGAAGTAATTTCCTGTGCGTTACGTGTCTGATTGGTGAATGATGTCATGGGCATTTGAGTTAGAAGTAAAGTAATTGAAGAACCGGTTTGATTGTATCACCTAGTTTGTAAAAGATGTTAGAACGATATAATATATTGTAAATTAGTTAGTAATGTTTCTTTATGAACCATGTTGTTGATACCAGTGTTATCTGTTACATTCCCGTATTACGCTTCCGCAACTACCTAGTCGGGGTGTGACAGACCCTAATGTCACACCCTCAAATTTCGACTAACGGAGTTTAACCGCGAGGCGTGTGACATGCCATAATCTAGCTCATTTGTTATACCAAACATCCAATTCAATAATTTAAAATATTATTTAGGTTTCATTTAAACATGAGAAAACAAAAACCAAACCATACAAATTAAAGTTTTGCGGAAGCGTAAAGTAAATGGTTTAAAATATTAAACCACGTGCTCAAACATGCACAACCCATCAACGTAAACAATGTGAAATAAAAGTTCATGCGACAACTGTGACTCTTGACATAGGCAATGCAAACCACTCCTTAGCACATCTAGCAACCTGGGCAAGTATAAATACTCAAGGGTCAACACGAGGTTGGTGAGTTCAGAAGTTGTAGTAAAAAGTAGTATGTACATTATAGAATGTATACGTAGCATAAGTAGCGTATGTATAAGTAGATTTAGCACTTTTCAAATATACCAGGGTAGCTAACCCATTTACAAGCTACTAGACATTTGAACCGAAGCTGACTGCTTGTGTGCCTTTTTACCAGGTCTATCACCAACACTGGCGTATAAAAGTTAGGTAAATATAACACCCGTTTTACAACATCACAGCCGTGCTAGCGCGACTAGCCCGGGTGGGGCTTGTCAAACCTAGTAGTACTACTACATATAACCCCGCGATCCCATCCTATCGGTTCAAGGTAAAGCAAGGACTTTAAGTGATATAAGGGCATCTAGTATAAACTTGTGATATATAAGAAACTACATAAATCCAAAACAAGTCGCTATGTTTTCCTCCAGAAAACCATTATGTTAAGTATATCCATGTTTTCTCCCCAAAATCAAGTATAGGAAAATGGTGTGTTTTCAATCCAGAAAACAAGTATACGAAAATAATTGTGTTTTCAATCCAGAAAACTATGAGAAGTGTTGTGTGTTTTCAATCCAGAAAACAAGTATACAAAAATAGTTTTGTGATTTCAATCAAGAAAACAAGTAGGGAAAATGCATGAACTAACCTGGTGTCGCGTGCTATAGACTTTTCTCAAAACCAAAAGGGTGCACTTGACTCGCTAATCGTTACCTAATACAAGTGATTAAGTTATAAGAACGTGTTCAACAACACATGACTTTAAAACCCAAATATGGGCTCACACACAAACTTGACATGATGACACTTTGGTGATAATAAGTAATGTCAATTGTACAAAAAAAAGTATTAACATGTATCCACACATCATATCATGGCAAATAAACCAAATATTCATCATACAACTCAGCTTATGATCATTCAGTTCACGAGACAGATTATGGCATATACAAACTGATTTTATTCACTAACTAAAACTTAAGGAAATCTATACAAAATTTACCACAGTAGCATATAAAAAATTAGGTTTTTCATACAATTTTTATTATATTTTCTCATGCATACAAAACTCACAATAATTCAATCATTGCAGATAGGTTCCAAAAGTTCAGCAGATTGCGCAACAAAATTTTGTTTCATGGTTCTCTCAATTCATTTATCCAAATTCTGAAAGGCCAATTGGGTTGTCTTTTAGACTCATAATTCTAAGTTCCAGAAGTGGAACCAACTCATTTGGCTTTGTTAATCTCAAGTAATGGCTTCGGGAAGACAGACCTAAATTCGAATTCCCGCATCAGCTTTGACACATGTTTTTGTAAAATCATAAAAACAATTCAAAACTTGTCCAAAAACTACAAATTCTATCTTTATGGAAACTAAACTCAGAATACTATATCCTAGAATCAATAATAGATCAATACACATCGTTTAACATCAAGTTACAAACCAATCAATAAACGAGAACGAATCTGTCAGCAAACTGTTGTCATCAACACTCGAACTCTAACATGTGTATGGCATCTCTATGGTTCTAATTCTTCAATAAACATCATAATTATCATATTACAGAACTTTGTACATTTAAGGTTTATCAATAACTCATCAAAATCATAAAACTAAACGAAATTAAAGATTAATCTTACTTGTTATGCATGTAGAATTGATGGATGATCAAGAAACACCATCAATTGCATTTAGTTGGCTTGATTAAAGATGATGAAGGTTGGGTTGGGGTTTCACGATCATAAGAAAGGGCGAGTGAAGAAAGATCAGTTGGTTAGGAAGGAATTAGGGTTAAGGTTATTTTATTTAATATTAATTTAATCTAATTTACAAGAATGGTCCTTGTTGAAACAATTTTTGTCTTAAATGAACTTTTTAACAACGAACCGGGTTATAACAAAGCGTTATGACTAAAACGTTAGTCTAAATTTATAAACGTGAACTCTCGATGTTATGTTGTGAATAATACTTCATAAACGCCTAAAACGTAGAAGTTACGCGCAATTAATCGAAATTTCCTACAACAAGCTACGAACTAAGCACAAAATATTTTAACGTGTATTTCACTTAGATAATATTATAAACACATACTTGATGTATTACTTTTACATAATAACTGAAAGCAGGTTAAGCGAGCATAATGCACTAAATCATGTAACACAAAAAATCATCTTGCACGTAATAATTATGTCCGAATTATTTAAACATATCTGATTCAACATTAATCACCAACGTGTACTGACAGACTCATGTGTGTGACTCGTTTTTGACTCGTGTAAATTTTATGCACGACATGTAAGATAACGGAGTTTGGGTTAACGATGTTAACGTGAAAGTGCAGGGTGTCACATTATCCCATTGTTGAAAGAATTTTCGTCCCGAAAATTGATAGGTGTCGCTAAGTAAATAAGTAGACTCCATGTCTATGTGTATGATCAAAATGAAATTAAGTAGACTTTCCGTCTATATGTACGATCAAAATAAAGCAAGTAGACATCCCTTCTATTAATTAATGTCGCTAGCGTTTGGGCATAGTTTCCAATGTTTTAAAAAATATGATAAAAAAAAATTCTCGGTTGTCACATCATCCCCTTGTTAAAAGAAATTTAGTTCCGAAATTTTAATGATTATGATAGTTTGAGACCGTAACGATAGTTTATATATAATAAAATATTCAAAGCGTATAGATATAAAAAGTTGAGAAATGTCTTGCATGAATGATTTTTGTGATGTTTTATGAAATTTGAGATTCAAGGTCTTTGGTGCGAGTACCGGTTCTACAAGGTCAAAGCGAAAGTGAATATGATTAAGGAGCTAAGATTGGGAAATGATCTAGCTCTAGTCCCCACCGTCAACATAATGTTAGTGCTTATATATAGGGTGTACCGCAGCTAACCCACCACACTAATAGAACATTGCAAGTGACCCTATCACCAATCATTACTTTGTCAATGTGAAGTATAACTGAAGGTGAAATAGAATAGTCTGAACTCGTTCCTTAACTTTAGCCCGAAGGATTAGGTGTCTTGTCTAGAGGTGTTCATAAGAATAATTGCATTACCGACCAGATGCTTGAACTTCGTGAATTACATATTTAACAGGTCTGGTTGGTTTCACAAAGGAGTTTTCGAAAAATGGAGAGCCTTACGCCGGCTAAAAGAGGTTGTTCATTCCGGTTGGTTGCATGATCGATAGTCATCATATGTGTGATATAAGATACTTTAAGTGTAGAGACAATTTCTTGTGTGAAAGAAGTTTCATGTCAAAGTTCCATACCAAGGAAAGAAAATTGGAAAAAAAAAACAAAATGAGAGGAAGAGAGTTTATGTGTTCCTCACAGGTAACATTGTTGCAGGATTTTGATCGATTATCATAATTGTGTCCATACGGTGTAGGTCAGTCAACACGAATTTAAAGGAGTTGAGACAACATGATTATCTTGTAGAAAGTCTGACCGTAGAGTTTGTTGCAGTATTCCATAAATCAACTTAGGCGGAGCGCTAACTGTTGGGTTTTAACAAGATTATCAAAGTCATATAAACCCATTTATATGAAAAACGCAGCGGATTAATTAGTTTAAATCTTGTTATATTGATTAATATAAAACCCATTTTATATGTAATACCCAAACCCCGGATCCAAATACGAATTACATGCATACCAAAACAAACATCCATAGGGGGTTTATGTAATACAACCTTTCAAGATGCAAGACAGTGAAGGAGATGATGATTTGGACAGCTAGCCTTCAATGGAGAAAAGCCTCAAGCTTGTATACCCTCCAAGCCTTCAACAATTTACCTTGTATGCTAGGATTTGTACTTAGAAAGCCTCCTTCTTGTTCTTGTTCTTCCTTGGCCAAAATTAGGAAGAGAAAAGAGAGAGAGAGATTGCATCTTGTGTGTGAGAGAGAAAGTTATTATTGATAATAACTCTTGAACCAACTAGAAGAGATGCATGTCTTTGGTAATAACAAATAATAATGACAAGAGAAAGAGGGGGAAAGGGGGCGGCCCACATTTTGTTTCCCACCAACAATTTCAAATTTTCAAGTATTATTATTTGTTACACCTTGTTATGTATGCTAAATGCAATATAACATGGCAAGGTAATATGCATCATGTGACATATCTTTCATGCTAGTTATTTAACCAACTTAAACAACAACATGAAATATCTTCTCTCATAATATAAATTATCCATATAATTTATGTATTACACAAGTGCAAATATCTAGAAACCCATTTCTAAATATTCTAAGTGTTTGATATTTATTTGTTAGATCATATCTTAAACAAATATCATTGTGTTTGTCTAGCTTGTTATTGGGTATGAACCGACTTGGATCATAACGTACTAGCCACATCAACTCTAATATGTGTCTTGGGCAGACCGATTCCTACAATCTCCCACATGCACAAGATACATAGAAGATTGATGCAAGTAGCAAATACCGCCTGACATCGGTTTTCTACCCCTAATACGTATGACGAAGTGCCATTCAACAACATCATCCCCTTCAAGTCCCTTACTTGAAATGATTTAGGTGAATCTATCATTTATCCTTTTGCCACAGATGTCATGTCAAATCCAAAGACACAGAATGATCACTCTTTGTTGATTTAACTTAGCAGGCCTTAGACATCTCACTCTCAACGAATAAGAGGGACAAATAACCTATTGACTACATACGTCTCTCACAATCACATCGTACCATACCTAATCTTAGCCTTATGTACCGTCATGCTTTCAGAGAAGCGAAGAACTAAGTCAAAGCATAATATTTGGTGAATAGCAAGACCCAATATGTATCTCAGGTCGGAGGATACTATGATATTCGCCTTTACTCGAATTTACTTATGATCACCAATCACATGATTCCATGCAGTAACATTTGAGGGCAGGTCAGTCCAAAATTTATATCTCATAAATATTTATGAACCTTGGCAGCAAACCCTTGCTCTATATTCATACCTTATGAATATCCACTAATCCAAGTTCATAATAGTCTTACCTTCATATTTGTTATGGGAACGGCTACGGACATTTAGAATAATCAAATTATTCACGGATTTAAACATGCTAAAATGGAACATAACTCAAATATCATAATCATAAACCATAATCATGTGAATGAGTCAAAATAACAACTGTTCCGATATCCAAATACAAAATTTTGACCAAATCCAATCACTAGAATATGGAAGTCCTAAGGCACAAGTATGACCCTCATGCTTCGGCCTTTCAAGGAGTTTCGTGAGTGGATCCGCAATGTTTTGATCAGTGTGAACTTTGCGAATACATATATTTCCCTTTCAACTTCATCCCTTATGTAGTTGAATCTCCGCTCAATGTGCCTTGTCTTTTGATGTGCACGAGGTTCCTTGATTTGAGCAATCGCGCCCTCGTTGTCACAAAAGATCTCTAGAGGGTCCTGAATGGTAAGGACTACCCCTAGATCGGCAATGAACTTTCTTATCGACGCAGCTTCTTGAGCTGCCAATGAGGCGGAGATGTATTCTGATTCATAATGAAAACATATCCCGATTGTGATCGAGAATCATCTCGATCAGTTTGGAAACTCGCATCCGTGTAACCCTTTAGAACGAGTTCCTCCACACCAGGGCCATATATTAGAACATATCCTTAGTCCTTCTAAGGTAATTCAATATGCTCTTAACCACCACCAATGGCTATTTCCCGGATTTTGTTGGTATCAACTTGTCATGCTTAAAGCGCATGACACATCAGGTCTAGTGCATATCATGGCATACATGATGGATCCTATTGCCGAAGCGTATGGGATTCCTTTCATTTTCTCTTGGTCATCCTTTGAGATTGGACATTGAGATGCTTTCAATATCGTTCCTCTTTGAATAGGTACCAAACCTTTCTTAGAGTTCTCCATCTTGAACCTTTTCAAGATTTTATCAATGTATGCACTTTGGTTTAAACCTATCAACCGCCTTGATCTATCCCTATAGATCTTTATTCCCAAAATATAGGCGGCTTCACCAAGATCTTTAATGGAAAAACAACTCCCAAGCCACGCTTTTACACCTTCCATGGTTGGAATGTCATTTCCAAACAAAGGTATGTCATCAACATACAATACTAGGAAAGTAATGATGTTCCCACTAGCTTTCTTATACACACAAGCCTCATCAGCGTTCTTGATGAATCCAAATTTATTGACTTCTTCATCAAAACGGTGAATCCAACTTCTAGATGCTTGTTTCAATCCATAGATTGACTTCTTTAACTTGCATACTTTATTAGGATGTTGTGGATCGACAAAACCTTTAGGCTGAACCATATAGACATGTTCCTCAAGGTGTCCATATAGAAAAGAGGTTTTGATATCCATTTGCCAAATCTCATAGTCATAATATGCTACTATGGCAAATAATGTCCTAATAGACTTTAGCATCGCCACGGGCGAAAAGGTCTCATCATAATCAACCTCTTGAGTTTGAGTAAAACCTTTTGCTACAAGTCTTGCTTTATAAGTATCCAAGTTTCCATGCATATCGGTTTTCCTTTTGGAAACCCACTTACTTCCAACCGGTTTGGAGTTAGGAAGTTGAAGAAACACGGATCTACTCCCCACTAATGGGTCCTAGATCTAGTGAGTCAACAGGGTAGGATACGGTTAACTGCTAATACGATATGAACTCAATTGCCCAAAGTCCAATGACGAAGACCTGCAAAACAAACACCGTGAGCTCGTTACAGGAAGGACAAGAGGGGGGGTCTTCCCGTAACCACCCTCTGGCGTGAGAATAAGTACTGTTCTGTAGAAGATAAGCACTTAAGTAAATTGAGAGAGTACAGTGAGAGTGAATGAATACCTCATGATGAACGAGAGGGTATTTATAGCCGAAGGGTGTGGGAAGGTGATTAGGCCAGCTGTCCTGTTTAGAAGATGCTCTCATAACCGTCTGGACACGTGTCCTTATACGATAGGTTCAGCTTGTACGTTGCATGTGCATGTATAACAACCTAGACACGTGTCCCTCTGATATTGGGTAAAGGAATAATATGGTGCACGGTTATAACGGCCTTGCCAGGTGTCCCTTGTTAATTAGCTGAGAGATCACGTATTGTTCAAGAAAGCATCTTAGTAAACCTTCTGGAAGGTACTTAGTTGCTGACAGCTGTCCCGGGGCATTTCCTCGTGTTATTTACGCGAAAGGGTATTCCTTTTTTGCGGATGACTTTTGAGGGTGCCAGGATGCCTCCGCATGTACAATGAGAGTGTTTCTTCCTCAAATGATTTATGCGGATGGTTCATGCGTCCCGCGGGTGCCTTATGAGGGACTTCTAGTTGACCCGCGGGTATGACTTAAGGGTATTTGGGCTTTTTTGGTACCCTACCTCTATAAGTCCCCCCAGTCCAGTGTTTCTTCCGTGTGAAGTACTTTATGCGGGTGAAATTATGGACTTAATGCGTATTTGGGGGGTTTTGTTTTTTCAAGTTGGTAGAAAATATCTTCTGTTGTTGTGGATAATCATGAAAAAAGGACAAGTTGACCACTCGCAGGCGCGTGTGCAGGTGACAGGACGTTTATGACGGCTATCACTGTATCCGACTGTACAACTTTTTCTCTTTTTCGAATTTCCCGCGTGACGTGGCGATCATTTACTGGATGGTTTTTTCTCTCTCCATTGTTCGAATCCCATCGCATTAATTGTGGTGGGTATAAATAGAGGGAGTTAACTTGTTTTTAAAGTTTTATCGCCTTTGAATTTTGCCTACTAACTTGCTTCCTTTCTTTGAAACTTTCGATCTTCCTTTGAAAAAATCCAGTATTTTATTAAATGTTCCTTATAATGGCAGTTGTTCAATCTGAGGTCGGTGAGATAGAAGTTTACTGGGATCAAGAGGAATACCAAAAACTTATTACAACTTACGGTATTCCACCAGAGTGGGAACCGGAGTTCCCAACTGCCGGCTCTATTGCCAGTTTCCCACCTCCTCGGAAGATGGCTCTATATGCCGACTTTTTTGACCGTGGGAACTTTCGCCTTCCTATCAAAAAGTTTTTCCAACGAGTGGTCAAGGCATTTGGGATTCACTTATCTCAACTACACCCGCGTGCCGTCATGCGAATTCGTCACTTTGAGTTCGTGTGTATGGCACATGAGATAGTACCCGGTTAGACCGGTTCGTAGTTTTCTACAAGATGGCCAACCGGAACGGATGGTTTACTTGTCATAGCTTGCCGGATAGAGTTATTGGCAACGTGACCAAGGATACTTCCAAGGATTGGAAGAAGAAGTTCTTTTGGATTTCCGAGGACGTGGTGCCAGAGACCATGGTCCGTCATGCTGTTAATGATGCTCTCATCGACATTACTCCTGCTGCCCATGAAGAAGCGCGACAGGTTCCGCAAGCTAACTTCTTCACCCACACCGATGCGGGCACTTCCTGAGGAAGCCCTTGTATGGGCGGGTATGAGCCGCTTGTGGCCTTCTCCTTTCATGGAGCCTGTTTTTATTGAGCTAGACGGTCGTGAGTTTTACTACTTTGTTTCTCTGCCTTTCCGCTTTTTGAGGTTTTATTGCTAATGTTTTCGTTTGCTTTCAGGTTTTGGATCAATGCTGAACGCCCTAGATGATGGCAAGGGCTGCGTGGGTAAGACCGTTCGCGACGCAAAGGATACGCCTATCCTTGAAAGGAGTGCCAAATATTTCTTCTTTCCAGTCAAAGTGCGTGCCGAACCGGTTGTCTCGGAGACTATCTTTGATCAGGTGCGTACATCCTGAACCCTTCGCCCCTTAATGCGCTGACCTCCGACGGGACAATCGTCATTCTAAGTGACGATTCTGCCATCCTTGAGGAGGAAAGCTCTGACGATGCTTCTGAAATTTCATCTGTCTCTCATTTGCTGGCAGAACTTTACCGGAAGAGGCCCTTCCACGTATCTCAGGCGAATGACGCAGGTGCTAGTACTGCGGACGCCGGGAAGGGGCCGAAGACGAAGAAACGCCGAACACATCGTCCGAGGAAACCACTTGTTAACCTTGCGGAGCGTCTGGGGACGGTGACTGATGAGTTATTACTTGTTAAACTTGTTGTTTATCAATAATGAGATCTGACTATGGTTTTCTTATGCAGATCCGTCCATTGCTGAGGGTCATGCGGTTGGTAAGCGACCGACGCCAACCCCGGAATTTGAAAAACAACCGTCGCCTCCTCCAGAGAGGGAGGCGGATAGACCTGTTACCCCTTCTGCTGAAACAACTATGGAAGGGTCAAACATTCAGCCAGTGACTACCGGATATCTGGATTATCTTTTCCAGGGTGGGGATGTCAATGGTTCTCAACATGATAACCCTGAAGTCACTACTGAGGGCTTCAGGGTTAATGAGTCTCCTCTGCGGTCTACTTCTCAATTCTACTCTACTTCCTCGCCTTTCGCGTCGGGCGGGGAAGGAGATTTCATTTTTGGACCGTCTGCCCATGAGGTTGGGGGAGGTTCCTCGCAAGGTGCCCCACAACAGACTTCCTCCTCCCCTATTCGCCTCGGAACTTCAAGTTCTCAATTTTTTGGGAACGTTCAGTTGGGGGGGAGACTTCGATTTGTTTGTCCCACCTTGGGATATTGTCAATGGGTCTCGGGTTTCTAACCCCAAGACCTGCATAAGTTTTGTTGAGCACTGTATGCCACCGGCTGAAATGGCATACCAGCAAACTCGCTCCCGCCAAGATCTTCATACCGATTTATCTGTTTCTTTAAGCTTAACTTGTAGTCAGAAAATCTTGCGGGAGTGGCGGACAATGGGCGGGAAGGTGGGTGCGGCTTTTGAGGCTGTGAAGGTTGCGGAGAGGGAAGCTGAAGAGCAGCGAAAAGCAGCAGTCGTGGCAAAATGGAAACAAGTCGATGCTGAAGCTGCACTTAAGCTTGAAAAAGACCGAAGTGCTGCTGCTGCCAAGGGTTTGAAAGAGGCTTGTGAAAGGTCTAATGCCACTCTTGAAGTTTCCCGAGCTGAGACTCAAAGGAAAAAGGACGAGTTGGCGAAGGCATAGAACGAGGTGTCTCGTCAGAACTGAAAGATAAGACTGCTGCCGAAATGCTGTCTGCATATGACTCCCTTTTGCAATCTCAAACTGAAGCAAGCAACCGCGCCTCCGCCGAGTTGCAAGAACTTCGTGGTAGGGCGGAGCGCGCTGAGCGGGAAAGGCAGTACTTCCTCAACCGTGGTCTAGACTCAGTAAGATTTTCTTCGTATGTTGCTTTGTCTATGCACTTCAAGTTTTGTACTAATATATCACTTATGTTTTGTTGTTAGGTCATCCGTCATGTTAAAAAGAGTACGGAGCTTACTGATTGCTTCGTGAACTTAATGACTGCTTCAGAAGGCGTTGGCCAGGTGAAGGGCTTTAATGAAGGGTTAGAGTTTGACCAATCCGGACAGGCTATTGAGAGCCATCCGCTTCATGGTCTTGACGCGAAGCAAGAATTAGACATGCGGGTTCAAGAGTATAATGACCTTTTCTTTCCGCTGCAAAATATGCTTCTGGAGTTCACTTTGACTGAAGATGGTGTAAAACAATTGCGAGTCTATATTGATGATGAATGTGAGGACGATGAGTTCGAAGATGATTCTCCAAAAGCTCCGGAAGACACTTCGGCCCCTAACCCGTAGGATAGGTATAATAGCTAGAACTGAACGTGTAATTTGTTTTCATGTTTTTTGTAATCATCATTTTGAATATTAATGAAAAGAATTTCATGTATAATATCTCTTGTGAAATATCTTTCTTTGAATTTCGTACTTGTGTAAATTGGATGAAACTAGTGACGTGGCGGAGAGAGGTTTTAGGTGACGGTTGACAAGACGTGTAAAACGCCTTTATACAGCATGTCACGCTTTCCAAGTCTCCCGCCTGACGTGTCAGTCATCCCATGGTCAATATCTTCTCTTTCCTCTGTCAGTTAGACGGTTGAGTTAATTGCGATGAGTATAAATAGGCTTTGATGTCTTCAACCCATTCTTATCACTTGCATATTTTCTCCTTTACTCATATCAAAGAACTTTTTCCCTTTTTACATCTGTTTCCATATTTTATACAAAATGGCTGCCCAGAAGAAAAATCCACCCGCGATTCATGAAGTCGGGTGTGATATAAAAGATAAAGATTTCTAGGATGTTAAAAACGTATATGGCTTTCCACCGGAGTGGGAGGCCGAACGTCCATCTAAAGGGGCATTAGCGACCACGCCTCCGGCAAAGAAGATTGCCGTTTATCTTGATCATTTTACTACGGGTACTTCCGGTTACCCGTGACGAAGTTCGTTCGGTCGATTATGAAAGCTTATGGGCTTCACTTATCCCAAATTCATCCGTTTGGGATGTTAAGAATTCAACACTTCGAATTCTGCTGCCAAGCCCATAACTACGACCCATCCGTCAATATGTTTGCCATTTTTTTATAAAATGACGTACCGTGACGGATGGTATGGTTTCGCCACCACCGGGAAAGGTCCGGTTGGCTTCGAATGGCTTCGGAGCATTCACGGGTGGAAGTCGAAGTTCGTTTGGATTCGGGAGGACGTCATTCCATTTACAATGACTCGACGGAAACCGGAAGATGCGGCCCCCGAGATCCCGTCCATTAATATGAGGGTCATAAGTGGTTTGACACTTTGACCAAAACACTGACGCCCATGGGTCCTATTCACGAAGGAGCGATGGTTTGTGCAAAGATGAGTCGGTTATGGCCATTTCCTGCTTTGGAACCCTACTATGAGAACACTGACGGAGGTAAATTGTGACTTGTACCAATCCGGACTTTCCATTCTATTATTTTAATTTTTACTGATTGCAGGTGGAGATACAGTTTTTTCTACTCTGCTGGACAAGATGGGTGGTATGATGGTACGCCGCCTATTACACAACATGACGTGCCGTTCTTGGATCGCACGAAAAATAACTTTCTTTTCTCCACTACCCTCACTCCGGAGCCGATTGTCTCTGAGGCGATGTATGCCCAAGGTGAGGAGTTTGTCAAAAAATGCGAAGGTATTCTTCAACCCCGCCCTGTAACTTCCGTTACCTCAAGTGGAGTGATAGTTCTTCTTTCGTCTAGCGAGGAGTCATCACTCTGTGAAGGAGGGTTATCGATTGGTGCTACTAACCTTTCACATTCGACTGTAGGTTTGACCCGTAAACAAGATTCGAAGACCACTACCGACCCAACAACAGGAGAGGAGGGTGGTCCTCAATCCGTTGAGGGTGAACCTCAGGTTACAGATGCGGGAACTTCAAAGGTTGTCGGTAAGCGGAAAGCACAGCCTTCCGATGCTGCACCTAAGAAGAAGAAGAAGGAGAAGACCAAAGTCCTTGACTTGGGTGCTCGTCTCCGAGAGCTATCTGCCCGAGACGTTTCCAAAGGTAAGTTTTGAACCCTTATGATTCTATTTGGACTTATCGCTTATTGATAGCTTAAAAAGTTTTGCTTTGGAATTTTTCAGGTCTCAAGGATTCAACTGTTGCACAGCTTCTGACTCCACCAACCTCACCATTAAACACTATTCAAGAGCCGATCAACCTATCGGACACTTCTCCTATCAGGTAGACAGAGGTTGGTGGGGCTGATCAGTTCCGCACATCTCCACCCCATCATGAACCTTTCTTCCGCAATCAAGGTGGGGTCAGTGTTTTCACTTATGGGGGGGAAGGCTTCCTCATCTCAAGTGGAGGAGGATACTGCTCCGCATAATCCTCACCGGTCGCTGTGTCGAACTCAGTGTTGAGTGATGCGGACGTCTGTAGTAATATCTTCAAGAAAGTCTTCCTCCTGCTGAGAGGGAACGACAACGTCGCCGCATCCGCCAAGAGCTTTTAAACTCAAATTTGGTGAACACTGTTTCCACCAATCAAGAAATACGTCGTGATTGGTTGGCTATGAATGGGGAGCTGGAGGAAACCGAGCGTAACTTGTTAAACGCCAAGAAAGAAGCTCTAAAGGTGTTAACTGATGCTCGGAACAGTCATCAAGCTATGGAAGCTGAAAAAGCCAATCGCTTTGCTGCTGAGGAAGCCAAAGCTGTTCTTCAGAAGCAACTGGACGAACAAGCTGAGCTTATAAAGACTCTACAAGCTGACTCAACGGTCAAGGACAATCGCCTTTCCGACCTCAATGCTAAGAACCGAGACCAAGCCTTAGCTTGTGCTGGTCATAAGATGGATCTTATCCGGGCTCAGGCGGATAAGAAGTGGCTTCTATCGACAGCAATTCCCAAGGTATCAAGTCTATTTGCGTTAGATCAGGTCGGATGTGTATGTGCTTACCCTTGTTTATTTGACTTAACAGGTTATCACCGACGTTCGGAACAGTGACGATCTTGGGAACTGTGTTGTGGTGCTCCTCTGTGCTTCTGAGCAAGCATGCCGCCAGATGGGTTTTGAAGAAGGTTACCGATTTGGTTCTGAGGTTCGGCTTCCGAAGGAGTATATTTTGGCCGGCAAAGATACTGCTTCTATTCTCATTGAGAAGACCAAGGACTTCGATACTCTGAAGTTTTCCCTTGCCGAACATGTATAAGATCTTGCGGACAAGGAGGATGCAATAGAACAGTTAAAGGAGCTATTGGATCTTGACGAGGAGGAAGAAGAGGGTGAAGCTAATGATACCGCGGAGGATGAGGATGTCATCCCGTAAATATATATGTCTTTGCTGTAAAGATTTCTTTTGCTTGTAATCTCATTTGATTAGTTGAAGTCTTGTTTCCTTCCGGTGCACTTTGTCTTATGTACTATAATATAAGTGTCTGTCCGGAACTTTGTTTTTGTCAATAAAAGATTACAACTTATCAAAAAAACACATTAACTAACTCGATATTCTTCATACTTTTGGCATAAGCTTTCTTACAATAAAGAAAATTTCATAACTTGCTAATCTATGTGGGCACGCAGGCCAAAATAAAAGAGTAGATAAAGCTGCTACATATAGCACTTCTTTAATTGTGTTGCGTTCCAAGTTCGAGGGATTTTGGTCCCGTCCAACTTTTCCAACTTGTAGGCACCTTTAGATAACAATTGCTTGATCTTATAAGGTCCTTCCCAAGTTAGGGCCAACTTGCCCGGAGGCTCTTGGCCGGAAGCCTCGTTGTTGCGGAAGACAAAGTCTCCCGCATCGAATTCGCATGCCTTGACCCGCGAGTTGTAGTATTTTTGCAGCTGTCGCTTGTAATTGTGCTCGCGGATGGATGCTAATTCTCTTCTTTGTTCGAGTAAATCAAGATTCATCCTGAGTTCGCGATCGTTATCATTGATTAACAAAATCCTCGCGGATGGAATCCCGATCTCTGCCGGGATCATGGCTTCGGCGTCGTAGGTCAGACTAAACGGCGTCTCCAAGTTGCTAGAGTTCTTTTGGGTGCTGAAGGCCCAGAGTACATGGGGCAACTCGTCAACCCAACCGGTCCGTTTAGTACCCAACCTTCCCTTGATCCCTCCTTTGATAGTTCGGTTGGTCCTTTCGACCTGACCATTTGCTTGCGGGTGAGCTACAGATGTGAAGACTTGGGTGACCTGAAGTTCTTTCAACCATTCTTGTAGTCCGTTATCAGCAAATTGGGTCCCATTGTCACATACCAATTCCTGCGGGAGACCAAACCGGCAAATGATGAATTCCCAAAAGAATTTCTTAACACTTGATGTCGTTATTGATGCGACCGGTTTGGCTTCTACCCATTTGGTGAAGTAATCAATGGCCACTATCAAGAATTTGACTCGTCCTGGGGCTTTTGGGAAAGGTCCCATAATATCAATAGCCCATTTTTGGAATGGCCAGGTAGATGTTACCAGAATCAGCTTGTTTTTTGGGCGCAGGGTGTTGGGGGCATGTCGCTGGCATGAATCACACTTTCTGATTTCTTGCACAACGTCCAAATGCATGTCGGGCCAGTAGTCACATGCGTTCATGATCTTCGCCACTGTCATTCTTGGTCCCGCATGTAGCCTGCAAATGTCTTCGTGAATTTCTCAAATTAGGTAATTTGCGTCTTCCGCGTCTACACAACGTAGCAGCGGGCCAAGGAATGACCTCCGGTATAAAATGCCATCAGTCGTCTGGTAATTCAAAGCCTTGTGCTTGATCTTCCGAGCCTCAACCTTTCCTGCTGGAAGTGCTCCGGAAGATAAGTAAATTTTAATGGGTGTCATCCAAGAATCAACACCAGTTTGAATTACCAGGACTTAGTTTTGTGGAACGGATGGATGATCTAGAACTTCTACACGAATATCTTTGGCAAAATGCTCAAAATTCGTTGAAGCTAGCTTGCTAAGAGCATCCACTGATTTGTTTTCACTCCTCTTAATGTGAACAACATTGAAAGAGGCGTATTGGCGGATCAAGACTTTTGCTTGCGATAAATAAGAGGCCATGACATCATTCTTGGCTTCGTATGTTCCATTTATTTGTCCCGCAATTAGCATGGAATCCACCCGTGCTTCCAAGTGTTTTACCCCAAGCTTTCTCGCTATCCGCAGACCTGCCAGGAAAGCTTCATATTCCGCTTCATTGTTAGTTCCTTTGAAGTCTAGCTTTATGGCATATGTAAATTCGTGCCCCTCGGGGTTGACTAGCCTTAAGCCTGCACCACATCTTTCACTGCTTGATGCTCTATCCGTGAACAATGACCAAACTTGTCCTTGTTCCGGAGGTGCTTGGGGTTGTTGTTCGATCAAACACTCTTGTTCTTTGTGTTGCGGGACTTCTGTGATGAAGTCCGCCATCACTTGCCCTTTGATTGCCGGTCTTGGTTTGTACTCGATCGAGTGTTCACCCAATTCGATGGCCCACTTTGCCAGTCGCCCGGACAATTCAGGCTTACTCAACACGTTCTTGAGTTTATATCCAATTAGGACATTAATGGGATAACCCTGGAAATATCTGCGGAGCCGACGGGCTGCGTATACCAATGCCAAGACTAACTTTTCTAACATCGAGTATCTTGTTTCCGGGTCTGACAATGTTCTACTGACGTAATAGATTGGAGTTTGAACGTTCTTCCTATCTGTCAGTAAAACAGCCCCCACGGCAATGTCAGACGCCGACAAATATAGTATCAATGGTTCACCCACGTGAGGAGCAGTTAACGTGGGTAATTCCATTAAACACTTCTTGACTTCCTGGAATGCTTGTTCGGCTTCCGGAGTCCATCTGAATTGTGCCTTTTTGAGGCAGTTCCTTAATGTTGAGATGAACGGGTAAGATTTAGCAGCGTGGTTTGCTAAAAACCTATTTAATGCTACCAATCTTCCGTTAAGTGTTTGAACTTCTTTGAGGGATGCGGGGGATGGCATACGGGCTACTGCTTGTATCTTATCCGGATTAGCCTTGAAACCCGTGCCTGTAATGATTACCCCGAGGAACTTTCCTTCCTCCATCCCGAAGGAACACTTTGCTGGGTTGAGTTTCATGTTGATGCTTCTCAATGTTTCAAAAGTTTCCTCTATGTCCCTCAACATTTGTTCTTCTTCGATGCTTTTTATCACTAAATCATTCATATACACTTCGAGGTTTCGACTTATCTGAACCTTGAAGGCCTGATCCATCAGTCCTTGGTATGTGGCCCTCGCATTCTTTAATCTGAAAGCATCATTCTGTAACAGAATGTCCCTTGATCAGTACGGAATGTTGTCTTGTCCTCATCACCAGCTGCCATATGAATCTGGTGATAGCCTTTGTAAGCGTCGAGGAAGCATTTGAACTTGAATGGGGCCACAGCGTCTGCCTTTAAGTCTATTTTCGGAAGTGGGTAACAATCTTTTGGGCATGCCTTATTTAAATCTTTTTAATCTATGCACATCCTCCACGTTCCTTTGCTTTTCGGGACAATCACTGGGTTAGCCACCCAAGTTTGATACTTGATTTCCCGTATAATCCCAGCGTGCAAAAGATCTTGTACTTGCTCATTCATGGCCTTTGTTTGTTTCGGGCCCATCTTTCGCTTTTTCTGCACAATTGGGGTGATTAATGGATTCACCTTTAACTTGTGCTCCGAAATGTTCCGCGGAACACCTGTCATGTCCGCAGGCTGCCACGCGAAAATGTCGATGTTCTTTGTCAACAATTGCTTCAAGAAGGTTCGGACGATTCCAGAGATGGCTGGACCAATTACTACAGTTTGATCGGGGAATTTCTTGTTAAGAATCCATTTTTCTGGTTCTATCCTCTGGTTTTGTTTTGAAACCTTGCTCGGTCTTGAACTTTCGATTGTGAAGCAATGCCAATTAACATGAATTATTGCTACCCCAGTGCGGGTCGGAACCCCTACTGCTCCATGAGCTGTGGACGGATGGGCATTGAAATCACCAATTGCCTCTCGTCCAAGAATAATATCATGTTTGGAAGTTGCCGGTAAAACTAAAAATTCGACTTCTTCAGTTCTTGAATGAACCCCGTCACTCAGTGTGACCGGGAATGTAATGACACCGCGCGGTTGCATTATCTCCGCGCCAAACCCAGAAACGGGTGCATGAATGGGTCGTAATCTTTCTTTGTCATCTTCCTCCAGCTGTTCGAAGCATTGTTCGTACATAATGTCGGACGTACTACCGGTGTCAAAGAACACGTACTGCGATCGATAGTGTCCGAAAAGAGCCGTGATTATCATAGGGTTCTTGTTGCACGGTCCTCCTCTGATACGTGGAAAAATAACTGGTTCATTTTTCCACTCTTCATCCGCAAACTCTTTCCTTTTGCCATTAATCTGCTGGCCTCCCTGAATCATGTGGATGTTCAGATCTTTTATCTACCTTTTGGCCGGGCCCTGATTATCCTTTGTGGGAGGTTTACCAGTCCCTGGTCTTACACTTTTGACCAAGTGATCCAATTTTCCATTCTTTACAGCTGCCTCTATCTCATTTCTTAGGGCCACACACTCATTCGTATTGTGCCTTGCTTCATTGTGGTACGTGCAGTGTTTCTTATTATCAATGAACGATTTCCTTGGTAATGGTTGAGGCTTGCGGAAAGTTAAATTCTCAGTTGTGAGGAATTCTGAGGGAGTTTTGATAACTGAGTCCAGCTGCTGTTAGAAGATCGTGCCGGAAAATTACGCTTGTTCTTGTTACCGATCAGAGATCTCGCATCGAACTACTTCGGTTGGTCTACGGTTGGTTGTAATCTTGACCAGATTGTTCCTTTTGCTTGTCTATTCGGTCTCGGAGTCTGAAACTCAACCCTTGGCAATTGTTTCTGGCTGCTGGACCCCAATGTCTTCTCGGTTCTTGGAAACAACTTAGCTGCTGTCATGATTTCATCCCAAGATTCTGGCATTCCGTCCTTTCCAGTTAGTGTGCGAATCAAGGCATCACTATGGACGTTTTTGCGGAATGCTCCCCGCAGCATATCTTCACTAACCCCACCGATGTTAAGGCTCTCGTTATTGAAGCGAGTAATGAAGTCCTCAATGGACTCATTATTTCGCCTTTCAACATCTAATATTTCCGAAGGGTCGCGTGTATGCTTTCTTTGTTGGCTGAAGTGTTGAGAGAATTTTGCTACAAAATCCTTCCAACTTTTGATCTGTCCTCATGGTAGCTTTTCAAACCATTCTTGCGCCGTCCTCGTGAATGTGAGTGCAAACATGTGACACCAATATGGAAGAGTCCAACCACTGACTCCTCCAACTGCTTCAAATCTCAGCAGATGATCACTAGGATCCGTCATTCCACTATATGTTCCGACAGATGTTGGAATTTTTGCGTTTACCGGGAATGGTGGTCATCGCGATGGCCGGATTGAACTTAGATTTTTCTCTGAAAGATTCCGGACGGTAAGGTTTAAGAAAATCATGTTCCGCACTACTATAGTATTCCGCATGACGGACAGCTGGTCGTGGACAACTAGCCCCTCCATATGAAGGGAGGCGGCTATCTCCGCTGTAATAGCTTCCTTCCGGACGATATGTTGAATCATGTCCGTCTAGTTCGTCCTCATAGGATAGTACCCGCATGTCTATGCGAGGACGAGGACATAACTCCGGATCTCATCCAGGTTTTGTTCTGGTGGTTGGCTATACTGAATGTGACTTCCCCGTATGGGTGGGGAAACTGATCTCCTGGGAGAGTCATCGTACGTTAGGATACGAGCATGAAAATGTTCATTTCGTACCCTACGATCATATTCAGCAACCAGACTTTCTTGTTGAATGCGGAGCCATTCTTCTGGAGACAGAAGTCCTCCAGATCTAGAGCTATGTTGCCGACCTCTCCTTGGAGCAGAGTCACCAGAATTTTCATCCAGACCTAACTCTGAGTGAGTTCGATTAGCATCTCTGATAATTCGGTCCAGGTCTCCGAGATCTTAACCTCTTGGAGCTGTAACATGCCCGAAATCAGTAGCTGGTGTAACAACATTTCCGGTGTCTACCGGGGTAGCACCTTCCTGTTGAGCAACAACCCCCAATCCATCGAACCACCCAAGGAAAAACTTCCCGGGTTGACGGCCTCGGTTCTTGTGACAGGGGTTGATTTTCGAGAAAACACAGACGTTGCTCCTTCACGTGTTTCGAGGTTGGGACCACGTGAAGATTGTGCTGGATTCTCCGTCGGCCCTTTAGGTAACTGATTCATATCGTAAAAGAGGACAAAAATTTTTTTTTGTTGTTCTAACAAAGACACGGATGGCGCCAATGAAGAAACACGGATCTACTCCCCATTAATGGGTCCTAGATCCAGTGAGTCAACAGGGTAGGATACGGTTAATTGCTAATACGATATGAACTCAATTGCCCAAAGTCCAATGACGAAGACCTGCAAAACAAACACCGTGAGCTCGTTAGGGGAAGGACAAGAGGGGGGGTCTTCCTGTAACCACCCTCCGGCGTGAGAATAAGTACTGTTCTGTAAAAGATAAGCACTTAAGTAAATTGAGAGAGTACAATGAGAGTGAATGAATACCTCATGATGATCGAGAGGGTATTTATAGCCGAAGTGTGTGGGAAGGTGATTGGGCCAGCTGTCCTTTTCAGAAGATGCTCGCATAACCGTCTGGACAAGTGTACTTATACGATAGGTTCAGCGTGTACGTTGCATGTGCATGTATAACAACCTAGACACGTGTCCCTCTGATATTGGTTAAAGGAATAATATTAGCCATGTGCACGGTTATAACGGCCTTGCCAGGTGTCCCTTGTTAATTGGCTGAGAGATCACGTATTGTTCAAGAAAGCATCTTAGTAAACCTTCTGGAAGGTACTTAGTTGCTGACAGCTGTCCCGAAGCATTACCTCGTGTTATTTACGCGGAAGGGTATTCCTTTTTTGCGGATGACTTTTGAGGGTGCCAGGATGCCTCCGCATGTACTATGGTTTCTTCCTCAAATGATTTATGCGGATGGTTCATGCGTCCCGCGGGGGCCTTATGAGGGATTTCTAGTTGACCCGCGGGTATGACTTAAGGGTATTTGGGCCTTTTTGGTACCCTACCTCTATAGAGGTGGTACAACCAAATCCCATACTTGGTTGTCATGCATGGATTGCATCTCAACGTTCATAGCTTCAAGCCATTTGTCACAATTAGATTGTGACATTGTATCACGGTATGTGGTGGGTTCATCCGAATATACCACATAGCATCCATCCATGAAAAATCCATATCTTTCAAGTGGATTACTAATTCTACCAGATTTTCGAACGTTTTGCGTGTCTTGATCAACCACTTGATCATTCTCAACAACCTCTTGTTGAGTGCTAGTATCAACCAAATGTGTATCGGCTTGTGGTTCTCGATCCTCCTCGAGTTCCACCGTTCTACTATTTCTTTCCATAAGGAACTTAGTTTCCAAGAACTCGGCCTTTCGAGCGATGAACCCCTTTTGCCCGGTTGGGTTGTAGAAATAATAGCCCATAGAGTCTTTGGGATATCCTACAAAGATACACTTAGTGGATCGGCTTTCAAGTTTGTTTTGGGTGTTGTGCTTAACATAAGCCTCACAACCCCATACCTTTAAATATGACAATGATGGAAACCTTCCATGCCATATTTCAAAAGGTGTCTTGTCCACTTTCTTGGTTGGTGCCATATTTAGAATACGGGCTGCCGAGAGCAATGCTAAACCCCAAAATGATATAGGCAATGTGCTTCTAGCCATCAAAGATCGAACCATATCCAATAGAGTTTGATTTCTCCTTTCGGACACACCATTATGTTGTGGTGTTCCGGGTGGAGTGAGTTGTGAGATGATTCCACAACTCCTAAGATGATCTTGAAAAGCATCACTAAGGTATTCACCTCCACTATCGGAATGAAGTACTTTGATGGTTTTATTGAGTTGATTCTCTACTTCACTTTGAAAGACTTTGAACATTTCAAAGGCTTCATCTTTGTGTCTTAACAAGTACACATACCCATAATGACTATAATCATCGATAAAGGTAATGAAGTATCTTTCACCATTCCTTGTCATTGTCTTAAAAGGACCACATACATCCGAATGTATGATATCTAATAAGTTTGTTGCCCTTTCTTTAGTTCCACTAAAGGGTTCCTTGGTCATCTTTCCTTGTAAACAAGATTCACACTTATCAAATGAATCATCATTTGATTCCAAAAGACCATTCTTTTGAAGTGTACTTATGCGACCCTTGTTTATGTGACCAAGGCGACAATGCCAAAAATAAGTCTTACCCAAATCCATTTTGAGTTTCTTGATGTTTGATTGGTACAACATGTTATCAAAGGATGTGTTATCATGAACCAATTCATAAATTCCATTAGACGGCATCGCTTTAAAATAAAAGACATCATTCATGGAAACACAAATACCACTGTCTACAAACTTCAAATCATAACCACATTGTCTTAAAAGAGAAACGGAGATAATATTCCTAGTCAAACTAGGAGCATACAAAATATTTTTCAAAACAACTTCCAAACCATTTGAAAGCTTCAAAATATAGTCTCCTTGGGCTTCGACATCAACCTTTGCTCCGTTGTCCAAGAAGATACTTGTATCTCCTTTCTTGAAATGCTTATTTCTTTTGAACTCTTGCAACAAATTGCAAATATGAGTTCCACATCCGGTATCCAATACCCATGTGTTAGAAGAAATAACATTAAGATCAATATGAATCATGAAAGTTGTACCCGAGGTATGCCCCGCATCCCTCTTTGTTTTCAACTCTTTGAGATAGGTTGGAAAATTTCTCATCCAATGTACTGTCTCACCACAACCAAAGCACGGGTCCTCCGAGCTAACCTTTAGCTTCTTTTCCTTTGGTTTGGTTGGTTCCGCTTTAGCCTTTCCTTTGTACTTACCCTTGATGTGTACCTTACCTTTGGCAACCTTTGCCTTAGGTTCCGGGTGATGCCTCTTCTTATTGCCACCTTCATTGATCGTGAGAACTGGTAAAACATTTTTACCCATTCCCGCATCGGCCGTTTTGAGCATTGAGTGAAGCTCACCAATGCTTTTATCCCATCCATTCATGTTATAATACATGACAAAAGTCTCAACCCTTTTAGTTAGACCATTAAGGATCAAATCCGTGGCTAACTCTTTTGAGACGGGACAATTAAGCCGTTCAAGCCGATCAATGTGGCTTTTCATCTTAAGCACATAAGATGAAACCGATTGGGTTTCTTCCATATGACATGCATGAAGCGCTCGAACCGTTTCGAAGCGTTCCACCCTAGCTTGAGTAAGGAACATTTCCTTAAGTTAGGTGATCATGTCATATGCCCCATGATGTTCAAAATCCTTTTGAATCTCGGGAATCATAGTTCCCAACATGAGACAAGAAACTTGCACCGAATCCTCGGTGTATTTCAACCAATCGTTATAGGCATCTAAATCATCAACGTTTGGTTCATCGGGAATAGAATCGTCCAATATGTTGGACCTTTTTTCTTTTTTTGGGTAAAGGGATTCACCCGGTAAAATGCATTCCACACAACCAAAAATTACAAGTAATATGACAGAGTGCCATATTAGTTCTCATGTATGACATGCCATACAAGAGTAAATAAAACCAAAACCACCAAACACTGGTAAACACAGCTAAAGCTTACACAAGAACCAAGTAAATAAACAAAACAAAAACAAATCAACCATTATCATCAATTTGGTGGGAAACTCCCCGCGGAAAGTGCCAATCCTCGAGAACCCGATTAACCCGTTCAGAATTCTTGAACTTTAGAGTCATAAGCTTTAGGCGCGGACCTTTTTTCTTGTTTGAGAACAATTCTCAAATTTCGATACCAATCCATAAAATTGTTATGGTCAAGACGATCCTTATCAAGTATAGCTCTTAGTGATAGGTTATGCACGGGTGGGATAATTGCATTAGGTGGATTGTTGATTGCGGACATCTACACAATTTAACAAAGCTCAATTTTAGTATTTTCGATATCAATTAACTAATTTTAATCTTTAATACCCTTTATGTCTTTAAGACAATTAATGATTAAAATCTAGAACCCAACGTTACATTCACATAGTAGTTAGGTGACCTTTATCCCACTATTGAATTAACAAGGTAGTCAACGTTTGACGATTGCAACCCTTTGCAACTTCTAGTTTTATGGGATCAGTTAAACATCATATGTTTAGTTGGCATGTTTAATCCCATCAACACCTTTGTACACCATGCTTCAGTAACCCTATTGACGTGGTTTCCAAATCAAGTCGCCCTACTTACACACACATGTGAATTTGACATACAAGTGGTTAGGTAACCTTTATCGCACAAATATGGCAAACCCACCTCAAACTCATAAGGTTTCTCCAATGTGGTTAGGTGACCTTTATCCCACATCGAGTTGCCAAGTGATTCTGGTGTTGTATAAAAGGATGGTGTTTAACTTGTTTTAAAAGGGATTTAAGTTTTCTAAATTCTAGATTGGAAAACTATTTATGTACCTTGCATTTGCATACATTCAAATGTATGGTACTTTGTTTGAAAACCAATTTTTGAAGTTCCTTTTAATAAAACCCATTTTATTGTGAAATCATTAACCCTTAATAAAACCAATTTTATTACCTAATGATTTCTAAGGAACCAATTTTATGCAAGTTGTTGATATTAAGTTGTTAATTATCCTTATCCAAATAAGATAAAACAAAATATATAAATCAACAATGCAAGCATAAATAAACAACCACAAGTTCATAACCATAGTCTCCTAATCTTGGCCACACTTGTTGACCGAAACAAGTGTGCCAAAAGTCTTTCTAGGGACCAAATGCACAAAGGCATGACCAAATGAACAAAGTCCTGTCCAAGTGAACAAAGGCATGTGTCAGTGAACTCCCACTTGATTCCGCATCCAAATGCTTGAAGTGTCCACTTTTGTGTTGTGACTTCTCCACTTTATTTGGGCTTCCTCTTGGGCTCCAACTTCAGCTCCTAGCTTTATTGTTTGGGCATTGGTCTTTTGGGCTAGAATCCCATTAAGGACTATGAGGTCCATTAAGGCCCAAAACCAAAACCCCAACTTTATTACAAACCAATATGAATGAATAAATAGATTACAAACCAAAATATTAGAATATAACAACCAAATTGAATATTGAATCAATCACAACACAAACACACATCCAAACATAAGGTCTTGGCTAGGTTATGAACATCCAAATGCACATCCAAATATGCTAGTATTACATCTCTAAATGGTTCCCCTTTTGAACCCCAAACTTTCGGCCGAGGATAAGAAAAAACAAAAGTTTCGGGTTTTGTCCAAACAAAACAACCAATCATCCAAATGACTTAATTCTTCAAGATTATCACATGCATGTAAAGTATAACCTTGAAGAACCAAGGGGTAACCAAAAGCCCCAAAAATTTCGGCCATATGGTGAACCACAAAACCCGAAAAAGTTTTAGATCAATTGATACATGTATCCGTATAAGCGGCTCTTGATGCCATTGTTGGGTTTTAACAAGATTATAAAAGTCATATAAACTCATTTAAATGAAAAACGCAGCGGATTAATTAGTTTAAAATCTTGTTATATTGATTAATATAAAACCCGTTTTATATGTAATACGCAAACCCCGGATCCAAATACGAATTACATGCATACCAAAACCAACATCCATAGGGGATTTATGTAATACAACCTTTCAAGATGCAATAAAGTGAAGGAGATGATGATTTGGAAAGCTAGCCTTCAATGGAGAAGAGCCTCAAGCTTGTATACCCTCCAAGCCTTCAACAAACACCTTGTATGCTAGGATTTGTACTTAGAAAGCCTCCTTCTTGTTCTTGTTCTTCCTTGGCCGAAATTAGGAAGAAAAGAGAGAGAGAGATTGCATGTTGTGTGTGAGAGAGAAAGTGGTTATGGATAATAACTCTTGAACCAACTAGAAGAGATGCATGTCTTTGGTAATAACAAATAATAAAGACAAGAGAGAGGGGGGAATGTGGGGGGGGGGGCACCTTTTGTTTTCCACCAACAATTTCAAATTTTCAAGTATCATTATTTGTTACACCTTGCTATGTATGTTAAATGCAATATAACATGGCAAGGTAATATGCATCATGTGACATATCTTTCATGCTAGTTATTTAACCAACTTAAACAACAACATGAAATGTATTCTCTCATAATATAAATTATCCATATAATTTATATATTACACAAGTGCAAATATCTAGAAACCTATTTCTAAATATTCTAAGTGTTTGATATTTATTTGTTAGATCATATCTTAAACAAATATCATGGTGTTTGTCTAGCTTGTTATTGGGTATGACCCGACTTGGATCATAACGTACTAGCCACATCAACTCTAATATGTGTCTTGGGCAGACCGATTCCTACACTAACCACAGGTCAGAGCAATATAGTTCAAAGGAATTCATAGATGGAGCATATGGGATATGATGTTAATTTACAAGTCTTCAATTTCCACATTTAAGGCAAAGCTAGAGGTTCAGCCGTAAGATTCTCGTAGCGTTTTCAACCAGGAGGGTTTCTTAACAAAGTTTTGATGAGAATTTTAAATTCACTAAAACAAGGGTTAATTAGGATGAAAAATTTCAGTCGTGGTAGTCCAGGGCTCCTGGTCATTAGTAACTTTAGATGACAGAGTTTAGAGTTCCAAGAATTTGTTTTAGAAAAAGGTTTACACAATGGAATCCCATCTCACACCAATGTACCTATAGATTCACGATTACGTTCTGGACGGTACTCGTCAATTTATCTTACATTGGGGTGTTATATCCTTTCCATTATGCCTTTATAAGATTATAATATCCTAAATAGAAGTTGTGAAAGTCAATGAGATAATGCCGAAATCATAGGAAGGAGTGAACTTGTTGTCGATGTATTCGGTGTTTTACTAAGCCTGGTAATCACTGCCACTCCTTGGTGTCACCCAGGGTGCTGGCGTGTAACGACTCCCCTCATGCCTCCTCACCACCCATTAGTGCTAGACCGACCTCTTCCAAATTAGTGATGGTTTCAAAAGACATATCAGGATCTGAAGCAACACATGAGATAACAAGTTAAAGGATGTGTTATCAGCTAGGGACGGTGACCTAGTTATTGTAGGAATACCAATGACATGGTGTGTGAATGCTACATATGTATGTAGTGCAATGCATGATAACTATGTACTGATGTGTTGACACGTTCGAAAAATTGTTAGCTTCGAAAAGGTTATAGACTAGTTTTTTTTAAAACAAACCGAGTTCACTATAACAATGGATCTTATACCAATCTATCACACCCTCAAATTTCGACTAATGGAGTTTAACCGCGAGGCGTGTGACATACCAGGATCTAGCTCATTTGTTATACCAAACATCCAATTCAAATATTTAAAATATTATTTAGGTCTCATTCAAACATGAGAAAATAAAAACCAAACCATACAAATTATATTTTTGCGGAAGCGTAAAGTAAATGGTTTAAAATAATAAACCACGTGCTCAAACATGCACAACCCATCAAATGTAAACAATGTGAAATAAAAGTCATGTGACAACTGTGACTCCTGACATAGGCAATTCAACCCACTCCTTAACACATCTAGCAACCTGGGCAAGTATTAATACTCAAGGGTCAACACGAGGTTGGTGAGTTCATAAGTTGTAGTAAAAAGTAGTATGTACATTATAGATAGTATAGGTAGCATAAGTAGTGTATGTATAAGTAGATTTAGCACTTTTCAGATATACCAGGGTAGCTAACCCATTTACAAGCTACTAGACGTTTGAACCGAAGCTGACTATATGTATGTCTTCTTACTAGGTCAATCACCATCACCGGCATAAAAAAGTTAGGTAAATATAACACCCATTTTACGACATCACAGTCATGCTAGCGCGACTAGCCAGGGTGGGGTTTGTCAAACCCAGTAGTACTACTCCATATAACCCCGCGATCCCATCCTATCGGTTCAAGGTAACGTAAGGGCTTTAAGTGATATAAGGGCATCTAGTATAAACTTGTGATAGATAAGAAACTACGTAAATACAAAACAAGTCGCTACGTTTTCCTCCAGAAAACCAGTATGTAAGTATATCCATGTTTTCTCCCCAAAAACAAGTATAGGAAAATGGTGTGTTTTCAATCCAGAAAACAAGTATACGAAAATAGTTGTGTTTTCAATTCAGAAAACTATGATAAGTGTTTTGTGTTTTCAATCTAGAAAATAAGTATACAAAAATAGTTTTGTGTTTTCAATCAAGAAAACAGGTAGGGAACATGCATGAACTCACCTGGTGTCGAGTGTAATAGACTTTTCTCACAACCAAAAGGGTGCACTAAACTCGCTAATCGTTACCTAGTACAAGTGTTTAAGTTATGAAAATGTGTTCAACAACACATGACTCTAAAACCCATGTATGGTCTCACACACAAACACAAACTTGACACGATGACTCTTTGGTGATAATAAGTAATGTCAAATGTACAAAAAAAAAGTCTTAACATGTATCCACACATCATATCATGACAAATAAACCAAATATTCATCATACAACTCAACTTATGATCATTCAGTTCACGAGACAGATAATGGCATGTACAAACTGATTTTATTCACTACGTAAAACTTATGGAAACTTATACAAACTTTAACACAATAGCATATAAGAATTAGATTTCTCAAACAATTTTTATTATATTTTCTCATGCGTACAAAACTCACAATAATTCAATCATTGCAGATAGGTACCAAAAGTTCAGCAGATTGTGCAACAAAAAGTTGTTTCATGGTTCTCTCAACTCATTTATCCATTGTGAAAGGCCAATTGGGTTGTCTTTTAGACTCATAATTCTTAGTTTCAGAAGTGGAACCAACTCATTTGGCTTTGTTAATCTCAAGTAATGACATCTGAAGACAGACCAGAATTTGAATCCCCGCATCAGCTTTGACACATGTTTTTGTATAATCATAAAAACTATTCAAAGCTTGTCCAAAATTACAGAATTTAATTCTATGGAAACTAGACTCAGAATACTAAATTCTAGAATCAATAATCATCGTTTACCATCAAGTTACAAACCAATCAATAAATGAGAACGAATCTGTCAGCAAACTGTTGTCATCAAAACTCAAACTCTAACATGTGTGTGGCATCTCTATGGTTCTAATCCATCAATTAACATCATAATTATCATATTACAGAACTTTGAACATTTAAGGTTTATCAATAACTCATCAAAATCATTAAACTAAAAAGAAATTAAAGATTAATCTTTACTTGTTATGCATGTAGAATTGATGGATGATCAAGAAACACCGTCAATTGCATTTAGTTGGCATGATTAAAGATGATGAAGGTTGGGTTGGGGTTTCACGATCGTAAGAAAGGGAGAGGGAAGAGAGATCAGCTGGTTAGAAGGGAATTAGGGTTAAGGTTATTTTATTTAATATTAGTTTAATCTAACTTACAGGAATGGTCTTTGTTGAAACAATTTTTGACTTAAACGAACTTTTTAACAACGAACCGGGTTATAACGAAACGTTATGACTAAAACGTTAGTCTAAGTTTCTAAAAGTGAACTCTCGTTGTTATGCTGTGAATAATACTTCATAAAAGCCTAAAACATAGAAGTTACGCGCAATTGATCGAAATTTAACACAACAAGCTTCTTAAGCACATAATCATTTAACGTGTATTTCAATTAGATAATATTATAAACATATACTTGATGTATTACTTTTACATAATAACTGAAAGCATTTTAAGCGAGCATAATGTACTAAATCATGTAACACAAAAAATCATCTTGCACGTAATAATTATATCCGAATTATTCAAACATATCTTATTCAACATTAATCACCAATGTGTACTGACAGACTCATGTGTGTGACTCGTTTTTGACTCGTGTAAATGTTATGCATGACTGGTAAGATAACGGAGTTTGGGTTAACGGTGTTAACGTGAAAGTGCAGGGTGTCACACCTAAATTGTGTTTGCCCGAGTCTGTTGATGTTGATCTTGCAAAATTGATTGATAATTCTGATTGTGACAGTGAGGTGTGTGTAAATGTGATTGAAGAGGTGTTTTGTGAATCAAAGAGTGAAAAATCAAACTTAGTGGAAAGCAAAGTGATTAAAACTGATAAGGTTGAGAATTGTTAAAACAGTTCAAAACACTATTTTTCAAGAACAAGTTTTTACCATAAAAACCAAAATCATGGCTTAACAAACATCATGTGTCTAGAAACAAAAATTCAAATGATTTAAAGAAGGTTACGTTTATGGGTGGTAAAACATCTAAGAGTTAGAAAGAGTCAATATTTAAAACTCAGTCAAATCGGGATTTTTTCAAACAAAAGATTGAGCTTGATCATGCTCAAGGACCTTCGGTTGGTAAGTTTATTGACCGGAGAAGGTGCTTTAACCGTAATGAGATAGTACATATGTTCTATATATGCCCTAATCATCTTAACCACGATCATGGTCACAATCAAAAGAATGTCACTGGTAAACCTAGTGTTAAACTAGTAAAAGTTGTCAAGGCTGCTCCACCAAGATTTGTTTCTACAAAAATCTTGAAAAAAAATATGGAAAAGGTTGAACATCTTAAAACAAGTGTTTTTGAATCTGGTGAGAGTTCAAACGTTAAAACCAGAAATTTTTATATCAAGAAAAACTCTATTGGGCAAAACTGGGTGGCTAAAGCTAAAAGTGTTGATCTGAGATTTCAAGTGTTAGTTATTTGATTATATCATTTCAAATGAATCAAAATTTGATGAGTCTTATGAGGAATTGTTTGGAGATAAATTCAAACAACCTAAGACCAAGAAGGCTTCGGTTTCCTTGTTTCACTAACCTGCTTACTGTCTGTGCAAGGGCTTCCAGGATCTCAAGATTCGCGTTGGATAAATGATAGTGGAGCCTCTCGGCACATAACAGGTACCCTTAATCTACTTTTAATGTCAAATCAATCAAAGGAGGGTATGTTGGAAATCAAAGAGGACAAGTTGTTGGAGAATGAATACTGTCAAATAGGATGGTGATGTTTGATAAACTGAACTAAATCATTGATTTGGTGATCAAATTGTTAAGTATTTCACAATATGTGATAAGGAGTTCTCAAATCATTTCACCAACAAGGAGTGTATGAATTTGAAGTCGGGATTCAAAATATCTAAAGAGTGGCATCTGATGCGTGCCCCTCGAGAGAATGATCTCTATATTCTCAACATGGGTACTGCTACTACTTCTTCGCGAACGGCTCAGTGTTTCATCTCCAAAGCATCAGAAAAGGAATTTGTGTTATGGCATCATAGAATGGGTCATATTCATGTGAGGAAGATGAACTACCTAGTTCACAATCAACTGGTTGATGGGGTAAATGTCAAGGGCTTTCACTTAGATAAAGATTGCATTAGCTACAAGAAAGGAAAGAAAAAGAAGAAGTCGCATCCAAACAAGCTGGTTAACTCAATTAACTTACCTTTCGAGTGTTTACACATGGATCTCTTTGGTCCGGTGAATGTCAAACTATCATTGGAGAGCTATACTATCTAGTGGTCACCGATGATTATTCAAGATTTTCGTGGGTAATGTTTTTAGACTCCAAAGATGAGACTTTTGATTGCTTAATGGTCTTATTCAAGAAGATGGAGAACTTGTACAACTTGCCAATCAAAAGAATCCTAAGTGACAACGAGACCGAATTCTAGAACAACAAGATGCTAGAATACTGCAATGAACGTGGGATTCTTCATTAGTTTAGTGCACACTATACTCCACAACAAAATGGGTTTGCTGAACGGTAGAATCGTACTTTGATTGAAACTACTCGCACCATGTTAGCTGATTCTAAACTACCTATAGTCTAAACTGCCTACAGTCAATCGTACTTTGTCAACCTTTTTTGAAGCATCCCATTCAAAAAATGGGCTAGAGCACACTCTACAGTCAATTGTTTTAATATAATGACATCCAACAGTGTGAAGTCCATAAACGCACTATCTGTGGATCCACGAAAAGCAACAGTCGTCAAACTCAGGGATTTTTAACGAACTCCTCCGCAAATGGTATTTTGAAAGGTGTCAATTAGCAGGTAATATTCATCCATCATTGTGTTATAATAATATTTATGTGTATACAGTCTTATACATATGGTTTTTATCAGCCAAAAATACACACGTTTTGACAAAATGGGCTCACGCTAAAGTCTGTAGAAGGGTTGAAATTTTCCGCAAGTGTAAGGGGGTCAACGAACATAAATTTAGTATTCATGATGAAGTACATTGTCGAAGGTTGATTCAGAGGTGAGAACATGCACATGTCGAAAATGGCAGTTATATGGGTTATTGTGTGGCCATGTGGTTTCGGTATGCAAATCATTATAGCAACGTGGCTTTTTTCAATGGGCTATAGATTGGTTTAAAAGAGAGGTTCATATTGCAACTTATGTGGAGTCAATAAATCATGTTGCGAAGGAATATGAATGGGAGGGTGAACATAATATTTTATTTCCGCCATACATGGATAAAGAGGTCGGTTGTTCGCAAGAAAGCAAATGTATACGGTCTCGTGAAGAGATTGAAGAACCTATCGGTCCCGTTTGATCTCTCAATTCAGTATGTCGCAACCCACACAAACAGTGTTGACAAGAAGGTTAACGACGTGACTAGATTGGAAAAGAATAATTGTAGATCTTAACATAAGCCTCACAGCCCCATACCCTTAAATATGATAATGACGGAACCTTTCCATGCCATATTTCAAAAGGTGTCCTTTCCACTTTCTTGGTTGGTGCCATATTTAAAATACGGGCAGCAGAGATCAGTGCAAAACCCCAAAATGATAGAGGTAATGTGCTTCTAGCCATCATGGATTGAACCATATCCAATAAAGTTCGATTCCTCCATTCAGACACACCATTATGTTGTGGTGTTCCAGGTAGAGTAAGTTGTGAGACAATCCCACAACTCCTAAGATGTTCTAGAAACGCATCATTGAGGTAATCACCTCCTCTATCGGAACGTAGTACTTTGATTTTTTTGTTGAGTTGATTTTGTACTTCATTTTGGAAGACTTTGAACATTTCAAAGGCTTCATTTTTGTGTCTTAACAAGAACACATACCCATAGCGACTATAATCGTCGGTAAAGGTAATGAAGTATCTTTCACCATTCCTTGTCATTGTCCTAAAAGGACCACATACATCCTAATGTATGATACCTAATAAGTCTTTCGCCCTTTCATTAGTTTTATTAAAGGGCTCCTTGGTCATTTTTCCCAATAAACAAGATTCACATTCATCAAATGAATCATCACTTGATTTCAAAAGACCATTCTTTTGAAGTGTATGAATGTGATCCTTGTTTATGTGACCACGGCGACAATGCCAAAGAAAAGTCTTACTCAAATCCAATTTGAGTTTTTTGGTGCTAGATTGGTACAACGAGTTATCAATGGATGTGTTATCATGAACTAATTCATAAATGCCATTAGATGGCATCGCTTTAAAATAAAAAAGACATTATTCATGAATGCACAAATACCATTGTCCACAAACTTTAAATCATAACCATATTGTCTTAAAAGAGAAACGGAGATAATGTTCCTAGTCAAACTAGGAGCATACAAAATGTTTTTCAAAACAACTTCCATGAAGAGACTTGTATCTCCTTTCTTGAAATGTTTATTTCTTTTGAACTCTTGCAACAAGTTGCAAATATGAGTTCCACATCCGGTATCCAATACCCATGTGTTAGAAGAAATAACATTAAGATCAATATGGATCATGAAAGTTGTACCCGAGGTTTGCCCCGCATCCCTCTTGTCTTTCAACTCTTTGAGATAGGTTGGAAAATCCCCTTTCCAATGTCCTATCTCACCACAGCCAAAGCACGAGTCGTTTAAGCTAACCTTTAGCTTCTTTTCCTTTGGTTTGGGTGGTTCCTCTTTAGCTTTCCCTTTGACGTTACCCTTGATGTGTCCCTTACCTCTAGCAACCTTTGCTTTAGGTTTCGGGTGATGCCTCTTCAGTGATTGTGTTTCTTCCATAAGACATGCATGAAGCGCTTGAACCCTTTCAAAGCGTTCCACCCTAACTTGAGTAAGGAACATTTCCTTAAGTTGGGTGATCATTTCATATGCCCCATGATTTTCAAAACCCTTTTGAATCTCAGGAATCACAGTTCCCAACATGAGACAAGAAACTTGCACCGAATCCTCGGTGTATTTCAACCAATCGTTATAGGCATCTAAATCATCAATGTTTGGTTCATCGGGAATAGGATCGTCCAATATGTAGGACCTTTTTCATGTTTGAGAACAATTCTCAAATTTCGATACCAATCCATAAATTTATTATGGTTAAGACGATCCTTATCAAGTATAGCTCTTAGTGATAGGTTATGCACGGGGTGGATAATTGCGTTAGGTGGATTGTTGATTGCGGACATCTTTCAAGATAACAAAGTTCACTTTTAGTATTTTCGATATCAATTAAAATTTTAATCTTTAATACCCTTTATGTCTTTAAGACAATTAATGATTAAAATCTAGAACCCAACGTTACATTCACACAGTAGTTAGGTGACCCTTATCCTACTATTGAATTAACAAGGTAGTCAACGTTTGACGATTGCAACCCTTTGCAACTTCTAGTTTTATGGGATCTGTTTAAACATCATATGTTTAGTTGGCATGTTTAATCCCATCAACACCATTGAACGCCATGTGTCGGTGACCCTATTCACATGGTTTCCAAATCAAGTCATCCTACTTACACACACGTGTGAGTTTACACATACAAGTGGTTAGGTGACCCTTATCCCAAAAGTATTGTAAAACCACCTTAAGATCACAAGTTTTCTTAAATGTGGTTAGGTGACCCTTACCCACATCAAGTCTACAAGTGACTTAAGTGTTGTATAAAAGGATGGTGTTTAACTTGTTTTTAAAAGGGATTTAAGTTTTCTAAATTCTAGATTGGAAAACTATGTACCTTGCATTTGCTTGCATTCAAATGTATGGTACTTTATTTGAAAACCCATTTTTCAAAATTCCTTTTAATAAAACCCATTTTATTGTGAAATCATTATCCTTTAATAAAACCAATTTTATTACCTAATGATTTCTAAGGAACCAATTTTATGCAAGTTGTTGATATTAAGTTTGTTAATTATCCTTATCCAAATAAGATAAAACAAAATATATATAAATCAACCATGCAAGGATAAATAAACAACCACAAGTTCATAACCTTAGCCACCTAATCTTGGCCACACTTGTTGACCGAAACAAGTGTTCCAAAAGGTCTCTCCTAAAGGACGAGAAATGACACAAGGCATGTGTCGATGAACTCCCACTTGATCCCGCATCCATATGCTTCAAGCGTCCACCTTGTGTTATGACCTTTCCAATTTATTTGGGCTTCCAATGGGCTCCAACTTCAGCTCCTAGCTTCCTTGGGCCTCCACGTTTGGGCTTTGACCTTTGGGCTAAAATCCCATCTTGGACTATAAGGTCCATTAAGGCCCAAAACCAAAACCGTAACCTTGTTGCATCTTCTTTTACAAAAAAATATATCCTAATACATTTTTCTCTAGTAAAAGAAATACAACTAATCTACTTATTATTACAAACCAATATGAAATGAATAAATAGATTACAAACCCAAATAAAATAATATTACAACCAAATTGAATATTGAATAAATCACAACACAAACACACATCCAAACACAAGGTCATGGCTAGGTTATGAACATCCAAATGCACATCCAAATATGCAAGTATTACATGTCTAAAATGGTTCCCCTTGTAAACCTCAAACTTTCGGCCAAGGATAAGAAAAACCGAAAGTTTCAGGTTTTTTTTTTGGGTAAAGGGATTCACCCGGTTAAATGCATTCCACACAACCAAAAAAGTACAAGTAATATGACAGAGTGCCATATTAGTTCTCATGTATGACATGCCATACAAGAGTAAACAAAACCAAAACCACCAAACACTGGTAAACACAGCTAAAGCTTACACAAGAACCAAGTAAATAAACAAAACAAAAACAAATCAACCATTATCATCAATTTGGTAGGAAACTCCCCGCGGAAAGTGCCAATCCTCGAGAACCCGATTAACCCGTTCAGAATTCTTGAACTTTAGAGTCATAAGCTTTAGGCGCGTACCCCTAAAGATTTCGTCCGCAACAATCTTAGGAGTCTTCAAAGAGTTCTTGAAAAGCCGGTTGTTTCGCTCCTTCCAAATAACGTAAACCGAAGCCCCAAATAACAGCCGATTAACAACATTATCAATAGAGTTGGACATTCCAAATTGAGACACATATTGAAGAATATTCGCCCAACCATTCCTGCACCCCTGAAACTTCCCTTTCATTTTTACAATACACCAAACCTCAGAAGAGAACTTACACTCGAAGAAGAGATTATTACGAGAATCCGGCTCTCCATTACAAAGAAGGCAGCAATACAAGTTATGATTTGGATACCCACCAATTTTCCACCCCATAATACGATTATGCGTGCTCAACCTATCATGAAGCACAGTCCACAACATAAAGGAGTGTTTTGGAACACATTGAGAGAACCAAACAACATGCACCCAAGACACCTTATCAGCCGGTCTCCGAAGAAGATGCCATATTCCTGAAGCCTAGAAATTCATTGAAGTCCCATTCTCATCCATTACCACGATCTTGTCCCTCTTATCCGGACAAATACTGACCTCTTTTAAGTTCGAAAGAATTGGATATCTCAAAATCCAATCAGGCGGCCAACCCCAGTTATTATGATGAACAACATCATTGACACAGGTCTCTAAAGACAAGCCAGCCCGATGTATAGCTCTCGGGTTAATATAATCACTTAAAGGACATAAATCATCCCATTTATCATACCAAACTGAAGTAGATCTCCCATTACCGATTTCATGCCAAATAAACTGTCTAATACGAGGACGAAACTGAAGAATTTTCCTCCACCCCCCAAGTACACGAGTTAGGAATCTGCAAGCTCCAAAAATTTCGCCCCTTCATTTTATACTCATGAATCCATTTAACCCACAACGAATAACGACCATTGATTAAACTCCAAATATGATAAACCATAAGAGAGTTATTGACATCCCGGATACGCCGGATACCCAAACCACCTTCACATTTCGGCTGACACACAATATCCCAAGAGACTTTATGCTTTCCCTTATTGTGACCATAGTCCCAAAGGAAATTTTTAATCCGTTTCTCAAGATCAGCAATAAGTCTAGAAGGGAGTGAAAACACAGCAGACCAATAAATATATAAGGACGACAGAACAGACTTGACCAGCTGAAGTTTACCCGCAAAAGATAAAGTTTTATTCTTCCAATCTCCAATCCGACTATCCATACAATCCAGCAACCTCTTACAATCACGGTAATTTAACCTCGTAGAAATAAGAGGAACTCCCAAGTATTTAACCGGGAGCCTTCCTTCAACGAAGGGCATAATATTCAGAATACCACTTTTAACGCGGTCCGGGACATTACAGAAAAACGCGGTACTTTTCGGAACACTCGGAGTAAGCCCGGACATATCTTTGAAATCATTCAGAGCCCCCATAATAGTTTTAGCAGAATTCACATCACCTCGAGCAAACAGGAACAAATCATCCTCAAAGCAAATATTGATAATATTTAATTTTTCACAATGACGATGAAAACGAAACGATCGTTCAATACGAACCTTTCGATGCAGAATTAACGTGAGAGCTTGCATAACCAGCGTGAAAATATAAGGGGACATCGGATCACCCTGTCTCAGACCTCTTTTACCACTAGAGAACCCGTGTAAGTTCCCAGTAACGGATATCGAAAAGGAAGAAGTGGTTATGCACTCCATTATCCAACGAATCATCCTGTCGTGGAAACCATACCCAAAAAGAATATCACGAATGAAGTCCCAACTGACCGTATCATAAGCTTTCTGGATATCAACTTTAAAAGCACATCTAGGCGGACCATTATTAGTGTGATAATTATGCATTAATTCTTGGGTTAAAAGAATGTTATCAGAAATCCTACGCCCAGGAACAAACGCAGACTGATTGATATCAATTAACGACTCCAAACCCTTCATCATACGAACCGAGATAATCTTGGTAATGCATTTATATAAAGTGTTGCAGCACGAGATGGGACGAAAATCATTAGGAGTAAAAGTGGTGGTCACTTTGGGAATAAGGGCAATAATAGTGTGGTTAACCTGTTTAAGGAGACTTCCTTTTCTGAAAAATTCATGAACCGCCAAACAAACATCTTTCCCAACAATATCCCAAGAACTTTTAAAGAAGGCCGAAGAAAAACCATCAGGCCGGATATAGGTCTAACCATCAGCTCCTTGATTTCCAAACAAAACAACCAATCATCCAAATGACTTAATTCTTCAAGATTTTCACATGCATGTAAAGTATAATCTTGAAGAACCAAGGGGTAACCAAAAACCCCAAAAATTTCGGCCATATGGTGAACCACACCATAAAACCCGAAATTTTTTTAGATCTATTGATGCATGTATCCGTATAAGCGGCTCTTGATGCCATTGTTGGGTTTTAACAAGATTATCAAAGCCATATAAACCCATTTATATGAAAAACGCAGCGGATTAAAATGTTTTAAATCTTTTTTGGGTAAAGGGTTTTACCTGGTTAAATTCATTCCACACAACCAACAAAGAACAAGTAATATGACAAAGTGCCATATTAGTTCTCATGTATGACATGCCATACAAGAGTAAACAAAACCAAAACCACCAAACAAAGGTAAACACTGCTAAAGCCTACACAAGAACCAAAGAAACAAACATAACAAAAACAGATCAACCATTATCATCAATTTGGTGTGAAACTCCCCTCGGAAAGTGCCAATCTTCGAGAACCCGATTGACCCGATCAGAATTCTTGAACTTTAGAGTCATAAGCTTTAGGCGAGTACCCTTAATGATTTCATCAGCAACAATCTTTGGAGTCTTCAAAGAGTTCCTGAAAAGCCGGTTATTTCGTTCCTTCCAAATTACGTAAACCGATGCCCCAAGTAACAGCCGATTAATAACATTATCAATAGAGTTGGACATTCCAAATTGAGACACATATTGAAGAATATTCGCCCAACCATTCATGCACCCCTGAAACTTACCTTTCAATTTGACAATACTCCAAACCTCAGAAGAGAACTTACACTCAAAGAAGAGATGATTACGAGAATCCGGCTCTCCATTACATAAAAGGCAGCAATACAGGTTATGATTTGGATACCCACCAATATTCCACCCCATTATACGATTCTGCGTGCTCAATCTATCATGAAGCACAATCCACAACATAAAGGAGTGTTTTGGTACACATTGAGAGAACCAAACAACATGCATCCAAGAAACCTTATCAGCCGGGATTCGAAGAAGTTGCCATATTCCTGAAGCCGAGAAATTCATTGAAGTCCCATTCTCATCCCTTACCACGATCTTGTCCCTCTTTTCCGGATAAATACTCACCCCCTTTAAGTTCGAAAGAATAGGGAATCTCGAAATCCAATCAGGCGGCCAGCCCCAGTTATTATGATGAACAACATCACTGACACAGGTTTTTAAAGTCAAACCAGCCCCATGTATAGCTCTCGGGTTAATATAATCACTTAAAGGACATAAATCATCCCATTTATCATACCAAACTGAAGTAGATCTCCCATTACCGATTTCATGCCATATAAAATGTCTAATACGGGGACGAAACTGAAGAATTTTCCTCCACCCCCAAGTACAAGAGTTTGGAATCTGCAAGCTCCAAAAATTTCGCCCCTTCATTTTATACACATGCATCCATTTAACCCACAACGAATTACGATCATTGATTAAACTCCAAATATGATAAACCAGAAGAGAGTTATTGACATCCCGGATACGCCGGATACCCAAACCACCTTCACTTTTCGGCTGACAAACAACATCCCAAGAAACTTTATGCTTTCCCTTTTTGTGTCCAAAGTCCCGAAGGAAATTTTTAATCCGTTTTTCAAGATCAGCGATAAGTCTAGAAGGAAGAGAGAAAACAGCAGACCAGTAAATATATAAGGACGACAGAACAGACCTGACCAGCTGAAGTTTACCCTCAAAAGATAAAGTTTTATTCTTCCAATCTCCAATCCGATTATCCAAACGATCCAGCAACCTCTTACAATCACGGTAATTTAGCCTCGTAGAAATAAGAGGAACTCCTAAGTATTTAACCGGGATCCTACCTTCAACGAAGGGCATAAAATTCAAAATCCCACTTTTAACGCGATCCGAAACAATACAGAAAAACGCGGTACTTTTCGGGACACTAGGAGTAAGCCCGGACATATCTTTGAAATCATTCAGAGCCCCCATAATAGTTTTAGCAGAATCCACATCGCCTCGAGCAAACAGGAACAAATCATCCGCAAAGCAAATATTGATAATATTTAATTTTTCACAATGACGATGAAAACGAAACGAGCGTTCAATACGAACCTTCCGATGCAGAATTAAAGTGAGGACTTGCATAACCAGCGTGAAAATATAAGGAGACATCGGATCACCCTGTCTTAGACCTCTTTTACCACTAAAGAACCCGTGTAAGTTTCCCATTTATGGATATCGAAAAAGAAGAAGTGGTTATGCATTCCATTATCCAATGAGTCATCCTATCGTGGAAACCATACCCATATAGAATATCACGAATGAAGTCCCAACTGACCGTATCGTAAGCTTTCTGAATATCAACTTTAAAAGCACATCTAGGCGGTCCGTTATTAGTGTGATAATTATGCATTAATTCTTGGGTCAAAAGGATGTTGTCAGAAATTCTACGCCCAGGAACAAACGCAGACTGATATATCAATTAACGACTCCAAACCCTTCATCATACGAACCGAGATAATCTTGGTAATGCATTTATATAAAGTGTTGCAGCACGAGATGGGACGAAAGTCATTAGGAGTAAAAGTGGTGGTCACTTTGGGAATAAGGGCAATAATAGTGTGGTTAACCTGTTTAAGGAGACTTCCTTTTCTGAGAAATTCATGAACCGCCAAACAAACATCTTTCCCAACAATATCCCAAGAACTTTTAAAGAAGGCCGAAGAAAAACCATCAGGCCCCCGCGCTTTGGTATTCCCAATAGAGAAAAAAGCTTCCTTGATTTCCAAATCGGATATAGGTCTAACCATCAGCTCCGCCTGAGAGGCCGAGAGCTTAGTAGTAAAAATCTGATTATCTGGTTTTTTCAATGGATGCATATCCGAACCAAAAATGTTCATAAAATGATTAACAAACACCGAAAGAACATCCGATCCCTCATATAATTGGCCCTGACCATCACTTATAGTATCAATACGACATCTATGGTTTCGCATTTTCAAGGAATTGTGAAAATACGCAGTGTTAGAATCACCAAGCTTTAACCAATCGACTTTAGCCTTTTGTTTTAGGAATTCTTCCTCATCTTTAGTCGCCTCATTGTTTTAAATCTTGTTATATTGATTGATATAAAACCCGTTTTATATGTAAAACCCAAGCCCCAGATCCAAATACGAATTACATGCATACCAAAACTATCGACCATAGGGGGTTTATGTAATACAACCTTTCAAGAGGCAAGAGTATGAAAGAGATGACAATTTGAATGGCTAGCCTTCAATGGAGAAGAGCCTCAAGCTTGTATACCCTCCAAACTTCAACAAACACCTTGCTTGCTAGGATTTAATCACTCTTACACTTGAAAGATGAAAACCTTATTGTGTTCTTCTCCCTTAAACCGATTTTGGAGAGAAGAGGGAGAGGAGGGAGATTACAAATTGCATGTAATGTGGTTGGGTGGTATATGTTGTGTCCCAAGGTAGATACTAATAAGAGAAAATATTTCAAACAGATGGGAGGGAAATTTCCCCCCAAAAGTGGGCTGGTCCTACCAGATATTATTTTCTCTTTCTTCCTGGAACAGACTAATACCCCATGTACTAGTCTCAGGCATAATACTTCATGTATCAGTCGCAGGACTAATACACCATGTATTAGTTCACAGGACTAATACTCCATGTATTAGTCACAAGTCTATTGAAACTTTGTGACTTTTAACATGTCATAAGATTCATGCAACATACCACAACCATTATCATATATATATTATTTAACCAACTTAAATAATATCATAAGTTAATCGCTCTTAATAAATTGTCCATATAATTTATCGATTTCTCAAGTGCAAATATTTAGAAACCCATTTTCTAAATATCATGAGTGCTAATATTTACTTGTTAGATCATATCTACAATAAATATTATGGTGTTTGTCTAGCTTGTTATTGGGTATGACCCGACTTGGATCATAACGTACTAGCCACATCAACTCTAATATGTGTCTTGGGCAGACCGATTACTACAATAATGTCCTCCTGTGGCGATTTCAGAAGAATCCCGAGACCTGTTCCTCTAACATTTGAAACACCATTAGTGTATAGAGTCCACTTATCTCTGGTTTCTTCAAGTTGTTGGACTTCCAAGTCTGCCTTTTCTTTAAGTTCACTGGTGAAATCAGCCACAAAGTCTGCTAATACCTGGAATTTGATGGCAGTCCTAGGTTCATATGTTATATCATATGCACTTAGCTTTACTGCCCATTTTGCCATTCTACCTGACATTTCTGGTTTTCTCAAAACAGACTTAATAGGATAATTAGTTTTAACACATATATGGTGAGTTTCAAAATAGTGTCTAAGTTTAGTAGATGCCATAGTAAGTGCTAAAATTAATTTCTCAAGATAAGAATACCTGGTTTCAGCATCCAATAGACTTTTACTTACATAATATATGGGATGTTGTTGACCTTCGAGATCCTTAGCCAAAACTGCACTTATAGCATTATTTGATACAGCAAGATATAGAGATAGGGACTCACCTTCCTCGGGTTTTACCAATAGAGGAGTAGAAGAAAGATAAGGTTTTAAGGATGCTAAAGCTTCCTCATGCTTATTGGTCCATTCGAACCTTTTGTTTTTTCTCATGATATCGTAAAATTCTTTGCACTTTTTTGAGGATTTGGATATGAATCTGTTGAGTGCCGCTATCCTTCCAGTTAGCCTTTGAACATCCTTGACTGATTCTGGGGATTTCAGGTTCAGGATAGCTTGTATTTGCTCTGGACTCGCCTCTATTCCTCTCTTGGTGACCATGTATCCTAAGAATTTGCCAGCCTTCACTCCGAAATGGCACTTTGAAGGATTCAGCTTCATGTTATATTTGTCGAGGATTTCGAATGCGGTCTTGAGATCTTGGAGGTGATCCTCAGCTTTCTTGGACTTCACCACCATATCATCAATATAGACTTCCATCGTGTCCCCCAATTGCTCTTTGAACATCATGTTAACTAACCTCTGATAGGTCGCACCTGCATTTCTAAGTCCAAAGGGCATAGCAATATAACAATAAATATCTGTGGGAGTCATGAAGGCCGTATCTTCTTGATCTGAGGGATCCATCTGGATTTAATGAAATCCTGAGGATGCGTCCATAAATGTCAGCATCTCGTGGCCGGCTATAGCATCTACCATCGAGTCGATGTGTGGTAGAGGGAATGGATCTTTAGGACAAGCCTTATTCAAGTCTGTGAAATTTACACAAACTCTCCATTTGCCATTCTTATTCTGTACAACCACCACATTTGCTAACCATCGGGGATATTGAACTTCCCTAATCATATTTGCCTTCAAGAGTCTTTCTACTTCCTCTTGAATGATTATGTTTCTTTCAAGTGCAAACTTTTTTCTCTTTTGATGGATTGGCCTGAAAGAGTTATCAATTCCAAGTTTATGTGATATTTTTGGAAATACCTATCATATCTTCATGTTTCTATGCGAATGTTGACAGCCTTGTCTTGAGGAAATCGAGCAGATTTGACTCAATATCCTCAGGAATACTCGTTCCTATCAGCACTTTGACTTCAGGATCCTCGGGATTAAGAGGTACTTCTTTAATTTCTTTTTCCCTGACCTCCATTACGTCTCGTGCTGGCTTCTGTAATTGCTACGCCTGCTGAGATTTGGCAGTACACTTCATGGAAGAGGTGTAGCATTTCTTCATAGATATTTGTTTATTATTATATTTTATACACATATGTTGCTGTTTTTACCTATTCGATTGTTTATCGACTTCTTCTCGAATTACCTCGTACAAACAAGTCCGTTATTACGTTCCGGACCATAATAACCCACTTGTCCATTCGCGTTCATCACGAGAATCATCAGTGTATATTATTTAATATAATTTTATTCCCAGAGTTAATCGAGCCTACGGTTATCTTAGGGTATCCTAAGGGACATCCTAATTCTTTATAACCAATGGCTTTGATACCAACTTCTGTCACACCCCGACTAGGTAGTTGCGGAAGCGTAAAACAGGAATGTAACAGATAATACTGGTATCAACAACATTGTTTATAAAGAAATTCACAAACTAATTTACATCAAATTACATGGGTTGGTACTATGTTTACAAACTAGATGAGAATCACATAACCGGTTTACGAGCTTCTTATTCAATATTATATATCTGCGTCTATTCACAGCTATTCAACTTCATTCCTAACACCAAGAACGTAAGCAAATCATTCCACCTTTGCTTTACCTGAAAAGCATGTTAAAACGGGTCAACTACGTCTAGTTGGTGAGTTTCAAGTTTCACGAGTATCAACGAAATCAGTATACGAGTTCGTAAAGTTTTCAGTGTGTATGTATACATGTATGTGTATGATGTATAATACTAAGCCACAAGTGAAACCGAAACGAGCTAAAACACATGGCCACCCCTGCCCATGCACTCCCGTTGGCATTTAACAGCCACTTTGCCCCAAGTATGTACTATGTCTAACACCACATAGCAGTATGTAATAAGTTTAAATGACAATGTGCAACTGGGTTAACATGTTCCGGCATACCCCACCGGCTCTGTCAGTTGGGTTTGTCAAACCGATAGTACTATCCACACGTCACTGACACGAAGTTAATCACTTGTGTTTGTGGGGACTTTCAAGTGTTAGTACTTAGATAATTCACATCATCACAAGTTTCCAAGTATAAAAGTATATGTAAACACGCTTTCCACCCCAAAAGTTCGTAAAACAGTTTAGAAAGTGGGGCCGTGAAACTCACCTTATCGTAGTTCACACAGAAATTATGTATCAATAGGTCAGGTGCCTCGCTTATAGCCTGATTCCTATAAACGGTATCGTATCGTTAATAATAGTACAATGTTAGGCCCAGAACATGACCATAGTCTTAGATTGTGACGTTGTATACTATGAGATGTTTAAAACTGGATTTGGCTTAGTTTCACCGTTTTCCGAGCCTAGCCAAGTTGATCGTTTATGCGTTTCGGGATTAGGTAAGATCACATAAACTTAAGTAAATATATTGATTGATAAAATGATTTGATTTATGAAAGAATTTTAAGGTTTCGGTATCTGGTTTGATCGCAGGGTTCGTTTCCGTTTTCACACGGGTTTGATTATACAAAACGCGTACAATCCACCCGAATTGTCCGGAATTCTTGTAAAAAGTTCGTTTTTATCAATCTCATTCAAAAATATGATATTTGACCACTTTTGACATTTTGACATACCAGTCAGTCCGTTAAACACAAAACTGCCGGTTTCGTTAAAGCAATTATAATTTAAATCTTTGATTAATCATAACTAAATATGTACTTACATATAAATTATGTAATTTTTTGTAAAAATACATTAAAATATGGAGAATTTTATAAAAATATTTTCAGAAATTTTATGATTAATTATTTATTTATAAAAATTCATTTAATAGGTTATAATCGTGTAATAAATGGCCCGTTTATATCAAACGACCTCCGAAAAATCCGATAATTTTTACAAATGGCCTCAATGTTATTACATAGCCCCTGAAAAATCTCCAGAACCTAACTCTTTTGACAAAATGCCTTTTTGTGCGTTTTTCGGCTGTTAAAATTCATTTAAATCATAATTGCACAAACCATACTTAGGCATTTCCAATGATCCCCAAACTTTACTAGTGATCTTACCATCACATATTAATCTCCAAAACCAAGTTTCATAATTTTTCAACATGTTTAGCTATTTTTCCCAAATAAACGCTCATAAACGGAAATAAATTCACCAAATATTCTCCGTTTATCGAAAAATTACCAAATTTGAACAGGGACTCATTTAAATGATCCCTAATGTCCCTGAAAATTTTCACAAGCTAAAAACAAGCACGTCACAACCTAATACTAAGCAGCCCTTAAACGAGTGTTACGGGTTTACCTTGTCGGTTTTCGATGAGTTTTGCTAGCTTAAACGACTTTCCTGGTCTCGGGTTGCAAGCTCAGTGTATCTACATATAATATAACATCAAACCAAGCATAAATCATCCATATGACAGCCTTGATAATTAGGGTTTCGGTTTTGGGTTCAAACCGAACTTTCAAACCGTAAAAACGTTGTATTCATGTTATAATCCGAGTTTTTGATCAAAAAAGTATATGTTCCTGGTTTTTACATTTTTAACATCAAAACATAATTTTACTTGATTTTATGGTTTTTGAATGGTTAAACATGTTTAAAACTAATCAAGAACTAATTTTTCATGTTTAAGCTATGTTAATTAAGTATGAAATCAATGAAAATTAGAGGGTTTACCTCAAAAATTTGGCTGAAACTTGAAGAACACAGCTGAGAGGTTTCTAGGATGTATTTGGAATAACTAATATTTTTAAGGCATAGCTTATTTAACAAGCTATACAAAGGGGGGTCCATCCCTCATTCTTGCGGCCGCAATTATAAAGGCCCACTGGGCCTCTTTTTTGGCCCAATGGTGCCTCATTTTTCGTGCCACGCGTAAAAGTCGGTCCAAAATTTAATTCGGGTCCGGTTTTTCATAAGAAAACTAGTTCGAGTGCGAAAACCAGCGCGAAAACGAGTGTTTTTCAGCTTCTTTTTGTAAAATAAGAAAAACGTACTGACTCGTTGTAAAATTCCAAAATATTTTCACGGATTGCTTAGAACATGTCATATAAGTGTTTTATAAATCTTTTTTGGCTTAACGGATGCTACAATGCTCATTTTGATATTAACGCTTGCGTTTAAGCTATAGCGTATCGATAAACGAAACCTTTTTTGTTTAAAGAGTTTTAAATGTACTGGGGCGTAAATATCCATATGTTAGCCTCTATAATATATATATAACTCGTATATGACCCCTCAGTATGTATACGGGTCATAATTAGTATCGGTCGGTTACTCGTTTAAGCACTACAAATTAACCAATTTATCGTTTACTTGCTACATAGTGAATATAATACACCTCGTTTTGTCACGAATGTCACATCTTTCAAGTGGCCCTTGCTGAGAAGATAGTTGATCTCCCTTCTGAGTGCAATGCAATCATCAGTCAAGTGCCCAAAGTCTTCTTGGAAGGCACGCCATTTTGATTTGTCTTTCCAGGCTCGTCTCTCCACTTTCCTTGGCCATCTGGCTTTCTCACCTAAATCCTGCATGACACACATTAATCTACCAATATCAACAGAAAAACAATATTCAGCGATCTTAGGATATTCTTCATCATTTTCCTCATCTATTGCATTAATCTTGGGGTTATCAGGCTTGTAGTAAGGCTTTGCTCGATATGATTTTCCCGGGGATTCGGATTTCCTGTTCATCTGATCATACTTCGTGATATCAACCTTGGAGTTTTTCTTGTCGTCTTCTAGCCTGATAAACCTCAGAGCTCTGTTTCTTGCTTCGTCTAATGACCAGCATGGAGTCATAACGAGATCATCATAGAAAGAGGAGCCTTTTTCTAACCTCAACTTGAGAGCTTCCACTGCTGAAGCTGGGTTTAGATTCGGAATTTCCAGCGACTCCTTACTAAACCTGGTAATAAAATCTCTCAAGGATTCCCCAGGATTCTGGGCAACCCTATAAAGATCACCTGTCATTTTCTCAAAAGTTCTACTGCAAGAAAACTGGTTATTAAATATGTTAACTAAATGAGATAAAGAATTGATAGTGTTAGGAGGAATACTCAGTAACCATTTCATGGCTGCTCCGGTCAAGGTAGACCCAAACCCTTTGCAAAGACATGCCTCTTTGATTTACATAGGGATTGGATTGATCTCCATACGTTTTCTATATTGTGCGACGTGTTCCTCAGGATCCGTTGAGCCATCATATAATTTCATATTTGGAGTTTGAAACCGTTTTAGGATCTGTACGTCACTAATCGATGGCACAAACCGGGATATCCTGTGACTATCAGTGGGAACTTCAGCTATGGGATGGATTACGCTGGGGACATTCGATATCATGTCCTTAAGCTTCTGCAATTCTCGAGCTAAACTCGAACTTATGCCTGCATCTTGCAAAAATCCTTGATTAGCATTAAATGGAATCGTATTGAAAGAGTTACCCTGATTAGCATTCTGAGGAGCAGTCTGGGCGTTGTAGCTCGTATTCCCAAACATAGTATTTCCATGGGTGGTAAACTGAGCAGTTGGAGCATTGGCCTGCATCGGGATAAAGTCTCCTTGATGCACATCAGAGGATCCTGAGGGCTGCTGAGCTTGAGCTAATCCTGAAGACACCGCTTACTGATAAGGACCAGCCTGATGGAATAATCCTGAGGATCCGGACTGTTGGAACAATCCTAAGGATCCAGATTGTTGGAACTATCCGGAGGGTCCTCCCGGCTGTAACAATCCTGAGGATCCTGCATGTTGAAAAGGCCCAGCAGATGACGCATACGGGTATCCTTGAGATCTAGATAAGTGCAATCCCGCAGACCCCAAATGATGGAAAGATGAGGATCCAGAGTTGTACGCCATGGTCGGCTCTGGATGCACCAATCCTGAAGATCCTAGAGGAGTGAAATCCAGAGATCTCGGGACTAGTGGTGTGAATTCTTCTGTCGGCTTCTTGGCATTCTTGAAATCTTCCAGTTCCCTTACGAGCATCTGGTTAGTCTTGTTCTGGCGATCCATCTGTTCCTGTAACCGCCTGTACAGAGACAGAAGGTCGTTGTTGGACACCATGACGGGATCCTGGGAAGATGGCCTCGAACCTGAGAACACAGGAGTAGCAGGTTTCTTCTTAACGTTGTCAGGTTTCTTCGGGATACCACCAGCAGGAGGAGGAGGCATAGGCGGCCTCCCAGAGAAATCTGAAGCTGCGGCAGAAGAAGAAACAATCTTTGGTTGGGAAGACATGTTGTGGATATTGAAAGTAGGGTTTAGTTTGAGAGTGAATAATGATCAAAGCACCGTTTGACCCACGGTGGGCGCCAAATTGTTTCGGTCAAAAATTGACAAAGCAACTTTTGATCAAATTAGTGCGTGAGGTGGAGTGCTTGTTGATAATGAGGTTGAACACAATGATATGATTACGAGGGAAAAAACCCTTGATCACAATAATCTTACGTCGGTCAAGAATTAACAACGTAATCTTTGGTCGAATTGCTTCGGTCAAAGATTAAGAACGTAATTTTTGGTCGGATTCGTATATGATTATAGTAATCTCCGGCACAAAAAACCCCCGGATGGTGAAAACTATCACCGTCGACTTTATTAATATCGAAAATAGGTAATCACATGTGGTGGAGCTGATAAGTGATCGAATGCTAAGTGTTTACAGTGATTGCTAGTAGCTAAGTCGTGAGAGTGTGTGGTCTAATGATATTATCAGCTCGTTTATATAAGAAAAAGATTATAACTGTTATCCCGAATAATCCGGAAACCCTAGACTCAGTCTTTCACTTATCCCTTGCTGCCCACGTTTAATTTGACGAAGTCTAAGCACTAGCTGTTGCAAACCCATGTTCATATTAGCATATTAAACACGTGGTCTTATATGCAAAACAAATAGAACAATAAAGGACAGTTGGATATCCCGAAGTATAATCCTCAGAATACTTGTATCGGCAGGATAGGCTGAAATCCTTAACTAACTCTCCGAGTATCCCGGAACTGAAAGAGTCTTCCAATATAGCCGTTGGAGAACTCTTCTTTTGAGTCTATCCACGTTCTTCAATGTTCATCCCACGTCTTTGACCGATTCTTTTGGGAGTTACTCATCAAACGTGGTCCCACACATGCTAATCTATACTATATATAATACACCAAACAAGGGCAAATTAAGACACTTGATTTTAAGAGTTTTACAAGTGTTAATACATAAAGTACATGTGTAATTAGGGGTATACTTGTCTTTTAAACACAAATCACACAACTTACAAGTTTGCCCCCTCATCTTTAACCATATTCATTTTTTTTGTTTAAATTTTAAACCAACTTCTCAACCACGATTTTTAAACGACAATAAGTTTTTCATACTTTAATATTTTTGTAAAAATATTGCACCATATAACGAGTATTTTATTCCATTTAATTTGAGTATAATATTGTTATAAATTTTCCATTAAAAAAGTTAATATGTTACGTAGGATGTTCAATACCGGTTTTGATTGTTCTGAAGTTATAAGCTTGTGAGTCCAACCGTTAGTACCCATCTTTTGTCATCCAAAACCAAAACTAAACCATTGAAAACTGAAACCAAACTGTTATTAACGGTCCAGTTCTGGTTTGGTTTGGTTTAATAGTTTAAGCTTTGATAATAAAATTTGTTTAAAATGATTATTAATTTAATTGTATCATCAATCAGGGGTGAGCAAGATAAGGGTCGGACCCTTGAAACCCGGTTACTCGACTCTTAAAACCCTTAATTAGACCCGAATAAATAATATGGGTAGGGTAAAGGGTATTTAAATGTCACCTTAAAGGGTAGGGTTTCAAGGGTCCGACCCTTTTTCAAACCCTTGACCCTTTTACTAGACAGATGTACATCATATTCACGATTAATATAAAATTTATGAGAGGTTTGTATTTCATATATGATACATCAGAAATTTCCAACTACTAAGAAAAATAAAAATAAATGGTCATACTACTGGATGAAAACATATATATAGAAATCACTTAATTGTTCTCTACAAGTAATTTGTGAATGTGAATATTGCTTGCATCAGTTCAAATGATTGATAAACTTTCGAAGTTAAACTTTACTATGTTATTAAATGAAAGTAAAATTGTTCTATGATTCATATATTAAAGTCATTTATGAGATATGCAACTTGTAAATGCAGAAAAAGGAGATGTGACTACTGTCTTCAAGGGTAAAGGGTTGGACCCTTGAAACCCTTATTTATACCCGACCCTTTTATTGGTTAGAGGGTAGGGTCTCGGGTCCAAGTTTCTTCCTAAAAGGGTAAAGGGTCCGGGTAGGGTATTAGGTAAAAGGGTCGGGTCTTACCCTTTGATCAGTCCTATCATCAATTGCAACTAAGTCAAAATATGATACTTGAAATGATAAAGGAAGTAAAAAATAACCAACTGAAAGTAAAAAACTCAGCGGTGAAACCAAACCGATGACCGGTTCAAGGTTTTAACCGAACCATGAACACTTATAATTGTTACGTGATTAATAGGATTCGTGTTTAAACACCCGCTGCATCGTGCGGGCACTCGTCTAGTATTAACTATAAGTGCGAGATTTCAACATAATAGTTAACTTTCTTTATTCAACATTATAAATTTTAGGTAGAGAGAGAACCGATTAGAGAACCTTAGAGAGAGAACCGATTAGGGTTCTTGGCTGTTTCTTGGTTTTTGCTGTATCAATCTTGATCTAATCCTTGGTTCTGATTGATTAGTAGGTTTCTTATTGATCACGGCTATTGATATAGTTTAGTTAGATCGATTGAATCCTATTAACTGATTAAGGATCTTGTGGTTAATCAAGATTAGGGTTTCTTCTTGGTGCAGCCGTGTTCCGATTAGGGTTTTCTTGGCCGTTTTTTGATTTTTGCTGCATGAATCTTGGTTCAGCTGTGTTCTTCTTGGCCGATTAAGAGTTTCTTGGCCGTTTTTTCTTGGTGCCTTGGTCGTTTTAGGGTTTTCTTGCCCGTTTCTTGGTTTATTGCTGCATGAATCTTGGTTTCCTTGGCCGATTAGGGTTTCTTCTTGGGCCAGCCGATTTGTTTAAGAAGTAAACAGCCGTTCTTGGTTCTTGGTTGTTATTTGTTGATTGGAATTCTGGTTCTTGTTCTTGGTTCTTGTTCTTGGGTGTTATTTTCGTTCTAGGGTTTGCATGGAGCAGAAGGGTGGTAATGGATTTGTTGATCGTATCAAGCAAGGGTTTCCAGCCAATCAGGTCACCAACATTGATGGGGTTCTTCCTCGTAGGGGAATTCTGAAAACTGGTTCCTCGGGAAACCCTAATGCTACAAGTTCGTCTGTTTCGTTTGATGCAAACACAACATTCAATGTTCCTTTAAATGATGTAATCAACAAAGATGGTGGTTGTTCAGCCGTGGCTTTGAATGATAACAAGGCTCTTGGATCTGATTCGTTAACTACTCAACAAGATGGAGGTTTTTCAGCCTTTGTTTCGGGTGATAACATGGTTTTTGGATCTGATTCTTTAAATATTTAAAGGGATGAAGGAAAGGAGAAAAATATGGAAAATTCAAAGCCTTCGTATGTGAGTGTTGTCCAACTTGAAAACAAGACAACTAAGGTAACATTAAGAAAATTAAATGTGGAGTCAACAATGGAAGGAGTTGATGTGGTTATCCCGGTTGAATCTGTCAAGAAAGTTAACGATAGGTTTACTAATACTTTGTTTGGTTATTTTTTGGGTAACAGACTTCCTTTTCCGGTTGTTGAGTATTTTGCTAAGAAAAATTGGAACAAATATGGGCTTACGAGACTTATGATGAATGCGAAAGGGTTTTTCTTTTTCAAGTTTCATACGGAAGTTGGGATGATGCAGCTGATTGAGGATGGTCCTTGGATGATTAGGAATGTCCCCATTATTCTTAATATTTGGACTATGGAGTCAGATTTGGAAAAGGAGGATATACGGTCTGTTCCGGTTTGGGTCAGATTACAGAATATTCCTCTGGGTGCCTTCACTAAGGAGGGTCTAAGTTTGCTCGCTTCAAGAATTGGGGATTCGATAAGTGTTGATTCTTACACTGCCAATATGTGTAAGGAATCGTGGGGAAGAAGTAGTTTTGCTAGAGTTCAAGTTGAACTTCATGCAAATCAGGACATTAAAAGGAAGCTGGTTGTTGCTGTTCCGGATACGTGGGGGGAGTCAAACAAGATCTCGGAGATTAAGATTGAATATGATTGGGAGCCCCCCAGGTGTTCCTTATGTGAAGTGTTTGGCCATTCGAACACTCAATGCCCGAAACATGTTCATCATAAAAAGTTAAATGAAGAACCAATGAAAGTCACTAATGATGATGGTTTCCAGAGGGTGAAGGGAAAGAAAAAAGTTATTACGCAAGTCAAGAAACATAATCTTGTCTATCGACCGGTAGCTAAACCTGCTGTGACACAACCTGTAAATAAACCATCCTCTAAAAGCCAAGACACTAATCATCCCGTGGGTAAACCTACAACTTCTATGGCTGTGGGGGTTGAGTCAAAGGAAAAGCATTATGTCCAAACTAGTAACCGGTTTGGTAATTTGGTGGATGAACCAGAAAGTGATGAAGATGAGGATGATGTGGAGGAGCTTTTTACGGATGTGGCTAACAGTATGAAAGCGGATATTGATTCTGAGGGTGCAAGCACACCCGGTGAATTGGGTGTTTAATGGGTACTATTGCTACATGGAATATAAGAGGGTTGAACCGCCCTCTTAAACAAAAAGAGCTTCGTAAGGTAATCCAAGATAATAGTATTTAGGTGTGTGCTATTCTTGAGTCTCACGTACAATTAAATTCGGTTTTTGATGTTTGTAAGAAGATTTGTAACACTTGGGATTGGACTAGCAATGGTAGTGTTTGTGATAAAGGTACTCGGATTATTGTGGGGTGGAATACGGATCTGGTTGATCTAATGGTTATTGATTATTCGAACCAGGTTCTTCACGTTCAGTTAAAGTTTAAGTTGGATAATAAGGCGATGTATTATTCTTTCGTGTATGCTGAAAATTGTTATTTGAAAAGAAGGGAGTTATGGCATAATCTTGCAGTTCATAAACAATTCACTCGTGGTAAACCTTGGGCTTTACTTGGAGACTTTAATTGTGCTCTTAATTTGGAAGACAGATTACATGGTTCTTCCAAAATATCCACTGGGATGCTTGATTTTCGTGCTTGTGTTAAGAACATTGAAGTTGAGGATATAAATGGGGTCGGGCTCCAATTCACTTGGTACAATAAACCGAGAACGGGTATGGGTCTTTTCAAAAAGCTTGATAGGGTGACGGGAAACTCTAAATTCATGGATATTTTTAATGATTCAACGGCGGTGTTCCTTCCATACCGGATTTCAGACCACTCTCCATGTTTATTGAAATTCCCCTATCTTATTAAAGGTAAGCCTAAACCGTTTAAATTCCCTAATTTCTTAATTGGTAAACCGGGTTATAATGATATTATTGCTAACGGCTGGAAAATTGAGGTGAATGGTTATTACATGTTTCGCGTGGTAAAGAAACTCCAAAACTTAAAACATCCAATCCGTTCTTTGTTGCATCGACAAGGCAATCTCCACAAGAAAGCTAATGATCTAAGAACCCTTCTTGATGATTGTCAAACCCGTCTTGACATTGACCCTACTAATTTGGAGTTGATTCGGGAGCAGAGTAGTTATCTTAAGGCTTATCATGAGGCAACTAAAGATGAGGAAGAATTCCTAAAACAAAAGGCTAAAGTCGATTGGTTAAAGCTTGGTGATTCTAACACTGCGTATTTTCACAATTCCTTGAAAATGCGAAACCATAGATGTCGTATTGATACTATAAGTGATGGTCAGGGCCAATTATATGAGGGATCAGATGTTCCTTCGGTGTTTGTTAATCATTTTATGAACATTTTTGGTTCGGATATGCAACCATTGAAAAAACCAGATAATCAGATTTTTACTACTAAGCTCTCGGCCTCTCAGGCGGAGCTGATGGTTAGACCTATATCCGATTTGGAAATCAAGGAGCTGATGGTTAGACCTTTATCCGGCCTGATGGTTTTTCTTCGGCCTTCTTTAAAAGTTCTTGGGATATTGTTGGGAAAGATGTTTGTTTGGCGGTTCATGAATTTTTCAGAAAAGGAAGTCTCCTTAAACAGGTTAACCACACTATTATTGCCCTTATTCCCAAAGTGACCACCACTTTTACTCCTAATGATTTTCGTCCCATCTCGTGCTGCAACACTTTATATAAATGCATTACCAAGATTATCTCGGTTCGTATGATGAAGGGTTTGGAGTCGTTAATTGATATCAATCAGTCTGCGTTTGTTCCTGGGCGTAGAATTTCTGACAACATCCTTTTGACCCAAGAATTAATGCATAATTATCACACTAATAACGGACCTCCTAGATGTGCCTTTAAAGTTGATATTCAGAAAGCTTATGATACGGTCAGTTGGGACTTCATTCGTGATATTCTATATGAGTATGGTTTCCACGATAGGATGACTCATTGGATAATGGAATGCATAACCACTTCTTCTTTTTCGATATCCATAAATGGGAACTTACACGGGTTCTTTAGTGGTAAAAGAGGTCTAAGACAGGGTGATCCGATGTCTCCTTATATTTTCACGCTGGTTATGCAAGTCCTCACTTTAATTCTGCATCGGAAGGTTCGTATTGAACGCTCGTTTCGTTTTCATCGTCACTATGAAAAATTAAATATTATCACTATTTGCTTTGCGAATGATTTGTTCATGTTTGCTCGAGGCGATGTGGATTCTGCTAAAACTATTATGGGGGCTCTGAATGATTTCAAAGATATGTCCGGGCTTACTCCTAGTGTCCCGAAAAGTACCGCGTTTTTCTGTAATGTTTCGGATCGCGTTAAAAGTGGGATTTTGAATTTTATGCCCTTCGTTGAAGGTAGGCTCCAGGTTAAATACTTGGGAGTTCCTCTTATTTCTACGAGGCTAAATTACCGTAATTGTAAGAGGTTGCTGGATCGTTTGGATAATCGGATTGGAGATTGGAAGAATAAAACTTTATCTTTTGCGGGTAAACTTCAGCTGGTCAGGTCTGTTCTGTCGTCCTTATATATTTACTGGTCTGCTGTTTTCTCTCTTCCTTCTAGACTTATCGCTGATCTTGAAAAACGGATTAAAAATTTCCTTTGGGACTTTGGACACGAAAAGGGAAAGCATAAAGTTTCTTGGGATGTTGTTTGTCAGCCGAAAAGTGAAGGTGGTTTGGGTATCCGGCGTATCCGGGATGTCAATAACTCTCTTCTGGTTTATCATATTTGGAGTTTAATCAATGATCGTAATTCGTTGTGGGTTAAATGGATGCATGTGTATAAAATGAAGGGGCGAAATTTTTGGAGCTTGCAGATTCCAAACTCTTGTACTTGGGGGTGGAGGAAAATTCTTCAGTTTCGTCCCCGTATTAGACATTTTATATGGCATGAAATCGGTTATGGGAGATCTACTTCAGTTTGGTATGATAAATGGGATGATTTATGTCCTTTAAGTGATTGTATTAACCCGAGAGCTATACATGGGGCTGGTTTGACTTTAAAAACCTGTGTCAGTGATGTTGTTCATCATAATAACTGGGGCTGGCCGCCTGATTGGATTTCGAGATTCCCTATTCTTTTGAACTTAAAGGGGGTGAGTATTTATCCGGAAAAGAGGGACAAGATCGTGGTAAGGGATGAGAATGGGACTTCAATGAATTTCTCGGCTTCAGGAATATGGCAACTTCTTCGAATCCCGGCTGATAAGGTTTCTTGGATGCATGTTGTTTGGTTCTCTCAATGTGTACCAAAACACTCCTTTATGTTGTGGATTGTGCTTCATGATAGATTGAGCATGCAGAATCGTATAATGGGGTGGAATATTGGTGGGTATCCAAATCATAACCTGTATTGCTGCCTTTTATGTAATGGAGAGCCGGATTCTCGTAATCATCTCTTCTTTGAGTGTAAGTTCTCTTCTGAGGTTTGGAGTATTGTCAAATTGAAAGGTAATTTTCAGGGGTGCATGAATGGTTGGGCGAATATTCTTCAATATGTGTCTCAATTTGGAATGTCCAACTCTATTGATAATGTTATTAATCGGCTGTTACTTGGGGCATCGGTTTACGTAATTTGGAAGGAACGAAATAACCGGCTTTTCAGGAACTCTTTTAAGACTCCAAAGATTGTTGCTGATGAAATCATTAAGGGTACTCGCCTAAAGCTTATGACTCTAAAGTTCAAGAATTCTGATCGGGTCAATCGGGTTCTCGAAGATTGGCACTTTCCGAGGGGAGTTTCACACCAAATTGATGATAATGGTTGATCTGTTTTGTTATGTTTGTTTCTTTGGTTCTTGTGTAGGCTTTAGCAGTGTTTACCTTTGTTTGGTGGTTTTGGTTTTGTTTACTCTTGTATGGCATGTCATACATGAAAACTAATATGGCACTTTGTCATATTACTTGTTCTTTGTTGGTTGTGTGGAATGAATTTAACCGGGTAAAACCCTTTACCCAAAAAAAACATAATAGTTAATATTTGACCATTAACCATTACACCTTTAATCCCAGCGGTTATAACTCATTCCACACGTTTTATGTAACCACCAACCGTGTATTTCGCATGGATTAAATCAACAATTAATATCTGCAATTATAAATCAACACCAAGAAAGAAATATCTATTTATTAGCATTAATACTCAGGATACTAAACTTATTCGAGAATCCTAAACATATTCGGGATCTTGAGCATAGATCCGACTATAAAATTTGGGCCCTAACAATTACTAATATTTATCCTTCACAATAAACATAACCTCCTACATCACAAATAAATTTCATACACATTTCATATTTACTACCTACACAGCCAAACACAATCCCTACACAATTACATGTACAACAAAAAATAATCCTACACAATACATAAGACTAATATATATACTACACAATAATCATGACATCCTACATGACAGATTAGTTTCATACACATATGTACTTATGTGGGCTTACATACACAAATATATGGAATTCCTATACTGTATTGTAGAAGATACCCCTACACATATAATATATATGTCATTACTATACACCGTACGTGATGATTATTTGTTGTGCAAGGTAATAACTATGCAGTTGTGTAGGGATTGTTATTGATTGTGTACAGTGGCGGATCCAAAAAATTTAGCCAGTGGGTGCAAAAAAGGTTCAACCTAGAACTTGTCAACTCAAACTAAAACAAGTCAAACAAAAATGCGTCGGGTCAAACCGAAACGGGCCGAGTAAAAAATTTACATTAAACAACTACTACGTATAGAAATGTAAACAATAAATTTCATTAAAGGTAAACAAAATATATATTACAATTGACCTCTACGTGATTTCATCATTTGAAAACGGTCAATTACAGTTCCATTCGTAACACTTAAAAGTGCTTCTTTTCAACACTACAAATTACACAAGCATTCAAAAAATCATTCTGATGGGTCACTAAATTGTTTTTAGATTAATTTTTTTTTGATGGCTCACTTGGGTCTTTGGACCTAATATATTACAAATTTATAAAATAAACTATGGACTTGAGTGGGTGCAAATGCCCCCCCTGATCAAACACTAGATCCGCCCCTGATTGTGTAGGTAGTAACTATAAAACTGTGTAGAGATCGTTATTGGTTGTGTAGGTAGTAACTATGAAACTACGTATGAAACTTATTTGTGATGTAGGATGTTAGATTTGTTGTGGTGAAGAAATATTAGTTATGCATGTATAACTAATTTGTCTTATGTTAAATATTTGAATATATTTTATTTTTATAGGAGCAATATATCTTGTGTAGTGATTATTTACAGTTTTAAATAACAAAACCGTTTTAAATAATAAAATTGTTCATGACCATGTTTAAATAATAAACTTTCGAATGACAGAATTGGCGAGGTTGTGATATTGAGATTAAGGCTATAATTGTGGGTGAATTAATTCATTAATTGTGAGCTTCATTTCTTTAATAATGATACAATAAAAATACTAAAACACCCTTTAGGTATTAAAGTGGGAATACTAAAATTACAGGAATGCCATTTTGAGTAATGACCATTGATCAAACAAATCTATGGGTGAGATTAACTTCTCGCACTTCTCGCTGTAATATCACTTCTTGTATGAACCATCCCCTATATATAATTTTTAAGATAAATGATTCAAAATAAAATAAAATAAAATCTTTTACTTCAAAGAAGTCATAAGCCACCTCACATGAATTTTTTTTGATTTAATTAGTTACAAGGTTTTACCAGTTCAACAGTCGGTTCACCGATTTCGATCAGACCGAAAATTGGCAAACCCAGCCAAGTTAGCCGAGTGATTAGAAAACGGGTAATATTGGGTCAACTAAACCGAAATGTCTACCGGTTCCTAGTTAAACCAGTCGAACCGACCAGATCCGGGTTTCAAAACATTAAACCCAGTCGGGTTATTAGAAAACGGGTTATACATTGTGAATTAGATTGAAATGCCTACCGGTCTTGATCAAACCGGTCAAACCGCCCGGTCCGGGTTTCAAAATATTGCATAAAACTAGCAATAATTTATGCAAATAAAACTAATGTTCATATTTTTCTTTACCTACCCCTATATTCTAATCACGATCAGATTGTCATCAATAGTGGTGATTCTTTGGGTGAAGAATGTGTCCAATGTGGCACATGACCCCATAATATCCCTCTCTTTTCTTTCTTCTCTTTACTCTATCTCTCTTTATATGAACTATCATTCTCCTCACATGGATGTTCTTAGTACATTCTTGGTGAATAATTTTACTCACTCTCTCTCCTCCAAATCATCATCTCTCTCTTCTAACTCATCATCTCTCTCTTCTTAAAATCTTTAAAAATCACCTATTGGAGATGGTCTTAGTCAATATAATCGCTAATTAACCCAACTGACATGGTTTACCCATCATCGACTATTGTTTGGCACACTTGATCCATATTAATTTTAATTGAAGATCACTAATAAATAGTAACACTAATAGACATTAATCACCAACTATATATCCGAATTTATCATCAACGACTAATATTGACCATACTTTTTTTAATTAACAAGGTATTAAAGAATATAAAAAAGATTATATATAATTAGCCTGTGAATTTATTATACATGAAAACACGAGGTAATATACGATAGAAAATAATAATAATAATAATAATAATAATAATAATAATAATAATAATAATAATAATAATAATAATAATAATAATAATAATAAAATTTTTACATATAGAATAATAATTTAATAAAACACAAAAATATAACTATAAATATAATAATAAATCTATCTATAATATATATAAACGAAAGCTCTCTAAATTCTCTTAAGCCACCAGATTGTTTTATTTTAAAATGAATGATTCTCGTGCATTTGACCCGAATTCATGGGTATCGGTCTCACCAAACCCAGATAGCCCTTAACCGGGTTACAACATTTCATTATATTAAAAATTAATCTCACCAAATATTTGATAAGAAAATTCTATATGTAACATCACGAAAATATCGGATCAAAAATGCCAAGTTTTAAAAGTGCAAGGACCAAAATTGAAAATTCTGATTTTTTAACATATCGCGATACGCGATACCCTAGACACAACGCCATCGCGTATCGCGATGACGTGGTCTGACATGTGATGACACGTGTCTCCACGTGGCACCCGGTGTCCACCAACGTGGCATGTCTACTAGGTTACGCGGTACGCGATGTCCTTCAGTTAGGCCCATCGCGTATCGCTATCCAGTATAATAATATTAAAGGATATGTTAATCCATCCCTATACGTGACAGATCCTTTGCAAGACCCATCGCGATACGATAAGCCCTATAAATATGGCCACCAGCCCTCATTCACACTCACACCTCTCAAGTTTACATCTCTCTCTAGAAATGACTCTCTACCTCGTAAAACGTGCCCCGACCCTCTTCGTAATCTGTGCCAATAGCGAAGTTTCCTTGAAGTTCGTGCCACACACCGACGACATTTCCTCTAAGTGCATGCCATCAAGAGACAAGCCGACGTTCACCTCGAAGTACCTGCTAACAAAGATTGGCGTGAGACGTGCCTCGATTTACGTGCAAGAAGGTGATGATCAAGATTATTTGAGAATCGTGAAAGCCTCAAAGTGCTGCTCGAGAGTCTAGGGAATATAAGCCAAACAAGGTAGGGGTAATACCCAAATAAAATATTAATATAATATTAAAAAGCTTAGTCCTTAGTCAAGAGTATACTCGATACCTCGAGAATAAACAAAAGAAAATAAAACAAAGAAAATATATAAATATAAAGATATGAATATAGTTCTTTGTTATCAATAAAGTATTAACTATTATTTAAATGATTTTAAACAGTAATAATAAAGAAATAAAGTACGTTTCTTAGAGAAGAAGAAACGTAGTGCTAACAATATAAATGATATTGTAAAACTAAAGGTTTAAATATCTTAAATAAATAAATGTTCTTTTGAACTAAAGGTTCGAAAAGGAAATATAATCGAGGTAAAGATTATACAAAAAGAGAATAAAGGTCTTATGCTAGATTAAAAATCTAGTACTAACAAAAGGTTATACTCATACTATAGGTCCGAGATAGCTTAAGAAAGACAATCCGATTAGTGAAGTGAAGCTGATCCTTTTCAAAGGTGAATATGCCCCAAACTTTTATAATTTGTTTAATCGAGTCAAAGTAAATTGATTACATGAGATTACGTATCTCTAAAACATTATGACCAAAAGTAATCGCTGGCCCTCAGGCTATCGTGTACGTTTGTTTGGATCCTTACATATGTGGTAGACGGTGGCCACACCGCACCACACCTGGTTATATGCCTCCGCTACGATGGGTCGGACCTAAGTTACGTGCGAGAGAGGGTAATCATGTGTATACTGATGGTTACTAAGTAATCTAGAACGATGTGGTGTTTGCTGAGCGGTTTCGAGTAGAGCTTAAGTTTGTGATTGCGTTTTATGTTTTTAACTTGATTATTCCTAAGCCATGATGGGCCGAGACCTAAGTTATGTCTCGAGGGGTAATTAATTAAATAAAATATTTTTGCATCAGCTTATTCACCAACATATGTTACTGACGTATTTTTAAACTGTTTACATGTAACGAAGGATAGACGCTTGAAGATTCGAAGTCGTCACTAGGCGATCTGATGGCTCAGATCTTTTTTGTTAATGTTAAAACTTGAATGGTGGTTTTATATATAAACAAGCAATATTTTGTAATATTAAACGGGTATTTTATAATCCAGTGTTTTGATATGTAAATATTAATATTCTAATCCAGGAAAATATTTCCGCACTAATCCGTAACTCTAATTTAGTTATAAAAACGGTACCAACTGTTGGTCACACGCTTAGGCCTAAGATGGGGGTGTGACAGGTTGGTATCAGAGCCATCGATCTTAGCGAATTAGGTATTAATTAATAATACCTAAGCTTCGATTCAAGTGAATAAGAATTATTATTATTACTTGCTTTATTTAAATAAGGATAAGATAGGCTGGTAACCTTTTCTATACGTCCTCAATCTAAACCACCCTTAGATGTCATTCAAGAAAATAATAGACAATTTCATGCGCGTCGCAAGGAGAGCTGGATGCTCCGAACCAATTCTGAAGGACAACATGAGTGAAGATTATTATGAAGATTTCTTCAACCAAGATCATCCGATTGAACGATCCCCGCCGGTTTATTTTCCCGGCACCGAACAACTATCGATCAATCTACCAAGCGATCCACCGATGCAAGAGTACAATCCCCCAAGAACTTCAAGTTACTATCCGTCAAGCATCCCGGAGTATCATCCATCAAACATTCCAACGTATCACCCATATGACGTCCCAATGTATTATCCATCCAACATCCCGACGAACCATCCGTCCAACGAATTCCTAACCAATAAACAAATCAAAGTGGAGGCGGAGTCCGACTGTTCCGATTGGATGCAATGCCATTCTGATCAAAGGCGATGGAAAACTAGAACATTTGCTTACAACTTTGTTGATTCTCACCCCAATACTTACAATTGACCTTCTCAAAGACCAAAGATGAGATTCATTCATCCGTATGAGAGTCCTCACCTGGACCTTTAGTGGTAGTACAGCAAAGGCCATGGACGAAGAAAAAGACCCTGAAGAAGAGGAAGACCCCGAAGAAGAGGAAGATCCAGATGAGGAAATCTCTGAAGAAGTGACTACACCAAATGAAGCACCTTCAATTGACTCAAAATGTTATTGTCCGCCCGATGAAGGTTGTACACATCCTTTCTATTATAGAAGTTCATGTTATAACCCTGAAGATCCTTATGTGTATACATTCAAGGAAGAAAGATCAGGTTTCCACCAGATTTCCCACCATTTCAAGGAAGAATTCCTTCAATATCGGAGCAAGCAAATGAGATCCGTCAACAAGAGGTAGCTGCAGAAGCATTCTTCAACTATCCCTCTGAAGCAACTTAATCACTATACCTCAAGAACCACTACGACATCGTGATGATGGGATATCATGATCCGCCACCACAATACGAATATCCAAATATCATTCCACAATCTCTAGAGGAACATCTCGATCAAGCATTACATGAGACTAACGAGTTGAGGAAGAAGATTGTTGAAGAAGGAAGTAAGAAGAGAAAGATGGGAGACAAACCTCTCCATAAAGACTAGGAACTCCTACAATGTTGTTAAGAAAATGTTTCTGTAGTTGTAATTATAAATAAATGTGTGAAAAATAATAACGTTGAATCGTTCTAAGTAAGGATAGGAATATATATATGTGTGTGTGTGTGTATGTAATGTAATGATATATATACCTTTTAAGATATATATGTATATATGAATAAAAATGTGTTTTAAGAAAAGAATATAATTATTTCAGAATGTCGAACCAAGGACCAAATAATGCTCTCGGAAATGGGAAGAAAACCGTGCCCAACACGAACAAGATCAAAGAATACCCGAACAATACATGAGACAAATTCAAGAGATGATAACTAAAGCCGGAAGAGCTGAATCACACATTAGAACCGAATCTAAGTAAACTCATACCGAACATTCTCGAAAATCTATAAAATCCAAATCTCGTCCTAACAAATCTTACATTGAAGAAAGCGTTCACGAATAGGATGCTGGAGGAGAGTTTAATCGAAAATTCAAGAAACTCAAAATTGAAAGTTGTTCGTTCAAGGATTTCAAAAACTTCGGCCCGAAAGAATTTTATGGCGACAAGGGCGCCATTGCGACACTTAGATGGCTTGAAGAAATGGATTCGATCGTAATCATCAGCAAGTGTGCCGAGCAAGAGAAGATTTAATTCACAACACAAATGTTTAAGGATGAAGCTCTGGAATGGTGGAACACTCTCGTCATGAGCAAGGGGTTGTATCATCTGATGTGGGAAGAATTCAACGAGATGGTGTTAGCTAAATTATGTCCGATGCACGAAACCGACCAAATCCAATCCAAATTACTTAATCACAAAGTTATTGGAACCAATCTTCTTGAGTACAACACAAAATTCCACGAGTACTGTAGACTCATGCCCCAGCTGGTGACGACTGAATCCAACGATGTAACTCGATACATATGGAGACTCCCGCGAGAAACACGCGACATGGTAAGATCTCACTTGCCACAAACCGCTGATTCCTCCATGGAATTGGCTGGTTATTTGATGAACGGTTTAATCCGTAACAAGGAAGAGGACAATAAGGTGGTTCCATCAAGCGACCACAAGAAAGTTGGAGGTGCCTGATTCAAGGGCAAAGGTGTGGAACAACGTAAAGCTGGATCCAATTCCTACTACACCCAATGCAAGATCTGCAAAAAGTACCGCAAAGGCCAATGTCACTTTGCACCGTCTACAACTATTTGTGATTCGTGTTACAAGCCCGGCTACACAACGGCCTACTGGAAATGGGTCACCACGGCTTCGAGTGCCCCAGAATAAGCCCGCTGCTGGTGGTGCGGTTGGAAGTGGTCAAAAGAATGAGGCAAAGAAAGGAAATGCAAGAGTCTTCGTTCTAGACACCAAGAAAGCGGTCGACATGCCGGAAACCATCACCGTTATGTTCTTAGTTAACGACACATATGCTAGAGTTTTATTCGATTCAGGTGCCAATTTAAGTTTTATAGATTATAGCTTTTGTAGTCTATTAAATGAATCTCTAAAGAAATTAAATAAAACTTTAAGCGTCGAGACCGCTAAATCGTTAAAATCTCCGAAGCTCTAGAAAATGGAAAATTCTTATTGGTTGGTTATGTCTTACCTATCCAATTGTTACCCATGACTCTTGTTGGTTTTGATATAGTACTTGGTATGGACTGGCTATCCAATAATCATGCCCGTATCATTTGCAATAGCAAAACCGTTGAACTTTGAGCCCCTGATAAACGAACCATTCGAATAGAAAGGGACAAAGACGCTGGCCAAGTTAGCATACTCTCCATGATTAGGGCTAACATATATTTAAATCAAGGATGCTTAGCATTCATGTCCTATGTCACTGAAGAATCCAAACCAAAGGAGATAAATGACGTACCTATTGTCTCTGAATTTTTTGACCTCTTTCCCGACGGGCTGCCTGGTATTTCACCCGATAGAGAAGTCGAATTTAGAATAGATATCATGCCCGGAACCGCACCAATCGCCAAAGCTCCGTATCGATTAGAACCAACCGAGATGAAGGAGTTGAAGAAACAATTAGACGAGCTGCTCGAGAAGGGATTCATCCGCCCAAGTTCATCACCATGGGGAGAGCCGATTCTCTTTGTCAAGAAGAAGGATGGATCAATGCGAATGTGTATCGACTACCGAGCCTTAAACAAAGTAACCATCAAAAACCGATACCCCCTACCCCGAATTGACGATCTGTTCGACCAACCGCAAGGAGCAAGCTATTTCTCTAAGATAAATCTGCGTTCTGGTTATCATCAACTCAAAGTTCAATACAAAGTTATCCCGAAAACCGCATTTTCGGGATGAACGGTTTAATCCGTAACAAGGAAGAGGACAATAAGGTGGTTCCATCAAGCGACCACAAGAAAGTTGGAGGTGCCTGATTCAAGGGCAAGGGTGTGGAACAACGTAAAGCTGGATCCAATTCCTACTACACCCAATGCAAGATCTGCAAAAAGTACCGCAAAGGCCAATGTCACTTTGCACCGTCTACAACTATTTGTGATTCGTGTTACAAGCCCGGCTACACAACGGCCTACTGGAAATGGGTCACCTCGGCTTCGAGTGCCCCAGAATAAGCCCGCTGCTGGTGGTGCGGTTGGAAGTGGTCAAAAGAATGAGGCAAAGAAAGGAAATGCAAGAGTCTTCGTTCTAGACACCAAGAAAGCGGTCGACATGCCGGAAACCATCACCGTTACGTTCTTAGTTAACGACACATATGCTAGAGTTTTATTCGATTCAGGTGCCAATTTAAGTTTTATAGATTATAGCTTTTGTAGTCTATTAAATGAATCTCTAAAGAAATTAAATAAAACTTTAAGCGTCGAGACCGCTAAATCGTTAAAATCTCCGAAGCTCTAGAAAATGGAAAATTCTTATTGGTTGGTTATGTCTTACCTATCCAATTGTTACCCATGACTCTTGTTGGTTTTGATATAGTACTTGGTATGGACTGGTTATCCAATAATCATGCCCGTATCATTTGCAATAGCAAAACCGTTGAACTTTGAGCCCCTGATAAACGAACCATTCGAATAGAAAGGGACAAAGACGCTGGCCAAGTTAGCATACTCTCCATGATTAGGGCTAACATATATTTAAATCAAGGATGCTTAGCATTCATGTCCTATGTCACTGAAGAATCCAAACCAAAGGAGATAAATGACGTACCTATTGTCTCTGAATTTTTTGACCTCTTTCCCGACGGGCTGCCTGGTATTTCACCCGATAGAGAAGTCGAATTTAGAATAGATATCATGCCCGGAACCGCACCAATCGCCAAAGCTCCGTATCGATTAGAACCAACCGAGATGAAGGAGTTGAAGAAACAATTAGACGAGCTGCTCGAGAAGGGATTCATCCGCCCAAGTTCATCACCATGGGGAGAGCCGATTCTCTTTGTCAAGAAGAAGGATGGATCAATGCGAATGTGTATCGACTACCGAGCCTTAAACAAAGTAACCATCAAAAACCGATACCCCCTACCCCGAATTGACGATCTGTTCGACCAACCGCAAGGAGCAAGCTATTTCTCTAAGATAAATCTGCGTTCTGGTTATCATCAACTCAAAGTTCAATATAAAGTTATCCCGAAAACCGCATTTCTAACAAGGTATGGACATTATGAGTTCACGATCATGCCGTTTGGTCTCACTAATGCCCCAGCCGCGTTCATGGACATGATGAATCGTATTTGTAAACCTTACTTAGATAAATTTGTTATCGTATTCATTGACGACATACTCATTTATTCTAAGTCAAAGGAAGATCATGTTTCGCATCTTAGAATCTTGCTTGAATTACTTATAAATGAGAAGTTGTATGCTAAATTCTCAAAATGCGAATTTTGGCTTCACGAAGTAAAATTTCTCGGTCACATCATAAACGTGAATGGAATTTAACACACATTTTCGAACAAAAAGAACTTAATATGCGTCAACGAAGATGGATGGAAACATTGAATGGCTACGACTGTGAAATCGTTTATCACGAAGGTAAAGCCAACGTTGTGGCCGACTCCTTGAGTCGTAAGGAACATGAGAAACCAAAAAGGATTCGAGTTCTACGATTAGAACTCCAAGTAGATCTAGTCGAGCAAATCAAGTTAGCCCAACATCAAGCAATCGAAGAAAACAAGATCTCCGACAAAAAACGTAACGGCACTATTGACTCAGATGGTATACTTAGACTTGGAAATAGGATTTGGGTACCAGTCGTTGGAGACTTGGGAGAAAAGATCATGAGCGAAGCTCACAAGTCCAAGTACATGATGCACCCCAGTAGTGACAAAATGTACCAAAACCTTAAACCGAACTACTGGTGGATGGAATAAAAAGGACATCGCTTTGCATGTTGCAAAATGTTTGACATATTTAAAAGTCAAGGTCGAGCATCAAAAGCCCTCGGGATTGCTTCAGCAACCCGAACTTCCCATTTGGAAGTGGGAAATGATAATTATGGACTTCATCACGAAACTCCCGAAAACCAATCGTCAGCATAATGCGATCTGGGTTATCGTCGATAGGTTAACCAAACCGCTCATTTTATACCCATCAACGACACATATTCGATGGATATATTAGCACGAATCTATGTAAACAACATCGTTGCATTGCATGGAGTGCCTCTGTCTATCATCTCTGATTGAGATAGCCGATTCACATCACTTTTGGAAAAGTTTCCAACAAGCGTTAGGAACCCAACTAAATCTTAGCACTGCCTATCATCCTCAAACCGATGGGCAAAGCGAAAGAACAATTCAAACGCTTGAAGATATGCTCCGCGCTTGTGTGATTAACCTAGGCAGAAGTTGGGACGACCATCTTCCCCTAATGGAATTTTCATACAACAATAGTTATCACACAAGTTTTCAAGCCGCACCGTTTGAAGCGTTATACGACCGAAAATGTAGAACGCCTGTATGCTGGCCTGAAACTGGATATAATAAATTATTTGGACCCGAGATAGTCCAAGAAACCACCGACAAGGTATTGCAAATCCGTGAACAACTTAAGACAGCGCGAGACCGGCAAAAGAGCTACACTGATGTCCGTCATAAGCCGTTAGAATTCAATATAGGTGATAGAGTCTTATTGAACGTTTCCCGTTGGAAGGGTGTCATTCGCTTCGGTAAGAAAGGAAAGTTAAGTCCACGTTTCGTAGGAACATTAGAAATGTCGAGCGAATCGGTACTGTCGCTTACCATATGCGACTACCCGAAGAAATGAAAGAGATACACGATGTATTCCACGTCTCTAATCTACGTAAATGTCTAGCCGATGAATCTTTGTCAATACCCTTAAAAGATGTCGAAATGAATGAAAACCTCAAATTCGTAGAACAACCTTTACAAATCGAAGATTCTAAAACAAAGAAACATTAGAGACGAAATCTAAAATTGGTCAAAGTTAAATGGGACTCTCGAAGAGGCCCCGAGTATACTTGGGAACTAGAATCCGAAATGAAGAAAAAGTATCATCACTTGTTCTAAGAAGCTGATGTGTGTCTAATGAAATGACTTTCTATGGAACTCACAACTAAGCTTTAAAATTATAAAACAAAACTCCTAATAAATCCACACACAACCTGCAAGTGTACCGATCACAAGTAGTATAGACCTAAGAAGTCCGAGTATCGAACACAAGGACACGTGAGAACGCCTATGATTACTAAACCCTAGACAAGACCTTCCTAAGAATGATATTTTTTTAATTGATTTTTTAATAATTAAACTACTTGACTTGAATTAATTTAACTAAATTAATTAACTTAACTTAACTTAAATTAACTTGACGAACACTTAATGAAAGTTAGAAGCAATGGAGAAAACGTCTACCTAGGCAAGAATCATATTGAAGGTCTAACAAGCTAATGGATTGAATGATGACACCTATACCTAAGGACACAACTAAGGTTCACTCAAGAAAGCTAGATCACCTCTCGGTCTGACTAACAAACCATAACTTACACTTAATTGATTTAAGAACAAACTGGGAAACGAATGCTAAGGTGTTCTAATTCCGACTCTCCTCTCGGACTCACCGACACACGACCCTAATGGAAACTAATACTACGCAACCAAGGATAGAGGAACAATTTAGTTTAACATAAACTAGATCAACTAATCGCTCACAAACCCAAACCCGACAAGAACCGAACCCGCTCTCGCGCTATCCTAATCCTAACAAGTAAATGCAATGAGACGACTTTACTTCCTATTACCTCTTGGTCTCTAAGAAGATGTTTACCCGCTGAATTATATGAATTAACAATCTCAACAAAACCCTACGGCTGATCCTACCGCAAACAAACTCTAAATACAAAGTAAAGGCTTGAACATACAACTATCAATCAAAACCAATTCAATTAATCAAAGTATGAGATAAAACAAATAAAATCACAGCCACTAAACAAAACCTAATTCATCATTAAACCAAACTTTCAATAGCAATTCAAGTCATATTGATCAAACAATCGAATAAACTCATTAAAACCTAACAATAATCACCAAACCTAGGTAGAACAAAGAAGATTAGCTACTCGTATTTTTTGGACAACAGCTATAACTCAATGTAAACATCATATTAATCATCAAACTCATTCTTCAAATCGTTCAACAATCAATTATAATCAATAAGAACTCAATCCCTAACTCAATTTCAAAATAATTCAACTTTGAAGATTAAAATCAAAAGAGTTATGAACATAAATAAGAACACGAGATTATGAATATTATACTATCAATATGAGCTGAGTTTTATGATGAAAATCAGTCCCGAGCTGTTGTCCCAAGTCTCCTTTGGTCTCCTTCTTCTTCAATTGGTCACACAAGATGCAAAACGACTTTCTTTTTTTTGGGTAAAGGGATTCACCCGGTTAAATGCATTCCACACAACCAAAAAAGTACAAGTAATATGACAGAGTGCCATATTAGTTCTCAAGTATGACATGCCATACGTAAACAAAACCAAAACCACCAAACACTGGTAAACACAGCTAAAGCTTACACAAGAACCAAGTAAATAAACAAAACAAAAACAAATCAACCATTGTCATCAATTTGGTGGGAAACTCCCCGCGGAAACTGCCAATCCTCGAGAACCCGATTAACCCGTTCAGAATTCTTGAACTTTAGAGTCATAAGCTTTAGGCGCGTACCCCTAATGATTTCGTCCGCAACAATCTTAGGAGTCTTCAAAGAGTTCTTGAAAAGCCGGTTGTTTCGCTCCTTCCAAATGATGTAAACCGAAGCCCCAAATAACAGCCGATTAACAACATTATCAATAGAGTTGGACATTCCAAATTGAGACACATATTGAAGAATATTCGCCCAACCATTCCTGCACCCCTGAAACTTCCCTTTCAATTTTACAATACTCCAAACCTCAGAAGAGAACTTACACTCGAAGAAGAGATGATTACGAGAATCCGGCTCTCCAGTACAAAGAAGGCAGCAATACAAGTTATGATTTGGATACCCACCAATTTTCCACCCCATAATACGATTCTGCGTGCTCAACCTATCATGAAGCACAGTCCACAACATAAAGGAGTGTTTTGGAACACATTGAGAGAACCAAACAACATGCACCCAAGACACCTTATCAGCCGGTCTCCGAAGAAGATGCCATATTCCTGAAGCTGAGAAATTCATTGAAGTCCCATTCTCATCCATAACCACGATCTTGTCACTCTTATCCGGACAAATACTGACCTCTTTTAAGTTCGAAAGAATTGGATATCTCAAAATCCAATCAGGCGGCCAACCCCAATTATTATGATGAACAACATCATTGACACATGTCTCTAAAGACAAGCCAGCCCGATGTATAGCTCTCGGGTTAATATAATCACTTAAAGGACAAAGATCATCCCATTTATCATACCAAACTGAAGTAGATCTCCCATTGCCAATTTCATGCCAAAAAAACTGTCTAATACGAGGACGAAACTGAAGAATTTTCCTCCACCCCCAAGTACACGAGGTAGGAATCTGCAAGCTCCAAAAATTACACCCCTTCATTTTATACTCATGAATCCATTTAACCCACAACGAATTACGACCATTGATTAAGCTCCAAATATGATAAACCAGAAGAGAGTTATTGACATCCCGGATACGCCGGATACCCAAACCACCTTCACATTTCGGCTGACACACAATATCCCAAGAGACTTTATGCTTTCCCTTATTGTGACCATAGTCCCAAAGGAAATTTTTAATCCGTTTCTCAAGATCAGCAATAAGTCTAGAAGGGAGTGAAAACACAGCAGACCAATAAATATATAAGGACGAAAGAACAGACTTGACCAGCTGAAGTTTACCCGCAAAAGATAAAGCTTTATTCTTCCAATCTCCAATCCGACTATCCATACAATCCAGCAACCTCTTACAATCACGGTAATTTAACCTCGTAGAAATAAGAGGAACTCCCAAGTATTTAACCGGGAGCCTTCCTTCAACGAAGGGCATAATATTCAGAATACCACTTTTAACGCGGTCCGGGACATTGCAGAAAAACGCGGTACTTTTCGGAACACTCGGAGTAAGCCCGGACATATCTTTGAAATCATTCAGAGCCCCCATAATAGTTTTAGCAGAATTCACATCACCTCGAGCAAACAGGAACAAATCATCCTCAAAGCAAATATTGATAATATTTAATTTTTCACAATGACGATGAAAACGGAACGATCGTTCAATACGAACCTTTCGATGCAGAATTAACGTGAGAGCTTGCATAACCAGCGTGAAAATATAAGGGGACATCGGATCACCCTGTCTCAGACCTCTTTTACCACTAGAGAACCCGTGTAAGTTCCCAGTAACGGATATCGAAAAGGAAGAAGTGGTTATGCACTCCATTATCCAACGAATCATCCTGTCGTGGAAACCATACCCAAAAAGAATATCACGAATGAAGTCCCAACTGACCGTATCATAAGCTTTCTGGATATCAACTTTAAAAGCACATCTAGGCGGACCATTATTAGTGTGATAATTATGCATTAATTCTTGGGTTAAAAGAATGTTATCAGAAATCCTACGCCCAGGAACAAACGCAGACTGATTGATATCAATTAACGACTCCAAACCCTTCATCATACGAACCGAGATAATCTTGGTAATGCATTTATATAAAGTGTTGCAGCACGAGATGGGACGAAAATCATTAGGAGTAAAAGTGGTGGTCACTTTGGGAATAAGGGCAATAATAGTGTGGTTAACCTGTTTAAGGAGACTTCCTTTTCTGAAAAATTCATGAACCGCCAAACAAACATCTTTCCCAACAATATCCCAAGAACTTTTGAAGAAAGCCGAGGAAAAACCATCAGGCCCCGGCGCTTTGGAATTCCCAATCGAGAAAAAAGCATCCTTGATTTCCAAATCGGATATAGGTCTAACCATAAGCTCCGCCTGAGAGGCCGAAAGCTTAGTAGTAAAAATCTGATTATCCGGTTTTCTCAATGGTTGCAAATCTGAACCAAAGATGTTCATAAAATGATTAACAAACACCGAAGGAACATCCGACCCCTCAAATAATCGGCCCTGAACATCACTTATAGTATCAATACGGCCTCTATGGTTTCGCGTTTTCAAAGAATTGTGAAAGTACGCAGTGTTAGAGTCACCAAGCTTTAACCAATCGACTTTAGCCTTCTGTTTAAGGAATTCTTCCTCATCTTTAGCCGCCTCATGATAAGCCTTAAGATAACTACTCTGCTCCCGAATCAACTCCAAATTAGTAGGGTCAGTGTCAAGACGGGTTTGACAAGCATCCAGAAAGGTTCTCAGATCATTAACTTTCTTGTGGAGATTGCCTTGCCGGTGCAGCAAAGAACGGATTGGATGTTTTAAGTTCTGGAGTTTCTTTACCACGCGAAACATGTGATAACCATTCACCTCAATTTTCCAGCCATTAGCAATAATATCATTATAACCCGGTTTTCCAATCAAGAAATTAGGGAATTTAAACGGTTTAGGCTTACCTTTAATTAGAGAGGGGAATTTCAATAAACATGGAGAGTGGTCTGAAATCCGGTACGGAAGGAACACCGCCGATGAATCATTAAAAATCTCCATGAATTTAGAGTTTCCCATCACCCTATCAAGCTTTTTGAAAAGACCCATACCCGTTTTCGGTTTATTGCTCCAAGTGTATTGTAGCCCGACCCCATTAATATCCTCAACTTCAATGTTCTTAACACAATCACGAAAATCAAGCATCCCAGTGGAAATTTTGGAGGAACCATGTAAGCTGTCTTCCAAATTAAGAGCACAATTAAAATCTCCTAGTAAAGCCCAAGGTTTACCACGAGTGAATTGTTTATGAACAGCAAGATTATGCCATAACTCCCTTCTTTTCAAATAAAAATTCTCAGCATACACGAAAGAACCATACATCACCTTGCTATCCAGCTTAAACTTTAACTGAACGTGAAGAACCTGGTTCGAATAATCAATAACCATAAGATCAACCAAATCCGTATTCCACCCCACAATAATCCGAGTACCTTTATCACAAACACTACCATTGCTGGTCCAATCCCAATTTTTACAAATCTTCTTACAAACATCATAAACCGCGTTTAATTGTACGTGAGACTCAAGAATAGCACACACCTGAATATTATTATCTTGGATTACCTTACGAACCTCTTTTTGTTTAAGAGGGCGGTTCAACCCTCTTATGAAGTGGCGATAGTACCCATTAAACAACCAATTCACCGGGTGTGCTTGCACCCTCAGAACCAATATTCGCTTTCATAGCGTTAGCCACATCCGTAAACAGCTCCTCCACATCATCCTCATCTTCATCATTTTCCGGTTCGTCTGCCAAATTACCAAACCGGTTACTGGTTTGGACAGCATGCTTTTCCATTAACTCGACCCCCACAGCCTTAGGAATTGTAGGTTTACTCACAGGATAATTATTGTCTTGTCTTTGAGCGGGTGGTTTATTTATAGGTTGTGTCACAGGAGGTTTAACCACCGGTCGATAGACAAGATTATGTTTCTTGACTTGCGTATTAACTTTTTTCTTTCCCTTCACCCTCTGGAAACCATCATCATTATTGACTTTCATTGGTTCTTCATTTAACATTTTCTCCTGAACTTGTTTCGGGCATTGAGTGTTCGAATGGCCAAACACTTCACATAAGGAACATCTTGGGGGCTCCCTATCATATTCAATCTTAATCTCCGATATCTTGTTTGTCTCCCCCAACGTATCTGGAACAGCAACAACCAGCTTCCTCTTAATGTCCTGGTTTGCATGAAGTTCAACTTGAACTCTAGCAAAACTACTTCTTCCCCACGATTCCTTACACATATTAGCAGTGTAAGAATCCATACTTATCGGATCCCCAATTCTTGAAGCGAGCATACTTAGACCCTCCTCAGTAGATGCACCCAGAGGAATATTCTGTAGTCTGGCCCAAACCGGAACAGATCGTATATCCTCCTTTTCCAAATCTGACTCCAAAGTCCAAATATTAAGAATAATGGGGACATTCCTAATCATCCAAGGACCATCTTCAATCAGCTTCATCATCCCAGCTTCCGTATGGAACTTGAAAAAGAAAAACCCTTTCGCATTCATCATAAGTCTAGTAAGCCCATATTTGTTCCAGTTTTTCTTAGCAAAATACTCAACAACCGGAAAAGGAAGTCTGTTCCCCAAAAAATAACCAAACAGAGTATTATTAAACCTATCGTTAACTTTCTTGACAGATTCAACCGGGATAACCACATCAACTCCTTCCATTGTTGACTCCACATTTAATTTTCTTAATGTTACCTTAGTTGTCTTGTTTTCGAGCTGTACAACACTCATATACGAAGGCTTTGAATTTTCCATATGCTTTTCCTTTCCTTCATTCCATAGACTATTTAAAGAATCTGATCCATACACCTTGTTATCATCCGAAACAAAGGCTGAAAAAATCTTGCTGAATATTTAATGAATCAGATTCAATACCCTTGTTAACATTTGAAGCCATGGCTGAACAACCACCATCTTTATTGATAACATCATTTAGAGGAACATTGAATGTTGTGTTTGCAGCAAACGAAACAAACGAACTCGTAGCATTAGGGTTACCCGATGAACCAGTTTTCAGAACCCCCCTGCGTGGAAGCACCCCATCAATGTTCGTGACCCGATTGGCTGAAAACCCTTGCTTGACACGATCAACAAAACCATTACCACCCTTCTGCTCCATGCAAAACCCTATACCCAAGATTCCAATCTACAAATAGCACCCAAGATCAAGAACCAAAATTTCAAACGAACCAAGATCACGTATCAAGATTATGGCTGTATGAAAACCGTAATCAAGATCACGTATCAAGAATGGTTGTTTGAAACCCTAATACTCGAGAAACAGCAAGAACACGGCAACAAGCAATCAGAACCAAGGACAAAGATCACGATTCAATCAGCAAAACAAAACCCACAAAACCCTAATCGGTCTCTCTCTCTACGAACGGAAGAAAGAAAAACCAAAATAGGTCTCACTCACAACAATCGGCTGAAAGAACCCTAATCAGCAAGAACACGGCAGCAAAAAAGATCACGATTCAAACAGCAAATAAACCCACAAACCCTAATCGGTCCCTCTCTCAACAGTCGGTCTCTCTCACTACAATCGGCTGAAAGAAAGAAAAACCTAAATCGGTCTCTCTCACTACAATCGGCTGAAAGAACCCTAACCTTGATTAACCACAAGATCCTTAATCAGTTAATAAGATTGTATCGATCTAACTAAACTATAACAATAGCCGTGATCAATAACAATCCTACTAAGCAATCAGAACCAAGGATTAGATCAAGATTTAAGCAAACAAAAACCAAGAAAAACCAAAACCCTAATCGGCCGATCGCACAAGGGTTGGATCGCCCAAATCGCCTTCTAGAGAGAGAACTTCATTGCACTTTCCTGCAAAACGACTTTCTTTGGAACCCTAAAAGCTGGAAGTTTTTTGGAAGGTTGCTGCTGATTTCGGGATTTAAAGGCTGGTTAGGGTTTATTTTATTGTTGTTTATTATATCATATGGGCTTCACAAAATGAATATGGGTCGGACCTTTAACTTGATTCTTTAATAATAGTGCATAAAAAGCCTCTAAATCTCTTTCAAAGCTCTGTTTCTTTCTCTTAAAACCTGTAACCTACAAAATACATATTCATGAAAGATCATACAAAAACAAGGTAAAAACATTAATTATTAGATACATAAGCGATTAAAACAATGATAAATGGCGCGGAAAATGGTGTGTTTTACAACACATTAAATATCCCCACACTTAAGACTTTTTCGTCCCGGAAAAAGAAATCTACACAGGATCATAACCAAGTGAAAACAACAAACTCCCAGATATTTAACATTACTAAAGCACAAGTAACAGCTCGACATATTGACCGTGATTGTCGGTATTGTTGTCCACTTAAACCCAACCACTAACAAATCAAGCCCCCAATTTCATTAAGCGTTTTAAGTCCAAAAATCATGGCTACACCTACCCCATCTCAGACAAAGAGAGCTAGAAGAACTAGAGACGAAGCAAACTAGTTCGACAAATCACCATAAGTCAAGGACTCGTTGATGGCACTAATTAGATGCACTCGGTGAAATTTGATGGATGAATGGTCATGTGGAGGTCGTACGAGCTATTCCTAAATATTATTGGACTTTGTCCTATAAATTCCTAATTTGATATTTATTGACTAAGAACTTTTGAGCCCCAATAGTGTATCCTCAGAGTCAATATCCCCTTGGTAACACGTAAACTCTAAGTTCTTTCTAGTATGTGCATATTTGGCCTCTTTTACTTTGAGAATGCTTCTTTGGCATTTTACAATACATAACATTCTCACAATCACTTTCTTTCTGGAACAACTTTTCGGAGTACACTTTCAACACATACTTTTTTCTTCTTCTTTTTTTTTATATCACCCTAAAGTATATAACTATTTTCTATCTCGTAAAAAGATGGAAATGTGGTGGTGTGCTGGTTTGAGTGCATCTAAGTCTTACCATCTCAAAGTTTTTAGATTATGGTAATCCTCCCTAAGTATCGAAATTCGGTTTCACCGTTTTTTAATTATTATATTTATAAAATCTGTTAAAGAGGACTATCAAAGCTAGTTGGGCCTACCGACACATCCCAAATCAATAAGCAAACCATATCTTCTTTTATTATTATTATTATTATTATTATTATTATTATTATTATTATTATTATTATTATTATTATTATTATTATTATTATTATTATTATTATTATTATTATTAATATTATTATTATTATTATTATTATTATTATATTTTTTCAAAAGTTCCGAGAGCTCGTTAACACAACGGTAATAATATCAATTCCTGCTTAACGTAGAAGAAAATCAATTTTCAAGAGACATTTTTTCTTTAAAACTTTTTTTTAAATTTTTTAATTTTTTTTAAATTCAATCACCCCAGTCACTTTCAGTTTTTGGGTCAATGGCTATCACGTATGTCTACAGGTAGATAATGGAACCAAACATATACAAGTATATGTCCCTCAAACTTAAGTAGCCAACATAAATTTCAGTGAAAGAATATTTTTTTTAAATATTAACTTCCAAGATATTCAATATTCTTTTATTTTTCTTAAAAATGAAAACGTCAGTTCCCCATCCCCACACTTAAATTTCACATTGTCATCAATGTGAGACAAGGTAAAGACAAAACTAAACATAAAGAAAAAGAAAGTGGAACAGACTCCCCTGGTATATGTGATCATGCAGATGTGCGGTGAATCATGTTCCTCACCCTCCTACTCGAACACAAGCTTAAAACTCCAATGCTCTCTATCAAGCTATCACTAACGAATGAAAGCGGCAATCCTTAAGCAAATTTCATCCCCACACTTGTTTAAAACTCCACCTCATCAACCGTCATCAAACAACCAAGGAATAACCTGCAAGTAAGAGAAGAAACAACCCGGAAAAACTCAAAAATAAAAATAAAAATGAAGATAAAATAATAAGTAAAGATATTACCGGGTTGCCTCTCGGGAAGCGCTAAGTTTATTGAATATTCTTCAGCCGGACTCGCTCCCGAAACCTCAATCAGGAGGCTTCTCCTTTATCCTCTTCCCATCGATTCTCATCAACACTCTCCTTTTACAATGGGTCGGGAAGAAACCAATTGCACAACTCTCATGGGCCCGACCATATGAATTAAACTCGGCCCACCAACTCTTGAATTCCCCCAAAAATGGTTCAATGAAGTGAAACAGGGAAGTCAATCTCTTCATCACGCTACGATTTCTTCGCCCAACAATCCTCCTTTTAATTCTTTTAGCAAAATTTTTAAACCTTAACACGTCCCGAATGGAGATTGAGTATGGTTCGTGTTTTGGTTTTTCACAATCGAGGTGAAGTGTCGGAAGGACCGAATCACTAACTACTTCATGGCTCTCCTTACAAAGCTCTTTCTCGATCCCCACACTTGGCTCGTTATATATTAAATCTTCAAGCAGCTTTAGATCACCAAGTGGGTCAAACTCGCCTTCATCCGTAATGGCAAACTCCATCAACTCTTCACCAAACTCATCCTTAAATTCTTCCTCCCAAGAGGGAACATACTCCACTACTCTCTGCTCCTCCATTCCGGTATCTTTAATCTCACTCAGGGTTTCAAACAAAGGTGGATTCAAAGGTGGAATATATTCCAAATCATTTCTAATAGCAAACAATACATCATCCATTATTGCCTCCGATTCTGGGGTGGGCTCTAATATATTCCCTGACAAATCTTTATACCCTAAGAAGCTCCCCATTTGATCATATGCAAATCGGTATGGAGGAGGCTTTGACAAAAGTGATTCCCATGGAGCTTTTCGTGCCTCGACTTGTATATTTCTCCTCTCATAAGCATCATGCACCCAGTGATTTCCGCCACAAACATTGCACCATGGTTCTCTATTAGTGCACGGTTTTGCGTCTAGAGTCTTTGTACTTATCGTTTGTTTATTATATGTAAAATTTATTTATATTATTATCTAGTTCGTTATTGTATGTCTAGTTAATTAAGCATGTTTAACGAACTAGACGTTTAAGTTATTGTTCCTCCCATTTTGTTAAGGATGTTTAACGAATGGCAGGCTTAGTTCGTTATGTTTATTATTCGTTTTGTAATGTAATGAAGTGGAGCTTACACTAGACCCATCTTCTATATATAGAGGTAAACACCTCTGATAATTTAGGTTTTGAGATTAACATATTGAATTGCTGTCCATTTTCTCTCTCGATCAAAGATTCCCATATCTAACGTATTACTAATATATATACACATGTATACACCTAATATAACATATAACTAAGATTAATGAACTAGATCCATTACGGTTTAGATCTAATAGTTAATCGTTATAGATCTGAGTTATTCCGTGTTTCTACAAGTGGTATCAGAGCTTTCGGGGTTCGATTGCTCTTGATCTAGTGTGTTAATTCGTGAATTGAAGGTTTATAATTATAATTTTGGTTTTATTTAGGTTCGGTTTAAATTTTATCAAATTAAGTGTTGATTTGATTGATTATGGACTGCTTTGAATGAGATTTGTGCTTGGTATGGTATTGGTAGTGTGTGGTTGATTGGAATTTGGAACTGGTTTGAATTGGTTGAGTTTTGGTTTGGATCTAAGATTGACCGAAAACAGGGGTTTGGTTTTTGGACAATAGAATTAGGTATTGATCGAATTGGTGTATGACTTGTTGCGAATTGGTTTCGCGATGGGTTTACGAGTAATTTAAGATATTGTATGCAAGATTTGGTGTAGTATTGAAAGAGTATTACGGATTTGTTGAATCATTTGTGTGTTCGTCATTTTTCCAAAAATATGGAAAATGATGATGAAGATTCGAAGCAGATTCGTTAAAATTCTTAATTCTCCATCAACCTCGTTACTCAATCCGTCATAAAGATTAATTTGTGTTATCTAATTCGTCAGACACGTGGTCTGATTCGTTAGCCTTATATTTAACAAACTTTTGCCACGTGGCAGAGGTTGTCAGAGTTTGTTATAACTGTTATAACAAGCTGATTTGTTAGTTAACTGTAGCTAATTCGTTACATTGAATCAGAGATTCGTTAAACTGATTCGTTAAGTTGACTTAGTGGTTCGTTACTTTGATTCATTAAGTTGACTTAGTGTTTCATTACTTTGAGTCGTTAAGTAGATTCAGAGATTCGTTAATCTAATTCGTTAGACTGATTCATCAACTTGATCTAATTCGTTGACTCGGTTCGTTGGTGATTCGTTATCAATTCGTCATAAGCTAATTCGCGTGACACTGTTCCTTTTTCTTTACTCATATAACAGTCAATTCGTTATAATTGATTCGTTATTTAATTCGTTAAAAACACTGTTCATAGTTAGTTATATTTACTTTCCACAGTTCGTTAATTTTTTTTCAAGATGGCTGGTTTTTATGTGTTAGCTTCTCAAAACGCACTCATGCAACAAACATTACAATTGGATACTGAGATTAGATCTCATTCCAAGTGCCCTCGATTGATGAAATTTAGCGACTTTGCTTAATGGGAACCTCGTTTTCGTGCTCATCTTGGTTCTTTTCATCCTGACTGTTCTTATTGTCTTGATGAGGTTTACACTGTACCGATGATTGGAGATGAGACTATTGGTTTTACTCCTAAGGCTATTTCACAATATTCTCAAGAGAAGAAAAAGGCATTAGAAATCGAAACAAAAGCTCATTAGACTCTTACTATGGCTTTACCAGATAACATATTTCATCAAGTGGGTAGTATCAAGATTATGGCTTCGTTGTTTCAACACATCAAAATGAAAAGTATGGGTAACACTGAGGAAAGTAAAAAGGTGATGTTAAAGTTTCAATTTAGAAACTTTAATCTACTCAAAGGTGAAACTGTTGAGGAAATGACTACTCGTTTCAGTCATTTAATTGCTGAAATGGACAAGTTAAAGATTGAACCATCTGAATCTGATAAGATTGATACAGTCAAAAATGCTTTAACTAGTTCTTACTCGACATTTTTAATAGTGTTGAAGGAGAATAACTATTTCAAGAATGAGGATTTGACTGCTTCTAAGTTTATGCAAAAAGTTGAAGCTCGAGAATATGATTTGAGATGTCAAAGGTCTTCGAAAGAAAGTCAAGATCCAGCTTTTTATGGTGCTAAGCTCGACAATTGCTCCAATCACAGCATTTCTCAATCAAAATGCATAAGAAAACTCCACAACAACTTATAGTGATCCACGTGCTTGAATCTATGCTTCTGGAGGTTTTGGATCTTCTGGTAATTCTGGAACTTCGGCTACTACAAATCAATTTTCAACACCACCGACTGTGAATATGAAGGAAGCTGAACAAAATTTTGCCTTCTTGAGTGCTTTCATGTCTTCTTATGAGAATTTGGTTGGTAGTAAAATTGCCACTAGTGAGTTAACTGATGAAGATTATGACCAAATCGATCGTGATGATTTGGAACTCATGGATTTGAAATGGAATATGGCAATGATAGTCAGAAAGGTGAAAAGGTTCATGCAAAGAACTGGCAAAGATCTTCCCTCATTAAACAAGAAGGTTGGGTTTGATAAATTGAAAGTTAAGTGTTATAATTGTCAAGAGTTTGGACATTTTGCCAAAGAATGTGATAAACCGAAGAAGGAGTATACTGGTCCTAGAAATCAAGATCGAAGTTCGTATGAGAAAAATGGAAATGATGCTGATAAGTCTTCTGGAACCAAATCATCTTCTTCTGGGTCAGAAGCTATGCTAACATTGAAGGAACTGATTGGTCACAAAGATTGTTGTGCAACGACAATCAAGCAAATTTGGCTATGTTCGGGTCAAATGAAAATTTTCAAGATGCAAGTGGGAGTGAGCTATCTTCTGACAATGATACTGAGTCTAATTCTGATGATTCATGTGAGAAGCAACCTACTACTTTTGCTTGCATGGCCAAAATTAATGAGGTTAGTCCTTCTGTTTCTGAAAAACAAGCCTAAGTTAAAATCATAATGATTGTTTAGTGAAAGAAATTGCTTCGCTTAAGGATACCTATAGACAATCTTTAGAGTCTCAAATGAGATCTAGGGAGACAATTGAAGCATTGTCGATAAGTAATCATGATCTCAAAGCTAAGTTATCTGTCAAAATAACAATTAACGGTAAAAAATTTCAAGAAATCTTGAAACATCGTTCTTTTGCTAGAAAAGAAGATGTGATTGTGAAAGAACCTGTTGTTTCAGAAAAACCTAAACCAGTAAAAACTGATCAGGTTAAAGCCCAATCTTCAACTCAAAAACATCATGTCGAAAGCAATAAAGATTTTGTTGAGAATGTTGATAACGTTATCATTGAAGATGTATTTGAACCAGAAATTATACAAAAATATGAGAACATTCCATGTTCGAATCACATCCTTTGTGAACCTCATGAATTTGAGGAAGCTGTATATGGTTCAAATACAGTTCAAGAGAAAAAGAAAACACATACATGTTAAGGTTAAAGCAAAGAAATCTGAAAAACCAAAGATTTCAGATGAGGATTTCTACTGTCCGTGTTTTTAAATTGAAAGGTTTGGACACTATGCTTACTGAGAAAGACATTCCGATTAGTATTATCAAACCTGAGTTGATTGTAAGTATCTTTCACAATGAAACATCCAAGATACAAGATCTTTAAAAATAGTTTTCTTGTGCTAAAACATCAACTACATATGACCCATTGATTAAAGCTAAGCAACTGTTAAAAGACTGCTAAGAAAGTTCATTTTGTAAAATCAACTGGAACTGACACATTGCAAAGTTTTTCAAACTGGTCTAATCTTGATTTCTACTTGAAAAAGAAATCGGTGTCGTCTGATGATTGGCCAAGAGTTTTACTAAAAATGTGAGTCATTAACCTTCTGTGGCATCTGTTTTTCCAAATCTCAACATTATTGTGTGGACATGAGAAGTTGCTTTCTTTGTGGTCAACAAGGTCATGTGGTGAGAAACTTTGGATAGAAGAAATCACAAGATCTTCATCCATTTGTTAAGGACCAATCGAAACCGGTTCCTGTGATAAATGAGATTCTAAAACGTCCTTTGTCGTGTGCTGATGATACTCACATCATATTTTCTAATGTTAATCCACGTAAGGTGATTCATGTGACTAAAACATCTGCTCAAGTAAAACCAAAGTTTGTTCTAACTGAGCCAATATGCAAGAATGTGAACTCAAATGTCATTCAAGCTGCCTATCTAAGACGAAAGTCTAAAAGGCCTGTAACTTATTCCCAAGTTGCTGAACAACAATTGAATTCGGCTAAATTTGATTCTTCTCATGAAACTCAAAAGGTGCCCAAGACTGAGGCCTGGGCTAACTTTTTGAACTACTCACTTTCAATTTGTGTGTAGGGTAAATCCAAGACCGTGTCTGGTGAGAACTGGATAATGGATAGTCGATGTTCTCGTCATATTACTGGAAATCTCGACCTCTTAACAAATGTTAGAAATATTCAAGGAGGGTATGTTGCTTTTGCTGGGAATTCTGGGGGTATGATAACACAAGAAGGTGAAGTTTCAAATGGGCATATCACGTTTGAGAAAGTCAACTATTGTGATAAAGTTGATCATAATTTATTAAGTGTATCGCAAATCTGTGACAAGAAGTACGCTACTGTATTTAACGATAAAGAATGTCTGATTCTGAAACCATGATACGTCATTCCCGAGGACATGGTTGTCATGCGATCTCCGCGATCGAATGATATTTATGTCTTAAATATGAGTTCTAAGGTATCTACATCGATCGAAACATGTTTCGTCTCTAAAACAACTGAGAAGGACTCTATTCTATGGCATCGTAGAATGGGTCATATTCATGTTCGAAAGATGAATTATTTAATGGCAAATGATTTGGTTGAATGTGTTTCTTTGAAGAAGTTTAAGTTAACCGATGGTGTTGCTTGCAAGAAAGGCAAACAGAAGAAAAAGTCACGTCCGTCTAAGTTATAAACTTGATGTGGAAAACGGTCTATTAAAAATATAACCTAACCTAGACACTCTAGTTTTAAATTTATAAACCTAGACTCTCCTAATGCTAGACCACTAGACAGGCAAGTGTATCTATCGAATATAATGAAGTCCGGATATCGAACCCAAAGGACACCTAAACTAGACTCTGACTAATAACTTAAATAAATTGATTTAATTGATTTTTGTTATTAAATATAAGCTAAATAATACTTACTCTAAAACTAGACACGGACAAATAAGGGTGGAACTCAAATAGGGTGAAACAACTACCTAGGTAAGGAATCGTACTAGTCAACTCGTAAACTCTCGGAATTGGATTTATGATTAGTACTGTATTCTAAAAATATGAAATTTAAGGAATAACTAAAGTAAGCTAGATCACCTCCCGGCCTCACCAACAATACCTAAGAACCCTAAATATCATGTAAGCTCAACGGTTTAATGGTTCGGATCACCTCCCGGTCTCACCTTACCTAAATATGCTAAGGTACCCAAAGATTAAATCACCTCCTGGTCTCTCTAATCACAAAACACCCTAAGGCGTGAAGGGGTATTCTTATTGAATTCGGTTATAACTCGGATCTGTAAGAATCTAAGGGAATCTAGGGTAACTCACTCCCGTGCAATCACTATCCAAACCCGCAAAAGACCAAAACATGCGACACTTAATTACCTCTCGGTCTCTCCAGTGGCAGAATACAAGGTATCTCTAAACTTTAAATTTCCGTTCCTATGGTATAAGTCGACTATTAACCAGAAAATAGCTACAAACACACAGTAAGCAATCTAATATGCATCCACACATGAAAGACATTCACAAAGACGCATATGGAACAATAAAATGATCATAAATTAATACCAAGTACGCATATGCATCACAACCAAATAAAATAAAAACTTTGCCAAAACATGAACCAATCAATAATAATCCAAAACCAAAAATAAAATAAGTCTAAACAGTATTCATCCAAACCCAGGCAGTATAACAGTTTAGCTACTCATAATATTCGATGAAACAAAGATTAAACAAGTATTACAGTTCATCGAAAATAATAATAATGGTTGAGCTACTAGCATGTGAGCTTAAATTATTGAGCTGTGTGTCTGCCTGGTTAAATTAATTCACTTTTTGAAGACTTGGCCGTGACTTATTTAGACGTGCTTGGCTAGTTGCTTTGAGGTGCTAGGCTGCTAACTTGTTCCCTTTTTGTTTTCCGAATTCTGCCGACCAAAGGGTGGCACCTTGATTGTTGTGTGCCTTCTGTTCACTTTTCTTTATATTATTTGAACCCCAAGAGGGGGCGGGGGCAGCTCCTCTTCTCCCCATTCATTCCTCTCTTTTATATTTATGTTTATTTTAGTAGGGTTCTTTTTAGTCTAGCCCATGATTTCTTATTTTTTTCTTGTAACCAGCCCATGAACCTTAAGTAGTGGCCTCTTGCTCGTTATTATCTGCAAAATAAACAAACATATATTTGTAGTATGTGCTCACATATTAGAGTTCTATATCAATTAACTTTTTTTTTCTTTTTAAACAATTATTAAAATAGAACTTATATATTGTTATTATATAGATAGACAATAAAAATAATAGTAAAATATATAATCTATTTGACTGTTAATTCATTGGCCTCAAGTTTAGTAAAAATATTCTATTTAGCTCGTGGACACTTAACACTTTAAAAATATTTGTATGAACCAAGTAGACGAATTCTATAGTAAAAACAACTCTAAACTTATTCAAAAGTATAGGAAATTGCTATAATATTTATATATAATTTAGCCCATATCAATTGTAGAATGGGTCATATTCATGTTCGAAAGATGAATTATTTAATGGCAAATGATTTGGTTGAAGGTGTTTCTTTGAATAACTTTAAGTTAACCGATCACTGTGTTGCTTGCAAGAAAGGCAAACAGAAGAAAAAGTCATATCCGTCTAAGTTATTCAATTCCATTGATACACCTTTAGAACGACTTCATATGGATTTGTTCGGTCCAGTGAATCGCGCTAGTATCTCTGGGGATTGGTATTTCTTGTAGTTACTGATGACTATTCAAGATATTCATGGGTTTTATTTGTGAGTTCAAAATATCAAACACATGTTCTGGTTCAAAACCTAATCACAAAGATCGAATCACTATACAAGCATATCGTGAGGAGAATTCGAAGTGATAAGGGTACTGAATTTAAAAACACTGTATTGGATTTCTTTTGTGTTCAAAAAGGAATTCATCGAGAATACAGTGCCCCTTATGTACCACAACAGAACGGTATTGCTGAAAGGAAAAACAGAACTTTGATTGAAGTAGCTAGAACTACGCTTGCAGATTCTAAGCTTCCTGTCCAATTCTGGAATGAGGCTGTGAATACTGCGTGTTATACGCTTAATCGGGTTTTGATAGTTAAGAGACTCTGAAAGACAAGTTATGAGCTTTTTTTTTTGGGTAAAGGGATTCACCCGGTTAAATGCATTGCACACAACCAAAAAAGTACAAGTAATATGACAGCGTGCCATAGTAGTTCTCATGTATGACATACCATACAAGAGTAAACAAAACCAAAACCACCAAACACTGGTAAACACAGCTAAAGCTTACACAAGAACCAAGTAAATAAACAAAACGAAAACAAATCAACCATTATCATCAATTTGGTGGGAAACTCCCCGCGGAAAGTGCCAATCCTCGAGAACCCGATTAACCCGTTCAGAAAGTTATGAGCTTTTGAACAAACGAAAGCCTAACTTAAAGTACTTGGAACCATTTGGGTGTCCCTGTACGATGTTGAAAAGAGATGTGGGTAAATTTGAAGAAAAAGCTATTAAGGGTTATTTCTTAGGTTACGCATCTCCGAAGAAAAGGGTATTTAACGATAAATCTGTGACAAGAAGTACACTACTGTATTTAACAAGGCCCTGTATGGTCTACATCAAGCCCCGAGAGCGTGGTATGGCACGCTTGCCGACCATTTGACTGATAACGGCTTCAAGCGAGGGACTGTTGACTGCACTTTATTCTATAAAAATATTGGTGATGATCTTCCCATCGTTCAGATTTATGTCGACGACATTATCTTTGGGTCACAAATGACAAGTTATGTAAGGAATTTGAGAAGTCGATGCAAACAAAGTTCGAAATGAGTTCGATGGGAGAGATGAACTTCTTATTAGGGTTGCAGGTTCATCAGTCTGCGAAAGGAATCTTCATTCACCAGACTAAGTACGAGAACGATGTCATGAGCCAATTCAAGATTACTGCCGGAAAAATCACATCTACTCCTCTCCATGTGGGTCACAATTTATCACAGGATGAATTGGAGGATACCGTCGATCGTACCCTATTTCGAGCTATGATTGGTTCTTTAATGTATCTTACTGCTTCTCGACATGACATAATGTTTGCAGTTTGTTTATGTGCTAGGTACCAAGCAAGTCCCCGAGTGACTCACCTAGCAGCGGTCAAGCATATTCTTCAATATCTAAGGGGCAATCCTGACATCGGGTTATGGTACCCCAAGGATCATAATTTTGAACTTACCGCCTTTTCGGACTCAGACTATGAAGGGTGCAAGATTAACTTGAAATCGACTACAGCAGGGTGTCAATTCTTAGGAAGCCGGCTTGTTTCCTGGCAGTGCAAGAAACAGACAACGGTCTCCACTTCAACCACTGAAGCAGAATATGTTGCAGCCTCGAGTTGTTGTTCCCAGGTTTTGTGGATACAACAACATCTGCGCGACTACGGTTTGAAGTTTCTTACTACTCCCATTTTAATTGATAACTCTGCTACCATTAGCATCACCAAAAATCCCGTACAACACTCTAAAACGAAACATATAGAAATTCGATATCATTTCATACGAGATTGTTTTGAAAAGAAGTTAATTGATCTTGAGAATGTACATACCGATTTTCAAAAGGCCGATCTGTTTACCAAAGCATTTGACAAAACACGTTTTAACTTTCTGCTTGGTTTAAATGGATTAAAAACTCTTGTTGATATCCTGAAACAAGAATAATTATATTTATAAATAATAATTTTTATTTTGTTTTATTTTTCTTTTCTTTTGGTTTCAGATTTTAGGGGGTGAAATAGAAATAGAAAATACAAAAAGATTGTGCTTTTCGTTTGTATAGATAAAATCCAAAAACATTGAAAAATTTGAATATATATGTTCTTTTTGTTTAAAAATTTGAAATTTCAAAAATATTGAAAAATCTGAAAATCCAAAAACATTGTAAAGTTTTTATTATGTTTTAGAAAAATCGAAAACGACAAAAAGATTGTGTTTTTATGTATGTAAAGAGAAAATCCAAAAAGATTTTTGCATAGGTTCGCTGAAAATTATGTCAATTACCTACATTTGAAGGACAAATACTTGTATATGTTTGATCCTGATATTTACTTGTAAATGTTCGGGATAGCCATTTACTTGATAATGGAAAGTATTTGGGGCGATTGTTATGCGTTTTTACTTTATTCTTTCGCTGAAAATTATGTCGGTTATTTATGTTTATGAAATATGCTTGCATGTTTTGGTCATGTTATCTACTTATAGATTGATAGGATAGCCATTAATCTATAGACTGAAAGTGACTGGGGCGATTGAATTTATTTTTATGCTCCTTAAAAATTGAGTTTTGTAGCAAAAATAGAAAACGATAGTACATTGATCAGTTGACCTCATATCCAGAAAGAAATAAGCTTCAAAGACTGTGTGCTTAACTGCATTGGTGCATTGATAGGTCTTAAACAAACTTTTAGAGTAAAGTATGTGATATAAACATAAAGAAACGCCAAATTGAAAGAGGTGTGTTAGTTTCTACCAAGAATCGGTAATGATGGCAGAAATGTCATAACCTGTCATACTCAAGCCTTATATTTGTCTGACAACCAAAAATAAAATACAGCAAATAACAAGCGTTAGGGTTCTAGACACTGTGAGTCTTTATGCGGCTTAATCATATGGGTATTCATATGCATGAATATTTCATCCGCTTTTAGAACAAAACTAAAGTCATTAAACTTGATCACTGTTGTTCCTCCCTTGCGCGCGTCTCAATACCAATAAGAAAAGGACCCTAGGGGGTACATTTTATGTAAGCCGACAGATGAACTCGTGCATACTCACTCACAGTAATGGAAACTTGATGCATTGCTCAAAATTTTATATAAATTCAAATTTTGATCGACATTATAATGGTTTAAGTCAAGTTGTGGTAATATGGTAAAAATCAAACTAAGCTTAAACCGAGATTAGAGGCTGGTAGTTTATGATATTCTGTGCTCTAATTGAACATTTAATCATATCACAAAAACGTTTGAAAGTTTGTTATAAGATTTAAGTGGACAACAATATCAATGACCGACTTAACGCCAGTCACAATATCGCTGAAATATAAAACTGTGATGGAAGGGAAATTTGGTCAATATGATTCTATGCTTCTCATCAAAAATCCAAAAATATGTACTGCTTTTGAAAAATTATGCAAAAATACAAAAACATTTTTCTGCTTTATATTTTTCTCTTGGATATTTTTTTCTTGTAAATATTTTGAAAATTCGAAATGTCAAAAAGATTTTATTTTTTCTTTTACATATTATTTAATCATTCTTTTTAAGTTAAGTGTTTTTGAACGTAAAACACGTTAAGGTATTTGATCATCGAGATACGGGATTTCGATGATTTATTTAATTTCACAATTGGTATCAATAAACATTTATTACTTTATTTATTTTAATTTAATTATTCTTTTAATTTAATTGATTTATTTATTTAATTTAAAATTACATAAGTCTAATTCGTTATTTATATATAACGAATTAAGGCCATTCATAAGTCCAATTCGTTAACTTAATTCGCTTCAGCCACTCTGTAACGAATGACTTCTAATTCGTTATATTTAACTTAACGAATTAACATCAATTTGTTATGCCACGTGTGCTTTTATGATAACGAATCACCTGATTCGTTATTTCAAATTTAAACGAATTTGATGGTTCGTTGCATTGGAGATTGTGCCACGTTAGAGTATATAGGGATATGTGAAGCCCATTCGTCTTCACTATTCACCTTTTTTTCTCACTCACATAACGAAACTCTTGCCAATTTTTCCAGAATTGTCGACCTTCACTATATCGTGTTTTGATTATCAAAATTTACTCATAAGGTAAAGACGATCACGACGTGATGATTTTCGTAAAAATTGATGAAGATCTTAAGGGTCAATTAGTTGATTATTGTATCGGTTTTTTAAGATATTACGAAACCCTTAATTTACCTTTTATATACCATGTTTTGGTATAAATGGACAAGTTGAATCAGTTCGCGAGGTGTTTCCAAGATCCTTGTGATCATTTGTTTGGTTTCACATCGTTGATTATGTTTGTATTGATTTCAGTTTGCTATTTTGACTTGCTGATGTTCTTGCCAATTTTGACTTGGACTTTCATTGGTCAAAGATTAAGCTTAAGAGCCATTCGTTATATATTGTAACGAATTGGAACTAATTCGTGTCCAATCATTACACAGGTCACTTGAATCAGGATATAAATCGTTATTTATAACGAATCAAACTTTAATTCTGATGTGGGCTCAAGTATTGAAGACCGGGCTGTTATGTTTCTAGAGGCCCAAGATCGTGCTACAAAAGGTGGCTCACAAAAACGGGCATAACTTGGCCCACGAAGCTCCGTTTCAGGCCTATTACCAGTCAAATCGAAGCTTGAGACGAGGACCACATTGTGGCAAATGACTACGGCGGTTTGGCCCCTGTCCGAAGCCCAAACACGACTCCTAAATAAAGTTATGGCCTTTTTATGTTTTTTCAGCAGTTTTTATGTTTTGTTTTTGGGTTTGTGTTTGGCCCATGTCCCATTTTAGGCCCATTTCGTATTAGAACCTTTATTTATATGTTGGTTATGTAATTTGGATAGACATACTTGAATTTTATAATAACTACTTTTTCTCTTCACTTTCCCTGACCTTTGGGTGGGATTTTGGGGTTTTGGAAGTTCATCACGGGTATTCGTTGAATCAACGTGATTCGATCTTCATTATTGTTTTACCGCTGCATCAAATTCGTTATACTTCCACACCTGATTCGTTAGACTTAATTCTCAATATTTACTTGATAGTGAAGTAGCTAATTCGTCATACGAATCACCAGTTCGTTATAACGAATCAGAATATTTAATGAATGACAATTTTAAATTAATTTAAAATTAAAATTTTATAAATTAGTTTAATTTTAATTCTTTTATATTTTAATATTATTTTATTATTCATTGTCACTAATTCTCGGGTTTATTAATATAGAACAATGGCTGACAATATGGATCAGGATCCTCAAGCAGCTGAGCCACAACAACACCAACGAGAACAAAATCTTTCGTTACTTCCATTTGACAAAAAGCATAATATTTGTGACTTTGTTGGTACAAATTTTGCTGACGAAGATATATTTGGGGAGATGCTGGCTTTTATACGTCGATCACGCATCAGTTATGTTGTTACAGCTAATTCCGGAAGTTCGATTAAGTATTATCCGTCAATTCTGGAATACGACTCAATATGTGGAGACGAAAAATCATATAGCTGCTGAGGTGAATGGTAAACCAGTTCTGATATCAACTAAGACAATCCAACGTGTGCTGAGATTTGATGACACAATGGATGATCCTTGTGAATTTGACAAAGGGTTGATTAGAGGACTATTTACTCGTGTTTTCTATACTGGCGAGCTTGATACGTCCATGTATAACAAGGCATACTTGTGTCCCACATACAAGTATTACTACATGTTTTAATACATTGCCTTGGTGGACGGAAAGGCGGTTTTGATGAATGTCGAATCATGATTCAATCGGCATTCGTCGCGTTATTTTTGAAGAAACCGTTTAATTTATCGGAATTGATCTTCTATCACCTCAAAGAGAACTGTCTTGTAGTTAATCGACGCAAGAAGTTCTTAATGTATCCACGGTTTATCCAACTCTTCGTTCAGGATGCGATTCGTGATTTGGTGATCGATCCGACGCTTTGTGATGATATTTTGAAGTTAGAACATATGAAAGCAGATACTGTGAGGAGGATCAATTCGTATCGCCAAACTCCTCATCCACGGTTCAAAAGGTTGATTGGTCATCTGGTGAATCCAGATTATGTATGTCCTCCCGATGATCGCTGGATCCATGACGACTCGGATTCTGAGCGTGAGGAAGGACCAGGTGGGAACGATGATAATGATGGTGGTGATGGTGACGGTGGTGATCCAACACAACAACAAGCTGAGGTTGAGGCAGATGCTGCTATAGCTGCTCAACGTAAACGGAAAGGGAAGGAGGTAGCTGGTGAAGGGTCGTCTAAACGGCGTGTGTCAGCTGGTGCTGGTATTTCATTTGGAGTTCAACCTCCAAGGGCATTTATTCCTCAAAGACCGGCGGTGTCGCTTACTACTAGCACCCCATAACTCACTTTGACGACCACACTCACGTCGGATCCTTGGCTTGGCATGATTCCATAATCTGTTCTATCCACATTGCCTAGGCCTACTACAGCAACATCGGTGGTTTAGCACCTCACACCCGAAGATGATGCCTCCACCACCAATGGATATCTCATTCTTGAGGCTTAATCGACCTCAAGGTCCTGTTCAATCGATCCCTTCTTCGTTTCTTGCTATGTCACATGATCAACAAATGAATATGGTCTTGAGTTTACCTTATTTATATGAAAATCAAATGTTTGCTGATCGAATGACTCAAGAGCGTATGATGGACAATCAACGAAAGCTGATGGGATATCTCTCATATTGCCAAAAAGAAACTAAAGAGCTTCGTGAGATTGTTAAGTCTTAGGGGTGAAAATAAAGGAGCAAGAGGATCTTATCTTGCAGCTGACATGCAAGGATGATGAACTTAAGAAGCTTAAGAATAATGATGAAGATCCAGATGCCTTGGGTACTGGAGGAAGTGAGCCTAAACAAACTCAAGGTTCGTCTTCTGGTGCAGGTACGAGTGCTATTGGTGATTCGGGAAAAAAACTGGTTGTTTATCATGACTCGACTAATGTTAAACCCATTGAGTCGATAAAAGCCAATACTGTTATATTTATTGATGGGTCGGGAATGGTCAGAAGAATTGTGAATGCTGATGAAATAGAAGCGGGACAGTTTGTTGAGAGGTCATTAACACGAGGGCAGATTTCTATACTGCTGGGTCTAAATGACGATGAGCTAACCGTGTTAGAGGCTGAGAACGATGTGGAGGTAGAGAATGATGAAGTGGTCTTGAATGATCCGACTATTCCAATGAACACGTCTTTTATTTATGAAGACGAGGAAATTGAGATTGAGGACGTTACGGTTGAGAAATACCCTGATATGTTTCAACGAATTAATGTTGATCAGGGTGCTCCTGTGTTTACAGAAGAAAACGTTAAAGCAGCCGAAGACCATTTGGAGAAACGTCAAAGGGTAAGAGTGTTGATACAAGATTCGACTCAAAGCGAGATCCGACTGTCGCTAATATTCAAGGGTGGTTTGCTTGTCGAAACAAGAGGACTCGTAAGATTATTGATGCATACAGATACGTTGATGAGGAACGAAAGCAGGAAGCCATTGCACGTGCCAAAGCTAACCAGATGACTTCTTTCAAGGCCGTGTCTAAAGTTCAAGGTGATATTGTTTCATGGCTTTTCGATTCTGACTTAAATGTTTGTATCATCAAATGGTAGAACGGCGTTCAGTATTATGAAAAGATTATTGACGTTCTCTCATTACCAAGATGGGATGTACGGACTCTTGCGTACCGTCCTTTCATTAAACGTGGGGGAAATCGTCAAGCAGAATGGTTCCAACATTTTCTTTTCGAGGTCAATCACGAGTTTAAGTTCTTTAAAATTCCAATTCGTAAGCGCATTGATGAGATAGATCCAAGAACGGGTTGGAGGAAGTTGGTGCTTAAAGTTAAACTGCTGAAAACGATGAAGCGTGTACCAGTCAAGACGCTGAATCAACATATGTATATATCTTTCAACCTCTGGTATTATGACAATAGAACTGGCGAGCCCGTTATTGTTTTGGGAAAGGGCTTGAAGACCGAGCTGATTAAGATTATTGATCCGATGTGGCTCACTGGCTCGTGAACTTGACAGAGACCGACAATGACGTGCTGTTCAAGAATAAAATATTAATAGAGCGTCGTGGAGACTATGACCGAGCAATGCAATTTCAACATGTTGTTCGTGTATGTCATGAGCATGGGATTCACAACTGCAGAGATTGGCAGACCAAGCGCTTCAAATAACTTAACGACAAAGAGCTCAAGACGAGGGGGTGTCTGTTAGTGCACGGTTTTGAGTCTAGAGTCTTTGTACTTATCGTTTGTTTATTATTATGTAAAAGTTATTTATATTATTATCTAGTTCGTTATTGTATGTCTAGTTCGTTAAGGATGTTTAACAAACTAGACGTTTAAGTTATTGTTCCTCCCAATTCGTTAAGGATGTTTAACGAATGGGAGACTTATTTCGTTATGTTTATTATTCACTTTGTAATGTAACAAAGTGAAAGGCTAGTTCGTTACGGAATGTGTAACGAACTAGACCCATCTTCTATATATAGAGTTAACACCTCTGATAATTTAAATTTTGAGATTAACATATTAAATTGTTGTCCATTTTCTCTCTTGATCAAAGCTTCCTATATCTAACGTATTACTATTATATATACACATATATACACCTAATATAACATATAATTAAGAGTAATCATGAACTAGATCCATTACGGTTTAGATCTAATAGTTAATCGTTATAGATCTGAGTTATACCGTGTTTCTACAAGTGGTATCAGAGCTATGGTTCTCCAACTTGTAATCTGAACATTTTTCCTGTAAAGAACACTCAAAAGAAACGGATCACGGGCACCAGAAAAAAAATATAATAAAATAATTATAAAATAAAACTAAATAAAACTACTTATACTAACTAGTTTAAATTAAATATATACACAAAAATACAAAAGGCAAGTCTCCAACTCGGGTCGTTCTCAATACGCCTCAAACTGTGTCCCCGGAAACGACGCCAAAAACTTGATGTGTGTCTAATGAATGACTTTTCTATAGAACTCACAACTAAGCTTTGAATTTATAAAATCCACACACAACCGGCAAGTGTACCGATCATAAGTAGTATAGACCTAAGAAGTCCGAGTATCGAACAAAAGGACACGTGAGAACGCCTATGATTACTAAACCCTAGACAAGACCTTCCTAAGAATAATATTTTTAATTGATTTTTTAATAATTAAACTACATGACTTGAATTACTTTAACTAAATTAATTAACTTAACTTAAATTAACTTGACGAAACACTTAATGCAACTTAGATGCAATGGAGAAAACGTCTACCTAGGCAAGAATCATATTGAAGGTCTAACAAGCTAATGGATTGAATGATCTCACGACACCGGTACCAAAGGACACAACTAAGGTTCGCTCAAGAAACCCACATCACCTCTCGATCTCACTAACAAACCCTAACTTACACTTAATTGATTTTAAGAACAAACCGGGAAACGAATGCTAAGGTGTTTTAATGCTGACTCTCCTCTCTGACTCACCGACACACGACCATAATGGAAACGAATATTACGCAACCAAGGATAGAGGAACAGTTTAGTTTAACATAAACTAGGTCAACTAATCACTCACAAACCCAAACCCGACAATAACCGAACACGCTCTCGCGCAATCCTAATCCTAACAAGTAAAAGCAATGAGACGACTTTACTTCCTATTAGCTCTCGGTCTCTAAGAAGGTGTTTGCCGGCTGAATTATACGAATTAACAATCTCAACAAAACCCTACGGCTGATCCTACCGCAAACAAACTCTAAACACAAAGTAAAGGCTTGAACATACAACTATCAATCAAAATCAATTCAATTAATCAAAGTATGAGACTTTGAGATAAAACCAATAAAATCATAGCCACTAAACACAACCTAATTCATCAATAAACCAAACTTTCAATAGCAATTCAAGTCATATTGATCAAACAATCCAATAAACTCATCAAAACCTAACAATAATCACCAAACCTAGGTAGAACAAAGAAGATTAGCTACTCATAATTTTTGGACAGTAGCTATAACTCAATGTAAACATCATATTAATCATCAAACTCATTCTTCAAATCATTCAACAAACAATTATAAAAAATAACAACTCAATCCCTAACTCAATTGCAAAAGAATTCAACTTTGAAGACCAAAATCAAAAGAGTTATGAACATACACAAGAACACAAAGATTATGAATATTATACTTTCAATATGAGCTGAGTTTTGTGATGAAAATCAGTCCCGAGCTGCTGTCCCAAGTCTCCTTTGGTCTCCTTCTTCTTCACTTGATCACACAAGATGCAAAAACGACTTTCTTTAGAACCCTAGAAGCTGTCGATCGGAAGTTTTTTGGAAGGTTGCTGCTGATTTCAGGATTTAGAGGCTGGTTATTGTTGTTTATTATATTATAACACATATGGGCTTCACAAAATGAATATAGGTTGGGCCTTTAACTTGATTCTTCAATAATAGTGCATAAAAGGCCTCTAAATCTCTTTCAAAGCTCGGTTTCTTTCTCTTAAAACTTGTAACCTACAAAATAAATATTTATGTAAGTTCATACTAAAACAAGTTAAAAACATTAAATATTAGATAAATAAGCGATTAAAACAATGATAAATGGCGCGGAAAACTGGTGTGTTTTACAACACATTAGAAGCGAATCTCGCGGACGAGATTCATTCCAAGGTGGGGAGGATGTAACATCAGGAAAACATCAGATCGAAAATGCCATGTTTTAAAAATACAAGGACCAAAATTGAAAATTCTAATTTTTTAACATATCGCGATACGCGATACCCTAGACACAACGTCATCGCGTATCACGATGACGTCGTCTGACAGGTGATGGCATGTGTCTCCACGTGGCACCCGGTGTCCAGCCACGTGGCAGGTCTACTAGGTTACGCAACAAGCCTAGTCGCGATACGCGATGTCCTTCTGATAGGCCCATCGCATATCGTTATCCAGTATATAATATTAAAGGATCCGTTAACCCATCGCTATACGCGATGGATCCTTTGCAAGACCCATCGCGTATTGCGATGGGTCAGCTCGATCAGTCCTATAATTAGGGCCAGCAGGCCTCATTCACACTCACACCTCTCAAGTTTACATCTCTCTCTCTCTCTCTCTCTCTCTAGAAAGCACTATCTACCTCGTAAAACATGCCCGACCCTCCTCGTAATCCGTGCCAATAACGAAGTTTCCTCGAAGTTCGTGCCACACACCGACCACATTGCCTCGAATTGCGTGCCATCAAGAGACAAGCCGACGTCTACCTTAAAGTACCTGAACAAAGATTGGCGTGCGACGCGCCTCGATTTACGTGTAAGAAGGTGTTGATCAAGATTATTCGAGAAACGTGAAGGCCTCGAACTGCTGCTCGAGAGTCTAGGGAATATAAGCCAAACAAGGTAGGCTTAATGGCCAAATATAATATTAAAAGGCTTAGTCCCTAGTCGAGGGTATACTCGATACCTCGAGAATAAACAAAAGAAAACAAATCAAAGAAAATATATAAATATAAATATATGAATATAGTTCTTTGTTATCAATAAAGTATTAATTATTATTTAAATAATAATAATAACGAAATTAAGTATACGTTTCTTAGACAAGAAGAAATGTAGTGTTAAAAATATATATGATATTGTAAAACTAAAGGTTTAAATATCTTAAATAAAGAAATGTTGTTTTGAACTAAGGTTCGAAAAGGAAATATAATCGAGGCAAATATTATACAAAAAGAGACTAAAGGTCTTAAGCTAGATTAAAGATCTAGTAATAACAAAAGGTTATACTCGTACTATAGGTCCGAGATAGCTAAAGAAAGACAATCCGATCAGTGAAATGAAGCTGATCATTTTCAAAGGTGAATACGCCCCAAACTTTAATAATTTGTTTAATCGAGTCAAAGTAAAGTTCTCGATTGATTCAAACACTGTACCTATGGGATAGAGGAAGAGGAAAAAACCGAATATTTCACATTGATTACATGAGATTACGTATCTCTAAAACATTATGAACAAAAGGAATCGCTGGCCCTCAGGTTGTCGTGTACGTTTGTTTGGATCCTTAAATATGTGGAAGATGGTGGGCACACCGCGCCACACCTGGTTATATGCCTCCACCACGATGGGCCGGACCTAAGTTACGCCCGAGAGAGGGTAATCGTGTGTATACTGATGGTAGCTAAGTAATCTCGAACGATGCAGCGGTTTCGAGTAGAGCTTAAGTTTGTAATTGTGTTTTATGTTTTTAACTTGATTATTCCTTAGCCACGATGGGCCGAGACCTAAGTTATGTCTCGAGGGGTAATTAAGTAAATAAAATATTTTTGCGTCAGCTTATTCACCAGCATGTATTGCTGACGTATTTTTAAATTGTTTTACAGGTAATGAAGGATAGACGCTTGAAGAATCGAAGTCGTCACTAGGCGATCTGATGGCTCAGATCTTTTTTGTTAATGTTAAATCTTGAATGGTAGTTTTATATAAACAAGTAATCTTTTGTAATATTAAACGGGTATTTTATAATCCCGTGTTTTGATATGTAAATATTAATATTCTAATCTACGCAAATATTTCCGCACTAATCCGTAACTCTGATTTAGTTACAAAAACGGTACCAACTGTTGGTTACACGCCTAGGCCTAAGATGAGGGTGTGACACTATAAAATAAGGATATACTAAAAATTAATATCAAAATATATAATATATAATTAAGAAAAATTTTATAATAAAAAAGATAAATAAGTGGGTCATGGGTCTCACTAAATCCAGATGGCTTTTAAACCTGTATAACATATCATTTATTTATGAAACCCTTTTATAATCAAATCCTAAGTATATTATTAACTTCCTTACTATAAATAAAATTAAAATTCAATAAAATATATAAATATTGTAAACGAATAATATAAGCATACCTCCATCTGTGCGTCTGAGTTAAACTCGTAAAAATTAAGTGGCAACTCAAAGTCAACACAATTACTCTTTGAAGACATTTTTTTCTTTATCAGTCTAACACTTCATGGTCATAAAATTAGCTTCAACATCAATAAATCCAGCCTCTTGCCCATCTTAAATGCTTTGGAGTTAAGTTACCAAACTCGGATTCAATGAAAGTCTCCATTTCAAAAGGAGCAGAATCATTTGAATGTTTCACTACGTTGTCTTCATGTTTATTATTAGAATCTTTAATGAATTAAAGATGTCCTACAAACTATGTGGCCTCTTTAAAAGACTATTTTTGCTACTATACAGGGAAAAAACATCAAATCCAACCGGAAACATATGCAGCAGAGAGAGAGAGTGTAGAAATTGATGACTAAACTAACATAGAGAGAAACTCTCAATCAAATTAAGGTCCAAAATATAAATCAAAATCAAATCAACCAAATTTAAGGATAATAATTTTTTTTGAAAGTAACTGTTACAAAGACAAAAACAAACCTTAAATCCAACAACAAAGATAGGCCGCCATAGAGAAAAAAAACCTCAATTTGAGGATAACAATTCCTGGTGTAGCTGACTTGGTTTAAAAGTGAACCACCCACCTCCAACAAAATCCACAAAAGTTCTGCAAAGTATCCAACTTTGTTACTTATTCTTTTGCCAACAACATGAATTTATAACAACAAACCATTAAGAAAAAAAATGGTTGTTGAGTCAAAGATTTGACCTGAAATGACTTAAGAAATATCAAGTGAGATTGGAATCTTCTCAACACTCCTCGGTGCGGCTAAGTATGGAAAACGAGCACACTTGGACATCCGAGCAGGGTTCTACTTATCCTAGCAAGGCATTTTGCCTATCGGGCAAGGTTATCTTCTTGAAGTCTTCTTAAGTGATGATCCGAGCAGGGTTCACTTCATCTAGGAAAGGTGTTCTTCAAGTCGAGCACAGTTTGCTTACTAGCAAACCCTTGACTGAACTAAGTTTTTGAAGACAAGTATCTAGAAGATCTAGCAAGGTTTGATTAATAAACAGTAGTCCGAGCATGCTTGTGAAAAGTGATCAAGAAATATTCTAGGCACTTTCTCTAGCAAGGTTCAACTTCGAGCAAGGTACAGTGCTACCAGCACAGTTGAACAGTGTTACCAACACACTTTGGTTTGCTTAATAAGTTATCATATAACGAAGAGTTGAAGGGATTCATGAAGAACAGTTTGCTCGTAGGACGATATCGAGCAAAGTTTGCTATGGTCAAGAAGATTGAAGTCTGCTAGGTGAGTATTTTCTTAGGAAAATACTCTAAGTAAAGTCTACCCGGAGAACTGTTCACCAGCACACTTCAAGGTTACCAGGTCTACTCCTAGTAGTCAAAAGGGACAGTCTACTCGGAGAAGACAACTGGCGTAATGTCTACCCAGATACACTTAGTATATTTTTGAATAAGTAATTTGTTTATGTACCAATCATTAGGGTTTGTAGAAGGAATGACTACTGTCAGGAGGCTGGTATATAAATAGAATGATCTAGGGCACGCCTCCTACGGGCGTTTTAGCCACTTTACACTTTTCAGACCTAAAAGAATATTCCTGATTGAGTGTGACGGCTGTCCTAGAATAGTACGGATAATACATTCCCTACACGAAACCCTAATTGATTGACATTTGTATGAATCTTTTCTATAAATGGAAATATTTTGAATTATTGTTTGTGTTTGTTACATTTATTAATCCTTAAGCAACAACCCTGTTTGTTTCTGATTATGCCGATAACAAACAATTTTCTTACCTAAAATAGCAACTGTCATTAACCTGCTTGTCAACACATTTATTGTGTGGGTTATGACATTATTGTAAGTTTAAGTGTTTAGTTTTCGGGACCTGACAAGTGGTATCAGAGCTTGTTCGTTGCTGTTCGGATGAAGAAATTATTGCTATTTGCAGATCTGAAGAAGAAAGATGGCGTAAGCAGAACACTGTTTCATTGAAGTATGACGTCTAGATGCTCTATTCTTCATTTCCTTCTAGATCTACAAATTTTTTGGTGTCATCTTTTACTTACTTTGATTAAAGTTTGAATTTTTATTACTTAATATTGCTCCAATCGAACCAGATACATCAGATCTTAAGATTTGATTCTCAGATCTGATTATTTTCAAAACTTTTGATTTTTACTCTGTTTAGCTATTCTCTGTTTCTGTTTTTCAAAATACCAAAATGTCTGGTTTTGAAGAGCAAGAAGTTTCCACTAACAAAATTCCTAGACTGTACGGACAAAAAAACTTCACCAAATGGAAGGTATTGTTCGAAGCTGTTGTGTGCTATAACGAAGTTGACATGTGAAAGTCAATCAAAAATGGTCCACATGTAGATGAAGATGGTGCAAATCCTAATACTGTTGTGCGTGATAGAATGGGGAAGGTGGACGACATGGCCTTAGCTATGATCAAGCTGGGACTGTCTTGTGAAATCTTAACCAAGGTTGTACATCACACAACAGCCAAGGCTATGTATGATGCAATCCTTGAGATGTTTGAAGGTAACACTGAGCTGAAAAATATCAAGAAACAAGGACTCAAGCAACAGCTTGAGAGATTCAAGTATAAGGATGGAGAAAGATTGAAATCAATTCTTGATAGATTTCTAGCATTTGTGAATGACCTGAGGACCACTGACTATGTGATGACAGACTTTGATTTGACCACGAAGTTACTGAATTCAATGCCAAAGGAGTGGTATACGGCCAGCAAATTCATACTTCAAAAACCAAATTTTGAACAACTCAAGTTGGATGATGTAATTTTCTTTCTACAAGCTGTTGAGATAGAAATGATTGACAACGAAATGATAAAGGAAGAGAAGCCATGTTTCCAGGTGTCCAATGCTCTTATTGCACCTATGGGAAACCTGTCCACCAAAAACCAACAACAGATTCCAATCATAGAGGAACCAAATGAACATGATGTTGATACACCTAAAGAATTTGTTGGTGGTAGTACAAGTAACCAAGGAAACCAGCAAGGTTCAATGTCCAACTCAAAGATGACAATGATTCTGCCTCCATGGCAAGTGGACATTTACCTTATTCTGGTGGAAACAATGGTCATGGAAGTGAAACTCAAGCGTTGTTCTCTATGTTCACTGAGTCATACAATGCATTTGTAGCCAAAAATATGATCCACACAAGTGTCATTCAAGATGATTTGGAGCAGATTGATGCTGATGACCTTGAAGACATGGACTTGAAGTGGCAGGCTGCAATGCTAGCACTCAGAAGCAAGAGGCTGTTTGACAGGACTGGAAGATCTCTAGTCTATGGTCCAAATGAGAGGATTGGCTTTGATAAGTCCAAGGCAATCTGTTAAAGTTGCTAACAACCTGGACACTTTGCTAGAGAATGCAACCAGCCTAGAAACTTTCAAGTGAATCAGTTCCAGAACCAGCCAAGAAACAACAACTACAACAATCCCAACAACTTCAACAACTATCAACAGCCCCAAATGAATAATCAACAAGTTGTACCTCATAATCAAAACTACCAAAGAAACTAGAACCCTCAAACTGCTCCAAATAACCCCAACAGAAATAATCAAAATCAACCAAGAAACCAAGGGAATGTAGCTCTTGCTGCACAACAAGAAGAGAATTTTGATTAGAGTGACCATGCAGATGACATCACAAAAATGCTAATGTTGCATTGATGGCAAAAATTGAGAATGAGGCTGAATCTTCTACTTCACAGTTACATTCAAACTCTATAACTAATTTACTTGAAACAATTGGTGCATTGAATGTGAAGGTAGGAAAGTTGGACAGTGAATGCTTTAGAAAACAAAGCATCATTAATGGGTATCAAACAAGTGATTTAATCAATAAAGAAAAGATAAGAAGTCTTGAAGATGATTGTGTGAGCAGTTATAGGACTCAATCAAGGTATGTAACTAAGATTGATGGTTTAAAGAAAATGATTGTTGAAGAGAAGGTGAAGAATACCAAGTTACAAGTGTAGAATGAATTTATGAAGAACTTGGTTTCTACGGGAAACATATGTGGTATCTTGAACAAAGTGAAAGAGGAAGATAAATACAAAATTGTTCCACCACCATTCAACAACAATTATTTGTTAAAAGTTGGCAAAGAAAAGAGAGAGGGATATCTTCAACAATTTAGAGATGTCTTTCAAGACAAAGAAGAATTTATTGATCTTTACAAGAAAGTTGAAGTGAGTAAAGAGGGAGAGTTTGTAGTAAAGGAAGAAGTAAGGGACGACAAGTCAATAGGAGTGCAAGTTTCTGAAGATGACTTTGACTCTGATGATCTGAATGCAGATGACTTAAGTGACTTAAGTAATCAGATCACAGATGAAAAGATTCAGGCTGCAGAAAGAAACATAAGACTGAAGAAACCAGACTCAGTAGACAAACTTCCATTGTTGCCACCTATGACTCCAAAGATGAAGAAACAAAATGAAAGAATGAAGAGAGAACATGCGTCCTTTGACATATGTGAAAGGACAAAGGCGAGCTATAATGCAGTAAGACCACCAAGCAAGGCTGTTTTGAAAAGGATAAGTGACAACAACAAGAAAAAGGTAACTGAAACAGTTGTTGGTGACAACTTCATTCCAGTTTACCCATTTTTCTCAAGCCATGAAGTGTTTGATATTGGGGAAGTTGAAACCATGGAAGAATATGAGAAGAGGCAGTCAAGGCATAAGGGAAGCCTAGATGAAGAGCCTATGAATATGAAGAAAATCAGTTTTGTTAAGAGAAAGACTGAAAGACAAGATATTAAGATTGAAGAGTTTGTTCCTTTTTCAATTGACTTTGATGGTTTGAAGACTCATAAAACACTTGGGGTTAAACCACCTGGACCAAGTGAGAGATTCAAGAAAGGGAATGCTCATGAAAGTTCAAAGGAAAGGTGTGGTGCAAGAAATGTGATGAATATGGTCACCACACTGATTCTTGCAATGAAAGATTCAACTTCAAATCTTTTCATGTTCCCAATGAAACAAACTTTGGTCAAAACTTTGTGCTTTATTAAACAGAAATATGATAAATATCTGGGAAAAGGAAAGGTGTGTGGAAAGGAGATTCTGAGTGAAACTGATTAGAAAGCTACAGAGAAGGTTAAGAATGAAAGGAAAGTTGAAATGAAATCAATAAAACCTGTGGCTGAACAAGTTAGAAGAAGCAAATCTCCCAAGAAATCTGAAACTGTTGTCAAGAAGAACTTTCAACCTTTGAGAATCATCCCCAATCATGACTCAAAATCTGTTAAGTCTGATGATTCACAAAAGTCACCAAATAATGGAAAGAAAGAAAACAAGGGTCTCTTTTCAAGGAAGAAACCAACTGAACTAACTGGTGATGAAAAGTTACTTTTGAAGCATGGGTTTGAACCTTATGGTTTTTCATGGAAACCAAGAGGTGAAGTTCAAATGGAGAAGAGTATTGATGTGAGAGATTTTTTCTAACACAAAGGACTATGTAGTAAATGACAATCAAAGCACAACACCATTTGTGAAGACTCCAAGAGAATGTGGTTATGAAACAGACAATTCAGATAACATTGAAATTACCCATGAAGATCCTGAGCCAATTCCTCTCATAGCCAATGCATCTATTGTTACTGTTTCTGATGATTTGCAAGTTGAATCAGCTTGCAGTTCATCATCTAACTACTCTCTTTCACATGTGCAGGAACAGTCCACTCCAGTGAATGGAGTATGGTATATGGATAGTGGATGTTCTAGGCACATGACTTGTGACAAGAAGTCACTTGTTAACTATGAAGAGAAGTTTGAGGGTCCAGTGGCATTTGGCAGTGATGAAAATTGTGGAAAGATAGTTGGAAAAAGGATCTTGACCAATGGAAAGGTCACATTTGACAATGTCTTCTATGTGGAGGGACTACAGTATAAACTTTTAAGCATATCACAAATGTGTGATAAGGGTTATAAAGTTGGTTTTGATGATTCACACTATTTCATCTTAAGACCTGAATATGTTATCCCACCTGATATGATTATGATGATGGCCCCAAGGAATGGCAATTTATATGAACTTAACATGAAGGATGTTGTTTCAAGGGGTGGTACATGTTTTGTCTCTAAAGCCACTGAAAATGAGTCAATATTGTGGCACAGAAAGCTGTGTCATGTCAATCTCAAGAACATGAACAAACTAGTCAAAGGTGAGCATGTCATTGGTTTGCCTTCTAGGGAGTTCAAGTTGGATGAAAATTGTGTCTCATGTCAAAAGGGAAAGCAGCACAAGTCTTCTCACAAGACTAAAAACTCATCAACTCAATTGATCAAGTGCTTGAAATGCTTCACATGGATCTCTTTGGTCCTGTAAGTGTGCCAAGCATTGGGAAGAAAAGATGCTGTCTTGTGATCATTGATGATTTCTCAAGATATACTTGGGTTTATTTCCTAAGTACAAAAGATGAGGCTGATGAGTTAATTATGAACTGTGTAACCAGGATTGAGAATCAACTGGATAAAAGGGTTAAAGTGATGAGAAGTAACAATGGTACTGAGTTCAAGAATAGAGTTATATAAGAATTTTACAATTCAATAGGAATACTTCAACAATTATCAGCTCCTAGAACTCCTGAAAAAAATAGTGTTGCAGAAAGAAGAAACAGAACACTCATTGAAGCTGCAAGAACCATGCTAGCAGATGCTTATTTACCTGTTACTTTTTGGGCAGAAGCCATTAACACAGCCTGCTATGTTCAGAACAGGATACTTCTTAACAAAAGTCAAAACAAGACTCCTTATGAAATCTTGTTTAAAAAAAAGCTCTATATCAAGTTTCCCAAGCCATTTGGATGCAAATGTTCACTTCTGAACACCAAGGATTATTTAAACAAGTTTCAAGAAAAATCCTTGGATTGCTTCTTTGTTGGATACTAAACACACTCAAAGGCCTACAGGGTATATGTGAAGGATCATTTGAGTGTGATTGAATCATCTGATGTAGTCTTCAATGAAAATCAGTTCAACACAGTTGATGGAGCAGCATGGTTGTTTGACCTTGAGAAATTGATCAAGTCCTTCAAAATTTATCCTGAAGACTTTGATGAATCATTTTACAAAACCAGTGTGATTGAAATGTCAAATAAGAAAACATTGGATTTGGAAAAATTGTGGAAAAAGGTTGCCAGTAAAGAAAGTGAATATGCATTCGTAAAGGATCCCTCAAGTACAAATGTTGAGCAAGTTCAAGACAATGATCAAGAGAACAATCTAAGTCTAGAGCAAGATTAAGCAGATAATAATCAAGACAATCAAACAGTGCAAGATGATCAAGTTCAGAATGGGGAAGATCCAAGCAACCAAACTGGTGAAGAAGAAACTGCCACATGGGAAAGATTTCAAGATTTATTTGACAGATTAAATTTAGGAAACAGTGGTGCATCTACCTCAAGGCATAACAATGAGGAAGCACCTGTAGTTGATAATGCAACAACTGATTTGGTCATTGAAGAAACAGATCTCAATGAATCAAATCTTGACACTACCGTGTCTACAGATATGAAAGTGCAAACCTCTTATGTTGAAAAGAATCATCCTTCTGAAAACATCATTAGAGATATATATGAAAGAGTTACAAGAAGTCATTCTGAATCTGCAAACATTTGTTTGTACTCCTTTCTATCCCAAATAAAAACAAAGAACATTGTTCAAGCACTTAAGAACAACAGTTGGGTAGAAGCAATGCAAGAGGAGTTGGCTCAATTCAGAGATCTACATGTTTGGGAACTTGTAGACTGGCCAAGAAACATATATGCAATTGGAACCAAATGGGCTTTCAGAAATAAAAGGGATGAAAGAGGTATAGTGATTAAGAACAAAGCTAGACTTGTTGCCTTGGGATGCCTACAAGAAGAAGGGATAGACTTTGAGGAAGTCTTTCCTACTGTAGCAAGACTTGAAGCAATAAGAATCTTTCTTGCTTATGCTGCCTCAAAGAAATAAGGGTATTCCAACTTGATGTCAAATCTGCATTCCTAAATGGAAAGATAGAAGAAGAGGTGTATCTGACTCAACCACCAAGATTTGAGGATCCTGTGTATCCTAACAAGGTGTATAAGCTGAACAAAGCCTTGTATGGATTACATCAAGCTCCTAGAGCTTGGTATGATGAGTTATCAAATCATCTACTTGAAAATGGTTTCCAAAGGGGAGCTATTGATAAGACCCTCTTCTACAAGAAGAAAGGAAGGTATTTGCTCTTGTTGCAAGTTTATGTGGATGACATTATTTTTGGGTCAACCAATGAGCAGATGTGTATGGAGTTTGAAGGGGTAATGAAATCCAAGTACAATATGAGCTCAATAAGAGAAATGAAATTTTTCAACAAGTTCAACAAAAGGCTGATGGGATTTTCATCTACCAGTCTAAGTATGTGCAAGACATATTAGACAAATTCAAGTGTCATGATCTTATGACAGCTTCAACTCCTATGGATACAAATGAAAAGATGGTAGCAGATGAAAAGGGAGAGCCAGTGAATGAACAGAATACAGAGCAAAAATTGGATCTCTGATGTATCTGACTGCTTCAAGGCCTGATATCATGTATGTTGTGTGTGTGTGTGTGCAAGATTCCAGTCAAGTCCTAAGGTTTCTCAACAAATGAAGTAAAGAGAATCTTTAGATATTTGAAGGGAAGACCAGATTTGGGAATTTGGTATCCAAAGAACCAGTCATTTGATCTGATTGCTACACAGATAGTGACTATGATGGGCGCAATATGAGAAGGAAGTCCACTTCAGGAGGGTGTTAATTTTTGCGTGACATATTGGTGTCATGGCAATGCAAGAAGCAGACCACAGTGTCAATCTCAAATGCAGAAGCTAAATATATTATTGCATTTTCTTGCTATGCACAAGTCCTCTGGATTCAGAATCAGATGCTGGATTATGGTCAGAATTTCCTAAACACCCCTATTTACATTGATAATATTGTTGCATCTTTTATTGTTAAGAATCCTGTACAACATTCCAAGGCTAAGCACATTGAAATCAGACATCACTTTATAAGATATTGTAGTGAAAAAGGTTTGATTGAAGTGAAAAGAGTTGATACAAGTGATAATTTGGCTGACCTATTCACAAAACCACTTGATAGAACCAGGTTTAACTTTCTTCTGAAAGCCCTGGGGATGATCAACTCTAATGAAGTCTGATTCATGATGTGTGCTAGTAATGCCTCTATGTGCTAATTGACCATTTTTGATAGAGGAACTATGTGTGTGTTGTTAATGCTTGAATATGATATGTTTGATGTTAACTGATTTGTGCTTGATTGATTATCTGTGCAAATTAGGTATCTTTGATACTTATTCTTGTTTATCAGTTGATTTGTGTGATGTCAAGATAAGTGTTCTGAATTGATTTACTTGATTATGCATGCTTATCTGATATCATAATTGAGTGTTTGAATATATGAGTAATCTGATTTGATGATGTTGTTAGGATGAATTAGACTATACGATGTGAAGTTTACTTGTGTTAATTATGTCATTAATGATTATGATTTGAATATGTTACTTGTCTTTGTGTCAAAATGTGTTTTTGTGTCAAGATGTTATGCTCAAATTGAAACTGCTAAGAAAAACTTTTGATCAAAACAATTTTTGATAACACATAGCAAGTTGTTTATGGTGTAGAGACATGATAAGACTATTTAGTTCAAGCTTTATAGAAGCTTAAAAGAAGCTTTTAAAGAAAAGTCTCAAAAGAATTACTTTTGCTTAGAACTATGTCATTTGCCCAAGTCTGAGGAGCATATACTTGTATATGTTTGGTCCTGTCATCTACTTGTAGATTCAAAGGATAGCCTTAATCCTAAGACTGAAAGAATTTGGGGCAATAGTAATTTATTCTTTCATTTAAAATTATGTCATTGACTCTAAGCCAAAAGGGCATGTATTTATTTATGTGTTTGGTCCTGCTGACTACTTGTAGACAGTCAGGATAGCCATTAACCTGGAAGCTAAGAATACTTGGGGTGATTGATACTGTTAATATGAGAAATGATAGTATATTGACTACTTAGCCAATCATATGGATTTAATAGGCTAAAAAGGCACTTAGTAGAGTCATTAACATGTGTGGTTGCTTTCTCATGATGTGTAAAATCTAAGGTGATATAAACATAATACAAATGCTAATCTTTATGTGGAGATACATAGTTTGTCTTTGCATGTCTCAAGATACATCTCTCCGAATGATAGGCAGAAAAGTGATTACCCAGTCATACACAAGCCTGCTGCTATTTGGTCAACCCAAAAATGAAACATCTTTATAAATGACAACAACAAGCATGAGAAAATTTGAGAAAATGTCAAAAAGAAGAATAAATCAACCAAAAGTTGATATATGTTTTATATATTTTATCAAACAAAGAGGGTTTTCAACTAGAACTACAGAGATGATGGCATAATCTGTCTCATCTTGAATGAAATGCATGTAAGTCAGGATGGCTTTTAAGTCCACTGTTCAACCTCTATAAGTTTGAAATAAAAAATGCAAAAATATTCAATAAGTTCTGTCATGCAAAACAAAATTTTTGACCAAAGAGGTTGAAGTCAAATTGGGTGATATGGGGAAAGCCAAATAAGCTTTGAGAAAAGATATGAGGCATCATAGCACAGTGTTGACCATTTCTGTATTATGCTACTTAATTGAACCTTAACTATATCACCAAAAAAAAATGAAATTCATGCTAAGTTTAAAACCTGATGTTAACTTGTCTATACTGTCATAAAAATGCTGAGAATGAAGTATTGAGAAAGCTACTTAGTCAATATGATCCCATACTTGAAATCTTTTCAGAAAAAGAAAGAAACTGCTTTGAAATGACACATGACTGAAATTTGATCTCTAAATGCATCATTTGCTCTTAAACAATGATCTTTGATGAAAAATATGTTTAATAAATGGTTTAAGTCAAAAAGAGTTGCATTTTACCTCAAAAGGTTTGAATATGTATTTTCGAGTAAGGTTTGATGACTTATAACCTTTTCGAGCATACTTGGTCATTTTTGTCTAAGTTTATCCTTATCGAGCATACTTTGAAGTTTTTATACTTTTCGGGTAGAGTTTATTATTTTATCTGGAATTTTAACCTTCCGAGCAGGCTTGATATTTATTTATGTCTAAATATGATGTTTACTTGCAACCTTTTAAGAGTTAAGACTTTCTAGCATACTTTACTGTTTTGTTTTCAAGTATAACTTTTACTAGCAAGCTATTTGATATGTTTGATTATTCTAGCAAGCTTTATTGATTTTTATACTTTCTAGCAAACTTAACTGTTTTCTAAGTTGTTTTAAGTCAGTCTAGCAAAGCTTTGTGTATGAACATGTTAATTCCAGCAAGCTTTAATGTTTTTAGACTATCTAGCACACTAATGTGATTGTTTAACTGTTTGAATTCATTCTGGCAAGCTTTGTGATTTTGAGTGTGTTTCTGAATTTGTCTTATTATGATCAAGTAAGCTTAAAATTCTAGCACACTTGATGATTATGTGAATTTGAAAATCTTTCTTTGAAAATTACAAGTGTTTTCAGGTAAACCTAGTTTACCGGGCACACTTTATGTTTCGAGCACACTTTGAAATTTTCAAGTGTTCTCTCAACATACTTGGTAATTATTCAAATTTGTGCATTTCGAGTACACTTTGTGTCTAGAACTCATCTCTAGCACACTGTGCTTATTCAACAGTGTCTCGAGCACACTGTGTATAACAATTTACTTGATTGATTAATTTGCTATCTGTTTATACATTTTCGGGTAAGGTTTGAGTATGTCAGAGATTCGAGCAAGGTTGACAACTAGGAATATTTCTAAGAGATTATTTTGGGATTCTTAATTGATTCCTAGAAAGGTTGCCTATTTGATAATGTATACTTGATTATTAGTCTTGTAACTTACTTCCCGAGCAATCTTGTATTTCGAATAAGCTTCCTTCATTTGAATTCACACAGTTTTATCTCAAAAATACTTTACCATTTCTGAACATATTCCAAACTAACCATTCCTTAAATAGATAAGAGAATTTATGAACTAAAAGACAAAACACTTTTAAGATTCTCTTTTTACCTGGCGTGCAAATGAAAAGTAGAATCAAAAGAACTTTATATACAGCTTTTCTACCAAAATTGCATATATGTACTTTGAATTTGTCATAACTACCATTAAAAGGATTTTTGCATATATTGTTCAGATTTGAAACTTCACTTTCAAGAATAACTCACATTTCTGCTGTGTGTGTAGGTTTCAATAAGACAACGATTTGAATCGAAATATTCTTTATACTTTAATCTTTATTCTCCTCTTGTAAACACTTCCTTATAGATCTGGCTGAGAATTGTGTGTCCATTATTTACAGAGAACCAGAAATGGATCCAATTCCGAGTAATCCCAATTCCTACAAACATCATCTTTCAGAAGAACTAAAGAAGGCGTTACAAAGAGTTCAAACCCTAATGTATGAGGTTGAGAAGACCTCAGCTGCCCCAAAACAGAGGGAGAATTCATTGAATCAGGGGGAGAACTCGTTAAAGCTTCTTTCAATTTATGAAGAAAATAGTTCAGATGCTGAAACTGATAATGTTCCAGAAGATGAAAAGAATCAACTTGAGGAAAGAAAGAAGATAAAAGGGAAAGAAATTGCTCTAGAAGATGATAAAATTTAGACTATTAGTTCTCCAAAAGAGAATACAATGGACTTAGACATTGATGAATCTGAATTAGAAGTCAAAAGGGTTTATGTGCAAAGAATGACAGAAATTCATGACAGAGAATTTCTAAATCAAATGTTGTCTGATAAAGATTTTGAAGAACAAGAAAGTGTGATGAAGCTATTTGAAGATGAGAAGAAATTAAGGGATGAATCGAACAATGAAAATCAAAAGGAAGTCCCACAAGAAGTAATTGAAAATTGCTTAAATGATAAAGAAATTCCAAATGGAGTGCTAATATCTTTGCTCAAGCTGATTAAAAAGGAAGAACCATAGACAAAGGTAAAAGAAAAATTAGACACTGTAATTGACTAAATTTCAAAAGTATTGAGTGCAGAAAAGATTGTCAAAGACAATGAGTTGGAAAACTTGAAAATGAAAGATGAATTGGAAAATATTGTCAAACACAACCCCCGTAATACGAGGGATATATAAACTAAACCATAAAAATCCTACGTGTCGCGATGTGGTTGCTCCCCCTTTTTTGGAGTCACCAGATTTGGTTGATTTTAAATTGGAGGCTTCTCATGCATTTGACTCGAATTCACGTGTATGGGTGTCATTAAACCCAGATATTTTTTAAACGGATTATATAACATCTCATTAAATGAAAAACTAATCTCATCTGATATTTGATATAAAAATCATATAAAGTAGGGATATACTAAAAATTAATATCTGATTTATTTAAAAAAAAGATATATATTATTTATAACTAAAAAAACAATTTTATAGTAAAAAAAATAAACGGATCTTGGGTCTCATCAAACTCATATAGCATTTAAATCGAGTTATAACATCTCATTTATTTGTGATCACTAAATATAAAGAAATAAAAATTCAAAAAATAAATAAATATTATAAACAAATAAAGTAACCAGAAGCATTAAAAATTAAAATTGCGTCAATCCTTCAAACTCTCCAACACACGTTCAGTGGTTACACGTCTTATAATTAGGTTTTCTTATTGATTGATTGATTTTATAAAGGAATACATACGGTACAAACCACAACGGACAATCAATCGAAGCCGCTGACCTTCTGCTCCTACTAAATTACTTAATTCGTTCTGTTTGATTCGCGTTACCAGGTATCAATCGAACCCCCTTGATTGTTTATCCCTAAATGAATTGGTGATGGACTTTTATATTTTGAAGATGTGTTTGTTGATTGATGTGGGTTTTAATGTGCTTAAATTAAGTGTTAGTTACTTCTTGGCTTAATTATTTATTTATTTTGGTTTGTTACTTGAATTCATCACTTTTTTTAGGTGATTTAGTGTGTTAATCTTGTAATATGTTTTTGTAATTATTTGTCAATCTTGAACTTGGATTTTGTTACCCATTACATTTTATTAAAAATTTGGTTAACCTGGTGATTGCCCTCTTGATTATGTTACATAAATAGGAGTTGGGGTTTTTGAAGGGGTGAGTGTTGAAGACCGACATCGTAGGTTATTTTTTATATCAAGAACAAGAATGAAAGGGTACTGTTGGAACCCGGGAATCAATCCTATAACTATAACAGATCTCGGATCTGTGTGTATTTGATTAATCCTTAACTTAGATCTAGCTCATAATTACGTTTGATTATGTGTTGTATAAGTATATATATTATCAGTATATATTATCAGTTATATTATCACAATTAACTCTCAAAAGCTTTTTATTAAATGTGAACAGTGTTCACCTATAAATAGAAGACGGACCTAATTCGTTAACATCCTCTAACGAACTAAAGCCCGCTTCGTTACATACATTTAAAACGAAATAGATAACGAATCACACTCTGATTCGTTAAACATCCTTAACGAATCAGAGGAGACTTAACTTAAGATCTAATTCGCTAGACATTCTTAGCGAACTAGATACTTACATAGCGAACTAACTAAATACTTGTTTATTACATTAAACAAAAACGACAAATGCATTATTGATAATTACAAAGACTCAAGACGCAAAACCGTGCACTAACAGACACCCCCTCGTCTTGAGCTCTTTGTCTCTGTCTTCACTTGAAACGCTTGGACTGCCAGTCTCTGCAACTATGAATTCCATTTTCATAACAAACACGCACACCGCGTTGGAATTGCATAGCCAGGTCGCAGTCTTTATTGCGCTCAATCAGAATCTAGTTCTTGTGTAACACGTCATTGTTTATTTCAGATAAATTAACCAACCACATAGGGTCGATTATCTTGATAAGCTCAGTCTTGAGTCCTTTACCAAGCACAATGACGGCCTCGCCAGTACGATTATCGTAGTACCAGCGGTCAAACAAGAGATGCATGTGCAACGGGCATCGTCTTCACAGGCACCCGCTTCATCGTCTTTGGCGGCTTAACCTTAAGAACAAGTTTCCTCCAGCTAGTCCTCGGATCAATCTCGTCAATACGTTTACGTCTCGGGACCTGGGGCTTGAAGAACTTGAAACCATGATTGACCTCGAACAGTAAGTGTTGATGAAACCACTCAGCTGTTCGGTAACCACCACGATCGATGAATGGACGTCTCGCGAGGGCACGAACATCCCAACGCGGTAATGTAAGAACATCCATTATCGTCTCGTAGTAATGGATTCCCTTCTCCCATTTAATTATACATACCTTAATATCGGAATCATATAGCCATGAGACGATATCACCATGTACCTTGGATACAGTCTTGAAGGAGGTTACTTGGTTTGCCTTGACCCAAGTTGCAGCTATGTCTTTTCGTTCTTGATCAACATAACGATACACCTTGATAATCTTACCCGCCGCTTTGTAGCTGAACCATTTAGCAATATCAGCATCGGATATGACTTCAAGTGATTTGTGTACTGCATCAGCTGCCTGTTTATCCTTAGATGTCTTTACCAACTCATCTTCAGCTGCTTTAACCGTTTGTTCATCAAACACTGGAGCACCTTGATCAACGTTTGTGTGTTGAAACAAGTCCGGATACTCCTTAGCAGTGACGTCTTCCATCTCAACATCCTCGTCTTCATAAATAAAATCCATATTCATTTGAATAGACGGATCCTCCGATATACCTTCCTCGTTCAATACCTCAATGTCTGGCTCAGTCTCTAACACTGTCAACTGTTCATCATTCAACCCAAGCAGTATGGAAATCTGCTCTCGTGTCAAAGACCTATCCACAAACTCACCAACCTCTATCTCATCCCTATTCACCACACTTCTAACCACCCCCGATCCATCCACAAATATCACAGTGTCGGTTTCAATCATTTCAATTGGCTTAACAGCCGTTGAATCCTTATACACAACAACCTGTTTATCCAAATCACCGCCACTTGTACCAGTACCGGAAGATGAGCCGTGCGCTTGTTTAGGCTCACCTCTAGCACCTGATTCATCAGGGTCTTCATCATTGTTTTTGAGTTTCTTTAAGGCATCCTCTTTGCAAGTCAACTGCAAGATTAGATCCTCTTGTTCCTTCATTTTCACCCCCTGCGACTCAACAATCGCACTTAGCGCTTTAGTCTCTTTTTGACAAAATGAAATATAACTCATCATCCGTCTTTGATTCTCCAAAAGACATTCTTGATTCTGACGGTCAGCAGCCATTTGGTTTTCATATAAATGAAGAAGATTTAACATCTCTGTCTGACGGTTCAGTGGCAAGTTGTACAATGATGGATGAACTGGTTGGATTGGTCCCTGAGGACGAGTAATTCTCAGAAAAGATACATCACTAGGAGGAGGAGGAGGCCTCATGGACGATGTTGGAGGAACAGTAGAAGATGTAGCAGGAGGCTTTGGTATTTCAGATAAAGCCATATGTGGAATCAAACCAAGCCTTTCATGAGACACCAACGTCGTCGTCATTGTGAGCATCGGATTGCTAGTAGTAGGCGGCACTACCGAGCGTTGAGGCGTTGATTGACGAGGTGGTGGCACACCAATAATTACCCCAGCCCCAGCTAGCACACGTCTTTTCTTTGATGGCTCTCCCGTTGCCACTTCTTTCCTTTTTCTCTTTCTTTCTTGTTGAGCTGCAATGGTGGCAGCTAACGCAGCATTAACTGCATCTTGTTGCTCTTGAAGAGCAGCATCACCAGCTCCACCGTTACCACCATCTCCATCATCATTATCATCGTCATTGTTCCCACCTTCTCCCCCCCCCTTCACGCTCGGATCCAGCGTTCGTTAAGAGGACATACATAATTAGGATTAGTAAACGCTTGTCCTTTGGCCTCTCCTTACGGTAAACCAACATTCGATGCACCGTATCAGCCTTCATGTATTCCATAGGAAGCACATCATTCACCATAGTTTGATCAATAAATAAATTGGCTATCAAATCTTGAATGGTCATTTGGAGAAATCGTGGATACATTAAAAATTTCTTCTTCTGAGTTGTTTGTTGAACTTGTTCTTTTAGATGATCGAAGACTAGATCAGAGTAGTTACATGGCTTGTTGAGGATAAGTGCAACAAAAGCTAATTGTATACTGCTTCTGCATTGGTCAAAACCCCCACGACGACCGCTCATACAATGAATCAAGACATGGAGAACATACTTGTATGGTGGACATAATCCATTCTTGTTCAACATTGATTCATCAATACCTCCACCATAACGTAAACGAGTAAACAAACCCTTGATCAGCTGCTTGTCAAATTCACTTGGGTTGTCATCATTGTCATCAAAACGAAGCACACGGCGAACCACTCCCACATCAATTGTAATAACAATTCGATTAATCGTGGCTCTAATGTGATTCTCTCCCTCAACATACACAGCAGTATCCCAAAACTGCCTAATAATGCTCAGATAAACTTTAGGTCGAGCAGTGATTACATAATGTATCACTGAGCGTCTTAAGAATGCCAGCATGTCTCCAAACTCAGCAACATCAGCAACATCTTGATCAACGTAAGCACATATGTTGTGTTTTGTGTCATATGGTAATAAAATAACTTCTTCCTGATGTACTTGAGATGGTTGTTCTTGTGGTGGTTGTTCTTGTTGCCCTTGATCAGCAACAGGTGGATCTTGATCCAGTTGATCAGCCATTTTACTGTATAATTTAGGATGAGTATAAGTATGGTGAAGAAAATAATACAATTAACATATATTTATCTATTTATTTATAGATGGTGTAATTAATTTTATATGTCGTGTGTAAGAAATACGAAGAATTATTAATGTCAATCAATAAAAATAAAATGTCATTCGTTAGGGTATCACTCTGATTCGTTACAAACTTGTAACGAATCAAGTCAAGTGATTCGCTATCAGGTAAATAATTTAACGAATTAGACCAAGCGAATTAACTATAAAAGGAACGAACTAGAATCTAGTTCGTTATGAAGTGACGAGTCCACATCTGATTCGTTAGATAACTTATTCGCTAATCTAATTCGTTTGAATCTTTAACGAATTTGACACGAAACAATTCCAATTCGCTAAAGTTAACGAATGGCCATAAAAGCTTAATCTTTGATTGTCCTGGTCAAAGTCAAAATTGAATAAAAACACCGATGGTCAACATGATAAACCCAGGTTCGATTATCCCATACTTATCGTTGAATAATCTAACTATCATATGAAACGATCTCGTAAACACACTGTGACTCACAAGGTATTTCAGATAAAGCCATATGTGGATTCAAACCAAGCCTTTCATGAGACAGCAACGTCGCCGTCATTATGAGCATCGGAGTGCTAGTAGTAGGCGGCACTACCGAGCGTTGAGGACAATCAAATACTTTAAAAAACGTTTTTTAAACGTTTCACTTTTTCGAAACATAACTTAAAAAATTAAATAATATGTAAAGTAAAAGAATAAAATATTTTTGGTATTTTATAAAAAATAAAAGAATGTATTTACAGAAATATCCGAATTTAGAAAATTAACGATCTTTTTGTGTTTTTCAATGAGTTTCAAAAACGGTACATATTTTTGTGTTTTTGTTGAGTTTGAGCAGAGAATCATATTGACTAAATTGTCCTTCAATCACAGTTCTATATTTCAGCAATATTATGGCTGGCCTTAAGTCGGTCATTGATATTGTTGTCCACTTAAATCTTATATCAAACCTTCGAGCATTTATGTGATATGATTTATGGTTCAATTAGCGCACAGAATATCAGAAAATATCAGCCCCTAATCTCGGTTCAAGCTTAATTTGATTTTTGCCAAATCACCCCAACTTGACTTAAACCATTATAGCGTTGATCAAAATTTTTGAATACCAATTGAGAGATTTTGAGCAATGCATCAAGTTTCCTTTACTATGAATGAGTATGCACGAGTCCATCTGTCGGCTTACATACATTGTATCCCCTGGGGTCCGTTTCTTATTGGTATTGAGACGCACGCAAGGGAGGAACAATTGTATGACTAACATCGGATTTTGATCAAGTCAGTAATTTGGATTGTACGAATTACAGCAGTGATCAAGTTTAATGACTTTGGGTTTGCTCTAAAAGCGAGTGAAATATTCATGCTTATGAATACCCAGATGATTAAGCCGCATAAAGACTCACAGTGTCCAGAATCCTAACACTTGTTATTTGCTTTATTGTATCTTTGGGTGATCAACAACTATAAGGCTTGAGTATGACCGGTTATTACATTTCTGCCATCTTCACCGAGATTTTTGCTAGAGACTAACACCTCTTTCAATTTGGCTTTTCTTTAAGTTTATATCACTTACTTTACTCTAACAGCTTGTTTAAGACCTATCAATGCACCAATGATTAAGCACATAGCCTTTTAAGCTTATTTCTTTCTGGATTTGGGGTCAAATAATCAATGTACTATCATTTTCTCTTTTTGCTTCAAAAACTCAGAATTTTGAGGAGCATAAAAATGAAGTTTAATAAAACAAAAATTTAATCGCCTCAGTTACTTTGAGTCTATAGATAAATGGCTATCCTATCCATCTACAGGTAGAGAACAGGACCAAAATATGCAAGCATGCTCCACAAACTTAAACAACTGATAAAATTTACAGCGAGAAAATAAAATAGAAAGCTTAACGAACGCCCCAAGTACTATCCATTCGTCAAGTCAATAGCTAACCCGAAGATTTACAAGAAATTATCAGGACCAAACATATACAAGTATATGTCCTTCAAAATAGAAGCAAATGACATCATTTTCAGTGAACATAAGCAAAAATCTTTTTGTTTTTTCTCTTTACAAACTAAAAACCATATTTTTGTCTTTTCGGATTTCTTTCTTTACAAAAAGAGAAATTCACATTCTTTTTTTGTGTTTTTCAAAATTTTCTGTACAAACAGAAATCACAATCTTTTTGTCTTTTCAAATTTTAAAATGTTTTTGGTTTTTCAAATATTAAAATAAAACAAGAAAGAACACAATATTTTTGATTTTTCAAAATTTTCTAATGTTTTTGGGTTTTTATCTATACAAACAAAAAGGCACAATATATTTGTATTTTCTAAGATTCACCCCCTACCCCCTAAAACCTAAAAACAAAATAAACATTTAAACTAGAGCAGACTAAAATAAAAGGTAATTATCCTAATGTTAGGATCTCAGCAAGGGTCTTCAATCCATTTAAACCAAGCAAAAATTGAAAACGTGTTTTATCAAAGGCTTTGGTAAATAGATCTGCTTTTTGAAAATCAGTGTGTACTTTTTCAAGATCAATTAATTTCTTTTCATAACAATCCCGTATAAAATGATATCGAATTTCGATATGTTTTGTTTTAGAATGTTGTACGGGATTCTTGGTGATACTAATAGCAGCAGAATTATCAATCAAAATGGGAGTAGTAAGAAACTTCAAACAGTTGTCGCGAAGATGTTGTATCCACAAAACCTGGGAACAACAACTCGAGGCTGCAACATACTCAGCTTCGGCGGTTGAAGTGGAGACCGTTGTCTGCTTCTTACACTGCCAGGAAATAAGCCGGCTTCCTAAAAATTGACATCCCGCTGTAGTAGACTTGAAATTTATCTTGCATCCTCCATAGTCTGAGTCTGAGTAAGCGGTAAGGTCGAAAGTATCATCTTTGGGGTACCATAACCCGATGTCAGGATTTCCCCTTAGATATTGCAGAATACGCTTGACCGCTGCCAGGTGAGTCACTCGGGGACTAGCTTGGTACCTAGCACATAAACAAACAGCAAACATTATGTCGGGTCGAGAAGCAGTTAAATACATTAAAGAACCAATCATAGCACGATAGAGGGTCGGATCAACGGTATCCTCCAATTCATCTGGTGATAAATTATGACCCACGAGAAGAGGAGTAGAAGGGATTTTTCCGGAAGTAATCTTGAATCGGCTCAAGACGTCGTTCACATATTTTGTCTGATGAATGAAGATTTCCTTCGCAGACTGATGAACCTGCAACCCTAAAAAGAAATTCATCTCTCCTATCGAACTCATCTCGAACTTGGTTTGCATAGACTTCTCAAACTCTTTACACAACGTGTCGTTTGTAGACCCAAAGATTATGTCATCAACATAAATCTGAACGAGGAGAAGATCATCACCAATATTCTTATAAAATAAAGTGCAGTCGACAGTTCCACGTTTGAAACCATTATCCGTCAGATGGTTGGTGAGCGTGCCATACCAAGCTCTCGGGGCTTGATGTAGACCATATAGTTCTTTGTTTAATCGGTAAACACGGTCAGGATAATCAGGATCTTCAAAACCTGGAGGTTGTAAAACAAACACTTCCTCATGAAGTTCACCATTCAGAAAAGCACTCTTGACATCCAATTGATAAACTTTAATATTCTTGTAAGCAGCATATGCCAGAAAGATTCGAATCGACTATAATTTTGCAACTGGAGCATATACTTCAGTGTAATCAATACCCTCTTGCTGATGAAAACCTTGCACCACTAATCGTGCCTTGTTTCTCACAATTACCCCACGATCGTCTTTCTTACACTTGTATACCCACTTAGTCGAAATTGCCTTCTTGACTCTAGCAGGTTTGTCGATAAGATCCCAAACACCTAAACGTGCAAATTGCTGTAATTCTTCTTGCATGGCTTCTACCCAAGAAGGATCTTGAAGTGCCACACGAGGAGTCGTTGGCTCAACTTGAGATAGAAAACAAGTGAATTTAGCAAGATTTACAATCCCATACGAGTGTAGGTCAGCATAGGCACATAGAACATTATTTTCAGTTGAAGAAGCAACTTGATGTCGTGTTTGAACTCCCACATCAAGTTCTCCAATAATGTTTTCTTGTGGATGGTAATTATGAATCCTGAGAGTAGAGTTCTCAGAAACAGCAACATTTTCAAATAAATTAGTGTAATTGTCACCCAATTCAGGAGATGAAACATCACTATCAAGTTCAGTAACTTGATCTACAACTGCATTATCATCAGATGAAGTAGAAGCATTATCATAATGAACAGGAGACTCATGATCAGGTTCTTCAGTTGGAGCAACAATTGGAGCTTCAACATCATTTGAACTTGCGAACCTTGGAATTTCCAAATGTTCTTTAAAATAAGCACGAACTAAATCTTCATCTGGATGATCGGTTGTTGGAGTAAAAGAATTAAATAAGCCATCATAATCAAACATCAAGTCGGGACCTTTTCCTTGAGAAGGAGTAGTTTACTTTTGACAGTCCACATGGTACCATTTTTCAACACAACCGGACGTAAAATTGAACACTCTTTTCTTAGGTGACGCATACCCAAAGAAATAACCTTCAATGGCTTTTTCATCAAACTTTCCCACATCCTTTTTCAACATAGTACAAGGACACCCAAATGGTTCCAAGTACTTTAAATTAGGTTTACGATTATTCAACAAATCATAACTGGTCTTCTTGAGTCTTTTAACAGTTAGAACTAGATTGAGTGTATAACAAGCAGTATTCACCGCCTCATTCCAAAACTGGACAGGAAGCTTTGAATCAGCAAGCATCGTTCTAGCAGCTTCAATCAACGTTCTATTCTTTCTTTCAGCTACACCGTTTTGGTTGTGGTACATATGGGGCACTATATTCTCGATGAATTCCTTTTTGAACACAAAAGAAATCCAATACAGTATTTTTAAATTCAGTACCATTGTCTCTTCGAATTCTCCTCACCTTTTGTTTGTATAGTGATTCGATCTTAGTGATTAGATTTTGAACAAGACCCGGTGTTTGATCCTTTGAGCTCATAAACAAGACCCATGAATATCGTGAATAATCATCTGTAACTACTAGACAATACCAGTCTCCAGAGATACTCGCACGATTCACTGGACCAAATAAATCCATATGAAGTCGTTCAAGCAGAGTATCAATGGAATTTAATAACTTAGACGGGTACGATTTCTTCTTCTGTTTGCCCTTCTTACAAGCAATACAGTGATCAAATAACTTAAACTTCTTTAACGACACACCCTCGACCAGATCATTTTCCATCAAGTAGTTCATCTTTCGAACATGTATATGACCCATTCTTCGTTGCCAAAGAACTGAATCTTTCTCGGTTGCTTTTGAGACACAACACGTTTCGATCGATGCAGATACTTTAGAATTCATATTCAAGACAAATATCATTAGATCGAGGTGATCGCATGACAACCATGTCCTCGGGAATCACATAACCCGGTTTCAAGATCAGACACTCTTTTTCTGTAAATAATGTAGTGTATTGCTTATCACAGATTTGCGATACACTCAATAAATTATGGTCCACTTTATCACAATAGTTAACCTTCTCAAACGTAATCTTCCCGTTCGAAACATCACCTTCTTGTGTAATCATACCCCCAGAATTCCCAGCAAACGTCACATAACCCCTTGAATATTTCTCACGTTTGTTAAGAGGTCGAGATTCCCAGTAATATGACGAGAACATCCACTATCCATGATCCAGTTCTCACCAGAAATGGTCTTGGATGTACCCTACACACAAATGAAAATGATTAGTTCAAAAAGGCAGCCCAGGCCTCGGTTTTTAGCACCTTTTGGTTTCCTTGAGAAAAGTTAACTTTAGTTGCATTCAATTGTTGTTCAGCAACTTGAGAATAAGTTACAGGTTTCTTAGACTTTCGTCTTAGATACGCAGCTTGAACTACATTTGAATTAACATTTTTGCATAACGGTTCAGTTGGAATAAACTTAGGTTTAACGGAACCATGAGTTTCATTCACATGAACAACTTTTTGAGGATGTACATTTGAAAACAGAATATGAGTATCATTAGCATACGACACGGGTTGTTTCAGAATCTCCTTTACCAAAGGAACCGGTTTGGAGTGGTCCTTGATAAAAGGATGAAGATTCTGAGAGTTCTTCTGGCCACAGTTTCTCACTACATGACCTTGTTGACAGCAAAGAAAACAACTTCGCATGTCAACATGGTGATGTTGAGAATTTATTGGAACATGTGACACAAATGATGAATGATGACTCACATTTTTTGTCATGCTCTTAGCAAAACATCAGATAATTCAGATTTCTTTTTCAAGTAAAAATCTAAGTTAGAACAGTTTGAAAAACTTTTCAAAGTGTCAGTTCCGGTTGACTTTACAAATTGAACTTTCTTAGCATTTGTTAAAACTTTCTTAGCTTGAGTCAACGAATCTGATGAAGCTGATGTTTTTTCTTGAGCATACAAACGTTCAAGTTCACGAATCTTAGAAGTTTCATTGTAAAGCACACACTCAATCAGTTCAGGTTTAATGATACTTATTGGAATGTCTTTCTCAGTGAACATCGTGTCCATCCCCTTTAAATTAAACACACGAGCAGATGATGGCTTAGATGCATTAGGATTTATGAAACGTAACAAATCCTCATCAGAAATTTTGGGTTTTTCTGGTTTCTTAGCCTTCACTGGTTTGACATGAGCATCTTGTTTCATTTTAGTTGTGTGCGAACCATACACAACCTCCTCAAATTCATGAGGTTCACATAGTATGTGATTAGAACTTGGAATATTCTTGTTTTTGTGTATAATTTCTGGTTCAAACACATCCTCAATGATAACTTTGTCGACATTTTCAACAAAAACTTTGTTACTTTGAACATGAGGTTTCTGAGGAGCAAATTGGGTTCTAACAGTTTCAGACTTACTTGGTTTAGATTTTTCTGAAATCATGGGTTCTTCAAGAATTACATCTTCGTCAGTTGGAGCAAAAGGATTAATTTTATAATCATTATGAAACGGTGGAGGAATTTCAACAAAACCTATACCTTTCTTTGAATCTTTTTGTTTTCCAGAAACTTCAATAATTTCATTCAACAGAAAAGAAGAATTTCGAAATTTGCCCAATTTGTTCTTTAACTCAAGAACCTAATTCTCAAGCTCGGTTCTTGAACGATGTTTTAAAATTTCTTGAAACTTTTGGTCATTAATTGTCATTTTCACAGATAACTCAGCTTTGAGATCATGGTTACTTGTCGACAATGCTTCAATCTTTTCACAAGATCTCATTTGAGATTCGAGAGATTGTCGATAAGTATCCTTTAGAGAAGCAATTTCTCTCACTAAATTGTCATTGTGATTCTTAAAGATTCTAACTTAGGTTTGTTAGATTCACAGTCAGCAAAATTTACTTTACCCGGCGATATAGCAGAAGTAGAATGACTAACCTCATTGATCTTAGCCATGCAAGCAAAGACAGTTGTAGGCTTGTCACAAGAATCATCAGAATCTGATCCAGAATCATTATCAGTAGACCCCTCACTTCCACTAGCATCATGAAAATCTTGAGTCAACCCAAACAAAGCCAGATTAGCTTGAGTAACGTTGCACAATAGTCGTTTGACCAATTGTCTCCATTAGCTAACATTGCTTGTGACTCAGAACTTGATGGTTTCTTCTCAGCATCATTACCTCGTGGTGTTGAAGAGTTTGAATTTTGACCACGAGGACCAGTATACTCCTTTTTCGGTTTGTCACATTCTTTTGCAAAATGACCGAATTCTTGACAATTATAACATTTTACCTTTAGCGGAGTCTAGGAAGGTTGCTAAGCATGAGACATCGTGTTTGGAGAATCAGCACGTGTTCATTCCATTTGCCTTCGACACTTTTGGATCACTAGCTCCCGAGGCAGTTCGCTTCTTGGAGCGGGTGCAGAAGGTGGTCCACAGTGACTCGTAGAGCCCAAGAAACCAAGGATTTATATTTAGTAGAATAGGCTTTGCGATTCAAAAGGGGATAGCGGCGCAGCTTGTTGCTCGCTTACCCATTATCCTGATGTAGTTCGATTTGTGTTATGAGTAATTAATAAATAAATAAATAAATAAATAAATAAATAAATAAATAAATCATAAAAATAACAATTTAAGATAAAAACCTTTAACTTGTCAAATCCCAATTTCTTGTTCAGGGCAGGGAGATCTTTTCCGGTTCTTTGCATAAATCTTTTCACCTTTCGAACAATCATTGCAATGTTCCACTTTAAATCCATGATTTCTAAGTCATCTGGATCTATCTGATCATAGTCTTCATTAGTCAGATCACTAGTGGCAATTTTACTACTCACCAGATTTTCGTAAGACGTCATGAAAACTGATAAGAAAGCAAAATTTTGTTCAGCTTCTTTCATATGTCAACAATAGGAGGTGAATTAAACTGATTAGCAGTGGATGAACTTGTTGGAACCCGATGTATCAATCCAATAACTATAACAGATCTCGGATCTGTGTTAATCTGATTAATACCTTAATATAGATCTAGCTCATAATTACGTTTGATTAAGTGTTATATGTGTATATGTATTATCAGTATATATGTATTAGTTGTTGTATAATATTAAAATGAAGATCGAGAGAGAGTTTGGACAGGGCTTCGTCAATTATCTCCCAAAACTTAATTTAAGCGTGAACAGTGTTCACGTATAAATGGAAGACGAACCTAGTTCGTTAACATCCCCTAACAAACTAGAGTTCGCTTCGTTACATACATTTAAACGAAATAAACTAAACGAATCACCCCCCGATTCGTTAACATCCCCTAACGAATCAGGAGGGAATAGACTTAAGTCTTAGTTCGCTAAACAACCTTAGCGAACTAGACATTACAAATAACGAACTAGAGAATAACTTAATAATGTATTACATTAAACATAAAACAAATACTTTAACGATAATTACAAAGACTCAAGACGTAAAACCGTGCACTAACAGACACCCCCTCGTCTTGAGCTCTTTGTCTTTAAGTTACTTGAAGCGCTTGGACTGCCAGTCTCTGCAACTATGAATTCCATTTTCATGACAAACACGCACAACGCACTGGAATTGCATAGCCAGGTCGTAGTCTTCATTACGCTCGATCAGAATCTGGCTCCTGTGTAGCACTTCATTGTCTGTTTCAGATAAATTAACCAACCACATCGGGTCGATTATCTTGATAAGCTCAGTCTTCAGTCCTTTACCAAGTACAATGACGGCCTCGCCAGTACGATTGTCATAGTACCAGTGGTTGAACAAGAGATGCATCTGTTGGGGCATCGTCTTCACAGGTACCTTCTTCATCTTCTTTGGCGGCTTTACCTTAAGAACCAGTTTCCTCCAGCCAGTCCTAGGATCAATCTCGTCAATACGTTTCCATCTCGGGACCTGGGGATTGAAGAACTTGAAGCCATGATTGACCTCTAATAGTAAGTGTTGATGAAACCACTCAAATGTTCGATAGTTACCACGATTGATGAATGGACGAAGCGCGAGGGTACGAACATCCCAACGCGGTAATGTCAGAACCTCCATTATCGTTTCGTAGTACTGGATTCCCTTCTCCCATTTAATTATACATACCTTAAGCTCGGAATCATATAGCCACGAGACAATATCATCATGTACCTTGGATACAGTCTTGAAGGAGGTTACTTGGTTTTCTTTGACCCAAGTTGCAGCTATGTCTTTTCGTTCTTGATCAACATATCTATACGCCTTGATAATCTTACCCGCTGCTTTGTAGCTGAACCACTTAGCAATATCAGCATCGGATATGACTTCAAGTGATTTGTATACTGCATCAACTGCCTGTTTACCCTTGGATACCTTTACCAAATCATCCTCAGCAGCTTTAACCGTTTGTTCATTAAATACCGGAGCACCTTGATCAACGTTTGTGTGTTGAAACAAGTCCGGATACTCCTCATCAGTAACATCTTCCATCTCAACATCCTCGTCTTCATAGATAAAATCCGTATTCATTTGAATAGACGGATCATTTGCTATACCCTCCTCATTCACCACTTCAACGTCTGGTTATGTCTCTAACACAGTTAATTGTTCATCATTTAACCCTAGCAGTATGGAAATCTGCTCCCGTGTCAGAGACCTATCAACAAACTCACCAACCTCTATCTCATCCCTGTTCACCACGCTTCTAACCACCCCCGAACCATCCACAAATATCACAGTGTTGGCTGCAATCGTCTCAATTGGCTTAACAGCCGTTGAATCCTTATACACCACAACTTGTTTATCCAGATCACCGCCACTTGTACCAGTACCTGAAGATGAGTCGTGCGCTTGTTTAGGCTCACCTCCTGCACCAGATTCGTCAGGATCTTGATCATCATTTTTGAGTTTCTTTAAGGCATCTTCTTTGCAAGTCAGTTGCAAGATTAGATCCTCTTGTTCCTTCGTTTTCACCCCCTGAGACTCAACAATCGCAATGTAGCGCTTTAGTCTCCTTCTGACAAAATGAGATATAACTCATCATCCGTCTTTGATTCTCCATAAGACGTTCCTGATTCTAACGGTCAGCTGCCATTTGGTTTTCATATAAGTGAAGAAGATTTAATAGCATCTCTGTTTGACGGTTCGGTGGTAGGTTGTACAATGAGGGATGAACTGGTGGATTGGTCCCTGAGGCCTAGTAATTCTCATAAAAGAGACATCACTTGGAGGAGGAGGAGGAGGCCTCATAGATGGTGTTGGAGGGACAGTCGACAATGTAGCAGGAGGCCTTGGTATTTCAGATAAAGTCATTTGTGGAATTAAACCAAGCCTTTCATGAGACACCAACGTTGTTGTCAATGTAAGCATCGGAGTGCTAGTAGTCGGCGGCACTACCAAGCGTTGAGGCGTTGATTGACGAGGTGGTGGCACACCAATAATTACCCCTGCCCCAGCTGACACACGTCGTTTCTTTGATGGCGCTCCAGTGGCCACAGCTTTCCCTTTTCTCTTCCGTTCTTGTTGAGCTGCAATAGTGGCAGCTAACGCAGCATTTACTTCCTCTTGTTGCTCTCTAAGAGCTGCATCACCATTACCACCATTTCCACCATCTCCATCATCATGACCATCATCATCGTTCCCACCTTCTCCCCCTTCACGCTCGGAATCCGAGTCATCATGGATCCAGCTTTCATCAGGAGGACATACATAATTCGGGTTAATTATATGACCAATCATTCGTTTATTTGCTGGACTCCCCTTTCTATAAAGTGACATTCGACGTACGGTATCCGCCGTCATATGTTCCATAGGAAGCACATCATTCACCAAGGTCTGATCAATAGCTAAATTAGGTATCAAATCTTGAATAATCAACTGCAAGAAACGAGGATACATTAAAAATTTCTTCGACTGAATTGTTTGCTGAACTTGTTCTTTCAAATGATCGAAGACGAGCTCAGAGAAGTTAAATGGCTTGTTCAGCATTAAAGCTACAAAGGCTGATTGCAAACTGAGTCGACATTCGTCAAAACCGCCACGACGACCACTCATGCAATGAATAAGAACATGGAGAAGATACTTGTATGGTGGGCATAATCCATTCTTGTTCAACATAGATTTATCAATGTCTCCACCATAACGCAAACGTGTAAACAAACCCTTGACCAGTTGCTTGTCAAATTCACTCGGGTTGATATCATTATCATCAAATCGAAGCACACGCCGAATTACTTCAACATTAATTGTAATAGGAGTTTGATTAATCGTTGCTCAAATATGATTCTCCACCTCCACATAATCAGCTGTAGCCCAAAACTGCCTGATAATACTCATATATGTGACAACTGCCCAATCCGACCCGACCCAGGTACCCGTTTTCGAATCCGATTCTCTTTATGATTTGATTATTAATCTTTGTAAATTTAACATTAAATAAATTATATATATACATATTATTTTATATATTCCTTACTAATAATAATAATTTCCGTCCCGCCTCTTTCTCTTTCTTGTCGCCGTCCCGCCTCTCTTTCTCCTTTGTCGCCGTCCCGCCCCTTTTTCTTAACCCTTGCGCCTTGAACTCCCTTTTTCCTCTTAACTCTTTGCTTGTCCTTTGGTTCTTCCCGCCTAAGGATGTCTGCGCAGCTCCACGCGCCAGACTCCTTACAAGGAAGCCTGCGTGAAGACCGGCTGTTCCTGCGATACGCGAGACGAGTTCTTCTCGCAGAGCGCTAAGAACGGTAGTTCTTCCCGCGACGCGCTAAGAATTGTAGTTCTTCTCGCAGCGCGCTAAGAACGGTAGTTCTTCCCGCGACGCGCTAAGAATTGTAGTTCTTCCCGCGGCGCGCTAGGAATTGTAGTTCTTCTCGCAACGCGCTAAGGATTTAAGTTCCTCCCGCGGCGCGCTAAGGTTTGCTCTGTCTGCCTTCGCCCTCGCGCGTGCGCTCGAATCTTCTCGCGCTAGACCTTAAGTCTTTTCTTCTGTTTAGGTCAGCCTGTATTCTTTTGAAATATCATATCTTTTGTGTGAGCACTTTAGGTCAGTTCCGACATCTGTCCGAAAAGCCACTTTCGGCGCAGCATGCGCACCAATCCTATTGGTTGACAGAAAAAGTGACTGACATAATCTTTTGAAATCTTCTTTTGCATGCCTTGAACAGTGTTTTATCTGACTCCTCCCATGCTTTATTCTGTAACCTGTCAGCCCTTTTTCCTGTTCCCCTGCAGCTGCCGGCATATCTTTTTGATATCTTTTGCTTTTGTTTTCTTGTGCTTTTTGATATCTTTTGCTTGATTTGATAAGATCTTTTCCTCTTTTTAAGGGATTGTGTTCCCTAGGGTTTCCCTATATATAATACTACTTTCTTGTTATTTAACACTACACACACAAACACTCAAACTCCCCTCTGCTCTCTTCTCCTTGCCCTCTGCCGTTGTTCCTCAGCCGCCTCCTCTCTCTGCCTTCGTCTTTTCCCTTGTCCTGCCCAGATTTCCGGTAATATATAATATATAATAATTTGTTAAAGATACATATTACTATGCTAACATATATTCAAGGCATAAAACAAATCATTAAACCAATAACCTCTTATTTATAGGTTAACTTGTGCTTATTTAAAAGTTGGTTCTTGCATTACCTTTCAACGCACCGTTTACAAGTGAGTAATCTCGTACCTAATCCCTTTTTATTTTTAATGTTTTGGGATGTTCATGTGTTCGTACAAACTTGAGTCTTAAACTTGTTTATAAACTTTTGTCGCGCAAAACCCCATGTGTTATGGACGTAGACTTGGCTGTTTATTTGTATGTGTGGATCATTAACCGTCTTGTCGGCCTATTCCGCAGTTTTCATGGATCCATTAGATGAACACGGGAGAACTATCGTTTATGATTTCTCTTTTGTTTACACTTGCACAGTTTTCTTGTTTTTGTGCTCAATTGGGAGCACGGATTGAACTATGAGCTATGATCTAAGGCTTGATCACAATCTGATTACACCCTTGTTGAACACCAGTTATACACATGATGCGCGCAGATATTGTTATCTATTTATATCTATTAAACTTGATTTCTCACCGACACGCAAGTGTTGACGTTTTATTTTAACACATGTTCAGGTTTGCTGTAGCTGTTTCTGGAAGCTTGAGGACACATAGGATGTTTTCTTTTCTTTTGGACCTAGTTTAAAATGTAACAAGACAAGTTTATGTTATTTGAATATTTTAAGTTATGATATGATTTATGTTACTTTATGTCATGTTCTGCGCGTGCGCAAGGAAATGTATTTATTAAATATTGACACCCAAATAGTGTCGCGAGTAATGAAACAAATACGTGGCGCCCCGATGTATAATCCGCCATCGGTCGGGGTGTTACAGATTGGTATCAGAGCTCCGTGACTTTAGGATAGGTGGTTAGACGTAACGACCTAGATTACTTAAGAGTCCCTTCTCGCGCATGAGAAATATCTCATGTTTGCGCGCTAATTGTTATTTACTCGATATTTATAAAATATGCTGGCGCATACGCAGCACTTGATTTCATGTTTTATTCGCGATCTTTCGATTTTTATTAAATTTCAATTTATTTCTTACATATTCGTTTGTTGTGGGGATTGAAAATCCGAGAAGTCATGGTGGTACATGAATAGTTGATTTTCAATTACCATTAACTTTATGTTTTAAATTGAAGATTTGAAAAGTCATGGTGATACATGAATTGTCAATCTCCAATATTCATTTACTCGATATTTTAAATTGAAGATTTGAAAAGTCATGGTGATACATGAATGGTCAACCTTTAATGCTCATTTACTCGATATTTTAAATTGAAGATTTGAAAAGTCATGGTGATACATGAATTGTCGATTTTCAATTCGAATTCATTACCTGTATTAAGATTGCATTTAAATTCATATTTTATTTCAAAGTTTGATAACATTTAACTCCGCGAAACAAGCTTCACAATGATATACTTTGCGCTAAAACGATTTCCCATACCAAGATATTAACAAAAACTAAAACTTTTATAGAATGCCTCCGCTATCTCGCCGTCATCAGAGGAGAGAAGCCTCGCGCAGACGTAGGCAGCAACGTTCCCAGGAAATGGCCGCCGCAATAGCCCAAGCCTTAAACCGAAATAATCCCAACCCCTCCGGATACAATATTAAATCCTTTAATTCGGGTAACCCTCCAAAATTCACAGGACTTGAAGGAGCCACCGTAATGCTCCAATGGCTCGAGAAAGTTGAGAACACCTTCCTCCATACCCAATGTTCCCCAGACCGACGAACCTTATACGCCTCAAGTGTCCTAGAATCAAGGGCGCTTACTTGGTGGAACGGAGTAGCTCACGCGCGTGGCGCAGAGGCTGCTTCTAGCATGCTCTGGGAGGAATTCAAGGAACTTTTGACTAGAGAATTCTGCCCTCCCAACGAAGTAAAGCGCCTTGAGGAGGAATTTTGGAACTTGAAGCAGTACAGTGGCGAAGCGCGCGAGTACGCGACGCGCTTCCATGAATTAAGCTTGCTTGTCCCACACCTAGTTACCCCTTCCCGCCGAGCCATCGAGAAGTTCCTTGGGGGTCTCCCCATGGAAATCCAAGATTCTGTATGGGCCATGAACCCACTAACCCTCTCTGACGCCATCGAGTTGGCCGCTGTGCTCAGCGACAACCATGTCAGGGCAGGAACCCTGTTCCTGCGGGGAGCTGAGAAGACCAAACCCACCAAGACTGTCCCAGAACCAATAGAAACCAAGCCAGAACCCTCAAACCGTAACAACCTCAAGCGCAGGCGCAAAGCCTATGCGCTTACCAACCCGCCCATTGTCCAGCAACCCACCTACCAACCTCCAGTTTACGCGCCTAACCCACTGTCGACCTACCCAACACCTCCTGTAGTCCACAACTATGCCTTAACCAATCCAGCACTCCCTGCCCCGCCAACTAAGAAACCCTACACAGGAAACCAACCCTTTTGCCCAACCTGTAGATTTCACCATCCAACTCAAGTCCCGTGTCGACAATGTAACCGATGTGGCCGTACTGGTCACACTGCTGAAAACTGTAGAGTCCTTCCCTCCAACCCAATCGCGCAAACACCACCAACTTACCCGCTAAACCCACAACCAACATACCCTAATCCACGACCCAGGTCGTGCTATAACTGCGGTGATCCCAGTCATTTCCGGAACGCGTGCCCGAGACTACAAGTTCAGATTACGCAAGCGAACCCAGTTAACCAAATTTCGAACCAAGTGACGCGCGGCCGAGCTTTTAATATAACAGCGCACCAAGCGCAAGCGAATAATGACGTGGTTAATGGTACATTTTTACTTAACGGACAATATGCATCCATACTTTTTGATACTGGCGCCGATAGAAGTTTTATTTCTCGCGCATTTGAACAAAAACTTGCGCGACCGCGAGTAAACTTAAACGAAAACTTTTCAGTTGAATTGGCTAATGGTGAAACTATTTTAATAAACTCCGTGATCAAAGATTGCACGCTTAACCTTAACGAAAACGATTTTCTAATCGACCTCATTCCTATGCCGCTTGGAAGCTTTGATGTTATTATCGGTATGGACTGGCTCTCGCAAAATCGCGCCGAAGTAATATGCGCCAAGAAGTTGATTCGCATTCCTCGAGAAAATGGTGATGATATCTACGGCGAGAAACCATCTAACGGTCTTAAACTAATGTCTTGCACTGAAGCCCGAAGACTTTTGCGGAAGAAATGTGTTGCATTTTTAGCCCATGTGGTCAAACCCGAAGAAGGAAAGAAGAAACTTTCTGAAATCCCCATTGTGCGCGACTTCCCTGATGTCTTTCCCGATGATCTTTCTGGTTTACCTCCCGCTCGGGAAGTCGAGTTTCGTGTTGATCTTGTCCCTGGTGCTTCCCCCGTAGCCAAATCTCCTTATCGACTTGCACCCGCTGAAATGCAAGAATTAGCAAGTCAACTTCAAGAGTTGACCGATAAAGGATTCATTCGCCCTAGCTCTTCGCCCTGGGGTGCTCCGGTGTTGTTCGTTAAAAAGAAAGATGGTACGTTTCGCATGTGTATTGATTACCGCGAGCTGAACAAGCTCACCATTAAGAACCGGTATCCCTTACCGCGTATTGACGACCTCTTTGATCAACTCCAAGGTGCCTCTTGTTTCTCCAAGATCGATCTCCGTTCTGGCTATCACCAGTTGCGTATCCGTGATGAGGATATTCCCAAGACTGCTTTTCGAACCCGCTATGGCCATTTTGAATTCTTGGTCATGTCCTTCGGTTTAACCAACGCACCCGCCATTTTCATGGATCTAATGAATCGGGTGTGTAGGCCTTTCTTGGATAAATTCGTGATCGTGTTCATCGATGATGTTCTGGTGTATTCTAAAACCAAGGCCGAGCGTGAGCAACATCTTCGGTTGGTGTTGCAAAAGCTTCGAACCGAGCAACTCTATGCCAAACTCTCCAAGTGTGAGTTCTGGTCGGATGAAGTACAGTTTCTTGGTCATGTTGTAAACAAGATGGGTATTCATGTCGACCCATCCAAGATTGAAGCAATCAAGAACTGGATTACACCGTCCACTCCTACCGAAATCCGTTCCTTTTTGGGCTTAGCTGGTTACTACCGGCGATTTATTTCGAACTTCTCAAAGATCGCCTTGCCCTTAACAGCATTAACGTGCAAAGGCAAACCGTATATTTGGGGCTCGAAGCAAGAAGAAGCCTTTCAGACGCTCAAGCAATTGTTGTGCGAAGCTCCTGTTCTAGCGTTACCTGAGGGTACTGACGACTTTGTCGTTTACTGCGATGCCTCCAACCAAGGTCTCGGTTGTGTACTTATGCAACGAGGCAAGGTTATCGCTTACGCGTCAAGGCAACTCAAAATTCATGAAAAGAATTATACGACTCACGACCTCGAACTTGGTGCAGTTGTATTTGCCTTAAAAATCTGGAGACACTACCTCTATGGGACTAAGTGCATCATTTACACCGACCATAAAAGCCTCCAGCACATTTTTGATCAAAAGGAACTTAACATGAGACAACGCCGATGGAACGAACTCATCAGCGATTACGATTGTGAGATCCGATATCACCCTGGTAAGGCTAATGTGGTAGCCGATGCGCTCAGCCGAAAACCCAGCCAACTTAACTGTATCTTGCCGCGCTTGCAGCTTCACTTCGCGACGATCCAAAGCGATCTTGAATCGCGCATTCGCGACGCGCAGCGCGCATCGATCAGCGAAGGAAACCTTCGCGCCGAGTTAGCATGTGGTGCAGAAGCTCATCTAGTCCCTAATCTGAGTGGAATTCTCTGCTATCTCAATCGCATCTGGATCCCCAATGATGAGAATCTTCGCTCTGTCATACTGAGTGAAGCGCACAAATCTCGGTATTCCGTTCATCCTGGTACTGACAAAATGTACAAGGATTTGCGCCTTTCTTATTGGTGGCCTGGTATGAAAAAGGATATTGCTGTGTTCGTATCTAAATGCCTAACTTGTTCTAAGGTAAAAGCTGAACATCAACGCCCATCTGGTTTGCTCGAACAACCTGAAATTCCTACGTGGAAATGGGAAAGTATAGCAATGGACTTTATCACCAAGTTACCCTTGACCGCAAGCAAACATGATAGCATTTGGGTAATAGTGGATCGATTGACCAAGTCTGCCCACTTTCTGCCCATTCGTGAAACCTACCGTGTCGAACAACTTGCGCATCTTTACGTCAAGGAAATTGTCTGCCGTCATGGTACTCCTTTGAGCATCATATCCGATCGCGATGGCCGTTTTATATCTCGCTTTTGGAAATCTCTCCAATCTGCGTTAGGAACTCGTCTGGACATGAGTACTGCATATCATCCTCAGACTGACGGACAGTCTGAGCGAACCATTCAAACCCTTGAGGATATGCTTCGATCTTGTGTTCTTGATTTTGGAGGTAATTGGGATTCACACCTACCTCTGGTCGAGTTCTCTTATAATAACAGCTATCATTCCAGCATCGGTATGGCCCCATTTGAAGCACTTTACGGTCGAAAGTGCCGTTCACCGATTTGTTGGAACGAAGTGGGTGAAGTTCAAATCACAGGACCCGAACTAGTTCAAGAGACAACCGATAAAATCGCCAAGATCCGTGATCATCTGCTGACTGCCAGAAGCCGACAGAAGAGTTACGCAGATCGCAGGCGGAAGCCTCTCGAATTTCTAGTTGGTGATCTTGTTCTCCTCAAAGTGTCGCCCTGGAAGGGTGTTGTCCGCTTTGGGAAGAAAGGTAAGCTTGCGCCTCGTTATGTTGGTCCGTTCAAGATTCTCGCGAGGGTGGGAAAAGTTGCCTACAAACTGGACCTGCCGCCCGCGCTCAGCAATGTGCATCCAACTTTCCATGTATCCAATCTCAAGAAATGTTTAGCTGACGAGAACCTCCACATACCACTTGATGAAGTTCAAGTTGATGAGTCTATGCATTTCGTTGAGAAGCCTGTTGAGATTATGGATCGCGAGGTAAAGAAAACCAAGCGCAGTCGCATCCCTATTGTTAAAGTTCGTTGGCAGTCCAAGCGCGGAGCCGAGTTCACTTGGGAAAGGGAAGATCAAATAAAGATCAAGTACCCGCACCTTTTCTCTGCGCCACCTACTTGAGATAAATTTCGGGACGAAATTTCTTAAGGTAGGGGAGACTGTGACAACTGCCCAATCCGACCCGACCCAGGTACCCGTTTTCGAATCCGATTCTCTTTATGATTTGATTATTAATCTTTGTAAATTTTACATTAAATAAATTATATATATACATATTATTTTATATATTCCTTACTAATAATAATAATTTCCGTCCCGCCTCTTTCTCTTTCTTGTCGCCGTCCCGCCTCTCTTTTCTCCTTTGTCGCCGTCCCGCCCCTTTTTCTTAACCCTTGCGCCTTGAACTCCCTTTTTCCTCTTAACTCTTTGCTTGTCCTTTGGTTCTTCCCGCCTAAGGATGTCTGCGCAGCTCCACGCGCCAGACTCCTTACAAGGAAGCCTGCGTGAAGACCGGCTGTTCCTGCGATACGCGAGACGAGTTCTTCTCGCAGAGCGCTAAGAACGGTAGTTCTTCCCGCGACGCGCTAAGAACTGTAGTTCTTCTCGCAGCGCGCTAAGAACGGTAGTTCTTCCCGCGACGCGCTAAGAATTGTAGTTCTTCCCGCGGCGCGCTAGGAATTGTAGTTCTTCTCGCAACGCGCTAAGGATTTAAGTTCCTCCCGCGGCGCGCTAAGGTTTGCTCTGTCTGCCTTCGCCCTCGCGCGTGCGCTCGAATCTTCTCGCGCTAGACCTTAAGTCTTTTCTTCTGTTTAGGTCAGCCTGTATTCTTTTGAAATATCATATCTTTTGTGTGAGCACTTTAGGTCAGTTCCGACATCTGTCCGAAAAGCCACTTTCGGCGCAGCATGCGCACCAATCCTATTGGTTGACAGAAAAAGTGACTGACATAATCTTTTGAAATCTTCTTTTGCATGCCTTGAACAGTGTTTTATCTGACTCCTCCCATGCTTTATTCTGTAACCTGTCAGCCCTTTTTCCTGTTCCCCTGCAGCTGCCGGCATATCTTTTTGATATCTTTTGCTTTTGTTTTCTTGTGCTTTTTGATATCTTTTGCTTGATTTGATAAGATCTTTTCCTCTTTTTAAGGGATTGTGTTCCCTAGGGTTTCCCTATATATAATACTACTTTCTTGTTATTTAACACTACACACACAAACACTCAAACTCCCCTCTGCTCTCTTCTCCTTGCCCTCTGCCGTTGTTCCTCAGCCGCCTCCTCTCTCTGCCTTCGTCTTTTCCCTTGTCCTGCCCAGATTTCCGGTAATATATAATATATAATAATTTGTTAAAGATACATATTACTATGCTAACATATATTCAAGGCATAAAACAAATCATTAAACCAATAACCTCTTATTTATAGGTTAACTTGTGCTTATTTAAAAGTTGGTTCTTGCATTACCTTTCAACGCACCGTTTACAAGTGAGTAATCTCGTACCTAATCCCTTTTTATTTTTAATGTTTTGGGATGTTCATGTGTTCGTACAAACTTGAGTCTTAAACTTGTTTATAAACTTTTGTCGCGCAAAACCCCATGTGTTATGGACGTAGACTTGGCTGTTTATTTGTATGTGTGGATCATTAACCGTCTTGTCGGCCTATTCCGCAGTTTTCATGGATCCATTAGATGAACACGGGAGAACTATCGTTTATGATTTCTCTTTTGTTTACACTTGCACAGTTTTCTTGTTTTTGTGCTCAATTGGGAGCACGGATTGAACTATGAGCTATGATCTAAGGCTTGATCACAATCTGATTACACCCTTGTTGAACACCAGTTATACACATGATGCGCGCAGATATTGTTATCTATTTATATCTATTAAACTTGATTTCTCACCGACACGCAAGTGTTGACGTTTTATTTTAACACATGTTCAGGTTTGCTGTAGCTGTTTCTGGAAGCTTGAGGACACATAGGATGTTTTCTTTTCTTTTGGACCTAGTTTAAAATGTAACAAGACAAGTTTATGTTATTTGAATATTTTAAGTTATGATATGATTTATGTTACTTTATGTCATGTTCTGCGCGTGCGCAAGGAAATGTATTTATTAAATATTGACACCCAAATAGTGTCGCGAGTAATGAAACAAATACGTGGCGCCCCGATGTATAATCCGCCATCGGTCGGGGTGTTACAATATACACCTTAGGTCTAGCAGTAATGGCATAATGTATCACTGACCGTCTTAGAAAAGCCAACATATCTCCAAATGTAGCTATATCAGCAACGTCTAAGTCAACATAAGCACATATATTGTGCTTTTTGTCATATGATAACAAAATAATTTCATCTTGTTGTTGTTGTTGAGGTGGTTTGTTCTTGTTGTGGTTGTTCTTGTTCATGAGGAGCAACGGGTGGATCTTGATTTAATTGATCAGCCATTTCACTGTATAAGTATAAACGAATAAAAGTAATATGAAGATGTAATATATATTTAGCACATATATATCTATTTATTTATAAATGGTGTATTTAGTTTCATATGTTAAGTGTAATTAATATATTTACGCGTTTAGACGGTTGGAATAATTTAGTTAAAGTAAAGGTAATTAAATTTAAGTAAGAAATGTCATTCGTGTGAATATCACTCTGATTCGTTACCAACCTGTAACGAATCAAGTGATTCGCTATCATGTAAATAAATTAACGAAGGAGACTTAGCGAATTACTATTTAAAAGGACGAACTAGAATATAGTTCGTTATAATTTGACGAATCCACTTCTGATTCGTTAAATAACTTATTCACTAATCTAATTCGTTTGAATTTTTAACGAATTGGACACCACAGAGTTCCAATTCGCTAAAGTTCACGAATGGTCAATAATTTAGACTTGATCTTTGACTCACACAGTCAAAGTCAAAATTAAGATGAACACCGAAGGTCAACAACACGAATCGAGCTTCAATTAATTCATAACTATCGTCGGATAACCGAAACATTATGTGTAGTGATCTCGGAAACATATTACTAAACACATGATATTGAGATTGAGACACAAAACCAAGAAATAACTTAGGTTAACGGAGTATAAAAACCCCGAACCCATAAACCCTCAATCGACCCGGCAAACAAAAATCATACTTCGATTAAAGTCTACCAAGGGTATCGGAATCGCATTCCGATCACAACTGACTATACATCAACTACATAAACACCATATATCATAAATAAATCAGGGTTTTGAACTCGGAAAACCCTTAGAATACATAAGTACATAATTAGTCTATCAAAGCATCATCATTTTTGATGAAAATCACAAAGATGTGATCGTCTATACCTGAGCAATACAATGATAATCCTGAAAAGTCGAAATTCGAAGGTCGAAAATCAGAGGAAAATTTTGAAAAAGGTGACTTTATATGTAAGAAAGATGATGAATAGTGAAGGACTGTTCGTGTTTCTGTCTTATATAATCTTACACTCTACCCAATGTACTCTCTGTACGAATCAAGCGATTCGTTTGAATTCTGAGATAACGAATCAGGCAATTCGTTAACCCAATTCGTTATATCAGAATAGCGAACAAGACATGAATCGTGTCTTGATTCGTTAAATATGTATAACGAAGTAGAAGTGGTTTGTTACAAAGTGCGGAAGCGAATTAGGTGAGCGAACTAGACATTAGTTCGTTAAAGAATCACCTAGTTCGTTATCCATACTTAACGAAGTAACTTTTAACGAATTAAAGTTTTATTTAATTTTAACTTAAATAATTAAATGAAATAAATAATGAATTAATTAAATAAAATTCAATAAAAAAAATTTTTAACTTAAAAGAATATTACCGAGGACCTTTTATCCCGATAATTGAATTCATTAACAACTTTTCACATTCTCGAAACATAACTTAAAGAAAAATATTAAATAATATGAAACGTAAAGAAAAATATTTTTGGTCTTTTGTAAAAAAATGAAAGAATGTATATACAAAAATATCCGAATTAAAAAATAGACAATCTTTTTGTGTTTTCTTTTTCAAAAGCAGTAAATATTTTTGTGTTTTTGTTGAGTTTGAGCAGAGAATCATATTGACTAAAATGCCCTTCCATCACAGTTTTATATTTCAACAATATTATAATTGGCGTTAAGTCGGTCATTGATATTGTTGTCCACTTAAATCTTATAACAAACCTTCGAGCATTTTTGTGATATGATTTATGGTCCAATTAGCGCACAGAATATCAGAAATTATCAGCCCCTAATCTCGGTTCAAGCTTAATTTGATTTTTGTCAAATCACCCCAACTTGACTTAAACCATTATAGTGTTGATCAAAATTTTTGAATACTAATTGAGAAATTTTGAGCAATGCATCAAGTTTCCTTTACCGTGAGTGAGTATGCACGAGTCCATCTGTCGGCTTACATACATTGTATCCCCTGGGGTCCGTTTCTTTTTGGTATTGAGACGCACGCAAGGGTGGAACAATTGTATGACTAACAGCGGATTTTGATCAAGTCAGTAATTTGGATTGTACGGAGTAAAGCAGTGATCAAGTTTAATGACTTTGGGTTTGCTCTAAAAGCGAGTGAAATATTCATGCTTATGAATACCCAGATGATTAAGCCGCATAAAGACTCACAGTGTCCAGAATCCTAACGCTTGTTATTTGCTTTATTATATTTTTGGGTGATCAACAACTATAAGGCTTGAGTATGACCGGTTATTTACATTTCTGCCATCTTCAATTTGGCTAACACCTCTTTCAATTTGGCTTTTCTTTAAGTTTATATCATTTACTTTACTCTAACAGCTTGTTTAAGACCTATCAATGCACCAATGATTAAGCACACAGTCTTTTAAGCTTATTTCTTTCTGGATTTGGGGTCAAATAATCAATGTACTATCATTTTCTCTTTTAGCTTCAAAAACTCAAAATTTTGAGGAGCATAAAACAAAATAATTTTAATTGCCCCAGTTAATTTAAGTTCATAAATTAATGGCTATCCTATCCAATTGACAAGTAGAGAACAGGACCAAAACATGCAAGCACGCTTCACAAACTTAAATAACTGACTAAATTTTCAGCTAAAAATAAAGTAGAAAGCTTAACGAACGCCCCAAGTATTATCCATTTGTTAGGTAAACGGCTAACCCGAAGATTTACAAGAAATTATCAGGACCAAACATATACAAGTATATGTCCTTCAAAATAGAAGCAAATGACATAATTTTCAACGAACATAAGCCAAAAATCTTTTTGGTTTTTCTCTTTACAAACTAAAAACACAATCTTTTTGTCTTTTTCTTTACGAACAAGAAATTCACATTCTTTTTAACTTTTTCAAAATTTTCTGTACAAACAGAAATCACAATCTTTTTTGGTATTTTCTAATTTTAAAATGTTTTTGGTTTTTCAAATATTAAAGTAAAACAAGAAAGAACACAATATTTTTGATTTTTCAAAATTTTCTAATGTTTTTGGGTTTTATCTATACAAACAAAAAGCACAATATTTTTTTGATTTTTCTAAGATTCACCCCCCTAAAACCTAAAAACAAAGTAAAATTTAAACTAGAACAAATTTAAAATAAAAGATAATTATCCTAAAGTTAGGATCTCAGCAAGGGTCTTCAATCCATTTAAACCAAGCAGAAAGTTAAAACGTGTTTTATCAAAGGCTTTGGTAAATAGATCGGCTTTTAGAAAATCAGTGTGCACTTTCTCAAGATCAATTAATTTCTTTTCATAGCATTCCCGTATAAAATGATATCGAATTTCGATATGTTTTGTTTTAAAATGTTGTACGGGATTCTTGGTGATACTAATAGCAGCAGAATTATCAATCATGATGGGAGTAGTAAGAAACTTCAAACCGTAGTCACGAAGATGTTGTTGTATCCACAAAATCTGGGAACAACAACTCGAGGCTGCAACATACTCAGCTTCGGCGGTTGAAGTAGAGACCGTTGTCTGCTTCTTACACTGCCAGGAAACAAGCCGCCTTCCTAAAAATTGACATCCCGCTGTAGTAGACTTGAAATTGATCTTGCATCCTCCATTGTCTGAGTCTGAGTAAGCAGTAAGATCGAAAGTATCATCTTTGGGGTACCATAACCCGATGTCAGGATTTCCCCTTAGATATTGCAGAATACGCTTGACCGATGCTAGGTGAGTCTCTCGGGGACTAGCTTGGTACCTAGCACATAAACAAACAGCAAACATTATGTCGGGTCGAGAAGCAGTTAAATACATTAAAGAACCAATCATGGCACGATAGAGGATCAGATCAACGGTATCCTCCAATTCATCCGGTGATAAATTGTGACCCACGGGAAGAGGTGTAGAAGGGATTTTTCCGGCAGTAATCTTGAATCGACTCAAGACAGCGTTCACATATTTTGTCTGATGAATGAATATTCCCTTCGCAGACTGATGAACCTGCAACCCTAAAAAGAAATTTATCTCTCCCATCAAACTCATCTCGAACTTGGTTTGCATAGACTTTTCAAACTCCTTACATAACGTGTCGTTTGTAGACCCAAAGATTATATCATCAACATAAATCTGAACGAGCAGAATATCATCACCAATATTTATATAAAACATAGTGCAGTCGACAGTTCCACGTTTGAAACCGTTATCCGTCAGATGGTCGGCGAGCGTGCCATACCAAGCTCTCGGGGCTTGATGCAGACCATATAATGCCTTGTTTAATCGGTAAACACGGTCAGGATAATCAGGATCTTCAAAACCTGGAGGCTGTAAAACAAACACTTCCTCATGAAGTTCACCATTGAGAAAAGCACTTTTAACATCCATTTGATACACCTTAATATTCTTGTAAGCTCCATATGCTAGGAAGATTCGAATCGACTCTAATCTTGCAACTGGAGCATATACTTCAGTGTAATCAATACCCTCTTGCTGATAAAACCTTGCACAACTAAACGTGCCTTGTTTCTCACAATTACCCCACGATCGTCTTTCTTACACTTATATACCCACTTAGTCGGAATCGCTTTCTTGACTCTAGCAGGTTTGTCGATAAGATCCCAAACACCTAAACAAGCAAATTGTTGTATATCTTCTTGCATAGCTTCTACCCAAGAAGGATCTTGAAGTGCCACACGAGGGGTCGTTGGCTCAACTTGAGATAGAAAACAAGTGAATTTAGCAACAGTTGCAATCTCAGATGAGTGTAAGTCTGCATAAGCACATAGAGCATTATTTTCATTTGAAGAAGCAACTTGATGTCGTGTTTGAACTCCCATATCAAGGTTTCCAATTATGTTTTCTTGTGGATGGTAATTATGAATCCTGATAGTAGGATTTTCAGAAACAACAACGTTTTCAAATAAATTAGTGTAATTTTCACCCAACTCAGGAGATGAAACATCACTATCAAGTTCAATAACTTGATCTACAACTGCATTATCATCAGATGAAGTAGAAGCATTATCATAATGAACAGGAGACTCATTGTCAGGTTCGTCAGTTGGAGCAACAATTGGAGCTTCAACAAAATCATTTGAACTTGCGAACCTTGGAATTTCCAAATGTTCTTCAAAATAAGCACGAACTAAATCTTCATCTGGATGATCAGTTGTTGGAGTAAACGAATTGAATAAGCCATCGTAGTCAAACATCCAGTCGGGACCTTTCCCTTGTGAAGGAGTAGTGTACTTTTGACAGTCTACATGGTACCATTCCTAAACACAACCGGACGTAAAGTTAAACACTCTTTTCTTAGGTGACGCATACCCCAAGAAATAACCCTCAATGGGTTTTTCATCAAACTTTCCCACATCCTTTTTCAACATAGTACAAGGACACCCAAAAGGTTCCAAGTACTTTAAATTAGGTTTTCGATTATTCAATAATTCATAACTGGTCTTCTTGAGTCGTTTAACAGTTAGAACTCGATTGAGTGTATAACAAGCCGTATTCACCGCCTCATTCCAAAACTGGACAGGAAGCTTAGAATCAGCAAGCATCGTTCTAGCAGCTTCAATCAATGTTCTATTCTTTCTTTCAGCTACACCGTTCTGTTGTGGTACATATGGGGCACTGTATTCTCGATGAATTCCTTTTGGTACACAAAAGAAATCCAATACAGTATTTTTAAATTCAGTACCATTGTCACTGCGAATTCTCCTCACTTTCAGTTTGTAAAGTGATTCGATCTTAGTAATTAGATTTTGAACAAGACCCGGTGTTTGATATTTTGAACTCATAAACAAAACCCATGAATATAATCATCTGTAACTACTAGGCAATACCAGTCTCCATAAATACTTGCACGATTCACTGGACCGAACAAATCCATATGAAGTCGTTCAATACAATTCAATAACTTAGATGGGTGTGATTTCTTCTTCTGTTGGACATTCTTGCAAGCAACACAGTGATCAGATAACTTAAAATTCTTTAACGACACACCCTCTACCAGATCATTTGCCATTAAGTAGTTCATCTTTCGAACATGTATGTGACCTATTCTTCGATGCCAAAGCACTGACTCTTTCTCGGTCGCTTTCGAGATAAAACACGTTTCGATCGATGTAGATACTTTAGAATTCATATTCAAGACATAAATATCATTTGATCGAGGTGATCGCATGACAACCATGTCCTCGGGGACACTCTTTATTTGTAATTACTGTAGTGTATTGCTTATCACAGATTTGCGACACACTCAATAAATTATGATCCACTTTATCACAATAGTTAACCTTCTCAAAAGTAATCTTCCCATTTGAAACATCACCTTCTTGTGTAATCATACCCCTAGAATTCCCAGCAAACGCCACATAACCCCCTTGAATATTTCTCACGTTTGTTAAGAGGTTGAGATTCCCAGTAATATGACGAGAACATCCACTATCCATGATCCAGTTTTCACCAGAAATGGTCTTGGATGTACCCTACACACAAAAGAAAATGATTAGTTCAAAAAGGCAGCCCAGGCCTCGATCTTGGGCACCTTTTGGTTTCCTTGAGAAAAGTTAACTTTAGTTGCATTCAATTGTTGTTCAGCAACTTGAGAATAGGTTACAGGTTTCTTAGACTTTCGTCTTAGATACGCAGCTTGAACCACATTTGAATTAACATTTTTGCAAATTGGTTCGATTGGAATAAACTTAGGTTTAACGGAACCATGAGTTTCATTCACATGAACAACTTTTCGAGGATGTACATTCGAAAACATAATATGAGTATCATCAGCATACGACACAGGTCGTTTCAGAATCTCCTTTACCACAGGAACTGGTTTGGAGTGTTCTTTGATAAAAGGATGAAGATTCTGATAGTTCTTCTGGCCACAATTTCTTACTACATTACCTTGTTGACCGCAAAGAAAACAACTTCGCATGTCAACATGATGATGTTGAAAATTTGTTGGAACATGTGACACAGATGATGACTGATGACTCACATTTTTGGTCATGTTCTTAGCAAAATCATCAGATAATTCAGATTTTTTCAAGTAAAAATCTAAATTAGAACAATTTGAAAAACTTTACAACGTATCTGTCCCAGTTGACTTTACAAATTGAACCTTTTTAACTTGTTTTAGAACTTGCTTTGCTTTAGTCAATGGAACAGATGGAGCTGATGTTTTTGCTTGAGCATACAAACGTTCAAGTTCATGAATTTTGGAAGTTTCATTGTGAAACACACTCTCAATCAGCTCAGGTTTAATGATACTTATTGGAATGTCTTTCTCAGTGAACATTGTGTCCATCCCCTTTAACTTAAACACACGAGCTTTTGATGGCTTAGATACATTAGGATTAATGAAATGCAACAAATCCTCATCAGAAATTTTTGGTTTTTCTGGTTTCTTAGCCTTTACTAGTTTAGCATGAACATCTTGCTTCATCTTAGTTGTGTGTGAACCATACACAGCCTCCTCAAATTCATGAGGTTCACACAATATGAGATTAGAACTTGGAATGTTCTTGTTCTTGTGTATAATTTCAGGTTCAAACACATCCTCAATGATAACTTTGTCAATATTTTCAACAAAAACTTTGTTTCTTTGAACATGAGGTTTCTGAATTGAAGATTGGGTTTTAAGACCTTTAGTAGTAACAGGTTTTGATTTTTCTAAAATCACAGGTTCTTTAAGAATAACATCTTCCTCAGTTGGAGCAAAAGGATTAATTTTATAATCATTGTGAATTGGTGGTGGAATTTCAACAAAACGTATACCTTTCTTTGAATCCTTTCGTTTTCCAGAAACTTCGATAATTTCATTCAACAGAAAAGAGGAATTTCGGAATTTACCCAATTTGTTCTTTAACTCAAGAACCTCATTCTCAAGCTCGGTTATCTTTGAACGATGTTTCAAAATTTCTTGAAACTTTTGGTCATTAATTGTCATTTTCACAGATAACTCAGCTTTGAGATCATGGTTACTTGTCGACAATGCTTCAATCTTTTCACGAGATCTCATTTGAGATTCGAGAGATTGTCGATAAGTATCCTTTAGAGAAGCAATTTCTCTCACTAAATTGTCATTGTGGTTCTTTAAAGATTCTAACTTAGGTTTGTTAGATTCACAATCAGCACAATTTACTTTAACAGATGATGTAGCAGACATAGAATGACTAACCTCGTTTATCTTAGTCATGCATGCAAAGACTGTAGTAGGCTTGTCACAGGAATCATCAGAATCCGATCCAGAATCATTATCAGAAGACACCTCACTTCCATGAAAATCTTGAGTCAACCCGAACAAAGCCAAATTAGCTTGAGTATCGTTGCACAGTAATCGTTGTGACCAATCATCTACATTAGCTAACATTGCTTGTGACCAGAACTTGATGGTTTCTTCTCAGCATCATTACCTCGTGGTGTTGAAGAGTTTGAACTTTGACCATGAGGACCATTATACTCCTTTTTCGGTTTGTCACACTCTTTTGCAAAATGACCGAATTCTTGACAATTATAACATTTCACCTTCAACTTGTCAAATCCCAACTTTTTGTTCAGGGCAGGAAGATCTTTTTCAGTTCTTTGCATGAATCTTTTCACCTTACGAACAATCATCGCCATGTTCCACTTTAAATCCATGATTTCTAAGTCGTTTGGATCAATCTGATCATAGTCTTCATCGGTCAGATCACTAGTGGCAATTTTACTACTCACCAGATTTTCGTAAGATGTCATGAAAACTGATAAGAAAGCAAAATTTTGTTCAGCTTCTTTCATGTTGACGTTTGGAGGTGATGAGTATTGATTTGTTGAAGACGAACTTCCTGAACCAGCAGAAACATTTGGTGATCCAGAGTTACCAGCAGTATAAAAACATGCTCTAGAATCACAATAAATTGTTGTTTCATTTTCTCTTGCATTATGTGTCAGAAAAGCAGTGATCGGTGAAATTGTTGAACTTAGAGGCATGCTCCCACCATAGAAAGCAGGATCTTGACTTTCCTTGGATGACTTTTGACACTTGAGATCATACTCACGAGCTTCAATCTTTTGTAAGAACTCACTTGCAGTCAAGTCTTCATTGAAATAACTGTTATCTTTTAATACCATTAGAAAAGTAGAGTACGAACTTGGTAATGCACTCTTAATAGTATCAATCTTGTCAATCTCAGAAATTTCCAACTTCATTTTATCCACTTCTGCAATCAAGTGATTGAATCTCGTTGTCATCTCTTCAACCATTTCACCTTTGAGTAAATTAAAATTTATGAATTGAAACTTAAGCATCACCTTTTTGCTTTCAGCAGTGTTTCCCATACTTCTCATTCGTATATGCTGAAACAGAGAGGCACATATTTTAATACTACCCACTTGGTGAAATATATTTTCACGTAAAGCCATGGTTAGAGTAGAATATGCTTTTGTTTCTATCTCTAGGGATTTCTTCTCTTCTTGTGAGTATTGAGATATAGCTTTAGGTCTGAATCCAATAGTCTCATCTCCAATCATAGGAAAAGTATAAACTTCATCTAAGCAGTATGAGCAGTCAGGATGAACTGATCCTAGATGAGCACGAAACCTAGGTTCCCATTTGGCAAAGTCACTGAACTTCATCAATCTTGGACATTTCGAATGTGAACCTATCTCGGTATCAAGTTGCAGCATTTGTTGCATCAACATGTTTTGAGAAGCTAATGCATACATACCGGCCATTTTTGACAAGTTTCAAAAATTCAAGGGTGTAACGAATCAAACAGCGAATAAGATTAACGAATGCTAAATGTAACGAACTCTAAACTGTTGTAGCGAACTGTGAACAATAGTTTAACGAATCAAATCTTAACGAAACTAAGATTGATCAGATAACGAATCAAGATTGAGTTTAACGAATCAATCCAACGAATCAAATTTAACAATAAGTCAAACTAACGAATTGACAAACGAATTAGCTAGCGAATTGATTAAGAGAAATCTTGACGAATTAGAAAGTATTCAGTAATGAATCACTAAGAAAGACTTAGCGAAATAGATAACATACCAGCTACAGTTGATTAACGAATCAACTATAACGAATCAGGTTGTTACAACGGTTTGTAACAAACTCTGACACCTTATGCCACGTGGCAATGGTTGTTATGACACAAATCCCAAAGTAGACGCGTGTCACACGAATCTGTTAACCCAAATAACGAATTAGGTAACACGAATCAAAAATTGTAGCGAAACGGTTAGCGAATTACTTGAAACTTTAACGAATTGACGAACTTAATGAACGAATCAAAGTGAACAGGATAGCGAATCAACATAAAGATGATAGCGAATCATGTTCATCTTCAAATCTTCAAATCTTCAAAGAAGATTTCCAGATTTTTTGGAAATGAAGAACACAAAACCACAAAACCCAGAAACTTAAATTCGTAATACTCCCTCAAATCGCAACCAAACTGCACAAATGACCTACCAAAAGACTCGTAGCTCGGTCGCGAATCCAATACACCTAAACTCGTAACCAATTAACCCCGATTACCACATCAATTATACCAAAACACAACCCTGTTTCGGCTACAACCGAAACCAATATCGAATGAACTCAGATCCAATCCAAATCTCATTTCCAACTCACAACACATTACCAATACCTTTATCAACTCAAATCCAATCCAATTCGTCCATAATTCACTCAATTAACCTTAACTTGATCCAAATTCAACTAAACAGAACACTATCGATATCAAAAACTAATTAAACGTTCAATACTCTAAATAAACACCAAATCAAGTGTAGTTGAGCCCCGAAAGCTCTTATACCACTTGTTGGAACCCGGTGTATCAATCCAATAACTATAACAGATCTCGGATCTGTGTTAATCTGATTAATACCTTAATATAGATCTAGCTCATAATTACGTTTGATTAAGTGTTATATGTGTATATGTATTATCAGTATATATGTATTAGTTGTTGTATAATATTAGAATGAAGATCGAGAGAGAGTTTGGACAGGGTTTCGTCAATTATCTCCCAAAACTTAATTTAAGCGTGAACAGTGTTCACGTATAAATAGAAGACGAACCTAGTTCGTTAACATCCCCTAACGAACTAGAGTTCGATTCGTTACATACATTTAAACAAAATAAACTAAACGAATCACCCCCTGATTCGTTAACATCCCCTAACGAATCAGGAGGGAATAGACTTAAGTCTTAGTTTGCTAAACAACCTTAGCGAACTAGACATTACAAATAACGAACTAGAGAATAACTTAATAATTTATTACATTAAACATAAAACAAATACTTTAACGATAATTAGAAAGACTCAAGACGCAAAACCGTGCACTAACAGAACTTCCTGAACCAGCAGAAACATTTGGTGATCCAGAGTTACCAGCAGTATAGAAACATGCTCTAGGATCACTATAAATTGTTGTTTCATTTTCTCTTGCGTTCTGTGTCAGAAAAGTAGTGATCGGTGAAATTGTTGAACTTAGAGGCATGCTACCACCATAGAAAGCAGGATCTTGACTTTCCTTGGATGACTTTTGACACTTGAGATCATACTCACGAGCTTCAATCTTTTGTAAAAACTCACTTGCAGTCAAGTCTTCATTGAAATAACTATTTTCTTTTAATACCATTAGAAAAGTGGAGTACGAGCTTGGTAGTGCACTCTTAATAGTATCAATATTTTCAATCTCAGAAATTTCCAACTTCATTTTATCCACTTCTGCAATCAAGTGATTGAATCTCGTTGTCATCTCTTCAACCGTCTCACCTTTGAGTAAATTAAAGTTTCTGAATTGAAACTTAAGGATCACCTTTTTTTCTTTCAGCCATGTTTCCCATACTTCTCATTCGGATATGTTGAAACAGAGAAGCATAGATTTTTATACTACCCACTTGATGATATATATTTTCAGGTAAAGCCGTGGTTAGAGTAGAGTAGGCTTTTGTCTCTATCGGAATGCTTTCTTCTCTTCTTGTGAGTATTGAGATATAGCTTTAGGTCTGAATCCGATAGTCTCATCCCCAATCATAGGAACGGTATAAACTTCATCTAAACAATATGAGAATTCATGATGAACTGATCCTAGATGAGCACGAAACCTAGGTTCCCATTTGGCAAAATCACTGAACTTCATCAGTCTTGGACATTTCCAATGTGACCCTATCTCGGTATCGAGTTGCAACATTTGTTGCATTAACATATTCTGTGAGGCTAGTGCATACATACCAGCCATTTTTGACAAATATCAAAATTTTAAGGTTTAAACGTAAAGAATTAGCGAATTGTGAACAGTTGTAGCGAACTTTGAACAGTAAACTAACGAGTCAAATCTTAACGAATCTAAGATTGATCCGATGGCAAATCACAATTGATCTTAGCGAATCAATCCAAAGGAATCAGAAAGTCACCGAATCAATAAGTCAAATTAACGAATTGATTAACGAATCGGCTAGCGAATTGCTAAGTGAGATCTTGACGAAGTAGAAGATTTTCAGTAGCGAATCACTAAGGTAGACTTAGCGAAATAGATAACAAACCAGCTTCAGTTTATAACGAATCAACGAAAGGCGAATCAGGTTGTTACAACGGTTTGTAACAAACTCTGACACCGAATGCCACGTGGCAAAGGTTGTTATGACATAAATTCTAAATTAGACACGTGTCACACGAATCTGTTAACACGAACCAGATGAGGTAATGAACTGATTGACGAACCACTAGAATTGGATAACGAATTGACCAAATTAGTTAACGAATCAATATGATCAAGATAACGAATCAACATAAAAATGATAACGAATCAAACTCATCTTCAAATCTTCAAATCTTCAAAGATAGTTCCCAGATTTTTCTAGAAATGAAGAACTTTAAACCCAGAAGCCCAAAAACTTAAATTCGTAATACTACCTCAATTCTTGACCAAATTACCCAAATAACCTATCAAACGCGAATCCAAAACACCAATACTCGTAATCGAGTAGCCCCGATTACCAGTCCAATTTCACCACAAACCAAAACCCTGTTTCGGCTAACACCGAAATCACACTACTATCAATCCAAATATAGTCCTAACTTCAATTCCAATTCATAATACCTCACCAATACCTCAAATCCAATCCAATTCCATTATAACTCACTCAATTAACCTCAAATTAATTCAAAATTAGTCAAACAGAAAACTATCAATAACCAATACTCATAAACAATTAAATCAAGTGTAATTGAGCCCCAACAGCTCTGATACCACTTGTTGGAACCCGGGAATCAATCCTATAACTATAACAGATCTCGGATCTGTGTGTATTTGATTAATCCTTAACTTAGATCTAGCTCATAATTACGTCTGATTATGTGTTGTATATGTATATATATTATCAGTATATTAATAGTTATATATGAATAAGATTAAGATGAAGATCGAGAGCGATTTGGACAGCGTATCGTTAATTAACTCTCAAAAGCTTTTTTTAAATGTGAACAGTGTTCACCTATAAATAGAAGACAGACCTAGTTCGTTAACATCCCCTAACGAACTAGAGTCCGCTTCGTTACATACATTTAAATCGAAATAGATAACGAATCACCCTCTGATTCGTTAAACATCCTTAACGAATCAGAGGAGACTTAACTTAAGATCTAATTCGCTAGACACTCTTAGTGGACTAGATACTTACATAGCGAACTAACTAAAAACTTGTTTATTACATTAAACAAAAACGACAAATACATTACTGATAATTTCAAAGACTCAAGACGCAAAACTGTGCACCAACAGGTACACTAGATTAGGATATGCCAATGTTTGTTGGCAAAAAGAAAGCTTACAAAAACTTGTACCAGTTATTTTATGATTCTTTTATTTTTTAGAAGTATTTACAAGGGCACAAGCATTTAAACTTTGTTTTCTACCTCTACTACAGAATACTAAATACGAGGATGGAGAAATTTGTTGTTTTGGTTTATGGTTAATTTGTTTTTGATTGGAGAGGAATATCTTACAAGTCGTATGCTTGAGAGTTTGAAGGATTGACACGTATTAAAGGCAGGTCAGAAGGGGTGGTAGATGAGACACATATTAAAAGGCTGCATATCCTATTTTTATCTAAATAAAAAAAATTTATCAAGCTATAAGTAAAATGATACCGGTGTCATGTTTCGTCAGTCAAAAACATGTACAAGTAATACTTTATTGTCATCATTAGGGTACAATCGGTTGATTATTACTTTCTAAAACTAACCAAGGTTTTGGGAAAGTATGTGATTATCACAAGCGTCGGTGATATTGCTTTCGGATTAAGCACAACTTCTGGCTATGTCTTATCATGGACGGGCCGATTTTACTCTTTATACAACCCCACATACTGCATTGTCAATTTTCATGTTTTGTTTCTATATTCTACATTTACTATCTGACAATTGGTTTATGTTTTACTGGTGTGATGTTCTGGCTGATTCTTGTTGCAGCGCATGCAACTTGTTGTTTGTCTTATAAGTGCAATTGCAATCCTGGATATAATAAAGAACATGACACAATCGCTCAGGAAAAAGACCACCTAATCCATTCTTGCTAAGGGAACAAGCGGCACAATGGAATTTTTTAAGGTAAAAATCTATTTTCTTTTTTGGAGTTTTGGCGAAACCCGCATGATTGAAGTTTATAAATTATCAATTAGAATCAGCATTTCTAGTGCAACATATCTTATTATCATCATGACATTCTCATGTGATTTTGATGAAACTCTTCGCCTATTAGGTTTATGAGTTAAAATCTTGGGCAGACTCTCGCATTATACATTTAGTTTGCTAACATTATAGTTTAAATGTTAGTAATGTTTTATTGAAAGTGAAAAAATATCAAATGACTAAACATGCGTCATTAATTCAAATATTTTAGGGAATTACTTTTAACTTGCTTCCATATAAGACATCATATCTAATGTAGGCTTGTATGATGAAGGCTTCAGATAGTTTAGTTTCCCTTTTTCTAGTATTTCAAATTAAATACTTTTAACTTATATTTTAATTATTTTTTCATATTAAATGGATGTGCTATGTTATAATCTTGGTATGAAATTGATTAGCCAAAACTTTTGATATTACAGGGTAAGAAAGACGTTTAGACAATTGATCTTTAAGTTTTTGTGGACTTTTGTAGTTAAGGTAATCTGTTGGTTTTTAATTTTTTAGTGTTTGGGTCAATTATAAATAGTCACATATTACATGTTGGATTTTTATCTAATTGTTAAATGGTTGGACAATTTTCTTATACATGTGTTTTTTAGTGAAGAGCAATGACTTTCGTAAAAAAAGAGAATTTAGATTTTCTTTCAACTAATACTAATGCTTGTTTATATTGTTGATGATGGCATGGTAGATATCAAGAGAAGCTTTGGAGCAATGTTTGATAAAAGAGTAATTCTCACCCAAAAAGAACGTTTAGACTCATCGTGTAAACATTTGGAATTTAGAATATGCCACTTATTACATAGTTTGTTTTTTTCCTGACATTGAATATGTTTTGGATCGAAATTTTAATATTATGATTTCTACATTTACAAATTTATCGAACTTTTATTTTGTATTGTAAATCTTTTGATTTACGTGGTGAAATTATATATGTGTCCCTAAAAATGTAGAAACAACTTTATTGGCAAATATTATGTCACAAAGGTTTTTTATAATGTGGTTAAAAAAAGTGTCACTAAAGCTAGTACAAATATATAATTGGGATTACTTTTTAAAGGCACGAAAATTGTGTCACAAAAGTCTTTTTAATATTGTGGAAAAAAGCAAGCATCACTAAAAGCCTAAAAACTTTGTGCGGCACATTGAAAAAGTGCCACTAAAAAGCTTTTAGCGTCACTGCTTCTAGTGACACTTTTTTGTGTGTCGCACATTCTTACAAGGGTCTTTAGTGGCACTTTTTTTTGTTAATTAGTGGCACATTTTGTATGCCAATACATGACAATTTTTTTGTAGTGCACATTTGGACTTGGGAAAACGGGTTGAGCTGCTTGTGAGCTACTTGAGTTCAGAATGATAAAAAAAAAAAAAAACTTAAAACGAGTCAAGCCTTTTCAAACTCAGACCTTGTATGAGAAGCTCGGTTAGGCTAGTCGAGCCTTAACGAGCTTTGTGTATTTTAAGTTTGACATCTTTTGGACATCTATTAGTTAATATCACACTGCACAGTCAAGCACATGTTGATTGTTGAGCTTCGGTTTGTTTAAGGTACTACACGAACTTGAGGCGAGCTTAGGTTGATTTAAGACCGTTCTTTCATAAAATATATTAGAATAATTTAAAACGTATATAGATTAATTAATACATAATAAAATAGCTGAGCTCGAAACAAGTCAAGCTCGAACTCAAGATCTCATAAGTCTAAACAAGCCGCTCGAGCTAGGGTTGGCTCGACTCGTTTATACCCTAATTTGGATATACAATATCTAAGGCATCTTTCATAAAAAAAAATGTGAGACAAAATTTTCGTTAAAAGTTGGCAACCGGTTTATTCATACTATTTTGATGAAAGTTTGCTATGGCTCATGTAAAATGTGCCATGCATACTGATAATAGATATTGTAAATTAGGCTTAAACTCATATGAGTTTCGTATTAACGTGTCCTAATTGAGTCAATTATAAAAATAATTGAATTTTTTATAAATAAAAATAAATTTTAGATGCACGTAGAAGACAAACAGTCAACCATCTACGATTAGTTTGAAGAGGAACTGCGTATAAGATTTGTTTGAAGAGGAATAAGACACTTTTAAGTTTATTATATTATTTATTGTTTACTAACAAAAAGTACTGACAGTCTACTCCTAAAACCCACCTATTGTTTTTTATTTTTTTAGTTTTCTTTAGTTTTAAGTTACGATTAGTTATTCTTTGTTACTTTATTTTATAATATTGTAATGAAACTATCTTTTTATTATATAAAGTTTTTTATTGGTTATATTATCATTGAATATAGTATATAATAATTTATTAGATATAACATTGTTGTAAGATTTAACATTCTTTAATACAACATACTAAGTACCACTAAAACTAATACTAATATGTAGTTAGTTCAATAAATTTTGAATTATTAGAAGGTGCCCTTAGCAGTTTTGCAAGCAAACGTAGACGAATGCTTACAAGACCAGTAAAATTCAATTGGTTTTCTGGTCAAATGGCGTGAGAGTATTCAGGATCTTATAGTTTCAAGTTTGGACTTTGACACAAGTGAGGTTTTTCTTAGTGGTGAGTTTTTTTTTTTGATGGTGTTCTTGAGTGATTCATGTATGGAGAGTCAAATTATTATGGAAAATTGGCATTCCATCTTAGGAAGACTCACTTAGGGATTGAGGATCGTTTTAAATATTTTACAAAATCAAAAAGAAGGTGCGGTAAATATCTAGAATTTAATTTCACTCGGGGCCTTTAGAATGGTTGGCCGGCCCTGTTTTCTTTAACCCAACCTATTTTTTACCTGGTTCATTTTGTGCCTCTCGTAGCAAAATTTTCTGAATCCGTCTCTGTTTGAGGTTAAAATTTACAAACGTTAATGTTATGTTTCACTACATGGTTGTACCAATTGATAATTTATAAGTATATATTATAGAATTATTAAATCATTAACCCATGAGCCTCGTCAATCGTTAGGTTCGTGATTAAGTAGCTTAGCCCTCAATAGAGTTTACCCTAAAGTCTCATTGGCCTCGTGTAAATATAAATGACATAAAATGAGTGATGAGAAGAATGTTGTTAAATGACATTTTTGGAAGAAATCTGAATTTTGTAAAGGCAATAACAAACATATGTTTATATTTAATAGAGCGTTTATAAAGAGCAAGGCATTATCATCTTTATGTAGAATAGTAGCTTTTAGCCCGCGTATTACGCGAGTTACTTTTATTTTTTTTTAATAATTGTTTTACTAAAATTTTTGTTTATGTATATTTTTTATGCACGATATGTTTATGTATTAAACTTAAAGATTACATGAACTTATAAAATATCAACAAATAAAAAAGCCATTAATGGCATACAAAAAGTGTCACAAGAAACCAAAAAAAAGTCACTAAAGAACCCTTATTGGAATGAGTGACACACAAAAAAAAGTGTCACTAGAAGCGCCACCACTAAAGCCTTTTAGTGACACTTTTTCCGTCTGTCACTACAAGCCTTTGAGCTTTAAGTGGCACTTTTTTACATCTGCCATTAAAAAAATTAGACTTTTAGTGGCAATTTTTCGTCTGCCACTACAAATTTTTAAATTTTTGTGACACTTTTTTTGTCTGCCACTACAAACTTTTAGACTTTAGTGACATTTTTTTTCCTGTCAATACAAACTTTTAACCTTTACAAACTTTAGACTTTAGACTTTGGAATCTTAATGGCACTTTTTAACAATATAAAATTAAAAAAAAATACTTAAATATATTAATCACAATATCTTCATAATCAAAAGTTCAATCACATACAAACACAATAATGTCTAATAACTCTCAAACCAAGTCAAAATACAAACACAGGTAAAAAAAAGGAAAGTAACAAAGATTTGAATGAAAACTGAACACTTCAAAATACAAAAATGTGACACTCGTCAATTTCAGGTTAACTCCGTTAATCCGAACTCCGTTAATTCAAACTTAATATCACACGAACTGTAACGCATATCTCATTACATTTAGACTAGGGTTTAAATGACGCATGACAATCACTACACAAGTAGTCTTTTGGAATTTCACCGAAACACACACGAGTCGACCAAAACCGTTGGTGAACAAACGATAAGTATCATAAAGAAGTTGATAATTATGTGTTACGTTTATGTGCTACTTGGTGTTTACTTGCATAATGTTAATTCATGTGGAAAATAAACTAACTTGTGCTAGAAATTGATTAACTAGAAGATTAGGGGGTTAAGTGTAATATATTAATATTATAATCAGGTTATTACACAACCCTAATCCCCCTCCCTCCCATATACGATCGATCTTTTTCCCCCTCCCTCTCTTGGCAGTCGTGAGCTACACACACACACATACAATCTGTTTTCAAGCTTGTTTTGAAGGATTCAAGGTGCTAGATAGGTAATTAACATCTCATTTAATCATTCCAAGTGTTTAATTAGGCCATTGAAGGTGTTAATCAAAACCCTAAATCTTGAAAGTGATGATTTAAGATGAGTTAGGGTTTAATTATGTGTTTGTTGATGATTGCTAGTGAATTGATAACTAGTTATGTTGTGGTTGATTGTTAATTACATGTTTGTTGAAATTGAACTTTGAAGTAAAACCCTAATTGTGTGTGTAAAGTGAAATTGAGATGCATGGTTGGTGAATTATGCATCTAGAGGGTTGTATGTATGAGTTATAGTTCATAGGTTAATGATATGTTGAGTTTTGATGAAAACTGATGCTGGACAGATTATTGAATTCGTGTTTAAATGACTGTAACACGATGTTAATTACATGTTCTGAAGTTATTTTTGATTCTATGATGTAGTAGGTCGAGTCTAGTTTCTAAAGAGTCCAAATTTGTAATTTTTGGACGTGTAAAAGTTAGTTTTTATTATTTTACAAATCTCTTGTGCAAGTCTGATTCGGGAAGCCTGCTGGTAAACTGTTTTGCGACTAAGATATCTCATAAACGACAAGACCAAATGGGTTGGTTCCACTTCTGGAAGTTAATATTTTGAGATAGGAATCTAACCCAATTGGTCTTGCATTAATTGGATTTTTCATTTAACGGTAATAACAAATAAAATTCTGTTGCGCATGATAATGATTGCTGTGTGTTTGCTGTGATGTTTTGATCATTGTGATAAAAGTATATATGATAAAAATATAAGAAAATTATTTTTAGATACCTAACTCACGTGTGCTTCTGTGATGAGTTTTTGTGATTTATTTGACATGTTAGAATTTATTAAATAGAGTAATCTTGTCGAGTGAAAATCTTCCTGGACAATTTAGCTGCTGAATTACTTGAATTATCATGAAAAGTGCATAACTGATCGATGTTTGCTATGTTTTGACCAAATTGCCATTGTGGGGGATATTTGATAGTAATGTACAATGTAAATACTTGACACTTAAGTAGTTGTTCACACATGTAACGTATCACCAACGTGTTTGTCGAGTCGCACTTATTTCACAAACGAAACATGAAACGCATCTCATACATAATTTGTATGTGCTGAGTCTAGGGACTCACTCATAGTATAAATACTTAGAAAATCTCATTTTTGTTTTAGAGCACTAGTGAGGATTTTTCTGTGACGCACACCTTTCTCGGATCTTTTTGGTTATCTTCGCAAACATTGAGTTTCACGTCCCCTTTTTACTCTTTTTAAACGCTTTTATTTGGGGGAGATAACATACTCCAACGCTGTAGATTTTGTTTAGTTTTTATATATCACTTGTAAGGCTAGGTGGCAAACAAACCAACCAAAGTCCTTCATAACATCGAATCGGTTAATATTTGGATAATAGCGAGTCCCTGTTGAGTAGTACTACTGGGTTTGACAAACCCCACCCAACTCTAAACTCGACTGTAGGTCGAGTGGGTGTAATCTTGGCTAACACATTACAATGGTCGTGGTTGACATGGTGGCAAGGCAATTAATAAACAGTCAGCTTCGGTGTCGAACACTTAGTAATACATGCTTGATAGGTTAGCTACCTATTGATATATAATTGACTTAACACTATCTGGAAACGCAAACGCAAACGCAAACACTTTATTTATATAAATCTATGAACTCACCAACCCTGTGTTGACACTTTTAGTATGTTATTCTCAGGTAGCCGAGGCGGGCGCGAGGTATAGGAACATGCATTCGCTAAACACCATCGCTTTGAAAACTTCTTTTAATTTTTATCTTAATAACTTGGGTTTTTAAGTCGTCCTGTGTGGCGCAAACTTTTTGGTTTACTATTTACGCTTCCGCATTTTATTCAAGACTTAATGTCTTGTTGGTTTGAAAACTTTAAACATGGTGTTTGATTATAACTAATGATTCCGATCCTGTAAGTTCACACCCTCTGACGGTAAACTCTGTTAGTAGATTTTGAGGGTGTGACAACAAATACTTGACTAGTTTCAAGAGTTGACTTTGACTTTTCAGATAAAACTACATGAGTTCCGTTTAGAACTGCTTCATGCTTGGATAAAACATGCTACGAGTCATTGTTTAAAGCTAATTATTGACTTAATAATGATTTGTCCTTATAAATAAAAAAAAGAACCAAAAAAAAAGAAGAAAACTCTATTAGTATATATTTTTGGTGAAAATAGCAATGTGTGAAGAAATAACTAGTTAAAGTCTTACGCGGTTGAGTTGACCAGGTGCATAACTCATTTCTTGTATGCTCGGCACTGCTCCACCAAGTCTACAATAACCTCTTGACTAAGCCATTGATTCATATTAAATTAAATTAATTAAATAATAAAGCTATGCATCTATATTTTGCCTTAAAAACTCTAAACCTATTAACTAGTTAACTATAACTCCAACGGAGAACTTACCACTTTCTTTTGTTCATTATGTATGAGGAATAAAGTTGATGCATTTATATCAAATAGAAACGGTACCTCGGCTGCTTCAGGATCAATAAGGTGAGTTGCTACTTCTATGATTAACTTGGCTTTTACATCACCTGCATTATATCAAAATGTTCAATCTTTTCTTATGAATAACACCGTGCTTTTACATTTTTTATTATAACAATGTTAAATGTTGTAGGTTTCATGAACAAACCAAGTCATATATAAAAGTTTGGTTGTAAACTTAAGTTGCTCAGATTGCAATCTGGTTGAGGAAAAAGCTTAATTTTTATTTTTATTTAATTCTCAAAAGTGGTAACCATTGGGACCAGCCACCATAGTGGGTAGTCCAATATATTTATAAGAAAAAAGATCATTATTTTAACACTTTGGTTTTGATAATGAAACAACTTACATTTTGGGAGAAAGTCAAAATGTATATAAAGAGCACAAAAGAAGTACCTACAAACACGAAAAAGTTTCAACAACACCAAATGCATATTATCAGTAACAATAAAATAATTAAGATCTAATTAAAAGCTGCTTAACTGCGACTAAATGCAGTCTTTTGTAACAGATCGACCAGGATCCATCATTGCTTGAATTGATCTATTGACAAATAAGGACAATGAAGAACTTGTTGTTCATCACAACACAATCATATTCATTAGATTTATTTCAATATTCTGTTAATCATGAACTAATTCATATAGTCATATCAAACAAACCTATCACTCTACTAGAATGAAGCGACAAGCTCCACCAACAAACAAACAATTGTACTGCTTAACATTCTTGATAATCCCGCATATCCCTCAGACAATTTAACCTTAAATGTCAAAGTGACTAATCTGTGGAAACCATTCAGTGAACCAGACTAAACATACATCCATAGGTTTTCAACACACAGATCATTAATCCCAAATTTTTTTTGGAATTATTAATTCTCCAAACTTCCAACTAAACTCATACGGCCATAATCCACTCAGAATCATCTAATTCAAACAACGCATTATAAAAACACTATAGGAACAAATAAATCTTACATGTAGCATGCATGATAACACTTGTGAATGACAAACAAATGTAAACGCAACACACAACACATAACAGATAGCAAAAAATCATATAAATTGATATGTGTGACCTAAGTTCAACACAAAAGCAAGTCTAAAGCAGAAAATTATCCTTACAAAGGTAATCAATCTTGATTAAATCATCAGCAAGATCAGGTATATATCCTGTACATTTTCAATTGAGTTCACAAGTTTTGCTTTGTGTGATGACTTGTGTTTCTTACCCTTTTGACATGAAAAGCTGTTAGTGCACGGTTTTGCGTCTCGAGTCTTTGTAGTTATTATCTATGTATTTATGTTTATTATATGAAAAAGATATTTATGATATTAAGTTAGTTCGTTATATTTTAGCTAGTTTGTTAAGGATGTTTAACGTACTAGTTAGCTTACTTAATGTATCACCCATTCGTTAAGGATGTTTAACGAATGGGAGTTTCGTTCGTTATATATGCCCCTCTTTACATGGTTTAGAGCATGCAATGCCATACTCTCAATCAAATAATGAGATAAAAGAAAACAAAATCGCGGTGCCACACATGTTATGAAGACAATGATTTTTGTTCAAGCTACAGACAAGCGAGCAGTAAGTTTGACGAAGGTTTCTTCGTGGCAAGGAATGGTAAGTCCACCCGTTGGATAATTAAAATCATATTCTTCTTCCAACCTACGTAACAAATCTTGGAATAAAGGTTGGTCCAAGTAAGATAAAGGCACAACAAACCGCTTTTTTTGGATCTCTCCAACGTACACCGCCACGAATCAAGTGATTCGTTATGTTTCTTATTTCGTGTCTTTAATGTAACGAAGTGGATGTTGATTCGTTACGGCTTGTGTAACGAATCAGATCCATCTTCTATATATAGAGGTTCATACCTCTGTAAATTAAAGTTTTGGCATTAACGTTACATCACTCTGTCCGTTTTCTCTCTCGATCCAAACTTCATATAATCTATACATAATATACCTAATACAACTAATATAATATATATATATATATATATATATATATATATCAACCTAATTAAGTGTAATTAATGAACTAGATCCGGTTAATAGTATTAACATATCTTAGATCTGAATCGTTATAATCAGATCTGAGGCTCTAGCAAGTGGTATCAGAGCTTTCGGTGTTCGAATTGCTCTTGTTTTGAGTTTATTTAGATTGATAATTGAAATATTATTGTGTTTATTTAGTTTACTTCTGAATTCGTTTGAATTGACACTTGGTTTAATTGTTAATGGATTGATTTTTGGTGGATTTCTGTTCGGTAAGGTATAAGGATAGTGTGTGTGATTGGAATTGAGAATTGGTTTTGGATATGGTTGATTTGGGTATTGATCTGAGTTAGACCGAAACAGAGTTTGTGTCTGGTTCAATTGTGTTCGGATTTGGTAAAGTTAGTGTACGAGATGTTGCGATCTGGATTCGCGAAGAGTGTACGAGTAATTTGATATATTAAGTGGATGATTTGGTGTTATATTAAGGGAGTATTACGGATTTGGTTTGGTGTTTTATGTTCATCAGTTTTCCAGATTTCTGGAAATTGATGATGAAGATTTGAATATCTTCATCATCTATTGAAGATTCGTTAAGCTTTAGTAATTCGTTATTCAGTTCGTTATCAAGTTTAATTCGCTTTACCTGATTCGTCAGACACGTGGTCTGATTCGTTAACTTATTCTCTAACAAACTTGTGCCATGTGGCAAAGTTTGTTATAACCGTTTTAACAACATGATTCGTTATTTAACTGGAGTTGATTCGTTATCAACTGTAGCTACTTCGTGTTCCTTGATTCGTCACCTTGAATCATTGATTCATTACCTTGATTCGTTAATTTGAATAATTGATTTGTAACTTTGAATCGTTATTGTGAGTTCTGATTCGTTAAATTTATTCGTGGGATTGATTTGTCAACTTAACCTGATTCGTTGACCCAGTTAGTTAGTGATTCGTTACCACTTTGTCATAAGCTAATTCGTGTGGTACTGTTCCTTGTTCGTTACTCAGATAACAATCAATTCGTACAATTGATTCGTTATTTCCAAATCATTACAACTACTGTTCCCAGTTCGTTAGAACATTTTCATTTTTAACCCTAGAAGTTTGATTGATTGTTAATTATCTTTGAACGTGTTTGTTCAAGATGGCAGGTTTCTCTGCATTAGCTTCTCAAAACGCACTTATGGAAAAAATGTTACACTTGGATGCTGAAATTGAATCCCATTCCAAATGTCCTCATTTAATGAAATTTATTGATTTTGCAAAGTGAGAACCACATCTTCGTGCTCATCTTGGTTCTGTTCATCCTGATTGTTCCTATTGTCTCGATGAAGTTTATACTGTACCTATAATTGGTGATGAGACTATTGGTTTTAATCCTAAGGCATTTTCATAGTATTTCCAAGAAGAGAAGAAGGCCTTAGAGATTGAGACAAAAGATTATTCTACTCTTACTATGGCTTTACCTGATAATATATTTCATCAAGTTGGGAGTATCAAGATCTGTGCTTCATTGTTTCAACATGTTAAAATAAGAAGTATGGGAAATACTGAAGAAAGCAAAAATGTAATGTTGAAGTTTCAATTTCAAAACTTTAACTTATTAAAAGGAGAGACTGTTGAAGAAATGACTACAAGGTTTAATCATCTTATCGCTAAGATGTTTAAATTGAAAATGGAACCGAGTGAGTCTGATAAGATTGATACGGTGAAGAATGCTTTACCTGCATCATATTCTACTTTTCTTATGGTATTGAAAGAAAATAATTATTTCAAAAATGAAGATTTGACTGCTTCAGAATTTATGCAAAAGATCGAAGCTAGAGAATATGATTTAAAGTGTCAAAAATAATCAAAAGATGATCCATCTTTCTATGGAGGCAGTATGCCTTTAAGTAGCACTACTGCTCCAATCACTGCTTTTCTCACACAAAATGCCAATGTAGGATCTTCGTCTTGTAGTGATCCGAATGCCTGTTTTTTGGAATCTGGATATACTGGAAACAATGGGAACTCTGGTGGATTGTCTTCTTCAAACAACTTTACTTCATCACCATTAATTCCACCACCAAACGTGAACATCAAAGAAGCCGAACAAAACTTTTCGTTTCTTTGTGCTTTTATGACTTCGTATAAGAATCTGGTTGGTAGTAAAATTGCATCAAGTTAATTGACTAATGAAGATTATGATCAAGTAGATCCCGATGATTTGGAACTTATGGATCTTTAATGGAACATGGCAATGATAGTGAGAAAAGTGAAGAAACTCATGCAAAGAACTAGTAAGGATTTACCTGCGTTGAACAAGAAGATTGGGTTTGATAAGCTATAAGTCAAGTGTTTCAACTATCAAGAATTTGGTCATTTCGCGAAAGAGTGTGAAAACCGAAGAAAGAATATAATGGACCGCGAAAGGGTGATAATGCTGACAAACCATCTTGTGGTAAACCGTCTGCTTCGGGATCACAAGCCTTACTTTCTGTTGCTGATGGAACTGATTGGTCTCAACGTTTATTATGCAACGAGAATCAAGCAAATTTGGTAATGTTTGAGACACATGAAAGATTTCAAGATGCAGGTGGGAATGAATTGTCATCTGATAATGACACTTATTCAGATTTTGATGATTCTTGTCATATGCAACCAACTACATTTGCGTGCATGGCTAAGATCGATGAGGTTAGTCCTTCTTCTTCTAACTTTATTAAATTGTCTGCTAATGTGTCTTATGTTACGTGTGAGACAAAATAAGCCTAAGTTAGAAACTTTGAAATCCCATAATAACAGTTTGGTAAAAGAAATTGCTTCACTTAAGGACACTTATAGACAATCGTTAGAATCTCAAATGAGATCTAGAGAGAAAATTGAAGCATTGTCTGTTAGTAACCATGATCTTAAGGCTGAATTCTTTGTCAAAATGACAATTAATGATCAAAAATTTCAAGAAATCTTGAAACATCGTTCCAAGATAACCGAACTTGAAAATGAGGTTCTTGAGTTGAAAAATAAATTCGGCAAATTTAGAAACTCTTCATTTTTGCTAAATGAAATTATTGAGGTTTCTGGTAGGCAAAAAGATTCAAAGAAAGGTATTGGTTTTGTTGAAATACCACCACCGTTTCACAAAGATTACACAGCAAATCCTTTTGCTGGAATAGAAGAAACTGTTGTTACTGAACCGATTGTTGACACAAATTCTAAAATTGATAAAAATGACAATGTGTCTGTTCAACCTTCATCACAAAAACCTCATATTCAAAGCAAAAAGGTCTTCGTTGAAGATAATGTTGAGAAAGTACTAGTTGAGGATGTATTTGAACCCAGAAATAGTACACAAAAATCAGGACATTCCACGTTCGAATCACATTTTATGTGAGCCTCATGAATTTGAGGAAGTTGTGTATGGTTTAAATACAACTCAAGTGAAAAAAGAGACACATGTTAAGGTTAAAGCGAAGAAATATGAAAAACCAAAGATTTCGGATGAGGATTTGTTTCGTTTCATTAATCCTGTTGCAAGTAAACCGTCTACTGGCCGTGTGTTTAAGTTAAAAGGTTTAGACACCATGTTCACTGAGAAATACATTCCGATTAGCATTATCAAACCAGAATTGATCGAAGTGTCTTTCACAATGAAACCTCCAAGATACATGATCTTGAACGTCAGTTTACTTGTGCCAAAACATCAAACACATCAGACCCATTGATTAACCCAAAACAACTGTTAAAATCTGCAAAGAAAGTTCATTTTGTGAAATCAACTGGAACTGACACATTGCAAAGTTTTTTAAACTGTTCTAATCTTGATATCTACATGAAAAAGAAATATTTGTCGTCTGATGATTTGGCCAAGAATTTTACTAAAAATGTGAGTCATCAACCTTCTGTGGCATTAGTTTTTGCCAAATCTCAACATGATCATGTGGACATGAGAAGTTGCTTTCTTTGTGGTCAACAAGGTCATGTGGTGAGAAATTGAGGATAGAAGAAGTCTCAGAATATTCACCAGTTTATCAAAGAACAACCCAAAAATGTTCCTGTGATTACAGAAATTTTGAGACGACCTTTGTCGTGTGATGATGAAACTCACATAATGTTTTCTAATGTGAATCCACGTAAAGTGATTCATGTGAATGAAACATCTGTTCGTGTAAAACCAAAGTTTGTTCCAACCGAACCAATGTGTAAGAACATGAACTCAAATGTCGTTCAAGCTGCCTATCTAAGATGAAAGTCTAAAAGGCCTATAACTTATTCCCAAGTTGCTGAACAACAATTGAATTCTGTTAAATTTGATTCTTCTCATGAAACTCAAAAGGTGACCAAGACGGAGGCCTAGGCCGCCTTTTTGAGCTAATCACTTTCAATTTGTGTCTAGGGTACGTCCAAGACCGTGTCTGGTAAGAACTGGATAATGGACAGTGGATGTTCTCGTCATATTGCTGGCAATCTTGACCTCTTAACAAATGTTAGAAATATTCAAGGGGGTATGTTGCTTTTGCTGGAAATTCTGGGGGTATGATAACACAAGAGGGTGAAGTTTCAAATGGGCATTCACGTTTGAGAAAGTCAACTACTGTGACAAAGTTGATCATAATTTATTAAGTGTGTCGCAAATTTGTTACAAGAAGTACACGACCGTATTTACTGATAAAGAGTGCATTATCCTAACACCGAGATATGTCATTCCTGAAGATATGGTTGTCATGCGATCACCTCGATCAGATGATATTTTTGTCTTAAATATGAGTTCTAAGGTATCTACATAAATTGAAACATGTTTCATCTCATGATGCCGAGGAGAATATCACTAATTTATCTGAAACAGTTGTTATGCCTGAAAATCCAACTCTTCGGATTCATTCTTATCATCCGCAGGAAAACATCACTGGTGATCTTGATGTAGGTGTGCAAACACGTCATTAGATTGCTTCTTCTAGTGATGATCATATTTTATGTGCTTATGCTGATATGCACACCCTTGGGGTGTTAAATCTAGCTAAATACACTTGCTTTCTTTCTCAAGTTGAACCAACGAATGTTCGTACGGCTCTTGTGGATCCATCTTGGGAAGAAGCAATGCAGGAAGAACTGCAACAATTTCAAAGATTGGGTGTATGAGATCTTATTGATAAACCTGCTAGAGTGAAGAAGCCGATCTCTACGAAATGGGTATTTAAGTGTAAAAAGGATGACCGTAGGGTGATTGTTTGAAATAAAGGAAGACTTGTTGTTCAATGATTCCACCAGCAAGAAGGCATTGATTACACCGAGGTGTATGCTTCTGTCGCTCGATTGGAAGCAATACGTATTTTCTTGGCCTATGCATCATATAAGAATATCAAGGTCTATCAGATGGATGTGAAAAGTGCGTTTCTCAACGGAGAATTGCATTAAGAAGTGTTTGTTTTACATCCTCCTGGCACGCGTTTACCGATTAAACAAGGCCCTGTATGGTCTCCATCAAGCCCCGAGATCTTGGTATGGCACGCTTGCCAACCATCTTACTGATAACAGCTTCAAGAAAGGAACTGTCGACTGCACTCTCTTTTATAAATCTTTTGGTGATGATCTGCTCCTCGTCCAGATATATGTCGACGACATTATCTTTAGTTTAACAAACGACAAGCTGTGTAAGGATTTCGAGAAGTCTATGCAAACGAAGTTCGAGATGAGCTCGATGGGAGAGATGAACTTTTTCTTAGGGTTGCAGGTTCACCAGTCTGACAAAGGAATCTTCATTCATCAGAGAAAATATGTGAATGACGTCTTGAGCCGATTCAAGATAACTGCCAAAAAAACCCCTTCAACTCCTCTCCCCGTGGGTCACAATTTAACACCAGATGAATTGGAGGATACCGTTGATCCTACCCTTTATCGTGCTATGATTGGTTCTTTAATGTATTTAACTGCTTCTCGATATGACATTATGTTTGCAGTTTGTTTGTGTGCTAGGTACCAATCTAGTCCCCGAGTGATTCACCTGGCAGTGGTTAAACGTATACTTCAGCATCTGAGGGGTAATCCTGACATCGGGTTATGGTATCCTAAGGACGATAACTTTGAACTCACTGCGTTTTCTGATTCGGACTATGGAGGATGCAAGATCAATTTTAAATCGACTTAGTGGGTTGTCAATTTTTAGGAAGCCGGCTTGTTTCCTGGCAGTGTAAGAAGTAGACAACGGTCTCAACTACAACCGTAGAGGCAGAATACGTGGCAGCCTCGAGTTGCTGTTCGCAGGTTCTGTGGATACAACAATATCTGCGCGACTATGGTTGGAAGTTTCTTACTACTCCAATTCTTATTGATAACTCTGCTGCAATCAGTATTACCAAGAATCCTGTGCAACATTCTAAAACTAAAAATATAGAGATTCGATATCATTTCATAAGAGATTGTTTTGAAAAGAAACTAATCGATATCGATAAAGTGCACATGGATTTTCAACTAGCAGATTTGTTTACCAAGGCATTTGACAAAACTCGTTTTAAATTTTTACTTGGTTTAAACGGTCTGAAGACACTTGCTGATGTCCTTCAACAAGGATGACTATCTTAACTTGCTTTGTTTATTTTACTTTATTTTTGTTTTTACTTTGTTTATGTTTTGGCTTTTAGGGGTGAAAATTTGAAAAATACAAAAATATTGTGATTTCAGTTTGTAAGGAGAAAAACCAAAAACATTTGAGAATCAGAAAAAGACAAAAATATTTTATATTGTGGCTTTTTTGTTGTTCTAAAAATTTGAAAAAGACAAAATTATTGTGATTTTCATTCGATAAATCAGAAAAGACAAAAAAGACTACGTTTTTATGTATGTAAAGAGAAAATCCAAAAAGATTTTTGCATACGTTCGCTGAAAATTATGTCAATTACTTACATTTGATGAAGATATACGTGTATATGTTTGGTCCTGATGTTTACTCGTAAATGTTCGGGATAGCCATTTACCTGATAATGGAACGTAGTTGGAGCGATTGTTATGTGTTTTTACTTTATTCTTTTGCTGTATATTAGGTCAGTTATTTAAGTTTGTGGAACATGCTTGCATGTTTTGGTCATGTTATCAACTTGTAGATTGATAGGATAGCCATTAATCTATAGGCTGAAAGTGACTGAGGCGATTGAATTTACTATGCTCCTAAAAATTGAGTTTTGAAGAAAAAAGAGAAAATGATAGTACATTGATCATTTGACCCCATATCCAGAAAGAAATAAACATAAAAGATTGAGTGCTTAATTGTATTAGTGCATTGATAGGTCTTAAACAAGCTGTTAGAGTAAAGTATGTGATATAAACATAAAGAAATGCCAAATTGAAATAGGTGTTAATTTCTACCAAAAATCTTGGTAAGGATGGCAGAAATGTGCCTGTCATACTCGAGCCTTATATTTGTTTGATCACCAAAAATAAAATAAAGCAAATAACAAGCGTTAGGATTCTGGACACTGTGAGTCTTTATGCGGCTTAATCATCTGGGTATTCATATGCATGAATATCAATCGCTTTTAGAGCAAACCCAAAGTCATTAAACTTAATCACTATTGTACATTGTACAAACTAAACTACTGACTTGATAAAAATCCGTTGTTAGTCATACATTTGTTCCTCCCTTGCGCGCGTCTCAATACCAGTAAGAAAGGGACCCCAGGGGATACAATGTATGTAAGCCGACACATGGACTCGTGCATACTCACTCACAGTAAAGGAAACTTGATGCATTGCTCAAAAATTTATATAAATTCAAATTTTGATCGGCATTATAATGCTTTAAGTCAAGTTGGGGTGATACGGTAAAAATTAAATTAAGCTTGAACTGAGATTAGAGGCTGATAGTTTCTGATATTCTGTGCTCTAATTGAACAATTAATCATATCAGAAAAACACTTGAAAGTTTGTTATAAGATTTAAGTGGACAACAATATCAATGACCGATTTAACACTAGTCACAATATCGCTAAAATATAAAACTGTGATGGAAAGGCAATTTGGTCAATATGATTCTCTGCTTAAACTCACCAAAAATACAAAAATATGTACTGTTTTTGAAAAATATACAAAAACACAAAAACATTTTATTTTTTAGCTTTATGTTTAATCTTCGGATATTTCACCTGTAAATATTTTGAAACAAAAATGCAAAATACCAAAAACATTTTCCTTTTTCGTTTACATATTATTTAAGGTTTTTAAGTTAAGTGTTTGATCGTAAAACATGTTAAGGTATTACCGTTTACCTAATACAGTAAAAATTATTAAATTATTGATCATCGGGATACGGGTTTACGTTGTCTTATTTAAATATTTTATTTATTTAATTGATTTAGCTATTCAATTTAAAATTAAATAAATCTAGCTCGTTATTTATGAATAACGAATTGGGGTCATTTACAACGAATTACAATTCAATTCATTAACCTAATTCGCTTCTGCCACTCTGTAACGAATGACCTTTAGTTCGTGATACATAACTTAACGAATCAAGCACGAATTACTGCTAATTCATTATAAATTCGTGTCAAGTTTTGACGATTTAACTTTAATTCGTTCGCCACGTGTATAATAACGAATCAACTGATTCGTTTTTCAAATTTGAACGAATCAGATGATTCGTTGTTTGGGAAATTGTGCCAAGTTGTTACTTATAGGGATTCGTGAAACCCATTCGCATTCACTATTCATTTTCTTCCCACTTAAGCAACGAACCTCTGGCCAATTTTTTTAGAAAATCCGATCATCACTATACCTTATTCTAATCCGTGTTTAAGATTCACAAGGTAATAAGGAGTAAAACGTAATGATTTTCATCAGTTTTGATGAACATCTTAAGGGTCAATTAATCAGTTATGTCATCGGGTTTTACTCTATATATATAACTTATAATTTATATGCTTTAATCCATGAATAAGTCACAATGGATTACATTAATCTTGTTTCGCTGTGTTTCCGAGATCCTTGAGATCATTCAGTCGGCCCTACTTCGTTAATCATGTTCTAACTGAATCCAGATTAGAACTTTGACTTTTATTGTTCTTGCTAATTTTGACTTGGACTTCAATTAGTCAAACATTAAGCCTCTTAATGTCCATTCGTTATGTTGTGACGAATTGGAACCAATTCGTGTCCAATTCGTTACAAAGGCCAAACGAATCAGCATTCTCATCATAATTGATAACGAATCAAGATTTAATTCGTTATTCATTCACTCCTGATTCATTATACCTAATTCGCACTATTTATTTGATAACGAATTAGTTAATTCGTCATAACGAATCACCATTTCATTATAATGAATCAGACTAGTTAACGAATGACAACTTTAAATTATTATAAAAATAAAGTTTATAAATTATTACAATATTAATCTTTTAATTTAGTTTAATATTATGTATTATTCATTTTTACTAATTATCGGGTTTATTTATTATCAGTTATGGCTGACAATATGGATTAGGATCCTCCTGCTTCTGAGCCACAACAATAACAACAGAACAAGATCTTCCGTTGCTCCCGCACGACAAACATTTGTGCTTTTGTCGGTACAAATTTTGCTGATGAGAATATATTTGGAGACATGCTAGCTTTCTTGAGGCGATCTTGTATACATTATGCTATTACTGCCATACCAACAGTACATTTCAGTATTATTCGTCCTTTTTGGAACTCAGCACATTACATCGAGTAAGAGAATCACATAGTTGCTGAAGTTCAAGGAAAACCTATCACAATTACTCATGGTGTGATTCGTCGGGTTCTGCAGTTTGGGATAACATGGATAATTCATGTGAATTTGACAAAGGGTTGATTAGGGGACTATTTAATCGTGTGTTTTATTCTGGCGATCTGGAAAAGTCTATGTATAACAAGGCCTACTTGTGTCCAACATACAAGTATCTACTTCATGTGTTAATACATTGCCTTGGTGGACGGAAGGGCGACTTTGATGAGTGCCGCATCATGTTGCAATCGATGTTTGTTGCATTGATTCTAAACAAGCCTTTCAACTTTTCTGAGATGCTCTTTTATCATCTAAAGGAGAATTGTCTTGTGGTGAATCGACACAAGAAATTCTTGATGTATCCTCGATTTATTCAGCTTATTGTCCAAGATTTGATTTCAGACTTGGTGATTGATCAGACCATTTGGAATGATGTGTTTCCACTGGAACATATGTCAGCTGATACTGTAAGAAGAATGAAGACTTACAGGCAGGATCCACATCCAAGAACAAAGAGATTGATTGGTCATCTAGTTGATTCAGATTATGTATGTCCTTCTAATGATCGCTGGATCCATGACGATTCGGATTCCGAGCGTGAAGAGGGTCCAGGTGGGAACGATGGTGATGATGGAGATGATAATGATGGTGCTGATGGTGGTGATCCGGGTCAATGAAAAGCTGAGGTTGAGGCAGCTGCTGCTCAACGTAAAAGAAAAGGAAAGGAGGTGGCCAGCGGTGGGCTATCTAAACGTCGTGTGACAGCTGGAGCTGGTGTTTCATTTGGAGTTCAGCCTCCAAGGTCGTTTACTACACATAGACCGGCGGTGCCGCTTACTACTAGCACCCCGGAAGTTACATTGATAATGACAATGGTTCATGATCAAAGACTTGGTATGATTCCACATTCGGTATTATCTGATATACCAAGACCTCTTGCTAGTGCTTCGGTGGTTCCTCCAACACCGACGATGAGGCCTAACCAACCTCTGGATGTTACATTTTTGAGGATTACACATCCTCAGGGTCCTATCCAGGTGGTGCATCCATCCATTCATACTATGTCGGCAACTCATCAAACTGATATGCTTTTGAGCTTGATTCATCTTTATAAAAATCAATGGCTGCTGACCTTCAGGCTCAAAAGCGTATGCTGGAAAATCAAAGAAGGTTGATGAGTTATGTTTCTTTCTTCCAAAAGGAGACTCGAGCCCTTCGTGAGATTGTTACGTCTCAGGGGGTGAAGATAAAAGAACAAGAGGATCTGATTCTGCAGCTTACATGTAAAGAAGATGCGTTAAAGAAGCTCAGGAATGATGATGAAGATCCATATGAGTCGGGTGCAGGGGGAAGTGAGCCGAAACAAGCTCACGGCTCATCCTCCGGTGCTGGTACTAGTGGATATGTTGGTGATTTGGGAAAACAGTTAGTCGTTTATCAGGACTCGACTAATGCAAAACCAATTGAGTCAATAAAGGCTAATACTATTATATTTATTGATGGTACGTGGGTGGTTAGAAGCATTGTGAATGCTGATGAGATTGATGTGGGAGAGTTTGTCGATCGGTCCTTAACACGAGAGCAGATTTCTATTTTGCTGGGTCTTAATAACGAAGAACTGATGTGTTAGAGGTTGAAGAAGATGTTGAAGTGATAAACGATGAAGAAGTCTTATTTGATACGACGATTCCGATTAACACGTCGTTTATTTATGAAGATGAGGAGGTTAAGATTGATGACGTGACGGCTGAGGAATACCATGATCTGTTTTAGAGAACAAATGTTGATCAGGGTACTTCTGTATTTACTGAAGAAAATGTTAAAGCAGCCGAAGATCACTTGGAGAAAGTATCAAAGGGTAAAAGTATTGACACAAGATTCAACTTGAAGCCTAATCCGACTGTTGCTGATATCAAAGGATAGTTTGCTTGTCGAAACAAGAGAACTCAGAATATTATAGATGGATACAGATATGTTGATGAAGAACGAAAGCAGGAAGCCATTGCACGCTCTAAAGCCAATCAGATGACTTCTTTCAAAGCCGTGTCAAAAGTTCGAGGTGATATTATTTCATGGCATTTCGATTCTGATTTAAAAGTTTGTATCATCAAATGGGAGAACGGCGTTCAGTACTACGAAAACATTACTGACGTTCTCTCATTATCGCGTTGGGATGTACGAACCCTCGTGTGTCGACCTTTCATCAACCGTGGGGGAAATAGTCAAGCATAATGGTTTCATCAACATTTGCTTTTCGAGGTCAATCACGGGTTTAAATTCTTTAAGCCTCAGATTCCAATCCATAAACGTATTGACGAGATAGATCTAATAATGGGTTGGAGGAAGCTCGTGCTTAAAGTTAAACCGCCAAAGACCATGAAGACTGTACCAGTCAAGACAATTAATCAACATATTTATTTATCGTTCAACCGTTGTATTATGATAACCGTACTGGCGAGGCCGTTGTTGTTTTGGGAAAGGGTTTAAAGACCGAGCTGAATAAGATTATTGACTCGATGTGGCTCGTGAACTTGACTGAGACTGACAATGACATGTTTTCAAGAATAATATATTGATCGAGCGCCGTGAAGACTATGACCGAGCGATGCAGATTCAACGTGTCATGAGTTCGGCATTCATAGCTATCGGGACTGGCAGATGAAGCGCTTCAAGTAATTTAAATACAAAGAGCTCAAGACGAGGGGGTATCTGTTAGTGCACGGTTTTGCGTCTCGAGTCTTTGTAGTTATTATCTATGTATTTATGTTTATTATATGAAAAAGATATTTATGATATTAAGTTAGTTCGTTATATTTAAGATAGTTCGTTAAGGATGTTTAACGAACTAGTTAGCTTACTTAATGTATTACCCATTCGTTAAGGATGTTTAACGAATGAGAGTTTAGTTCGTTATGTATGTTCCCATTCGTCATGGAATGTCGACGAATGGGGCATAACGAATCAAGTGGTTCTTTGTGTTTCTTATTTCGTGTCTGTAATGTAACGAAGTGGATATTGATTCATTATGGCTTGTGTAACGAATCAGATCCATCTTCTATATATAGAGGCTGAACCTCTGTTAATTAAAGTTTTGGCATTAACGTAACATCACTTTGTCCGTTTTCTTTCTCGTTCCAAACTTCATATAATCTATACATAATATACCTAATACAACTAATATAATATATATATCAACCTAATTAAGAGTAATTAATGAACTAGATCCGGTTAATAGTATTAACGTATCTTAGATCTGAATCATTATAATCAGATCTGAGGCTCTAACAAATGCATTTGTCATCAAGCTTGAACTCCCTTGTAGGTAAACTATTACATGCTCACCCTTAACAAGTTTGTTCATGTTCTTTAAGTCAAACGAGCTTAAACTAAAAACTAAGATGTGACCTAATCAGATAGCCCTAACATAAAAATGAAATTTAATCATCAGTGACATAGGGTTTAGCACGAAATCAATTAAAAGAAAACTAACATGCGTAGCCTAATTAGCAAACCCTAACATTAATCTGAAGTTAAATCATTAGTGTCACACCCGACCAAAGGCGGCAGAACATGCCGAGATGCAACGGATTGCTCAAGAACGCGATGAAACTATTAAAGTGACAATATTTACTCAACTTTTTTATTATATTCAATAATCACAAATACAACTTGTTCACAATAAAATACAAACAATTACGTCAACACAACATTCGTTAAAGTATCCTAAAGGTATGATCTAAGTGATGAGTCTTCAATCTTCACAAGCAATCAAATAGTAAACCTGTAGCATGCATAAAAATATATTTGATCAACAGGAATGTTGGTGAGCAATACACTAGTTTTGACGTATGTATATAACGAGGCAAAAATCACAATTCATATGTGTAAATAGAATAATGCAACAACCATTGTAAATGTAAAGCAAATAATTATGGCTCCTTTCTATTTGGTACCAACCAAAATACTCGGAGAATGAGGATCCTTTCTAATCGGTAACAACTCACACACTCGGATAATGAGGCCCTATTCTACCAACACAAGGCTAAACTAGTTAGGGGAGCGTATGATCCTACTTATTGTGTTCCAACAACAACATAAAAATAAACACTCATGCACATAATCAAATTGAGGCATAAACAAAGATCGACCATTTATTCGTACAAACACATAATGTTGAATTGTGGATTTGATAATGAGATCATAAAACAAGTAAGTTTAATTATGGTACGCATGCCACCACCAAAAGTATAAAAGCGTAAAAAGGGGGAGTGTGATTACTCACATGAAATAAATAACTTGAAGGGTTGTTTGTGATACACCGGGATAATAAGTTCAACGAGCTAGGTCAAGGTTAAAAGGGTTTCGGTTTAGAAGATAGTGTTGAAAGACTTAAAGTAAAATAAAATGACAAGTAAAAATAAATAATTAAAGTTTGAGGGTTAAAGTGTAAATACATAAGAAATTAAAGTAATGGTTTTTGAAAAGTAAGTTTGCTTGAAATCGGGTCTCGGTATTCTATTCATTAGTATTACTTAAGCTTTGTTAAGTAAATATATAGGGTATAGTTGCGATAATGCAAGACCCTTTGTTAAATAGATACTAAAACGAGATTTTTATGAGTGTTCGGTTTAGTTGGTTTGGTCTTGATAAATTGTCAAACCCGAACCCGACATTTCCAAAGTGATACATGTCATGAGATAACTCAATAAAATTTAAAAGAAACTTAACTAAGTGTGTAGTTCTATTAGCAAGAACCTCAACGTCCGTTAAGCGAGTGTTTGGCTTTGTCGGTCCAACCTTGTTATAAGATCAAGTTGGATCCGACATACCAAGTATTTTGAGAAAACAATTAAAGTTAGTTTTTTAATATAGTTTTAAAGAAAGATGAGATTCGGTGGCCCAAAACACATCTAGTGTGTCTTAAGCGGATGAACCCGGTTTAGTTAGGTCTTGGTTCGATCCTTGACTTGGTATAAGACCGAGGATGGTTGCCACATACCCAATACCATAAAACTTATTAAAATGAACTTAGAAATTATAATACACAAATCTTACTTGTAACATATTAGTAAATCATTTTAAATATAAAGCATTTAAAAAAGAGTTCGGTTTTGGTTCGGCTCTTGACTCGGAATGAAACCGAAAATGGTGGCCACATATCCAATATCATAGAACTCATTAAAATAAACTTAAAAATAATAATACTCAAATCTTTCATACAATATGTTAACAATAAAGTATTAAACAAAAGTTCGGTTTTGTTTCGGCTCTTGACTCGGGATGAAACTGAAAATGGTGGCTGCATACCCAATACCATGGAACTATTAAAAATATGATTTGGAAACTAAAAGTAAGTAAGAACTAAACAATATTAACAAGTATAAACAAAATTAAAGCATAACTTAAAGTATTTATCAAGGACTATAATAGTCCTCCATGTAGCCTTGCCTTGTAGTACGACACTTCAACCGACCGTGACCGGAGAAGTGAAAGCCGAAGGAAATAAGGGGTGTATATTATATATATACATATACATATACATATATATATATGTTGCAACATCAAGCTTAAGTAACAAGAATTATATAGAAAACAAGGATTAGTATTAGTTTGACCTTGAAGAGTCAAACTATAAGAACAAGATAATGGATACTTGGATCTTAGATTGAGAGAAAATTTGGAGAAGAAAGAGCAACCAAAATGGTGCATGGGACATTGCTTTTTTAGTGATAGAAGTATGGTTTATTCATATGGGTTAAAATTGTATGTGATTGGTTAAAATGGTCAAACAAGCTTTTGATAATTGACAATAATAGTCCCTAAAGTTTGTTTTAAGTCGTTGATCATCATAAAGAGGTGTTTTAACGTACCAAAAAGGATGTTTTCTTGGCCCGGCATTTGTGAAACATAAACTAACATAAAATCCAACATTTTATTAATAACGACGAATCAAAAGATCAAAACGGGTCGGGGTTTTGACACAAATACAAATGCAAGTTAAATCGAAAATGACGAATGTCACAGTCTTCCGTACTTAAGAAAATTTCGTCCCAAATTTGAAATAGACTTAAGGAAAAGAGGTAATTACTAACGAATGTTGTTTTTAGTAAAGCAATTGTAAGAAAAATTTTAAGCAAAAAGAATAACGTCAAATCCGTGCATGACTCGAAAAAAAAATGCCACAATTGAGAAACATAATAAAGGCACTTATATATAGGATGTACCAGCGGCGTATCCACCATGCCTTTATCATCTTGCATTTATACCATTTTTCTGCTATCATTCTCGGGACTGAGTTATCGCATACAAGCGTACTTACAATGGCTTCCATGCGAGGATGTTGATAATTAAGTGTGCACCCATAATTATTTAGATCGTCGTATGGTCCACATGGTTCGTTCCATTGTGTGGTTTCAAGACATATTTATTTGGAAATCTTAAATATTAGAAACGTACACAGAATCTATTGAATTTTACCAATATTGACATCCCAATACTAGCGGTTGGAAATTTTTGAGGTTGGCTTTTAAATAAGTAGGAGAAATGGGATAAATAATTGAAATAACTAAAATCTTAAGATATAAACCAAGGCGAAAATAACAATTCGGTTTAAATAAGTAAACACGATCAAATAAATAAAAAAATTAAGGTAAACAATATGAAATGAGATTTGAAGTCAAAAGTCATCAAGATAAATGTCAATGTCTATAAATTGAGGTACTAAATAAAATCGATAAATGAAACCTGATAATAAGTGTTTTGGTCAAAAATCTAACAAGGATAATGTAACCAAATTCGTTTGGTGAGGTTTAGCGCTAATTTGATGATAACAATAATGAAACGATTACAAGCACAAACACGAGGATTTGTTATGAGGAAAAGCCCTTAATCTTGTTCAGATCGCCGGCACAAAGACCCCGGGTAATGACAAATCGTCTATCACCTCTTTATTAATCAAAAAATCGGGTTACAAAGGTGGAGATTACGATCGGTATTAAAATATTTCTAAGTGTGAGTGATGTGCTAAAGAGAGTTCTCAGAGATGCTAAAATGTGTGAGACTACAAGTGTGTAACCTAGCTGATCAATAATATCGTTTATAAAGAAAATAAAATCTAACTAAATTTCCTATAAAACCTCCACTCTTCTACTAGCTCCTTCAACGTCTTTTGATCACGCGCTAGATGCGTCCAGTAGTGAGAAATAACGTGGACTTGGTCACAGAGCCGTTATACCTATTGATCACAACACCACTCAAACACAATCGTTAGTAGATAAGAAATACCGAGGATCCTTAATCCTGCGTAACCTGGAATATATCTCAAGGATAAATGATCCAGAATTCACTCAAGGATAGAGAATCCTTAGCATAAATTATATACCCTAACAATTGCCCCCTAAATGGCGGGTGTTTATGCAATACATCTGTCATTTTGAAATTTGAAATCCCTGCAAAAGATAAACGATTAGACGTGTGTTAGAGGCAGTTATTATCAATAAACTCATGGTTATCCGCCACCTATATATGTGATCATCTTTAACCCTTTTATAAACACATAATCCAGCATCCATTCAGGTATCCTTCTTTCTTTTCTTTTCATTTTCTTTTTATCAATTATGTCTACTGTTTCTGTCTCTTCTTCTTCTTCCGGCCACTCAGACCCCTACGAACTCCATCCGCGAGGTATCCTTGAGACCCCGTCCATTGAGATCTGTAAGTTCACCGATCCAGAAATTGACAACATTCAACCACTCTTTCCTGCCAACAAAATTTTTCGACCCTTTGACTCCACAACTCGCAGCGATTGTGTGTCGAAGAACTAGTTTTCTTTCCGGCACAACCATTTCTAATAGGCTTCAGATTCCCATTTCCCGATTTTACCCAATGGTTTTTCACCTTGACTAGAATTAGTTACATCCAGGCCATGCCCATGTTATGGAGAGTTCTTCGTGCTCTAGAAAGGATAGTCGAGGAAGAAGGCGTCGAATTTGGCTTGTCAGAACTAGCGTACCTGTTGACCTTGGTTACTCACGGTTCCATGCGCTTTGTTTTTAATTCGAAACCTCGTCAAGTAATCCCCATCTCCAAGGTTACCCAGAATGATACACTCTGGAAGAACCAATTTTTCTTCGTAAAAAGACATTCGATTCCGGGTGGATCTGATCTACCCAAAAGGTGGACACGGAAGGGTAGGATCTAGGATCCTTAGGTAATAGTGGTAGAATTCTTGATCCTTTTACTAATACTTTATTTTTCTTGTACAGTTGATAACTTTGCCTTGTTAGCTGAACTTCCTGGAGTTGAAGAGAAGGTCAAGAAATTCCTTGCCCTGGATCCTAAAATCAGAACCTTTCAAGCCAAGTTCGTAGAAGCTTTTCAGGAATCAAACTCAGAGTCAAACATATCAAGTAAGTATCTTTATATTAAAGTTTAATATAGACTAAAAATTATTGAAAACTTATCTATGAATCCTTGTTTATAGGCGCCCAAAAGTGCGGCAAATCTGCATCCATGTTCTCCCTCGAAGACATTGACTGCATGTTCGTGAAAAAAGGGACTCCAAAGTGCACTCCAATGCACGAGCCACGTCCAGTCACGACCCGAGCCAAGTCAGGAGCCAAAAGGAAGAAAAGCTCGGAACCCGAGAACCCCTTTGAAACTGAGAAAAAGCTTCTCGAGATGCTCACTGCTGTAAGGATCCTTTATCCTGCTAGCCTTTATCGATATATCAAGTATCCTTCTAATCTCGTTTTCCTGTATAGGTCGTTAACTCTGCTCGAGGCCACCATGAAAATATTGTCGGAGAATACGAGGAGACTCTTGCTGGGATGAGTCCATAGCCACTGCGAAGGATAAGACACTCGCAAAGATGACCAAGGAGAAGAAGCAAGTCGAGGATCATGCAACCACAATTGCTGTTCAGAAGCAGGACGAGATAACCTGTGCTACCAACGAGGCAAAGATCTAGGTGGCCAAATCAGTTCTTCAGGCCAGGATCAAATTGGTGAGTGAAGCTAACGATCCGGCTTTTGACAGATCCTCGTGGGACATAGCATAGTGGAAACAATCTTTGGCAGATTTGGGCGGAGGCGAGGATGAAGAGGATGCTGAAGCAGCTGATGGAAACGGAGCTAGAGCGAGTGGGTCAAAGTATGTGAGTGAAATGGACGAGGGGAAGAAAGCAGCAGCTGGTGAAGAAGCTGCTTAAACGGGCGATGAAGGATAATGAAGACAAGGCCAGAGCCAGTTTTTTTTATTTTGTTTGGTTGTGTTTTGAAGGATATTTGGTAATGGTATGTAATGGATAATAGTAACTAGGATGAAGGATCCCTGATCCATAAGACAATTTTCAGGGGTAGCAAAGGTGGATGGATCCTTTGTTTGTGGGAATGAAGCCTTTGACGCCCCTGTCTTTATTTTCCTGCACTCTTTCAGCAGTTAGTATCACTTGCTTAACTCGGGTGGATGGTCCATCTTTTGAATGGTGAAATTCGGGTTAAGATTTTTAGGTAAGTCCAAGTGACATAATAATAATTTAAATCTTTTGACTACTTATGTGTTGTTATTTGTTATTCTCAAAGTAAGTTTAATATAGTCTTAGCTTTATTGAAAGTTCTAAGAAATATTCTTAAGTAAAAAGCTTTAAGGACATAATATTCTTGTAAAAACATATTAAGGATCTTGGATCCTTTCATAAAAGAACTTATAAAGATTTAAACCAAGTAAATGTAAATTAACAAGTAGAAGTCATAGCATAAGATCTAATTAGACCTAGGTCACCATATGTGTTGATTCTTCTGCAACAAATGAGTTAAGGATCCCGAATCCATAAGTATTGATCCTTCTCTGATCCTTGCAATTTGAACTTATGACACCTGATGCAAACAACTTATGATATTAATCGGAGTTAAACCCATCAAACTGGGGATAAGCCCAAGTAACTTGGGAGAAGCCCAAATAACTGTGGACAAGCCCAAATAAACTGGGGACAAGCCCAAATAAGCTGGGGACAAGCCCAAGTAAACTGGGGACAAGCCCAAGTAAACTGGGGACAAGCCCAAATAAACCGGGGACAAGCCCAAATAAACTGGGGACAAGCCCAAAAAACTGGGGGCAAGCCCAAATAACCTGGGGACAAGCCCATACATATGGATGTTAAACTGGGGACTCGTCCAAACCGGGATTTAGCCCAAACGTAAGTGACGTGAAAATGCCAAAACCTTCGCTAGCATGAAAATGCTAAAAACCTTTGTCTTGAGATAACATGAAAATGTTATAAACCGATGGTATGGTACGCCTACCATAAATCGTAGGATCCTCCATATAGCCGAAGACAACGAAATTATCAGCCACTAAACGTGTACTGGTCCCGCTGCCCCGGACTATACGTTGGATAACGTGCGCTCCAGGCGAGAGTGTAGAAACTCTAATTTATAAGAAAGGTGAAAACTTTTAAACCTTGGAAGATATGACCATCGGGGGTCATACCTTTATCGTGGGCTAGGCCAAAGGAAATAGTAGTGTACATTAAGTGTGAGGGAGAGGTGGCCAACCTCTTAGTCATTGAACCCTTTATAGAAATCTGCATTGTTACTTAAAGCTTGGAAAAAACAAACATTAAAAATATATTATCCTTAAATCAATAAGAATCTGAAAGGGATAAGTAATCAGATAGATATTACCAGTTTTAGGATCCTTGATCCTTTAAGGATACTCGATCCTCTGAGGATACTTGATCCTGATAAAAAAAAAGTACTTCTTGAGATAGATAGCATTCCATGCTCTTGGTAACCTGTTGCCTTCCATAGTGAGCAAATGATATGCCCCCTGTCCTGCCTCCGACTCGATCAGATAAGGACCTTCCCATTTAGGTGCTTGCTTTCCATCTGCCGGATTGGTTGTATTTTTTAAGGCTTTCCTCAAGACCAGATCTCTTTCTTGAAATCTTCTTATCCTTATACTCTTGCTGTATGCCCCAGCAACCCTTTGTTGATATGCCGCCATTCTGATTTTGGCTAGATCTCTCAGCTCTTCAAAAGTGTCCAAGTATCCGAGAAGGATTTCATTATTGGCTTCAGGATCACGGATGCTTGTTCTGGCTGTAGGAATCACCATCTCTGTAGGGATTACAGCCTCTGAGCCAAACACCAATGCAAGAAAGGTGTTTGACTTGTTGCATTCTTGGGTGTTGTCCTATCATCCCAAAGAACATATGGTAGCTTTTCGGCCCACTTGCCTTTCTTGAATCCTAGTTTCTTCTTCAAGTTGTTGATGATAATCTTGTTACTTGACTCTGCCTGGCCATTATCTTAAGGATGAACTGGTGTGGAGGTAATCATCTTGATGCCCCAACTGTCACAAAAGTTAGTGGTTCTTTTCCCGATAACTGGGAACATTGTCACAAATAATTTCTGAAGGGATATCAAATCTAGTAATAATATTTATTTTAATGAAAGATATCACCTCTTTTTCGCGAACTTGTACAAAAGCTTCTGCTTCCATCCACTTTGAAATGTAATCAGTCATTGCAAGCATGAATACTTTTCCAAATGGTGCTTTTGGTAGCTTACCCACGATATTCATGCCCCACTTCATGAAAGGCCATCATGAGGATATAGGATACATAGGTTCTGCTGGTTGGTGTAGGATTTTTCCTTGTCTTTGGCAAGCATCACACTTCTTTGAGTATTCCAATGCACCCTTATTCATTGTTGGCCAGAAGTATCCAGTCCTATGTATCCTGGAGAATAATGCTCTCCCCCCCTGTGTGGTTGCGGAAATCTCCTTCGTGGAAGTCTTTGAATATCTCTTGTATTTTAGGATCCTCGACGCATCTCAAATAGGGACCTGCAAGAGATTTTCTATATACAATATCTTGTAAAATAATGAATTGTGATACCTTCAACTTGAAAGCTTTAGGGTTTTCCCCCGTAGGAATTTCTCCATCTTGGAGGAATTTCTTGATTGGAAGGATCCAAGATCCTGCTTTTGGGGAAGATGAAGGATTCTTAAGTTCTTCTGTGCAATCCACTGTTACCTCCATAGCTTTCTGTTCTCCAATTTTCGGAGACAGTATATGAATGATAGGTATCTTTACATCATCCGGGATTTTTAATGATGATGCTAAGTTTGCTAAGGCATTTGCCAAGGCATTTTCTTCTCTTGGTACCTGGATGATACTAAACAACTCGAAGGATTTCGTTAATTCCTTCACAATTTCTAAATATTTGACAATTTTCTCACCTTTTATAGTATATGAACCGTTAAAGTGGTTAGTTATAAGTAAAGAATCTATATAAACTTGAAGATACATGATCCTCATTTGTTTGGCTAAAAGTAATCATGCGATAAGTGCTTCGTATTCTGCCTCATTGTTGGAGGCTTGGAACGCACATGCAATGGACTGGGTATTATGTCCCTCTGTGGCGATTTCGGTACGATACCCAATCCTGTTCCTCTTACGTTGGATGCTCCATCAGTAAAGAGGATCCAAGGATCCTTGGTTTCTTCCAGTTGCTGAACTTCCAAATCAGCTTCCTCTTGCATGTCACTACTGAAATCAACCATAAAGTTTGCAAGCGCTTGTGACTTATTGGCTGTTTTGGGCTCATACTGAATATCATATGCACTTAGTTTCACAGCCCATTTAATCATTCTCCCTGACAATTCTGGTTTTCTAAGCACATTCTTAACAGGATAATTAGTTCTTATAATAATAGTATGTGTTTCAAAATAGTGTCTCAACTTGGTTGAGGCCATAATCAAAGCAAGAATTAATTTTTCAAGGTGAGAATACCTGACATCTGCATCTAAGAGGCTTTTACTTACATAGTATACCGGGTGCTGTTGTCCTTCTTGATCCTTGGCCAGAACAGTACTGACTGCATTACCTGACACAGCTAAGTACAGAGTCAGCGACTCACATCTATTGGCTTCATCAAAGCAGGCACTGAGGATAGATAATCCTTAAGAGCCTTTAGTGCATCCTCATGCCGTTGAGTCCATTATAACCTTTTATTTTTCCTCAAGATATTATAGAAGTCTTTGCACTTCTCTAAGGATCTGGAAATAAATCTGTTGAGAGCAGCTATTCTTCCCGTCAGTCTTTGGGCATCTTTAGCATTCACATGAGACTTTAAATTAATGATGGCTTCTATCTGCTCGGAGCTCGCTTCTATCCCCCTTTTGGTCACCATGTTGCCTATAAACTTCCCAGCCTTAACACCAAAATGGCATTTTGACGGGTTCAGCTTCATATTGTACAGATCCAGGATATTGAATGCTTCTTCAAGATCTCTGAGGTGATCCTCATCTCTCTTCGACTTCACTACCATGTCATCTATGTAGACTTCCAAAGTTTTGCCTAGCTGATCCTTGAACATCATGTTGACCAGTCTTTGATATGTTGCCCCTGCATTTCTTAGTCCGAACGGCATAGAAATAGAGCAGTATATGCCGGTAGGAGTCATGAATGTTGTATCCTCCTGATCAGATGGTTCCATCTGAATTTGTTGAACTCCATAGGAAGCATCCATCAAGGTAAGCATCTCATGTCCTGCCGTTGCATCCACCATGGAGTCTATATGTGGTAATGGGAAAGGATCCTTAGGGCATGCCTTGTTTAAATCGGTGAAATCGACACACACCCTCTACTTTCCATTCTTTTTAGAAACAACAACCACATTAGCCAACCATTGAGGATACTTAACCTCTCTGATCATACCAGCTGATGTGGTGCTACGCATGCTAGTAATATAATGGATTAGATATTTAGCTTTGGTATATGTAGGCAAGTGTACCTATCGTATATGTAGAATAGTATAGGTAAGAACCAAGTATCGATCCGTGGACACAAATGTTTCTGATAATGAATCTTTGTTTTAGTTTAATCGGAGAGTTTAATCATATAGAGGTTAATTTTTAAACTTTTATAAAATAGAAGTGTATAATATATAGGTTACAAGAATAGAAATACTAAATAAGTGGTTCAACTATATGAAGGTTTACCATCTATTATCAAGAATCCACTCCATTATTTCTTGATTATTAATAGTTAAACATGTGATAAACTTGTCCTAATAATATTTGATAGAATAGTCCTTCATTTCTAAGTGATAATATTCTATGACATAAAAGAAAGTAACATGCGCATTCTAAATTCCATCCTTTCCTAATGCCATGTTACCACGAGAATGTCAATTTAAGTAGACAAGCAGTTTGGTATTGTAGAACGATTAGGATTGACTTCAATTTCTCAAATACCAATCCTAACAACTTCGAGTGATTGTAGTTAACTCACACAACCTCCCCTTGGTTGATTAGATTAGTTTATAATTACACATTCCATTGACATATGATTTCTTTAACTAGCATAATAACCTAAGCAATCGTGTTAACAATGTTATTTTAGAATTATCAAAACTAGAGATATAGATCATAGCTTATATCTCATCATTTCTAAGTACAACATAAGGATCCATATTTTATCTTGAATAAAGTACAAAAGTATTCTTTTTACCATTTCTAGTTTCCAAAAACATGAATTACCATGAATGATATTAAATCATCAACCTTGATGTATTGGATTAAAGTGATAAAAACATTTCTTCTTCAATGGATAATTGCAAAATAACCATGTACTATACCAAACTAAACCCCATGTTTCATGTAATCATCAAGTAAAAAAAAACTTCTTCATAGATTATAGATGGTAATAGGAGTTTAGCTCATAATGATCATTGTTATGAACATAAGAGATGATGATAACAAACAGATAATTAAACTTAGAACAATCTAACCAAATGTGGATGAATCTCCTCTCTTAATGATGGTTTATGATGGTGTTGATGATGATGGATGATGATGATTAGGGCTGTCACTTTACCCAAAACCCGACCCGAAAAAACCTGTACCCGAACCCGAACTAACCCGACTCGAAGAACTCGAACCCGAGAAAAGACTAACCCGAACCCGAACCGAAGTAATTCGGGTTGGTTCTCGGGTTTGATTTAGAAGATTTGGGTCAACCCGAATAAACTTTTTGTTTTGAAATTAAATATATTTGTATGTATAATAGGTTAAGTCTTAGTCACTAAAGGTTATCAGAATCTGGCTCTAATCGACTGTTGTCATTCTAACTATTATGGATCGATTGCTTATTAAAAATTTATGAATTCCATTTATTACTAATAGCAACCATAATCGAACAACCAAATCACGACCGATTGAATACGGTTATGGTTCGAGTAAGTTTTACTCTTCTTTTGAATTGTTTATCAAGTTAGGATAATTTATTATTTGATTATATGTGTTATAAGCAAAGAAGAATGTTTTGTTTTAATTTTAGCATTATAGTTTTTAAAAAAAAATTGGTTTTGTGGATACACGAAACCTGATTAACCCGACCCGAAAAAACCCAAACCCGAATTACCCGAACCCGAAAAACCCGTGAGAGATTTGGGTCGGGTTTCGGGTCAAGATTTAAAACTTTGAAACCCGAATAACCCGACCCGAAAAACCCGAAACCCGAAAAACAAACCCGAAGAACACCCCTAATTATGATAACCTCCAAGCCTTCAAACTCCTCACAAGATCTTCAATATGAGTGTAATGTGGGTGTTTTATAAGTGAAAACCGTTTCATGTTGTCAGATCGTACATGATGACTCACCACGGGGGTGTGCTTTTGGAGGCACGCCCCCGTGCTTTTATTGACATGTGCTTCAAGTTTTTTTTTGTCTTCATCTGAAGGTGATCACGGCCCCGTGCTTTAGAAAGCACGGCCCCGTGCTTTCGTTGACATGTGCTTAAATTCCTGTATATTTTTGTCTTTTCTTGTGTTCAGAAACATAGGGGCGTGTTTCTTGAGGCATGGGGGCGTGTTTCTTGTTTTTCTTGTGTTTTCTTCCGTTTTTCTTCGTATTGCAGTTTTTAGAGATTATTTGATGCTTAAAAGATGTATAATTTTATATACATCAAGCATCCCCACACTTGAACCTCGCTTGTCCTCAAGCAGGCTACTTATAAATATTCTCTAAAAATAACAAGTTAGGACCATAGCTTAAACATCCCCAAAATATTTCCAAGAAAATGGGAACAAAATAATCAACCTTAAATCATCGGAATATATGTAGTGATATATATTAAAAAAAGATGATTTGTTTTCATGAGCTTCTGTTTATGCAAAACGTCACGTTCTCACAATGTTCTCTCACACTCGGTTTATATATAATACGTGATGTATGTATGTGAACATTCTTAGTCAAAATGCAACCTGTGAAAAATAAGCTTGTAACAATTTCAGATCTCTACCTTTGCGAAGGGTTGTATAGATTAGAAGGTAATATGGGTTGGTTTTATTTGTGTAGGGATTTTTTTTTTTTTTTTGGTTCAAGGGTTTAGGTTAATGAGGATGGGAATGGTAAATACAACTTCTGTTGGTTCTTGGGAATCTCGAGATGTCTTCGATGTTTAGCTTTTTGTTTCCCGGATAAAATATTTTTTTTAATACAAACCTAGTGACTCTTTTAAGGTCAGATCATCAAGACCGGTGTTGTCGAGGATGTGGATAAGTTCTTCCTCAATCCTGTTCTGAACATAACACCCAACTCTAATGGATCATTCGGCTTTGAGCCTAATAGCCCCCACCCTCATTAGTTCGGTATATTCATGCTGAGACTGAGTTTGACTTTTTCTACATCTTCCTTCGTGAGACCAGTTTCCGCAACCTAAGCATCGTTCGTATCATTTTGCTCGTCTTTTCATTGTGTTTTTGAAAACTCCACAAAATGGTGGCCTTTGTTCGTGTTCGCGCCACTTTTTACTCACCTCATTGCTAAAGAGAAAGACTCTCTCCCTAAGTTCTGGAGGCAACCTAGGTTTTGTGAAATGTATGCAGCAAAGGAAATTGAAATCGAAAAAATGCATTTCCAGTTCTTTAGGGTCTACTGGTAAAACACCAGTGTTGTATTTTACCGGTGATAATGATAAAGTGGTATGGTAAGGTTTTGAGGTTTTTGGGTATTGTAATTTTGGAGAATGGTTTGAGGTGTTGAAGTGAAAGATATTATCTTCTTCCTTATACAATGCGTCGTGTCGTCTTGAAATGAATAGTTGCAAGAAGTTCTAAATCACACGAAACATATGACTCACTCAAATCTTCTGGAAAAATATTTGTATGGCATGAGATTTATCTCACAGTAACGGAGGAATTAGGTATAAACGCCATATTTTGCATAAATTTGTTCTTTATATTAAAAACTTTCTTTTTTACTTTTTCACTTTTTTGTTATAGTAGATTTGTAGTTGGTTATTTGCAAAAGCGCTTATTGGATTTTCTTTTGGTTTTGTTATAAAAATAGTCGTTTGCTACAAAAATTTTGTTTATTAGAGAATTTTTGTAATTAATTGAGCAAGCAATTGGTCAAGTAATTCCCCTCGTCAGACTTGAATCTCACATTGTCCTCAATGTGAAATGATTCATAAAAAGATTAAAATTCTAATTAGGTATGGTAGGTTAAAATGGAGAGGTACTTCCCGACGATTTAACGAAATTTCGACAGAGCGTCCCCTGTTTTTAGTCTGTTTTGTATCTGTATAATAGAAATCTGCAAACAACCACAAACAACCAAGCATAATTTTTCTGAAAATTGGGTATGGAATCATCCATTCCCTGCCCATACGGGCTAGATAAGTACCTAACATAGTGTCTTGGCACCCACGACCATAAAAGTATCCAACTAAACAAACAAGTAAACAAACGACAAAATGTAAATTATTTATACAAGCATAATAATAATGTCATGAAAATACTACCAACCCATCCATGCCCATACCCGGCCTACCATTGTCGCTGATCGTCAGTTACCCGTGTCCAGGTTAAATGGTCCCCACTGCATGTCCATGCGATATCCTAGACGGACAATCTCTCACCTCGTGTCTGCATACTCAACCCATTCAAATCAGTTGCCTATGTCAGGGTCAAATGGTCCCCTCTGTGCATCGAAGGCAGCCATCTGTTCTGTGATTCTTCCAAATGAGGCAGTAGTATTTGCTGAGAACTGATCAATTATGACGTATAGGCCCTCAAATGAATATCGGCTATCACGTGACAAGCTGGGGCCAACCACTGATGAAGATGGGCCTCCCTGCTGATAGTAGGTGCGGCGGCGGTACTGTCTGGGCGGTGATCCTCCTCCCCTTTTTGGTACGTCCTGGATCATCATCCTAGTCGGGTCTTCAGGATCCCAAACCTGGTTCAGTGCATCATGAAATCTCCAAATCGGTGGGTCTCGGCTGATCTCTTGGGCCATCTGCATACTGATACAAAAACCAAGGTTAAGAGAAAATGGGTTTGGGCTATGGTTTCCTTCTCTGTCTTCATCATAGGCTCCATAGAGATCATATATCCACGGGCCACCAAAGATCGGGATGTTTCAAATTTTGGCATTTGCATTTGTTGTTAATAGTTTGCAAGAAAAATAGGTGATATTGCATGGTATGTCATTCTTCATGCAATATAGGGCCCATATGTCTTTCAGGTTCATAACCCCCTCACTTTGACCACGAGCAGTGACAGAGTGGCTAAGAAACCGGTGAACGTATCTCATAAGGGGGTCATGTAGAGTCGTGCTCGTTGAGCTGCTTGCAATGTGGGTCTCGTTTCCGTAGCTCAGTTGTTCCCATGCTTGTAACCGCGTGTTTCCAGCCTCTGCATCATCATCACCATCTTCATCCGCGAATGTTGTTGCGGCTTTCTACCAGATTTCGCTGTCGGTTTCCTCAGTAGTGTAAATCCCTAGATCTATTCCCAGTTGGGTAACCGATGTTGTGTACCACTCTCCCCCATCACCTAAACTCAACAGCTTCTTCATCCCACATGTCCAAATTCTTTCCCTTATTAGAGCATGAGGCTAGGAACTCCTTTGTTAATTCTATGACAGCCTCCCATCTCTGATTAAAAACCAGTATCCATGGTCCTTTCACAAAGGACTTGAACCTATCCATGCAAGCATAAAAGTTTGGTTCTAGCAGGCGTCGGTTGAGGTAGGTCATTCTAGCTTGAACTCTTCGGCCCGTGCGTCGCGTCCTGGAAAGACTAGGAATGCATGTATGTCATCTCCATACTCGGCCATCTGCAATTTGTATCCAAATTAGTCAGAATCTAAAGAAAATTCTTAATATGCTGGAACAGAGACAAAACCACGGTGCCATGCTTTCAAAAGCACGGCCCGTGCTGCTGTTGTTCGTCAATTTCTACCAATTTTGGCTTTTGTTGACCTAAAGGTAACCACGACTTGTGTTTTTAAGGCACGGTCCGTGTTTTTAATCATAATTTCAAACTCATCAAGACTCGAACTTGTGTTTCTACACGGTTGTATATCAATTGGGTTTTGATTTGTTGTATATTTTACCCAAGATCCGAACCCGAATGATTTCTTCTAACAAATCTTAGTATAAAACCTATCTAGCAATTCATTATCTTAAATCTAACCGAATATCCCATCTAGATTTCGGGTTTAAACCCGATTTAATCAATTGGTGAGCATTGGGGGTTAATTTAGACCTAGGAAGATGAAATTGAACAATAGATTTGTTAAATGAACTTACCTTTGGTTGGAAATCGAAGAATTGATGGAAATATTTGTGAATTTGGTGAAAGGTCGGCCGTTTTTGGTGTTAGAACGAAGTGGTGTTAGGGTTAATAGTTTGGAAAATGTTATTTTATTAGAAAAAACTCAAAATTGTACTGGACACTAAAGCACGGTACCGTGCTTTTTGAATCACGGCCCGTGCTGCATGTAGCAGTCAGTGTCTTTTTGTTTTGCTATTTATTTGTCGGGCTGGTTTGTTATTAACTGATTTTCTTTGAAGGTTAGAATTAAGACAGTAATTACAAAGTCCTAAATTTCATTAAAACATAAAACATAGTTAAACATAACAAAAAAGTACAACAACACTCCCGAATTACGAAACATAACACTTAGCAAGAGTAACTTCTAAACAAGGCAAAGTCGGTTGTTCAACGACCACCATTCCCGAACAGGTCTTGAATGTGTGGTGGGGCTCGTTTAGCTTCCAAGAGCTCTAAAAGCTTTGTATCGAGCTTTGCGATTTCCCGGTTAAGATAGTTATGCTTGAAGGCCACATCCTTGTTGAGGCAATCCACAACATGGAAATTCTCAAACCGCAGTAGTTTGACTATGTTGATCAGCTCGATTAGGCCAGCCTCAGTTTGGATGTTACTTTCGACTTGGTCTCTCATAATGCATTGGAGCCTCATGATTTCTTCCTTAAGGTTTTAGGAAGAATCACATTGCTTGCCTTTCCTCACTGGCCTCCATTCAAGTCTCTTACTTTCCATTTCAGTAAACTTGTGTTTGGTGTGAATGGAATAGTGAGTTTTTGCATGCATTATATGGAGACTGGAACGTCAAGCACGGTCCCGTGCTTTTGGAAGCACGGCCCCGTGCTGCTAGGGGAATAAATGTTTCTGATTCGGAGAATTGTACGGAGTCAGCGAGTATCATGCTGAAGATTCTAGGGTGACCACGGCCCCGTGCTTCAAAAATAACGGCCCCATGCTTTTTATCACTGGAATTTTCTTTGATTTTTCAGCCTAACGCGAGTGCCGGAATTGTTGAAATGATGTTTAGCATGCTATTTCAAGGGTTTAAACATCCTAAAAATTACTTTTCATTAAAATTAAAAGTCCTAAAACAAATATGGGATAAGCCTGGTTTTCTTAGAAACATAAAATTACTCGAGTTAAGCCCGAAGATCCTAGCACGATGTGCCTAGTGCACATGTTTACACATGAAAACAGAATTCTATGGTTCCTAGATTTCTCCGAAGGGTTCTTCTCCGCCGAATGGTCCTGGTGGTGGAAAGTACATGAAATCGAGAACTTGAAACAGGAGTTGTTCGTTAATGTCTTGAAGTTCCATTATCATGTTCTCCACTGATTCGGTGTGTTGAACGAGACGCATTTTCGCGAGGAGAATCATCTCGGTGAGCTCTTTGACGAGTTCTTGAAGTTTCAAAGGAAGCTCGATTTTGGATACGTGTCGGGTTTCGTTTCTCGGTTGCCGAGGAACGGGAATTGCTTCACTCATCTCAGTAGGCATGTTTAGAAGATAGTGTTTTTTTTGGTTTTGGTTGGTGCAAGGAATGCATTGGCAAAGGGTGCTTTTTATAGCCAACCAGAAGCCGGACACGGCCCCGTGCTTTTAGAAGCACGCCCCCGTGCTTTTGGTCTAATAATTATGTTACAAACCAGTCTGACTGAGATTTTTGCAGCGAAGATTCCGGCCCGCACTTTGTTGCACGGGTCCGTGCTTTTGAAAGCACGTCCCCGTGTTTTTAATAATTTTTTTTCATATATATTTACAAGGCCTAGTTTAAGAAAGTCTTGGGGAGATCTTGTTCCTGGTATGTTTATGTTGGTGCATGATGCCAGTAGTTCATTTATCTCGTGTCTATTGTGTCTGTAATCGTTACATTGTTCTTATGTTTTGTTGAACGTGTTGGTTTGGTTTATGGCTATGGCGAACTTGTCTAATAGCGAAGTTAGGGACAACTTCGCCTAGGGTGTTAGGCGAAGTTGTCGCTTAATATAAACCTAACTTCGGCCATTTTATTATGTGACTTGATATTGGTTTTGTAACGAGTGGTAATACTTGTTTGGTGTGTTTGGTTCTCTACATCATAATATAACAAGTGTTCATTTGTGTTTACGTGTTCTTGTGTTATTTACTATTACTCGTGTAAACACTAGTATCGTATACGTAGGGGATTCCGCACCCTCGTGTTACGAGATACTCCTGTGTAGATCCGGCTGGGAACCTACAATTGGTATCAGAGCATTTGCTCGTGATTGTGTAGTTCGGGATTATCACACGAGTGTTATAGTTATTCAGTAAGACATTTCACGTAATAGTTCCACATTAAAATACCGTTATTTTGTTCGTTTCTCAACAAAACACTCCAAATCGCACTTCCCTGTTACTCCCACAACCTTCAAAATCAAAGAATTAGAGTTGCAAATCAAAGCCGATCACCCAACGAAGTTGCAGTCATATGGAACTAGGGTTTCAGCAAAGATATAACATCAGTCGAAGTTAAGGGACTAGTGAAGTTGTTCTAGCGAAGTAGTTCCAGCGAAGTTGTTCTAGAAGTTATTAAGTTAGCGAAGTTAGCAAAGAAGCGAAGTTAGCAAGTCAGCAGAGTTAGCAAAGTCAGCGAACTTATCTTAACCTCGCCATCTACTGTTCACAGAACACATTTTGATTAATTTGAGATCTCGTTTTGGTTAAGTATGTCTTCATTAAACATCACAGAACTGGTAAAGATGGAAGTTGAAGCTGGATCAGCGACTAAAGCTCCAAAGCTACTTAAAGGAACTGATTTTGTTGCGTGGAAAGATAGGTTTGAGCAATATGTGAAGTATCAAGATGCAAAAATGTGGGTCTGCATTCAAGATAGGTACATTCCACCAACAAATGAGTTCGAAGGTCGTGAGCAACTTAAGAAGTATAATAAGATGGAGGATGATGAGAAGAAAATGTACGAAGCAGAAAGTAAAGCACTAGCCGCCATAACCATGGCACTACCTCAAGAAATTCTACATACTTTCAGAAAGTACAAGTCTGCTAGAGAATTATAGGAAGCATTTGAGAACCGCTATGAAGGTAATGTCGGGATTCGTAACTCCAAGACAAAGCTGCTGAAAACTCAATTCTCTGTATTCAAGTATCTTAAAAATGAATCTCTTGATGACATAATCACACGATATTACCACTTAATGACTGAGTTGGATAATTACTCCATAGAGTACACGGAGAATGAGATTGTGGAAAAACTTCTTGATGCTCTCCCACCAAAATGGGAGATGTACACAGTTCTGATGAGAGAAGATAAAGAATTTGATAGTTTTGACTTGGAGAAGGTGGTTAACAAGTTACGTAATTATGAGCTTAATATGGTACGAAAGGAGACGTCTACTGATCAAGTTCAGGATCAGAGAATGTATGGTGCAAAGGGCTCTCCAAACTCAAGTTCTAAAGCAGAATCGACTGCCTACTACTCAGGTGGAGAACCAAAATTCACTCAAGATGGTCATGTGGTGATGAACATGGATGGAGACGTATGCTTTGTATAGGGTGGAAGTAGTTCTTCAAAACCTCAATCCTCAGTCGGTAACTCCTCCACCAGTTCTTCTAGTATGAGTTACTCTAAGATGCCAATGAGTGTGAAATCTGCTGAACAACAATTTGCTCTTTATGCCTCTTTCATTGCCTCTTATGAGAATTACATCAAAGGGAAGATAGTAGACCCTGCAACCTTGGATGAGGACTATGATCAGATAGATGCTGATGACATGGAAGAAATGGATCTGTAGTGGCAAATGGCAATGATAGTAAAGAAGGGTGAAAAGATTTATGAAGAAAACTGGAAGAAAGTTTGTTGGAGAGAGACCGGGATTTGATAAGTCAAAGGTTCGTTGCTACAACTGTCAACAAAATGGACACTTTGCAAGAGAGTGTACAAATGAAAGAGTTGAACGGGGTCAGAACAGGCCTACACAACCGAATGGGAGTGGGAATGAAATAAAGGCCATGGTATCTCAACAGAACGGTGGGTATAATTGGAATGTACAAGGTGAGGAAGTGATTGAGCAAGAGAATCTGGGGAATATCGAGACTGGAAGATGTGACAAAGAACCCGTGGAAGATCAAGCGTACATGGCAGAAGTGAATGATCAGCTCTTAGAGGTATGTTCTGAACCTCATTGTGAACAATGTGAAAAACTATCTGATCAATTAAAATCTTTAACTGATCAGTTTGTAAGTTTGGATAAAGAATTAAAAACGTTAAAAGAGGAACATCATTATTCAAAAACTAAAGAAAATAGCTACTCGGTAAAAATAAAAGCTAGTGAAACAGACATAAGAAGCCTTAAGGCCACCCTAGCTGAAAAAATACAAGTCATTGATCTTAGCTATGAAGTTGTAGAAGAAAAGACCAAACTGATAGCTGAAAAGGATAAACAGATAGCTGATTACCAAGTAAAAGTGGTGGAATTGAACAGGAAAATTGAACAATTTAGGAATTCCTCAGTGATGCTTGATCATATACTGAGTGTTCAACGTTCCCCAATTAACAAAGGGGGAATTGGATACACGGAAGTTCCACCACCATTCAATAATAATTATACTTATAATCCTAGTAATCAGCAATCCGTTTGTGTTGAATTTGATCAGACAGTACCAATTAAAGTCCGTTCAAACAATACCGATGTTAATATGAACGAAGCGGTTCAGACAAGTTCTAATGTCACAAGTCCTATTTCGTCAAATTCGAACAAAGCTTTTGAATCTGTTAAGATGAAAGATGAAGTTGTGTTACTCAAACGGGGTGAGGATTACAAGTTTGATGAAAAGAAATCTTCCTTAAACCCATTTGTTCCTCCCTACGTGAGACAAACTGATAATAACACAGCCTCATCGTCTACAGCAACTTTCAATACGAACGTTCATAGGAACACTAATAGTTTGAACAAGAGTTGATTTAGATGCAACAGGTTAGGACATGTTGTCAATAACTGTCTTTTGAAAAGGAGGAAACCTAGAAATATAAGGCCAACTAAAAATGAGAATAAAACGAACTTTAAAACCGATGCTGGTAAGAATACTAATGCATCCAACTTTAATCGTTGGACATATTCAAGATTTCAAAGAAACCAACCTCATTTTTTTCCCAAGTAATCATAGAGCGGGTAATTTTGAATCCATTAATGCTAGAAACTCAAGAATGTTTGGATGGTCTCATAACCAGTTTTCTAGAAATTTTCCATTCAGATCAAATGGGAGCTATCCTCAACAAAAATTTAGGCAACCAAGGACTTGGATGCCGTTTAACAGGTTTGACCAGCCCAAGACCAGAAGGTCTTGGGTCCCCCGCTTCTAGTTCATCTCTTTAATTGTGCAGGTTCAGTCGAACAGGACTGTAAACAACATGTGGGTTGTTGACAGTGGCTGTTCCCCGCACATGACAGGTAACAAGAAATTGTTACGTGATTGGAAAAATGTTCAAGGAGGAAGAGTTAGTTTTGCAGGAGAAAGTGGAGGAAAAATTACTGGAATTGGAACTGTTAATAATGGGAGAATCAAGTTGGAGAAGGTTAATTTCGTGGAAGAGTTAAAGCACAATCTTTTGAGTGTCTCTCAGATCTGTGACAAAGAATATACTGTGCACTTCACAAAGGATGAGGCACTCGTACTTTACCCTGGTTTCAAGATCCTTGAGACCTGGGTTGTGATGAAAGCTCCAAGAGAGAAGAATACATATGTAATGGACATGCGGTCAACCGAGATGGCGACGGAAGAATCATGTCTTTTGTCAAAAGCGACAGAGTCTGAGTCGGAATTGTGGCACCGAAGAATGGGTCATATCCATCTTCGAAAGATGAACTATATTGTCAAGAATGGGACGGTACTTGGGGTTCCGTTAAAGAATTTTATTTTGAAGACCATTGTCTGTCATGCAAGAAAGGAAAGCAGCACAAGAAACCACATCACTCCAAAAGGGTTAACTCGATTGTCACACCTTTGGACTTGCTACACATGGATCATTTTGGTCCCATAAACGTTAAAAGTTTGGGTGGAACGTCATATTGCTTGGTTGTGACTGATGATTACTCACGTTACTCATGGGTTTATTTTATGAAGGCTAAAGATGAAACAGTGCAGTTGGTAATTAACTTGATTACCAAAGTGGAAAATATTGTTGGGGAAAGGTAAAGTTCATCAGAAGCGATAACGGCACAGAGTTCAAGAAATATCAAATGGAGATTTTTGCTTGCAGAAAGGGAATGAACATCAGTTTAGCGCACCATATACTCCGCAACAGAATGGAGTAGCTGAAAGGAAGAATAGAACTCTAATCGAAGGCGCCAGAGCTATGCTGGCAGATGCTAAACTTCCCGTGGTGTTCTGGGCTGAGGCTGTTGCCACGGCCTGCTATATCCTTAATCGTGTTTTAACTGTTAAAATATTAAATAAAACTTTCTATGAATAGCATGGTAGAAAGCCAAATCTGAAAGGTCTTGAACCTTTTGGATCCCATGTTCGATATTAAAGACTAACTCAAAATTTGGTGAGAAAGCTGACAAAGGTATTCTTGTTGGCTACGTAGTTGGTTCACCCAATAGAAGAGTCTTTAATCTATCGAACAACAAGGTTGAGGTGGTCTGCAACACTGACATTACAAGTTACAAGTCACCAAAGCCTAGCATGGGACCAGCAGAGGCATTCGACTATGATAAATTATTTAAATCTTTTAATTTGCCTTACTTGGATTTTGCAGACACAGATGAAAGAATGGCCACTCAGATGCTATTCGATGAATAAGAGGCCATTATGCATCGTCCACATGTAGTGAAAAACAATCTACCACTCCTAGTGCTGTTGAAACTCCAGCTGTCTCAAGTGATGATGACTTTTTCAATCCGTTTCACACTCAACAGAACTCAGATGAAGTTTCTTCGAATCTTGAAGAAGACTTAGAAGTTGGTCCCGTTCAAACTACTAGAATCCACAAGAATCATCCCTTGGAGAACGTGATCGGTAATCCTTCTGTTGGTGTGCGAACCAGAAGAAGTTTGGAGGAAAACACATCTGTGTATGCAAGCATTAAAGACACTAGTATTATGAATGAATGCTTGTATGCCTGTTTCATCAGTCAGACTGAGCCAAAGAATTATCAGATGGCATTGAAGGATAGCTCGTGGGTTGAAGCTATGCAGGAAGAACTGGCTCAGTTTGACAAAATGGAAGTATGGCGTTTGGTTGAAAAGCCACGAGATGTGAATGCAATCGGTACGAAGTGGGTATTCAAATGCAAGAGAGATGAGAAAGGGGTAATCATTCGCAACGAGGCAAGACTAGTTGTCAAAGGATTTAATCAACAAGAAGGGATTGACTACAATGAAGTGTTTGCTTCTGTGGCAAGATTGGAGGCAATTCGACTTTTCTTGGCCTTTGCTGCACACAAAGATATGAAAGTATTTCAGCTGGATGTTAAAAGTGCGTTTTCTAAATGGCAAGGTCGACGAAGTGGTATACGTCGAGCAACCTCCGGGTTTTCTTTACCCAGACTTTCCGGATTATGTGTACAAGCTCAGTAAAACATTATATGGCCTCCATCAGGCCCCACGAGCTTGGTACACAACTTTGTCAGATTACTTATTGGAAAATGGGTTTGAGAGAGGAAAGATCGACAGTACATTGTTTGTAAAGAGAAATGGGAGTGATTTTCTTCTCGTCCAGGCCTATGTGGACGATATCATCTTTGTAGCCTCGAAAATTTCTATGTGTCAGGAGTTTGAAGTGGTCATGAAGAAAAGGTTTGAAATGAGCGCCATGGGTGAATTAACTTTCATTTTGGGTTTACAATTTGTCTTTGTGCTCGTTTTCAGGCCAACCCAAAGGAATCGCACATGAAGGGAGTGAAGAGGATTTTGTGGTATCTTAAATGAAAGCCTAAGTTGGGTCTCTGGTATCCAAAACGAGGAGAACTGGATCTGGTAGCATACACTGACTCTGACTATGGAGAATGCAATCAGAACAGGAAGTCAACAACTGGCTGTCAGTTTCTTGGAGGAAGATTGGTGTCTTGGCACTGCAAGAAGCAGGCCTCTGTAGCCATATCCACCTGCGAAGCAGAATACATGGCAGCATCGAACTGCTGCTCTCAGGTTTTATGGATACAACAACAAATGCGTGATTATGGTCTGAATTTCACTCAAACCCCTATTTGAATTGATAACACTGGTGCTATCTCAGTAACTAACAATCCCGTTAAACATAGTAAAACAAAACACATTGACATTCGTCATCATTTCATACGGGATTGTGCTGAGAAGAAATTAATCGTGCTTGAAAAGGTTGATTCACTGGATAACTTTTCCGATCTTTTTCAAAAGCTTTTGACCGATCCCGTTTTCAAAACTTTACTGAGCTTAATGGGATGATCAATCCCGAGTAACCGTGTTCTCTTTGCGTTTTTATTATTAAAAAAAATCACTATCGCTGAAAATTATGTCGGTAGCTTAAGTTTGAAGGACATATTCTTGAATATGTTTGGTCCTTGCATCTACTTGTAGACTCAAAGGATAGCCATTAACCTAATAACTGAAAGCAACCGTGGCGGTTTATGATGAGTTTTTATTCCTTCCCTGAATATTATGTCGATTATACTTAGTCGGAGGGACACATATTCATATGTGGTTGGTCCTGCTAATCCATTGGATTTTTAGGATAGCCATTTACCTTAAGACTTAGAAATGATCGGGGCGTCTGAATATAACTTTTTTTTGGGGAAATGATATATTTTTTCAGTCTATAGTTTCGCACGAAGTTTCAAAATTGGTGTTAAATTGAAATTTGATCCAACCTTTGGAAAGTGATAGATAAACTGATTTTGTGTGCCTAACAGGAGAAGTTATTAGGCTTAAAAGACTTTAGAACAGTCATTGTCTGGTATGGTAGCTTTCTATGGTGTGTAAAAGTAGAAGTGATACAAATTAAACTTACTTGATTTACTGTGGAGAGTCATTTTGAAATGTGCGTGTCTCCACATATATCTCTCCGAATGATAGGTATAAAAGTGATTACTCAGTCATACACGAGCCCGTGAGTGTCTTGATCCCGGCGAAGATTGTGTTCTTTTTCTGCAGTGATCCAGATTCGGGACTTGCAGGTGTTTGTTGTGATTATATTAAAAAAAATGATTATTATAATGTCTTACGTCCATAGAAATTCATCAAGTCACAAATATCAAGGATGAGGCACCAAACTGAGTCTTGTGAAAGCTAATTGAAAGGATTGTCAAGACGACTCATGTATTATGTTTGATCAGACACTACGGGTCGAAGTCAAATCGGGGTGATCTGGGGAAAGCCAAATACGCCTTAAGAATAGATAGGAGGCATCACAATTCCTCAAGTGATGTCCATCTAAATTTTGAGCCTAACTGAACATAATCCGTATCACTGAAGCAATGAAAACCATACTAAGTTTTATACCTGCCTATAACCTGTTTCTCTATGTCATAATAATGTTGAACATGAATCCTTGTGACAGCCTCTTAATCAGTATGATTCATGTTCGGATCTTTTTTTAAGCATGCAGGGTTTCTGAAAGACTGAAATTTGATCCCGTCCTTTTATTTTACTTTTGTTATGTAGTACGTTATACGGGTTATCTTCATTGTGTTTAAATTAAAATCTTGTTTACTCGTTTTTTATCGATTTATAATATGAACTTCGATGTGGCGAAGTTATCCTCCAGACGAACTTAACTACAAGGGCGGAGTTACCATAACTTCGCCCCTGGTTTTTTCTAAACAGTATAAAAGGCAAACACAGGTCAAACTCGGCCAAACCATTGTTTCTTAAAACCCTCGGCGAACTTACCCTTTGAATCAACTTCATCGTAATCAGTTTCTCGTCTACTGATAAGGTTCTACGACCTCTTTTGTTTCATAATTTATGCTTTTCGGCTGTTAATCTGTTACACAATGTCAGATTTAAATCAGTTTTCTTGAAAAACCCTTAAGACACTATTTCTCATCGGTTTGAGATTGTTTTGATGATATATGGTCTTTCGTAATGTTAATCGCACATTCCTATACATGTTGTTAATCTCTGATTGTCCATATTTTCACCTGACATGGTCTGGAATTGCACCGTTCGTGCAGCGAAGTTATGTTCGGGCGAAGTTAACCCTAACTTCGCCTACATGAAAACTTCACTGCATAAGCATTTTGTCCACTTCTCTAACTTCGCTTGTGTGTTACATATGTTAAGCCTCTGTTACCTGCACACCCTGCGAAGTTACATCCAAGCGAAGTTACTCTTTAAGAAAAATATGGCTATTGTCGCAGGTGCTGGTGGTACATGTGGTGATGAAGGAGATGGTGATAAGAGACAGTTCTTTCCGGGTCACAACATGTATGTTACTTTGGATCCGGACAGTCGTGGAGCTAAAAGTTTTAATGAGATCATCTCGTTTCTCATTCGTTCACGTATCTTTCATGCTATCACCACTACTCTGTCGATATCTCTTCCAAACATTGAAGACTTTTGGAGAACGGTGGAATATGACTGTCGTGTTGAACCTCCAGTTATGCGCGCTACGATCAACAATCAGGCAGTACAGTTCTCAGCTAACCAGATCAGAGAAGCTCTACAATTCGGGGTTGAAACCACTCAGGATCCTACTGAGTTTTCAGCTACTTTCAGAAACGGTGCTTTTCTTCGTATGGGGTATTCGGGACCGTTGGAAGATTCACAACGTAGAAAGGGATTTATGTTGGACCAGTGGCGGTTCTTAATGTATGTGTTGATTGTGTGCATATCTGGTCGCAAGGCTGGATCTGATGGTATGGGTGCGACTATGCAATCGGCAATGACCGCGTTGACTTATAACAAGCCATATAGTTGCAGTCAGATTATATTCTATGAGATCGATCGTCAGTGGCAGGCTGTGGCATGGGAACGTTTCTTAATGTATCCCAGATTCTTACAGATTATTCTTAATCATGTTGCCCCAAATCGCCCTATCTCTTATGTGGAAAGCATCAACAAAAGAATTTTTGCACAATGTAAGTCATCTAGTACACGAAGCAAGCCTGAACTTCGTCCGAGGCACACTGCTTTGTTTGGATTTCTTGTGAACCCTTCTTGCGTTGCTCCACCAGAGGATGAGTTCAATGATCCAACTCCGCAACAAGTTGATATTCCTCAACCACCTCCTGTGGTTCAACCACCACAGTTGGTTCAAGAAATTCCTATTGTTGACCCAGTTGCAGATCCCGCCGAACAGGTTGATCTTGAGGTTGCCTTTGGAGGGCAAGGTTTCTTTGACATGGATAGGTTGATCCTGCTGAAATTAATGCTTCAGCAGTTGATGTTTCAAGTGTGCGTGCTCCTATAGTTGGTACATCTGCAGGTCCATCTATTGCCTCAGTGGATGATTCTGAGGATACGTTATCTGATTCCTCCACTGATGAAGCTGCTAAAGCTCAGAGAGTTCTGGCTGCACACGAAAGGAGCCAAGGAAAAAGAAAGATGGATTCAGATGACAGTGAGTCAGATTATGAGGAGGAGTTATATACCTTAGTGTGGAGATCAAAGAAGGCTAGAGTGGGTGAAAGTTCGAGTGTTGTTCATTTTGCTCCACCACTGTTATGTGGTATGTCAATGCTACCTTCATCTGCACCTGATCCGTTACATGTAACCTCTAGTGTACCAACGGTGGCTTCGTCAGCACCATCTTTTAACCCCTCTACGGTACAGATGTATACACCTGAGATTGCTTCTTTACCACCTCCTATTACTCCGTCAGAGGTGGTTGCTAGGTTTGTTGAGTCCACACTGGTAGCAACTGCCAGGTTATCTGTCTCTATTTCACCCATAGTTACTATACAATCTACATCTGCTATTCCAGTAAGCTTGGGAATTCCACCACCTTATGCTCAGGGTACTACTCACATGAACTTTGATTTTGATATTACCTTGTCTGATTCTGAGCGGATTGCGGATCTTGAAAGAGTTGTTGCTAAGAAGCCACAGATAAATCTCATTCAGACACAAGCTATTCAACGGCTCGTGGCTGAGAACCAGATTCAGTCATCACTTCTTATCGAACATGGTAAACTCTTTGATGCTTTGAAATAGTTCTTAGCATCTCGGGGGGGGGGGGAGACTAGCTGCAAAGGTGATGAGTTGAAAACTAAGAAAAGACATGATAGAGATGATGATCCCAATGCATCGAAAGATGCAGGTGGTGAGCTGCCAAGAACTGAACAAACTCTTGGGGCTTCCACATCTCGGGGGGAGTTTACTGGTCCATCGGGTAGTGCAGGTGGTGAGACCGTGGTTGTAGATGATGAGGATGATATGGGTGATGATGTGCTGACTATTAGTGAGATTGAGAAAATTGGTGAACAGATAGAGATCGATAGTGGGTTCGAGGAAGGTGAGATACTTGATGACAGTGTTGAGCATGACATTCCTGGTGTTGGTGAAGAGAGTTTGGTTCAAGGTGATAATGTGTCAGGTGATTCTGAGTGGGAGGAACAGCCAAGATGGAAAGAAGGATGTGCTTAGTGGTTTTTCAAAACAAAGAAGCCAGTAATACCTGCGATGTTTAAGAAAAGTTATAATATCAAGGGTTATGCTGAATCGAAGAAGGGAATTATTTGTTGGTTATATGATGAACAGTTAAAGTTGTTTGTGGTGAAAAGATATTATGGAATCCAGTACTTTGCTAAGAGATTGAAGTCGCTCAACACGTTGCCTGAGTGTGAACTAAAGGATTTGGCTCAGTTAAGGTTGATTAATAGAAATGATGATGATTTTGCGAGATGGGTTGGAAAGATTGTGTGGAAGGAAAGTGTTAAGGAGAAAAAGTTTGAGTTGTTGAAGCCTAAAAAGGGGAGGTTGATTGAAGATAAGGAACGGGGAATGCAGGCTGATGGAAAGCCCTGGATGGTGATGAAGTACAAGCCGATTCGTTGTTTGAAAGAGGTTCCAATGAAGATTATGCCTCAGGATGTGTTGAAGGATCTTAAGTGGTGGTATGTTGACTGCCAGACTGGCGAAGCCGTGATGGAAGATCAAGACGAACAGGATATCTTGAGAGTGAATGATCCAATGCACTTGGTTAACTTGTCTCAAGCTGATTTGCAAGTACTCAATGATAAGAAGATTTTTTATAAACCTGCTTGGAAAGACGAAGCAAAGAAATACCAACGGGAGGTCTCAGTTTGTGTGAGACAGGGAGTTCATGCTTGAAGATGGAGGGTACATGCTTTTTGGATTACAAGACACGGAAAAGGTGTTAGAGATATGAAGCTATTGCCAAGGGGGAGTCTGTTGGTGCATGATGCCAGTAGTTCATTTATCTCGTGTCTATTGTGTCTGTAATCGTTACATTGTTCTTATGTTTTGTTGAACGTGTTGGTTTGGTTTATGGCTTTGGCGAACTTGTCTAATAGCGAAGTTAGGGACAACTTCGCCTAGGGTGTTAGTCGAAGTTGTCGCTTAATATAAACCCTAACTTCGGCCATTTTATTAAGTGACTTGATAGTTTGGTTTTGTAACGAGTGGTAATACTTGTTTGGTGTGTTTGGTTCTCTACATCGTAATATAACAAGTGTTCATTTGTGTTTACGTGTTCTTGTGTTATTTACGTATTACTCGTGTAAAAACTCGTATCGTATACGTAGGGGATTCCGCACCCTCGTGTTACGAGATACTCCTGTGTAGATCTGGCTGGGAACCTACAGTTTATTTAGTTGGTTAGAGGATTATTACCTCTGAAACATCTTTATATGGTCCATCGATGTATGGTTTTAATCGATGTTCATTAATTTTGAACTTGTGGCCATCATAATTTGAAATCTCGACTGTTCCGTAGTTAAAAACTGATTCAACTACGTAAGGGCCTGTCCAACGAGATTTCAGTTTTCATGGGAAAAGTCGTAAACATGTGTTATATAACAGTACACGATCGCCAACTTGAAGTTTCTTGTTTCCTTTTAAATGGGCGTCGTGTAAAAGTTTAGTTTTTTCTTTGTAAGGCCAGGAGTTTTCATAGGCTAATGTTCTTAGCTCTTCAAGTTCGTGAATTTGATCTTCTCAGTTTTTGCTGGCTGAATTTAGATCAAAGTTCACCGCTCTTAGAGCCCAATAGGCTTTATGTTTAAGTTCTACGGGTAGATGACATGTTTTTCCATAAACAAGTTTGAAAGGTGTTGTTCCTATGGGGGTTTTGTAGGCTGTCCTAAGGGCCCACAGAGCGTCATCTAACTTTTCTGCCCATTTTTTTGCGATTCATTCCTATAGTTCTTTGAAGATCCTTTTTATTCCCCGATTTGAAACTTCTACTTGCCCGCTGATCTGAGAGTGATATGGTGTTGCCAAACGGTGGTGAACTCCGTATCGTGCTAAGACTTTTTCCATTAAGGCATTGCAGAAGTGAGTACCTTTGTCAGTGATTAGGGCTTTTGGAGTACCGAATCGTGAGAATAACCTTTTCAGAAATCGTACAACTACTCGAGCATCGTTAGTGGGAAGAGCCTGTGCTTCTACCCATTTAGACACGTAGTCGACTGCTACAAGGATGTACTTGTTTCCAAATGAGTTAGTAAATGGGCCCATGAAATCTATTCCCCATACATCAAATACTTCACAAATTCGAATGCCTTTTTGAGCCATCTCATTTTTGGCTGAGATATTCCCGACTCTTTGACAAGCATCGCATGCTTGGATCAAAGCATGTGTGTCTTTATATATGGTGGGCCAAAAGAATCCTGCGTCAAACACTTTTCTGACCGTGGTGGCGGTACTGTGGTGTCCGCCAGTTGGTTGGTCCTTCATGGCATTGTTTGAGAATGTCTAAGGCTTCTTTTCCTATAACACACATACGAACAACCTGATCGGCTCCTATTCTAAACAAGTATAGATCTTCCCAGAAATAGTACTTAAGTTCTGAAAAGAATTTATTCCGCTGTTGATGAGTAAGCCATTTTCTTAAGATACTACAAGCTAAATAGTTTGCGAACCAAGGACTTTCATCTTCCTCTTGCATGACTGCTTGGATGTGCATGAAAACTTCATGTGGAAAATTATCATCGATAATTTCCTCATGATGTTCTTCTGAAGCTGGCCATTCTAACTGTGAAAGATGGTCTGTGGCTACATTTTCTGCTCCCCTTTTGTCCTTTACTTCTATATCGAATTCTAGGAGTAGTAGAATCCATCGGATGAGTCTTGGTTTGGAATTTTGTTTATTGAAGAGGTAGCTTATGGCTGCATGATCGGTGTAAACTATGGTTTTGGAAAGAACGAGGTAGGATCTAAATTTTTCAAAGGCGAAAACTACTGCTACTAACTCTTTTTCTGTTGTAGTGTAATTTTCCTATGCATCGTTAAGAGTTTTACTAGCGTAGAATATTGGGTGGAAATGCTTTTCTTTGCGTTGTCCGAGTACGGCTCCAACTGCAAATTCACTTGCATCGCACATGATCTCGAATGGAAGGGTCCAATCGGGTGTAGTCATGATTGGTGTGTTGACAAGCTTTTCTTTTAATGTCTTGAATGATTCAACACATTCTTCGGAGAAGACGAATGGTGCGTCTTTTTCCAGAAGTCTGGTCATAGGTTTAGCAATTTTGGAGAAGTCTTTTATGAAACGACGATAGAATCCTGTGTGACATAGAAAACTTCTAATAGCTTTGACGAAGTTGGTGGTGGAAGTTTAGAGATGGTTTCTATTGTTGCCCTATCAACTTCTAATCCTTCTTGGGATATCTTGTGACCGAGAACTATGCCCTCTTTGACCATAAAGTGGCATTTTTCCCAGTTGAGTTTTAAATTCACTTCTTCACACCTAGTCAACATTTTGTCTAGGCTTTTCAGACAATGATCGAAGGAGTCTCCAAAGACTGAAAAGTCGTCTATGAAAACTTCCATAGAGTGTTCGATCATTTCATGAAAATGGCCACCATGCATCGTTGGAAGGTAGCTGGAGCATTACATAGTCCAAATGGCATTATTCGATAGGCGAAGGTTCCATGTGGGCATGTAAAATTGGTCTTTTCCTGATGTTCAGGAGCTATGGAATTCGAAAGTATCCGGAAAATCCATCAAGAAAATAGTAGAACATTTTTCCAGATAGACGTTCAAGCATTTGATCGATAAAAGGAAGTGGAAAATGATCCTTGTGGAGTCATTAAGCTTCCGGTAGTCAATGCAAACTCGCCAGTATGTGATGGTCCTCATTGGTATTAGCTCGTCCTTCTCGTTCATTACAACTGTCATTCCTCCTTTCTTGGGTACTACTTGAACTGGACTAACCCACGGTGAATCTGAGATAGGGTAGATTAACCCGGCGTCAAGGAGTTTGATTACTTCCTTCTTCACCACATCTTGCACGTTGGGATTGAGACGTCTTTGATGTTGGACCACGGGTTTGTATTCTTCTTCCATGAGGATTTTATGAGTACAAAAGGAAGGACTGATGCCCTTGATATCCATGATCTTCCATGCGATGGCCTTCTTATGATTCTTAAGAACTTTAAGAAGTTCGTCTATCTCGTCTTTAGAAAGGTGAGATGAAATAATTATAGGAAGTTGAGAGTCTTTTTCGAGAAAGGCATACTCAAGATGGTTTGGGAGTTCTTTTAGTTTTAAGGCTAGTGGTTCTTCGATTAATGTTTTTGACTTTTCATTACATTTAGTTATCTCATATACTACTTCTGATGTTTCTTGATTGTTGTCATTAGTATTGAGATTTTCGTTTTCTAAAATGAGTTTGGTGTCTATGTCTGTTAAGATTTGTGTTTCTAATGATGTGTTGATGGAAGATATTCGCACATAGCAACTCACGATAGAATAGATGATGTCGACACAGTATACTGTGTCATTGTGATGTTGCGGATGTTGCATAGATTTTCCTATGTCAAAAGTGGCAGCCTCGTCATTAACCCTTAGTGTGAGTTTGTCGGGGCAAACATCAACGATATCCTTTGCAGTGGCTAAAAAGGGTCTTCCTAAAAATCAGAGTTACACTTTTGTCTTCCTCCATATCTAGAATTACAAAATCTACTGGGAAAACAAATTTGTCAATTTTGACAAGCATGTTTTCAACAATGCCCCGAGGATATTTAATGGATCGGTCGGCTAACTGAATGCTCATGCGTGTTGGTTTTGGTTCTCCTATCCCTAGATTTTCAAAAACCGCATATGGCATTAGGTTGATACTAGCTCCTAGGTCGGCCAGGGCATTGCTAATAGGAAAATTTCCTATGAGACAAGGGATAGTAAAGCTCCCTGGATCGGTTTTTGTTGGCAGCTTGTTTTGGAAGACTATTGAACATTCTCCACTTAGGGTGACATGTAACAGTTCCTCCAGTTTCCTCTTGTTTGTCAGCACTTCTTTGAGAAACTTGGCATATTTTGGCATTTGAGAGATGGCTTTGATAAAAGGTATGTTGATGTGGAGTTGTTTGAAGAGTTCTAAAAACTTCCCGTACTGTGCTTCCAATTTCTCCTGTTTTTGTCTTCCTGGGTACGGAATAGGCGGAACATAGGTTTTGACTGGTTCCTTAGGTTGTACGGTGCCTGTTGGGATCAGTACTTCTAGTGTTTTGCCAGTGGTTTCCTTTTCCATAACTGGCTTTGAAGTCGGTGAGGCAAGGTAGTTGTGCCGCTTCTGAGTGTAGCAGCGTTAGTTGTTGCATTCGGGTTGGTGATTGTGTTGCTTGGGAGAGCGCTAGGTGGTCTTTAGGATAATTGTCGGGCAATTTGTCTGATCTGAGTTTCTAGATTCTGTAGCGATTCTTGTTGACATTTTAGGCTAACTTCATGCTTTAACAATACTCCGCTGATATCAACAGCTCTTAAGTCGACCTTCTTTTCTGCTTCATTTGTCTTGGTCATCATTTGGATCAACATTTCTTCGATTATTGAGTAGCTAGGATTTGATGACTACTGGAACTTTGATCATGAAATTGGGTTTTAGGCTGGAAGGGTTGATTCATCGGTCTTTTTCCGAATCCGGGTAGGGGTTGAATGTTACCTCCGTCCTTCCAACTGAAGTTCGAGTGGTTTCACCATCCTGGATTGCAGTTGTTGCTGAAAGCATTGTTCTGACGGGCGATGAAATCAACTTCTTCCATGGCCATAATGACTTGTTTGCAGTCACTTGTCTTGTGAGTTCCTCCATAGGTGTCACATGTGATCTTGGTTTTTTATAGTTCGGCTTGAAGTTGTTCAATTTTTTTTGAAAGGGCTTCAAGTTGTGCGGTGACAAGAGTGTTGGAATCAACGTGGAGTATTCCTTTATGGGTTGGAGTAGATATTGGTGGGTTGTAGGCGAAACTCTTCTTTTCTGCTTTCTCCAGAACTTCAAATGCTTCATTAGGTGATTTGGATCCCAGGTATCCACCGGCGATTTGGTCAATGGCCTGTTTGTTTTGACTAGATTGCGCGTCAAAGAAAGTTTGTACTTGTAACCATACACTTAGTCCATAATTAGGGCATCTTCTCAGAAGACTTTTGTATCTCTCACATGCTGCATGTAACGACTCATCATCATCGGTCCGTAATCCGGTAATACTGGCTCGGTATTTGGCAATTTTATTAGGTGGAAATATTTGAGGAGAAACTGTTCAACCATCTGGTCCTAGGTGGTGATGGAACCAGAAGAAAGAGATTCTATCCATTCTAGGGCTTGACCCCTTAGAGAGAAATGAAAGTGTTTGAGTTTGATTTGATCTTCTGAATAGCTTTGAATTTTAAAGGTTCCGCAGATTCGTAAGAATCGAGATATATGAGAAATGGGGTCTTCGTCGAGGAGACCATGAAATTGAACTGAATTTTCTACCATATGGATGGTGCGTGATTTGATTTCGATATTTATAGTGATTTCGAGTAGAGCCACTCCATTGTCGTAGCCTTCGAGAGTTGGCTTGGCATATTGGTTCATGTTTGGCTCATTGTTTTGGGCGGCCATCATTTCTTTGGTTTGATTTTCTCCTGATGTCGTGGTGTCTATGGATTCATCTTTGATTGTTTCGGGGGTTTCTGCAGTCCGTTTACGTGCTCGTCGACGAAAGAGTCGTTCCGGTTCAGAAATTTGAGAAACAAGCTCAGGCACGAATGTAGAGGACATACATGGGGTTAAATCAAAGTGAAACTATTTAAATTAAACTTAAAGGTTAGTTGAGTTTAAACTAAAAGTTAGTCTAACTAATTCTAAAACTAAACTAATACATAAGCTAATTATATAAGTTAGGCTAGCCTTAAAAATATATAAGTTAATAGTTTAAAACTTAAAATGATATGAAATTTTTTTTACAATTATAAATAATGATTAAATTAAAACTTGGATCGTTCTTCGAAAAATACCGTGTCCCCGGCAACGGTGCCAAAAACATGATGTGGTGCTACGCATGCTAGTAATATAATGGATTGGATATTTAGCTTTTGCACAAGATCGTGTTTTAAATTTATAAAAGTGATTTCTACTAAGACTAATCACACACAAAATAGGCAAGTGTACCTATCGTATATGCAGAATAGTATTGGTAAAAACTAAGTATCGATCCGTGGAAATATATGTTTCTAATAATGAATCTTTGTTTTAGTTTAATCGGAGAGTTTTAATCATATTGAGGTTAATTTTTAAACTTTTATAAAATGGAAGTGTATAATATATAGATGACAAGAATAGAAATTCTAAATAAGTGGTTCAATTATATGAAGGTTTACTATCTATTATCAAGAATCCACTCCATTATTCCTTGATGATTAATAGTTAAACATGTGATAAACTTGTCGTAATAATATATGATAGAATAGTCCCTCATTTCTAAGTGAACATATTCTATGACATAAAAGAAAGTAACATGCGCATTTTAAAGTCCGTCATTTCCTAATGCCATGCTACCAAGAGAATATCAATTTAAGTAGACAAGCAGTTTGGTATAGTAGAACGATTAGGATTGACTTCGATTTCTCAAATACCAATAGTAACAACTTCGAGTGATTGTAGTTAGATTATATATTCGAGTTAACAACTTCGAGGTTAACTCACACAACCTCCCATTGGTTGATTAAATTAGATTATAATTACACATTCCATTGACATATGATTTTTTTAACTAGCATAATAACCTACGCAATCGTGTTAACAATGTTATGTTAGAATTATCAAAACTAGAGATATAGATCATAGCTTATATCTCATCATTTCTAAGTACGACATAAGGATCCATATTTTATCTTGAATAAAGTATCAAGGTATTCTTTTTACCATTTCTAGTTTCCAAGAACATGAATTACCATGAATGATATTAAATCATCAACCTTGATGTATTGGATTAAAGTGATAAAACATTTCTTCATCAATGGATAATTGCAAAATAACCATGTACTATACCAAACTAAACCACATGTTTCATGTAATCATCAAGTAAAACAAAGCTTCTTCATAGACTATAGATGGTAATAGGAGTTTAGCTCATAATGAGCAATGTTATGAACATAAGAGATGATGATAACAAACACATAATTAAACTTAGAACAATCTAACCAAATGTGGATGAATCTCCTCTCTTAATGATGGGTTATGACGGTGTTGATGATGATAACCTCCAAGCCTTCAAATTCCTCACAAGATATTCAATATGAGTGTAATGTGGGTGTTTTATAAGTGAAAACCATTTTGAATTCTTATTCAAGCACACCTCTCAAATGCCACAAGAGCCTCTATTTATAGGCCCCGTGCTTCATTAAGCACAGCCCCATGTCTACGTGTCCCAGTTGCATGTTGTCAGATCTTACATGATGACTCACCACGGGGTGTGCTTTTGGAGGCACGCCCCCGCGCTTTTATTGACATGTGCTTCAATTTTTTTGTCTTTTTCTGAAGGTGATCATGGCCCCGTGCTTTAGAAATCACGGCCCCATGCTTTTGTTGACATGTGCTTAAATTCTTGTATATTTTTGTCTTTTCTTGTGTTTAGAAGCATGGGGCGTGTTTCTTAAGGCATGGGGGCGTGTTTCTTGTGTTTTCTTCCGTTTTTCTTCGTCTTTTCGCTTGTTTCTTCATTTGAGGCTTGGGTTCACCTGAAATTAAATTTTATTAAGATAAGTAGCCTTCTGTGCTATATTATTTGATAGAAGTTGCAATTTTTCGAGATTATTTGATGCTCAAAAGATGTATAGTTTTATATACATCACCAGCCGTAAGAAGTTTTTCAACTTATTCTTGTATGATCGCGTTCCTCTCAGGAGCGAATTTCCTTCGCTTCTGATGGACCGGTTTAATAGAATATCCAAGGCCCAACTTGTGAGTAATTACCTCCTTAGAAATACCTGTCATGTTTGAATGTCTGAAGGCAAATGTGGATTTTCATAGCTTTAGGAAGGATGCTATATCTTCCTCGATCTCATTTGGGATACTGGATCCTAGGAAAACTTTCACGTCTGGATCCTCGGGATCCAAGCATACTTCTTTTATGCCTCGCTCTCGAGCCTCCAGCACGTCCCTAGGATGCTGTTGTGGTTGTTATGTTGTCGTCTTTTTAGCTGTTGTTTTCATTGATGAAGAATAATAATTCTTGGCTTCCACCTGGTCACCATCTATCCTTACTACTCCCCCAAGGAGTTGGCAGTTTGATACACTGATGGTAAGTAGAGGCTACAGCCTTCATTCCATGTAGCCAAGGCCTGCCAAGAATAACATTGCAACAAGACAGATTGTCAATAACACAAATATTTTTGTAAGAGTTTAACCCTTCGATGTATATTGGGAGTTTGATGTCCCCCATTGTTTTCTTGGTTTCTCCACTGAAACCAACTAGCACCGACATTCTCGGGATGATTTCCGAGTCTGGGATATTCATTTTCTGCAATACATCATGCTGGATGATCTTGACCGAGCTTCCACCATCGACTAGGATCCTACGCACATAATGGTTAGCAATAAATAAAGTTACAATCAAACCGTCGTGGTGAGGATCCTGGATGCTTGTCTTATCTTCTTCATCAAACAAGATTCTTTTGTCAGTCATCAAAGTAGTGGATATGACTAGTCGTTCCCCGTTCTCCAACTTGGTTTCTTTGGCGTGTCTTTTTACCAAGGAGAAAGAAGTACCGCATATATCTGAGCCACTGGAGATGAAGTTGATTACTAGTGCATCTGGTGGGGGTGGAGTTGCTTTTTGTGGGACCTCTTCAGGATTCTGGATCCTGGACTTTTTTCTTCCCAAGAGCTCCTTGAAATGGCCCTTTGCTTAGGAGGTATTCAATTTCCCTCCTCAAACCAATACAATCGTCAATCTGATGGCCGAAATCCTCATGGAATGGACACCATTTGGATTTGTCTTTGAATGATGTTGTTTTCTCATTTTTCCGAGGCCACCTCTCTTTCTCTCCTAGATCCTTCATGGCACAAATTAAACCATGAGTATCCACAGAGAAGCAATATTAGGAAATGCTTGGGTAATCTTCATTATCATCATCTCCTTCTTCGACAGTTCGGACATTTTGATTGTTGAATTTGGAGTAGGGCTTTGAGTTGTTGTTCCTGAACGAGGATCCTTGTTTCTTGTCAGGAGATTCTTGCTTCGTTTGAACCCCGAACCGTTCTTGGATCCTCTTGTTATCCTCTAGCCGTATGAATCTGAGTGCCCTGTTTCTGACTTCATCTAAAGTCCTACATGGAGTCATCACAAGATCGTCATAAAAGGGGGAGCCCCTTTGAAGTCCCATCTTGGATGCTTCAACAGCCGTAGCCATATCAAGATTAGGGATTTCTAGGGCTTCCCTGCCAAACATTGTAACAAAATCCTTAAGGGATTCATCATAAGGGTGGACAACTCTATACAAATCACTTGTTAACTTTTCAAATTTCCTACTACGAGAAAAGTGGTTGTTGAACAAGTTAACTAAATGCGAAAAAGAAGTAACAAAATAAGGAGGAAGACTTAGCAGCCATTTAAGTGCAGATCCTGTTAGTGTGGATCCGAAACCCTTGCATAGACAGGCCTCCTTGAGTCTTTCAGGAATTGGATTGATCTCCATCTTCTCCCTGTATTGAGCCACATGCTCTTCGGGGTCAGTTGTTCCATCATAAACCTTCATGTTGGGGGTCTGAAATCGTTTTGGGATTTCAGCATCACAAATAGGTGGAGCAAATATGGACAACTTGTGGCTTCCTTCTGGTATTTCAGGGATCGGTCGGACCACCCCTGGTACGCTGGATATAATATCCTTAAGCTTTTGCAGTTCCTTAGCCATTGCTTGGTTGATACCTGCATCCTACATATAACCAAGATTAGCATCTAAGGATATAGGATTATATGTGTTACCTCTTTGATGCGTGAATGTCGGCATCCCAGATGAATAGCTGAGGTAAGAAGTGTTTGCTATAGGATTTGGTCCACCAGAGGCAATGGTTTGCATGGGGATAATATCTCCTTCATAAACCTATGAAGACCTCTGATTTTGAATTCCGGTGGATCCTTGATTCTGGAAGAAGGATCCTTGGTGACACAACCCATAGGATCTTGGTTGAAGGATTGATGATCATTGCTGGAAGATTGAGGATCCTTGAGTCTGCTGACCCATCGAACCTGACTGAAGGATAGATGATCCTTGCTGAAAGATCGAGGATCCTTAAACCTGTTGACCCATGGACCATGGATTAAGGATGGATGATCCTTGTTGGAATACTGAGAATTCCTGAGTTTCCTGACTCATGGATTCCAGTTGAAGGATAGATTATCCTTGAGTAAGTTGAGCCAAGGATCCCAAAGTGGTAAAATCCAGCATCCTAGGCATTAGTGGAGTTTGATCCTTTGCTGGCCTCTTAGTCTTCTTGAGGTCTTCTATCTCCCGAAGGATCCTCTGGTTAGTCTTGTTTTGCTACTCCATGTATGCTTTAACCTGCGAAAACATAGCAGAAACATCATTGTTAGAATTAACCACCGAAGTGGCAGCAGTGGTTTTCGAGCTCTGGAAGACTGGTAATTGCGTTTTGTTTCCAGCAGCAGTAGCCCTTGGTGCTCCCGCAAGTGGAGGAGGCATTGGTAGTGAAGATCTCGGTGAGATTGAAACTGATTAAGGCATGGTTGACGAAGCAGAAGATTGTTGAGAGGCCATTGATGGTGATAAGGGTATGAAAGGTTGAATATTGATAGGGTATTTTTTGGATTATAGCACCAATTGCCCCACGGTGGGCGCCAAATTGTTTTGGTCAAAAATCTAACAAGGATAATGTAACCAAATTCGTTTGGTGACGTTTAGTTCTAATTTGATTATAACAATAATGAAACGATTATAAGCACAAACACGAGGATTTGTTACGAGGAAAAGCCCTTGATCTTGTTCGGATCGCCGGCACAAAAACCCCGGGTGATGACAAATCCTATATCACCTCTTTATTAATCAAAAAATCGGGTTACAAATGTGGAGATTACGATCAGTATTACAATATTTCTAAGTGTGAGTGTTGTGCTAGAGAGAGTTCTCAGAGATGCTAAAGTGTGAAAGAGTACAACTGTGTAACCTAGCTGGTCAATAATCTCGTTTATAAAGAAAATAAAAGCTAACTAAATTTCCTATAAAACCGCCACTCTTCCACTTGCTCCTTCAACGTCTTTGACCACGTTCTAGAAGCGTCCAGTAACGAGAAATAAGGTGGACTTGGTCACAGAGCCGTTATACCTATTGATCACAACACCACTCAAACACAATCGTTAGTAGATAAGTAATACTGAGGATCCTTGATCCTGCGTAACCTGGAATATATCTCAAGGATAAATGATCCAGAATTCACTCAAGGATAGAGGATCCTCAGCTTAAATTCTATGCCCTAACAATAAGGACTCCGATAAGTGGAAAGGAGAAATCCAAGTGAAAATTAGAAATCCGATAAGTGAAAATGAGATATCCGATAAGTGGAAATGAGAAAATCCAATAAGTGAAAATGAGAAAAATCCAATAAGTGAGTACATGAGGTTGGGATACACAACGATACCATTAACAATAACATCGTAAGATGAGTTTCATACGTGAACAAAGTTGAGGTAATAAGCATTTGAGGATATGATTGCGTGAAATACGATTAAATGTCATGAGGATGGGGTAGTTTTATGGGGTAGCGTAACCATATATCAAACATGAAATATCAATAAATTTTTTGGTTAACTCGGCAAAATCATTGAAGAAATGTAATAAAATGTGAACACGACTTCTATTGTGAAACCAGTTACATAATCATGATTATAGTAACAGTTTCCAATAACGCCAAAACTTGCGGAAAACCACACATAAGCCGTTGATTGAGTAAATGAAATGATGTGGAAAAATGAATAGAATTTTGTTTTGCTTGAAAAACATAATACTCAAACATGAACAACATAGTCATGAAAATATCATTTAAAAATGTAAACGAAAGTTTTAGTGAAAATGAGGTATTGAAAGTAGTACACAAATTGTTATTGGATAACTTGATTCAGTCATGAATGATCAAAATACAACATGAAATCTCATGTGCATAAAATTACCATAGAAACATCTCATCAATTGGAAAGAAAATCGTTATAACAGTGAGACTCGGAGTAACGACGAAATATATAAATCGCGTATCATATACTCTTTTGAAAATATAAAAATAAAATAAAAAATGAAGTCTCAAGTAAAGTCGTTCTATCGTTTCCAAGAAAATGTATATAATAACAAAGCATCGCGGTAACGCGTAGTTAGAGAAACATTTAAATTACTTTAAATAAAAATCTTGTAAGTTAAATTGTTAAAGGAATTTAGCATACATAAAGCTGTCGTAATGATAATAAATCATGAAAGAAATGATGCTTGTGATAATAAAAAGTAAAAACTCACATAAATCGTTATCGGACAAAGTTTATGTTACAATATCTAGCGTATGAAGCATTTATGAGTGTGTCCCAAAAAAGATTTGTAAAGCCATGATCATTGAGTTTATGCAAAATAATGAAAGTTGTAATTTGTTATTGAATAAATCTCGAATCCAACATTCATAATGAACCTCGTATTTATAAAGTTATTATGGGATTATCACCTTAGGTGACAATATTTATAATCTTGAAAACACGTATTTAATTGTTTAAAAATCTTTGAAAACAAATCCTCATAATAAAATTTTGAGTGAGTTGCGTTTAGAGAAATTTTGACTAATAATAAGTTTTCAATTGAAAATATCATAATTTATAAATAATGATTGAAACATTCATTAAACTGTTGATAATAAAATTACAACTTAATATTTTTGCGCGAAAATGAAACTTTCGTGAACCACCACGGATTGTTCGTGTTTTAGCAAACTCGCGTTCGTGACAAGGTTGTTATAATAGTTAGAGAAAGTTATTTAGGAAGTACCTACAAATGTTTGAAATGTAAAGTTTTAACAAAAATATTGCGACTCAAGTTTGTGAATCACAACAATTTCTTTGCTAAAAATTTTCCACTAAAACGAGAGTTGTTACGATACGTCGTGTCGGCTTAAGTTGTAAAATAATTTATGAGAAAATTTAAAATAAACTAACCCGCATAACGTAAATCGTTCTTGAAATGCTTAAAATTAAGTAGTGAAAAATATCATGGGAAACTAAGATAATAAGGTTTGTATTTTGAAATTTATTGTAAAATTAAAGCCATTTATCAAGAGGAAGTAAAATAAATTTTTATAAATATCACAATGAAATTTTGCTTATGAGGAAATTAAAATAAGTGAATTGAATGTCGAAATTTGTTATGAGGTATCAATATGAATGATGAAAGTTGTATTGGGAATAAAAATTTGCGTAATGTAAATTTTTATCCTGTTCGTTATTTAATATCGTGTAACGAAAATATCATGATAAGTTAAAATGACCGGCATTGTGAATCGAGAAATCGAAATAAACGATTGTTGTCTTTAAAAACTATAGAATTTCTATGAGGTTTTGCATGAGGATTTCAAGACGATTACAAGCTATAAAGTTGTGAATTTATTGAAAAATCAAGGCAAAACTATCGTAGGAAATTTAAAACGAGTTGAATTGTATAATGCAAATTTTACTTGTGAAAGTTGTTATGATAATAAATTTGGGTAATGAAAATTCTACTGTGTGTATTATATAATACAGTGTAATTAAAATTTTAAATAATCAATATTGTGAAATGATGGTTCAAATTAAATGGGATTGTTATAAAAATAATTTTTTTTATGAAATCTTATATGAGGACTTTAAAGACAGTTTACAATTTAGATAATGGGACTTTACATGAAAAATCAAGGTAAATTTTATCATAACACCTTTAACACGATGAAATTCATATGATAAAAATTTTGTTTATAAAAAGTCTTAATGAACAAAGATGGCATATTAAAAGTCAGTATGAGTAATTCGAAATATATTAACTTAAATTGAAGAAAAATCACAATAACGAAATTTGTAATGAAAATAGAGGTGTGAAATCAATATGAGAAAATTTATGCAAAAACTTTACCATGTGAAATCAAGATATAAAAGAATTGTGAATACCTTAATCAGATCTAAGATCTAATAGTTTATCATACGGATCTAGTTCATGATGCTATATGTTGATTATATGTTAATGTTAAGTATATGTATATATATTAATTGTATATAGGTGTATGTATAATATTAAGTTGAAGATTGAGAGAGAAACGAGTTGGACAGAGGTTCAATACTATTAACTCAATGCTTTAATTAACAGTGGAATGAACCACTATATATAGAAGATGGGTCTAGTTTGTTACACATTCCGTAACGAACTAGCCACCCACTTCGTTACATACAATAAACAGAATATAACTTAACGAATCACCCCCTGATTCGTTAAACATCCTTAACGAATCAGGAGGGAACATAACTTAAGTCTAGTTCGTTAAACATCCTTAACGAACTGGAAGACTACTTTAACGAACTACATTAATAACTTAATAATTAATACATTAACTAAACGATAAATACATAAACTATAAATACAAAGACTCGAGACGCAAAACCGTGTACTAACAGACACCCCCTCGTCTTGAGCTCTTTGTCTTTAAATTACTTGAAGAGCTTGGTCTGCCAGTCTCTGCAGCTGTGAATACCATGCTCATGACACACACGAACAACACGCTGAAACTGCATTGCTCGGTCATAGTCTTCACAGCGCTTAAATAAAATCTTATTCTTGAAAAGCACGTCGTTGTCAGTCTCTGTAAAATTCACAAGCCACATCGGATCGATGATCGTTATCAGCTCGGTCTTTAACCCTTTACCCAAGACAATAACGGCCTCGCCAGTCCGGTTGTCGTAGTACCATCGGTCGAATGATAAATACATGTGTTGATTCAACGTCTTCACCGGCATACGCTTCATAGTCTTTGGCGGCTTTACTTTAAGAACTAGCTTTCTCCAACCCGTCCTTGGATCAATCTCATCGATACGCTTGCGAGTTGGAACCTGTGGCTTGAAATTTAAATCCATGGTTGACCTCGAATAACAGATGTTGATGAAACCATTCTGCATGTTGATTTCCCCCACGGTTTATGAAAGGTCGACACGTGAGGGTACGAACGTCCCAACGCGGTAATGAGAGAACATCGGTGATCTTTTCATAATATTATATGTCGTTCTCCCATTTAATAATACAAACCTTCAAATCAGAATCATACAGCCATGAGACAATGTCACCTTGCACTTTAGATACAGTCTTAAAAGACGTCATCTTATTAGCTTGAGCACGAGCGACAGCTTCAATCTTCTCCTCTTTATCCACATAACGATAGGCATCAATAATCTTATGGGCTCTTTGACATCAATAATGCTTTGATAACCAAACCATCTTTGAATGTCAGCATCAGTGCCCTTTGACATCTTTTTCAAATGATCCTCAGCTGCTTTAACCGATTCCTTAGTAAATATCGGAGCACCCTGATCAACATTAGTGTGTTGAAACAGATCTGGGTATTCCTCAGCTGTTATATCCTCAATCTCCACCTCCTCGTCTTCATAAATAAAGGTCGTATTCATCTTAACAGTAGGATCATTTAAGATCTCTTCATCGTTTTTCAACTTCCACATCAGGCTCAGCTTCTTTTCTTTTGAGTCTGTTGTATTGGTTCAACACTGACTCTCTTGATAGATTTTCAACTATATCAGGCTTCAACCCCCTTTCCAATAGGTATCCACACATACCTCCAAATTTTTCTTTTAAGGTCTCAATCTAGTCAATCTCTTCATTTTCCTTGACACGCCTTTTTATCACCTTTTCACTTTCACTGTTGTAAAGATCTTGAAGCTTGTCAATCTTAAAGTGTGTTAAGTCTTTTTCAGAGTAGGCATGCTTTCTGAGATAATCTCTGTATTTCTGGCTATCTTTATTCTTTTGTTGCATCTTTTTCTTGATCACATCTCTTTCCTTGTCTAATCTCTTTTTGCAACTGATCATCATCCAGATCAGCCAAGGTTTCAAAGCTTATTCCATAATTTCTCAATTTCATAACCAATGGATGTTTCATTTTAGCTTCCCTCATGCTTAGCTCAATGTTTGTCCTCTGTTCATCAGTCATTGTGACTTGTGGGGACACAACATTAGCAGCTTCATTACCTCTTTCATCATTGTCATCATTATTGTCAGATTCATCAGACTCATCTCCTCCTCAGTTGAATCATTAATTGCATCAATTTTGGGTTCATCTGAAGGTGAATGCTCTGGGTTTGGATCACTCTCAACAGGAACACCTGTAATCTTTTCTCCTTGTTGCAAAGTTTGTAATGGAATTGCTCTGATTGGACTATCTTCCTCATCAGGAGTTTCAACATAGCATTTATTCTTTTCATCCCATTTCCCTTTCTTTGTTTTCTGATCCTCCCTCATGCCTTGATCAGTGGCTTTCCTCTTTCTGGAATATGTCTTTTCAAATCTTTCCACATTTTCATGTATTCTTGAGGCTTTAGCCAACATATCTTCAATTGATTCTTCATTTTCCTTTTCAGGATTCTTCTCAGGTGGGATTCTTTTTTCGGTTGACTTTGGGGTTGAAACTTGCTAACCACCACAGCTAATGAGTTGTCTACTTCCTCAACTCTTTTCATCATAATCAGAGCTTCTATAGCAATCTGATCCTCAACCTCATCTTCATTTAACATTTTGGACACATTGGCTTGAGAGATCAGTACTTCCTGCTCTGCCAATTCTTGAGGAGTCAAGGTTTGGGCCAGAATCTCCCTCTCCCTTGTTTCTCTCATAATATTTTCATGTTCTCTTCTGGCAGCAGCAGAAGCTTCAGCATCATCTGCAACCTTAGTAAGTATCTCCCAAGACAGACCTAACTTTAACATTGCTAAAGTCTTGTCATCCACTTTTCTCATTCTTTCTCTCACAGCTGCAGTTGCAGCTAGATTTGCACCATCCTCCTCAGTGTCTTGTGGACCTTCCTTGATTGACTTCCACATATCCACGTCATTATAGCAAACGGCTACTTCAAACAAGACCTTCCATTTTGTGAAATTTTCCTGTCCATACAGTCTAGGAATCTTGTTAGTAGACACTTCTTGTTCTTCGTAACCAGACATTTTGAAATATCAAAATCAGTTAATTTGTTAAAGAAACAGAGTTCTTGAAAACAATCAGATCTGAGAACCGGTTGTTCAGATCTGATGTATCTGGTGCGATTAGAACAAGATTTATAAATAAAGATTAAATCTTTAATTGAAATAAGGAAGAGAAAACACCAATAGATTGTAGATCTGGAAGAAAAATGAAGAACATAATTGCTGACGTCACTTTTCAATGGAACAGTGGTCTGCTTACGTCATCTTTCTTCAAATCTTCAATCAGCAACAAGAATCTTTCCAAAATAGCAGCAACAAGCTCTGATACCACTTGTCAGGTCCCCGATTTCAGGTAGATGTCACTCAAATCATGCCATAACTCACACAAATAAATGTGTCGACAAGGGAGTTAATGACGGGTTGCTATATTTAGAAAGATTACTGTTTGTTAAAGGCGGAATCAATAACAAACAGGGTAGTTGCTAAACAATAATCAAAGGTAGCTAGCACACACAAGATTCACTCAAAAGATTTCCATTTATATAATATTCATCATACAAACGATAATCGATTTAGGGTTTCTTGAATGGAAAGTTTATCCGTACGGTTCTTAGGACAGCGGTCACACTCAGAAATATTCTCTCTTATCCTAAAAGTGTGTTTGCCTCTATCCGTTCTTAGCGCCGCTTTCTGTGTGTATCTCTCTCTCTTTTAGGTGTGCCCTAAATCATTCCTTTTATAGGCCTGACACCTCCATTACAACTGTCATTCCTTCTAGAAACCCTAAACGTTAATACATATTCAAAATTATTCTAAGTGTAAAACAAGTCTTCCGGGTTGTAGCAAAATTATCTTTCCGAGTAGACTGTGTGCTCTGCCTTCCTTCAGTACTTGGTAACATAGATGTGTGCCCGGGATCAGTTTCCGGGTAGACTTTACTTGAAGAGTATTTTACCAAGTAAAATACTCACCGAGTAGATTTCAATCTTCTTGACTTTGCCAAACTTTGTCTGACAAACCCTTACGAGCAACCTTGTTCTTCTATGGTCCCTTCAACTCTTTACTAGTAAATAGCTTATTGGCAAAGTGTGCTTGGTAGCACTGTTCATTGCTTGAGTTGAACCTTGCTCGATGTTACTTAAAGATATTCCATTAATCATCAAGCATACTTGGACCATATTATTAAAGAATACCTTGCCCGATCTTTCAATTACTTGGCTTCAAGAGCATGGTTAGCCAAAAGCTTACTCGGAAGTGAACCTTGTTTGGCTATGAAGAACAGACTTGCTTGATAAAGTGATCCTTGCCCGGATTGGCATAAACTAGTGAACCTTGCTCGATAATACACCAATTTGCGAACCCTGCCCGGATATCCACTAAAGAAGAATTCTAGAAGATAACATTGCCCGATAGACAAAATATCTTGCCCGGCTAAGTAAAACCTTGCTCGGAAGAATGAGATGTGCCTGGATCCATACTTAGCGAATTCTGAAGAGGTTGAGAAGATTCCAATCTTTCATATGTCTCTTAGAACAAATCTTTAATTCAACAATCTCCCCCTCAGGTCAAATGTTTGACTCAACATATTTTTATCAAATATAATAGAAGTTATATTACTCTATGAATTATATTAACGAAAATTTTATGATCATATGTAAAAACTAAGTTTTTAAAAATTTATTTTTTATTTATACGTTTTTAATATTTTAAACACAAATTTTTGTATTATGAAGTTTGTAGATTTATTTCTTTTTGTTGTTTTAAAATGGGTAATAATTGGAAGCCGTCATTTGAAAGTGACGCTATAATGATAATAAACCGTCTTGAGATACTCTTTCCTAGCCTTCTTTATCAAATCCTTCGTTTTATCTAACAATTAGAAACCCTAAGTTAATATTTCCCTTAATTAGGACGAATTTTGTTGTTAAGTAAAAGTTTTGTAGGTTGTTGAAGGAATTTGTGTTTATTCTTAGTTTATTTAATCAAACATTGTGTCAATAACAATTTACACCCACTTTTAAAATAATATATTGGTTTTAAATAATCTCAACTATCACCTTTTGGCCACTGCCGATCATAACTAACGAAATAACTAATGACAGCCCCAACTTTGATCATTTTTTCTACCAATGAACCCTGACTAGCGAAATCCTAACGTCATTAGTTTTCATGATGTGACATTCTTATTTGGCATATATGTGGCATACTTTTGTGACATATTGCACTGCCACCACCACCACCACCTCCACCATGGCAATCACCACCACCACGACCTCCACCACCACCAGTTTCCTAAAAATATTAAAATATTTTATATATGTTTCATTGGGTGAATTTTGACTTTTAAAGTCAAGCCAACAAGTTTAAAAGGAAGATAAACTATTAATATGAATCTTGTCACTTAACTTTTAGAGTTCACATGGTACATCAATGAAGCAAATAATAATACAAGCTTTAACCTTGATGGCTCCTCCTGCCAAATATGAAGTTGATATTATGACTCATTCATAAACAGTCCATTACAAAGCATGATCACAAAGAAATTGTGTATACCTGCTGTATCTTCTTTTGCAAAAGAATTATATTTTAAAGATACAATGCTAAAAGAGCATTCATCTTATGTCAAGGTATTCATCAAATTCTGTCAAGGTTAGGTCGGACTGCGCAAACTCGTTAGCATGATTACAAAAACACAATGCAATAAATTTCAGACGACTTTTAACCCGTATGACCCTTTTAGGATTATGTTTTATTCTTTCTTCTAGTAGTGTTAATTAGAGCTTATAAATGTAGAAATTTTTTCTAAAAGTGTTTATATAAATATGTCTATAGTTACTACTCTAAATATATACGCTATTAATTATAACTTCTAGATGTATTTCCAAACAACTTACATGCTAATTTAAGTCTATAAAGAATCGAACAATAACGAAATGTTCGGCTGGAAGTTCATATTCGTTGATTTAAAAAACAAACAAACATGAACATGCATTTTGTTTGTTCATTTATGTTCGTGAGCATCTGATTATGTTCGTTCATTTATGTTCGTTTATTTACGTTGATGTATTTCCATTCGTTTATGTTTTATAAACATCTAAGTAGTTATATATATATATATATGAAAATAAAAAGGGCTCGTTACTCGTTATAGTGTTATATATATATATATATACTAGCAGAAACCCACGTGATGTAGCGGTATTCAAAAATACATTAAAACAATGGCAATGTCGGTTCACTTCGGTACGGGTTAAATCACAAAACACGTACAAAGAAACAATTTTTTATGAACCTAACTATATAATTATTACATGACTTATGATGACATATGCACTTCATGTATTCCTTTTAAGGCTCCAAACCTACAAGGCTGCAGTATACAACCATTTATCATATTGTAAGTTAATTTATGAAATTTAATTTCCTAGTCTAGGTTGCTTAAACAAAACTCCAAATAACACGAAATATAATAAAATTTTAGTAAAAAAAACGGGAAAAATGTAACGCATGTTGCAATAAATGAAGTTAACTTCATAATTTTTTAAATGTATCATGCAATAACCAAACGAAAAAGGGGTAAAAATATGCAAGGTTTACGTATTTCTCATTTTTTAGAGATGTTCACAGTTTAGATTAAAACCATGAAACGCATTAGTTTGGTTTCACGGTCAGTTTTTGTTTTTACTTTCGGTCGCACGGTTTCGAAATTTCCAAACCATAGAAAACGGCTCGGTGTTCGGTGTATCGCTAATTTACATTTTGAAAGACCTCCTAATCGACCCGGGTTGTCTCAAACCAAACCGATACCTTTCTGGTAACGGCCCGTTTTGATCCGAACCAAACAAACACCTTTTTAAAATGGTTTCTTTTGACATGAACCAAATCGATACATTCTTAAAATTTCTCGCTTTGACCAGAAGCAAACCAATACCTTCTTAAAACGCCCCCTTTTGGCACGAACCAAACCAATACCTTTTTAAAATGACCTGTTTTGACACCTAGGCAAAACTGAATAATTAAACCAAACAAATATGAAAAACATAATAACCGAAACCGACTTAAACATCAAACATTTATGATGCTTCTGTTTATCGAAAGTCCGGTTATAGTTATGGTTTTGGGTAAAAACCCCTAATAACATACCTGTCAGTTCTAAAGATAGTCTCGAGCACATAATGTAACCAAACAGGTATGCCACTGAATATTTTGTTAGCAATTCCAAAGAAATAAGATCTTTTTAGTATAAAAATTGCAATATTGAAATTCATTTAATAATGTATAATGAAAGACAATAAAATAATCTACCTCATAATACAACTTTCTTTCATCCACATAAAAGAAAACCCATTTTGTTGTTACAACAGCAAATGCATGAGCAAGAGTATGTAACATTACCTGAGACAAAAGTTAAAAGACAAAATGTTAAAATCGCCTCCAGCTTCTAAATGCAACAAAAATGCATACCCAAACCGTCGTAACCGGATCAAACAGCGAACCGGACGGGCTACCGGTTCACCGGTCCGACCGGATATACAAATTTAAACTCAAAATGACTGTTAAGGCCAAAAAAATGTTAAATAAAAAAAATACTTTTTTACCCATAGTAAACCAATTCAACCTGTCCGGTTGGACCAGTTCGAACCGACCGGTTTTTAACAGCGGACGAACCACAAAGAACCGGGCAGTCATGCGATCGAATCTCCGTCTGCCCGGCTGAACCGGTCTGTCTAATAAACAATGCTATCTTTTTCCTAAAATACCCTGCAATATCTATTATATATATTCTGATCCAACATAATGTAGTTTAATTACAAATTAACAAAAACCGTAATCTAAGGTTCATGATTATTGTTAGGCTTGAAAATAAAGGCTACCTTTGAATACAAATGACAACCTCAACAATGCCTGGTTTAAACATTTTAATTGTAATAGTTGTTACTATTCTAGTCCACTAAACTCCTATAAAAAAATTAAGAATATATTAAAACGAAAGATTTTAAGCATTAAAATTACACCTTAGGCTTTCAACCCATTTTGACACTTTTTACCCGCTTCCTTTCTAACCAACTCTTTTGATATTTACCATTTTGCCCCTTCTAAATATGAAAAGCAACATGATATTAAATACCTGATTTTTTAATATTCATGCATAAAGATTTCTACCACTCCCAAGAGTCCAAAATTCAAATATCAATATTCTGTAAATTGATACTGCAAATTTAATTCATTAATTACACTACTAAACAAATTTAATATGCAAATTCAATGGTTTTTTACCTTTGCATTAGTATTATCAGCAGTAGCTGCACTTTTTTGCATGGGCATCATATACAGGCAATGTGATAAAATCGTAAACAATTTTGAGAAATTACTCATTTACTACTGTAGTACTGTTGTTTGCTACGCATGCCAATCTAAACTTTCAAATGTACAAAAAAGGGTTTGATTATTTTGCCACTAATATTGGTTTTGTAATCATATTTATTACACAAATTTTTTTACATAGTTACAAAGAACATAGGTTATAGTAACATACTCGTTGTCCAGTTGCAGCCTCAAGGATGTTTGTTGGCGTTTAAGAAATCACGGACATCAGGGAACCATTCGCTCATCACTGAGTAACTGATCATTCAACTTTGGTGGTTCCGGGTTGCGTTTTATCTACACAATCCCAAAATGCCTGAAAAATGCATCATATGTTCAGGGTGTAAACGAACCAAGTCGCTCGTGAACTACTCAAGATCCACTCAAATCAAACCGATCTAAAACAAGATCAAGCCTAACAATAAGCTTGTTAAATAAAAAAGCTCGAGTTAGAGCTTCACTTATCAAGCCAAACCTAAAAGACCCTATTATTAATATAAGTCTTATGTTGTAAATAGCAATAAATAATCACACACCGCATTCATTTTGATCTAATTCTTTAACTTGGCACGGATTAAAGAATCAAGGGCATTTCAACTAACTTGACAAATAATTTTAGCCATAGCTAAGTTATATGAGGGACTGCAACAAACTCAACAATTAAAACATAAGAAAACCTAATTTTGACAATTTATCACAAAATAAAACAATCTGAATGAGCTACAGAAACTTAAAGCTTAAAGATGATTAAATCAACTTCAATATAGAATCTGATTATTTGAAATAACAAAGATTAATGAAACTGTATGAAGCAGGTCTAAAACAAACAAAAGCATACCATTTATTTGCTGGATTAACAAACTAATACAAAAATGAACCTTACTGTCTTGAGTGATGAGAGGACAACCAGAGGCCCTGAATTTAATAAACCAACCCCAACCTCGTCATATCTCAACAGAATCGCAGTTGTGTGAATCGTATTCACCGCCATACTCGGTCCACGGAGGTCTCCAGATTAGCCTCTCACAAACTCTAGCAGCTCCAGCCGCTCCTTCGGAGATGATTTAGTGTCCAGATGAATTATATAACAGTTATTCGGATGGTTCAATGCAAGGAGAGTTGGTCGGAGCATCACGCCGTTGCGATTCGAGCCGAAAATCAGGTCAGGGTTTCTGCGATTTCAGGTGTGACTACTGATTTAGGGTTTCTGGTTTTGGAGCTCTCTCCACCAGGTTTGTATGTATCTGTGGATTTGAATTTTAAATTTTGAATCAACCCGCGTGTTTTTGTTGAAAGCTGAAAATTTTCACTTGCTTAAAGTATTTGTAAATTGTGCTTGGCCACATGTACCTCTTAAATTTAAGAGTTTTTTTGAAATTACTTATCTACCTTCCTATATCTATATTATCTATTTTAATATAGTATAGATATATACTAGTAGGAGCCCGCGTGATGCGACGGCAACTATTTTCAAAGCTGGTACTCATTTTGTGCAAGTTTATCAAATCACTTTTTGATATATTATATTCCATGCATGCTAGTCTTCTTTTTCGCACAATCGGTGTGGTCTATATATGTTATGAGCCTTACATATGTCAGTTAAATATAATTAACAAACGGATACGAAAATGTTAGTCATAAACATAGGTCAGTAAGAGATTCAATACAACGAAGGAAGTTTAAAATGCTTAAACTGAATAGGGCTTGTTTTTTTACCATTGTGCTTTTTAAGTTATGTGATACATTGTAGGTGTTTATGGTATTTTTTTTTTCTTTTTTTTTTTGTGTGTGTGTGGAGTAGGGGGAGGGGGCAAATTTTACTATATTGCAAATTTGCAATGCAGTTATTGCTGTCAGAGACTTGGAGACAAGCAACTAATCGAAAAAATGACGTAAAAGAAAGGAAATAAGCATTTGACATTTAGTATTTTATCACTTTATATTATATAGGTATCATGTATGAGCAATTTGACACTTAAAAGGACCAAGAGCCCAATGTGTTAGTCCATATTTATATGATTACCTTTTTTAAAGGGCATTTATTTTTTATAGGATTATTTCTTTTATAAAGATTAACTATATAATTACACTAATGAAATTAGTGTGCTTCGCGCTCTTCAGACAAACTTCTGGCATTCCGTCTTTTATGATAAAGAAAGTGAATAATATTCATCACCTAGCTAGATATATATAATTTAAATCCACCCATTACATTTCTCACAAAGTTACTAAGTAAATTAACAAAATTAAGTAAATTCATCAATTACAAAATTTACATAGTTACATTATGGTTATAGACTAAATACATTCATTACAAACTTTACAAAGTTACATTGGTGATTACGGTGCATGCAAATATACTTCTAAAACACACACATATTTCCGAAGATTAAGGGTGGCAAAAGATTAACATAGTGGTTGGAGGTGTTTGTTGGTTGATTTACCAAAACTTCTTGGCCTTATCTTGTGCTTTTTAGGGGCTTTCTTGCTTGGATTTCTTTGCTTGATCTACTTATGTTTTTGTTGGAAGAGAAGATTAATAATACATGTGCATGTATTTGAGTCCAACTCGCAATGGGCACATTTACAGATTTTCGAATCTCTAACAACATGTCAAAGAGTTAACCTGCAAAACATATTAAAATAAACAAACAAAATACTATATTAGTAACCATTATTTATTCCAGAAATTATTACCATACATCATTTGATCATTCACCAAAGCACTACAGAAAGTTCAATTAAATTAGAAACATACTTGAAGATCAGATAAAAAAAATCCTATGTATTTCTGCAGATAACTATTCACTTACTTAATGAAGCAACATAAAAAAATCATGCTAAAATTTTATGTGTGATTCCAAACTATAGGTTAATCCAACTCACATTTCCCTAAACAGGTTTCTTGGTGGTTTTGTCCAGAAGCTTGAAAACCAAAAAACCACAGCGCATTTGTTAGTTGAAAAGTGATGAATAGCATTATGAGAAGTTAGCCGATTAGAAATAACAAAACAATTTATAAGCATAATTTTAATATGTTAAATAGCCTAATAAGAGAATAGTGTTCTAAGTTTTACCAGAACTACTCTACGGTGTTATTTTTGTCCAGTCAAGGGGATTGTTCCAGCCATTTTTAACATCACACATAATTTATTTGACTTTCAAATGTCAAATCTTGGCATGTAGTCACCACTGTCGAAGCTAGAGGTCTACTATCTTACATTTCAAATTCGACTAAAAAAAGGGGGAGGGGGGGTTAAATCATAAATGTTTCCTACCACATAATGTTCGTGAACTATTTAACCAGAGGTTCATGTACCAGTTCATAACACAAAGATGGACCGGTTTTAAGACCCGGTCCGGTTTGATAAATCAGTTATTTACTGGTTAAACGTAGTTGACCCTATCGGTTGCTATAGGTTCGACTATTTTCCTCTTATAACCAGTTTCCAAGCCAAATCGATTTGTAGCCAATTCGATTTGGACCAAAGTTGATAAAACCCATTCACTTGATATAACCTGAACCTGTTGGGCACTAAACAGGTAATATAATACCCAAAATTTAGCTGTTGTTTTCACCATTGAGTTTGAGTTGTCTGCATGACTTTCAAATGTCATAACTGAGCATTTTTTTATGCACGATCACAGGCCAAATTTTTTATTTGACTACCTATGAAAATACCAGAACATACTTATATTAACAAAATATAAATGCATGTATATTCAATATCAACACTTTCTTAATAAACACCACCCAATAATTATTGAAATGATTTACTTATTTAACTATTTTGGAATTTAGATAATGTGATATTTTCCATTAAAAAATATTTTTTGAAAAATTCTATTTAAGTGCGTTTTTTTTTCAAGGCCCACGTGTTTTTTTTCCTAGCGCGGAGCGCCTACGCCCTCGGAGAGCTAGGCCTTTGTGCCTTGAATGTGCCTAACGCATTTTGTAACTATGGATAACTTCACGTAAAAAAAGATAAAATACCAATAAAGAGGTGGATAGCGGATCCTAGAGAGGTTTCCTCAACGCATCAACGTGTCCGTCTTCCAAATCTAAAATGTGGATATAATCTTGTAGCTATGTAACAACTTCCAAATCGTAAACAAACTATCAACAAAGTTAGAGAAATTAAACCGAACAAACCTGAAAAATCTATAGAAGTTAGGGCTAGATCGTCATTACAACCAGCAACATCTTTCCAAAAACTGCAACGCTCGAGATTTGTTTCTCGATTTTTGGCAAACGGGAATTCCATCAAATGTGCTTTCTTTCGCATGTAACTCTTATCTTCATTTGACTACCATTGAATTTTTATTAATGCTTTAATGTAGGGATCTCTACAAACCACAGTTGTCGTTGTCTGGCCTGGCCTGCTGCTTGCTAAATTAAAGATAACGGTACCCTGCAGATATACAATCATTTTTTGGTAAAAGATGCAGTTTGACTTATCGAGTTTTGGGTCAACCCCATTTTTTCCATACTAAGATCATTTCTTTTGATTTCTAGGTAGTTGTCTAAAATTTTCAGTGACATATAAAATAGGACAACTGGACAAGCATGGTGTTAATTTATGAAACAAATTATTAGCTTATATTGCCATAGGATAAAGACAAGCATCCGTTTGCTAACTTTTGTGGTCAGAATTACCAATTTTAAACCATACTCTTAAACACCTTCCAGTGCTAAAGAGACCACTCACACAAAATTGTCAGTTTGACTTTTGAAGTCAAACCACCCAATTTCAACTTCTATTTTGTTGCATCTAAATTCTCTTTTGTATATACCCTTTTTCGCTTTATAAAAAAGGGTGCACCTTCATTCATAGCCGAAAGAAGGTGCACCTTCATTCATAGCCGAAAGAAGGTGGCGTTGATAGCCGAAAGACAAGGGTACATGCACCAATCGGTCGGTGTCCCGATGGTTGAGTGTTATGTGTCTTATGTCCAAGGCTTGATGCAAAACTACTATCGAGCCGAGGGTCTCACCGGAAGCAGTCTCTCTATCCCTATGGGGTAGAGGTAAGGCTGTCTACATCTTACCCTCCTCAGACCCTACTATAGCTTTGCTATTGGTGGGATATACTGAGTACGATGATGATGATGATGATGATGATGATGATGATGATGGTGCACCTTCATTCATTTTCACCAATTTTAATTTCACATATAAAAACCTTTACTATATATCGATCTTGAAGTAGAGTAGAAATTAACAAAGTACAATATAGCATAGTGAGTATATACAATATATCCCCAAATTTAGAAACCCTTCAAATAGAGTAGAAATTAACAAAGTACCCGAGAGTCTGAGACAGATGTTTAAACCTCATCCTGCTTCCGGTAGGAAGTGTCATGGCACACCTAAATTGGCTAGATAAACTAACTAGACACAATGAAAACAAAGGAAATGGAGATCAAACAGAAAGAGAAGGTCAAAAAACTGAAACTAACCTGAACATACCCTTGCCGGAAATTCATTTTCACAACCGTACCCCTAACCATCGTAGCCCCCATCAATCTTCAAAGATTCCATCACATCCAATAGCAATTACGTAAGCATGAAAGCAAGTAGTTGAGCACATTAAAGAAAATAGATTAGAACTTGATTGATCGTGTTGAAAAAATGTGAAGTTATAAATAAATTTAGTTAATTAAAAGGCAAAACACAACCACAAATGTAATTACACCTTTTTCAGAAGATCCCATTGATTTATAGTCCAGATTTGGTGTAAATTGGATCACTATGATCACCTAAATCCTTGTTATCCCCTTCTGAGTCTTGTATGATCTGAATTGTGAAAAATGAAACAAAAATTAAATCTTAAAAAGCTTAAAACCGGATACAGTTAGCAGCAATCGGTATTAATCACTAAATTATAACAGATAAAGTTCTAATATAGATAAACCCTACACATTACATTTGATGAGGAGGTAGGTTATATGTGAGATAACACAGGTTAAGGAGGTCAACCACCAGAGCATTTAGTCTTGAAAACCATCGCAAGGCTACACAAATCATGAAAGATGGAAACGATTTCATAATCAACCACATTTTATTGCAAGTTTCATCGTTTAATATGAATAATTACTTACCAGAGGAAACAAATCGTTCGATTGTTTGAGCTTTCTACATAGAGAGACGACCTGCATCTCTCGCCATTTGAGAGAGAAGAGGTAATTGTTGTCTGGATCTGAATTTTAAAAATGCTTAGCTGACAGAAGAAACAAGCAGATATGGGCGGGATTTTAAAATTTCATTGGGTTTCTCACAACATGCTTTATTATATTGTACATTAGCATTAACCACTTATACCTCTTAAAATTAAGAGTTTTTAAGAAAATTATCATATTGTCCTTCTTATATGTATATTAATATAGTGTATGTATATATATATATATATGAAAATATAAAGGGCTCGTTAAAATGAATGAGGTAAATTTAAGCCACTAATTTAGATGTGTTTTCTGGATAAATTGTAATGTATTAGACTTGTTCATTTCTATTGCAAATTGTTCATTTAGATTTTAAATGAACGAACATGAATACACACGAACATGCCCTTATTTTTTTATGAACGAACATGAACAAAGTAATGATAAGGTAACTTGGAATACCAAGGATTCCATTATGCCAACAGCCTAGTGTTTCCCATTTTCTGAAAAACGAAGCTAAATATTTTGTTCCAAATGTAAACAAAATATGTAACCTCCATTATGACCGAATCTCAATCAAATACGTTTCTTGTTAACAGTGGATCGTTTATGATTTATGACCGCCATCAATTGAGAAAGAAACCAACACCTCAAACTTTAACTTTCTGAACTTGTTGTATTGATGCATAAAGATATTTATTCTAGAATTGACCTTGTTTTCAACATGCTTGATATCTAGTGATAAAATATCAGTAAGTTGCTACTCGCTACCCAAAACAACATCAGCAATGTTCTTGAAATATGATTTTTTAATCATGTCAAATGCTTCAACATAGTTGACATGTCTGTAGAACCCACATGATCCCACTTCTTACCAATTTTCCCACTATTCTCCACCTTCACCTTCTTTTTATTCGAGTTCAAATCATCATCCCCGACTTTATCAATATGAATAATGTGTAATGGAGGATTATCGGGATAATCTGAAACCATCTTAGTCTCTACTTCTTCTACTAATATCTCTTCATCCGGGTCTAGCCATTCAGTTATATGCTCCAACAAGCCTGGATCATCTCCTTCAACTTCATCATCAGCAACCACAACCGATGCATTTGATGGCTCTTCAATAATTGGAGTAATTGGTGTGGTATTAGTCTCCACAACCACATCCCCAACTTCATTCTCAGATTGATCAAGATCCTCCTCATCCATGTCTCGTTTAATTTGGGCTAAATCATCAATTAGTTGGCTCATCATTTTATCTTGAGAAGCATTAGCCTTTTCGTGAACTTCCATCCTTCGACTGAGGTCTTTTAACATTGTCATCTGATTGTTTAACAGTGTTAATACTTCCGAATCTTGAGCTGAATTTTGACCTTGAACTGCTCCCTGACCTTGACATTGTTGATAATCCTTTTGATACCCCTTATTATATCCCCCTAGAATATTGTACACAACTTGATTATAATAGTGAGGGACTTCTTCGTATGTCGGTTGAAGGTATTCATCAGAATAGTACCCTCACCCTCTTCACAATTTACAAAAGTTAGCATCTCGGGCCCATCACTATCATACTCATAATCATCCTCAAACTAGTAACCATTAATTCTCTTCTCAGATGGATAACTGCTTTGATAAAACTTTTCTTGGTTTCCTGTTGTTGACCCAAAATAACCCCGATAATCAGATTGAGGCGATGAATAATTTTGGTGCTGCCAGTTGCGACTCTGCTGGTTGAAGCTCCTTTGGTTATCTGACTTGTAGAAGCCTTGGTAGTTTGCTGAAGGTGGACCATGATATGAATGTATATGTTACGAGTCATCATCCTCCATAGCCTTATATCCTTCATGTGGGTCATAGACCCAACTCCACGTCATATGGACTTACCTTCATACATAAGACACCCAAATACCAAACTTAAAACTGACAAAAATAAAATAAAACTATAAGTAAACAAAACAATAAACTAGCACTTTGCGCGTTGATTCCCATGCAACGGCGCCATTATGATCGATGTCGAAAGGTCAATCAGAAATACTTATAAAATATCTTTACTAGCTAGGGCAAGTAAGGTATCGAATCCACAGGGAATCAGTGGAAAGTGCAAGTGAAACTCAAATTTTGTTATAACAATAATTAAAGTGGACAAACGATGTCTAGCGGTTTAAATGAGTAGTTTGTAAACAATGATATGAAAATAACCAAACTCCAGGGTTAGGGTTTTGAAACAAGTTAGGAAAATGATAAACTTCTTTGGACGGTTTCTTGTTAAAATATGTAAATCAAAAGACTTAACGACTGGCTATGTTGATCGTCAGAACTGAATCCGAACAATTGACATGGCTTAATGAAAATCTATTTGATAATCGTTTTTACTTGTTGAAACACAAAATCAATAATATGGTTAACGATAAACGGGTTATGACGAAAGAACTTAATCCTTATTGTTGATGACCACAAATCAATTAACTGACAAAAGATTAAGTAATCAATTAATAAAAACAGTTTAAGAACAAAAGAAAACACAAAGAATTGATCAACCGAATGATTAACCAAATACAAATCCAAAGTTAAAGTATAGAATATCAATACCTAACATGCAACTCAACCCTACACCCGGAGATGTTTATGAATCCTTGAGCCTTGCATCTCGATCTTCATGCTCTTGATTACGATGTTGGAGAAGGAGTTCATGGATCAATCGTGTGATTAGGATATGTTATGGTGGTGTAAAGTGGCCTCCAAGAAGTCCCAAAACTGGTGAATGAATCATATCGACCTTAGGGTTTTTAACCTTAAATATGGCATAAAAAATACCAAAAACTCGTTTTCCATTAGATCCGGTCGTAAGCTACGGCCTAACCACCGTAGCTTACTGGCTGGCCGTATCCTACGACCTCTGGTCACTACCTTACGGCGGCTACATCACCAAAACACCGTTTTCTTAATAAAATCTTCATTTCAACTCCGTTTTCCTCCGTTTGCGGCCACGTCTTCGTATTTCAATTCTCTATCATATCATATATCATTACTTTCATTTACACTCCATCATGAATGCTCAAAATTCGCTCCTTTAAGCTCATTTAGACTCCGATCACCTATAAACATAAAACCAATCAAAGTACTTGTGTTCGATACATATAAACAAGTTAAACACACAATATAAAACACTTAAAGCACATTATTTCATCCTTACATCACTTAATTATAGAGACTTCATTCCCGTCTCGTAAAACATGTATTGTCTCAGAAAAATGTATTCTTTGCTCATTTTTGACGAAATTCGCAAAGATAAAACACACTTTTGACACTACAATTATTAAAAGATTAGTGTAAAAAGAGGTTTTAAACTACATATACCAACATACAAAGGCACACACATACCCAAGAGCACATCATAATAACATATTACATATATAGTAGAAACAACTGACATTGAGTGTAGTATCAAGACACTCTCATAAGATTGCTACTTCAAAGAAATAGCACGCAACTCAAGTTGTACGAACAATTCTCCGTTTGTAATATGCGAAATTATATTATTTCTTTATTTATGTGTAAAACTGCAGATAACACCTTCGTTCGATTTAGATAGTTACACTTACAAATAAGTAAAACATGTATTAATATTGAGTTGAAAGTGAAGTTTCAAACACCAACAATGTTGTTTGTTATCTAAAAAATATATTATTAAACAAAATCATATAAATCCAAAAGTCGAACAAACAGATGTGGAAAAAAAACAAAAACGTTGCAAACACAATAAGCATATAATTAAAGTGAGTTATTATTTGCAAATAAATCAGGAGATAAAACAATTTACAAATCCTTAAAATAAGTTATATCCAATCTGCATAAAAGAAATTATTTGACCATGAAACCCAAAGTTTACTAGAATGCCCCATAGAAGTACTTAAGTAAATTAAAAACAATCAGCATGAAATTAAATTTTAAAAATAATTGTTTGATCATTAAAGTCAAACTCCACCAGAATACCCTACTGAGGTGTTTAGCCCAAAATATTAAAACTACCATATTCAATAATCTGATACTTTAACTTTGAAAGTAAACAAAACCTAATTCACTTATGCATGAAGCCTCTTATTAAAATTAAACATAAATTTGTAGATACAATTTTGGAGTTTATCAATAAAGCATCTAACATAAAATCAAGACGAATCTGGATGTGGTTAAACCTATAGAAACAAAGATTATAGTTGTAAAACAGAGTACTTGTAGCAATAAGATATTTTAACATCGATGAATAGCAACGATAGCTTTCTTCTAAGATCAATTAAAGTTCCATTGTAACAAATCGCTCCAATAATAACAATAATAATAATAATAATAAATGTACATAATAATAATAATAATAATAATAATAATAATAATAATAATAATAATAAATGTACATGCTTTAGAAGGGTGTAAAGTTCCAGCAACGTATCGAGTCATGATTTTGTTATCGGGATCATAAACCTCAAATGATCTTCAATAACTAACAAAGACATAACAAAAAATAACCATAGTAACAACACTAACGGAAATAATCATTTGAAATTGAATACAATAATAATAATATATCATAAAACCTTAAAAAATTAACGAAAAAACCTAATTAATAAAAAACTATAAATCTTTAATAGTTGATAAAGGCCGGTCTTAAATATAGAATAAAAACCAATCAATTTTATGTATACATATAGATTAAGGGCAATGATACAACTTACTTATTGAATTCGATTTAAAATTAGCATAGTAAAAAAAGACGCCTGCAAAAAATGGATTCAAAATTAGTGCGCAATTAATGTGTTGCTGAAGCGATAAAATCACAATATGGAATCATTGATTGAAATGTAAGGTTTTGCAATTGTGAAGATAGTGAGACTTTCAATCCACCATGATCTTCGCTCAGTCTTCTCCCTGTTTCAATCCACACCAGCGATAAGGTGGGTGTGAGCAAGGTCTCGCAGGCAGAGGAAAATGTTAAGATGAGTTGTTATGACATGTGGGCTATCCGGGTTTCATTAGAAGCCCCATACCGGTCAAAGCGGTTCAAACGCATAAAAAGACTCCATTTACAAATGAAGCAATTTTATGGCTTGAGAGGGGGCGAGGAGTGACCAAAGCGCGACACGTAGGATATTAAAGGTTTCTTTCGTATTACGAGGTTATTTTATATTACTTGTTACTAATATATATATATATATATATATATATATATATATGATTTTAAATTTTATGTATTGTAAAGAAGTTAATAATTATATACTTAGGATTTGATTATGAAAATTTTTTTACAAATAAATTAGATGTTATAACCTGGTTTAAAAGTTATATGGGTTTGGTAAAAACCATGACCCGCTTCCTTTTTTTAATATAAAATCTTTTCTTAATTATAAATCATATCTTTTAAAAAAAATATATTAATTTTTAGTATATCCTATTTTATAGGATTTTCATATCAAATATTTGGTGAGATTAATTTTTAATCAAATGAGATGTTATAACCCGTTTAAGGACTTTCTGGGTTTGGTAAGACTCATACCCATAAATTCGGGTCAAATGCATGAGAAGCCTCCATTTAAAAATCAAGCAATCTGGTGAAAGCAATTCCCTTAAACCAAATTGTATGAAAAAGCTAAAAATCGTTTCTTTAATGATTGCATGATAGTTAGGGTTTAGAGATTAACCTATCGTAACAAAAATATGTTTCGAAATCAACTATTATACATTAATCAAAGAAAAATTTTTTAGTTTTTTTTGTACAATTCGGGTTTAAGGAATTACCTTGACCACTTTACCATTGAATTCCACCATGGGGGAGAGTTTAAGAAATGTCTAGAAACTAAATACGATGGGGGGTATGACTACTGTTGTCAACAGAGTAAATGCATACCTGTATTGGAGGTTGCTCGATGGTTTTAGGCTTGGATTATGCTCTTCATGGTTATAAACAAAAAAAACTAAACTAAACTGAACATTCAATTGACAAATTTTCAAACTTTGGACTGAAGTGGCAAAAGTATCAAACCACAAGGACTAAAATGACCATTAACTCAAAATAAAATGGAGAAAGACAAAATACCCTTAAACTAACGGCATAGTTGAATGCCGTTAGACGGATGTGACGTAACTGGCTAATATTTAAAACTATGAGGACTAAATTGACAATTTTTCAAACTTTGGACTGAAGTGGCGAAAGTAGCAAACCACAGGGACAAAAATGGCCATTAACTCATGTATTAAATTAAAACAAAACAACGTTTAAAAAATAAAATAAATCATCATAAAATAGCAAAACGATTAAAAACAAAATTTTAAATAAACTCCCGTGACACAGGAGGATCAAACTAGTTATAGATATATAATTATGGTTTATTATGATACTAGTTAAAAATCACATTTAGCACACTAGCTAGTTAAATAAATCCAACATGTTGTAAATCAACGTCTTCTATGAATACTTGTATGTTGGATGTTATTGGCCATTGATGAAATACGAAATAATGAAGTTTTAAGATTATAAATAGCAAACAATAAAGATTTAAGAATTATAAAATTATGTTTTAAGATAAGATATTTGTTAGATATGTTTTAATAAGTTATATAATAAACAATTAAATATGTGATTAATTGGTTGGATATGAATTGAAATTGAATGCGTTCTTTTTAAACAGATCAACCAAACATAACCAATATTTTTTTTATGAATTGGTTAGGAAAGTTGAAATATTTCAATAAATTGTATACACTTTCACCGGAATGTATATATTACAACTATATGTCGGTACATGTTTATTGAAGAAAATACATGACCTAGTTGTTCAAAACTCAAAATAAAACGATGAAGAATCATCGATCATCTTGTAGTCAAACTATGCTAAACTAAATGCACTTGCTAAAGTTTGCAATAAGTGTCTAGTTAAGATCAATTGCTTACGAGTTACTTGAACTTTATTACTAAAATCTTAAATTAAGCAAAACTTAAGCCTATATTAAAGCTAATTTAACAAGTTCGACTCCAACATTCATAAACCGAGCTTAACAACGCTCATTAGCCTAAAAATCATAAATATATTTGATTTATTACAAAAAGCTTTTAGCGTAAGGATATGTTTGGCAAAACTATCTGGTAGCTGTAGCTGGAAGTTGCTAGCTGGAAGCTGGTGGCTAGATACTGTAGCTTTTTAGAAATATTTAGGTGTTTTAGTAGAGTAGCTGGAGCTTTTAATAAAACTAGTTGAGTGCTCGCGGCGGTGCACCGTTTTAATTTGAAACTTATTCTGACTTGACCCTTTCGACTCAAAACCGTACCAACATAAACCGAACTAAATTAGCCCTTTTTTCATCAACTCGTTCCGACCCTAATTTGGTCTTACGCATGACCCGGGCTTGCCTGACTCGAATTGTTGTCGATCCTAACAATATTCTCATAATATGTTAATTTTTAAAGTTAAAGAAGTATAACAATATGATACTCAAATTAAAGAAAATAAAATGCTCGTTTTTATGATGCAATTTAAAAAAAAAAAACTATTAAAGTGCGAAAAAGTTATGGTGTTTTAAAAAGTCATTGGGGGTAGTTGGTTTTAAATATGAGTACAATATTTAATTATTATATGAATTAACAAAAGATTATGAAAGTTCAATTACCAAAATTGTAAAATTTGAAATACCAAAAGCTTGTAGCTTTTTCTAAACGCTAGTAGTTGGGGCTTTTAACATCAAACTTTTTCTCCTAACCTAAAAGCTTCAAGCTACTCTATGTTGGGTTTCAACGGTGGTTCGGAACGAAAACGAATAAACCTTTTAAACCCGTTTTAGTAATTATTTCGTTTCAATAGTTATTAATCAATATTAATAAACATGGATATATAAACGAACTATAAAAACGCAGCGGAACGATCAAAAGATTAACCCGAACCAAAACCGAAAACCCAAAACCCGGATCCGATTACAACTCTCATACGAGTACGATAAAACATAAATAAATCAACCATAGATCTAGTTTGTCGATATACCTCGGTTATCGAAACCGGGAAGACACCGAAGGATAACAAGATGAGCTAGATGACACAATCAAAAACACCAAGCAAATCCGGCGGCTGTTGGTGGTTGCAGACAGCGGCGGCGCTCCGGCGGACTATGGCGGTGCGGCGACGGAAGCCTGGAACAACAAATAACGGCGGCGGGCAGCTGGTGGTACAGCAGAACAACAACAGCAGTGGAGAAACAACAAGCTTTGGTGGTCCGGTGGCTGCCACGTTTTTCCGGCGGTTCTCCGACAGCGACAAACAACATCAGCGGCTGCAGACAGACGGACAAGAAGCAGCACCAGCAACTTATGAGTGGTTGAGATGGTGGTGTGTGATGTCCAAGACCGGAGAAGATGGAGGCGCGTTTTTCCGGTGGCCGGAAAAACGACCGGCGGTGGTGGCGGCTGTAATAGGATAATATGGGGCTAGGGTTTGTTGTGGTTGTCTTAATTATAAAATCTTATACTATATATAGAAATTTTATTAGGGTTTAATCAAATTAAACCAATTTGGGCTTGAGCCCAATAAACCAAACAAAGCCTTTAATTAATGTCCAGTCCACCTAATTTATTATGTCGGGCCTAATTAACATTTAAGTAGGCCATTATCTCGTCACCCCCGGTGTAACTCAGTCCGGGTCACATTCGGGTCGGTCGCGTTGACTTGACCCGAACCGACCATTAAATCCAACAGTCTCCCACTTGGACGGATTTGGTCAAGTATAATAACGCTAACAGCCAGAGGCGATCTAGCTACACATAGCTGTCCCCAACTGAATATGACATTTTAAATCCATAACCAAAGTATCTTGGAATACCTTATTGCAAGATAATGAATTTATAGTAATCGTTGTCATCTATCCTTTCTGTATAAGACATTAATTGAACAATGAGACATGGATCAAATCAATCTCATATGACGTTCAATTATTGTAATTCTCGATATAGAGTCAAGGTGGTCCAATCAAACACACAGTTAGTTTGGGTGAGGCCTCACACTTTACCAGTTTGAATCAACAAGGGCGCCAATATGTCTAACTGTTACATTTAAATGTAAGAGTACATAATCCCATCTTGACTACATACAACTCCCACTGAACTCCAGAACATTCCCAACCAATGCCTTTATGGCTGGCAGTTACGCAACAGCGGCTGACATGATCAAAGAATATTCCTCGGTAAACGAAAGTTCTAATATCTCAGGTCTAAGGATACTAAATGAGCATACTATTATCAAACATCTTATGATCCATGAAGATGATTTGATGCGAGTTACATCCAACGTCATTCATAATGAGGTCTGTGAGTTTGGAAGTCAACTGCTTGAGTCCAAAGTCAGAATAGTCTTAATTTAGAATAGCTCCCACGAGTTTGACCGACTACGGATAATTTAGAATACAATATTCACGGATTAGACGTATTAAAATGAACACATTTGTATTATTCAACGTTTGCATTTAACCATTAAATCAAAAGTGAACAGAAAAGTACAATTGATTAAATGTTCATACATCCAAAAAATAAATCACTAGCAAGTCTAAGCCCGATAGCATCTCTATGCTGATCATGTTTGTCCTGAGTCATCGGCTTAGTGAACGGGTCAGCTAGATTTTGATCTGTGTCTACTTTGCTTATCACGATGTCACCTCGTTCCAATATTTCCCGAATAAGATGGAACTTCCTTAGAATGTGCTTGGTTCTATGATGAGACCTTGGCTCTTTGGCTTGAGCAATAGCACCTGTGTTATCACAGAATATCTCGATTGGTTTGTAAATACTCGGAACCATATCGAGATCGGTGATGAACTTCTTCATCCAAACAGCCTCCTTAGCAGCATCTGATGCAGCTATATATTCAAATTCGGTGGTAGAATCCGCTACTACACTCTGCTTGGAGCTCTTCCAATAAATAGCTCCTCTATTGAGAGTGAAAACGAAACCTGACTGTGAGCGAGAATCATCTCGGTCAGTCTGGAAGCTAGCATCAGTGTAACACTTTACAGTGAGCTCCTCTTCCACTCCCCCAAACACCAAGAACATGTCTTTGGTCCTATTCAAGTACCTTAGAATGTTCTTCACAACAGTCCAATGGGCAATGCCAGGACTCTGTTGAAAACGACTGGTCATACTCAAGGCATACGAGACGTCAGGTCTAGTACACAACATAGCATACATGATAGAGCCAACCGAAGAAGCATTTTGGAATTGCTTGCATACGTTCAGATTCAATGTCCGTTGCCGGAGATTGCGATTTGCTCAACACGGTTCCCTTAGTCATTGGAACTGCTCCTTTCTTGGAGTTTTCCATTGAGGAGTGTGCCATTACTTTGTCTATGTAAGTACTTTGACTTAGCCCTAGAATCCGCTTAGATCTATCTCTATAGATCTTTATTCCCAGAATATATGCGGCTTCTCCAAGATCTTTCATTGCAAAACAAGATTCCAACCATTGCTTAACTTCCTTAAGCATAGGAATGTTGTTTCCAATGATCAGTATGTCATCCACATACAAGATGAGGAATGATATAGTGCTCCCACTAGCCTTTCTGTAAACACAAGGTTCATCTTCATTTTTGACAAAACCAAACTCTTTGATTTTCTCGTCAAAGTGAAGATTCCAGCTTCGAGATGCCTGCTTAAGCCCATAAATGGACTTGTTAAATTTGCAAACCTTATTAGGATATTTTGGATCGACAAAACCTCCAGACTGAACCATATAGACATCTTCAGAAAGATGTCCATTAAGGAAAGCGGTTTTGACATCCATTTGCCATATCTCATAATCATAGTATGCAGCAATGGCAAGCAATATCCTAATTGACTTGGTCATGGCAACGGGCGAAAAAGTTTCATCATAGTCAACACCTTGAGTTTGAGTGAAACCTTTCGCGACTAGCCGTGCCTTGTAGGTTTGCACATTTCCATGCATGTCGGTTTTCTTCTTGAAAATCCATTTGCTCCCTACTGCCCGACTATCGGGGGTAGCTCAACCAAGTTCCAAACTTGGTTATCATGCATGGATTGCATCTCTGCGTTAATGGCATCTTGCCATTTCTTGGATTCCGAATCCAAGATAGCAGATTTGTAGTTAGTAGGCTCGTCCCCAGACTCGGCTACTAATAAGACTTCGGGACCATCTAGATGACATAAGTATCTAGAATTTGGTACGGGGGTCCTACTACTTCTACGAACGCTTGTGTTCACGTCTGACGTATCAGCAACAACAACTTGTTGATCAGACTCTCCAACTTCTTCAGCGGTTGGTTGTGGATCTTGAATTTCTTCAAGATCGACAATGTTATCTCCAGTTCCTCGATTGAGAAATTTCTTCTCAAGGAAGTGGCCTTTCCTCCTGACAGAAATCGTACTTGTATCAGGATGAAAGAAGTAATAACCGCTTTTATAATAGTATCCGACGAAAATAACTTTTTCGCCGCGGGGATCAAGTTTGTCATCAGACTCACTCGTGATATAAGCATCACATCCCCATACTCTAAGATAAGACAATTTGGGCTTCTTTCCCTTATGCCATATCTCATATGGTGTTTTGTCTATCTTCTTAGTTGGAGCTAGATTGACAATGCGGGCGGCGGTCATAAGGACGTATCCCCAAAAGGAGTGAGGCAAGTTAGTTCTACACATCATCGATCGAACCATGTTTAGCAAAGTTCGATTCCTCCTCTCGCTCACGCCATTAAGTTGGGGTGTGCCGGGTGGAGTGAGCTGTGAAACAATTCCATGCTCTTTTAGATGAGTGATGAACTCTGAGCTGAGATACTCTCCACCTCGATCTGATTGAAGTATCTTAATGGTTTTATCAAGTTGTTTTTCCACTTCGCTTTGAAACTCTTTGAACTTTTCAAAAGTTTCGTGCTTGTGTTTCATAAGATACACATAAGCGTATCGACTATAATCGTCGATAAAAGAAACGAAGTATCTTTCATGGTTTCTAGTCATGGTTCTGAAAGGTCCACATACATCAGTATGTATGAGTCCTAACAGATCACTTGCTCCTTCACTTTTATTAGTGAAGGAGTCTTTGGCGAGTTTGCCAGCTAAGCAAGATTCACAATCGTCAAAAGAGTCCGGTCCCGCGGATTCAATAATCCCTTCGGATTGGAGTCTTTTAACTCTTGCCTTGCTTGTGTGGCCAAGTCGGCAATGCCATAGAAAAGTATCATTGATGCTAGTCTTGATACGTTTTGAAAGATGATATACGTTATTGTCAGGTTGAACATCAATCTCATAAATACCATTTCGAGGTTTAACCTCAAAATAAAAGATATCATTTAAGTAAGCAGAAATAGCCATGCCATTAAGAACATACTTAAATCCTTGTTCAAACAACAACGAAACTGAAATGATGTTTCTGGTCAAGCCAGGAGCATACAAACAATTATTTAAAGGAAAAACTAGGCCAAATGGACAAGTAAAATGAAATACTCCAGTTGCCAGAACTGGTACTCTCTTCCCATCTCCAACGATGAGTTCCATGCTGCCTTTATTAAGTTTCCTCCACTTCTCAGGCTCCTGCAAGACATTAACAATGTGGTAACCACATCCGGTATCAAATACCCATGTGTTACTAGAGACAGTGAAAAGTTCAATAACGTATATGGAAATACCTCCAGAAGAGCCTTCACCATTGGCTCTCTTCTTCTTGATCTTAGCAAGGTATTCGGGGCAGTTTCTCATCCAGTGCCCCATTTGGTTGCATTTGTAGCACTTGCACTCCTCAAAGGGCGGCGGCTTTGGCTTTGCAACTATCTTGTTAGTGTTGGTGGCAACCTTGGCAGCAAAAGTAACTTTCTTCCTGCCTTTTCCCTTAAAACCCCGATTCTTTGGTTTTGGCTTCTTGACACCAGCAGATCGAATCATCAGAACTTGATTGGTCCTAGAAGGAATGTTCATCTCAGCCGTCTTGAGCATGTTATGAAGCTTTAGCACTGTCTTCACCCAACCATTCATGTTGAAATTCATTACGAACTGGTCGTATGAGTTGGGGAGAGAGTTGAGAATGAAATCAGATGCCATTTTATCAGGCATGGGATAATCAAGTTTTTTGAGCTAATCGATGTGCCCCTTCATCTTAAGAACATGCGCACTGACGGGAGACCCTTCTGCCATCTTGCAACTTATGAGTTGTTTCATGGTGTCGAAACGTTCTTGGCGGGCTTGTTTCTGGAACATGCCCTTGAGTTGCTCAAGCATCTCATAGGCACCAAAGTCTTCCAAGCCTTTAGCAAGCTCAGAAGTCATGGTGGCTAGCATAATACAGGAGACCTCAGCCGAGTCATCCTTATGCTTGTCAAGGACTTTTCGTGCAGCGGCTGTGTTGTTTTCAGGCTCGGTTGGAACAGGTCCATCGAGAACATACAGGCGTTTTGCCATGGTTAGAACAAGTCTCAAGTTGCGGTGCCATTCGATGAAGTTGGTACCGTTCAGTTTATCCCTCTCAAGGATAGTCATAAGGGCGTAGGGTGAGTTTTCGTTTGACGACATCTGATTAATTAAGCAAAAGTAAATTTAATTAGTATTTTCGACGTTGTAGTCCCATTATTAATGACCCAATAACATTAATGAAATAGGAACATGAGAATCCGGCTTCCAGTTATTAAAGGCAGCTGTAGCACGCAACATTAATAAGTGGTTAGGCAGACCGATAACGATTGTCAATTGTGAATAGAGCACAACTCTCGGTTATGAGGCCTATAGAGACAATGATTGTCTGTATAGATACGTTTAGCCTCATCTTTGCCCACTTTAAGTCTCCAGACAGCTTTAGCACGTAATAGGAGAGTAAAGTAATAGTTGTCCTAGTACCGTGACGTGTGAAATGGCCAGATGTGTCAATGAAGCGCATTCACCTTGATGGGATAGGCTAGAAAACAAGTGCGGTGCTGTAGCTCCAAACACTCGAAATTTCGCAGTATGCCTCAAGTGTGACTTGTAGTAGGATTGGCATAAACTATTGGTTTTAAATTGGGATTAATTTTTAAAATTTACCAAATAGAGTAAAAGTCAAATTTTACTGTATTTATTACCGGGACGAATAGATGAACCCTTTCATCTCTCAGGACACTTAGTTTTAAATAACCTATTAAAAACTAAGTTTGTCGCAATATGACTAACCAATTTTAAGTTAATAGAAATCTATTAAGTTATTAGTTTTGGAAATCAAAACAATTTTTAATTTGCTAAACATAATTGGTTATTAAAATGTTTATTTTCAAATTTATTTGGTATTAGGTCGGTGATATTATAATCCTATTATAACAATCCAAGCAACCACAATAGCAAATAATATGTAAATCCTTATGGCCAAAAGGTGATCGGTCTCGCTAGAGCCAATTAGGGAGACCGATCGGGTCAAGGGGTTCACAACACAAACAACCACAAGGATGGACTTCTCCGTGCATCCCATCTCGTCCGAACTCCCACTAACTCCAAGAAATCCTTGAGCTCGTCCTCGGTTATCTTCGCGTCTTCTTAATTACAAATTTATAAACTAATAATTATTTGCCCTATTACAAATTTGAACCACCTATATGGCCAAAAGAAAACCGAAAAATAAATAATAACCGTTTACAACTTTTGAACCAACCATATGGCCAAAACAAGCTCAAACACCAAACAAAACACATAGGTCGGGGCCGGATTTACATATTAAAATAAACGAATTTCGGGTCGTTTTGACTTGGTCAAATAAAATAAACAAAACTTTGACCAACTCAAAATCACCCGAAAATAAAACTAGATCTATAAACTTTAAACGATTTAAAGTTTAAGATGTAGATCCGGTTTAAAACGAACCGGGATCGACTCGTACGTTGTAACCGTGGCTTTGATACCACTGTTGGGTTTCAACGGTGGTTCGGAACGAAAACGGATAAACCTTTTAAACCCGTTTTAGTAATTATTTCGTTTCAATAGTTATTAATCAATATTAATAAACATGGATATATAAACGAACTATAAAAACGCAGCGGAACGATCAAACGATTAACCCGAACCAAAACCGAAAACCCAAAACCCGGATCCGATTACAACTCTCATACGAGTACGACAAAACATAAATAAATCAACATAGATCTAGTTTGTCGATATACCTCGGTTATCGAAACCGGGAAGACACCGAAGGATAACGAGATGAGCTAGATGACACAATCAAAAACACCAAGCAAATCCGACGGCTGTTGGTGGTTGCAGACAGCGGCGGCGCTCCGGCGGACTACGGCGGTGCGGCGACGGAAGCCTGGAACAACAAATAACGGCGGCGGGCAGCTGGTGGTACAGCAGAACAACAACAGCAGTGGAGAAACAACAAGCTGTGGTGGTCCGGTGGCTGCCACGTTTTTCCGACGGTTCTCCGACAGCGACAAACAACATCAGCGGCTGCAGACAGACGGACAAGAAGCAGCACCAGCAACTTATGAGTGGTTGAGATGGTGGTGTGTGATGTCCAAGACCGGAGAAGATGGAGGCGCGTTTTTCCGGTGGCCGGAAAAACGACCGGCGGTGGTGGCGGCTGTAATAGGATAATATGGGGCTAGGGTTTGTTGTGGTTGTCTTAATTATAAAATCTTATACTATATATAGAAAGTTTATTAGGGTTTAATCAAATTAAACTAATTTGGGCTTGAGCCCAATAAACCAAACAAAGCCTTTAATTAATATCCAGTCCACCTAATTTATTGTGTCAGACCTAATTAACATTTAAGTAGGCCATTATCTCGTCACCCCCGGTGTAACTCAGTCCGGATCACATTCGGGTCGGTCGCGTTGACTTGACCCGAACCGACCATTAAATCCAACACTCTAACCAAGCAAGACTTTTCAATAAATATGAGTTTTTTCTTAAAAGCTCTTTGCCAAACATACCCTAACTGTATCAAGGTCATAATCGTTGTTCTTATCAAGAAAGTGAAGGTTTTCAATATCATGGGTAAGATTATGGTAAGTATACATAATTTAAAAAAAAAACCTAGGAAAAGATGCATTTGGATCAAGAGAGTTGATGGTTTATATCTATAGTGTGCTAAAAAAAACCGTATACTGTCTTGTTTAGATTATGTGATTTACTTTAGCCATGCCATGTCCTATTTTATCATATTAATCCTACATAACTATTAATTCTTATTTAAACTCTTCTCTCAATCTCATAACAAAAACATACGTAGATTTAAAGGTAAAATTAAAGGGTATGTGAGTTATACGTTCTAGGAGAAATAAAAATATAATATCATACTTATTTATTAGCCAAAGGCGAGCTTGAAAGATTACTTATAAATCAAGCTCAAGATCTAGATGTAGAGCTTGAAACAAGTAAAGGTTGAGTCCTCTTAAGTAAAACGAGTTGAGCTCAAGTTCTTAAATCTCAAGTTAAACATAGCTTGTTCTCAACTGGACAGCACCACAAAAAAACTTGAAAACGAAGGGAGCCTAACTATATTATCTAATATCTACCATGGAGATCATATGATGTGCATAGCACCAAGTACATAATGTTATGCTAAAGAAGTCAAAACTTATCTCAAAACTTATCTCATCATACCAACAGTTTAAAAATAAGATTGACGTAAATGATGTTTGCCAAATCATACCAACAGTTTAAAAATAAAAATTATACACAAGGTATCACCAGAGATCATTTCCTTCCATATGTATGGTAAAACATAAAACCTTTTTGCCATTACATAATAACCATAAATCCTCGTAAGAAAGCACACAGTATCATCCGTGTGCGCATATGCACGAGGCAAACATAACATTACCACATTACCATTCAGACTTAATAAGTAATATACAGTCGATCGCCAAAATCGTAAACGATCCACCCATATCAACAGCTCCACAGGCCCACACTCCCGATTACAAGGGTGGATAATTTAGTTGGTATTATAATCAATTCTATGTTTTTAAAGCCTTTTGGTTGTCTTGTAACTAGGGTAAAGTTTTTTAAAACCACTGTCCGTTGTAGGTCTCGGAAATTTCATTTCCATTTCCATTTCACCATGCTTATTATCGATGGCGATGTGATCAAAAGATGACTTCCTCGGTTGCGAGCAGGTTTATACTCCACTGCAAACAAAAAATGAAAAGAAAAAAACAAACGTGTCTTCACTGCCGTGTCATATTGGTAATACTAGGGGTGTAATGAGCGAGCCAAGCAGAGCCGAAGCTCAGCTCGTGAGTAGTTATTCAAGCTCGAGCTTGTTTTGGACCAGTAGCGAAGCTCGGGCTACATATTTAATTTATTAAATAGCAAGCTACATAATTAATTTATTAAATAAAAATTATATGCACAGTAGGCCCATGACCCTATGTAATACTCGAGCTTAAACTCGTTCGTTTGAGCTCAATTCGAGCTTTTAAAGAGTTGATCCCATGTAACTCACAAACGCATTGACGCATTTACACCCCCATCAAAAAGGATACAAGAATACGAAACTAGTAAAAATAATCTATAAATTGGCAGGCGAAATAAGATTAAACATTTAAATTCGTAGTGCATAGCTTGAATTTTGAAAGGTGGAAAAGTGGAAGATTGCATGATGGGTCAAAACAGGTCAATGTGCTGCCAATTGGGGATGAACCGGAACTATTTTTCTCCAAATTTTTAATAAATAATTAGTGCCTCATATCATGACTACAAAAATTTTAGTACGAGTAAATACATTTACAGTCCCTGTGGTTTCGTCAAATTACTTATATCATCCATAGGGCAAACTGTTCACTCATCACATCCTTATTTTCACTGTTTGCTACTTTGCTTTAGTACCAGTCCCTCATTCTAGTAAATGACCAAAATGCCCTTTTAATGTTTTACTCTTTAATCTTTGTTGAAGTTGACTTTTACAATATTAAATCATGTTTAATAATATTAATATATACACACACAAAACACAGTGGTTGTGGTGGTGCAATTGCTTTAAAACAGGTCTATGGAAAATGAAGGGGTCTGGGATTTGCTTCCTGCATGTGTGGAAAGATTGTTAAATATATATTTACTTATAACTATTAAAACATTAATAATATCTTAAAAGCAATTAAAACAAAAAGTAAAAATAAAATAAGAAAGGGTTAGTTGGTCATTTTACTTGGACAAGGGACTACAAATGAAAGCTTACAGTGAAAATAAGGATGACATCTTTAAACAGTTATGCGTGAGGGATTATACGGGTACTTTTAACCAAACCATAGTGACTATTAGTATAATTTACCCTTTAAAAAGCAATTTATTTTTATAGTACCGAGGCTTCTCGAGATCACCTTTATACTTTAAATGCCCTAATAAACCTTTGATAAACTCCTTATCAAACTCACAACGGTCGTCTACCGTATCAAGAAATTGTAAGACTTTCTGAATCAGTTCGACATCAACAATAATCTTCTTATTATGAATCTCAGCCTCAATCTGCTTCTCTTCTGAATTATAATTGGCAGTATTCCAAAAAGGTCAGATAATACTGAAGTATATTGGAGTGTTTGCATATATAGCATAAAATATCCTCGATCTTTTGAGAAACTCAATCATGCTCCCAAACATCGGTCTACCAAAGAAAACTTCGACCAAGAATGCATAGATCAATCTTCTTGTCATAAGGTAACTCAACGATCTGAATCTCCTCCGCTGGAACATCAGGTTGAGGCTCTTCCCGAGCAGGAGCATCAATGGTCATTCCTCGGCCATATCTTTAAAATCGAACATTTAGTATACAATTTATACTTTAAAATCTTTAAAATTTACCAACACTTGGTAAAGTTTTCATTCTGATAAAAAATGATTAAACTCTCATTCGTTACTTATGATTAACGAATGATCACATTCGTTACATCAAATAAAACGAATGAATACATCCGTTACAAATAAATCTCCTCTCATTCGTTAAACAAGTTTAACCAAAAATACTTATTCGTTACATTACATAACGAATGAATTGACATTCATTATCAATATCATGAATGAGGACATCCCATTCGTTATAAAGAACGAATATGAGTAGACAAATGAGTTGATTAACTTTAATTAGTCAAGGTCAAAATTACCAAGAAAAACTAATAGTCAAACATGCAATTTGAATTATCAAATAAAATCAAACAAACATGTTTATACATTAAATTTGATAACAATGGAATCGTTAGAACAACACTAACAAACCCAAATCATTTATTCAGTTAATCAGATTCATGTTAATTGTCAATTTGTCAATTTTATATCGGTTATATTTTCAGTCCAATTAAGCATGTAAATATGTTTCAAAATGCGAAATTAAACCGTCATTGGATTCGCATTTACCTGCTGAATACAAAATATTCAACAATGTTTGTAATTCTTGAAAATTTTGGCAGGGTTTCTCTCTGTTTTCATAAGTTTCTAGGTAAATAATGTAAACGAATAAAGATCCATTCGTTTACCTAGGGTTTATATATGCCGTACACTTGGCACATATCCCTAGGCAATGAAAAGACTCACTCGTTATGCTTAAACAAATGCATGATCGCTCATTCGTATATTCATTTATTAACATAATTAACGAATAAACACATACGTTAAACATAACGAATGACCTCCTAAACGTTATCCATTCGTTAAACTATTTTAACGAATCAACATCCACTCGTTATTAGATAGCGGAAACGAATATGCATGGGTAAGGAATGTGATACACCCGTTGATTACTTTAACGAATGGGTTCTTATTCGTTACAACAGTGTAACTAATGGTGACTTTACATTTAAAAATTGATTTTTACCATTTCAAATCAATAAATTAACCCTCAAAACCAAGGTTTTGATAAATTTACCTTAAAAATACTTTAATTTTTTTACCCAAAAGTTAAAAATATTACGTTAAAAACGCATACATTAACAAACTTAACTTAAAATTGTGGGAAAATCTTTTTCTTTTCAAATTTTTTATCCACATAGCCCGGTAATCGAAAATAATCCAGAAATAAAATATTTTTGAATTTTTTTAATAAAAAACAAAAGCAAAAATAAAACATAAACTACGAAAACAATAAAATATTTTTTTTGAGTTGAGCAGGGAATCATATTGATCAAGAAATTCGTCCATAACAGATTTCTCTTTTGAGTGAACGTCATACGATCCAGGATCTTGCCGCTAACCCGAATACATCAATCGTATAAAACGAACACGAATTCGAATACGGTTAAGTAGATACTTTATTGATAGATTATGATGAATACATTATGGTGTATAATGATAAGCTATGGTGAGGATAATTTAGACTTAGATCTCTCTCTCTCTCTCTATATGTATGTACATTCACTTATAGTTATGAATATGAACTACCTATTTATAGGCCAAAGCTCCCATTTGTTAAGTTAGTCTAATTCGTTACACTATAGTAACGAATTAGACACCATTCGTTATGCTTCTATAACGAATGGGTAATAACTTAACGAACTAGCCATCATTCGTTATGCCTTCATAACGAATGGGGCATCCATTCGTTATATTACATAACGAATGGGCTTATAACTTACCTAATAGTCTAGTTAACTAACGAATGAGGCTCATTCTCTATACAATCCATAGCAAATGGGCCATTTTACAATAAATATTCAACCTAGACTATCTATAACTTATTCGATTGCTACAGACACCAAAAACGTGCACTAACAAACTCCCCCTTTTCCGTAGCTCTCGAATACCTTAACCTCGAATACTTTAACTGCAAATCACCCGTCACAAATCATGCACTAACAGACTCCCTCTTGACTGATGATTCTCGGGCTTGTGCAAACGGACAAATCTTTAAGTCTTCTCAGCAAACCCATAACTTGTAGCCTCTGATATCAGATCTCCCCCGCAAAGTGAGCAACTCTTGGAGATCATCCCGATCATCCACTAGCGTATGATATGGTTCAACCTTTCAACAATCAGCAGCAAGTCATCAGCTATCCGTCAGCACCGGTAAAGAAAACATATCTTTACGTTCAACCTCGCCACACATCTTCATGAACAACCCGATCATTCAAAATTTTTCACTTTGGTTTTCCCTATCTTGATAACGTTTATCTCAAATAACTCTTTGAAGCTTTTCCACATCCCATTCGCAAAGATGCATTAATGTTTGGGCATATGATTCAGAGTTCCAACCTCTTATTAATCAATCAAGAACGATCTAATTCTCCAATCTAATGACAAGACTCGTATGTTCCTCAATAAGATCAACCCGTTCGAGAATCGTCACCTTCAACAAAAGTAATCCGCCATTCAGTCGTAGCCAACATAGTCAGGATCAAAGTCCCTTAGAAAGAAGTAAACGAACAAACATTCGTATCCCATATAGTCAGGTTTCAATCTCGAACAAACCAATCAACAATCAAAGAACAACTGCAGTCTTGAACTCAGTCAAACGCAGCTTTGCTAGCATGAATTATCACCCGAAATACAGTAATTTTTCAAGAAACCTTGCAAACGTAGAAAGATACATGCTAAATAAACTCAAATGAAAGTTTTATCTCCCCATTTTCTTAACAAAATAAGCAAGGTCTTGTACAGTCTTCACAAATCTCAAACAAACTCCTACTTAATTACACTTGGTGTGCCCCTCGCCCAGTCGAAAAGCATAAAAAGTCGGCCGGGAAATATATTACCAAAATTTGCACGAAGGGTCCCCAATATATTAGGAATATCCTAGAAAAATTTCGTTTAAGAATTTTTTTTTCGATTTTTGTGACAATCGTCAATTTCAGGTTAACTCCGTTAACTCAACTCCGTCAATTCAAACTTTAAGATCATTGAATCTATAACGCACACATCATTACATTTAAACTAGGGTTTAAATGACGCTTAACACTTACTACATGTGTAGTCTTTCGGGATTTGCACCAAAACGCAAACGAGTTGACGCAAACGATTGATAAATAAACGAAAAACGTCAAAACAGTAATTATGTGATAATTATGTGTTAGACTTATGTGTTATGTGATAACATGATTATAAACGTTAACTCAAGACGAAAACAAGTTAGTTAGGCTAGAAAAGTAATACTTAGAAGTGGAGGGACTTGAGTGTAACTTGTGTGTTTATAAATATATCCTTAACACTTAACCCTAACTTATTATTATTAACCCCAAAGCTCCGATCGGCCTCCCTCCCTTGATCCCTCTTGGCTGCCGTCCACAAGCACACACACATACAAGCCCTAATCAAGTGTTTAATCCAAGAACTAGGTGCTAGGAAGGTATAATTGATCATCCTTTACCTTCTTGTTGTTTAATTTTGATGTTTAATGGGTTAATTAAGAACCCTAGGCAGCCGATTTTTATATGTATGTATGAGTTAACATGATGGTTGTTGAATTCATGATGATTGATAACTAGTATTGATGTTGTTGCTTGATTGATTGTTGTCTTTGATTTGAGTTAAAACACAAACCCTAATCTTGTATGTATGGTGTAATTGATATGCATGGATAGTGGTTGTAGTGTCTAGCATGTTAATTGATTTATGGTCCATAGATAGTTAAATTGTTGAGTTTTGATGTGAACAGATTCTGGACAGAATGTGTATACGATGTTTAAGTGACTGTAACGAAGTGTAAACGTGAAAATTGGTTGAGATTGTGGGTACTGAAGTAAACTAGGTTGAGTCTAGTTTCTATAAAGTATAAGTTTGTAATTTTTGGACAAGTAGAAGTTTACTTTTATGATTTTACAAAAACGTTGTGCAAAGCTGAGCTGTTAGACCTGCTGTTAGGTTATGTTGTAAATGTTATATCTCATGAACTACGAGACCAATTGGGTTGGTTCCACTTCTGGAAGTTGACTCATTGAGTTAGGAACCAAACCCAAGTAGTCTTGCATTTATTGGAGTTTTCGTTTAACGGGAATTGCAAATAACATTCTGTTGCGCATGAATCTGACTGATATGAGTTTACTGTAGTGTTTTGATCATTATGAGAAATCTATATGGAATAAAAATAAGATAAAATATGTTCTGGAAACCTAAGACATGTATGTTTCAGTGGTGATTTTTGGTGAATTAATTGAGATGATATGATCGGTGAAATAGTACAATCTTTCAAGTAGAAATTCTGTCACAGTGAAACTAGCTGCTGAGTTGTGTATAAATGCATGAAATATGATATTTCTTATATAATTGTTTGCGGGGAATAGTTGCAAATTGATTGCCATGATTTGACCAAATTGCCCTTATGGGGAATAATGGCTAGTAATTGTTATTTGTTGACCAAAATGCCCTTACGGGGATAATTGCTAGTAAAGTATGTTATTAATACATGACACAAAAGTAATTGTTCACTCACGTATCGTATCACAATTGTACTTGTTTAAGTCACACACGATTCACAAACGAAACACGAAACATGTTACGTGCATTGGTATTATGTGCCTAGTCTAGAGACTCGTTAAACATACCGATACTTAGAAAATCTCTTTGTTATTTAGAACGCTAGAGAGTTTCTACGACGCGCATCACTTGGTGATCTAATTCGGGATATTCTTCGCAAACAGTGAGTTCACTTACCCCACTCTTAAACTGTTTTCAAACGTTTTTCACTTGGGGGAGATAACATACTCCGATAAACGCATTTTTGAGATAAACGCATATTTAAGATTTTGTTATAAATTATATGTCACTTGTAAAGACTAAGCGGCAAACGTAACATTTGAAGTCCCACACATCGAACCGGTTAATATTTAGAATAGCGAGTCACTGTTGAGTAGTACTACTGGGTTTGACAAACCCCACCCGACGCTAAGCTCAACTGGAGGTTGAGTGGGTGTAATTTTGGCTAACACTTACCATGGTCTGGATTGACCTGGTGACGGGCACTTGATAAACAGTCAGCTTCGGTGTCGAACCACTTAGTAATACTTGTTGTATAGATTAGCTACCTATCGATATATAATTTGACATAACATTATCTGGTAACGCAAAACGCCGTAACGTGGTTACGCAAAACGCAAAACGCCGTAACGTGGTTACGCAAAACGCTTAAACGCTGTAACGAGGTTACGCAAAACACTTAACGTAAACGCTGAATGCAAACGCTAAACGATTTATCTTATATAACTTGTGAACTCACCAACCTTGTGTTGACACTTTTAGTATGTTATTCTCAGGTAGCCGAGGCGGGCGCGCGGTTTAGGAGCATGCATTAAATGAAAACACTTTTATTCTGCAAACTTATTTTTAACAGTTATCTTTGGTTTTAAGTCGTCCTGCGTGACGCAACTTTTGAATTAAGGTTTTTACGCTTCCGCACTTATTTGCATTTAAACGTTTTTATGGTTTGATTATAACTGATGATTCCGATTCTGCCAGTTCACACCCTCTGACGGTAAAACTCCGTGAGTGGATTTTGAGGGTGTGACAGATTGGTATCAGAGCCATTGGTTATAGCGAACTAGAAGCTGCATGCATACTAGACTATAACCGCGACGACCCATTAGTTATAATGATACGCACTGCATAGGTTTGTGTAGTCTTGAAATCTTATCTCTTTACCTATTTTCACTCATACGCGCGCGCATACACGGCTTACCTGTAGGAATGTCGACGCCACCCTCATCATCATCCGATTCGATGACGCATGCTCAAGGGAAGGAACCTCAGTTACCTACCGCCTCGCCACCCCGCGTAGTCCCGGAACTCGAAGCTCCCGCACCGAAGAGGTACCGCCTATCCGGAGGCCTTTACGAAAACGACGTTAGCTGGGATTGGTACCCTAACATGATCAGACGTATGGTCTATCGCGAACAAGTTCCCCAGTTGCCTCACCCGAACCATCCTGCTTATCCCAACACCCTACCACCCATAACCGAACCTGTAGAGCGAGTTCTCGCAGCTGTCGTTTCTTGTTTGGAGCGTGATGTGGGTTACATGCGCTACACGAGAGAGAACGTTTCCAGACTGTTTAAAGACGGAACCGAGACTAAGGAGGAGATTGCCCGCATGGCAGCGGCAATGAAAGATATGCAAGAGACTAGTGAGCAACAAATGAAGGTTATGATGAAGATGCAAGCTGAGATGATAGACTTGCAAGAGCAACTCCAAGAAGCAAGGACCCGAACTGAGATAGCGTTAGAGCGTTGCGATGTCTTACAAATGCAACTTGCTCAGAACGCAGCCGAACCTGAGGCAGAGCCTGAGGCCGAGCCTGGGGCAGAGCCTGAAGTAGAACCTGAAGAAGATCCCGAAGAGGAGCCTGAGGAAGATCCTGAGGAAGATCCCGAGGAGGAACCCGAAGAAGAACCTGAAGAAGAACCGGCTGAGGAGGAGGCACACTCAGAGGTGTCCTCAGATGACGACATCTAGTAATGATGACACTTAGATGGAGGGGTTGTCTCCATCCGAACTATTATTTTTCTATGATTTTAAGGATTGATTGGAAATACTTTGTAGCGAATACAATGGTTTTAATCATGAATTTTTTTTAGACTAATATGTGGTTGTGATGTGATGTTGTATCTTACTTTCTTTCTTACCTACCTTTTTATTACATGTATGGTGTGTTGTATATGAAAGAAAAATTCATGTTTAACATTTTATACTGTGATTCTAGAAAATGGCTGGAAGAAACGCTGGACGAGGACGTGGTAACATCAGCATGACTGCAGCTGAACTCCAAACTCTGCTGAACGACCATGTTGCGGCCGCTTTAGCCGCACACGTTCAGAATCAAGCTGGAGGTCCGAGTTGAACGTGTACCTTCAAGAACTACCTTGACTGCAAGCCCAGTACGTTTAAGGGCACTGAGGGAGCTATAGGCTTCCTGCGTTGGGCTGAGAAGGCCGAGTCGGCCTTTGAGATGTGTAATTGTCCCCCTGCCAGTAGGGTCAAATTCGCTGCTGGGACACTTGAGGATTCCGCCCTCACTTGGTGGAATTCAAACGTCCAGATCCTTGGGTTGGAACTGGCTAACGCGATGAACTGGGAGGAGTTCAAGAGCATGATGCGAGAGGAGTACTGTCCGAGGGAAGAAATTTCGAAGTTAGAGTCGGAATTTTGGTCGTTGAAGATGGTGGGCTCGGAAATTGAAGCCTACACTACTCGTTCTCACGAGTTGGCTGTGATGTGTCTGCGGATGGTGGATCCGCCGAGTAAGAGGATTGAAATGTACATTGATGGATTAGCACCGCAGATTCAGGGCATGGTGACGTCTTCCAGACCAGCCACGATTCAACAAGCGATCCGTTTAGCTCACAAACTGACGGATCAGGCTGTGACCCAAGGTGCGTTACCACCTAGGGGTTCAACCACTAAAGCCCGTGATAACCCGAGTAATGACCACGTCAGCAACAGTAACAGCAACAGCAACCCGAACAGCGGGAAGAGAAAGTTTGACAACACCAGATCTTCATCCTCGAACCTCACACCGCAACAACACTACCGTAAGCCCGAGTTCACTCGCAGCTTTAACACTCAGAATCACAACAACAACAACGGTAGCGGGCAGGTTTCGAGCGGATATGCTGGGAAATATCCAAAGTGCAACAGGTGCAACTATCATCATGTTGGCCAGTGTGACCGTGTCAAGTGTCAAAGATGCGGAAAGATAGGTCACCCAGCGAAAGAGTGTAGAGGAGACCTTGCGGCAAAGGGTGCTCCTAAGCCACCGATGACAACTAAGGGATGTTTTGAATGTGGGCAGGAAGGTCATTTCCGGAAGGATTGCCCCAAGCTGAAACAGAATGACAACAATGGGGGTAATGGAAGTGGCAGTAATGGTGGAGGAAATGGCAAAGGAAGAGCGTTTGTGATTGGATCGGGTCAAGCCCGCAATGATCCGCATGTGGTGTCTGGTAAGTTCCCTGTAAACGATTGTTTTGCTTCTGTTTTGTTTGACACTGGAGCTGATAGGAGTTTTGTGTCGAAAGCCTTTAGCCAACTTTTAGACCTTACTCAAACCCCGTTAGACGCTAAGTTTCCTGTTGAATTAGCTAACGGTAAAACTGTAGTAACAACTCATATACTTGCGGGATGTAAGTTGAAACTGTCAGGTCATGTCTTTGACATCGACCTTATTCCTTTTACGCTTAGTAGTTTCGATGTCGTTGTCGGCATGGACTGGTTATCCGAGAACCGAGCGGAGATTATATGCCACGATAAGATAGTCCATATTACCACCCCTTCCGGCGAGATCATTTCGGTCCGAGGCGAGAGAAGCGGCATGACCACCAGCGTCATTACCCTTATGAAGGCACAGAAGTATCTACGAAAGGGTCATCCGGCAATTTTGGCGCAGATTGTTGAGAAACCCGCGGAGGAGAAACGAATTGAAGATATACCTGTTGTGCGAGACTTCCCGGAAGTTTTCCCAGGGGATTTGCCCGGACTCCCTCCTATTCGTCAAGTCGAATTCCAAATCGAGTTGACACCCGGTGCAGCACCCATAGCACGAGCCCCGTATCGGCTCGCATCGGCGGAACTTCAGGAGTTGTCCACTCAGTTGCAAGATTTGTTGGATAAGGGTTTTATCCGACCTAGCTCATCGCCGTGGGGAGCCCCTGTCTTGTTTGTCCGAAAGAAAGACGGGACTTTCCGCATGTGTATCGACTACCGGGAATTGAACAAGGTGACGGTCAAGAACCGTTATCCTTTACCCCGAATTGATGATTTGTTTGACCAACTTCAAGGATCGAGTCACTACTCGAAGATCGATGATATCTCAAATACGGCTTTCAGAACACGGTATGGTCATTACGAGTTTTCGGTTATGCCTTTTGGCCTAACCAACGCACCAGCCGTATTTATGGATCTTATGAATCGAGTATGCAAGGCGTATCTCGACAAGTTGTGATTGTTTTCATCGATGATATTCTCGTCTACTCCAAGAACGAAGCTGACCACGAAGAGCACTTAAGGGTAATTCTGGAACTATTGAAGAAGGAACAACTGTATGCTAAACTCTCGAAATGTGAATTTTGGCTTCGCGAGGTTCACTTTTTAGGACATGTGATCAACGAGAATGGTATCCATGTCGATCCCGGTAAGGTAGAGGCCATCAAAAACTGGGAAGCACCTAAGACTCCGACTGAGGTGCGACAATTCCTAGGACTGGCCGGCTACAACCGGTGTTTCATCGAGGGATTTTCAAAGATTGCTCAACCCCTCACTGCTTTGACTCACAAGGGCACTAAGTACAATTGGGGTGACGCGCAAGAATCCGCTTTTCAACTGTTGAAAACCAAACTTTGTAGCGCCCCTATTCTAGCCCTCCCCGAGGGAACGGAAAATTTTGAGGTACACTGTGACGCATCTATACAAGGTCTCGGTTGTGTGCTGATGCAACTCGAGAAGGTTATAGCCTACGCCTCTCGACAACTACGGGTTCACGAGGAGAACTACACGACCCATGATTTGGAACTCGGAGCTGTGGTGTTTGCTCTTAAGATATGGAGGCATTACTTGTACGGTACCAAGTTTACCATTTACACCGACCACAAGAGTCTCCAACATGTCTACGATCAGAAGGAGCTGAACATGCGACAGCGTCGTTGGGTCGAGTTGCTTAAAGATTACGATTGTGCCATCAAGTACCACCCTGGCAAGGCCAATGTGGTGGCCGACGCCCTCAGGAGAAAAGAAAAGATAAACCCAGACGGGTGAGAGCATTGCAACTCACGATTCATGCCAGCTTACCCGATCAGATTCGCGATGCGCAACTTGAAGCTTTGAAAGATGAAAATCTCCCATCGGAACTCATGCGGGGCATGAACAAGCAACTTGAAACCAGATCGGACGGGGTTCGATATTTTGAGAACCGGATTTGGGTTCCACGATACGGAGAGTTGAGAACTCTAGTGATGGACGAAGCTCACAAGTCCCGATATTCTATCCACCCTGGCTCAGACAAAATGTATCATGATTTAAAGGCACTTTACTGGTGGCCGAACATGAAAGCCGACATTGCCACCTACGTGAGCAAATGCTTGACTTGTGCCAGAGTCAAGATAGAATACCAGAAACCATCTGGTCTACTGCAACAACCGGAAATCCCAATGTGGAAATGGGAGCACATCTCAATGGATTTTATTACGGGTTTGCCTAAGACACCGACGGGATGCGATACCATCTGGGTGATCGTTGACCGGTTGACTAAATCGGCACACTTCCTAGCAATTAAGGAAACGGACAAAATGGAAAGACTGACTCGTGTTTACATGAAGGAAGTAGTGTCGAGACACGGAGTGCCTGTCTCGATCATTTCCGATCGAGATTCTCGTTTCACTTCGCACTTTTGGAAGTCGCTGCAAAGCGCACTGGGCACCCGTCTCGATATGAGTACAGCATACCATCCTCAGACGGATGGGCAAAGTGAACGGACTATTCATACCCTGGAGGATATGTTGCGTGCATGCGTTCTGGATTTCGGAAAAAGTTGGGAACCCCACTTACCCTTGGTATAGTTTTCGTATAATAACAGCTACCACGCAAGTATTAAGGCAGCGCCGTTTGAAGCACTGTACGGACGGAAGCGTCGATCACCACTCTGCTGGGCAGAGGTGGGTGACAGCCAAATCACTGGTCCGGAACTGGTACTCGAAACCTAGGAAAAGATTGTTCAAATCCGAAATCGCATGACAGCAGCACGAGATCGCCAAAAGAGTTACGCCGACAAGCGCCGAAAACCTCTCGAATTTCAAGTGAACGATCGGGTGTTACTCAAAGTCTCACCTTGGAAAGGTGTGGTTCGCTTTGGGAAGCGAAACAAACTCAACCCACGGTATGTTGGTCCGTACCGGATAACTGAGCGCTTTGGTCCGGTGGCGTACCGACTGGACCTACCAACAGAACTCAGTGGCGTACACGATGTATTCCACGTATCAAATTTGAAGAAATGCCTATCTGATGAATCCCAAGTAGTCCCTTTGGAGGAACTACAAGTTGATGAACAGTTACGTTTCATTGAAGAACCAGTCGAGGTTTTGGATTGGGAAACCAAAACGCTCAAACACAGCAAAATTCCAATCGTTAAGGTTCGTTGGAACTCGAGACGTGGACCGGAGTTCACGTGGGAACGCGAGGATCAAATGATGAAAAAGTATCCTCACCTTTTTGAAGGGCTAACCAAACACCGAAAACCGCGAAACCCGGCAAACCGTCAAACATCACCGGAGGTATGAATTAAATTTCGGGACGAAATTTCTTTCTACTAGGGGATGATATGACAAACTGAAATTTTTTTTTACTCTTTCAGACTCTCATCACGACTTGACTCAAATTTTCGGGACGAAAATTCTTTAACATGGGAATGATGTGACAATCGTCAATTTCAGGTTAACTCCGTTAACTCAACTCCGTCAATTCAAACTTTAAGATCATTGAATCTATAACGCACACATCATTACATTTAAACTAGGGTTTAAATGACGCTTAACACTTACTACATGTGTAGTCTTTCGGGATTTGCACCGAAACGCAAACGAGTTGACGCAAACGATTGATAAATAAACGAAAAACGTCAAAACAGTAATTATGTGATAATTATGTGTTAGACTTATGTGTTATGTGATAACATGATTATAAACGTTAACTCAAGACGAAAACAAGTTAGTTAGGCTAGAAAAGTAATACTTAGAAGTGGAGGGACTTGAGTGTAACTTGTGTGTTTATAAATATATCCTTAACACTTAACCCTAACTTATTATTATTAACCCCAAAGCTCCGATCGGCCTCCCTCCCTTGCTCCCTCTTGGCTGCCGTCCACAAGCACACACACATACAAGCCCTAATCAAGTGTTTAATCCAAGAACTAGGTGCTAGGAAGGTATAATTGATCATCCTTTACCTTCTTGTTGTTTAATTTTGATGTTTAATGGGTTAATTAAGAACCCTAGGCAGCCGATTTTTATATGTATGTATGAGTTAACATGATGGTTGTTGAATTCATGATGATTGATAACTAGTATTGATGTTGTTGCTTGATTGATTGTTGTCTTTGATTTGAGTTAAAACACAAACCCTAATCTTGTATGTATGGTGTAATTGATATGCATGGATAGTGGTTGTAGTGTCTAGCATGTTAATTGATTTATGGTCCATAGATAGTTAAATTGTTGAGTTTTGATGTGAACAGATTCTGGACAGAATGTGTATACGATGTTTAAGTGACTGTAACGAAGTGTAAACGTGAAAATTGGTTGAGATTGTGGGTACTGAAGTAAACTAGGTTGAGTCTAGTTTCTATAAAGTATAAGTTTGTAATTTTTGGACAAGTAGAAGTTTACTTTTATGATTTTACAAAAACGTTGTGCAAAGCTGAGCTGTTAGACCTGCTGTTAGGTTATGTTGTAAATGTTATATCTCATGAACTACGAGACCAATTGGGTTGGTTCCACTTCTGGAAGTTGACTCATTGAGTTAGGAACCAAACCCAAGTAGTCTTGCATTTATTGGAGTTTTCGTTTAACGGGAATTGCAAATAACATTCTGTTGCGCATGAATCTGACTGATATGAGTTTACTGTAGTGTTTTGATCATTATGAGAAATCTATATGGAATAAAAATAAGATAAAATATGTTCTGGAAACCTAAGACATGTATGTTTCAGTGGTGATTTTTGGTGAATTAATTGAGATGATATGATCGGTGAAATAGTACAATCTTTCAAGTAGAAATTCTGTCACAGTGAAACTAGCTGCTGAGTTGTGTATAAATGCATGAAATATGATATTTCTTATATAATTGTTTGCGGGGAATAGTTGCAAATTGATTGCCATGATTTGACCAAATTGCCCTTATGGGGAATAATGGCTAGTAATTGTTATTTGTTGACCAAAATGCCCTTACGGGGATAATTGCTAGTAAAGTATGTTATTAATACATGACACAAAAGTAATTGTTCACTCACGTATCGTATCACAATTGTACTTGTTTAAGTCACACACGATTCACAAACGAAACACGAAACATGTTACGTGCATTGGTATTATGTGCCTAGTCTAGAGACTCGTTAAACATACCGATACTTAGAAAATCTCTTTGTTATTTAGAACGCTAGAGAGTTTCTACGACGCGCATCACTTGGTGATCTAATTCGGGATATTCTTCGCAAACAGTGAGTTCACTTACCCCACTCTTAAACTGTTTTCAAACGTTTTTCACTTGGGGGAGATAACATACTCCGATAAACGCATTTTTGAGATAAACGCATATTTAAGATTTTGTTATAAATTATATGTCACTTGTAAAGACTAAGCGGCAAACGTAACATTTGAAGTCCCACACATCGAACCGGTTAATATTTAGAATAGCGAGTCACTGTTGAGTAGTACTACTGGGTTTGACAAACCCCACCCGACGCTAAGCTCAACTGGAGGTTGAGTGGGTGTAATTTTGGCTAACACTTACCATGGTCTGGATTGACCTGGTGACGGGCACTTGATAAACAGTCAGCTTCGGTGTCGAACCACTTAGTAATACTTGTTGTATAGATTAGCTACCTATCGATATATAATTTGACATAACATTATCTGGTAACGCAAAACGCCGTAACGTGGTTACGCAAAACGCAAAACGCCGTAACGTGGTTACGCAAAACGCTTAAACGCTGTAACGAGGTTACGCAAAACACTTAACGTAAACGCTGAATGCAAACGCTAAACGATTTATCTTATATAACTTGTGAACTCACCAACCTTGTGTTGACACTTTTAGTATGTTATTCTCAGGTAGCCGAGGCGGGCGCGCGGTTTAGGAGCATGCATTAAATGAAAACACTTTTATTCTGCAAACTTATTTTTAACAGTTATCTTTGGTTTTAAGTCGTCCTGCGTGACGCAACTTTTGAATTAAGGTTTTTACGCTTCCGCACTTATTTGCATTTAAACGTTTTTATGGTTTGATTATAACTGATGATTCCGATTCTGCCAGTTCACACCCTCTGACGGTAAAACTCCGTGAGTGGATTTTGAGGGTGTGACAGATTGGTATCAGAGCCATTGGTTATAGCGAACTAGAAGCTGCATGCATACTAGACTATAACCGCGACGACCCATTAGTTATAATGATACGCACTGCATAGGTTTGTGTAGTCTTGAAATCTTATCTCTTTACCTATTTTCACTCATACGCGCGCGCATACACGGCTTACCTGTAGGAATGTCGACGCCACCCTCATCATCATCCGATTCGATGACGCATGCTCAAGGGAAGGAACCTCAGTTACCTACCGCCTCGCCACCCCGCGTAGTCCCGGAACTCGAAGCTCCCGCACCGAAGAGGTACCGCCTATCCGGAGGCCTTTACGAAAACGACGTTAGCTGGGATTGGTACCCTAACATGATCAGACGTATGGTCTATCGCGAACAAGTTCCCCCGTTGCCTCACCCGAACCATCCTGCTTATCCCAACACCCTACCACCCATAACCGAACCTGTAGAGCGAGTTCTCGCAGCTGTCGTTTCTTGTTTGGAGCGTGATGTGGGTTACATGCGCTACACGAGAGAGAACGTTTCCAGACTGTTTAAAGACGGAACCGAGACTAAGGAGGAGATTGCCCGCATGGCAGCGACAATGAAAGATATGCAAGAGACTAGTGAGCAACAAATGAAGGTTATGATGAAGATGCAAGCTGAGATGATAGACTTGCAAGAGCAACTCCAAGAAGCAAGGACCCGAACTGAGATAGCGTTAGAGCGTTGCGATGTCTTACAAATGCAACTTGCTCAGAACGCAGCCGAACCTGAGGCAGAGCCTGAGGCCGAGCCTGGGGCAGAGCCTGAAGTAGAACCTGAAGAAGATCCCGAAGAGGAGCCTGAGGAAGATCCTGAGGAAGATCCCGAGGAGGAACCCGAAGAAGAACCTGAAGAAGAACCGGCTGAGGAGGAGGCACACTCAGAGGTGTCCTCAGATGACGACATCTAGTAATGATGACACTTAGATGGAGGGGTTGTCTCCATCCGAACTATTATTTTTCTATGATTTTAAGGATTGATTGGAAATACTTTGTAGCGAATACAATGGTTTTAATCATGAATTTTTTTTAGACTAATATGTGGTTGTGATGTGATGTTGTATCTTACTTTCTTTCTTACCTACCTTTTTATTACATGTATGGTGTGTTGTATATGAAAGAAAAATTCATGTTTAACATTTTATACTGTGATTCTAGAAAATGGCTGGAAGAAACGCTGGACGAGGACGTGGTAACATCAGCATGACTGCAGCTGAACTTCAAACTCTGCTGAACGACCATGTTGCGGCCGCTTTAGCCGCACACGTTCAGAATCAAGCTGGAGGTCCGAGTTGAACGTGTACCTTCAAGAACTACCTTGACTGCAAGCCCAGTACGTTTAAGGGCACTGAGGGAGCTATAGGCTTCCTGCGTTGGGCTGAGAAGGCCGAGTCGGCCTTTGAGATGTGTAATTGTCCCCCTGCCAGTAGGGTCAAATTCGCTGCTGGGACACTTGAGGATTCCGCCCTCACTTGGTGGAATTCAAACGTCCAGATCCTTGGGTTGGAACTGGCTAACGCGATGAACTGGGAGGAGTTCAAGAGCATGATGCGAGAGGAGTACTGTCCGAGGGAAGAAATTTCGAAGTTAGAGTCGGAATTTTGGTCGTTGAAGATGGTGGGCTCGGAAATTGAAGCCTACACTACTCGTTCTCACGAGTTGGCTGTGATGTGTCTGCGGATGGTGGATCCGCCGAGTAAGAGGATTGAAATGTACATTGATGGATTAGCACCGCAGATTCAGGGCATGGTGACGTCTTCCAGACCAGCCACGATTCAACAAGCGATCCGTTTAGCTCACAAACTGACGGATCAGGCTGTGACCCAAGGTGCGTTACCACCTAGGGGTTCAACCACTAAAGCCCGTGATAACCCGAGTAATGACCACGTCAGCAACAGTAACAGCAACAGCAACCCGAACAGCGGGAAGAGAAAGTTTGACAACACCAGATCTTCATCCTCGAACCTCACACCGCAACAACACTACCGTAAGCCCGAGTTCACTCGCAGCTTTAACACTCAGAATCACAACAACAACAACGGTAGCGGGCAGGTTTCGAGCGGATATGCTGGGAAATATCCAAAGTGCAACAGGTGCAACTATCATCATGTTGGCCAGTGTGACCGTGTCAAGTGTCAAAGATGCGGAAAGATAGGTCACCCAGCGAAAGAGTGTAGAGGAGACCTTGCGGCAAAGGGTGCTCCTAAGCCACCGATGACAACTAAGGGATGTTTTGAATGTGGGCAGGAAGGTCATTTCCGGAAGGATTGCCCCAAGCTGAAACAGAATGACAACAATGGGGGTAATGGAAGTGGCAGTAATGGTGGAGGAAATGGCAAAGGAAGAGCGTTTGTGATTGGATCGGGTCAAGCCCGCAATGATCCGCATGTGGTGTCTGGTAAGTTCCCTGTAAACGATTGTTTTGCTTCTGTTTTGTTTGACACTGGAGCTGATAGGAGTTTTGTGTCGAAAGCCTTTAGCTAACTTTTAGACCTTACTCAAACCCCGTTAGACGCTAAGTTTCCTGTTGAATTAGCTAACGGTAAAACTGTAGTAACAACTCATATACTTGCGGGATGTAAGTTGAAACTGTCAGGTCATGTCTTTGACATCGACCTTATTCCTTTTACGCTTAGTAGTTTCGATGTCGTTGTCGGCATGGACTGGTTATCCGAGAACCGAGCGGAGATTATATGCCACGATAAGATAGTCCATATTACCACCCCTTCCGGCGAGATCATTTCGGTCCGAGGCGAGAGAAGCGGCATGACCACCAGCGTCATTACCCTTATGAAGGCACAGAAGTATCTACGAAAGGGTCATCCGGCAATTTTGGCGCAGATTGTTGAGAAACCCGCGGAGGAGAAACGAATTGAAGATATACCTGTTGTGCGAGACTTCCCGGAAGTTTTCCCAGGGGATTTGCCCGGACTCCCTCCTATTCGTCAAGTCGAATTCCAAATCGAGTTGACACCCGGTGCAGCACCCATAGCACGAGCCCCGTATCGGCTCGCATCGGCGGAACTTCAGGAGTTGTCCACTCAGTTGCAAGATTTGTTGGATAAGGGTTTTATCCGACCTAGCTCATCGCCGTGGGGAGCCCCTGTCTTGTTTGTCCGAAAGAAAGACGGGACTTTCCGCATGTGTATCGACTACCGGGAATTGAACAAGGTGACGGTCAAGAACCGTTATCCTTTACCCCGAATTGATGATTTGATGATTCTGCCAGTTCACACCCTCTGACGGTAAAACTCCGTGAGTGGATTTTGAGGGTGTGACAATTTTCCCGCCAAAAAATCACTGAAAATTATCGAAAAATAAATATTTTCGCCAAAATTTTAAAGAATGAAACCTCACTTACGAGGAGTATTCAGGAAAAAAATTCGTTCAAGAAAAATTTTCCCGCCAAAATCTTTTTTTTTAATGAATGACGTCTCCATTCGTTATAAATTAACAACTTCAATTCGTTATAAACATCCACCATTTGTCAACCAGTCACTTATTCGTTACACACTTAACGAATCTATTCAATTCATTATAAATTGCCATCTTAATTCGTTATAACAGTTACACGAATGGCCTTCAATTCATCAAGATTTCCACACTTCGTCATACACGTTAACGAATTACCTTAATTCGTTACCAATACCTTAACGGCTTAACTTAACGAATTAACTTAACAGATTACCTTGTCGAATTAACTTAACGAATTACTTTAATTCGTTATCTTTAACTTAACGAATTACCTTAATTCCTTAAATTTTCCATTCATTAAGTTTCCATAACGAATTGCTAAAGTAACATAACGAATTAGGTTTTAGGATCTGAATTGTTCACCAGAAAACGTATTTCGCCGAAAAACAGTTATCTCGCCAGAATATCGTAGATCCGGCCATAATCTGCACTTTCAAGCTTTATCCATGGCAGATTCATCAAAACACCATAATTAACCAACATAATTACAGACGAAGACTCAGATTTTCATCCTAAACACGAATCCATCGTCCAATTAACATAACAACCACAGAATCATCATAAACTGAATCAAACAGTAACATGCTCTTCCATGGTGGATTCTTCAACACACCATAAATCAACATCAAATTATACCAGTAGCTTCGTATTACCTTAACTAACACGAATCTACCATCAATTTCACAATTCATCCATAAATTAACCCCAAATCTGATCAAATCAGTCCAAAACTCGAAGAATACGAAGAACATCAGATTCATACCTTAATCGATGCACCGAGAGCAGCAACCTGCTCTGATACCAATTGAGTGAACGTCATACGATCCAGGATCTAGCCGCTAACCCGAATACATCAATCATGCAATACGAACACGAATCCAAATACTGTTAAATAGATACTTTATTGATAGATTATGATGAATACATTATGGTGTATAATAATAAGTTATGGAGAGGATAATTTAGACTTAAATCTCTCTCTCTCTCTGTATGTACATTCACTTATAATTATGAACGAGAGCTACCTATTTATAGGCCAAAGCTCTCATTCGTTAAGTTAGTCTAATTCGTTACATTGTAGTAACGAATTAGACACCATTCGTTATGCTTCTATAATGAATGGGTAATAACATAACGAACTAGCCATCATTCGCTATGCCTTCATAACGAATGGGGCCTACATTCGTTATATTACATAACGAATGGGCTTATAACTTAGCTAATAGTAGAGTTAACTAACGAATGGGCCTCATTTGCTATACAATCCATAACGAATGGGCCATTTTACAATAAATATTCAACCTAGACTATCTATAACTTATTCGATTGCTACGGACACCAAAACCGTGCACTAACATCTTTCGACTTTATTATGACTGGTGTTAAGTCAGTCATTGGTATTGTTATCCGCTTAAATCTTATAAAAATGTTTCAGGAATTTATGTGATATGTTTAAAGTTCAATTAGGGCATAAGATATAGAAACTATCAGCCTCTAATACTGATTTAAGCTTAATTTGATTTTTACCTTTTCACCCCAAGTTGACTTAAATTATTAAACTAGTTGATCAAAATATATGATTTTTAGTTTTTAGCAATCTAGCAAATAATCCCCACTACAAGATATACCCCCCGTTATCAAGCAACACTTCGAGTTCCTTTCCCACAAATGAGTATGCATGATTTCATCTGTGTGACTTACATACACTGTATCCCTTGTGGTCCGTTTCTTACTGGTATTAAGACGCGAGCAAGGGAAGAACAATTGCATGGCTCATTGCGTGGTTTGATCAAGTCAGTAGTGAATGTTGTACAAAGTACAACTGTGATCAAGTTTAATGACTTATAGTGGGCAGTAAAACTACGGGTTTGCCTTTTGAGCCAAATAATATTCATATACCCAGATCTCGAAGCATCCTATCAATACAGGATTTAAGGCAATAAGGCCATACACCGTTGCAATGTTAACCATTAACTAGACGCTAATTTAAAATTTGGTTTTTGGTGGTCAAACATATTTAAGGCTTGAGTATGACAGACTATTATATTTATGCCTTCATCACCAAGACTTTGTAAGAGACTAACACCTATTTCAATTTGGCAACGTTACGTTTATATCACATACTAGACCTTACTTGTTTGTATAAGACCTACCAATATACCAATACAATTAAGTACACAGTCTTTTATGCCTATTTTTGTATTGAAATATAGAATATAAATGATTAATGTACTATCATTTTCCATTTTTTGCTTCAAAACTCATTTTTGAGGAGCACATTTTTTTAATGTTTTTGAATTTTCAAAATATCTTAATGTTTTTGAATTTTATCTGTACTATCATTTTACCTTTTTGCTTCAAAACTCATTTATGAGGAGCACATTTTTTAATGTTTTTGAATTTTCAAAATATCTGAATGTTTTTTAATTTTATCTGTACAAAACAGAAAGCACAATAATTTTGTATTTTCCCGTTTTTCTCCCCCTAAACACCAAAATATTAAAGAAAGAAAAATTAACAAACAAAAACTGTACAAAAACAATATTAATTGATTACCTGAGCTTTGGGATATCAACAAATGATCTCAAACCTTTTAAACCAAGAAAAAAATTGAATATTGTTTTATCAAAAGCTTTGGTAAAAAGGCCTGCGTTTTGATGATAAGTGTTCACTTTTTCAATAACAGTTAATTTCTTTTCATAACAGTTATGAAAAAAATGATTTAGAATTTCAATGTGTTTAGTTTTAGAGTGGTGCAATGTTAATTTAAAATTGCACCATACACCGTTGCAATGTTAACCATTAACTAGACGCTAATTTAAAATTTGGTTTTTGGTGGTCAAACATATTTAAGGCTTGAGTATGACAGACTATTACATTTATGCCTTCATCACCAAGACTTTGTAAGAGACTAACACCTATTTCAATTTGGCAACGTTACGTTTATATCACATACTCTACCTTACTTGTTTGTTTAAGACCTACCAATGTACCAATACAATTAAGCACACAGTCTTTTATGTCTATTTTTGTACTGAAATATAGAATATAAATGATTAATGTACTATTATTTTCCATTTTTTGCTTCAAATTTCATTTTTGAGGAGCACATTTTTTTAATGTTTTTGAATTTTCAAAATATCTTAATGTTTTTGAATTTTACATGTTCATTTTACCTTTTTTGCTTCAAAACTCATTTTTGAGGAGCACATTTTTTAATGTTTTTGAATTTTCAAAATATCTGAATGTTTTTTAATTTTATCTGTACAAAACATAAAGCACAATAATTTTGTATTTTCCCGTTTTTCTCCCCCTAAACACCAAAATATTAAAGAAAGAAAAATTAACAAACAAAAACTGTACAAAAAACAATATTAATTGATTACCTGAGCTTTGGGATATCAACAAATGATCTCAAACCATTTAAACCAAGCAAAAAATTGAATATTGTTTTATCAAAAGCTTTGGTAAAAAGGCCTGCCTTTTGATGATCAGTGTTCACTTTTTCAATAACAATTAATTTCTTTTCATAACAGTTACAAAAAAAATGATTTAGAATTTCAATGTGTTTAGTTTTAGAGTGGTGCACAGGGTTCTTCATGATACAGACAACAAAGTTATCAATAAAATTGGGAGTACTAAGAAACTTCAAACTGTAATACCGCAGATGTTGTTGTATCCCCAAAAAGTGTGAACAACAAATCAAGGTTGCCACGTATTCGGCTTCAACGGTTGAAGTAGAGACATTTGTCTGCTTCTTACACTGCCTGGAAACAAGTCGGTTTCCTAAACACTGACAAGCCAGCGTCGTTGACTTGAAGTTGATCTTGCATAATCCATAGTCGGAATATGAGAAATCGATAAAATCAAAACTATCTTCCTTGGGATACCATAACCCGATGTCAGGATTACCCCTTAGATAGTGAAAAAAACGTTTCACAGCCGCCAGAGGAGTCACTATGGGACTCGCTTGATATATGGCTTATAGACAAACAACAAACATTATATCAGGACACGATGCAGTTAAATAAGTTAATGAACCAATCATCGCTCGGTAAAGGGCAGGATCAACGATATCCTCCAATTCGTCTGGTGACAAACTGTTACCCACAGGAAGAGGAGCAGAAGAGACTTTTCCGGAACTTATCTTGAATTGGCTCAAGACATCGTTCATATACTTTGTCTGATGAATAAAAATCCCGTCTTCAGACTTATGAACCTACAACCCTAAAAAGAAACTCATTTCTCCCATCGAGCTCATCTCGAACTTTGTCTGCACCGACTTCTCAAAGTCCTTACATAACATGTCATTTGTTGAGCTAAATATGATGTTATCGATATAAATCTGGACAAGAAGCAAATCTTCTTCGACCGTCTTTTAAAAGCAAGTACGATCAACAGTCCCTTGTTTGAAGCCATTGTCGATTAGATTATCAGCAAGCGTGCTATACCAAGTTCTCGGGGCTTGGTGAAGAGCATATAGAGCCTTGTATAAACAGGATAGTCAGGATCTTCAAAACCAGGAGGCTGCTTTATATACACCTTTTCATGAAGTTCACCATTAAGAAACGCACTCTTAACGTCCATTTGATAAAATTTGAAATTCTTAAAGGCCGCGTTGGCTAGAAAAATACGTATAGCCTCCAGTCTAGCAACAGGAGCATATACTTAGGTGTAATCCATGTCTTCTTGCTGATTGAATCCTTGCACAACCAACTGTGCTTTATTTCGAACGATGAACCCATGACAATCCTTTTAACATTTAAAAACCCATTTGTCGGGATAGGATTTTTAACCCGATCCGGTTTATCAATGAGATACCAAGCACCCAATCGTACAAACTGTTGCAACTCTTCATGCATTGCTTCTACCCATGAAGAATCTTGAAGTACCATAGGAACACTTGTTGGCTCTACTTGAGTTAAAAAGCAAGCGTATCGGCGTATGCACAAGATAGGACCTGATGTTAGCGTATGCACACAATACGTTATCTTTACATACATTAGCGGCCTGATGTCACGTATGAACACCATCATTATGATCACCAATGATGTTGTCCCGAGGATGATATGATTTAATCCGAAAAGTCGGATTCTCAGATACAACAACATTGCCTTCTAAATTAGTGATGTTTTCTTCAACTGCTAGATCAATCATTATTTAAGAAGATTCACCAACTTGTATCTCAGAAACATCTTGAATTTCCACAAATGGAGCAGAAGAAGAATCTTCAAAATCAACATAATCTGAAGAATTAGAAACATCATCGGATGTCTCAAGTTGATCTTGTACCACGTCATCATCACAAATAGAAGATCTTGGTATGAAAACCATTTTTTATTCCAAATATGCACAAACCAAATCTTCATTTGGTACCTCAACCGATGGAATAAACGACTTAAATAACTCCTCATAATCAAACATCCAATCAGGTCCCTTGCCAGCAGGTGGTGTAGTGTATCTTTGACAATCAACATGATTACATTCTTCTACACACCCAGAAGAAAATTATAGACACATTCCTTAGGCGAAGCATAACAAAGAAAGTAGCCTTCAATTACCTTCTCATCGAATTTACCCGCCTCTCGTGTAAGTATAGTACAAGGACACCCAAATGGTTCGAGGAATTTTAAGTTAGGCTTACGGTTAATGAGCAAATCATAACTCGCCTTCTTGATCTTTTTAACCATTATAACACGATTAAGCGTATAACAAGCGGTCTTCACAACTTCGTTCCAGAATTGAACGAGAAGCTTTGAATCCGCCAGCATTATTCTTGCTGCTTCAATCCGTGTCCGATTCTTTCTTGCATCTACACCATTCTGTTATGGCACATATGGAGCATTGTAGTCCCTGAAAAGGTCCAAAACATTGTTCTTGAACTCCGTGCCATTATCACTTCTAATTCGTCTCACTTTTTGTATGTAAAGTGATTCCATCTTGGTGATCAAATTTTGCACAAGAATCGGTGTCTGATATTTGGAATTCATAAATAACACCCATGATACCTTGAATAGTCGTCGGTAACAACTGAACAATACCAATCTCCCGCAATACTTGAACGGTTCACTAGACCGAATAAATCTATATGAAAACGTTCAAAAGGAGTATCAATGGAATTAATCTGCTTCAAAGGGTGCGGCATCGTTTTCTGTTTACCCTTCTTTCATGAAACACAGTGATAAATCAATTTGAAATGTTTTAGTGAAACACCGTCTTCCAAATCATTTGCCATTAAGTGATTCATCTTACGGATATGAATATGACCCATGTGCCTATGCTATAAGATTGGGTCTTTCACGTTTGCTTTCGAGACAAAACACGTTTCAGTAGAAGAAGACAGCGATACATTAGAACTCATGTTGAGTACATAAATGTCATTCGATTGGGGATATGTCATGACTACCATATATTTAGGAATAACATAACCCGGTTTAAGGATTACACACTCCTTGTCAATGATTAAAGTGGTAGATTTCTTATCACATATTTGTGACCCACTCAGTAAATTGTGATCCACCTTATCACAATAATTTAGCCTCTCAAATGTATACTACCATTTATAATTTACCCTCTCAAATATATACTACCATTTGAGACTTCACCTTCCTTTGTAATCATCCCTCCTTGATTACCATCAAACGCTTTATACCCTCCTTGAATGTATTTAACATTCGTAAGAAGATCAAGGTTGCCAGTGATGTGTCGAGAACATCCACTATCCATTATCCGTTTATCGCTAGAAATAGTCTTGGATGAACTCTGCATAACCAAGGTAAATGATTAGTTCAAAAAGGCTGCCCAGGACTCAGTCTTGGGCACCTCTTTTGTTTAATTTTTAGACTCAATAATTTTGGGTTTCCACTATGACTAATGCACTTGAGTATATGTCATTGGTTTCTTTAACTTTCATTGAATATAGGCATCTTATCACATTTGAATCCAAATTTTGACAAATTGGTTGAACGAGTTCAAATGATTTGTTCTTTACATTAAGCTCGTTTACATTAACATGTACCACCTTATGTGGATTCACATCATGAAACATGATATGAGTATCATCAAGCTTAACTTGTGGTGATTGTCTTTTTAAAATTTGTTTAACCAAAGAAACCTTAGGTGATTGTTTCTTGGTTAAATGCTTTTCGGACTTATTTACCAATCCACATTGACATGCAACATGGACACTTTCACCACATGAGAAACAAGTTCTTGTGTCCATAAAGGTGTGTGGTAAGTTAACACTAGTATGTGAAACATTAGGTTGAAAAGATGCAACCGATACATTCGAATCATCCAATTAAACAGAACGTTTATTCTTATAAAAATCAAGATTGGAACAATTTTAGAAACTCTGTAAAGTATCAGTTCCAGTTGAACTGACAAACTTAACAGGTTCCACAAATTTCACTTGAGGTTTTACTTTAGGCTTAGAAACTGTTTTGTTCAACAACTTGGAGTTTTCAAAAGCCTTTTCAGTGTCATTTAAGCTTGATGTCTCACTATGAAAGACACTCTTAATCAACTCGGGTTTAATTAAGTGCAAGCGAATGTCTTTTTCATCGAAAACCTTATTAACACCTTTTAATTTAAAAACTCTCCCAGTTTTTACTTTACTCACATTTTTTTTGGGTAAAGGGGTTCACCCGGTTAAATGCATTCACACATCCAAAAAATACAAGTAATATGGCAGAGTGCCATATTAGTTCTCAAGTATGACATGCCATACAAGAGTAGACAAACCAAAACCACCAAAACTGGTAAACACAGCTAAAGCTTACACAAGAACCAAGGAAAAAACAAAACAAAAACAAATCAACCATTATCATCAATTTGATGGGAAACTCCCCGCGGAAAATGCCAATCCTCGAGAACCCGATTAATCCGTTCCGGATTCTTGAACTTAAGAGTCATAAGCTTTAGGCGAGTACCCCTAATAATTTCTTCAGCAACAGTCGTAGGAGTCTTCAAGGAGTTCCTGAAAAGCCGGTTATTTCGCTCCTTCCAAATAACGTACACCGACGCCCCAAATAACAGCCGATTAACAACATTCTCAATAGAGTTGGACATTCCAAATTGAGACACATATTGAGACACATACTTTACTCACAGTTGGATTAGTGAATTTCATCAAATCCGCATCAGAAATACTTGGTTAATCTGATTTATTTTTAACCAATTTAGGCATGTTTGACCCATACACAACTTATTCAAACTCATGTAGTTCACAAAGAATGAGATTAGAATGAGGAATGTTCTGTTCTTTGTGTATCATCAAGGTTTAAACACATCTTTAATGACCATATCGTCAACATTTTCAGCAAAAACTTGGTTTCTTCAAATATGAGTTTCATGAGTTGATACTTGAGAAACTGGTTATTATTGTTTGATTTGTTTTGGTTCCTCTTTAATGATAATTGGCTCAACAATTACAGGAGGATCAACATTCAAAGAACTATTGATATCAACCTTTGTCCTTTCTCCCATAAATGGATTGTTTGAATAATCATTATGAAATGTGTCGGTCCCATATAATCGATCACTCAAATACACAATAAATGTCACAACCCACACAGAAACTGTGTAGACAAGAAGGTTGGTGACTATGCTATTTAGGGTAAGAATAGATGTTCGTTAATGGCGAAATCACTAACAATCACTATATGTTGCTTAAAGACTATTAAATGTAACAAACACAAACAATAACTCAAAAGATTTCCATTTATAGAAAGGTTTCATACAAATGTAAATCAATTAGGGTTTCTTGTAAGGAATGTATATCAGTACTAATCTTAGGACAACTGTCACACTCAATCAAGAATATTCCGTAGGTCTGAAAAGTGTAGAATGGCTAAATCCGTGGTAGGCGTGCCCTAAAATATTCTATTTATAGGCCTGCCGCCACCCGACAACTGCCATTCCTTCTATAAACCCTAATGATTGATACATAATCAAAGAACATATTACAAATCATTCTAAGTGTAAAAACAGGCCTTCGGGCACACTTTGTGCCATTTGTCTTCTTCGAGCAGACAAGGTAACCTTGAAGTGTGCTGGTGAACAGTTCTCCGTGTAGACTTTACTTAGAGTATTTTCCTTAGAAAATACTCACCTAGCTGACTTCAATCTTCTTGACCATAGCAAACTTTGCTCGATATGGTCCTACGAACAAACTGTTCTTCATGAATCCCTTCAACTCTTTGTTAAAGAATAACTTATTGAACAAACCAAAGTGTGCTAGGAACACTGTTTGACTTGTGCTGGTAGCACTGTAGCTTGCTCAGAGTTGAACCTTGCTAGAGAAAGTACTTAGAATATTTCTTGATCACTTTCAACAAGCATGCTCAGACTACTGTTTATTGATCAAACCTTGCTAGATCTTCCAAATACTTGGTTTCAAAATTTAGTCAAGGGTTTGCTGGTAAGCAAAATGTGCTCGACTTGATGAACACCTTTGCTAGATAAAGTGAACCTCGCTCAGATCATCACTTAAGAAGACTTTAAGAAGATAACCTTGCCCGATAGGCAAAATACCTTGCTGGGACAAGTAAAACCCTGCTCGGATGTCCAAGTGTGCTTGGTATCCATACTTAGCCATTTCTGAGGAGTGTTGAGAAAATTCCAATCTCCCTTAATCTTCCTTAAGTCATTTCATGTCAAATCTTTGACTCAACAATCTCCCCTATATTGGAACACCTCAACTGTCCTAAAACACCTCTAAGGTTACTTACACTTAGTTGAAAATACACATCAAATCAAAATAAAATTACATATCAAAATCAAATGATTACATAGTTGAAAATTCTGTCCAGTGGACATTAACAAAGCAAACCCTAAATAAAAAATCTTCATCTTCTTGCCTTATGGGCTGCTTGTCTTCGATCAACTATCACTGATCCTGCCCTTTGCTTGAAAATAGACAATATTTGATAATGAGGGTGATTCTCAGGAATTGTCATGCCCATTATGTCCCTTAAATCTTCATTATGCAGAAAGGTCAGGTCACCATCATTTCTGATAATACCCAAAATCAGTCCATCGGAGTTTCGAAGAATGTAATGGTCTTCATTACTGTTGTAGTCGACTTGAGTAATCCTACCATTCTTCTGAACTTCGTGGTTGGGTCTTGTCATTCTTCTTCGCATGCTGATACAAGTATTCAAGTTTGACAGTGGATTCTTATCTCTGACTTTTGAAAGGTAGTCAAATTCAGCCCTTCTTATATTGCTCATGCGCTTGGCTATTCTGTTTTATTCTTGCTTAGTCAGCTTCCACTTCTTTCCTTGCTTCAACAGTGGAAAATTTTTCTCAGCCTCACTTTTCAAGTATTTTGACAATTCATTCTGTTGTCTTCCGGCAATCTTGTTCCTATCATGGTACTCATATAGATCATGATTTTCCATTATCTCTAGCCGCTCTCTCTTGTATTCAGCAAAGTCATATTTGAAAATGATTTCTCTTAATTCTCTGCTTTGCATAATCACTTTCAAGGTATGGGAGACATAGTCATAGTAGAGCATCATTGGTAAGTCCATATCAGTTTGTGGCCTTTCCTCCCTTTGAGTTCCAACTCTACTTGGCTCACCCCTGGTTGTTGAGGTGTATCTCCTTGAAGCTGAGGGCCATGTTGGAATAGACTTCATTGGTTTAGTGGCCCCCACTACTCCAAATTTCTTCTTATACATCTCAACTATTAATTCAGCCGGCATGGTCAACATGTCTACAAGATTTTCACCTCCATCACTGAATAATCTTCCAATCATATCCATAATCCTTTCATCCCTGAGCTGTCTGGCTGGTACAAACCGTCCAGCTACAAAACTTCTGGGATTCACATATTCAGTCAGAAGCTTGTCGCATTCAGCCTTTTGTTCATAGAATAACCTTTTCAACTGTGCTTGTCCAAGCATATCAAACATATTTTCTATAATGCCCTTGTTTTTCATTACTTCTTTCAATAGCTTAATCACCTCCTCATCCTCCCATGGTTCTTTGTGTTCAATCGGTTCTGGTTTTACTTCCTCAGGAATAGGAGTATCTTGTGTTTTAGCTCTTTCCAAGTCAACTTTTTTTCATTTTCAGCTCTCTTCTTTTCTCTTAGAGTCATAATTCTTCGCTTCTTGACAGAAGGTTCAGGTTGATCTTTCTTTGATTGATCATTCTTTGATAGTCTATTGAAATGAGACTCAACTGTTTCCTTTGACAAACCATCAACCATCTCAAGAGCCATTCTTGAGCTCCTCTATTCTTTCTCCTTACCTCCTCTATTCTTTCCACACTTTCCTCCATACTTTCTCCTTACCTCCTCTATTCTTTCCTTCAGCCTTGATTCTCTCACAAATGTTTCCTTCTCTTCTTTTTCAATGGTTTCCCTGGTTAAGTTATAATGTCTCTCCAAGTCATGGAAACTCATTTTTCTGAATTCCTTTTCATTCAACCCATTTTTACTCAAATAATCTCTAAACTTCATAGAGTCAACATTTTTCTTTTGGAGGCTTTTCTTTATCTCATAGTCTTCTCTATCAATCATTTTTTTGCAACTCCTCATCCGATAGAGGAGCCAATCATTCAAAACCGTATCCAAATCTTATCAACTTGATTACTAAAGGATTTTTCCTTTTAGCCTCATCCAGACTTTGTTGAATGTTCTCCATCTGTGCATCAGTTATCTCAAATTGAGGGGAGAGGACATCAACTTTTTCAGCAGTATTACCCTGATTCATCATCATTATCATCATTTTCAGAGTCATCTTCCTCAGTAGTATCCTCCTTTTCGGTTAACTCATCTGCTGCATCAATTTTTGGTTCTTTTGGATTGGGTATATCTTCAGGAATGTCCTCCGGCCTTATTATCTGAATTGGAATAGGCATAAAAGGGCTTTCATGTCCTGTAGGACTTTCATCCCTTTTCCTCTTTCTTGTATATGTCTTTTCAAACCTGTTTACATTGGATGTAAACTCCTCATGTATCCTTGAAGCCTTTTTTAGCAATGTTTCTACTATTTCCTCAGACTCCCCCTGTTTGACAAATTCTTCATTTTCAGCCTCTTTTTCAGGTTTATTTTGGGATTGACTGAATACACTTACGACCATGGCCAAGGAATTATCCACCTCTTCAGCTCGTTTCATTTTTATCAACATCTCAATTACCTCATGTTCCTCTTCCCTTTCTTGATTCAATGTTTTAGTGATATTGGCTTGTTCTATCAAATCTTCTTGTTCAACCAATTCATCTTCTGTTAGGGTTTGGGCAATGATTTCCCTTTCCATTGTTTCATTAAGCACCTATTCAAGCCTTTTGGCTGCAATGGCATTTTCATCATCTTCATCATCCTCATCATTTATTTTCTTTGTAATAACAGGTTCTTCTTCATCATCAGCTATTTCTTTCCCCTTTTCCAATCTTCTTTTCTTTTCTTCTTCTGTTTCTGGGGGAAAGTTATCAATATCATCCAACAAGTCATTCATCTCCTTATCCTGCTCTACTCTCTTGGAACTTTCTTCATTGGTTTCTTGTTCAGTAAGAACTAGTTCCTCAGTAGGATCACCCTCATCTATCACTACATCAGTCATTTCATCTGTGGCCATTGCATCTGTCATAACTCAGTAGCAACAACATCAGTTACTACTGCTTCTGTCATGGCCACATTGTCAGTGTTTTGTTCTTCCATCTCATCAAAAATATCTTTCTCCTTCCTCAATAAGTCATCATCAAATCTCCATAGAGCGTGTTCAACACCTCATCATTAGCATTACAGTCTTGTTCATCATCTCCAGACTTATCTCATTCATAATCCTCATCAAAGATCATTCTCTCTCCACTACCTTCCTCATTCTCACTATCTCCATAAACATTTAAGATAAATTTCAGTCCATCATCCACATTCTCTACAACCACATCCACCATTTCTTCATCAGCAACCTCATCAACAATAGTGGCTACTGGAACATTCTCCCCCTGTTTTGGGGCAGCTGAGGTCTTCTCAACCTCTGTCTCCAGGGATTGAATTCTTTTAAGGGCTTGGGCCACATGTGCTTTCAAATCATCATTCTCTTTCAACAATTCAACATTTACTCCTCTCAAATCTAATTTTCACTTATCAAATCAAGATTTCATTTAAAAACATAGTGACCATAGGGTGGGGAAGTAGGTGGTGTGTCAAAGAAGGGTCAGGTATGGGATTGGTGGGTGGTTCTGTGGTTTGGGTTTGTGGATGGATTGGGTCAGTGGGAGGGCTTGGGTTGTTCCTTTGGTAATTCTGGTTCTGGGACACAACTTGCTGATTGTTCATTTGTGGTTGTTGATAGTTGTTGAAATTGTTGTTTCTTGGCCGGTTCTGCTGATATTGGTACTGATTTCTTGGCTGTTGGTTCTGGTACTGATTAACTTGGAAGTTTCTAGGTTGGTTGCATTCTCTAGCAAAGTGTCCTGGTTGCTGGAAATTGTAACAGATTGCCTTAGACTTATCAAAACCAATTCTCTCATTTGGACCAGACACTAAAGATCTTCCAGTCCTGTTAAACAACCTCTTGCTTCTGAGTGCAAGCATTGCAGCCTGCCACTTCAAGTCCATGTCTTCAAGATCATCAGCATCAGCTTGTTCCAACTCATCAATTTGTTCCAACTCTCCAAATCAAAATCTGTCATTGCATAATCAGTGGTTCTCAGGTAATTCACAATGGCTAGAAACCTATCAATAATTGATTTCAATCATTCCCCATCTTTATACTTGAATCTCTTAAGTTGTTGCTTGAGTCTTTGTTTCTTGATGTTTTTCTGCTCAGAATTCCCTTCAAACATCTCAAGTATTGCATCAAACATAGCTTTAGCTGTTGTATGATGTGCAACCTTCGTTTTAATTTCCCAAGACAGACCTAGCTTGATCATAGCTATAGCCCTGTCATCCACCTTTCTCATCCTATCACCAACAGCTTGGTTAGGATTTGCACCTTCAGCCACATATGGACCATTCCGAATGGAGTTGCACATATCAACATCATTATAACACACTGCAGCCTCAAACAATACCTTCCACTTGATGAAATTTTCCTGTCCGTACAACCTAGGAATTTTGTTAGTGGAAACCTCTTGCTCTTCAAAACCAGACATATTTTTGGTATTTTTTAAAGTGATTTCCTAAGAAAACAGAGAAAAGGTTTAACAGATTCAAAAATCAAATTTGAAAATCAATCACATCTGAGAAATAACTCTTCAGATATGATGTTTCTGATTCGATTGGAGCAAGATTTAGTAATACAAATATAAACTTTAAGTAAAAATCAGTGAAAGAAGACACCAAATATTGCAGATCTGGAAGAATGAAGGAAAACAGAGTTGCTGACGTCAGAAATCAACGAAACAGTACTCAGCTCACGTCATTCTTCATCTTCAATCAATCAATAATAAGCAACGATTCTTCACCCAAACAACAACGAACAAGCTCTGATACCACTTGTCGGTCCCGTATAATCGATCACTCAAATACACAATAAATGTCACAACCCACACAGAAATTGTGTCGACAAGAAGGTCGGTGACTGTGCTATTTAGGGTAAGAATAGATGTTCGTTAATGGTGGAATCACTAACTAACACTATTTGTTGCTTAAAGACTATTAAATGTAACAAACACAAACAATAACTCAAAAGATTTCCATTTATAGAAAGGTTTCATACAAATGTAAATCGATTACGGTTTCTTGTAAGGAATGTATATCAGTACTAATCTTAGGACAGCCGTCACACTCAGTCAGGAATATTCCGTAGGTCTGAAAAGTGTAAAGTGGCCAAATCCGTGGTAGGCGTGCCCTAAAATATTCTATTTATAGGCCTGCCACCACCTGACAGCTGTCATTCCTTCTAGAAACCCTAATGATTGATACATAATCATAAAACATATTACAAATCATTCTAAGTGTAAAAACAGGTCTTCGGGCACACTTTGTGCCATTTGTCTTCTTCGAGCAGACTTGGTAACCTTGAAGTGTGCTGGTGAACAGTTCTCCGGGTAGACTTTACTTAGAGTATTTTCCTTAGAAAATACTCACATAGCAGACTTCAATCTTCTTGACCATAACAAACTTTGCTCGATATGGTCCTACGAGCAAACTGTTCTTCATGAATCCCTTCAACTCTTTTTTTTTTTTTTTTGGGTAAAGGGTTCTACCCGGTTAAATTCATTCCACACAACCAACAAAGAACAAGTAATATGACAAAGTGCCATATTAGTTCTCATGTGTGACATGCCATACAAGAGTAAACAAAACCAAAACCACCAAACAATGGTAAACACTGCTAAAGCCTACACAAGAACCAAAGAAACAAACATAACAAAAACAAATCAACCATTATCATCAATTTGGTGTGAAACTCCTCTCGGAAGGTGCCAATCTTCGAGAACCCGATTGACCCGTTCAGAATTCTTGAACTTTAGAGTCATTAGCTTTAGGCGAGTACCCTTAATGATTTCATCAGCAACAATCTTTGGAGTCTTCAAAGAGTTCCTGAAAAGCCGGTTATTTCGTTCCTTCCAAATTACGTAAACCGAAGCCCCAAGTAACAGCCGATTAATAACATTATCAATAGAGTTGGACATTCCAAATTGAGACACATATTGAAGAATATTCGTCCAACCATTCATGCACCCCTGAAACTTACCTTTCATTTTGACAATACTCCAAACCTCAGAAAAGAACTTACACTCAAAGAAGAGATGATTACGAGAATCCGGCTCTCCATTACATAAAAGGCAGCAATACAGGTTATGATTTGGATACCCACCAATATTCCACCCCATTATACGATTCTGCGTGCTCAATCTATCATGAAGCATAATCCACAACATAAAGGAGTGTTTTGGAACACATTGAGAGGACCAAACAACATGCATCCAAGAAACCTTATCAGCCGGTATTCGAAGAAGTTGCCATATTCATGAAGCCGAGAAATTCATTGAAGTCCCATTCTCATCCATTAAAGAATAACTTATTGAACAAACCAAAGTGTGTTGGGAACACTGTTTTACTTGTGCTAGTAGCACTGTAGCTTGCTCGGAGTTGAACCTTGCTAGAGAAAGTACTTAGAATATTTCTTGATCACTTTCAACAAGCATGCTCGGACTACTGTTTATTGATAAAACCTTGCTAGATCTTCCAAATACTTGGCTTCAAAAGCTTGGTTTAGTCAAGGGTTTGTTGGTAAGTAAATTGTGCTCGACTTGAAGAACACCTTTGCTAGACAAAGTGAACCCTGCTCGGATCATCACTTAAGAAGACTTTAAGAAGATAACATTGCCCGATAGGAAAAATACCTTGCTAGGACAAGTAAAACCCTGCTCGGATGTCCAAGTGTGCTTGATAACCATACTTAGCCATTTCTGAGGAATGTTGATAAGATTCCAGTCTCCCTTAATCTTTCTTAAGTCATTTCATGTCAAATATTTGACTCAACAAAATGGTGGAGGAACCTCAACAAATCCTAAACCCTTTTTAGATCCTTTATGTTTACCAGATACTTCAATTATCTCATTTAATAAAAATGAATAATTTCTAAACTTTTCAGGTTTATTTTTCAACTCAAGCACCTCATTTTCGAGTTCAGTAATCTTAGTTCTCGAATTTAAGATTTCCTAATACCGTCGATCGATAATTAACAATTTTCCTAAAGTTTCAACTTTTAGATCATGATTACTATTTGACAACCCATAAATTTTTACTTTAGACCTTTGTTCAAGATGAGAGGCTTGTCTATAGTTATCACGAATTATAGCTAAAACTTTCATCAAAGTCTCATTGTGACCCCGAATCGAATCAAGCTTAGACTTGTATTCATCACATTGAGAACATGATGAAATCACAGAATCATTCTCAATTTCAGAATTTACATTAACAGATTCAACATTATTATGATTAGGACTAACCTCCTTGATTTTAGCCATACAAGTGAAAGAATCTTGTGGCTCTTGGCTAGAAATATCATAATCAGATTCAGCTTTCGACTCATCAATTTCTTCAGTCAGTCCATCCCCGCTTGTATCTTCAAAATGTTCAACTGTCTCAGATATGGCCAAGATCGCTTGATTACCATTAGGTGAATTACCTAATAGCCTTTGAATCCATTCAATACCATCAACAATAACCAAAGCTTGTGACCCACCAGTTTTCACTGGTTCACCCTAGAAATCTTTTTTTTTGACTCATTATACTTCTTACTAGAACTTTTGTCTTGAGTACGAGGTCCCGAATACTCTTTCTTTGGCTTGTCACATTCTTTAGCAAAGTGACCATAGTCTTGATAGTTATAACATCGAACCTTCAACTTATCGAACCCAACCCTTTTGTTCAAAGTAGGCAAATCCTTCCCTGTTTTATGCATAAAGTTATTTACTTTTCTCACAATCATAGCTATATTCCACTTTAAATCCATTAGCTCTAAATCATTAGGGTCAATTTGGTCATAGTATTCATCGGTCAACTCACTTGTAGAAAATTTTCCACCCACCAATTGTTCATAAGACATCATGAACGCACTCAAGAAAGAAAAATGTTGTTATGGTTCTTTCATATTAACTTGTGGTGATTTAGAAGCAGAAGAATTACTCGAACCAGGAAACGGAATACTTTACCAACAGATGAATTACTTAAAACAGAAGCCATAAAACATACATTAGGTATTGCATCTCCACCTTGTTGAATTTCTTGGCTGTTTTGAGAATAGAAAGAAGTGATAGGAACTAAACTGCTACTCATGGGAAGAAAACCACCATACAAGGTAGGGTCTTGATTATCTTTAGATGAGTTTAACACCTCAAGTCATATTCCCTTTCTTCAATCTTTTGCATGAATTCCATAGCAGTAAGATCATCATTTTTGAAGAAAATATTCTCTTTCAATTCCAACAGGAAAGAAGAATATGAACTTGGTAACGCATTCTTAACAGTGCCAATTTGATCAAATTGAGTAGGTTTCATACTCAATTTTGTCATTTCAGCAATTAGGTGGTAAAACCTAGTCAACATCTCCTCAACAATATCCTTCTTTAATAAACAAAAGTTTCTGAATTGAAACTTTAACATCACTTTCTTACTCTCTAAAGTATTACCCGTACTTCTCATTCTCAAGTGCTAAAATAAAGCAACACATATTTTGATACTAGCTACTTGATGAAATATGTTATCGGGTAATGCCATTGTCATTGTTGAATAAGCCCTTATCTCGATTTCCAAATCTTTCTTTTCTTCCACTGAGTAAGTTTCGAATGGTTTCTCTTCCTAGCTCATAGTGGGATCACCAAGCATTGGAGGAGTATAAACATTATCGAGACTACAAGTACAATCAGAATGTACAGATCCCACGCGTGCTCTTAACCTCGGTTCCCACTCAGCAAAATCACTCAACTTCATCAGTCTAGGACATTTGGAATGAGACCCGATTTCAACATCTATATGTAACATCTGTTGCAGGATCATATTTTGAGAAGCTAAGGCATAGAAATTAGCCAATTTTGGAATTATAGGGTTAAAAGTGTCAATATGCAAAGTTTAGGATGAAATTTGTCAAAAGATGAAAGTGTTTAATAACAATGGGGAATATACTTTAACGAATGGGCCTGTGTTTTGGTAACAAATGCATTTTGTTTGAGTAACGAATGATGAGCTGATGAATGATATTGCTTAAATAAATGAACTCTTAACGAGTGATCAAATGAATGACCAGACAGATGAAGTATATCACGAATGTGGTTTGAAACTAAACGAATGTAACACTGTGTTGATGAATAGATTGTTATAACAGAATGACAGCTGCCAAAGAGGTTACCACTGTTTACATGAATGAGTAGTTACATCTAACAAATGTGCATTCATTAGGTAACGAATGTGCATTAAAATCTTCAAATCTTCATATGATTTCCAGATTGAAACCAAAATCCAGACAACATACAAACCTGTAAAACTTGTTCGAATCACAACCAAAATCCACAATCAACCACTCAAACAACTCATCCATCAATCCAAACCTCATCTAACCATTCCAAACCTCAAACTCCAATCCAAACACGCTCAATTTTACCAAAAACCAGTCCAAAACATACTCTATTCCCGCCAAAACACACAAATCCTCAAATCACTTGAATTGAATCAAACTAATACATTTAAACTCTTACAAGTGATCATGAGTTGATTACGAACAATTGGAACCACATATTAAGATCGGTTATATTTCTTCAATAGATAATTGAACAAAAATAAGTCTGTACAGTTTCGGAATCAATTTCAATACAATTAATACTCAATTATAACTTGATATAATGATAAATATATATAATCCCCTTGTATATTTAAATATTATTTAATTAGTATTTGTTCGTTTTTAGTTACTATGCATACTACTAATACATTTGTGTATTGTAGGTTCGTTGATTGTAGTTGAAAAGAGCGAAAAGCGAGACGACAGAACGTATCAGGAAAGGAGTCGAAAGGGGAACCAGTCGAACTAGCCCCCTATGAAGCACACCACGAGGCCAGGTTAGCCAGACCTGGTCGCGTGGCGCCTAGACCTAGAAATTCCAGAAAGTTTTCCCGTTTTGATCAGTTTTGGGCCTTGTTTCACTATATAAACACCCCTAACCTTAACCTAAAACATACCCTATAGCCACAAGACGAATTTGGAGATTATTGGAGCTATTATTCGTGATTCTTGGTGGTTTTGAAGGCAAGGAAGCATTCGGTGAAGAGCTCTACATTCAAGGTTGAAGATTACGGGTTTTATCACCTCTGATATTCCATTTTCATTACTTTCACCATGTTTTATTGTATTATTATTTTGTTTGATTTTAAGATGCTAGGATAAAACTTAATAGACTTCCTAGGCTATTAATGAACCATCGGTGATGTTTTGATTTTAGTTGGATTATTTCTTTTCCGTTATGCTTTTATGATTCAATAAACTATTTGATTTTATTTGATTGGCGCGTATGTGCACTTGGTTTTGGTTGTTCTAGTTTTATTATTCCACATAATCCTTGGTAATTGTTTCATATGATATGATTTTTCTAGGTCATCTACTGTGTGTTTTTGTCTAGTTTGTAATTGAATTTGAATAAGATCATAGGAATAATATTATTAGTCAAACGAATAAAAGTGTGCTGCTAACCTAGAAAATTGTAAGGTGATAGGTTATTGTTAGATCTTTTTAATTAAGATTGCTAGATTTAGTTCTTTGTAAGGAGTCCGTCTAGGCTTGATTAATTAACGTTGTCTAGCGAGTCAATTAAGTTTATTTAATTACCTTTGATTTCCATGCTATAAGGTAGGATTTCACTATAAAGGTACTCTTTCATAATTAATTCGATAACTGTAAGGGAGTTTAATTTACAAAACCAGTGTGAATTAAAACTTTTTAGAAACCCATAGGTGTCTTCTTGAGAAGGGTCAGGGGTCATGTTCGGGTTTTCTTTTAGGTGTCTATTTTACGATCCCAGTTCCGTAACTATTATTTTCCAACTATTTGATAACTGAAACTTTGAGGATTCCAGCCTATGTGATTTTTCAACATCATCTGAGTCAGTCAAACTTATTTCACTTGTGTTTTATTAATTGTCTTTTCTTAATTAATTGTCTTTTATTAGTTTAATATTAATCAATTTTAAAACCCCATTTTAATAATAATAAATAAATAATTGTGTCAGTCAGTTGAGTCTAACTAGTTAATTTACGTAATTTGAAGAGTCTGTGGGTTCGATATTCGGACTTACTAAACTGTACTAGAGTTGACCGGTACACTTGCCGGTTAGTAGTTTTAGTCGAGTTTAAAGAGTCTAGAATTTATAACTTAGTGTCTAGATTAACGTGTTTTTATTTAACTACTTTTAGCACATCAAGTTTTTGGCGTCATTGCCGGGGACTCTTGGTGATTGCGTTATTAGCTTCGATTAGACTTACTTGATACATACGTGCTATTCGGTTTATTTTATTTTCATTTGAGCCGTAGGAGTGTAATTAAATTTTAGTTTATTTTTATTTAATTTTAAGTTCTATTACTAGTCTAGTTACTTGGTCTCTTGCATTTTCAGGTATATGCCACATCTTCGTTCAAAGTACTGCCACTAGATAATCTTGGATTTTCTCCGCTGAAGTCTGAGGCTAGTTCGTCATTAGAAAAACAACTGTCCGAGTCAAGTTCACCACCGTCAAGTCCGAGAAGTTTACCAGAAGTTCAAATGGCTAACGACAATAGAATGGTTGATACGCAAGCTTTCGATGGTTTCATCGGAACCATTTATCCATCATCATCCCCGATATCAATAACCCGAATTCATGGCAGATTCCATCATACATCATGATTGCTCTCAGCCAAGCAAAACAATTTCATGGGCGCGGAGACGAAGATGCACCAGCACACATAACCAGCTCAGCCGTGTTCTTAAAACCTTTTAATTTACAAGGTGCTACCGAAGATGCTATATTATTACCTTTGTTTCCATTTTCACTTGTAGGACGGGAAACTCTTTTGTTCGACACACAACCAGCCGAGACATTCATTACTTGGCATGCACTTCGTTAAGCATTCATCAAGAAGTACGTCCCGCCTGCTAAAGTATCTCACCTTCGTGATCAGATCCACTCCATTCACATGGATCTGGATGAACATTATTACCAGGCTTGGGAGCGTTTTCAGAATTTATTATCTCGTTGTTCACAGATAGGTCTCACACCATGGGCTCTTGTTGATAAGTTTTACAATGGGATAAATTATGAGACACAAATTCATTTCGACACTGCTGCGCTTGGTAATCTGATAGATCAAAAGAATGTTACAGAGTGTAATTAAATATTTGAAATTTTTACTCAATCAGAATATGCCAAAAGGCCACGTCATGAGAATTCCATTCCCTTCACTAGTAACCCTCATCTGCTCGAGGCGTGCACCATGTTAATATGGACACTAGTGTGGCAGCTGCTTTGGTATGTTTGACTAGAGAGGTGAAGGAACTCAAGACCAAACTTAATAAGTGTGAGTTACGTAGGGGTGGAGATGGTACTTTGGAGTGCTCATTGATGAATCAAGAGGTGGACTATGTTGCTGGTCAGAACAGGTTTTCCAACACTTATAACAACAACAATCAGAATTAGAACACCTACAGGAACCCGAATCGAGGAAATTCCAATTGGCGCCCTTCTGAAGCACCACCTGGGTTGCAAGCTGCTTTTAACCGGGAGCAAGGTCAGTATAACACTAGGAGTTCTAATGTTCAAAGTTCAGGTAATGGGCAAGATTTAAGTGATGATGGTATGGGAAGATTGGAAGAGATGATGCAGCAAATTCTTGTCAGAGATTAAGCCAATCAGAAGACTTTTGCCGAACAAGATATATTGTTGAAGAATCTCCAGTCATCATTACTTGACCTTCAGAGGTCTGTTTTTGATATTGCTCGGCGTCTCGACGAAAGGCCTCAGGGACAGTTTTCAGGTACTACTCAGCCGAATCCGGCTTCTCAATTGAAAGCAATTACAACTCGTAGCGGATGGGTTTTGATCCCCAGGTAATCAGAGAAGGAGGTTTTAGGGAAAATACAGGTTAACGCACAAATTATTGAGCCGCAAGTAGAGAGAAGCACCAAGAAGAAATTGGTTGAAGTCCGGCCATCACACATCATTGATCATGCTCATGTCCCGTATCCTTCTCTCGTTACGCATCAAAAGTATATGAAGGAGTACGTGCATTTCCTCGATATATTCTGACAGTTGAAGATCAATCTTCTGTTCATTGAAGCTCTCTAACATATGCCGAAGTATCCGAACATTTTGAAAGATTTGCTAAAGAGAAAATATCGTATGGGAGAGGCTTAATCTATTCCCCTTAACGAGGATTGTTCGGCGGTAGGTTTGAATCGGGTGCCAGAAAAGTTGTCTGATCCGCGTGTGTTTACGATTCCATGCTTGTTTGGAAGTCAAGCGTTGACAAATTTTGGTTCCAGTATTAATCTCATGCCATATTCTTTGTAGGAAAAGTTGGAGTTAGGCGATATTACATCAACTCGCATGTCCTTGTCATTGGCGGATCGCTCGGTTAAGTATCCGCGAGGTATCATTGAAAATTTGCTAGTGAAAGTTGATAAGTTCGTTTTTCCGGTGGATGTTGTGGTACTTGTTATGGAGGCCGACGAGAGGGTTCCCATTATTCTTGGTCGTCCATTTTTTCGAATAGCGAAGGCACTTATTGATCATCTATATGACGGGAGGATCACGCTTCGGGTTGGTGATGAGAATGTTACTTATGATGTTGCTAGGTCAATGAAGCATCTGGGTGATCATGATGATTTTGGTGACCCATGCCATTCCGTTTATTTTCTTATCTATTTTATTCCAGGTTTTGATACATGTCTTGATTACATTTGTGAAGCCGATCTTATTGGAGTTGGCATGAATGAAGAATTGAAGGAAGAGGTGGTGGAAGAAAGTTTTGTTTGGCGGAGATTATGTAGGCTAGTGAAGTTATGTCGGTCCCGATTATATCGCTCAATCACTATGTCGTAACCCACACATTAAGTGTCGTCAAGAAGGTTAACGGCTTACTGATTTAGGAAAGAATAATAGTTATGTTAATGGCGGAATCTCTAACACACTGAATGTTGCTAACAAGACACAAATGTAACAAACACACACTGTAACTCAAAAGACTTCCATTGATATAATATGTCAGATACAATCAGAAATCAATTAGGGTTTCAGAATGGAATGTTTATCCGTACGTGATAAAGACAACCGTTACAATCAATATCAGGTGAAAGTTCTAGGTGTCGTCTTTTGTGTTATAGGTGTGCCCTAAATTATTCCTTTTATAGGCCTGCCCTGACACCTGAAATTCCTTCTGGAAACCCTAATCATTCGTACATAATTAAAGCTATTACAATAAATGCTAAGTGTAAAACAGGTCTTCGGGAAAGCTTTGCAGCATGTAACTTTGTCGAGCAGACATGGTAACCATGAAGTGTGCTGGTAAACAGTTCTTCGGGCAAACTTTACTTAGAATATTTTCAATGAAAATATTCACCTAGCAGACTTCAATCCTCTTGACCATATCAAACTTTTCTCGATATAGTCCCACTAGCAAACTTGTTATTCATGAAACCCTTGAACTCTTTGTTAAAATTAACTTATGAAGCAAAACAGAGTGTACTGGTAACATTGTAGCTTTGCTAGGAGTTGAACCTTGCTCGGAAGAAGTCCTTAAGATGTTTCAAGATCAACTTCCTTCAAGCTTGATGGGAACACTGTTTATTATGAATAAACCTTTCTATATTTGGCTTTAGCTTGGTTTTAGCCAAGGGTTTGCTATGAAAACAAACCTTGCTTCACTAGAAGAACTACATTGCTAGACAAAGTGAACCTTTCTAGGTTTGACACTTAAGAGGAATTCTAGAAGATAACCTTGCTCGAAAAGTACCTTTCTAGGATAAGTAAAACCTTGCTGGTAGGTTGGAGCTTGCTCGGAGTCCATACTTAGTAGTTTTTTGAGAGGTTGAGAAGTTTCCAATCTTCCTTTAGCCTTTTTCTCATCCCAACAAGTTATTTGTGAGAAAAATGCAGAGAAACCCGCTTCGTTGGAATTAAAAATTCTTTTGTCACATTTGGAGTATGATTATCTTGAAGAGGGTTCGAATTTTTCCGTTATTGTCTCTTCCATGTTGATGGAGGAAGAAAATACGAAGTTGTTTGAGGTGTTGAAGTTGCATAAAGGGGAAATTGCAAGGAGACATTCAGATATTCAAGGTATTAGTCCCGCTTATTGTACTCACCAAATTTTGATGGAAGATGAGTATAAAGTAGTTGTTCAACCCCAAAGGTGTCGTAACCCGAATATGCAAGAAGTTGTTAAGAAAGAGGTTTTAAATTTGATGGATGCCGAAATGATCTACCCGATTTCGGATTCTACATGGGTAATTCCTACTCATGTTGTTCCGAAGAAAGAGGGTATGCCAGTTGTTATTAATGAGAAGGATGAGCTTATCCCTTCACGAACGGTTACCCGTTGGCGTGTGTGTATTGATTATCGGAGGTTGAATTATGCAACTCAGAAGGACCATTTTTCATTGCCGTTTATTGATCAGATGTTGGAGCGTCTTGTAGGTCGGCAATTTTATTGTTTTCTTTATGGGTTTTCAGGTTACTTTCAGATTCCAATCGCACCGGAAGATCAAGAAAAGACAACGATTATATGTCCTTATGGCACATTTGCGTATCGTCTCAAGTCATTTGGGGTGTGTAACACTCTGACCACTTTTCAGTGTTTTATGGTGGCCATCTTTCAGGATATGATAGAGACGTTCATGGAGGTTTTTATGGATGATTTTTCGGTCTACGGTGATTATTTTGATCAATGTTTGGGAAATCTTGAAAATATGTTGAAGAGGCGTATTGAAACGAAGTTGATGTCAAATTGGGAAAAGAGTCACTTTATGGTGACGGAAGGGATCGTTTTGGGTCATAAGATTTCAAGATATGGTATAGAGGTGGATCAGGCGAAGACTAATACGATTAGTAGACTTCCTCCACCTACGAGTGTCAAGGCTATACAAAGTTTTCTTGGTCATGCAGGTTTTTATCAGCAGTTTATCAATGGTTTTCCTAAAATTACCCTCACGATGACCCGACTTCTTGAGAAAGTTGTTTCTTTTGTTTTTGATGAAGATTGTTTGGAGGCGTTCAAGTTCTTGAAAGAGCAACTCGGGAGTCCTCCCATTCTTGTTTCACACGATTGGAGCTTGCCTTTTGAGCTCATATGCGATGCAAGTGATTATGTAGTTGGGGCGGTTTTGGGGCAAAGGCGTGAGAAACAATTTCATCCAATATATTATGGAAGCAAGACATTGAATGATGCACAAGAGAACTACGCCACCACCAAAAAAGAACTTTTAGCCGTTGTTTTTTCATTTGACAAGTTTTGGTCCTATCTTGTGCTTTCGGAGACCACCGTTTTTACCGATCATTCAGCTTTGCGTTTTCTCTCTCATAAGAAAGACGCGAAGCCTCGTCTTATACGGTGGATTCTTCTACTTTCAGAGTTTGACATAGAGATCAAAGAAAATAAGTCGGCGGAGAATGTAGTGGCTGATCACCTTTCCCTTTTAAAAGATCTGAAAAGAGAAGAGATTCATGAAGAAGAGATTGGAGAAAAATTTCCACATGACTTGATTGATTTTGTTGCGGCCGAGAAGCAAGGTATGCCATGGTTCACTGATTTTGCTAATTATTTGTCTAATGGTATTATCTTATAGGGGATGACCACGCAATAAAAGAATAAGTTTTTCAAAGATGTACTAGGTATGTTTGGGATGATCCGTTTTTGTTCAAGATTAGTGGTGATCGGATTCTTAGAAGGTGTGTGACGCGAGAAGAAGGGTTAGATATTCTGAAGCATATGTTTGACGGGAGGTCATCATGGTGTGCATGCCACGGCTCAGAAGGTATTTGATTGTGGTTTATATTGACCAACGATTGTGAAGGATGCAATGGATTTTGTGAAGGCGTGTGATGCTTGCCAACACACCGGTAATATTTTATCTAAGAATGCGATGCCCCAAAACCCATCCAAACTCTTGAAATTTTTTATGTTTGGGGCATCTATTTTATGGGACCATTTCCTGTTTCCGGTGGTTACAAGTATATTCTAGTGGCGATCGATTATGTTTCCAAGTGGGTTAAAGCCCAAGCATTGGCCACTAATGATGCTCGGGTTGTTGTGAAGTTTCTCGAGAAGTTATATACTCGTTCCGGTACTCCAAGAGCTATCATTAGTTATCGGGCCACTCATTTTTGCAACGCCGTCATGGAAAAGGTATTGGCTCGTTACGGAGTTACTTATCGCACCTCTACTGCTTACCATCCTCAAACGGTAAATCCTGCCATCTCCCCGTTGAGTTGGAGCACCAGGCATTTTGGGCGTTGAAGAGGTTAATCTTGATCTTACCGAGGCTGCGAGGAAGAGATATTTTCAAACTCATGAGTTGGATGAGCTTCGTGATGAAGCGTATTCTCGATCATTGAATATCAAAGAAAAGACAAAAAATTTACATGATCGACGTCTGAAGGGAGGTATAGAGCTCAAGAATGGTGATAAAGTATTATTATTTAACTCTCGTTTGAAGTTATTTGCATTTAAATTAAGTTCAAAGTGGGCGGGTCCTTATTTGGTGAAAGAAGTTTTCCCGTATGGAGCGGTGGAGCTAGAGAATCTGGACAATGGAACTTCGTGGAAAGTATAGTTTAAACCATTTTCTTGGAGGGACAGAGGATTCAATCGAGGTGGAGGAAACTCCCCTCGATCCATCGAATTAAATTATCGGAGGAGTTCTTGAGTGAAAACTCAAGTGTAGAGTTTGTATATTTTATCTTATTTCAAATTTTATTTTGCGTTTTTAATTTTCTTTGAGTCACTAACAACAGTTTTTGTAATTGTATTTGTGTCGTTTCAAGGAATCATTACCATCATGAGGATTTGACGAGAATTTAGAGGTTCCAGGTAAGTTTTGTGTAACATTTCGGTTTTCGAACCTCTCGTTTACGTAATCTTTACCCGACTCGGGTTCGGTTTTGGGTATTTAATCAATAAAGTTTCGTATTGGTTTAATTCTTTTTATTTATATAATTGAGTATAATTATAAGATGTACAAAAACAACCCTAAACCAACTTTAATTCACCTTCGCATCCAACCTCAAAGAACAAGGACCAACTAGCAAAATAAACAAAAAATATTCTCTTTCTCTTCTCCCTCTCTACCGTCGATATACCCCCCCACCTTTCTTGAACCTTAATTCACGGAATAATCATTGGAATTGACCTTACCAAATCGTTTAGTTACCTTAAACATGTCACACCGACACTCTAATTGTCGTAAAACATCATGTATGACGACTAATGGATTCGCAATTACATCCATAACGAACCACGGCTCAAATCCTCTTATTAACACTATATATACTCGTTTATAATCCAATTAAAACCTACCACACAACCTCTGCACCACTACGACCCTAAACCCTAACCTAAATTCAGTTTACAAGGTCGTCAGGAACCTATTCAAGATCAAACTTTGAGCCGAAACCCTAATTAGCCGTTCTCCCTCAATTCGTTATCATACAAGGTAATTATAAGATGCTTTCAGTTCGTTTTTTTCCCAACAAACATTAACCCCAATTCATTTTCAACAAACGAACACCAATTGAACCGATTTAAAGATCTAGGGTTTATTTGTTAAATGAGGGTATCTGGTTAACTGGTAATATATAAACAAACTGATGTTTATAACAAATCAACACACCAGCCCAATGGCTGGTGCGTGAACTGTTAATACACTAGAACCGGTCCAGGCGCGGGTTCGAGCCTCCCTGGACCCGGTTTTTGTATTTTATTTTTATTACTTCTTTTCCTTTATCATAGTTAATATAACTTATAAATATCAAGTAACAAATGTTTTTTTATTCTTAAAATCGAACCTCTTAGTATCACGAAACCCGGTTTTTTTGTTATTTAAATTTTTTTAAAGACTTTTTATCAATTTCTTGTATATTATTAACATTTAATAAACAAAAATATAATATACCGAACGTCTAGACTTGTCGCTTTTCTTTTATATATATGCAATGATAACTCAATTAATAATACAAATTGTTTTCATTTTTTAAGATTCATGTACGTATTAACTTTTTCAACTTTTATATCACTTTATAAAATATCCAAAACCTAAATAATAATATTAGTAGTAGTAGTAGTAGTAGTAGTAGTAGTAGTAGTAGTAGTAGTAGTAGTAGTAGTAGTAGTAGTAGTAATAATAATAATAATAATAATAAGGATAACAGTAACAACAATAACATTTATAAATATAACAATAACTCTTCGTACTTCGCTATGATTTTATCTAATTCTTGTTATCATCAACAACTAGGAATATTTGTCAGTGAACCTCGAGGAGTTTGACCGCTTTCATCCTAGTTCTTTTTCTTATTATCTCTCCTCACTTAGTCCACTCATTAAAGGTAAGTAAATTCACATCCCCTTTTTACCGCTTTACAATTTTAGGGGCGTTATGCGTTCAAAATCAATTTATTGCTTTCACTAAATTCATTATATGCATAATTGTAATTGCTCGATTAGTTGTTATGTGCGAATATGACTATGTGTTTATTTTATATTGGTTGGTACCTCATCCTCATCCTCATCAGTATGATCATACGCCGTTGAAGTAAACCGTTATCATTAAGATTCGGTTGAAAAGACAACTTTTATTTATTGTTTACTAGTTGTAGTAATGTACAATTATTGCATGGAATTGTCCTTTTATTATTATATATACTCAAAAACTGTGATTTACTTGCTCAACTTTATGTTGACAAAATATATATTTTCATGCATGCATGTAGCTTTATCGGATGAATCGAGTATTGGAAGTTAGATGATACCTTAGGTTGCTTGATGAATGAAGAACACTTTTCTTTGTTTTAAGTTATTTATTACTGATTTGTAACGTTATTGTTAAGACAATGTTTGTGCTTTTGAAAAATTGATATATAGATAAATAATTTAGATATTAACACGTGTATTTTACTTAGTGTCTTCTGAGCTATGATACAGTCAATGTCGCGCCCCGGCATGTTCTGCCGTAGGTTGGGGTGTGACATTTTTCAAGTAAAAATGACATAAAATGGGATTAAAAAGGTTTGGTAGTTTTTTGAAAAGTTTTTCTAAGGCATTTAGGCTCTAATAAACGAAAACTTTTTGAAAAAGAACCCACGTCGCGCCGCGCGACGAGGCCATGCATGTTGACTGCGCAGTGCGGCCACGATTTGTCCTCAACCTGACACGTTGTGACGTGTGGCCAGGCCACCACTCCTAGCCGCGTGGCGCGGCTAACACCAACTAGAATTTTCTTTTTTGCTTTTTAATCAATATTATATATCCAATTTCCTCATTTTTTCAAAATCCCCTTTCTCCCTCACCCAAAACCCACGAACCCTAACCCCCCTTTTCACCAAATCCATCAATTTTACACCTTCTTTCACCAAATTAAACCACAATTTCATCATAATATCATCACACTATCATAACGCACCATCAATTTTCACTTATTATTCACTATTCAAGTCACAAGCACCACTCTCACTTTCCGATTTTTTGCAACTTTAATCCTTGTTTGCTTCACTCAAAGGTATGATTTCTTGTACTCTTGTACTTTGTTATGTATTTTCAGTGTTAGTTTTGCTTTTACTTGGTTAGTTTGTTGTCGGGTTTGGTAAAGAACTAGTTGTAGGAGTTGGTTTATGGTTGCAGGTTGGTTTGGTTTGGCATATTGTTTCAGTTTGTAGGGTGCATGTGGTTTATGTCACACCCCGACCAAAGGCGGCAGAGCATGCCGGGGTGCAACGTGATTGGACAAATACACAACACACTATTTAAAGTGGCAATATTTAAACAACTCATTTTATTTCATAAATCAATAAACAACACATCTCGTTCATACAAACAAATTGAATACAAGTAACAATTATATTGTTTGTTTTACTAATATCCTAATAGTCTTGGTCGTTTTTCGTCAAGTCCTCGAGTCAAAAAAAGTCAAACCTGTAACATTTCATAAAATAAAGTTTGTGAACACAAAGGTTGGTGACCAATTCATAAGTTTGAGCATATAAGTATATAGTTATAAAAATCCACAAAACTTGTATACGAAACAATAAATAAAAGAAATAACTTGGATAAAATGAGGTCGCTAATAAGAATACATTAGCGGCACCGTCTATAAGAGTATACCAAATAGATTCGGATTTCATGAGGTCGTTAATAAGAATACATTATCAACACCGTGCTATAAGAGAATACCAGATAGTTCACGGATTTATGAATCAACATTCCAAAAGCGGTAAAAACATAGCATATAAGCATGTAAGCATTGAACACCAAATCTAGCATTTATTTAAGTAAAATATACAACAACGTTTGTGGTTTTAGATTCAAGTATAAAGCATTTAGTTGAATAAGTATGAAATGTCACCCCCAAAACAAAAGATGGAAAACGGGGTATGAAAGTACTCACGTTCAAGCAATAAACTTGAAAGGTTGGTAATTTGGAGATTTGCCGGAACGATGAGTTTAACGTATGAAGCCTAAATAAAAGGAAGTCTTGGATTTAGAAAAGGTTGTCTTGAAGATCTTTAAATAAAACAATTGTTGCGAAAAGTAAACAATTAAAGTTCAAGGTATAAAATGTAACTATTTAAGAATTTATAATAATAACCCCTTTAAAATGTAAGTTTGCTCGAAACCGGATTAAAGTATCTAACCTTAATATTTACTTAACCTATGTTAAGTAATAAGGTGGGAAAAATGCAAAGACGCAAGTTTCTTTGGGATAAAGATACTAAAACGGGTCTTTAACGAGTGTTTCGGGTTGTTGGTTCGGGTCTTGATAATTGGTCAAACTCAAAGTCAACTTTCCAAAATAATGAATGTTATGAGATAACTCAATAAAACTTTATAAGACTTAACCAAGTATGTAGATCTATTGTTTTAGAACTAACAACGTGCGTTAAGCGAGTGTTCGATTTTGTCGGTCCAAACTATGTTATGAGATCAAGTTGGATCCAACATTTCCATGTACTGAAGAAAATAATTAAAATCAGTTTGTAAACTATTTTTAAAGAAATATACAAGTCTTGATAGCTAAAAACACACTTGTGTGTCTTAAGCGAGTAAAAATCGGATCGGTTCAGTTTCCATCTCACAATACGTTCCTTGATGGTCTTCACATGCCCAAATAACCAAGAGCTTGTATAAATGAATTTTAGAAACTTAAATTTAACATAAAGCATGTTTAAAACAATTATTTAACAAAACTAGTAACAAGTTCGGTTCACGGTTTGGACTATTTACGGTTAAACCGAGGTTAGTCTCTACAAACCCCCACCATGGAACTTCAAAAATATGGCAAAAAAACTGAAAATAGCATAAGTTAAACAAGATTAATATGTGTAGAAATTTATGTGTGTGTATATATTCAAGAACACGAAGTCCTCCATAAAGCCTTGCCTTACGAGGTCCGAAACTTAGCCAACCGGAGTCGGAGAAGTAACTACCAAAGGAAACAAGTGGTGTGTATTATATATATGTTGTACCACCATAATCAAGTGTTAGTAATGTTAGATGAACAAGTTAGAATGGAAGATTATGGTTAGTTTGACTTGAGAAGTCAAACCTTCAAGAACACAATAATAACAACCTTAATATCTTTGTATTTGGGAGAGAAAAGGGAGATGTAGCAGATGTAAATGAGGGGGAAAGAGTGTGTATATATAGGGTAATGTTGGTGGTCAAATATGGGTGTTAAACACAAGAAGTTTCATGAAAAAGGATAAAAAACAAGCACAAAACAACAAAAAACGTTTGCTGATCTAATGTAGCTCTCGCCGCGCGACGGCCTTCCTTGCCTGGGTCGTACAGCGCAGCGTGCCCGGGGGGGGGGGGGGGGCTGTTTCAGCTCGTCTAGCGTAGTTTGTTTCGCGTCCAGAAGTTCGTTTTTGATGTATTTTGCTTGTTTTAAATGCGTTTTCGAATCCGTAAAAGGGGTTTTTTCAAATTGAACAAATGGGAATGATTTGGTAACATAAAAATCCAATATTTTATATATCATGAGTTTCGGTTTACAAAACGGGTCGGTTTACAACATAAAACAAATACAAAACGAATACAAATAGAACTCAAAATTGACGAATGTCACTGTATCCCCAAATTTTTGGAAATTTTGTCCCGAATATAAAAATAAACTCGAAGAAAAAGGTAATTGCTAACGAATCTCTCTTTTGGTAAAAAAATTGTATGAAAAATTTTAAGCAAAGAATAACGTCAAATCATTGCATGATTCGAAAAAATGTCACAAATGAGGAACATAATAAAGGCACTTATATATACGATGTACCAACGGCTTATCCACCATGCCCTTATCATAATTCGTATTTCTATCGTTTTTTCGCTATCATTCTCGTGTCCGAGTTATCGCACACAACCGCACTTACTATGGCTTCCATACGGGCATTTCGATAATTAAGTGTGCACCCCCAATTACTTTGATCGTCGTATGGTCCACATGGTTCGTTCCATTCTGTGGTTTAAGAGACATATTTATATCGAAATTTTGAACATTAGAAACGTACATAAATCTGTTGAATTTTACAAATATTGACAAAATAATACCAACGGTTGAAAACTTTGGGATTGACTTTTAATAAGTAGGAAAATGAGATACATAAATGAAACAATTAAAATCTTAAAATATAAACCAAGGTGAAAATAACAATTTTTGGTTTAAATAAGTAAAGACGCTTGAATAAATAAAATCCAGGGTAGACAATTACAAAACGAGAATTGAAGTCAAATGTCCTCAGCGTGAAGGAATAAGTAAATCATTAAAATCCATGGTTTAAAGTTGGGTCACTAAATTAGTATAAAATCCGATGAGTGAATTTTAATTATAAGAACTCCGATAAATGGAAGTGAGAAGTCCAATAAATGAAAATGAGAATCCAAAGAGTGAAAATGAAAAATCCGATAGGTGTAAATGAGAAGCCCAATAAGTGAGTACATGAGGTCGGGGTAAACTACGTTACAATTAATATTAGCGTACGATGAGTTTCATACGTGAACAAACTTTAGGTTATAAGTAATTGAGAATACGATTGCGTAGAATGTAATAACATGAGAATGAAATGAGTTTCTTGGGGTGACGCATACGTGTATCAACATAAATAAAATAGCATTTGATTAACAATTAAAACAATTGATGAAATGTGATAAAACGTGAATACGGCCACTATTGTGAAACCATTTATATAATCATCATTGTAATAACGGTTTCTAATAGCGCCAAAACTTGCGGACAACCAAACATATGCCGCTTAATAGATTAGATAAACAATGTAGAATAATGCGAAGAATCGTGTCTTGCTTGAAAACATAGATGCTCAATATGAATAACATAGTCATGAAAGTATCATTTAAAAGATAAACAAAATTTGTAGCGAAATTGAGGCTTAGAAAGTATTACACAAATGGTTATTGAATAGTTCGAATTTGGTCATGAATAATGAGGACACAAAATGAAATCTCATGTGAATAAAGTTACCATCGAAACATCTCATCAATGTAAAAGAAAATCGTTATAACAGTGAGACTCGTATAAATGATGAAATATGTAAGTTATGTATCATATACTCTTTTGAAAATAATAGAATGAAATTGAAGATGAAGTCGTAAGTAAAGCTGTTCAATCGTTTCCAAGAAAATGAATACAATAATATCATACTATCACGGTAACGCGTATCTCGAGAAACGTTTTGATCATTATCAAGCGTAAATCTTGTAAGCCCAATTTGTTAAAGGAATTAGTATACATAAAGAGGTTGTGATGAAAAAATATTTATGAAATAATGCTTGTGATAATAAGAGGTATAGTTCGCGTATGAAGTATAACACATTTATAAATGCGTCCCAAAAGATTTGCAAAGCCATGGTCATTGAGTTTATGCAAGATGGTGAAAATTGTAGTTTGTTATTGAATAAAACTTTGCATTCAATCATTCAAAATGTAACCTCGTATTTATAAAGTTTTTATGAGATTTATCTCCTTAGGTGACAATATTTATAATATTGAAATCACACATATAATCGTTTAATAACTTTTGAAAACAAATACTCATAATAGAATGTTGTTGCCATGACAATCTTAGATTTTTGGAAAGATGATTTATAATATTTGGACAATATGTAAATCGTTAATCTTGAAAGAGTTTATGACTTATAAGTGATTTTTTTAACACATGAGGTTGTTATAAATACACTAGTTGTATATATATACATAAAAAAATTAAGGGTAAAACGAAGCTTGCGTGCGTAGAGAAGGGTTTTAGGCTTCGAACGGTGAATGGTTTGAAAATTTGGTGAAAGGTGAGTGTGTTTCGGTTGGCTAGCTTAGTTGGGTTTTCTTGAGTTGGATTGATGAGTTTCGTTGAATTTTGGTCGTTTGAGTGGGTTAGGCTTAGATGGTTTGTGTGAGTAGTTGTTGGGCTATTTAGGTGAGGTTTTGCTTATTCGAGCTCGGGTTAAGTTGATGGGTTGGATGATTTGATCTTTACTAGTTTGGGTTGAGATTCGGTTTATACATGTATTTCGTAAGGAGTGTTTGAGGTTGCTAATTTTGATATCAAAACTATGGTTGGATCGGAACGATGTGGCGACAAGGTTTGTGATTTGACATAGCAAGGATCGAATGATCGAGTCATAGTTGGGTAAACTTTGGTTTGTATATGTCCACGACATTTGTAGATGGGTTTGTCGGAGTCATTGAAGTATCAAGAAAGTGAGATTGATAGATATTCGTGGCGTAAAAGTGTTGGTAATTAGGGCCTTTTGTTGGGTTGACTTTGTATATCTTGGATTTGCATGGGGTTTGAGTAGGTGAGGATATACTTTTGGATGTTTAGGTTTTGTCCATATCAAGAAAATATTTGAGTGCGCGGGAAACTTTTGAAGTGCAAGGATGGTTGGTTTAAGGTGGTAGGTTGAGTTGGAATACGTGGGTTTCGAAACTTGGGGTTGTGCTTAGGGGAGTTTTGACTAATAATAAGTTTTAAATTGAAAATTCATAATTTATAAATAATGTTTGAAACATTCAAGAAACTTTTGGTGATAAAACTACAAATTAATATTTTTGACGTGAAAACGGAAGTTTCGCGAATCATCATGGATTGTTCGCGTTTAGCAAACTCATGTTTATGAAAGGGTTGTCATAATAGTTAGAGAGAATTATTTAGGAGGTTCCCACGATTTTTTTTTGGAATCGTAAAGTTTTATATAAAATAAAGGGAAAAATATTAAGATTTAAGTTTATATAATAAAAAAATATTAAAAAGAAATTACTTAAATCTTTCTTACACTAAAAGAAGAGTTGTTAAGATAAGTCGGGTCGGCTTAAGTTGTAAGATAATTCTCGAGAAAATTTGAAATAAACCACCCCACGTAATGTAAGTCGTTCTTGAAATGCTTAAAATTAAGTAAAGGAAAATATAAGTGTCGGTTGTCATGAGGTAGCAAAATAAGTTTTATAACGATCAAAACAAAATTCCTTGCGTATGAGGAAATAAATATAAAAGAATAAGTGAATTTGAATGTCGAAATTTGTTAGGAGGTTTCAATATGAATGATGAAAGTTTGTTTTGAGTATAAAATTTTGCTTGATAAAATTTTTTACCAAGTTCGTTATTTAATAACGTATAACGAAAATGTCACGGTAAGTTAAAATGACCGGCATTGTGAATCAAGAAATCGATAAGTTTCTATGAAGTTTTGCATGAGGATTTCAAGGAATTTACAAGCTTTAAGTTTGTGAATTTCTTGAAAAAATCAAGGCGAAACTACCATATGAAATTCAATACGAGGAAAATCGTATAATGCAAATTTTATTTGTGAAAATTTTATAGTGAACCAAAAATTGTATAATGAAAGTTGTTATGAAAATAGATTTGGGTAATGAAAATTCTACCATGTGTATTACATAAAATAGTGAAATTAAAACGTCTTGAGAATTTAAATAATCAGTATTGTGTAATGTTAGTTTAAAATAGACGGGATCATTACAAAAATAAAATTCTTATGAAATCTTGTATAAAAACTTTAAAGACAATTAAAAATTTATAAAATGAGTATTTACTTAAAAATTTAAGGTAAAATTTATCATAAAATCTTTTTCTCTCTTTTTTTTTGTATAACGAAACTTATGTGATAAGAATTTTTTTATAAAAAGTCTAAATGAAAAAATATGACATATTAAAAGTCATTATAAATAGTTCAAAATATAGGTACTTTTGTTATATATATATATATATATATATATATATATTGTTGGGTCTTACCAAGATTATCAAAGTCCAAAATAACCATTTATTAAGGAAAAACGCAGCGGAAATTAAGTTTTAAATCTTGTTAACCCTTATCACATAAACCCGTTTATGTTAAACCCAATCCAGGATCCATATACGATTATCAAACTATCAAAACACAACCATAGGGTGTTAACATACATACCTTCAAATCCGAGAATGAAATGGATGAATGAGGTTGAATGACGAGCTTCCAAAGGAGGAAACCTCAAACTTGTATACCCAGCGATCTCCAACAAACACCTTGGTTGCTAGGGTCCTTGCACTTGATGCAATCTCTTGTTCTTCTCTTGCGTTTTTCAGCCGAGAGGGTAGAGAGTTTGTGTGTGAGAGAGAAGGTGTAAAGATGGTACACCCAAGATCAAGTGATCTCCCAATAGAGATTCTTGCATGTTATTGAAACAAACAAAAGAGGAGAGAGGGAGCCGGCCACAAGGGGTTCCCCCCCCCCCCCCCAAAACCAAACTCTAACTTTTGTTTATTCTTTTAACCATTTTTATTATTTATCCAAATAAATAATATTTCTCTCAAATATAAATTATCCAAATAATTTACTTAACACATATTGCAAATATTTAGTAAACCATTTTTTCAAATATTATAAGTGTTGATAATTATTACTTAGATCATATCTAACAATAATTATCATGGTGTTTGTCTAGCTTGTTATTGGGTATGACCCAACTTGGAACATAACGCACTAGCCACATCAACTCAAATATGTGTCTTGGGCAGATCGATTCCAACAATCTCCCACTTGAACAAGATACATAGAAGATTGATGCAAATAGCATATCCTCCTAACAACGGTTTACTATCCCTAATACGCATGACGAAGTGCCAGTCAATAACATCATCCCCTTCAAGTCCCATACTTGAAAATGATTTAGATGAAATTATCATTTATCCTTTTGCCACAAATGTCATGTTAAATCCAGAGACACAAAGTGATCATTCTCTGTTGATTTAACTTTTCAGGCCTTAGACATTTAACTCTCAACGAATAAGAGGGATAAATCCCCTATTGACTACATACGTCTCTCAATATCACCTTGTATTATACTTGAGCTTAGCCTTATGTACTGACATATTTCAGAGCAGCGAAGAACTAAGTCAAAGTATAATAGTCGATGAATATCAAGACCCAATATGTATCTCAGGTCAGAGGATACTATGATGTTCGCCTTTACTTAAAATTACTATGACCACAAATCACAAGGATTCCATGCAGTAAATTTGAGGGCGGGTCAGTCCAATATTTATCCCATAAATATCTAAGAACCTTGGCAGCAACCCTTGCTATATTCATACCTTATGAATATCTACTAATCCAAGTTCATAATAGTCTTACTTTCATATTTGTTCCCACAACTATGAACGACTACGGACGTTTAGAATAATCAAATTATTAACGGATTTAAACATGCTAAAATGGAACATAACTCAAGAACATGACCATAACCAGAACCATAAGATTGAGTTAAAAGAAAATTGTTCCGATATCCAAATACAATTTTTTTTGATCAAATCCAATCACTAGAATATCGAAGTCCTAAGGCGCAAGTATGACCCTCATGCTTCGGCCTATCAAGGAGCTTCGTGAGTGGATCCGCAATGTTTTGATCAGTGTGAACTTTGGGAATACATATCTTTCCCTATTCAACTTCATCCCTCATGTAGTTGAATCTCCGCTCAATGTGCCTACTCTTTTGATGTGAACGGGGTTCCTTGATTTGAGCAATCGCACCCTCGTTGTCACAAAAGATTTCTAGAGGGTCCTGAATGGTACGGATTACCCCTAGATCCGCAATGAACTTTCTAATCCATGCAGCTTTTTGAGCTGCTAAGGAGGCGGCGATGTATTCTGATTCAGTGGTGGACAAGGCTACCACGTATTGTTTAGCGCTCTTCCATGAGACATCACCACCATTTAGAACGAAGACATATCCCGATTGTGATCGAGAATCATCTCGATCAGTTTGGAAAATTGCATCAGTGTAACCCTTTACAACGAGTTCCTCCTCACAGAAGCCATATATCAGAAACATATCCTTAGTCCTCCTAAGATATTTCAATATGCTCTTAATTGCCATCCAATGGCTAGTTCCCGGATTTTGTTGGTATCTACTTGTCATGCTCAAAGTGCATGACACATCCGGTCTAGTGCATATCATGGCATACATGATGGATCCTATAGCATATGCATATGGGATTCCACTCATTTTATCCTACTCATCCTGTGAGCTTGGACATTGAGATGCACTCAATGTTGTTCCTCTTTGAGTAGGTACAAAACCTTTCTTAGAGTTGTCCATCTTGAACCTTTTGAAGATTTTGTCAATGTAGGCACTTTGATTCAAACCTATCAACCGCCTTGATCTATCCCTATAGATCCTTATTCCCATAATATAGGCGGCCTCACCAAGATCCTTAATGGTAAAACGGCTTCCAAGCCAGGCTTTTACACCTTCCAAGGTTGGAATGTCATTTCCAAATAGTAATATGTCATCGACATATAATACCAGAAAGGTAATGATGCTCCCACTAGCTTTCTTATACACACAAGCTTCATCAGCGTTTTTGATGAATCTAAATTTCTTAACTTCATCATCAAAACGGTGATTCCAACTTCTAGATGCTTGATTCAATCCATAGATTGATTTCTTCAACTTGCATACTTTATAAGGATGTTGTGGATTGACAAAACCTTCAGGTTGAACCATATAAACTTCTTCCTCAAGATGCCCATTAAGAAAAGCCGTTTTTACATCCATTTGCCATATCTCATAGTCATAATATGCGGCTAGGGCAAACAATATCCTTATAGATTTTAGCATTGCACAGGCGAAAAAGTTTCATCATAATCAACCCCTTGAGTCTAACTGAAACCCTTTGCTACATGTCTAGCTTTATAAGTATCCAAGTTTCCATGCATATTAGTTTTCTTCTTGAAAACCCACTTACTTCCAACCAGTTTGGAATTAAGAGGTGGTATAACCAAGTCCCATACTTGGTTATCATGCATGAAATGCATCTCAACGTTCATGTCTTCCAGCCATTTATCATAATCAGATTGTGACATTGCATCTCGGTATGTGGTGGGTTCATCCGAATCTACCACGTAGCATCCATTCATGAAAAATCCATATCTTTAAGGTGGAGTGCTAATTCTACCAGATTTGCGAATGTTTTGTGTGTTTTGATCAACCATTTGATCATCATCAACAACCTCTTGTTGATTGCTAGTGTCAACCAAATATGTATCGGCTTGTGGTTCTCGATCCTCTTCGAGTTCCACAGTTCTATTAGCTCCTTCCATAAGGAAATTTCTTTCCAACAACACAACCTTTCGAGCAATAAACACTTTATGCTCGTTTGGATTGTAGAAATAATATCCCATTGAATCCCTGGGATATCCTACAAAAATACACATAGTGGATCGGCTTTCCAGTTTGTTTCGGGTGTGGTTCTTGATATAAGCCTCACAACCCCATACCCTTAAATATGATAATGATGGAACCCTTCCATGCCATATTTCAAAAGGTGTAATTTCCACTTTCTTAGTTGGTGCCATATTCATAATACGGGCTGCGGAGATCAATGCGAAACCCCAAAATGATAGAGGTAATGAGCTTCTAGCCATCATGGACCGAACCATATCCAATAGAGTTCGATTTCTCCTTTCAGACACACCATTATGTTGTGGTGTTCCGGGTGGAGTAAGTTGTGAGACAATCCCACAACTCCTTGTAGGAATCGGTATGCCCAAGACACATATTAGAATTGATGTGGCTAGTACGTTATGATCCAAGTCGGGTCATACCCAATAACAAGCTAGACAAACACCATGATATTTATTTAAGATATGATCTAATAAATAAATATCAACACTTAGAATATTAGGAATGGGTTTCTAGATATTTGCACTTGTGTAATATATAAATTATATGGTTAATTTATATTTTGAGAGAAAGTATTTTATGTTGTTTAAATTGGTTAAACAACAAACATAAAAGACATGTTACATAATACATGTTACAAAACCTTGCTAGTCAATATTACATAAGTAACAAATAATAATACTTAACATTTGGAATTTGTTGGAGGGAAACCAAAAGTGGGCCACCCCTTTTCCCCCTCTCCCTCTCTCTTGTCTTTATTAGTTTTGTTATTTACAAAGACATGCAAGGGTTGTTGTTGGTGGATGAGTTATTATACACTCTCACATTCTCTCTCACACACACAAGTAAACTCTCTCATTCCTTCTTCCAATTTTCGGCTAAGGGAAGAACAAGGACAAGAAAGAGACTTTCTAAGTACAAATCCTAGCATACAAGGTGTTTGTTGAAGGCTTGGAGGGTATACAAGCTTGAGGCACTTCTCCATTGAAGGCTTGCTATTCAAACCGTCATCTCCTTCATCTTTCTTGCATCTTGAAAGGTTGTATTACATAAACCCCCTATGGATGTTGTTTTTGTATGCATGCAAATTTGTATATGGATCCGTGCTTGGGTTTTACATATAAAACGGGTTTTATATTAGTCAATATAACCAGATTTTAAACTAATTAATCCGCTGCGTTTTTCATATAAATGGGTTTATATGGCTTTGATAATCTTGTTAAAACCCAACAATGGCATCAAGAGCTGCTTATACGGATACATGCATCAATAGATCTAAAAATTTTCGGGTTTTATGGTGTGGTTCACCATATGGCCGAAATATTTGGGGCTTTTGGTTACCCCTTAGTTCTTCAAGGTTATACTTTACATGCATGTGATAATCTTGAAGAATTAAGTCATTTGGATGATTGGTTGTTTTGTTTGGACAAAACCCGAAACTTTCGGTTTTTCTTATCCTTGGCCGAAAGTTTAAGGTTCACAAGGGGAACAATTTTAGACATGTAATACTTGCATATTTGGATGTGCATTTGGATGTTCATAACCTAGCAATGACCTTGTGTTTGAATGTGTGTTTTTGTTGTGATTTATTCAATATTCAATTTGGTTGTAATATTCATTTATTTGGGGTTTTAATCTATTTATTCATTTCATATTGGTTTGTAATAATAAGAAGATTAGTTTTATTTCTTTTACTAGAGAAAAATGTATTAGGATATTTTTTTTATAAAAGAAGATGCAACAAGGTTACGGTTTTGGTTTTGGACCTTAATGGACCTTATAGTCCAAGATGGGACATTAGCCCAAAGGCCAAAGCCCAAACGTGGAGGGCCAAGGAAGCAAGGAGCTGGAGTTGGAGCCCAATTGGAAGCCCAAATAAAGTGGAAAGGTCACAACACAAGATGGACACTTGAAGCATATGGATGTGGGATCAAGTGGGAGTTCACCGACACATGCTTTGTGTCATTTCTCATCCCTAGGAGAGACCTTTTGGCACACTTGTTTCGGTCAACAAGTGTGGCCAAGTTAAGGTGGCTAAGGTTATGAAGTTGTGGTTGTTTATTTATGCTTCCATGGTTGATTTATATATTTTGTTTTATCTTATTTGGATAAGGATAATTAACAAACTTAATGTCAACAACTTGCATAAAATTGGTTCCTTAGAAATCATTAGGTAATAAAGATTGGTTTTATTAAAGGTTAGTGATTTCACAATAAAATGGGTTTTATTAAAAGGAACTTTGAGAATGGGTTTTCAAATAAAGTACCCTACATTTGAATGCATGCAAATGCAAGGTACATAGTTTTCCAATCTAGAATTTAGAAAACTTAAATCCTTTTTAAAAACAAGTTAAACACCATCCTTTTATACAACACTCGAGTCACTTGTAGACTTGATGTGGGGTAAGGGTCACCTAATCACATTTAAGAAAACTTGTGATCTTGAGGTGGTTTTACAATACTTGTGGGATGAGGGTCACCTAACCACTTGTATGTGTAAACTCACACGTGTGTGTAAGTAGGACGACTTGATTTGGAAACCATGGTTATAGGGTCACCGAAACATGGCATACAAAGGTGTTGATGGGATTAAACGTGCCAACTAAACATATGATGTTTAACCGATCCCATAAAACTAGAAGTTGCAAAGGGTTGCAATTGTCAAACGTTGACTACCTTGTTAATTTGAATAGTGGGATAAGGGTCACCTAACTACTATTTGAACGAAACGTTGAATTCTAGATTTTAATCATTAATTGTCTTAAAGATATAAAGGGTGTTAAAGATTAAAATTAGTTTAATTGGTATCGAAAATACTAAATTGAACTTTGTTATTTTATAAATGGCCGCAATCAACAATCCACCTAACGCACTTATCCCACCCGTGCATAACCTATCACTAAGAGCTATACTTGGTAAGGATCGTCTTAGCCATATTAATTTTATGGATTGGTATCGAAATTTAAGAATTGTTCTCAAACAAGAAAAAAGGTCCTACATTTTAGACGACCCTATTCCCGATGAACCCGATGTAAATGACTTGGATGCCTATGCAAATTGGTTAAAATACACCGAGAATTCGGTGCAAGTTTCTTGCCTCATGTTGGGAACAATGATTCCCGATATCCAAAAGGATTATGAGAATCAGGGGGGGTATGACATGATAACTCAACTTAAGGAAATGTTCCTTACTCAACCAAGGGTGGAGCGCTTCGAAACGGTTCGAGCACTTCATGCATGTCATATGGAAGAAACCCAATCTGTCTAATCTTATGTACTTAAAATGTAAAGCCACATTGATCGGCTTGAACGGCTTAACTGTCCCGTCTCAAAAGAGTTAGCCACGGATTTCATCCTAAACGGCTTAACTAAAAGGTTTGAGAAATTCTTTATGAACTACAACATGGACGGATGGGACAAAAGCATTGTTGAGCTCCACGCAATGCTCAAAACGGCCGAAGCGGGAATGGGTAAAAAGGTTTTACCGGTTCTCACGATCAATGAAGGTGGAAATAAGAAGAGGCATCACCCGGAACCTAAGGCAAAGGTTGCCAAAGGTAAGGGACACGTCAAGGGCAAGTTCAAGGGAAAGACAAAGCGGAACCCAAACTCAAGAAGCTAAATGTTAGCGCTGAGGATCCGTGCTTTGGTTGTGGGGAGATAGGTCACTGGATGAGAAATTGTCTGACCTATCTCAAGGAGTTGAAAACTAAGAGGGATGCGGGGCAAATCTCAGGTACAACTTTCATGATCCATATTGATCTTAATATTATTTCTTCTAACACATGGGTATTGGATACCGGATGTGGAACTCATATCTGCAATTCATTGCAGGGATTCAAAAGAAGAAGTGATTACAAGAAAGGAGATATAAGTCTCTTCTGGGGCAATGGAGCAAAGGTTGACGTCCAAGCCCGAGGAGATTATGTTTTGAAGCTTCCAAATGGTTTGAAAGTTCTTTTGAAAAGCATTCTGTATTCTCCTAGTTTGACTAGGAATATTATCTCTGTTTTTGTATTAAGACAGTTTGGTTATGATTTCAAGTTTGTAGACAATGGGTTTTATGTTTTCATGAATGATGTCTTTTATTTTAAAGCAATGCCGTTTAATGGCATTTATGAATTGGTTCATGATAATACATCCATTGATAACTCGTTGTACCAAGCTAACACCAAAAGACTCAAATTGGATTTGAGTAAAATTTTTCTTTGGCACTGTCGCCTTGGTCACATAAACAAGGATCGCATTCATACACTTCAAAAGAATGGTCTTTTGAAATCAAATGATGAGTGAGAATCTTGTTTATTGGGAAAGCTGACCATGGAGCCCTTTAATGGAACTAATGAAAGGGCGAAAGACTTATTAGGTATCATACATTCGGATGTATGTGGTCCTTTTAAGACAACAAGGAATGGTGAAAGATACTTCATTACCTTTACCGACGATTATAGTCGCTATGGGTATGTGTTCTTGTTAAGACACAAAGATGAAGCCTTTGAAATGTTCAAATTCTTCCAAAATGAAGTACAAAATCAACTCAACAAAACAATCAAAGTACTACGATCCGATAGAGGAGGGGAGTACCTCAATGATGCGTTTCTAGAACATCTTAGGAGTTGTGGGATTGTCACACAACTTACTCCACCTGGAACACCACAACATAATGGTGTGTCTGAAAGGAGAAATCAAACTCTATTGGATATGGTTCGATCCATGATGGCTAGAAGCACATTACCTCTATCATTTTGGGGCTTCGCATTGATCTCCACAGCCCGTATTCTAAATATGGCACCAACCAAGAAAGTGGAAAGGACACCTTTTGAAATATGGCATGGAAGGGTTCCATCGTTATCATATTTAAAGGTATGGGGTTGTGAGGCTTATGTTAAGAACCACACTTGAAACAAACTGGAATGCCGATCCACTATGTGTATTTTTGTAGGATATCCCAGAGATTCGATGGGATATTATTTCTACAATCCAAACGAGCATTAAGTGTTTATTGCTCGAAAGGCTGTGTTCTTGGAAAGAAAGTTCCTTAGGGAAGGAGCTAATAGAACTGTGGAACTCGAAGAGGATCGAGAATCACAAGCCGATACACGTTTGGTTGACACTAGCAATCAACAAGAGGTTGTTGATGATGATCAAATGGTTGATCGAAACACACAAAGCGTTCGCAAGTCTGGTAGAATTAGCACCCTACCTGAAAGATAAGGATTTTTTATGGATGGATGCTACGTGATAGATTCGGATGAACCCACCACATACCGAGATGCAATGTCGCAATCTGATTGTGATAAATGGCTGGAAGCCATGAACGTTGAGATGCAATCCATGCATGACAACCAAGTATGGGACTTAGTTGCTCCACCTCTTAATTCCAAACTGGTTGGAAGAAAGTGGGTTTTCAAGAAGAAAACTGATATGCATGGAAACTTGGGTACTTATAAAGCTAGACTCGTAGCAAAGGGTTTCACTCAAACTCAAGGGGTTGATTATGATGAAACTTTCTCGCCCGTGGCGATGCTAAAGTCTGTTAGGATATTATTTGCCATAGCCGCATATTATGACTATGAGATTTGGCAAATGGATGTCAAAACCGCTTTTCTAAATGGACATCTTGAAGAAGATGTCTATATGGTTCAGCCCGAAGTTTTTGTCGATCCACAACATCCTAATAAAGTATGCAAGTTAAAGAAATCAATCTATGGATTGAAACAAGCATCTAGAAGTTGGAATCACCGTTTTGATAAAAAAAGTCAAGAAATTTGGATTCATCAAGAACGCTGATGAGGCTTGTATGTATAAGAAAACTAGTGGGAGCATCAATACTTTCCTAGTATTGTATTTTGATGACGTACTTTTGTTTGGAAATGACATTCCAACCAAGGAAGGTGTAGAAGCCTGGCTTGGGAATTGTTTTTCCATCAAAGATCTTGCTGAAGCAGCCTATATTTTGGGAATAAGGATCTATAGGGATAGATCAAGGCGGTTGATAGGTTTAAATCAAAGTACATACATTGACAAAATCTTGAAAAGGTTCAAGATGGACAACTCTAAGAAAGGTTTCGTGCCCATTCAAAGAGGAACAATATTGAGTGCTTCTCAATGTCCAAGCTCAAAGGATGAGCAAGACAAAATGAATGGAATCCCGTATGCATCTGCTATAGGATCCATTATGTATGCCATGATTTGCACTAAACCGGATGTGTCATGCGCTTTGAGCATGACAAGTAGATACCAACAAAATCCGGGAAGTAGCCATTGGATGGCGGTTAAGAGCATATTGAAATACCTTAGAAGGACTAAGGATGTGTTCTAATATATGGCTCTGGTGATAAGGAACTCGTTGAAAAGGGTTACACGGATGCGAGTTTCCAAACTGATCGAGATGATTCTCGATCACAATCGAGATATGTCTTCGTTTTAAATGGTGGTGGTGTCTCTTGGAAGAGCGCAAAACAAGATGTGGTAGCATTGTCCACCACTGAATCTGAATACATCACCGCCTCATTGGCAGCTCAAGAAGCTGCATGGATTAGAAAGTTCGTGGCCGATCTAGGGGTAGTCCGTACCAGTCAGGACCCTCTAGAAATCTTTTGTGACAACGAACGTGCGATTGCTCAAATCAAGGAACCTCGTGCACATCAAAAGACTAGGCACATTGAGCGGAGATTCAACTACATAAGGGATGAAGTTGAAAAGGGAAAGATATGTATACGCAAAGTTCACACTGATCAAAACATTGCGGATCCACTCACGAAGCTCCTTGAAAGGCCGAAGCATGAGGGTCATTCTTGCGCCTTAGGACTTCGATATTCTAGTGATTGGATTTGATCAAAAAAAATTGTATTTGGATATCGGAACAATTTTCTTTTAACTCAATCATATGGTTCTGGTTATGGTCATGTTCTTGAGTTATGTTCCATTTTAGCATGTTTAAATCCGTTAATAATTTGATTATTCTAAACGTACGGTCGTTCATAGTTGTGGGAACAAATATGAAAGTAAGACTATTATGAACTTGGATTAGTAGATATTCATAAGGTATGAATATAGCAAGGGTTGCTGCCAAGGTTCTTAGATATTTATGGGATAAATATTGGACTGACCCGCCCTCAAATTTACTGCATGGAATCCTTGTGATTTGTGGTCATAGTAATTTTAAGTAAAGGCGAACATCATAGTATCCTCTGACCTGAGATACATATTGGGTCTTGATATTCATCGACTATTATACTTTGACTTAGTTCTTCGAAGCTCTGAAACATGTCAGTACATAAGGTTGAGCTCTCAAGTGTAGTACAAGGTGCTAGTGAGAGACGTATGTAGTCAATAGGGGATTTGTCCCTCTTATTCGTTGAGATTTTTATGTCTAAGGCCTGAAAAGTTAAATCGACAGAGAATGATCACTCTGTGTCTCTGGATTTAACATGACATTTGTGGCAAAAGGATAAATGATAGATTCACCTAAATCATTTCAAGTAAGGGACTTGAAGGGGATGATGTTATTGAATGGCACTTCGTCATACGTATTAGGGTAGTAAACTGTTGTTAGGCGGTATTTTCTACTTGCATCAATCTTCTATGTAACTGTTGTTAGGCGGTATTTTCTACTTGCCCAAGACACATATTAGAATTGATGTGGCTAGTACGTTATGATCCAAGTCGGGTCATACCCAATAACAAGCTAGACAAACACAATGATATTTATTTAAGATATGATCTAATAAATAAATACCAACACTTAGAATATTTAGAAATGGGTTTCTAGATATTTGCACTTGTGTAATATATAAATTATATGGTTAATTTATATTTTGAGAGAAAGTATTTTATGTTGTTTAAATTGGTTAAACAACAAACATAAAAGACATGTTACATAATACATGTTACAAAACCTTGCTAGTCAATATTACATAAGTAACAAATAACAATACTTGACATTTTGAATTTGTTGGAGGGAAACCAAAAGTGGGCCACCCCACATTCGGTATCCAATACCCATGTGTTAGAAGAAATAATATTAAGATCAATATGGATCATGAAAGTTGTACCTGAGGTTTGTCCCGCATCCCTCTTAGCTTTCAACTCCTTGAGATAGGTCGGACAATTTCTCATCCAGTGACCTATCTCCCCACAACCAAAGCACGGATCCTCAGCGCTAACCTTTAGCTTCTTGAGTTTGAGTTCCGCCTTTGCCTTTCCCTTGAACCCTTTCTTGACTTGCCCCTTACCAATGGCAACCTTTGCCTTTGGTTCCGGGTGATGCCTCTTTTTCAAGCTACCCTCATTGATCGTGAGAACGGGTAAAACCTTTTTACCCATTTCGGCTTCGGCTGTTTTAAGCATTGCGTGAAGCTCACCAATGCTTTTGTCCCATCCGTTCATGTTGTAGTTCATAACGAATGTCTCAAAACTTTTAGTTAAGCCGTTTAGGATCAAATCCATGGCTAACTCTTTTGAGATGGGAAACTTAAGCCGTTCAAGCCGATCAATGTGGCTTTTCATCTTCAGTACATAAGATGAGACGGATTGGGTCTCTTCCATATGACATGCATGAAGTGCTCGAACCGTTTCGAAGCGCTCCACCTTAGCTTGAGTAAGGAACATTTCTTTAAGCTGGGTGATCATGTCATACGCCCCATGATTCTCGAAATTCTTTTGGATCTCGGGAAACATCATTCCCAACATGAGGCAAGAGACTTGCACCGAATCCTCGGTGTATTTTAACCAAATTGCATAAGCATCCAAGTCTTCTGTTGCCTGAGAAAAATTCTCAAGTTTCGATACCAGTCCATGAAATTATTGAATTTTAGACGATCCTTGTCCAGAATGGATCTCAGTGATAGATTACGCACATGAGGGATAATTGCGTTCGGTGGGTTGTTTGCGGCCATCTATAAAAGAATTTAACAAAGTTCAATTTAGTATTTTCGATATCAATAAAATTTAATCGTTAATACCCTTTAATGTCTCAAAGACAATTAATGATTAAAATCTAGAACCCAACGTTTCATTCAAATAGTAGTTAGGTGACCTTTATCCGACTATTCAAATTAACAAGGTAGTGAACGTTTGACAATTGCAACCCTTTGCAACTTCTAGTTTTATGGGATCGGTTAAACATCATATGTTTAGTTGGCATGTTTAATCCCATCAACATCTTTGTACGCTATGTTTCGGTGACCCTATTCACATGGTTTCCTAATCAAGTCGTCCTACTTACACACACGTGTGAGTTTACACATACAAGTGGTTAGGTGACCCTCATCCCACAAGTATTGTAAAACCACCTCAAGATCACAAGTTTTCTTAAATGTGGTTAGGTGACCCTTATCCCACATCAAGTCTCCAAGTGACTTAACTTTCGTATAAAAGTATGGTGTTCAACTTGTTTTAAAAGGGATTTAAGTTTTCAAAATTCTAGATTGGAAAACTATGTAATGTACCTTCCATTTGCATGCATTCAAATGTATGGTACATTTGAAAACCAATTTTTCAAATTCCTTTTAATAAAACCCATTTTATTATGAAATCATTAATAGTTAATAAACCAATTTTATAACTTAACAATTTCAAAGGAATCACTTTTATGCTAGTTGTCGATTTTAATTGTTAACATCCAAACATGATAAAACAATAAACATAAATCAACCACACAAGCATAAAATACAATCACTTTTCCATAACCAGAGCCACCTAAATAGACAACACTTGTTTTACCGAAACAAGTGTGTCATAAGGTCTCTCCTAAGGGACGAGCATGACACAAGGTATGAGATGGTGAACTCCCACTTGACTCCGCATCCTTATGCTTCAAGCGCTCATTTCTTGTTGTGATCCTTCTTCTTTATTTGGGCTTCCACTTGGGCTCCAACCAAAATGGTGTTGTAGTTGCATCTTCTTTTACAAAATATATCCTAATACAATTTTGTCTAATAAAAGAAATACAACTATTCTACTTATTATTACAAACCATTTGAAAGAATAAATAGATTACAAACCTGAATAAAGAATATTACAAACAAATGAATAAACCACAACATATCTTCTTCAATATACACAAGGTCATGGCCAGGTTATGAACATCTACACTAGCAGGTCAACCTTTGACCAAACAGGTCAACCCTTGACCAGAATGGTTCCCCTTTTTCCCTTAGTTCTCGGCCTAAAACAGAGAACACGTAGTTCTCGGCCAGAAGACCAAAGCTTCAGAGTTTTCGGCCCGAAAGCTTTGGTTCACCGAGAACCTATTGTTCTCGGTCAAAACCGAGAACTGGTTTCGGTCAACACCGAGAACCTATTGTTCTCGGTCAAAACCGAGAACTATGGTTTACAACCAACAGTTCTCGGTCCAACCGAGAACGTGTGTTTTCGGGGCCAACCGAGAACCTGTTTTCGGCCAACCGAAAATGCGGGTTTTGGGTGATTTCGGTCAGACCGAAAGCCTTGGTTCCCAACCAAGAGTTTTCGGCCATATTTGAAACAACCCAGTTTTGTCTGAAACAAAACATCATCCAAATGGCCAGTTTTTCAGATTTTACCACATGCATGTATGGTACAAACTTGAAGAACCAAGGGGCAACCAAAATGCCTAAAGTTCTCGACCAAAATGGTAAAGAATACCAAGGGGCACTTTATAACCCATTTTTGAAGCATGTAATCGTATAAGCGGCTCTTATACCATCGTTGGGTCTTAGCAAGATTATCAAAGTCCAAAATAACCATTTATTAAGGAAAAACGCAGCGGAAATTAAGTTTTAAATCTTGCTAACCATTATCACATAAACCCGTTTATGTTAAACCCAATCCAGGATCCATATACGATTATCAAACTATCAAAACACAACCATAGGGTGTTAACATACATACCTTCAAATCCGAGAATGAAAGGGATGAATGAGGTTGAATGACGAGCTTCCAAAGGAGGAAACCTCAAGCTTGTATACCCAATGAGCTCTAACAAACACCTTGGTTGCTAGGGTCCTTACACTTGATGCAATCTCTTGTTATTCCCTTGGGTTTTCGGCCGAGAGGGTAGAGAGAGTTTGTGTGTGTGAGAGAAGGTTTAAAGATGATACGCCCAAGATCAAGTGATCTCCCAATAGAGATTCTTGCATGTTATTGAAACAATAAAAGAGGAGAGAGGAGAGGAGAGGGAGGGAGCCGGCCCACAAGGGGTTTTCCACCCAAAACCGAACTCTAACTTTTGTTTATTCTTTTAACCATTTTTATTATTTATCCAAATAAAAATATTTCTCTCAAATATAAATTATCCAAAATTACTTAACACATATTGAAAATATTTAGAAAACCATTTTTCCAAATATTATGAGTGTTGATAACTATTACTTAGATCATATCTAACAATAATTATCGTGGCGTTTGTCTAGCTTGTTATTGGGTATGACCCGACTTGGATCATAACTTACTAGCCACATCAACTAAAATATGTGTCTTGGGCAGATCGATTCCAACATATATATTATTACTTACATTGAAGAGATCATGATAAATAAATTTTTGTAACAAAAATCGCGGTGAAATCAAATGAGTAAATTTGTTTAAAAACTTTACCATGTGAAATTAAAACATATTAGATTGAATCATATCGGTCAAATAGAATTTATATAAATGAAAATTTTGTGATTATTAATATGATTAAATATAGGAAAATTTACTTGAATCCTCGAAACTTTTAAATAACAACTTAAGATTTAAAGGCGGAAAAATCGTGCATGAACCACCATGACTTGATATTCCCGACGCTCAAACCCTTTTTACAAATAAATAATACCTTGTTGGAGTCTAAACATGTGCACGTACCACCGCGTCTTTTTCATGTCTTCGATTCAAATAACGATTGTAACAAAAATAATAAATCAGAATACAACGTCATGTAAAACACTAGTCCACGAACCACCGTGGTTCTATTGTTTCGACACCAAAAATTAGGATGGCGACCGGAACGCTCGCATTCGACAACTTAAAGTGGTCATCTCATATGAGACAATCTTTAAGGAGATTTGAAACAATGGGATCCAAGTTAAGCTCGTGATCCAAAAAGCACAATAAAAACTAATGTTTTCGCAGTAAGGTAAGGATACCTTAGATTATTATGAAAACGCATGTATGAGAATATATAAAATTTATCAAAATGAAGGTAAGGATACCTTAGTATGTTTCGAGTATTTGTGTACGTATATACGATTTGATGAAATAAATAAGTATATAAATAAACAAGTGTATTGAACAATCAAGTAGGGTAAACACGTATAGGTAACACGTATAAGGACCCCAAAGCAAAAACTATACAAGGTCGTTACGTCTAACCACCTATCTTATAGTCTTGTGGCTCTGATACCAATCTGTCACACTCCGACCAAAGGCGGCGGAACATGCTGGGGTGCAACGTGATTGGATAAATACGCAAGACACTATTTAAAGTGACAATATTTAAACAACTCATTTTATTTCATAAATCGATAAACAACACATCTCGTTCATACAAACAAATTGAATACAAGTAACAATTATATTGTTCGTTTTACTAATATCCTAATAGTCTTGGTAACGTTTTTCGTCAAGTCTGAGGTCAACAAAAGTCAAACCTGTAACATTTCATAATATAAAGTTTGTCAACACAAAGGTTGGTGAGCAATTCATAAGTTTGAGCATACAAGTATATAGTAATAAAAAGCCACAAAACTTGTATACGAAACAATAAATAAAAGCAATAACTTGGATAAAATGAGGTCGCTAATAAGAATACATTAGCGGCACTGTCTATAAGAGAATACCAAATAGATTCGGATTTCATGAGGTCGTTAATAAGAATACATTAACGGCACCGTGCTATAAGAGAATACCAGATAGTTCACAGATTAATGAATCAACCTTCCAAAAGCGGTAAACACATAAGCATATAAACATGTAAGCATAGAACACCAAATCGAGCATTTATTTAAGTAAAGTATACAACAACGTTTGTGGTTTTAGATTCAAGTATAAAATATTTAGTTGAATAAGTATGAAATGTCACCCCCCCAAAAAAAGAAGGAAAACGGGGTATGAAAGTACTCACGTTCAAGTAATAAACTTGAAAGGTTGGTAATTTTGAGTTTTGCCGGAATGATGAGTTTAACGTATGAAGCCTAAATAAAAGGAAGTCTTGGATTTAGAAAGGTTGTCTTGAAGATCTTTAAATAAAATAATTGTTGCGAAAAGTAAACAATTAAAGTTCAAGGTTTAAAATGTAACTATTTAAGAATTTATAATAATAACCCCTTTAAAATGTAAGTTTGCTCGAAACCGGGTTAATGTATCTAACCATAATATTTACTTAACCTGTGTTAAGTAATAAGGTGGGAAAAATGCAAAGATGCAGGTTCCTTTGGGATAAAGATACTAAAACGGGTCCTTAACAAGTGTTTCGGGTTGTTGGTTCGGGTCTTGATAATTGGTCAATTTCAAAGTCAACTTTCCAAAATAATGAATGTTATGAGATAACTCAATAAAACTTTATAAGACTTAACCAAGTATGTAGATCTATTGTTTTAGAACTAACAACGTGCGTTAAGCGAGTGTTCCGTTTTGTCGGTCCAAACTATGTTATGCGATCAAGTTGGATCCAACATTTCCAAGTACTGAAAAAATAATTAAAATCAGTTTGTAACTATTTTTAAAGAAATATACAAGTCTTGATAGCTAAAAACACACTTGTTAAGCGAGTAAAAATCGGATCGGTTCGGTTTCCATCACACAATACATTCCTTGATGGTCTTCACATGCCTAAATAACCAAGAGCTTGTATAAATGAATTTTAGAAACTTAGATTTAAGATAAAGCATGTTTAAAAAAATTATTTAACAAAACTAGTAACAAGTTCGGTTCACGGTTTGGACTATTTACGGTTAAACCGAGGTTAGTCTCTATAAACCCCCACCATGGAACTTCATAAATATGACAAACAAATTAAAAATGAGCATAAGTTAAACAAGATTAATATGTGCAACAAGTTATGTGTGTGTAATATATCTAGAACACGAAGTCCTCCATGAAGCCTTGCCTTACGAGGTCCGAAACTTAGCCAACCGGAGTCGGAGAAGTAACTACCAAAGGAAACAAGGGGTGTGTATTATATATATGTTGTACCACCATAATCAAGTGTTAGTAATGTTAGATGAACAAGTTAGAATGGAAGATTATGGTTAGTTTGACTTGAGAAGTCAAACCTTCAAGAACACAATAATAACAACCTTAAGATCTTTGTATTTGGGACAGAAAAGGGAGATGTAGCAGGTGTAAATTAGGGCGAAAGAGTTTGTATATATAGGGTAATGTTGGTAGTCAAATATGGGTGTTTTAAACACAAGAAGTTTTATGCAAAAAGGATAAAAAACAAGCACAAAACAAAAAAAAACGTTTGCTAATCTGATGCAGCTCGCGCCGCGTGACGGCCTTTCTTGCCCTGATAACGCAGCGTGGCGTGCCCGGGGGGGCTGTTTCAGCTCGTCTAGCGTAGTTCATTTCGCGTCCAGAAGTTTGTTTTTGATGTATTTTGCTCGTTTTAAATGCGTTTTCGAATCCGTAAAAGGGGTTTTTCTAATTGAACAAATGGGAATGATTTGGTAACATAAAAATCCCATATTTTATATATCATGAGTTTCGGTTTACAAAACGAGTCGGTTTACAACATAAAACAAATACAAAACGAATTTAAATAGAACTCGAAATTGACAAATGTCACAGTTTAGTTGGTAATTTTTGAAAGATTGTTTCGAGGTTGTGGTTGGGTAGGTTTGGGTTTAACCAAGTGTATCTAGTATTGGGGTTAGTTTTGGGATGTTGAACAAGAAAATTTTCGAGGTCGAAACGAGGTGGTAAACAACTTGTTTTATTACTATATATTTTACCAATTTTTGGTTTTCCACTCGTTTTTGACTCAATGTTCGGTTGGTTGGCACTTGGGTTTAATTGGGACAATTAAAGTGCCGGGAGTAGGTAGTGTCTATGTTTTAGTTTCGGTTTTGTAATCTAACTTTGTTTTTTAAAAAAATTGGTTTTCAGTTAGCTTTATTTGTTAATAAAACCGCTCATTCGTACTCAATTTTCACTCGGACGAGTTCGGTTTGAAATATTTTATAACCTAGATTTCCAAAGTTTTTATTTTATTTTATTTTCAGTTTACAAATAAAATCCGAAAATAAAAAAAATATATATTATTTTTACTTTTTAGTTTACTTACTCCCATTTTTTGCTTGCTTGTTTATTTTTGTTTTCAGGATGTTAGGTACGGATGTGTCTCAAGAAGCGGGCTAGCGTAAGAAAGTCCTGGTTTCGTGCCCACGAGGCAGGCCGGCTGAGGTTGTCATTGCTAGACTAAAAATTCATGTTATAAGTTATCAAGTCAAACCGATTGTAATAGGAAGAACAAGTCCGAAGCTCCGTGAGTGTGTACTCCAATTTTCAGAAAATTCAGAAGAGTATATTAGGATGGATAATCTTATAAATCCGGATTTGCTTACTTACAAGACCATCGATTGGAGGTTGTTGGTTACTATCGATCATAGGGATCGTGTTGAGGAGTTGTTGGACCCAAAATTTAAAGCGATGTCATGTCTCGACGAGCCGCAATATAAAGAGTTGACTTTGGATTTTTTGAGCAATTTTCAGTACAAAGATGGTAATTTTAGTCAACCGAATACAGTTTCATTTGACCTTGGTCGAGTTCGTGATAACGAGCGGTTTTTACATGGTAGAGGAGGTTCAGTTGCCGGTTTTCCATACGAGCCTGAGGGGTGCCTTCAAGCACCCTAAACCGGTGAGTTTATCTAATGTTCAGTTAGTCGCGTTTTGGGAGAAGATAGCGAGTTCTCCATTTTCAGGCAGTATGTTGAGCTCAGATATTCGAGACTCGATTCTTCGTTATATTCACCGAATTTTGGTAACCACGCTTATTGGACGAGGATCGTGTGAAAACAAAATTAATTGGTTGGATTTGTTATGTTTGTTGGTGATTGTAGAGAAGGAGCCGATTAACTTTTGGCTAGTGTTTTAACATATTCGCTCCATCGCACAAGACGAGGAGGAACGAAAAAGAGGTCGAAACTTGACATGGGCCCGTATATCACGGCTATCGCTTGGAATTTGGGTGTCTTTCAGGTATTTAAACCGGAATTTATGAGAAAGGGCCCGAGGTTGAGTTTGTTGGAATTAATGATTTGAGAAAAGAGAGATTTTAAAGCTTAGTGACCCGCTAGCTTGGAAAAATATAAAGGCGGGTCCACAAAGTACATCCACCACCGGAGTTCGAGGCTGCTCAGGTATGAGAGTCGGACTGCATCCACATCGTCAGAGGCCTCTACAACGGTCTGAGAGGCCAGCAATGCAATTCCCGGTTAGGGAGCCTCGCCCCGAGATGATTACACTTGAGTCATTGTATGATCGGATGGAGTCTGGTTTTGATCAGATGCGGGGTGTTTCTGGTTATGGTTATAGGGCACCGTAGTACGTGCCATGGTCGCATGAGTTTGAGTGCGGTGCCATACAGAACATTTGAGTAGAGTTCATAGGAAGAAAAGGAGGAAAAAGATGAAGATTAAGTGTGGGATTGGCATATTAGCATTGGGAGTTTGTATCTTTTTTTGTTTTTCTATTTTTCTTTTTATGATGTTTTTATTTTTATTTTGGTCTGCATTAATATTACTCTAAACTTAGTTGGTCGGACAGGTGGGTTGGAGTTTGGTGATTGTTGAAACTTATATGTGACTTTTAGTATTAGATATTGTGTTTGATGTCACTTAGGTATGTTGAGAGGAGTGGCCGTGTCTGTTCAAAAAGAGAGAATGAATTACTGAAAACTTGGTGAGCGGTCTGTACAGAAAGCACCATAGAAATAGACTGACACATTGATAGTCTCACATATTACCAGCTAAGTCTTTTCCATTGTACGTTGTTTTTATATTTTTATGTTTTACTTTTTAGTTTTTTTGGTTTTTGTTTTTATTTTTAGGTTTTCATCTTTTTTGAGTCATGTTTCCGTTCCTGCATTGGGGATAATGCAAAATTTAAGTGTGGGGATGAGACATAAGTGTTTAACTAACTTTTGAAAAAAAAGTTTTGAATAATATCTCTTGAATATGGTTTTCTGTGTTAAAATAGGAGATGATGATAATCATTGGAAATTGGTTTTTCAAACTACCAATAATATGAGATAATATAAAGAAAACACACTTAACTTGGGATGTGCCGGTAGGCTCAGCCTGAATGAAAGAGCAATTTGATAAATGGGTAACGAATAGATATAATGTTTAGTGTGTAAAGCGATTTGTCCATGGCAAATAAGTAAAGAAAGGTCGGGCCATACTCAAGCCTCAATTTTTGGTATGAATATTATAAATATTATGAATTTTAAATTTGAATACGTTATCTTATGATGCTTGGGTAGGTTTAACGTTAGAGTATGCCAAGTAGCCGGTGATATAAATCTTAAATCGTTTTGTTTTAGTGTTTTACACTTCATTGACGTATGGTTTTATATTGTATTGATGGGATGCATTGGTTCCGGAGATTATGGGTTCGTATGCGGTTAATCTGGATATTCACAATTCCTAAGTGGATATGTGAATATTAAAAAGCCAAAAAGAGCAAACCCACAATTATATGCCAAACATAAGTCATTAAACTTGATCATTACGTACTTAAAGTACAAATACACTACTGACTTAATCATCCACGCTATTAGCCTTGTGGGGTCCCCTTGCTCGCATCTCATTACCATTAAGAAACGGATCACACGGGACACGCTACATGTAAACCCTACAGATGAATTCGTGCATACTCACCTATGGCGAAGGGTTCGTGGTATTGCTTGATAACAAGGGTATTTCATGTTGTGGGGAACATTAGCTAATTAATTAATTAATTATACCTTAATCATATCTAATGGCTGCTTTTGGTAGACTTTGATGTTTAAATTTAGGTGGATAAAGAATACCATTGATCGTCTTAACTATTCATTAAAAAGAGCAACAAAAATTCTAAATCAGCTAATTTTGAAATTTAAGTCAAGTTGGGGTGGTCTGGTCTGGTTAAAACTGAAAATAAACGGGTCTTAACTGTGTAAACCACTGAGTTATATAAATTAAAGAAATTGTTGGATATTATTTGTTCCGTTAAAGATCAAGGCATGGGTTTAAGTGGAAAAAAATATCGATCATCGCAGTTTTTGCGTTTTTCTTAACTTTAAATTAATCTATATGTTTTTAAGACTATATTTTCCGATTCTGGTTCCATTGCATTAGACTATTTCAGGGACGAAAAAAGAATAAGTGTGGGGATATTTGATATAATAATAAATATATATTTCCCTTGTATATTTTATATAATATTTAATTAGTTTTTGTTCATTTTTAGTTAAGATATGTATAGTACTAATATATTTGTGTTTTGTTAGGTTCCGGAATGGATCATACTTGAAAAGAGCGAAAAATGAGTCAAAGTAAGCCTAAACGAGAAACCGGAACGCACCAAGAACCGGTCGGTCATATTCCCCCCCTCCCTTATGAAGCACACCGCGCCGCGAGGCCAGGGGGGCAAGACATGGCCGCGCGACGCCTAGACCTAGAAATTCCAGAAAGTTTCTCCGTTGTGATCAATTTTGGGACCTGTTTCACTACATAAACACCCATAACCTTAACCCGAAACATACCCTATAGCCACCAGACAAATTTGGAGATTATTGGAGCTACTATTCGAGATTCTTTGCGGTTTTGAAGGCAAGGAAGAATTCAATGAAGAGCTCTACATTCAAGATTGAAGATTACGGGTTTTTATCACATTTGATCTTCCGTTTTCATTACTTTCACCATGTTTTCTTATAATATTATTTTGTTTGATTTTAATATGCTAGGCTAAAACTTAATAGACTTCCTAGGCTATCGATGAACCATCGTTGATTTTTTGATTTTAGTTGGATTATTTCTTTTCCGTTATGGTTTTATGATTTAGTAAACTATTTGATTTTATTTGATTGATGCGTATGTGCACTTGGTTTTGGTTGTTCTAGTTCTATTATTCCACATTATCCTTGGTGATTTTTTCTTATGATAGGATTTTTCTAGTTCATCTATTGTGTGTTTTTATCTAGTTTGTGATTGAATTCGAATAAGATCATAAGAATAATATTATTAGTCAAACGAATAAAAATGTGCTGCTAACCTAGAAAATTGTAAGGTGATGTTAGATCTTTTTTTGATTAAGATTGCTAGATTTAGTTCTTCGTAAGGAGTACGTCTAGGCTTGATTAATTAACGTTTTCTAGCGAGTCAATTGAATTTATTAATTTACCTTCGATTTCCGCGCTGTAAGGTAGGATTTCACTATAAATTTACTCTTTCATAAATAATTAGATAACCGTAAGGGAGTTTAATTTACAAAACTGGTGTGTGTTAAAACTTATTGGAAACCCATATGTGTCTTCTTGAGAAGGGTCAGGGGTCCTGTTCGGGTTTTCTTTTAGGTGTCTATTTTATGATCCCAATTCCATAACTATTATTTTCCAACTATTTGATAACTGAAATTTTAGGGATTATAGCCTAGGTGGGTTATCATTATCATCTGAGTCAGTTAAACTTATTTATCTTGTGTTCTATTATTTGTCTTTTCTTAATTAATTGTTTTTATTAGTTTAATATTAATCTATTTAACCCCCCCCCCTTTAATAACAATAAATAAATAGTTGTGTCAGTCAGTTGAGTCTAATTTGTTAATTTATGTAATTTGAAAGGTGAGTGGGTTCAATATTCAGACTTACTAAACTGTACTAGAGTCGACCGGTAGTTTTAGTCGAGTTTAAAGAGTCTAGAATTTATTACTTATTTTCTAGATTAGCGTGTTTTTATTTGACTACTTTTAGCACATCATAACTTCAATTGATGTTTAAACTATACCTAATCGGTAATCAATTGGACAGTGGCTTTGATACGACTTGCTAAACCAGTTTTCTGATTGATTACGATCAATACACACCTACGGATCTAGTCACTGATATGGTTACAATTATGTCACACTTGAATTACATTAACTAGAAGATGAGAGAACAATTGGGCAGCATAACGAGGCTTAAACGAATAATAAGAATAACTCCATAATTTACTAAATACATCACAGGTATTTATAGATGATGAAGTAATTCGTTATACATGCCATAATGAATGTACTTCATTCGCCATCATACGCTAAACACTAATACTTTAGACCAACGAATAACACATTCGTTTTCCTCATTTGTTAACATATTTAACGAATAGACCAAAATAGATATGAATGGACACATTCGTTATTGACTACTCTAACAAAAGTGTCATTACATGATGAATGTACCCAGTTGATTTACTAAACTACCCCATATACTTTAATACATAGACCAAATACAATAAACAAATACCAAGACGACAAAACATGTACTAACAATGGTTCAAACGCCAATTGTTCTCCATTATGGTGAATAAACAAACTATAGCAAAACAAGTAATGAGCATACTACAGACTATCAACTGCTGTAAGAGTAAAAGAAGTAAGAGTAAAAGAATAAACAAACTATAGCAAAACAAGTAAGAGTCAAGAACTCAGGACAAAGAATAGATGATATTTCATCAGTTGTTACAGAAGATTAGTAGTTAACCTAGGATTCCAATAGTATAGGTTGTTTTAGTTTACTTATCAGTTGTTTGTAACATAATTTGTTAGATTTCGCTTTCACCTTTAGCTTATTGGCACTCACACTTGTATAAAATGAAGAAGAGAGTCTCTTCTTCATTTACACTTTTTCACTACACATATTCACTTGATTACAATACCTTTTGTACTAAGAAATCAGATGAATATGATTAGCTAAGGTTGATGGGGAGCAATAGATTGTAATCTTTCGGTTATAATTAATGCAAAGTTGTTCTAGCATATGAAACCTTCAATGACATGTTTATTTTAAGTTAATTTTTGTTGTATTAACTTTGATAATAATAGTTGATTCATAGTTCAAATATGAATTCAATTAAAGTGTTTCTAATCTATCCAAAGGATTAGAACAAACGTTGTTTAGTTTCATTGATTAAGTGTTTAATCTAGTTCACAACAATTGGTATCATAGCTTGTTCTATGAATTTGATCTAACAATCAAATAAAAAACATAGTTCTAGCTTAGAATTGGTATCTCTAATTGTTGCGTCTATTGCTAACACAAATTTTAGTTAAGTTGTTCGAAAACCCAGTTATTACTATGTTTTTTTTGCAAAATATTTTGAAAATCAGTAAGAGTGAGATCATGTCATTAAAGATCCTCATAACACTGGTTCACATCCAAAACCACCAATGCTTGTATGTGGACAGTACAACATACGGGCTCAAAAATGCTACATCATCTACTCAACCAAAACACTGGTTGTTGGATGTCTGTTGTTCATGGGCCTTATTCCTTTGAAACAATTGATCTATTGAATGGTAACAAGATGATCAAGAAGGATCCCAAGGATGATTCTGATAAGGATTTATAGAGATCTGAATTGGATGCCAATGTTCATAAGATGCTCTCCATGGCAATACCAAATGAAATATATGGTGGATTGATTCACCATAGTCTGCTAAAGAGTTGTGGGATTCTATGAAAGAACAATTTGGTGGCACTGCACAACTCATTGAGAATACATGAGAGATTCTCACACAGTAATATGAATCATTCTTTCATCTGAAAGGTGAAAGTACAACTCAACAGTTTTAAAGGTTCACTACATTGATTAGTGAATTAAGAATGGTTGATGAGACTTATCCTAAATCATCTCTGAATAATAGATTTCTGACATCTCTACCTAAAAATTTGGATACTCATGCTATTATTTTGAAAACACCACCATAATTCAAGGATTTGAGTTTGACAATCGTTGTTTATCTTTGAAAGAGAAATTAATCATAAGAAAAGGTTGAACTCAACTGGTAAATTAGTTGATGATTATACCATAAGGTCAACATTTTTTGTGTCAAGTAATTAAATGCAATCAAACTATTGACCAAACTTATGACTATCACATAGACATAACGACTGTTGTTTATTCAGAGTTTGAGAATCAAGCTTTTATTGCTTATGAAAATCCTCAAAATATGTCTGCAACTTATCATTTATCATGGATGATTTGCAACATATACATCCAATATATCTGGAGGAAATAGATATTTTGAACTAACTGGCTTTGTTGACAGTCAAAACAAATAAGTTCTATAAAAGCACTACAAGGAAATCTCTAGGGATTAATAATATGACAAAAATTGGTTTTGACAAGTCAAAAATGATATGTCACAAATGTAGCAAATTATGACACTTTGCCAAGGAATGTAGACCAGTCCTAATCATAATCATCCTTTTATAATGTATCCATGTTCTCCAACTCACTCAAATTCACAAAAACAAAGCTTTAATAGCCATTCCACAACACATTTGGTTCAATCACCAAACATGCAAAATATTGGTTCTCAATATCAATATGTGTAGATTCCTCGACATTTGTAACCAATGAAATATGTTCAAACTCCTATCATTCAGCTTATTCTACCCCAAAATCATTCTCCAAACATTCCTACACTTGGATCATCATCCTCAAACCAAATTCTCCCAAAACAAGTTTCTTCACTCAAAGGTTTATGGACTAGAGTAATCTTCTAGAAGAGATGAGTTCAAAGGATCTAGCATTAATGACGGTTGATGTGGAGGGCATGAGTGAAACAAATGTTGAGTAAATTGAAGAGAAGAAGATGGAATATGAGTTCAAAGAAGATATGATGAAAGTGCTGATGGTGAATGAAAGTGCTGAAGAAACAACAACCAAAGTTCAAACTGATGAGAACGCACTTGCAGCTGCAGGTAATGAGGTAATGCATGGTGTTTATGAAAAGTTATGCTCAGATAATTGTTTCATTGTGTTGGTTTTTATATTTTAGACCGGCGCATATAATCATTAATCTTTCATAATAAATAATTATTGCAAGACAAGAAGATGTTATAACGAGTAATTGAAGCATATGTCGAGCGAATTATTATATTTTATAATATTTCATTGGTCTTATCTAATAGGCTGATGGAGTGAAGACCAAGGCACAAGACAATTATAAATAGGGGTATGCAAGAAACCAAACAAACCGATCCGAAACTGAAAGTTTGAAAAATTCAAACCGAAAAAATTGAACCGAAACAAAAACCGACTGCTTGGTTTTATGTTTTTTGTATAAACCAAACCGAAAAAGCCAAACCAAATTTCTAGATTTGTATATTAAATAATTTATAAGGGTTAAATAAATGTGTAACTCAAATAATTTTAGCCAAATGTATAATAGTCTATTAGTTAACAATAAACAAAATTATTCCTCGATTCATTAATTTCAGGTAACTTTTTTTTCACCCTATATTTTTCAAGATCAAATGGCAGAAACCAAAATCGAACCAAAAGCAAAATAAAACCAAAAAATCGAAATCAAAAAACTGAAACCGAACGGTTCTAAAAATCCAATAACCGAAGTTTTGGTTTTCGTTTTGGTTTTAGCCCAAAACCACACCAAACCGCACCACACACACCCTTAACTACAAATAGATGGTTTAGGTCGTTTGTTTAGGTCATGCTTGATATTTTGATGTATTGAGAGTTTGCCCCGGGGGATGAGCTCTCCTTGTGTGGTCTTTATGAGTATGTATGTATCTATGTATATATGAGTGTTCTTCATGTAAATCATTCAGTTAATGAAATCGTACTACTACATCTTTCTATTTGTGTTTCGATTACAATTTATCATCCTATTATTGATCGTTAATTGAATCGAACTCTTCACATCCGTCCATAGATTTTTCAAGAGTGAATACAAGTTGTAGATTATTCCTAGATTTGAACTCATTTACTAACGTTTTTTGTCACACCCCGATCAAAAGCGACAGAAATGTCAGGGCACAACCGATTATCCATTGCACAACGACACTATTAAGTGACAATATTTAAACAACTCATTTAAATTCATAATATCATAAATAACACAACATTGTTCATACAAATAACCAAATGAATAGTCAAACAAATACAATGTTCATTTATGTCTATTAATCTAAACGGTCACAAGATCATAGTTCCTTAAGTCTCCAAATCAACCAAGTAATAAACTTGTAACATTGCATAAAATAATTTTTGCCAACACGAATGTTGGTGAGAAATTTTCATTGTTTTGAACTATAAGTATATAATAGATGAAATCCACAACTCGTACATGAAACGATAAATAATAGCAACAATTTAGATATGCAAATAGTAAATAGTTTGAGACACCTTTCTATATGGTAACAACCAAATATACTCGGATAATAGTTGCCCTATGCTACTAGAAATTAAGCTAAAATAGTTAGGGGTGCGTATGATCATACTTAATAGTTTCACAGAGGCCAACCCGCCTAAAGTAATAAACATATAGCATGTAATCATGTAAAGCATATAACACCAAATCGAGCATTTATTTAAGTAACATATACAAAAGAGTTTGTAGTTTGAGACACGAGTACAAATCATTTGAATTTGAATAAGTATGCAATGCCACCCCCAAAACATAAGATGGAAAACGGGGGATGAAAAAGTACTCACGTTAACTAAGTAACTTGAAAGATTGATTCGTGAATAATCAGAGATCGGTTTAACGAGCAAGGCCTAGATTAAACGGGTCTTGAGTTATTAGGTAGTCTTGAAAGGGTTTAACGTAAAATATATGACAAGTAAAGTAAGTAAATAAAGTTTAGGGTTTAAAATGGAAATATTTGAGAAATTAAACAAAATGTTTCTTGAAAAATAAGTTTACCTGAAACTGGGTCTTGGTATTCTATTCATTAATATTACTCAACCTATGTTAAGTAATTATGTGGTTTAATATGCACTAATGCAAGACCCTTTGTTATATAAATACCAAAACGAGGTTTTAAACGAGTGTTTGGATTTGTCGGTTCGAGTCTTGATAATTAACCAAGCTCAAAGTCAACTTTCCAAAGTGATAAATGTTATGAGACAACTCAATAAAAATCAAAAAGACTTAACCAAGTATATAGTTCTATTGTGAAGAACCTTAACGTCTGTTAAGTGAGTATTTGGATTTACCGGTCCAAACTTGTTATAAGATCAAGTTGGATTCCGACATGCCAAGTATGTTGAGAAGATAATTTAAAATTAATTTAAAAATATATTCTTGAAGAAAAGATGAGTTTCAGTGGTCCAAAACACACTTGTGTGTCTTAAGCGAGTGAACTCGGTTTAGTTCGGTTTTGGTTCGGTCCTTGACTCGGAATAATACCGAGGATGGTTGCCACATACCCAAATACCATAGAACTATAAAAATGATTTTTGAAGTTATATTATTCAAATCTTATATATAACATGTTTGTTTAACTATTTAAACAAAACTTGTAAACAAGAGTTCGGCTTTGGTTCGGTTCCCAACTCGCGATAAACCGAGGCTAGTGACTACATAACCAATACCATGGAACTCATTTAACATGAATTAGAAACTAACTACTTACAATTTAAACAAGACTAGTGAGCATTAAAGGAAATATAGTATAATCAAGGACTATAATTAGTCCTCCATGTAGCCTTGCCTTGTAGTGTATCACCTCAACCGACCATGGCCGGAGAAGGTGAAAGCCGAAGGTAAAAGAGGGGTGAATATTATATATATATATAATATATATATTATATATATATATAATATATATATTATATATATCGTACAACAAGATTCAAATACTATCAACAAATTAGATTAAAGAATAGTTCTTGTTAAACTAGTAAGAACCTTGAAGAGATGAAGTTATGAACTTTGTTTGAGAGAAAAAGAAGTGAATGAACAAGTTGTAAATGAAGGAGATAAGCTTGTTTATATTGGGTAATGGTCACGGTTTATTTCATTGTTTTATTTCAAGACTTGCATGAGGTTTGATTGGTTAAACAAGTCAACAATGCAACAAACAACAAAAAAATGGATTTGTGGCTGCTGGGCACTTTAGCACGGCGCTAAGGGCTCTGACCTTGCCATCATCGCGGCGTTAAGTGTCACAAAGGGAAAATCTGATTTTTCAACGTTGGCAGTTCTAGTCCCTGAAGTTCGTTTGAGCGTTTTAGGGGCATTTTAAGGGTTGTAAAAGATGTTTTTGAGATCCAACCATAAAACAAATACGTAACATAAAATTCATCATTTTTATATTATTGAAAGGTTTGGGATACAAAACGGGTTGGTTTTCATAATTAAAACAGATACAAGTTGACCCGAAAATGACAAATGTCACATTTTTACACACTTCCGCACCGGGACTCGGATCTGTCAATTGGTATCAGAGCCATCGAGCTCATTTGAAGGCACTATTTCTTAGCTAGGTGAGTTTGAAGAACTTTTAGCTCCTAAATCTGGTTTTCAGCAGTAGATCTATGGTTTCAGAGGTGAAAATTTGAAGGAATTTCGAGGTGACATCAGCTGAACACTGTTACATTGGATGATGACATAAGGGTTGCTGATTTTGTTGATTTCTTTCTGATTTACTAGATGTGAAGGTTTAAAAGTTTTCTTATCCTACATCTATATTATTTTACTTATTATTCCTCTTAGATCTTGGTTAGACTCTATTTTTCGCAATGCTTGTTGTAGATTTGATTTCTATGTCAAATTTTAGCCTGTTTTGTCGATTTTACTATTTTTTATTATATTTTTTTTGGTAAAGTAATTTAGGTTTTAATCTGATTTTCAGTCAAAAATTTAGAAAAAAAACACAAAAATATTTTTTAAGTTTTTCTTAAAATAAAAAAAACAAAAATGAAAATTTATCAAGACATTTCAACTAACAAAATTCCAAGGTTGGTTGGTCAGTCAAACTTTATAAAATAGAAAGTGATGTTCCAAGCAGCAGATTGCTATAATGACTTTGAAGCTTGACAATCAGTTAGTCAACGACCTTTTTAAAGAGATGCACAAATTGCTCCTAAAACACCTTATCAACTTGTTGAAAGAGCTTTAATGAGAAGGGATGATAAGGCATTGGTTATGTTAAAACTGGGTTTGTCATGGGAGATTCTTATAAGTGTACAACATCAACAGTCTACAAAAGAGATGTATGATGTTGTGATTTATATGTTTGAAGGGAATGTGAACTCAAAGACATCAAGAAGGACAGACTGAAGCAACAGATAGACAAAATCAAGTTTAAGCCAGGGGAAAGGCTAAGTTCTGTGTTGCATAGGTTTGTTGATATTGTGAATGAGATAAGGACCACAAATTTGGTCATGACTGATAATGAGGTGAACAAGAAGTTATTGTCATCCTTATTAGCTGAATGGTACACTACTACCAAGTTCATCATAGAAAAACAAAACTTCCTAAACATGAAGTTGGATGCAGTCATTGCATTCTTGCAAGATGCAGAGATTGAAATGATTGAGAATAATATGATTAGGGAAGATAAAACAAGCTTTCCAGTTGGTAATGCTTTAATAGCACCTATAGGAGATTTAAGTGTGAGAGCTCAACAATAAATTTCAATAATAGAAGTGTTGGGTTTTAACAAGATTATCGAAGTCATATAAACCCATTTATATGAAAAACGCAACGGATTAATTGGTTTTAAATATTGTTATTAGATTAATATAAAACCTATTTTATATATAAAAACCCAAGATCCGGATCCATATACGACATTTCATGCTTACCAATATAAACAACCATATGGTTGAATAGCTAGCCTTCAGGAGAGAAGTGCCTCAAGCTTGTTTACCCCCAAGCCACCAACAAACACCTTGTCTTGCTAGGATTTGATAACACTTACACAAGAAAAACTCTTACTTGTGCTCTTCTTCTTTGCCCGATTTCAAGGAGAGAAGAGGGAGATGAGAGAGTTTCAATATTGCATGTCTTTTGGATGGTTGTATCTTTTGTGTTGTGTTTTAAGAAAATATAAAGACAGATAATTAATGTTTAAACAAGTGGGTGGGAAGTCCCCCCCCCCCCCAATAAATGGCTGGCCCTACCAGCCTATTTATTATATTTTCTCTTTCTTTTCCGGTAACACACTAATACTCCATATACTAGTCACATGACTAATTCTCCATGTACTAGTCGCAGGTCTATTGAAACTTTGTGACATGTAACACTTTTGACATGCCATAAGTTTCATGCTATATATCATAACCATTATCATTATCATATATATATATATATATATATATATATATATATATATATATATATATATATAATATTTAACCAACTTAAATAATATCATAAGATAATCTCTCTAAACAAAGTATCCATATAATTTATTGATTCCTCAAGTGAAAATATTTAGAAAGCATTTTCTAAATATCATAAGTGTTAATATTCATTTGTTAGATTATATCTACAATAAATATCATGGTGTTTGTCTAGCTTATTATTGGGTATAACCCGACTTGGATCATCACATACTAGCCACATCAATTTCAATATGTGTCTTGGGCAGACCGATTCTAACAAGAAGAACCAGTTGAGCCTATCAAATCACCAAGGATTTATCATGTTACTCAGAATGTTGCAAGCACAAGTCATTCAAGGTTTTATGCAGAAAATCATTAGCCTCGGTTACTTCTTCTTGTTTGTTCAGAGTACTTAGGAATGGCCTCGAGTACATCATTATTGGCCACGAGTGCACTATTTTTTCCCCATGTAAATAATGGTTTACACACGAGCACCTTGTAACATCCGCAAAATTTTGAACCAAATTTGACAACTTAATAAAGTTGAATGATCAAAAATATTCTCAAGACAAGTAATGGGAAAAATTTAGATAAGGAAAAAAAAAATAAGGAAATAAAAATATTTCATAAGGAAGTTCATCCCATATTAAAAAAAATGGGAAAGAGAATCTATCCCACATGGAAAGATGGAATAAAGTGGAATCATTCCACATGGGTATAAAATGGAAAGTGAATTTCCTCGCACATAGAAAGTAAGAAGAATGTGAAAGCTCTTTATAAGAAGTAGGGTTTCCGTAGTAATATTCTATTATGCCTAGCATGCACCCAGTGGTCCTAGCTGAGGGTGTGTAGCACCCGACACGCATGGGCATAGGCTCGGATGAAGGGCGATGGGCGCAATGTGGCGTTTTGATGGTACACTTGGCACTTTGCACACTCGCATCTCCGCGAGCCACCTTAGTATTTTTGGAAAATGGGAGTTAGACCAAGACATGGCAAGTTACCAAAGATGAGGATTAAAAATAAAAAATCCTGATATTTTAACTCATCGGGCTATGCGTTGTGATTAGCCAACAAACCATCGTGTTATGCGATGGAAACAAGAAGAAACAGAAGAAGGGCGGTGTCGCGATATGCGATGGACCGACCCAGCTCTCCGTCGCGGTATGATACGTGGGTAAGGTAACACAAGTCTCACCACGTGTCTACACGTGGCATGTGTAGCAGGCCACGTGTTAACACGTGGCTTCATTTGAATATGCTGAGTCATCGTGAAACCCGATGATTGCTTTAAAGGGACCATCACGGTACACGATGGGCTGAGAAATCAGCCTATATAAAGGGGTTCACAGCACAATCCAATCTCACACCAAATCACTCTCTCTCACACACTTTAGGTTGTTTTACGTGTCAAGAATCGAAGTGCGTGCCAAACCCTGAATTTCTGACTGTTAATCCTTAGTATGCGACATCGAGTAGAAATGCTGCTCATACAAGCTTAGGCGTGCAAACTTCGAATGCCCGTGTAAGGTAGGGGTTCTGCCTAAGTTATTATTTTATTATTATATTACAAGGCTTAGACCCTAGTCGAGGGTATATCCTAGACCTTTATCAAATTAAAAGGTAATAGTTGAAATGATATTTCTTTATCATTAAGAAATACAAATTATATATACAAAGGTTATAGCTAAAATATTGTTTCTTCATGATTAAGAAACATAAGCTTTTACATACAAAGGGTAAATTTGAAATGTTTCTTCACAATTAAGAAACGTAAAAGTTTACATACAAAGGGTATAGTCAAAATAATGTTTATTCATGAGTAAGAAACATAAGAATTTGTAAACAAAGGTTAAATACCAATGACGTTTCTTGTTGAAGAAGAAACCTATTATAGATGTTTCTTCATAAAGAAGAAACTCAGGACATGATTGGCAAATAAAGAGAAAGACTTCAGATCCATATATTTTATTCAAACAAATGATCAATGAATGTTTAAAGCTATTAAAACCAGACTGAAGGTCTGTAGCCGGATCAAGAGATGTAAGGCCTTGATCCTGGTGCCCTACTTTGGACGTTGGATTTACTCATAAACGTAGTTCTACAAATCAGAGTTTACTAAAACTTTCCCGGAAACGTTAACTTTAATCATTTGATACAAAACTTTCGATCTTTTCTTTAAAACATAATATTCAACATCATATTTAAAAATCATTTCTTCCATCTTCAGATGCCAGCCATTCAATCCATGCCATGTGCGCCACTCATTCTAGCTCATTAAACATATTTACCTGTGTGCATACTAAAAGTCAGCTACGCTGAGTGAGTTCTAGTAAATTAGGCAACATACAATTCATTCTCATACATTCCTTCAGGTATCCGAAGACACATATTAATACCTTAACCTTGTATAAATATCCATAAGAGGAACGTCACGTAATATCTATTAAAAGAACCATAACTATTACCCATACTATATATATATATTCTCCATAGAAGGAACAATCTATATATATATAATCCATAGAAAGAACACTATATATATTATCTATAGAAGGAACACTATACATTATCCATAGAAGGAACGACTCGCATTATCCATAGAAGGAACCCTATATATTATGTTGGGTCAAATATTTGACATGATATGACTTATGGGAGATTGGAATCTTCTCAACACTCCTCTAATATGGCTAAGTATGGATACCAAGCACACTTGGACCTCCTAGCAAGGTTTTACTTGTCCTAGCAAGGTATTTTGCCTTTCGGGCAAGGTTATCTTCTTGAAGTCTTCTTAAGTGTCAATCCGAGCAGGGTTCACTTTGTCTAGCAAAGGTGTTCTTCAGGTCGAGCATAGTTTGCTTACTAGCAAACCCTTGACTAACCAAGCTTATGAAGCCAAGTAATTGAAAGATCTTGCAAGGTTTAATCAATAAACAGTAGTCCGAGCATGCTTGAAGAAAGTTGATCATGAATATTCTAAGTACTTTCTCTAGCAAGGTTCAGCCCCGAGCAAGCTATAGTGCTACCAGCACAAGTCAAATAGTGCTACCAGCACACTTGAGTTTTCTTAATAAGTTATCTTATAACAAAGGGTTGAAGGGATTCATGAAGAACAATTTGCTCGTAGGACCATATCGAGCAAAGTTTGCTATGGTCAAGAAGATTGAAGTCTGCTAGGTGAATATTTTCTTAGGAAATTCTAAGTAAAGTCTACTCGGAAAACTGTTTACAAGCACACTTCAAGGTTACCAAGTCTTCTCAAAGAAGACAAAAGACACAAAGTCTACTCGGAAGACCTGTTTTTTACACTTACAATCTTTTGTAATATGTTTTATGAATATGTATCAATCATTAGGGTTTCTAGAAGTCAGGATAGCTGTCAGGTAGTGCCAGGCCTATAAATAGAATATTTTAGGGCACGCCTACCACGGATAATCCTTTCACTTTTCATACCTACTGAATATTCCTGAATTGAGTGTGATGGTTGTCCTAAGAATTGTACGGATAAACATTCCTTACAGAAACCCTAATTGATTTGCATTTGTATGAATCTTTCTTTAAAATAAATCTTTTGAGTTAACGTTTGTGTCTGTTACTTTATAGCAACAATATTGTGTGTTAGTGATTCCGCCGTTAACATACATTAATTCTTACCTAAAATAGTAAGTCGTTAACTATCTTGTCGACACAGTTAATGTGTGGGTTGCGACATTTATTTTGAATGATTGAGTGATCACTTGGGAATGATAAGTGGTATCAGAGCTTGTAAGTTGCTGTTTGGGTGAAGAATCGTTGCTTATTATTGATTATTTGAAGATGAAGAATGGCGTAAGCTGAGTACTGTTCCATTGGATCCTGACGTCAGCAACTCTGTTCTTCTTTATTCTTCCAGATCTGCAATATTTGGTGTCTTATTTCACTTGTTTTTACCTAAAGTTTGTATTTTTATCACTAGATTTTGCTCCAGTCAAACCAGATACATCATATCTGAAGATTTCACTTTCATATCTGATTGATTTTCAAATTCAATTTTTGATTCTATTTAAATTTTTACCTATTTCTCTTTAAAATTGTTTTACAAAATACCAAAAATATACATGGGTTTGAAGAGCAAGAGGTTTCTACTAACAAAATTCCAAGGTTGTATGGATAGGAAAATTTCATCAAGTGGAAAGTGTTGTTTGAAACTGCGTTTTGTTATAATGATGTAGACATGTGGAACTCTATCAAGAATGGTCCATATGTGCCGGAAGGAACAAATGCCAACTCAGCCGTGGGTGTGAGAATGAGGAAAGTGGATGATAGAGCATTTGCAATGATAAAATTGGGTTTGTCTTGGGAAATTCTCACAAACGTTGCACATCATACAACTGCCAAGGAAATGTATTATGCAATTCTTGAAATGTTTGAAGGCAATTCAGAGCTGAAGAACATCAAAAAATAAAAACTCAAGCAACAACTCGAGAGGTTCAAATATAAAGATGGGGAGAGATTGAAATCAATTCTTGGAAGATTTCTGGCTATAGTGAATGATCTCAGAACCACATATTATGTGATGACTGATTCTGATTTGAACATGAAACTATTATCATCAATGCCAAAGGAATGGCATACAGCTAGCAAGTTCATTCTTCATAAACCAAATTATGAACAACTCAAGCTTGATGATTTGATTTTCTTTCTCCAAGCTGCTGAAATAAAAGGATTGAGAATGAAATGATAAAGGAAGAAAAACCATGTTTCCAAGTGTCTAATGCACTTATTGCTCCTATAGGAATCTTAACCACCAAAAACCAACAACATATCCCTATCATAGAAGAACCTACTGAACATGGTGTTGATACACCAAAAGCTTTTGTTGGTGGTAGTTCAAGTAACCAAGGAAGTCAATCAAGGTTTAATGTCCAACTCATAGATGTCAATGATTCAGCCTTCATGGCAAGTGGACATTTACCTTATGCTGGTGGAAATAGTGGTCAAGGAAGTGAAACTCAAGCATTGTTCTCTATGTTCACAGAGTCTTACAATGCATTTATAGCCAAAAAAATGATCCACACAAGTGTCATTCAAGATGATTGGGAACAGATTGATGCTGATGATCTTGAAGACATGGACTTGAAGTGGCAGGCTGCAATGCTGGCTTTTAGAAGCAAAAGGCTGTTTAATAGGACTGGAAGTTCTCTAGTGTCTGGTCCAAATGAAAGGATTGGGTTTGACATGTCTAAGACAAACTGCTACAATTGCCAGCAACCAGGACACTTTGTTAGAGAATGCAATCAGCCAAGAAACTTCCAAGTGAATCAATACCAGAACCAACATCCAAGGATCTAATACCAATACCAGCAAAACCAGCCAAGAAACAACAACTACAACAACAGCCCCAATTTTAACAACAACTACCAACAGCCTCAAATGAACAATCAGCAAGTTGTACCCTAGAATCAAAATTACCAAAGAAACAATAACCAGAACCCTACAATTGCTCCTAACAACACCAACAGAAACAATCAAAACCAACCCAGAAACCAAGGAAATGTAGCACTTGCTGCACAACAATAAGGGAATTTTGATTGGAGTGATCATGAAGATGACATCACCAAGGCCAATGTTGCATTAATGGAAAAAGTTGAAAATGAGGCCGAATCTTCTTCTTCACAGGTACACTCAAACTCCACAATTGATTTACTTGAAACAATTGATGCATTTAATGTGAAAGTAGGAAAGTTGGAGAGTGAATGCTTTAGAAAACAGAGCATGATAAATGTGTATCAAGCAAGTGACGTAACTTATGAGGAAAAGATCAAAAGACTTGAAGATGATTGTGTGACTAGTTACAGAATCCAATCAAGATACGTGACTGAAATTGAAGTATTAAAGATGGTAGTTGAAGAAAAGGTGAAGAATACTACTCTACAAGTTGAAAATGATTTCTTGAAGAATGTAGTGTCTACAGGGTACATATATGGTATTCTGAACAAGATTAAACAGGAAGACAAATACAAATTTGTTCCTCCACCATTTTTATGACAACTATTCTCTTAAGGTTGACAAAGAGAAGAGGGAGACTTATCTCAATCAATTCAGAGATGTGTTCAAAGACAAAGAAGAATTTATTGAAAATTATGACAAGGTCGTTGATGAACATGGAGAATTTGTTTTGAATGAAGATGAGAAAGATGAAAGGTCAATTGGTGTACAAGTTTTAGAAAATGACTTCAATGAAGATGATTTGAACAAGGAACATTAAGTGACTCTAGTGATCAAATCTCAGATGAAGAAATTCAAGCTACAGACAGAAACAGAAGGCAAAAGAAACCTGACTCAATTGACAAACTTCCTTTGTTGCCACCTCTCACACCAAAAATGAAGAAACATAATGAAAGAATGAGAAGAGAGCATGTGTCTTTTGACATATGTGAAAAGTCAAAGGTGAGCTAAAATGTTGTTAGGCCACCAAGCAAGACTGTTTTGAAAAAGATAAGTGACAATAACAAGAAAAAGGCCATTGAAACAGTGATTAGTGAAAACTTCATTCCAGTATACCCTGTTTTCTTTAGTCAAAAAGTGTTTGACATTGAAGAAGTTGAAACTATGGAAGATTATGAGAAAAGACAGTCAACACACAAGGGAAACTTGGATGAAGAGCCTATGAATTTGAAGAAAATCATCTTTGTGAAAAGCAAGATTGAAAGACAAGACATCAAAATTGAAGAGTTTGTACCCTTTTCAATTGATTTTGATGGGCTAAAAACTCAGAAAACACTTGGGATTAAACTACCTAGACCAAGTGAGAGATTCAAAAAGGGAAATTCTCATGAAAATTTATAAGGAAATGTATGGTGTAAAAAGTGTGATGAATATGGTCACCATACTGATTCTTGTAATGAAAGGTTCACCTTCAAACCCTTTCATGTTCCCAATGAAACAAAGTTTGGTCAAAACTTTGAACTTTACAAACAGAAGTATGATGAATATTTGGGAAAAGGAAAGGTTTATGAAAAGGGGACATTGAACATGGTTGAGCGAAAGGTTGTTAAGAGTTTGAAGACAGATGGGAAGGCTGAAGAGAAACCAAAGAAGAATGTGACTGAACAAGTCAAAAGAAGCAACCTTCCTATCAAAATTGAAAATATTGTGAACAAAAATATACTACCATTGAGAATTGTTCCCAATCCAGACTCAATATTAGTTAAATCTGATGATTCTCAGAAATCACCAAACAATGGAAAGAAAGGGAAGAAGGAAGTTTTCTCAAGAAAGAAACCAAAAGAATTAAATGGTGATGAAAAGTTTCTATTGAAGCATGGGTTTGAACCCCATGGGTTTCTTTGGAAACCAAGGGGTGAAGTTCAAGAGCCAAAGAAAATTAACGTGAGAAATTATTCAAGTACAAAGGATTATGCGGTGCAAGATTGCAAGAGTATAATTCCTTATGTGAGAAGCCCAATTCACAGTGGTATTGAATCAGACCAATCTGATGAGTATGATGATTATGAGTCTGATGACTGTGAACTCATTTATGAAAATCCTAAACCTATTCCTCTCACAACCAATGCAAAAAATTTTATTAATACTAATGATTTGCAAGTTGATTCAGCTTACAGTTCATCACCCAACTGATTAATTTCTTTGATTTGTGCAGAAACATTCCACTCCGCTGAATGAAGTATGGTACATATACAGTGGATATTCCAGGCAACATGACGTGTGACAAGAGGTCACTTGTTAATTAGGAAGAGAAGTTTGAAGGACCGGTAGCATTTGGAAGTGATGAAAATGGTGGAAAAATATTTGGAAAATTGATAACCAATGGAAAAGTCACATTTGACAATGTCTTTTATGTGGAAGGATTACAGTATAACCTTTTAAGAATCTCACAAATGTGTGATAAAGGTTATAAGGTTGGATTTGATGACCCTCACTATTTTATTCTCAAACATGATTTTGTGATCCCTCCAAATATGATTATGATGATGGCTCCAAGAAATGGCAATTTGTATGAACTGATTATGAAAGATGTTGTTTCAAGGGGTGGTACATGTTTTGTTTCTAAAGCCACTGAAAATGAATCCAAATTGTGGCACAGAAAGCTTTGTCTTGTAAACTTGAAGAGCATGAACAAACTTGTGAATGGTGAGCATGTAATTGGTTTGCCTACAAGGGAGTTCAAGCTGAATGACAATTGCATCTCATGTAAAAAGGAAAGCAACACAAGTCTTCACACAAAACAAAACTCATCAACACAATTGATCATGTGCTTGAGATGCTTCATATGGATCTTTTGGTCTTTTGAGTGTTCCAAGTATAGGCGAAAAGAGATACTGTCTTGTGATTATTGATGATTTCTCAAGATATACTTGGGTCTATTTCCTAAGTACAAAATATGAAACCGCTGAGTTGATTAAAAGTTGTGTGACTAGAATTGAGAATCAATTGAATGCAAGGGTGAAGGTCATGAGAAGTGACAATAGTATTGAGTTCAAAAATGGAGCGATGGAAGAATTCTGCAATGAGAAAGGAATACTTCAGCAATTCTCTGCTCATAGAACTCCTGAATAAAATGGTGTTGCAGAAAGAAGGAATAGACCACTCATAGAAGCTGCAAGAACCATGCTAGCAGATCCTTTTCTACCTGTCACTTTTTGGGCAGAGGCAATCAATACAGCCTGCTATGTTCATAAGAGAATGCTTCTTAACAAAAATCAAGACAAGACTCCGTATGAGATTTTTTTTAAAAGAAAGCCCTACATAAAGTTTCTCAAGCCATTTGGATGCAAATGTTCTCTCTTGAACACCAAGGATTATCTCAACAAGTTTCAAGCAAAATCTTTGGATTGCTTCTTTGTTAGACATTCAACACACTCAAAAGCCTATAGATTATATGTCAAAGATCATTTGAGTATGATTGAATCTTCCGATGTAATCTTTAATGAAAATCAATTCAATACAGTTGATGGTGCAGCATGACTATTTGATCTTGAGAAATTGATCAAGTCTTTCAAGATTTAACCTGAAGACTTTGACGAATCATTCTATAAGAATAGTTAGATTGAAGAGGCAAATCAGAAGACATTAGATTTAGACAAGTTATGGTCCAAGGTTGCAGGAAAAGGAAGTGAATATACATTTATAAAGGATCCCTCAAGTGTTGATATTGAACAAGTTCAAGATAATAATCAAGAACAAAATCCAAATCTAGAACAGAATCAAGAAAATGGTATTCAAGACAATCATGAAGTACAAGTTGATCAAGTTCTAAATGAGGAAGATCCAAGCAACCAAAGAAGTGAAGAAGAATCTGCAAGAAGAGAAAGATTTGAAAATCTGTTTCAAAGTATGAATATGGGAAACAATGGTGCATCTACCTCACAACATAACAATGAAGAAGCACCAGAATTTCATGATGCAACAAAAAATTTGATCATTGATGAACCAGATCTCAATGAATCAAATCTTAACTCTACTATGTCTACTGATATGATAGTTCAATCGTCTTATGTTGAAAGAAATCATCCTTAAGAGAACATCATTGGAGATATAAATGAAAGAGTTACAAGAAGTCATTCTGAACCTGCAAACATCTGTTTGTACTCCTGCTTTCTATCCAAAATTGAACCCAAGAACATTGTTCAAACATTAAAAGACAACTGTTGGGTAGAAGCAATGCAAGAGGAGTTGGCCCAATTAAGAGATCTACAAATATGGGAAGCTGCCTCTCTATCCCTCAAGAGATCTACAAAACTACTATCGAGCCGGGGGTCTCACCAGAAGCAGCCTCTCTATCCCTACGGGATAGAGGTAAGGCTGTCTACATCTTACCCTCCTCAGACCCTACCATAGCATTGCTATTGGTGGGATATACCGAGTACGATGATGATGATGATGATGATGATGATGATGATGACAAATATGGGAACTTGTAGATAGGACAAGAAACAGATATGCCATTGGAACTAAACGGGTTTTCAGGAATAAAAGGGATGAGAGAGGAATTGTAATCAAGAACAAGGCAAAACTTGTTGCTTTGGGATGCCTACAAGAAGAAGGAATAAACTTTGAGGAAGTATTCTCTCCAGTAGCCAGACTTGAGGCAATAAGAGTTTTCTTAGCCTATGTTGCCTCAAAGAATATAAGGGTATTCCAGTTAGATGTCAAATCTGCTTTCTTAAATGGAAAAATAGAAGAGGAAGTGTATGTGACTCAGCCACCAGGATTTGAGGACCCTGATTATCCTAACAGAGTATACAAACTGAACAAGGCTTTGTATGGACTACTTCAAGCTCCAAGTGCTTGGTATGATGAGTTATCTAACCACTTACTTGATAATGGTTTCTCAAGAGGAACTATTGACAAGACCCTCTTTAAAAAAAAAAAAAAAGAGGAAGAGATTTGCTTTTACTACAAGTCTATGTGGATGATATCATTTTTGGTTCAACAAATGAACAAATGTGCTATGAATTTGAAGAAGTGATGAATACCAAGTACTCAATGAGCTCAATGGGAGAAATGAACTTCTTTCTTGGATTGCAAGTTCTACAAAAGGCTGATGGTATCTTCATATGCCAGTCTAAGTATGTATAAGACATTTTGAACAAGTTTAAGTGTCAAGATTTCAAGACTGCTTCAACACTCATGGACACTCATGAGAAAATGATAGCAGATGAAAAGGGGGAGCCTGTAGATGAGCATGAATACAGAGCCAAAATTGGATCCTTGATGTAGCTAACTTCTTCAAGACCTGATATAATGTTTGTTGTATGTGTGTGTGTAAGATTTCAGTCAAGTCCTAAGATTTCTCACATGACAGCAATGAAGAGGATCTTTAGATACTTGAAGGGAAAACCTGATTTGGGGATATGGTACGCAAAGAACCAATCCTTTGAACTGATTGCTTACACTGACAATGACTATGATGGGTGCAACATAAGAAGGCAGTCAACCTCTGATGGATGTCAATTTTTGGGAGACAGGCTAGTATCTTGACAGTGCAAGAATCAAACCACAGTGTCCATCTAAATTGCTGAAGCTGAGTATATTGCTGCATATGCCTGCTGTGCACAAGTTCTTTGGATTCAGAATCAAATGCTGTATTATGGTCTGAATATCTTAAACACTCCTATTTTCATTGATAATACTGCTGGATATTTTATTGTTAAGAATCCAGTCCAGCATTCTAAGACCAAGCACATTGAAATTAGATATCATTTCATTAGGGATTGCAATGAAAAAGGTCTAATTGAGATGAAAAGAGTTGATACAAGTGATAATTTGGCTGACCTATTCACCAAGCCACTTGATAGAACCAGGTTCAACTTTCTTTTGAAAGCCCTGGGCATTATCAACTCTGGTGAAGTCTGATTAATGATGTGTGTCTCTATGTGCTAATTGACTATCTTGATAAAGGGTCTTAGGAAGTGTATGTGTTTGAATATGTTACTATTTACTGTTCATTGATGTGTGTGCTTTGACTGATTAACTTCTAATCTTAGGTATCTTTGATGCTTTGGAAAATGATCAGTGAATGTGTGTGATGTCTGGAGAAGTACTTAATTTGAGTGCTTAACTGATATCTTGATTATGTGATTTATCTGATATGATGATGTTTTTAGAATGTGCTAGACTGTCACACCTTCAAAATCCACTAACGAAGTTTTACCTTCAGAGGGTGTGAACTTACAGGATCAGAATCATTAGTTATATCAAACACCATATTTAAAGTTTTCAAAAACCACCTAGACAAACAAGTCTTAAGTAAAAATGCGGAAGCGTAAAATTGTAAAGCAAATAGTTGTGCCACACAGGACGACTTTAAAACACAGTTATCATGATAAAAATTAAAAGAAGTTTAAAACAATGGTGTTCAGAGAATGCATTTCCTATACCGCTCGCCCGCCTCGGCTACCTGAGATAAACATACTAAAAGTGTCAACACAGGGTTGGTGAGTTCACAGGTTTACATAAACTAAGCATTGCGTTTTAGCGTTACCAGATAGTGTTAAGTCAATTATATATCAATAGGTAGGTAACCTATCAAGCATGTATTACTAAGTGTTCGACACCGAAGCTTACTGTTTAACGATTGCCTTGCCACCATGTCAACCACGACCATGGTAATGTGTTAGCCAAAATTACACCCACTCGACCTACAGTCGAGTTTAGAGTTGAGTGGGGTTTGTCAAACCCAGTAGTACTACTCAAAGGTGACTCGTTATTATCCAAATATTAACCGGTTCGATGTTCATAAGGAAAAGTGATATATAACGAGTAACAAAATCTAAATCGTTGGAGTATGTTATCTCCCCCTAATAAAAGCGTTAAAAGAGTAAAAGGGGCCGTGAAACTCACTGTTAGCGAAGTTAACAAAAAAATCCGAGAAAATTGTGCGTCACAGAAATCCTCACTAGTGCTCTAAAAACAAGAATGAGATTTTCTAAGTGTTTGAACTATGAGTGAGTCTCTAGACTCGACACTTATAAGTTATGCATGAGATGTGTCCGTGTTACTTTGTGAAACAAGTGCGACTCGACAAACACGTAGGTGATAAGTTAAATATGTGAACAAGTATAGTGTTTAGTGTTACCCTGGTACATTGTCAATAAATTATCTCCCACAAGGGCAAATATGTCAAACACATAGCAAACATCGATCAATTAATCACTTTTCATGTTAAAAAGGAATACAACATCTAAGTTACCGAGACAGATTTTAACACGTCAAGACTCCTCTATTTCATAAATCATAAAAATTCATCACAGAAGAATAATTGAGTTAGGTTTCTAAAAATATTTTTATTATATTTTTATTACTTACGCCTTTCCCACAATGAACAAAACAACACAGTAAGCACACAACAGTCATTATCATGCGCAACAGAATGTTATTTGCTATTCCCGTTGCATGACTAATACAGTTAATGCAAGGCCAATTGGATTAGATTCCTCACCTGGAATTATTAACTTCCATAAGTGGAATCAACTCAATTGGTCTTGTCGTTTGTGAGATATACTAATTACAAAATAGCCTACAAGCAGGCTTCCCGAATCAGACTTGCACAACAGATTTATAAATTAATAAAAACTAATTTTCACACGTCCAAAAATTACAAACTAAGACTCTTTGGAAACTAGACTCGACCTACTACATCATAGAATCAATAATCACTTCAAAACACATAATTAACATCAATTTACAGTCGTTTAAACATGCAATTATGAATCTGTCCAGCATCAGTTTTCACCAAAAATCCAACAAACTAGAAACCTATGAACTAACAATCATGCATACAACCCTAACTCATCAACAATCAACATATTTATCTTTTAGGGTTTATGATTAGTATGCTTTATGATGTAATTAAATCAATATAAAGTCTAGATATGGTGTTAGTTACCTAGTTAGCACCTTGGAGTCTTCAATAAGCTTGAAAATACCTTGTATGTATATGTGTGTGTGTTTGATCGATCAAGAGAGAGGGGGGGGGGGAGAGGGGCTGCCATCGACCAAGAGAGGGAGGGATGGAGGAAGTTAGGGTTTTATGATAATAACTTGTTTATATATTAATTAATTAATCTACATGTTACAACTTGCCCCCTCAAAATCCATTTAGTTTATTTCTAGAACAAAATAGACTTTTTCATCCACAATATAGTGTTACACATGCAAGCACGTAGTCACATAACATATATTATCGCAACATAATACCTATTGTACCAAGTACTTGTTTATAATATTTATTGTTTGTTCACCAACGGTTTGAGTCGACTCGTATGTGTTTCGGTGAAACTCCAAAAGACTACTTGTGTAATAATTGTCATGCGTCATTTAAACCCTAATTTAAATGTAATGATATATGGTGTGATCTTGAGTTTGAATTAATGGAGTTTGGATTAACGGAGGTTACCTGAAATTGACGAGTTCACATCATTCCCATGTTGAAAGAATTTTCTTCCCGAAAATTTGTCATGTCACGATGGCTGCTTGAAAAAGGCAAAAATTTTCAGTTTGTCACATCATCTCCTCTGTAGAAAGAAATTTCGTTCAGAAATTTAATTCATACCTCTGGTGTTTTGTGACGGTTTGTCGGCTTTCGCAGTTATCGGTGCTTGGTCAACCCTTCGAAAAGGTGAGGATACTTTTTCATCATTTGATCCTCGCGTTCCCACGTGAACTCTGGTCCACGTCTCGAGTTCCAACGAACTATAACGATGGGAATCTTGCTGTTTTTGAGTGATTTGATTTCCCAATCCATGACTTCAAATCACTCAACACCATGAAAATCCAATCGGTTCTGCTGGTAAACAAGTTGGATACATGAAAAACATTTCTTCAAGTTGGATACATGAAAAACATTGTGTACGCCAATGAGTTATGCTGGTAAATCCAATCAGTACGCTACCGGACCAATACACTCAATTATCTGGTATGGGCCCACGTATCGTGGATTGAGTTTGTTTTGCTTTCCAAAGAGAACTACACCTTTACAAGGTGAGACTTTCAGTAAAACCTTGTCATCCACTTGGAATTCTAGAGGTTTTTGGCGCTTGTCGGCGTAACTCTTCTGGCGATCACGTGTTGTTGCCATGCGATTTCGTATTTGGACAATCTTTTCTGAGGTTTCAAGTACTAATTCGGGACCAGTGATTTGGTTATCACCCACTTCTGCCCAGCAAAGAGGCGATTGACACTTTCGTCCGTACAACGCTTCAAACAGCGCTCCTTTAATACTGGCGTGGTAGCTGTTATTATACGAAAACTCTACCAGGGGTAAGTGGGGTTACCAACTCTTTCCGAAATCCAATACGCATGCACGCAACATGTCTTCCAAAGTCTGAATGGTGCGTTCACTTTGCCCATCCGTTTGAGGATGGTATGTTGTGCTCATATCAAGGCGGGTGCCTAGTGCGCTTTGTAGTGACCTCCAAAAGTGCGAAGTGAAATGGGAATCTCAATCAGATATGATTGAGACAGGCACTCCGTGTCTAGACACTACTTCTTTCATGTAGATGTGAGTCAGTCTTTCTATTTTGTCCAATTCCTTAATCGCTAGGAAATGCGCATACTTAGTCAACCGGTCAACGATCACCCAGATGGTATCACATCCCGTCTGTGTTTTGGGTAATCCTGTGATGAAGTCCATGGAATGTGTTCCCATTTCCACATTGGGAGTTCCGGTTGCTGTAACAGACCAGATGGTTTATGATATTCCACCTTGACTCTTGCACAGGTTAAACATCTGCTCACGTAGGTGGCAATGTCGGCTTTCATGTTTGGCCACCAGTAGAGTACCTTTAGATCGTGATACATTTTATCTGAGCCAGGGTGAATGGAATATCGGGATTTATGTGCCTCGTCCCTCACCAGATTTCTCAAGTCTCCGTAACGAGGGACCAAAATTCGGTTTTTGAAATATCGGACCCCGTCCGATTTGGTTTCAAGCTGCTTATCCAAGCCTCGCATGAGTTCTGATGGGAGGTTTTCGTCTTTCAAAGCTTCGAGTTAAGCATCACGAATCTGATCAAGTAAGTTGGCATGAATCGTGAGTTGTAATGCTCGCACTCGTCTAGGCTTATCGGTTTCCTTTCCGATGAGAGCATCGGCCACTACATTGGCCTTGCCAGTGTGCTATTTTGTAACACCCCGTGACCGCAGCGGAAACGTAAACGGGATGCGACAGACACCTCTGATATCAACCACATTGTTTATAAAGAAAACCGAATGCATTAATATACTTCAAGGTTACATTATCTCATCTTTCATTACCGTCTAGGTGATACACACGTCATACAATACGATTCGTAATTCTATCTGTTATAATGTATCCTAACGTCCAGCCCGCAAATCTTACACACATCAAGCACTTAGCACGTAATCAATCACTTTATCTTAGTTGTACCTGAAAAGCATGTGAGAAAACGGGTCAACTACGAATAGTTGGTGAGTTTCACAATTCGAGTAAACCATGATAAATCATTATCATAAAATAATATTATTATTGATGTAATCATGCTGAGCCCACAAGTGAAACCTCTGACTATCACACACAATCCCCGTGGCATATCCCCCGCCCACGGACCCGTGACATATCCCCCGTCCACGGAACTGCCCCAAACCGCTATGTCTAACATTACATAGCAAAATAAATATCAACAAAATAGACATGTGCAACTGGCTGGGAAACATCAGCAAATCCATGCCGGACCAGTTGGGTTTGTCAGACCAATAGTACTATCCACACTCTACCGGCTTTCAGTTAATCACTCGTGTTCCGGGGCCTTAGAATGTTAGCAACTCAGACAATTACCATCTTAGTACATTTCCGTACGATTCCCGTACAATAAAATATATATAAATCCACGCAAATCCATGCGTTCAGTATGTACTTAAACATTTCAGTAAAAACATGCTTCCGCCCCGAGAAAATATTCGAAAACAGTTCAGAAAAAGGGGCTCGTGAAACTCACCTTAGCACATGCAAGCAGGTAACAACAATCATTATCAATTAACACGTCCAATCTGTAATATGATCCCTACGATCGTTATTATACAATTATTGGTTATATAATCTTTAACCTTATCAATCGGTACATCTGGGGACACTGTTAACCCAGTACTGTACCTGTTCCGGGGGCAATGTTAACCCAGAAATACTTCTCCGGACTCAGATTGTGATGTCGTTTAGAGTTCCATGGTCACAGTTTTTATTAGTCGTTTTCTCGTTTTGCGTGCCTAGCACGAATATCCGTTTTATGTTTCAAAAATGAGTTTGGTCACTCACGACCCGAAAGTAGTGGTTGTCTGATAATTTAATTTAAAATGTGAAATTATAGCTCGGTTTAGACGTCCCGATTGGCCGCGGGACCCGTTTCCGTCGTTGGCATACCGGAAACTGTTAAATCGGTTAAAATACCCAAATCATCCGAATTATTTTCGGATGATTCATTTTTACTTGTTTAACTCAATTATATGAAAATAGTCCATTTTTAAGGTTTTTATACACCAGTCAGCTCGCTTAAGCGAACTTCACCGGTTTACGCGTTTTAACTTTAAAAGTTTGCTAATTAGCACGATTAATTATCCGTTTACCCTCGGATCTTGAAATTTTGCCCAAATCACTTTTTAACAGTGGGGAATTTTATAAAAATATTTCCAGAATTAATTCTTATATTTAAAATTTATTTATCTATTTTTAAATACCATTTAAACACTAAATATGTCGTAAATACCAAACGATCTTAGAAAAATCCCAAATTTTTCCTGGATGTCCCCTGCCATCCACATAGTCCCCTGTAATTTTTCCAGAACCAAAATCTTCTTTTACATCCCCTTTTTCCAAAACCGAGCTAGAAATCCCTAGAACTCGTTTAACCGAAAAGCCTACTTAGACTTCTCCAACGGACCTAAAATTTTGTGTATGACTTATACATGATATGAAAAGCTTATCTGAAATTTTCCAGAATTTTTCATGATATTTAACTATTTTTCACCATTTTTGGCCAAAACCGAGCATTAAATTCACCAAATATTCATCCTTTATCCAAAAATTACCAAAAATTCACAGAACTCATCTTTTCATGTGTTTAACACCTTTGTAAAATTTCATGACCTAACTCTAAAGCATCAACAATCTGTCCAAATTTCCCAAAACCGAACATAACCGAATATACCTTTCGTTTTCCGCCACTACAAGCTACAAACTCATCTTTCCGCCTTATCTACCACTAAATACAGAGCCTATAAATAACACATACCACAATACCAAGCAAGTTACACTCACGATCAAGCCATTTCTTTCATGGTTACGGTTATGATACTAAAACAAAGATTTAACCGTAAAAAAAATTCGTTTTTGATTCGTTTAACTCCTTTCTTGGACCAAGATCCCTTGTATAACCCGTATACATCACTTGATCATGCAAGAATCGGTTTTCATCTTTGAAACCTCATTTTCTTGCAAACAAACTCAAGAAACGAAGATGGAAACGTATATAATTCGATCTTTACCTTGGTTTTTCTTGTTAAAAGTCTCGGTTTTTGATCAAGGAGTTGAGAGGATTTGATGAATCTTTGAGAGAGTTGATTGAAAAAAGAAAAAAAAAAGAAAATGAGAGCCATGGAGGCCGATCGGAATTGGTAAAGGGGTGGGGTGGGACCCACAAGTTCATTCTTGGCCACAAACTTGGATTTCCGAAATCTGGATAATGTTTTGGATAATCTGGTTCAGTTCGTTTCTCGGTTAAATGTTTAATTCGGCTTAAAACGAGGCTAAAACGGTCGTTTTTGGTCTAAAAATTGAAATTTATATAAAACCGATTTAAAAACTTAATCCATGACATTTATTAACTTAAAACGTCATATTATTAGTTATTACGCATCTTTTTCGGCTTGATCGATCGTCTCTTGCTCGGTTTGGTATTAAAGGTTTCGTTTAACGTACCGACGTACTATTAAATCGAAATCCTTTTTCTATGCTTTAATCCACTTATCCCGAAGCTTTAATACTTCGTAACCTCACTAAATATCATATATCTCGCCTATCATTGAACCCTCGATTCATTCGGGTTTCAATAACTATCGATCGTTTGATCGCATATTCAATACGGTGAATTATATATTCACGTACAATCAATACAATGAACTATGTATTCTCGTATAATTACCATGGTAACTCTTGTACCCGACATTACATATGACGTAACTAACGTCTACCGGTTAGGGTATACCTGGTTTCGTCGGAATCGTTACATATTTGATGGCACAATCATAATCCTTAAGTAGTTCGACCCAACGACGCTGTCGCATGTTCAACTCCTTTTGATCGTAGATATGTTGGAGACTCTTGTGGTCGGTGTAAATGGTGATTTTTGTTGGGTTTAAACAAGATTATCAAAGCCATATAAACCCATTTATATGAAAAACGTAGCGGATTAATTAGTTTAAAATCTGGTTATATTGACTAATATAAAACCCGTTTTATATGTAAAACCCAAGCCCCTGATGCATGCATACAAAAACATCCATAGGGGGTTTATGTAATACAACCTTTCAAGATGCAAGAAAGATGAAGGAGATGACGGTTTGAATAGCAAGCCTTCAATGGAGAAGTGCCTCAAGCTTGTATACCCTCCAAGCCTTCAACAAACACCTTGTATGCTAGGATTTATACTTAGAAAGTCTCTTTCTTGTTCTTGTTCTTGTTCTTCCCTTGGCCAAAAATTGGAAGAAGGAATGAGAGAGTTTACTTGTGTGTGTGAGAGAGAAGGTGAGAGTGTATAATAACTCATCCACCAACAAGAACCCTTGCATGTCTTTGTAAATAACAAAACTAATAAAGACAAGAGAGAGGGGGGAAAGGGGTGGCCCACTTTTGGTTTCCCTCCAACAAATTCAAAATGTTAAGTATTATTATTTGTTACTTATGTAATATTGACTAGCAAGGTTTTGTAACATGTCTTTTATGTTTGTTGTTTAACCAATTTAAACAGCAACATAAAATACTTTCTCTTAAAATATAAATTAACCATATAATTTATATATTACACAAGTGCAAATATCTAGAAACCCATTTCTACATATTCTAAGTGTTGATATTTATTTATTAGATCATATCTTAAATAAATATCATGGTGTTTGTCTAGCTTGTTATTGGGTATGACCTGACTTGCATCATAACGTACTAGCCACATCAATTCTAATATGTGTCTTGTGCAGACCGATTCCTACAAATTTGGTATCGTACAAGTAATGTCTCCATATCTTAAGGGCAAACACCACAACTCCGAGTTCCAAGTCATTGGTCGTATAGTTCTTCTCATGTATCCGTAGTTGTCGAGAGGCATAGGCTATAACCTTCTCAAGTTGCATTAGCACGCAGCCGAGACCCTGTATTGATGCATCACAATGTACTTCAAAATTTTATGTTCCCTCGGGGAGGGCTAGGATAGGCGCTACAGAGTTTTGTTTTCAAAAGTTGGAATGCAGACTCCTGCGCGTCACCCCAATTGTACTTAGTACCCTTGTGTGTCAGTGCGGTGAGGGGTTGAGCAATCTTTGAAAATCCCTCGATGAAACGTCGGTAGTAGCCATCCAGTCCTAGGAATTGTCGCACCTCAGTCGGAGTCTTAGGTGCTTCCCAGTTTTTGATGGCCTCTACCTTGCCTGGATCGACATGGATACCACTCTCATTGATCACATGTCCTAAGAAGTGCACCTCGCGAAGCCAAAATTCGCATTTCGAAAGCTTATCGTACAATTGTTTCTTCTTTAGCAATTCTACGATTAACCTCTGTTCATGAGGTCCATGAATACGACTGGTGCATTGGTTAAGCCATAGGGCATAACCGAAAACTCATAGTGCCCATACCGAGTTCTGAATGCCGTCTTCGAAATGTCTTCTTCGCGCACTCTTAATTGATGGTAACCAGATCTCAGGTCGATCTTCGAGTAGTAACTCGATCCTTGAAGCTGGTTGAAAAGATCATCGATTCGGGGTAGGGGATAACGGTTCTTGACCGTCACCTTGTTCAGCTCCCGGTAGTCGATGCACATTCGGAAAGTCCCATCTTTCTTTCGAACAAATAGGACAGGGGCTCCCCATGGTGAATAGTTGGGTCGGATGAAACCTTTATCCAACAAGTCCTGTAACTGAGTGGACAACACCTGAAGCTCTGCCGGTGCAAGCCGATATAGGGCTCGTGCTATAGGTGCCGCACCGGGGGCTAAGTCTATTTGGAACTCGACTTGTCGAATGGGTGGGAGTCCTGGCAAATCTTCTGGGAAGACTTCGGGAAAATCTCCCACAATCGGTATGTCTTCGATTCGCTTCTCCTCCGCGGTTTTCTCTATTACATGAGCTATGATCGCCGGATGACCTTTTCGTAAATATTTTTGAACCTTCATAAGGGTGATGATGCTAGTAGTCATGCCGCTCTTCTCGCCTTGTATTGAGATGACTTCGCCCGAAGGAGTAGTGATATGAACAATCTTGTCATGGCATATAATCTCAGCTCTATTCTCGGATAGCCAGTCCATGCCGACAACAACATCGAAACTACCAAGTGTAAAGGGTATGAGGTCGATATCGAAGGTATGACTCGACAGTTTCAACTTACATCCGGCTAGTAAATGTGTGGTTTCTATAGACTTACCGTCAGCTAATTCAACAGGAAACTTAACATAAAATTAACATCTAACGGTGTCGGAGTTAAGTTTAATAGTTTACTAAAGGCTTTCGACACAAAACTCCTATCAGCTCCAGTATCAAACAAAATAGAAGCAAAACAGTCGTTTACAGGAAACTTACCGGTAACCACATTCGGATCGCTGCGGGCCTGGCCCAGGCCAATGACAAAGGCTCTACCCTTAGTATCGCCTCCGTTGTTGTTGCCTCCGTTGCCCTCATTTTGTTTCAATTTAGGGCAGTCTTTCCTGAAATGACCCTCCTGACCACACTCAAAGCACCCTTTCGTTGTTTCAGGCTGTTTAGGGACGCCCTTACCCGCAAGGTCACCTCTACAGTCCTTGGCCTGATGACCCAATTTACCGAATCGCACACATTTGATACGGTCGCATGGGCAAGCATGGTGATAGTTGCACTTGTTACACTTCGGGTACTTTCCAGCATAGTTACTAGGACCCTTTCTGCCACCGTTGTTGTTGTTGGAACCCTGATTATTGAAGTTCCGAGCGAGGTTGGGTTTACGGTGGTATTGTTGTTGTGGGGGGTTCGATGATGAGGACCTGGTGTTGTCAAACTTATTTTTTCCATTCCCCGAGTTGTTGTTATCATTACCCGAGTTTTCAAGGGTTTTAGAGGTGGAACCTCTAGGTGGTAACGCACCTTAGGCCACTGCCTGATTCGTCAGCTTGTGGGCTATTCGTGTCGCTTGCTGAATAGTGGTCGGTTTGGAAAACGTCACCATACACTGAATCTAGAGTACCAAACCATGAATATACATCTCAATCCTCTTACTTGACGGGTCTACTATCCGCGGGCACATCACTGCCAGTTCATGAGAACGAGTGGTATAGGCTTCAATTTCAGATCCACCATCTTCTAGGCCCAAAATTATGACTCCAACTTTGAGATCTTCTCTCTAGGACAATACTCTTCCCGCATCATATTCTTGAATTCCTCCCAATTCATAGCATTTGCCAATTCCAAACCGAGAATCTGCACATTTGAATTCCACCAGGTGAGGGCTGAATCTTGCAGTGTTCCAGCAGCAAACTTGACCCTGCTGGCTGGTGGACAGTTGCACATCTCAAAAGCTGATTCTGCCTTCTCGGCCCAACGCAAGAATCCTAAGGCTCCCTCAGTGCCATTGAACGAATTGGGCTTGCAGTCCATGTAATTTTTGAAAGTACATGCTCCGGCTTGGCCTCTGGCTTGATTTTAAACATGCGCAGCAAGAGCTACCGCCGCATGGTCGTTCAGTAGGGCTTGGAGTTCTGCTGCGGTCATGTTGATATTACCGCGACCACGCCCAGCGTTTCTTCCAGACTTCTCCTAGAATCACAACATAAAATGTTAGACATGAACTCTCGGTTTCATATGCAACACACCATACATGTAATAAAAGGTAGGAAAGAAAGGAGAGAAAGAAATAAAACATCGCATCAAAACCATATAATAATCCAAATAATAATTCATGATTAAAACCATTGTATCCGCTACAACGTATTTAAAATCAATCCTTAAAATCATAGAAAATATAAGTTTGGATGGAGACAACCCCTCCATATAGGTGTTATCATTCTTAGATGTCATCATCTTAGGACACGTCCGAGTGTGCCTCCTCCTCAGCCGGCTCTCCCTCCGGTTCCTCCTCGGGATCTTCTTCAGGTTCCTCCTCGGGATCTTCTTCAAGATCCTCCTCCTGTCCTGCTGCGTTCGGGGCAATTCGCGCCTCTAGTGTCTCGCAACGAGCTAGAGCTACTGATGCAAGGCCTCTTGCTTTCCAAACTTCTTCCTGCAAGTCTATCATCTCTGATTGCATTTTTGTCACTATCTTCATTTGCTGAAGATGAGCATCCTGAACTTCCTTTATGGCTTCGGTCAGGTAGGGAATTCTCCTCTAAGCATCAGCTCCATCCCCTTTCAATTCAGTAACCTTCGCTCTCGTGGAGTGCATAATGTCAACTTCACGCTCTAAACAGGAAGCGAGAGCTGCAAAAGCACGCTCCATTGGTTGGGTTAGGGGTGGTAGTGTGTTAAAGGATGTAGGACAGCCCGGGAGAGGTAGTGGTGGAACTTGCTAACGGTAAACCAACCACCCGATCAAACTCGGGTACCAACTCCAGTTACCGTTTTCCTCGTACACGTCTCCATATGAGCGGTGCCTCTTCGGTGTGGGGGGCTGCTAGTGCCGGGACTACTCGAGGTAGTGATGAGTTAGGAAGCTGCGGTTCCTTTCCTAGGGCGTGGGACACCGGGTTGGATGATGATGATGATGGCGTTGACATCCCCACAGGATAACTCATGTATGGTTTACGCGCGTATGAGTGAATGAGGTAAAGAGATAAAGAAAATGAATAACTAAATATATAATGTATATTATATATGCAGTGTGTAAGATCATAACTAATGGGTCGATGCGGTTATAGTCTAGTATGAATGCAATTCTAGTTCGCTATAACCTGGCTCTGATACCAATCTGTCACACCTTCAAAATCCACTAACGAAGTTTTACCTTCAGAGGGTGTGAACTTACAGGATCAGAATCATTAGTTATATCAAACACCATATTTAAAGTTTTCAAAAACCACCTAGACAAACAAGTCTTAAGTAAAAATGCGGAAGCGTAAAATTGTAAAGCAAATAGTTGTGCCACACGTCCTTAAAACACAGTTATCATGATAAAAATTAAAAGAAGTTTAAAACAATGGTGTTCAGAGAATGCATGTCCTATACCGCTCGCCCGCCTCGGCTACCTGAGATAAACATACTAAAAGTGTCAACACCGGGTTGGTGAGTTCACAGGTTTACATAAACTAAGCGTTGCGTTTTAGCGTTACCAGAGAGTGTTAAGTCAATTATATATCAATAGGTAGGTAACCTATCAAGCATGTATTACTAAGTGTTCGACACCGAAGCTTACTGTTTAACCATTGCCTTGCCACCATGTCAACCACGACCATGGTAATGTGTTAGCCAAAATTACACCCACTCGACCTACAGTTGAGTTTAGAGTTGGGTGGGGTTTGTCAAACCCAGTAGTACTACTCAAAGGTGACTCGTTATTATCCAAATATTAACCGGTTCGATGTTCATAAGGACTTAGTTGGTTTGTTGCCACTTAGCCTTACAAGTGATATACAATGAGTAACAAATCAAAATCGTTGGAGTATGTTATCTCCCCCTAATAAAGCATTAAAGGAGTAAAAGGGGCCGTGAAACTCACTGTTTGCGAAGTTACAAAAAGATCCGAGAAAAGCGTGCGTCACAGAAATCCTCACTAGTGCTCTAAAAACAAGAATGAGATTTTCTAAGTGTTTGAACTACGAGTGAGTCTCTAGACTCGACACTTATAAGTTATGCATGAGATGTGTTCGTGTTACTTTGTGAAACAAGTGCAACTCGACAAACACGTAGGTGATAAGTTACATATGTGAACAAGTATAGTGTTTAGTGTTACCATGGTACATTATTAATAAATTAGCTCCCACAAGGGCAAATATGTCAAACACATAGCAAACATCGATCAATTAATCACTTTTCATGTTAATTCAAGGAATACAGCAGGCAAGTTACCGAGACAGATTTTAACACGTCAAGACTTCTCTATTTCATAAATCATAAAAAATTATCACAGAAGAACAATTGAGTTAGGTTTCTAAAAATATTTTTATTACATACGGCTTTCCCACAATGAAAAAAAACAACACAATAAGCAAACAGCAGTCATTATCATGCGCAACAGAATGTTATTTGGTATTCCCGTTGCATGGCTAATCCAATTAATACAACGCCAATTGGGTTAGATTCCTCACTCAAATTATTAACTTCCAGAAGTGGAATCAACTAAATTGGTATTGTCATTTGTGAGACATACTAATTACAAAATAGCCTACAAGCAGGCTTCCCGAATCAGACTTGCACAACAGATTTGTAAATTAATAAAAACTAACTTTCACACGTCTAAAAATTACAAGCTAAGACTCTTTGAAAACTAGACTCGACCTACTACATCTTAGAATCAATAATCACTTCAAAACACATTATTAACATCAAGTTATAGTCGTTTAAACATGCAATTATGAATCTGTTCAGCATCAGTTATCACTAAAAATCCAACAAACTAATAACCTATGAACTAACAATCACGCATACAATCCTAACTCGTCAACAATCAACATATTTAATATTTAGGGTTTATGATTAGTATGCTTTATGATGTAATTAAATCAATAGAATGTCTAGATATGGTGTTAGTTACCTAGTTAGCACCTTGGAGTCTTCAATAAACTTGAAAATACCTTGTATGTATGTGTGTGTGTTTGATCGATCAAGAGAGGGGGGGGGGTATGAGGTAAGGGGCTGCCGTCGACCAAGAGATGGAGGGAGGGAGGAATTTAGGGTTTTATGATAATAACTTGTTTATATATTAATTAATTAATCTACATGTTACAACTTGCCCCCTCAACTTCCATTTAGTTTATTTCTTGCCAAAATAGACTTTTTCATCCACAATATAGTGTTACACATGCAACCACGTAGTCACATAACATATATTATCGCAACATAATACGTATTATACCAAGTACTTGTTTAAATATTTATTGTTTGTTCACCAACGGTTTGAGTCAACTCGTGTGTGTTTTAGTGAAACTCCGAAAGACTACTTGTGTAATGATTGTCATGCATCATTTAAACCCTAATTTAAATTTAATGAGATATGTGTTACAGTTTGAGTTTGAATTAACGGAGTTTGGATTAACGGAGTTCACATGAAATTGACGAGTGTCACATTGACTATGCATTTTGTGATGTCTACTTGTTTTGATGATTTGATTCATATTATGATTTGGTTATGTTTCAACTGTTTGTGTCAAAATGTGTCTTTGTGTCAAAGTTGAGTGCTTGAATGAACATCTTTCATTGAAAATTTTGCATAAAACAAATTTTGCACAAAACATGAGCAAGTTGATTAATGGTGTTGAGATATGATAAGATCATTCAGTTCAAAGCTTTATAGAAGCTTAAAAGGAATTTTCAATGAAAATACTCAAAAGAGTTACTTTTTGCTTAAAATTATGTCGTTTTCTCAAGTTGGAAGGACATATACTTGTATATGTTTTGTCCTGTCATCTATTTCTAGATTCACATGATTACCATTTACCTAAAGACTGAAAGAATTCGGGGCAATTGTGATGTGATTTTCTAAATTCTTTCACTTAAAATTATGTCAATAACTCTAAGTTGGAAGGGCATGTATTCTCATATATGTTTGGTCCTGTTAACCACCTGTGGACAAACATGATAGCCATTTACCTGAAAACTAAGAGTGATTGGGGTGACTGAGTTTTTAAAATGAGTTTTTCTGTAAGTATGGGAAACGATAGTACATTGACTATTTGGTTAATCATATGGATTTAATAGGCTAAAAAGACACTTAGTACAGTCATTAACATGTATGGTTGCTTTCCTATGATGTGTAAAATCTAAGGTGATACAAACATACAGAATCTGCTAAGCTTAATGTGGAGTTACATTGTTGTCTATGCATGTTCCAAGATAAGTCTTTCCGAATGACAGGCAAAAAAGTGATTATCCAGTCATACACGAGCCCGTTGGTATTTGGTCCCCAAAATGAAGTATTTATATAAGAATGACGTTAAGAACACACGTGAGCAAAGAGTACTGTATGAACAACACAATGTTGTTATATGTTCACATCCTTATGATGAAAAAATCATAAGTTCTGTCATTAAAAAGTTTTAATCAAATCCAAGGGGTCAGAGTCAAATCGGGGTGATCTGGAGAAAACCAAATAAGCCTTGAGAATAGATATGGAGCATCAGAAAGCAATATGTGTTATCCATTTAGTATTATGCAACTTAATTGAACCTTAATCATATCGCCAAAGAAATGAAATTCATTCTAAGTCTAGACCTGATGTTAACCTGTCTATACTGTCATAATAATACTGTGAATGAAGTATTGAGGAAACCACTTAGTCAATATGATCCCATGATAGAGATCTATTCATATATAGGAAGAAAAAATGTTTTGCAAGGAAAGATAATTGAAATTTGATTTCTTAATGCACCATTTGCTCTTAAACAATGATCTTTAACGAAAAGTATGTTTAATATTTGGTTTAAGTCAAAAAGAGTAGCATTTTACCTTCTAAAGGTTTGAATATGTATTTTCAAGCAAGGTTTGAGGTTTTATAACCTTTTCGAGCAAACTTAGACAATTTGGTCTAATTTTATCCTTTTCGAGCATGCTTTGTAGTTTTTTACAATTTTCGGGTAGAGTTTACTATTTTACTTGAAATTTAACTTTCATAGCAAGCTTGATATTTGTTTAAGTTTGAATATGATGTTACTAGCAAGCTTTTATATAGTTTATACTTTCTGGCATACTTTGTTGTTTTGATTGAAAGAACAATTGTTTCTAGCAAGTGACTTGATATGATGAAATGCACTATTCACTAGCAAGCTTTGTTGAATTCTAAAATTTCTAGCAAACTTAACTGTTTTATAGGTTGTTTAGGTCATTCTAGCAAGCTTTAATGTTTTTAGACTTTCTAGCACACTTAGGTGTTTTTTGTTTGATTTTTTGAATTCATTCGAGCAAGCTTTGTTATTTTGAGTGTGTAAGTGAATTTGTCTTATATTATCATGCACACTTTAATTTCAAGCACACTTAATAATTATATGTTACTTGTGAATATTTTTTTGCATACTTGTTTCGGGTAAACTTTGATATTTTAACTGTTATAAGTACTTTTCTAGCATAGTTCATGATTATGAATATGAATTTTTGAAATTACAAGTGTTTTCGGGCAAACCTAGTTTTCCGGGCACACTTTATGTTTCGAGCACACTTTGAAAATTTTCAAATGTTCTACTAAAATACTTGGTAAATTCCAACAACTTTGCTTTTCGAGTACACTTTCTGTTTAGAGTTCTTCTTTAGCACACTTTGTATTCTTGAAATGTGGCAAGCATACTTTTCATATAAGTATACTTGATTGAGTATTTGTTAACCGTTTATGACTTTTTCGGGTAAGGTTTATGATTATTCAGAAATTCGAGCAAGGTTGACATTTAGAAATAGGTCTAAGATATTATTTTGGGATTCTTAATTGATTCCTAGCAAGGATTCATTTTTGATGATTTATACTTGGTTATTTGTCTTGTGATTCATTTATCGAGCAATCTTGTATTTCAAGTATGCTTCCGTCATTTTACATAGTTTTATTTCTAGATACTTTATAATTTTTGAAATAAATTTGGAACGATCAAGCTTTGTAAAAGTGGAAAGTACCTAGCAAGCTTTGTGAATAATTACTTTTCCGAGCAAGATTTGGTAAATGAACTTTATCGAGCAAGGTTTTAAATGAGCATATATTTAAATGGATAATGTTACTGTTTGACAGCTATTTACTCACTAAATGACAAAATTCATTTAAAACCCACTTTCAAAAAGGTATAAGAGAGGGAGTTAGAGAAATTTCTCACATTTTCATCTCTCTCTCCTTCCACTTTTGCTCTCGTTTCAGAATCCCAACCGACTTAATCAAATAAACTCAATTTCCTAACCCTAATTTACCAGCCCACACAATCGAACTCGGTAAGTATCAGTTAAGTGTTTTCCGACAATGATTATATGATTATGGGCATTGAATATTCATGACTAACTCTCTGTTTATTTTATAGGTTATTAATTTGTTGAAGATCAGGTTCTTAAAGAAATTTCTTCTTATCTTCTTCAAATTATAACTTAAAACTATTCAAAGATATGAACTTTATGACTAATCTTTACTTTGAATGTGTTTTTGTTTGATCATAATATATGGCGGATGATGAACCGACATACCCATTTGAGTACAAGCATAACATGTGTGCTATGTTACAAGTAACTCATGATAATGAGGAGGTTGCATACATGAAAAGATGGCTGAAAAGATCGAATATACGTTTTACATTAACAGAGTGTCATGTTCTTTACATAAATCACTTGCTAGATTTCTGGCGCTCAGCCACATTACATGATGATATAAATGGTAGGCGTCTGGAAGCTACCGTAGCCACCCATGAGATCAGATTTACTGAAGGACTAATCCGAATATGCTTACAACTACATGATGATGACCACAACCCAATAAACTTTACCACTGGTCATCTGTTAAAGATTTTACGAGGAAGCCTAACAAAAAGAAGTTCTTAGCATATCCCAGATTTCTTCAGATTATTTTTAATCATGAATTACAAGATTTGCCAACTCTGGGAACAACACATTTGCTTCAGAATCCTAATGTCTACAAAAGGATTGCTACCTTGTCAAGCACAAGCCGATTCAATCCAGGAGCTGAGTTCGATGTGCTACCATGGTCAGTTAATCATGATGTTGATATCATGCCTGTTCCTGAGTTAACCTCAGAGGAGGAAGATGAGGAGGAGATGGAGGTTAATGATGATTCTGATAATGATGATGGAGGAGATGGAGATGACAGGGGAGTTAGAGAGAATGTTGATAATGTTGCACAAGTTCAGGGGGAGGATCAACCTTTACCTACACCACCACCAACACATATCCCTACCCCCACCACCTTTTACACCACCACCACATGACCAAACAACCCAATCCCCAGCCATCCAAACACCACCCGCACATACCCAAAGTCCACCTGAAACCTTAAACCAAACACCACCCCAAACCATTGACCAAACTACATCCCAACCCTTAACCCAAACCCAAACCTTTACCCAAGATCCAAGCCACACAATACATGAACCCTATATCCCACAAACACTTCCCACCCACTTAAAACCTTTCCCATCTACACCAATTACATCCCAAACACATTCTCTGTTGAGTCAAAGATTTGACCAAAATGAAGTATATGGAAGATTGGAATCTTCTCAATCTCCTGAGAATTCGCTAAGTATGGATCCGGGTACACCTTAGACCTCCGAGCAAGCTTTTACTTAGCCGGGTACGATATTTTGTCTATCGGGCAAGGTTATCTTCAAGAAGTCTTCTTTAATGGATATCCGAGCAGGGTTTGCAAATTAGTGCATTGCCGGGCAAGGTTCACTAGTTTATGTAAATCCGGGCAAGGTTCACTTTATCAAGCAAGTCTGTTCTTCATAGCCAAGTAAAGTTCACTTCCGATTAAGCTTTTGGCTAACCAAGTCCATGAAGCCAAGTGATTGGAAGACCGGGCAAGGTATTCATTAATAATAGTGGTCCGAACAAGCTTGATGATTTAATGTAATATCTTTAAGTAATATCGGGCAAGGTTCAACTCAAGCAAGGAACAGTACTGCCGAGTACACTTTGCTAATAAGTTATTCTATAGCAAGGAGTTGAATGGACCATCGAAGAACAAGGTTGCTCGTAAGGGTTTGTCGGGCAAAGTCAAGAAGATTGAAGTCTACCTGGTGAGTATTTTACTTGGTAAAATACTCTTCAAGTCTACCCGGAAACTGATCCCGGGCACACTTCTATGTTACCAAGTTGTGAAGGATGGCAGAGTACATAGCCTACTCGGAGAATGAAGATTGATGCAAAGCCTACCCAGAAGACTTGTTTTACACTTAGAATATTTCTGATTATGTAATTTGAATATGTATTTACGTTTGAGGTTTCTAAAAGGAGTGACAGCTGTAAAGGGGGTGTCAGGCCTATAAAAGGAACAAATTAGGGCACACCTCCTAAGGCAGACAGACTCATTAATCCAAAAAGAATATTATTGAGTGTGACGGCTGTCTTAGAATAGTACGGATAAACCTTCCTTCAAGAAACCCTAAATCGATTATCATTTGTATGAGTAATATTATATAAATGGAAATCTTTTGAGTGAATCCTGAGTGTGTTGGTTACCTTTGAATATTAGTTAAGCAACCGTATGTTTGTTATTGATTCCGCCTTTAACAAACGGTTATCTTCCTAAATATAGCAACCCGTCATTAACTCCCTTGTCGACACATCTATTTGTGTGATTTATGACATGATTAAGTAACATCCAACCTAAATCGGGGACCCAACATTATCAGACCTTAGACATCCCAACCAACCTACATTCATAATAACCCATTCCAGAACACTACTATTACAAAACATCAATCCTCTGCCCTCAACCAGTGAAAACATATTTGAAAGCCCAAGCCCTCCCACTGACCCAATCCATCCACAATCCCAAACCATAAATCCACCCACTAATCCTATACCTGATCCTTTCTCTGACTCACCAACTGATACCCCTCCCCATGGTACTTATGTGTTCAAAAGAAATCTTGATTTGATTTGTGAAAATTTGGAGCTATGGGAGAAAATGATGAGTTGAAGAAGGAAAATGATGATTTGAAAGAACAGCTAGCCCAAGCTCTCTTGAAAATTCAAACCCTTGAGGCAGAAGTTGAGAAGACCTCATCTGCCCCAAAAAAGGGGGATAATATACCTATGGCCACTGCTGCTGATGCAGATGAGGTTGTTGATGAAGAAATGGTGGATGTGGAAGTAGAGGTTGAGGCTGATGGACTGAAAAGTATTTTGAATACTTATGGCGAGAGTGATGTCGAGGATTGTGATGAGAGAATGGTTGTTAATGAAGATTATGAGGGTGATAAATCTGATGATGATGAGCATAAATATGATGTAAATGATGAGATTTTGAATACCCTATATGGAGAGTTTGATGATGATCTGTTGAGAAAGGAGAAGGAAATTGATGCTGAGATGGAGAATCAAGCCACTGATAATATGGTTAACTACAGAAGCAATAGCAACTGATGTTGTTGTTACTGATGTTTTGACTGATGCCATTCCCATATATGTGTTAACTGATGTAATGGATGAGGGTGCTGTAACTGAGGAACTGATTTTGACTGAACAAGAAAATAATGAAGAAAGTTCCAAGAAGGTTGAGCATGATAAGGAGATGGAAGATTTATTGGATGATATTGACAATTTCCCTTCTGAAACTGAAGAATAAAAGAAAAGAAGGATGAAGAAAGGGAAAGCCATAGTTGATGATGATGAAGAGCTTGTTGATACACAGGAGGTGACTGATGAGGATGAAAATGTTAAGGCTGCCAAGAGGCATGAAAATGTTGTGAAAGAAACATTGGAAAGGGAATTCATTGCCTAAACCATGACTGAAGAAGAGTTTGCAGAGCAAGACACCTTAATTGAACAAGCAAATATTGCTAAAACTCTTGATAAAGAAGGAAATGTGGAGCATGAAGTGATTGAGGTGCTTATTAAAATGAAACAAGCTGAGGAGGTTGACAACACCCTAGCATTAGTGATAAGAAAATTTGCTCAACCTGAAGCACCAACTACTACTAAAAAGGCCACTGGTGAAACAGAAAAACAAGTTGTGGTAGATGAAGCTGGAGAATCACTGACAAAAATTGCTTCAAAGCAATGGATAAAACGAGTTGAGGAAGAGATTGATAAAAAAACCTCCAGATATGTTGAGTTATGATTCACCACCTCAAAAGAAGTTTGGAAAGACTTATGCCAGAAAGAGGAAGGTTGATGAGCAGACTGATGAAGAAAAATCAGCAATAACAGCTAAGAAGGATGGTGAACAAGAGTATACAGTTGAGAGACCCAAGGAACATGAAAGCCCTATGATGGTTGTTCCAATACAGATGGTTATGCCTGATGCTGAACCAGACATGAATGAACCCACAATAGAAGCACTTGATGACTCAACTGAGCAAGAATATGACACTAAAGTTGATGAAAGTGCTGAAGATGATTTTGATAATGACAACAATGATGATGACAATGATGATGGTCAAGGTGATAAGGTAGAACAGGTTGATATTGTGTCCCCTCAAGTTTAAATGGCTGATGAACAGAGGGCAAATATACAACAAAGTTTGTATAAGGCAAGAATGAATAATCCTTTGGTGATAAAATTGATAAGATTCGGATATGGATTTGAAAGATTGGCTCCCCTATCTGATGAGGAGTTGCAAAAATTGATTGATAAGGAAGATTATGAAATAAGAAAGAGGGTTGAAAAGAAAAATAAAGATTCCATGAGTTATAGAGAGTATTTGAGAAAACAAGGACTTAATGACAAAGATCTGAGCAGAATGAGTTTCAACGATTTACAAAGACATTACTGTTTGAACCTTAGAATTAACACTTAACAATAAACAGATCTCGGATCTGCTATATACTATTAACCCTAAACTAGGATCTAGCTCATTATCACGATTGATTGTATGTTATGCATGTGTATATATTATCAGTAGTGTGTATAATATTAATATTAGTAGTATGAAGATTGAGAGAGAGATCGGACAGGGGTTCGTTAATTAAATCTCAAAACTTACATTAAAGTGTGAACAGTGTTCACTATAAATAGATGATGGAGTTAGTTCGTTAACATCCCCTAACGAACTAACATCCAATTCGTTGCATACATTAAGTAGACAATAACTTAACAAACCACCCCCTGATTCGTTAAACATCCTTAACGAATTAGGAGGGAATTAACTTAGATCTAGTTCGCTAAACATCCTTAGCGAACTAGACTATTACATTAACGAACTACAAGATAAATTAATTGTTTATTACATTAAACAAAACGACAAATACGTTAACGATAAATACAAAGACTCTAGATGCAAAACCGTGTACTAACAGACACCCCCTCGTCTTGAGCTCTTTGTCCTTGATCTTCACTTGAAACGCATGGACTGCCAATCTCTGCAGCTATGCATCCCATTCTCATAACAAACACGCACAACACGTTGGAATTGCAGCACGTCATTATTGGTCTCGGATAAATTGACCAACCACATCGGGTCGATAATCTTAATAAGCTCAGTCTTCAGACCTTTACCCAACACAATGATGGCTTCACCAGTACAGTTGTCATAGTACCAGCGGTCGAACGACAAATGCATGTTTTGGTGCATCGTCTTCACCGGCACACTCTTCATCGTCTTCGGCTGCTTTACCTTAAGAACAAGCTTCCTCCAGCCAGTCCTTGGATCAATTTCATAAATACGTTTACGTGTAGGGACTGGGGCTTTAGAAACTTGAAACCATGATTGACTTAGAACAGCAGGTGTTGATGAAACCACTCAGCTATCCGGTCGCCACCACGATTAATAAATGGACGACACGCGAGGGTACGAACATCCCAACGCGGTAATGTAAGAACGCCTATTATCTTCTCGTAGTACTGAATTCCCTTCTCCCATTTAACGATACATACCTTAAGATCAGAATCATATAGCCAAGAGACGATATCACCATGAACCTTTGATACGGTCTTGAAAGATGTCTCTTGGTTTGCTTTGACCCAAGCTGCAGCTTCATCTTTCCGCTCTTGATCGACATACCGATATGCATCGATAATTTTACCCACTTTCTGGTGACTGAACCACCTTGCAATATCAGCATCAGTTGGGTTCTCAATCGAGTTTAAACGAGTATCCACAACCTTCTTACCCTTAGACGTTTTTTCCAAATCATCCTCAGCTTCCTTAAACATCTGCTCATTAAATACGGGAGCTCCTTGATCAACGTTTGTGTGTTGAAACAAGTCAGGATACTCCTCGGAAGTGACGTCTTCAACCTCAACTTCCTCATTTTGATAAATAAAATCTGTGTTCATCTCAACAGTTGGATCATTTAAGATCTCTTCATCGTTTACTACCTCAACATCAGGCTCTGTCTCTAGCACGGTCCACTGTTCATCATTCAACCCAAGCAGTATGGAAATCTGCTCTCGTGTTAGAGACCTTTCAACGAACTCACCAACCTCAATCTCATCCCTGTTCACCATACTTCTAACCATCCCCAATCCATCCACAAATATGACGGTATTGACTTCAATTATTTCGATCGGTTTAACAGCAGTTGTGTAACACCCCGACCAAAGGCGGATTATACATCGGGGCGCCACATATTGTTTCATTACTCGTGACACTATTAGGTGTCAATATTTAATAAATATATTCATTCGCGCACGCGCAACGTAAACACAAGACAACATAAATCAACATAAATCAATATATTATAAAACAAAATATTCGAACAATAGTAACTTGTCTTGATACATTTTAATCTAGGTCCAAAAGTGAAAACGTCCTACGTGTCCACAAGCTCCAAATGTAGCTACAGCAAACCTGAACATGTGTTAAAATAAAACGTCAAACACTTGCGTGTTGGTGAGAAATCAAGTTTAATACAATACATAGATAACAATAAATCTGCGCGCAACATGTGTATGTCTGGTTTTCAACAAGGGTGTAATCCGATCGGGACCAACTCTAAGACTCATAGACTGCCAGTGCTCACAATTGAGCTCACAAACAAGAAAGACTGTGCAAGTGTAAACAAAAGAGAAAATCATAAACGATTGTTCTCCCGTGTTCATCTAATGGTACCATGAGAACTGCGGAATAGACCGACAAGACGGTTAATGATCCACACATACAAATAAACAGCCAAGTCTACGTCCTCAACACATGGGATACTGCGCGACTAAAGTTCATAAACCGTTTAAGACTCTAAGTTTGTATGAACACATGAACATCCCAAAACATTAAAAATAAAAAGGGATTAGGTACGAGATTACTCACTTGATAAACGATGCGGTGTAAGATAAAGCAAGAACCAACTTTAAACAAGCACAAGTTAACCTATAAATAAGATTATTGTTTTAATGATTGGTTTTAAGTCTTGATTATAAGTTAGCATAATTAATAAGTAAATTATTATATATAATATATATTACTGGAAAAGCAGGGCAGAACAGGGAGGAAGACGAAGGCAAAGAGAGAGGAGACGGCAGAGGAAGAACAACGGCAAGAAGAAAGAGAGAACAGGAGAGTTTAAGTGCTTTGTGTGTGTAGTGTTAGGAATTAACATTATTATTTATAGGGAAACCCTAGGGAACACAATCCCTGGAAAAGGGGAAAATATCTCCAAAAAGTAAAAGATTCCAAAAGCAAAAGATATCAAAAAGCATAAGAAAACAAAAGCAAAAGATATGGAAAGATATGGCAGCTGCAGGGGACAAGGAAAAGCTGACAGGTAACAGTAAACAAGCATGGGCGGGTCAGATAAAGGTACTGGTCAAGCATGGAAAAAGCAGATCTCAAAAGATAATGTCAGTCACTTTTTCTGTCAACCAATGGGGTTGGTGCGCATGCTGCGCCGAAAGTAACTTTTCAGACATAAGATAGGTCAGGTCAACAGCACAGAAGATAAGACATCACAAAAGCAAACGGCTAGATTAAACAGAAGAAAACTCAAAGGGTTTAGCGCGAGAAGGCTCGAGCGCACGCGCGAGGGCGAAGGCAGACAGAACAGTCCACAGCGCGCCGCGGGAAGAACTAGAATCCTTAGCGCGTCGCGGGAAGAACTACCATTCTTAGCGCGCTGCGAGAAGAACTACAATTCTTAGCGCGTCGCGGGAAGAACTACCGTTCTTAGCGCGCCGCGGGAAGAACTACAATTCTTAGCGCGTCGCGGGAAGAACTACCGTTCTTAGCGCGCTGCGGGAAGAACTACAATTCTTAGCGCGCTGCGAGAACAGTTCGCCTCGCGTATCGCAGGAACAACTGGTCTTCGCGCAGGCTTCCTTGTAAGGAGTCTGGCGCGTGGAGCTGCGCATACATCCTTAGGCGGGAAGAACCAAAGGACAAGCAAAGAGTTAAGAGAAAAGGAGGTTCAAGGCGTAAGGGCGGAACGACGACAAGAGAGAGAAAGAGGCGGGACGGCAACAAGAGGGAAAAGAAGGCGGAAAGAGAGAAAAAGAGGGACGGGACGGCGGGAAGAAAAAGAGAGGAAGAGGCGGGAAGGAAAATATATTATTATTATTAAAAGTAAAGTATAAGTATAAATAAATATTAAATCATAAAAGAAAGAGATCGGATCGGAGAAACGGGTACCTGGGTCGGGTCGGATCCGGGCAGATGTCACAGTCTCCCCTACTTTAAGAAATTTCGTCCCGAAATTTATCTCGAAGTAGGTTGCGCAGAGAACAGGTGCGGGTACTTGATCTTCATTTGATCTTCCCTTTCCCATGTAAACTCGGCTCCGCGCTTGGACTCCCAGCGAACTTTCACGATAGGGATACGACTGCGCTTGGTTTGCTTTACCTCGCGATCCATAATCTCAACAGGCTTCTCAACGAAATGCATAGATTCATCAACTTGAACTTCATCAAGTGGAATGTGAAGGTTCTCGTCGGCTAAACACTTCTTGAGATTGGAAACATGGAACGTTGGATGCACATTACTGAGCGCGGGCGGCAGGTCAAGTCTGTAGGCAACTTTTCCCATACGCGCGAGAATCTTAAATGGTCCAACATATCGAGGAGCAAGCTTACCTTTCTTCCCAAAGCGGACAACACCCTTCCAGGGCGACACTTTGAGGAGAACAAGATCACCTACTTGAAATTCGAGAGGCTTTCGCCTGCGATCTGCGTAACTCTTCTGTCGGCTTCTGGCAGTCAGCAGATGATCACGGATCTTGGCGATTTTATCGGTTGTCTCTTGAACAAGTTCGGGTCCTGTGATTTGAGCTTCACCCACTTCGCTCCAACAAATCGGGGAGCGGCACTTACGACCGTAAAGTGCTTCAAATGGGGCCATACCAATACTGGAATGATAGCTGTTATTATAAGAGAACTCGATCAAGGGCAGGTGCGAATCCCAATTACCTCCAAAACCAAGAACACAAGATCGGAGCATATCCTCAAGAGTTTGAATAGTTCGCTCAGACTGTCCGTCAGTCTGAGGATGATATGCAGTACTCATGTCCAAGCGAGTTCCTAGCGCAGATTGGAGAGATTTCCAAAAGCGAGATATAAAACGGCCATCGCGATCAGATATGATGCTCAAAGGAGTACCATGGCGGCAGACAATTTCCTTGACATAAAGCTGCGCGAGTTGCTCAACACGGTAGTTTTCACGAATGGGCAGAAAGTGAGCAGACTTAGTCAATCGATCCACTATTACCCAAATGCTATCATGTTTGCTTGCTGTCAAAGGTAACTTGGTAATAAAGTCCATCGCTATACCTTCCCATTTCCACGTAGGAATTTCTGGTTGTTCGAGCAAACCAGATGGGCGTTGGTGTTCAGCTTTTACCTTAGAACAAGTCAGGCATTTAGCTACGAACACAGCAATATCCTTTTTCATACCGGGCCACCAATAAGTAATGCGCAAATCCTTGTACATCTTATCAGCGCCGGGATGAATAGAATACTGAGATTTATGCGCTTCACTCAGGATATCAGCGCGAAGATTCTCATCAAAGGGAATCCAGATGCGATTGAGATAGCAGAGAATTCCACTCAGATTAGGGACAAAGTGCGCTTCCGCGCCACACGCTAACTCGGCGCGAAGGTTACCATTACTGATGGATGCCCGCTGCGCGTCGCGAATGCGTGATTCAAGATTGCTCTGAATCGGCGCAAAGTGAAGCTGCGTGCGCGGCAAGATACAGTTAAGCTGGCTGGGTTTTCGGCTGAGCGCATCGGCTACCACATTAGCCTTACCAGGATGATACCGGATCTCACAATCGTAATCGCTGATGAGTTCGTTCCATCGGCGTTGCCTCATGTTGAGTTCCTTTTGATCAAAGATATGCTGAAGGCTTTTATGGTCGGTGTAGAGGATACACTTAGTACCATAAAGGTAGTGTCTCCAGATCTTCAAGGTGAATACAACTGCGCCTAGTTCGAGGTCGTGAGTTGTATAATTCTTTTCATGAACCTTGAGTTGCCTTGATGCGTAAGCGATAACCTTGCCTCGTTGCATAAGAACACAACCGAGACCTTGGTTGGATGCATCGCAATACACGACAAAATCTTCATTACCCTCAGGTAGCGCAAGAACAGGAGCTTCACACAACAAACGCTTGAGCGTCAGAAAGGCTTCTTCTTGCTTCGTGCCCCAAATATACGGTTTACCTTTGTGCGTTAGAGCTGTTAAAGGCAAAGCGATCTTTGAGAAGTTCGAAATAAATCGCCGGTAGTAACCAGCTAAGCCCAGAAAGGAACGGATCTCGGTAGGAGTGGTCGGCGTAATCCAGTTCTTGATTGCTTCAATCTTGGATGGGTCGACATGAATACCCATCTTGTTTACAACATGACCAAGAAACTGTACTTCATCCGACCAGAATTCACACTTGGAGAGCTTGGCAAAGAGCTGCTCGGCTCTAAGCTTTTGCAACACCAACCGAAGATGTTGCTCATGCTCGGCCTTGGTCTTAGAATAAATCAGAACGTCATCGATAAACACAATCACGAATTTATCCAAGAAAGGCCTACACACCCGATTCATTAGATCCATGAAAACGGCGGGTGCGTTGGTTAAACCGAAGGACATGACCAAGAATTCAAAATGGCCATAACGAGTTCGAAAGGCAGTCTTCGGGACATCTTCATCGCGGATGCGCAACTGGTGATAGCCAGAGCGGAGATCAATCTTGGAGAAACAAGAGGCACCTTGGAGTTGATCAAAGAGGTCGTCAATACGTGGTAAGGGATACCGGTTCTTAATGGTGAGTTTGTTCAACTCGCGGTAATCAATACACATGCGAAACGTACCATCTTTCTTTTTAACGAACAACACCGGAGCACCCCAGGGCGAAGAGCTAGGGCGAATGAATCCTTTAGCGGCCAACTCTTGAAGTTGACTTGCCAATTCTTGCATCTCAGCGGGCGCAAGACGGTAAGGAGATTTAGCTACGGGGGAAGCACCAGGGACAAGATCAATACGGAACTCGACTTCACGAGCGGGAGGGATACCAGGAAGATCATCAGGAAAAACTTCAGGGAAGTCACGCACAACAGGGATATCGCGAAGCTTCTTTCCTTCATCGGGTTTAACCACATGGGCTAAAAATGCAATACACTTTTTCCGCATGAGCCTTCGGGCTTCGGCGCAAGACATAAGTTTAAGACACTGGAGGGTTTCTCGCCATAGATGTGAAGATCACCATTTTCTTGAGGAATGCGAATCAACTTCTTGGCGCAAATAACTTCGGCGCGATTATTCGAGAGCCAGTCCATGCCAATAATAACATCAAAGCTTCCAAGAGGCATGGGGATGAGGTCGATCAGAAAATCGTTTTCGTTAAGGTTAAGTGTGCAATCTTTAATCACTGAGCTAATTAAAACAGTTTCACCATTAGCCAATTCAACAGAAAAATTTTCTTTTAAATCGCTCCGCGGTCGCGCAAGCTTCTGCTCAAACGCGCGAGAAATAAAACTTCGATCGGCGCCAGTATCAAAAAGTACAGAAGCATAAAATCCGTTAAGCAAAAATGTACCATTAACTACGTCATTATTCGCTTGCGCTTGGTGCGCGGTTATGTTAAAAGCTCGGCCACGCGCCACTTGGTTCGAAATCTGGTTCACCGGATTCGCTTGCGTAATCTGAACTTGTAGTCTCGGGCACGCGTTCCGGAAATGACTGGGATCACCGCAGTTAAAGCACGATCTGGGTCGTGGGTTTTGGTAGGTTGGTTGTGGGTTCTGCGGGTAGACTGGTGGTGTTGGCGCAATTGGATTGGCGGGAAGAACTCTACAGTTTTCCGCCATGTGACCAGCGCGGCCACATCGGTGACAAAGTCGACACGGGATTTGGGTTGGGTGGTGAAATCTACAGGTTGGGCAAAAGGGGTGGTTCCCTGTGTAAGGTTTCTTAGTTGGCGGGGCAGGGAGTGCGGGATTGGTTAAGGCATAGTTGTGGACTATAGGAGGTGTTGGGTAAGTTGACAGTGGGTTAGGCGCGTAAACTGGAGGTTGATAGGCGGGTTGCTGGACAATGGGCGGGTTGGTAAGCGCATAGGCTTTGCGCCTGCGCTTGAGGTTGTTACGGTTTGAGGGTTCTGGTTTGGTTTCTGTTGGTTCAGGGGCAGTCTTGGTGGGTTTGGTCTTCTCAGCTCCCCGCAGGAACAGGGTTCCTGCTCTGACATGGTTGTCGCTGAGCACAGCGGCCAACTCAATGGCGTCAGAGAGGGTTGCTGGGTTTCTGGCCCATACAGAATCTTGAATTTCCATGGGGAGACCCCCAAGGAATTTCTCGATGGCTCGGCGGGAAGGGGTAACAAGGTGAGGGACAAGCAGGCTTAGTTCATGGAAGCGCGTCGCGTACTCGCGCGCTTCACCGCTGTATTGCTTAAGATTCCAAAATTCCTCCTCCAGGCGCTTAACTTCGTTGGGAGGGCAGAATTCTCGCGTCAGAATTTCCTTGAATTCCTCCCATGTCATGCTAGAAGCAGCTTCTGCGCCACGCGCATGAGCTACTCCATTCCACCATGTAAGCGCTCTGGATTCCAGGACACTGGAAGCATATAGGGTTCGTCTGTCTGAGGGGCATTGGGTGTGGAGGAAAGTGTTTTCTATCTTCTCGAGCCATTGGAGCATCACGGTGGCTCCTTCAAGACCTGTGAACTTTGGAGGGTTACCCGCGTTAAAGGACTTAATGTTATAACCGGAGGTATTGTTTTGGCTCAAAGCTTGGGCTATTGCGGCGGCCATTTCCTGGGAACGTTGCTGCGAACGTCTGCGCGAGGCTTCTCTCCTCTGATGGCGGCGAGATAGTGGAGGCATTCTATAAAAGTTTTAATTTTTAGTTAATATCTTAGCGCAAAGTTTAATCTTATAAAGCTTGGTTTCGCGGGGTTAGATACCATCAACAGCTAAAATAAAACATGAATTTGAATGCAAACTTAATACAGATAACAAATCTGAATCGAGAATCGACAATTCATGTATCACCATGACTTTCCGAATTCTCAATTTAAAATGACGAGTAAACGAGTATTGGAGATTGACGATTCATGTATCACCATGACTTTTCAATCCTCAATATAAAATATACTAGAAAATGAGTATTGGAGGTTGACAATTCATGTATCACCATGACTTTTCAAGTCTCCAACCTCAGAACATAATCGTAAATGGAAATTGAAAATCAACTATTCATGTATCACCATGACTTTTCGGATTTTAAATCCCAACAAACGAATATGTAAGTAAAATCAATAAAAATCGAAATTCAGCAAAAATCGAAATATCGCGAAATAAATCATAAAATCATATACTGCGTCTGCGCAAGCATATCTATAAATAACGAGTAATTAACAATAAGCGCGCAAACATGAGATTTCTCTCATGCGCGAGAAGGGACTCTTAGGTATTCTAGGCCGTTACGTCTAACCACCTATCCTAAAGTCAACGAGCTCTGATACCAATCTGTAACACCCCGACCAAAGGCGGATTATACATCGGGGCGCCACATATTGTTTCATTACTCGTGACACTATTAGGTGTCAATATTTAATAAATATATTCATTCGCGCACGCGCAACGTAAACACAAGACAACATAAATCAACATAAATCAATATATTATAAAACAAAATATTCGAACAATAGTAACTTGTCTTGATACATTTTAATCTAGGTCCAAAAGTGAAAACGTCCTACGTGTCCACAAGCTCCAAATGTAGCTACAGCAAACCTGAACATGTGTTAAAATAAAACGTCAAACACTTGCGTGTTGGTGAGAAATCAAGTTTAATACAATACATAGATAACAATAAATCTGCGCGCAACATGTGTATGTCTGGTTTTCAACAAGGGTGTAATCCGATCGGGACCAACTCTAAGACTCATAGACTGCCAGTGCTCACAATTGAGCTCACAAACAAGAAAGACTGTGCAAGTGTAAACAAAAGAGAAAATCATAAACGATTGTTCTCCCGTGTTCATCTAATGGTACCATGAGAACTGCGGAATAGACCGACAAGACGGTTAATGATCCACACATACAAATAAACAGCCAAGTCTACGTCCTCAACACATGGGATACTGCGCGACTAAAGTTCATAAACCGTTTAAGACTCTAAGTTTGTATGAACACATGAACATCCCAAAACATTAAAAATAAAAAGGGATTAGGTACGAGATTACTCACTTGATAAACGATGCGGTGTAAGATAAAGCAAGAACCAACTTTAAACAAGCACAAGTTAACCTATAAATAAGATTATTGTTTTAATGATTGGTTTTAAGTCTTGATTATAAGTTAGCATAATTAATAAGTAAATTATTATATATAATATATATTACCGGAAAAGCAGGGCAGAACAGGGAGGAAGACGAAGGCAAAGAGAGAGGAGACGGCAGAGGAAGAACAACGGCAAGAAGAAAGAGAGAACAGGAGAGTTTAAGTGCTTTGTGTGTGTAGTGTTAGGAATTAACATTATTATTTATAGGGAAACCCTAGGGAACACAATCCCTGGAAAAGGGGAAAATATCTCCAAAAAGTAAAAGATTCCAAAAGCAAAAGATATCAAAAAGCATAAGAAAACAAAAGCAAAAGATATGGAAAGATATGGCAGCTGCAGGGGACAAGGAAAAGCTGACAGGTAACAGTAAACAAGCATGGGCGGGTCAGATAAAGGTACTGGTCAAGCATGGAAAAAGCAGATCTCAAAAGATAATGTCAGTCACTTTTTCTGTCAACCAATGGGGTTGGTGCGCATGCTGCGCCGAAAGTAACTTTTCAGACATAAGATAGGTCAGGTCAACAGCACAGAAGATAAGACATCACAAAAGCAAACGGCTAGATTAAACAGAAGAAAACTCAAAGGGTTTAGCGCGAGAAGGCTCGAGCGCACGCGCGAGGGCGAAGGCAGACAGAACAGTCCACAGCGCGCCGCGGGAAGAACTAGAATCCTTAGCGCGTCGCGGGAAGAACTACCATTCTTAGCGCGCTGCGAGAAGAACTACAATTCTTAGCGCGTCGCGGGAAGAACTACCGTTCTTAGCGCGCTGCGGGAAGAACTACAATTCTTAGCGCGTCGCGGGAAGAACTACCGTTCTTAGCGCGCTGCGGGAAGAACTACAATTCTTAGCGCGCTGCGAGAACAGTTCGCCTCGCGTATCGCAGGAACAACTGGTCTTCGCGCAGGCTTCCTTGTAAGGAGTCTGGCGCGTGGAGCTGCGCATACATCCTTAGGCGGGAAGAACCAAAGGACAAGCAAAGAGTTAAGAGAAAAGGAGGTTCAAGGCGTAAGGGCGGAACGACGACAAGAGAGAGAAAGAGGCGGGACGGCAACAAGAGGGAAAAGAAGGCGGAAAGAGAGAAAAAGAGGGACGGGATGGCGGGAAGAAAAAGAGAGGAAGAGGCGGGAAGGAAAATATATTATTATTATTAAAAGTAAAGTATAAGTATAAATAAATATTAAATCATAAAAGAAAGAGATCGGATCGGAGAAACGGGTACCTGGGTCGGGTCGGATCCGGGCAGATGTCACAAGTTGAGTCATGATAAACAACAACCTGCTTACCCGAGTCATCACCACCACTTGCACCTGCACTGGAAGATGAGTCGTGCGCTTGTTTAGGCTCACCTCCTGCATCAGACTCATCAGGATCTTGGTCATCATTCTTAAGTTTCTTCTTTGCACGTTAACTGCAAAATCAGATCCTCCTGTTCTTTAAGTTTCACCCACTAAGACTCAACAATCGCACGAAGCTCCTTTGTCTCTTTTTGACAGAATGAAACATAACTCATCAGCCTTCGTTGATTCTCCATTAGAAGATCTTGATTTTGACGATCAGCGTTCATACAAATGGAGGAGATTCAAAAGCATGTCTGTCTGACGATTCTGTGGCATATTATACAATGAAGGATGAACAGGCTGGATTGGTCCCTGAGGCCGTGTAATTCTCATAAAAGAGACATCACTAGGGGGAGGGGGCTTCATGGACAGTGTTGGAGGAACAATAGACATAGTAGCAGAAGGCATTGGTATTTCAGCTAATGCCATCTGTGGAATCATACCAAGTCTCTCATGAGGTACCATCATCGTTATCAAGGTAAGCGCCAGAGTGCTAGTAGTAAGCGGCACTACCGGGCGTTGAGACATGGTTGTACGAGGCGGTGGAACACCAATAATTACACCAGCTCTAGCTGATACACGTCACTTGGCTGGAATTTCAGATGCCGGTGCTTTACCCTTTCGTTTCCATTCACGTTGAGCTGCAATTGTGGAAACTAACGTGGCATTGACTGCATCTTGTTGTTCTTGAAGAGCTGCATAACCAGCACCACCATTTCCATCATCATTGCCATCATAATCTTCATCGTTCCCACCTTCTCCTCCCTCACGCTCGGAATCCAAGTCATCGTGGATCCATCGATCCTCGGGAGGACATACATAATTAGGGTTAATGATACGACCAATCATACGTTTGTTCCGTGGCCTCTCCTTATGATAGATCGTCATTCTACGCACCGTGTCGGCCTTCATGTGTTCTAAATAAAGGAAATCTCCCACTAATGTTCGGTCAATCACCAAGTTCGGAATCAAGTCTTGAATTATCAATTGCAGAAATCGGGGATACATCAAGAACTTCTTCTTCTAAGCCGTTTGCTGAACTTGTTCTTTTAAATGATCGAAAACCATTTCTGAGTAGTTGAATGGTTTATTGAGAATAAGGGCCACGAATGCGGATTGCAAACTGATACGGCATTCATCAAATCCACCCCGACGACCATCCAAACAATGAATCAGTACGTGTAGAAGATACTTATAAGGTGGGCACAGTCCATTCTTGTTAAACATGGACTCTTCAACATCTCTACCACAACGTACACGTGTAAACAAACCCTTGATTAACTTCTTATCAAACTCACTTGGGTTATTATCATTGTCCCCAAACCGAAGCACCCTCCTAATCACTTCAACATCCACAGTTATGGGAGTTTGATTGATTGAGGCTCGAATGTGATTCTCGGCTTCAACAAACTCAGCAGTATTCTAGAACTGCCTAATAATGCTCAGATAAACAGTAGGTCAAGCAGTTATAGCATAATGTATCACCGAACGTCGTAAAATGCCAATACATCCCCAAACATAGCTACGTCAGCAACATCTGAATCAACATAGCAAATATGTTGTGCTTCTTATCATATGGTAGAAACTGTACATCAGCTTGTTCTTGAGGTTGTTCTTGATCTTGGGGTTGTTCTTGTTCTTGGGGAGCAACGGGTGGGTCTTGATCCATTTGATCGGCCATTTCACTGAATAAATATAGACTAATATAAGTAATGTGAAGGTTTAATATACTTTAGACATTAATATATATTTATCAGGAGATGGTGTATTTAATTTTAGATTTCGTGTGTAATCGATGTATAGACGCGTTTAGACCTTTAGACTAATTTATTAATTACCATATTTAGTTTAAATTCATTAAATAAATGTTGAAATGTCATTCGTTAAAACATCAATCTGATTCGTTAATGAAATATAACGAATCAATTGATTCGCTGTCAAGTAAATAAGTTAACGAAGAAGAAACAGCGAATTAACTATGAAGGATAACGAACTAATTTTTAGTTCGTGTCAAATTGACGAATCCAAATCTGATTCGTTAAATAAGTGATTCGCTGAACTAATTCGTCTGAATCCTTTACGAATTGGACACGAAGAAGTTCCAATTCTCAAAGGGTAACGAATGGTCAAACATAGACTTAATCTTTGACTCTCCTGGTCAAAGTCAAAATTGAATAAGAACACTGAAAGTAAACATGCTGAATCCAGGTTCGATTATTCCATAATAATCATTGAATAACCGAATCAACATTCGTAACAATCTCGGAAACACAATACGAATCAAATGGTGTTGATTTGAGGTTCAATCAATAGGAAATAAGTTAGGTTATTAGGGGTTTTAACAGAGCGTAAACACCTGAAATAACAGACAATCAATTGACCCGGCAATCTAGAATCAAACGCATCATAAAGACTACCAAGGGTTTCGGAATGATATTCCGATCACAATGATATCAAAATAAGATACATTAACACAGTATGATACCGATTATGCAGAGTTTTAAGAGCCGTAAAACCCTTATTACAAAATCTCACAATTAGCCTATCAAATTTGTAACATTTTTGACGAAAATCACAAAGAAGTGATCATCTATACCTTAACAGTACACTGGTATACTCAAAAGGTTAAATTTCGATGATCGATTAATTATGAAAAATTTGGGCAGAGTAACGTTAAGTGTAAGGAAGAAGATGAATAGTATACGACAGTTTGTATACACGCCGTCCTATATACTATGTCCTTACACGTTTCCCAACGCACGAATCAGATCTAATTCGTTTGAAATTTGAACTAACGAATCAACTAATTCGTTATTCAAAATAAACACGTGGTATAGCGAATTAGACTTGATTCGTGACTTGATTCGTTAAATATGCATAACAAACTAGAGGTGTTTCGTTTCAGAGTGCGGAAGCGAATTAAAAGAACGAACTAGAGTGTAGTTTGTTAAAAACACCTAATTCGTTATCCATAATTAACGAATTAGACATTATTTTGATTTTATCTTTTAAATTAAATGAATTTAAATTAAATTAATAAATAAATAAATAAATGAATTAAATAAAGAATTATCAAATTAGCTTAAAAGAATTACCGAGGACCGTTATCTCAATAATCAAATACTTTACACGTTTCACGTTTTTGAAACATAATATAAAGATACAACTTAAATAATATGTAAAATAAACAAATTAAAATGTTTTTGGTATTTTGTAAAAAATTAAAGAATGTATTTCCATAAATATCCAAACTGAAAAACAAATAGACAATCTTTTTGTGTTTTTCTATAATTTTTTCAAAAGCAGTACATATTTTTGTATTTTTGTTGAGTTTCAGCAGAGAATCATATTGACTAAAATGCCCTTCCATCACAGTTTTATATTTCAGCGATATTATGACTGGCGTTAAGTCGGTCATTGATATTGTTGTCCACTTAAATCTTATAACAAGCCTTCGAGCATTTTTGTGATATGATTTACAGTTCAATTAGCGCACAGAATATCAGAAACTATCAGCCCCTAATCTCGGTTCAAGCTTATTTTGATTTTTGCCAAATCACCCCAACTTGACTTAAACCGTTATAGTGTTGATCAAAATTTGAGATTTTTAGAATATTTGAGCAATGCATCAAGTTTCCTTTACTGTGAGTGAGTATGAACGAGTCCATCTCTGGGCTTACATACATTGTATTCCTTGGGGTCCGTTTCTTATTGGTATTGAGACGCGCAAGGGAGGAACAATGTATGACTAACAGCGGATTTTGATCAAGTCAGTAATTTGGATTGAACGAAGTACAACAGTGATCAAGTTTAATGACTTTGGGTTTGCTCTAAAAGCGAATGAAATATTCATGTTTACGAATACCCAGATGATTAAGCCACATAAAGACTCACAGTGTCCATAATCCTAACGCTTGTTATTTGCTTTATTATAATTTTGGGAGATCAACAGCTATAAGGCTTGAGTATGATCGGTTATTACATTTCTGCCATCCTCACCGAGACTTTTGCTAGAGACTAACACCTCTTTCAATTTGGCTTTTCTTTAGGTTTATATCACTTACTTTACTCTAACAGCTTGTTTAAGACCTATCAATGCACCAATGATTAAGCACTCAGTCTTTTAAGCTTATTTCTTTTTGGATTTGGGGTCAAATAATCAATGTACTATCATTTTCTCTTTTTGCTTCAAAAACTCAAAATTTTGAGGAGCATAATAAAATGAATTTAATCGCCTCAGTTACTTTGAGTCTATAGATAAATGGCTATCCTATCCATCTAGAAAATTTTGCTTTAGATCCATCTGTAGGTAGAAGGCTGCCGATACTATGATAATTTTGACCACTGAGTTTGAATACATAAGGAGCATTTCCTCTATTAATTGAAGAATCGATCTTTCCTCCCATGGAAGTAAATGAAAACATGGAGTTATAGCGACGAATGTTCTTCAAGAAGAATTTGCTTTTAGGATCCAAACCATCATAAAGAGACTTATAAGCTTGTGGTGGTTCCTTGATATCAGGAAGCTGAACTTTACCATAACCACAACACACAAAATAACTCGTATGATTGTATATATTTGATTTTCCTCTAGCGGCTTCAGATTGCCATAATTTTGCATATCGTAGTTCACAAATAAAGTTCTGATCACCGTGATCTAGGTAATCTGTATAGTATGAATGTAAAAACCAAAAAACAAACATAATTGTAATAAATATATTGTTAAAGATAAATATCTATTTACTTGAAGAAGTTGTAAAAATTACTAACCTTTTGATACAGTGTAAGGCCCCGTTACCGGTAGCCCTACTTTCGTGTTGGATTTACTCATAAACGCAGTTCTAAATATCAGAGTTAATTAAAACATTCGCAGAACATTAAAAACATTCAAACCATTACATTCCATAACCATAATTCTTGTCTTATCGAGCATTCATAGTCATTTAAAAACAAAACATAGTCTTTTAAAATAAAACATCATAGCAAAATCTTCAGATGCCAGCTTCGTCCAACTCTGCCATGTGTCCTCCTCGAGCTACCTGCCTCGTTCTACTCACCTGCATGCATACTAAAAGTCAGCTACGCTGAGTAAGTTCTAGTTAATCACATAATCATACAATACCTTCTTACATTTCATACTTAACCTCTTAACTTTCTTTCATACACACATAAGTGCATATACTTTCATTCTTACCTTCATACTTTCTTTACATACATAATCATACGTTTTAAAGAGCCTTTCGCCCTATAACCTCACAGATATTATAAGGGTCTGGTCCCTAACATCACAGATATTATAAGGATCTGGTTCCTAACATCACAGATATTATTAGGGTCTGGTCCCTAACATCACAGATATTATAACATCACAGATATTATTAGGGTCTGGTCCCTAACATCACAGATATTATTAGGGTCTGGTCCCTCTTCGTTACCATACAACCATGCCTTTCCTTCGTTTATTAACTTTATCGCATTCATACATATAAGTAAATACATTATACTTACCTTATACGTAACACTACAACCTGACAGTACGTGCAATATCCGAAGATCGTTCACGTACTAACAAGCAATCACTCATACATTTCACATCATTCATATAAGGCATACACTTATCACTTAGGATAAGTGTATTAACAAACATATCGAGTATGCACACAGCCCCGAAAACATAACACAAAAGTGGGGCTAGAAACTCACCTGAAGTTGGTTACGTTCACCGTTAATTGTTATTCCTTTCTTCAGTTGGGCGCGGCTAACTGTATAACAATTACTCGTATTAATTATCTATTACTAGCCATATCACTAGCTTATTTGTAATTAATTCATTCCTTTCTAAGTTCAGGGACCATTCTGTCCTTCTGTTAAACTTCAATTCGTTACTTTGGTCTTAGCGAATTAGACCTTCTAATTCGTTATCTTTGTTAACGAATGGTCTTAAAAAATCAAGGGTAATTCGTTACCCTTTTCCTTAACGAATCGGATAAAGAATCAAGCCTAGTTCGTTAGGCTTCCTTATGCGAGTCAGCTAAAGAATCACCCTCTGGTTCTCTAAGTTCCCTTAGCGAATCATCTAAAGAATCACCCTCTGATTCTCTAAGTTTCCTTAGCGAACTAGCTAAAGAATCACCCTCTAGTTCTCTAAGTTTCCTTAGCGAACTAGCTAAAGAATCACCCTCTAGTTCTCTAAGTTTCCTTAGCGAACTAGCTAAAGAATCACCCTCTAGTTCTCTAAGTTTCCTTAGCGAACTAGGGTTAGGTCAGGGAACATTCCCTGACACCTTTATCTTTTCCGGCGCCGTCATCGTCGGAAAACCGCGGTTTCGCCGGAAAAACGAGATCTCACTCGTTCTTCCACCGTTTTCATCGTTTTTCGTCCCGTTTGATCCAGATTTGAGCTGGGGTGATCCCTAAACTCATCTTAGGTCCGGTTTATACCCGATTCCACCCGGATGTTGTGATTTAAACGGTTTAACGGTGTCGGCTCGTCGTTACGCGACTATAACTAACGTTTTAGGCTCGTACAATATTAAACTAGCATTACCTTGGGTCGGTGCTCGGTTTCCTTCTTGATTTCGGCTAGAGATAAGGAAGAACTAGAGATAAATCTTAAGTGTGTGTTTTGGGTGGTGTATGGAATATGTGTGAATGAGGATTAAATGGATATTAAGGGTTTATATATTTAGGGATCATGGGCTTAAGCCCATGATCTTTCCTTCTTTCTTTCCTAACCCAAGTCCATAACCCATATTCATTTACCCAACACTAGCCCAACTCGTATTCTATTTATCTAAACCGATAACGACCCACTATGAAATAACGAAATTTATTTTTATTATAATAACCGAAAGTAGGATGTTACATACAGATGAATATATGTTTATATGTTGTGCATCATCAAGCTGTTGTGCAGACGAACCAATTGGATTTAACCGATTGAAAGAATTGTTTGTAAATTTTCTCCTCTGTTTAGTTTTGGAATTCACCATATCTTTTTTTGCAACTGAAGTAAATTTATAATTAGAAAAACAATAAAGAGTGGTATAATATTAAATGCTTACCATTATAATTTACAGAAACTGTGACAGCATCATTATTTGGTGAAACATGTTGTATTTGTGAATTAGATAATGGTTTTTGTCTTTTGTTCTCCAAATAAAGCTTCCTTAATAATCGCCTCTGTTTAGCATCGCTGTTTACCATGCCAATATTTAAGCCTGTATAAAATCAATGATTTGAAAAACAAAATTAAAATTGAAGTGTATACATACATCACATGTGTTATAATTAATCATCTTAAAGATATTTAATATCTTAAACACAAAGTGTAAAAACATACCTCTTGTAATGTCAGACAATGGAGTTGCAATCCTTTGACTGGTACTAACTCGAATTGAACATGTATTATAACTTGGACTATTAACGTCTTCTGAAGAATTTACGTGTTTATATCTCTTGTTATCTAAATAAGCTTTTCTTATCTTTCGGTTTTGTTTACAATCGCCAATGGCCATATCTAAATTTGAAAAAAAAAATGAAGTGTTATGAAGAAATTGTCTTCTAAGGTAACATGTTAATCTACTATGAAAGTATCAACAAATTTGTTACCATTGTAATGTGTACGCATTTCAGCAGATTTAAGGCTAGATGTAACACCCACGTTTTTTCCGACCAAAACGTCCTTTTGTCTTTTAGTATCCAAAAAATGTTTCCTCTGTTTTCGCATTTGTTTACTATCATTTTGGTAAATGGAGGAATTTGAAGCTGCAATTAAACATAAAATAATATTAATATAACTTTGAAGATACAAATTATATTAGAAAGCTAAATAAATTAAGGAAGCAATAAATTAGAGTAAAAAAAACAGCTCTAAAAAAAGAAGATTTTGTATCGACTTGTTAATTTCTATTAAATTTAGTTGATAACTTTTTAACATATGATGAAGATACAATTTTCATAAGACAGTAAGATTACATGTTTGTTTCACTTGTATAAAAATTATAAGTTAATTCTTGTAGAATTGATTGTATGCAACAACTTTAATGACAATATGTACAATTAGTACTTAATGTTGAAATAATTGTATCACTAATACTCTGCATTTTAATTGATTTAACACGAAGATTTTGTCATATGAAATAACATCAGTTTATAATAATTATATTATAATCAAATTCAGCTGATAACAATTTGTCAACAATAAACTCCAAACATGATAAAAACTGGAAATAAACCTTCTTCATTAAAAAACACTTGCAAATTAAAACATCCAACTTCAGAAAAACATAAAGATACTAAGTTCAAACAGGAAACAAAGTAAACGAAACTTGGAAAACATCAAACATAGGAAAACATAGTTTTATCAAATCTGCCAAAATGAACTTATTTTTCCAGCTTTGGAGTGAGGAGTCTCTTGACAAATACTTTCGGACCTTGATTGTCTTGACGATGGCCTTTGCTTGACGATTCAGCCGGGGGTTCATCAACATCGTAAGCATCTATCAAATTTCGCTTCAGATTCACTTCAGATTGAGAACCTTTTTCATCATAAGCTTCATTAGTCAAGATGGCCTTTCCAAGATAAGGGGGTGTCATTTTCACTTGCGCTTGAAAAGGTGTCCTTAATAAAAAAATCAAAGTATATTGTCACGATAACCACATGTATTACAAGTATATTAACATATAATAATGTAAAGTTTTGTATATATAAAAAACTTACCTTCATATTAGATGTCTCTTGGGATTGAAAATCAACAGATCTAACAGTGGTTGACTGGGACAGGTCAACCTAAATTGTAAAAAGCAATTGATTTAGTATAAAAAAAAGATGTAGGAATAAAACATATAACATGTAATAGATATATTACCTGATCAACCTCAAACTTTGATTCCAACTTAGATATAATCGAGTAATCATCAGTAAACTTCTTGATGGTAAAAGTGTTGTAGTTGTTAGTGATGTTGTAATCAGTAATATCGATCTTGAAGGCATACTTTTTTCCCACCAAGTGAATCAATTCAGGTGGAATCATGGAAAGACCATCCTTTAGAAAAAGTGAAAGTCATAAAAAGGAAATTAAAATAGGTTTCTTCAAATGAATTTTACATATCTAAAATTGGATCAAATTTTACCTCAATGAAGCTATCAAGTAATTCTCTGGCACACCTTTTCAACATCTTTCGAGCTTCGCGATCAAAAACAGTAAGAGAGGCAACTCCGGTGTTGTCTTGTAGCCTCAATGGAATCTTGAACCTAAAATTTTATAGGAAAAAACATTTTTGATAATTAAAATTAGAAATCATAATATAATATAAGTTAATAATTAACAATAACATATAGTATAAAATTAAGAGTCAACGTATAACCTTGGAATGGTTGACACTGATCTTTTGTTACATGCATCATTAGGACATTTGATCATTTGTTTTGGTTCAACCTTATCCGATGCGTCAACAGGATCACTAACATAAACAGTTTTGACCTTCTTGTTGCAGGTCTTGCATGCATTGTAGTACCAGTCAACACCAGGCATGAAACTTATAATAGTACCTGTTACAACAACAGACTTGACCTGCAATAATTATAATTATACTAATCAGTGATATATTTTACAAAACTAAATTTATTTATTAAAACAATCAATGATATATAACCTCTGCCTTTTTATTCACATCTGCTATAGTGTTGAAAACAGAGTTAGTCAAGAAATCATTTTCCAAACTGCAAGGCAATTCTGATGAAACCAAACGTCGAGTTGAAATAGATTGATGTCCTTCATTTCCAGTCAAACTGTTAATAGAGAGTCAATAAAATCAGTGATAAAATATATATATATATATTCAAAACTTGTAAAACAGAAAACGGAACACACCTGCTTCTGAAAGAAATTAGCTCCTCAATGTTATCATTAATGAACAGATTACTGCCCTGGAAACATGACGACACATAGGCCCTTCCTATATAATGAAAATATAAAATAAGACTTATTAAATATTTAAAAAAACATATCATAACATTTATTAGTATTAAAAGAACTTATGTATGTAAATTTAAAAGTTTGGAAAACAAATCTCTTACCTCCAGAAAAAGTATACTTTCCAAACTGTAGGATGATAACAGCGGTATCATCTTCACGTTTGTTTACCATGAAAGTATTCAATTGCTCAGCGTATGACTCCCACAAAGTAACAAATATGCTACGAGACCTAAATAATATAAAAATAGAAAGAAAAAAAGGTGAATACAGGTATCACATTGAAGAATTCAAATAAATAAATTTAAATTGTAGCATAACTTACTCTAAATCCCTAACTTGAAGGTTCATTTTCTTTTTGATTTTGCCTGCTTGTGTTTTGTAATCATACATGTCAAAGTATGTGTAGACATACCCAATCAAATCTATATAACAAACGAATAAACAATGTTAGCTAAAAGCTATGCTAAACAAAAATATGTTTACAATGTAATACACATTTATAGTTAATAAAAATATAAAAAGTGAAGTCAAAGAAGTTAATATTATTAGTTACCAATAACAGAGTCAGGCAGTACACCATTGTTGCGAAGCACGTCAAAGTCAGCAAGTGTTAAACCATAGAGAGATCCAACTTCCTCGTTACATTTTGTCACAGTTGAATCAAAGGTCAAAAATAGCCTATGAGGATGATTTGTGACATGGTAGGCAGACATATTGTCACCAATATCAAACCTTTGAATAAAAACACATGATTTCTCAACCAAAAACTTTTCATGCTTGATTAGGTAGGTACCATTTATGGTTGCTTGGATTTTTGACCCTATAAACATAATATAGACACATTGTAAGGTTCATACATATATTAACATAGTGAAATAGTTTTAATTGATAATTTGTAAATACCTCTTCATCCATAAGAATTACTTCAATTGCATGTGTACCATTAACGACTCTGTGGGAAGGTAGCCTCCATAGCTTAATAATTCTTACTTTGATTTTGACATTAGTCATTGAAGCATCCAGTCTGCTGAGGTGAGTAATCTCAGAATTGTCTGTTAACCTGTAAGTATTATGAAAAGTTAGTTATAAATAAATCAGAAAATGAGGTAATCACAAGTGCTATTAGAATTATAACATACCTTGAAGTCAGTTTTGAAGTCCCCTGACTCACGACTTTAAACATTACGAAAACAGAAACAAAAAGAATGCAAAATGGTATGTGAGTTACTAAACCCTTGCCACTTATTTATACTTACATACTGTTAAAACTGTCATATAAAACTGCAAAGAACATGTTTCCATGAATGTAGCTGATGAAAAAAAAATAACTGTTTTTATGTATAATTAATCTCAGTCGTATAATAAGGCAGGTAGTTTCTTAGATGAGTTTTTAGGATATATAAGATCACAATCCAAGTGAAACATCTTTCAACCAATAAGAGGCAAATAAATCAACCTACAATATAGGAATGACTGAAAATAACAATATATTTTACATTAATTATAAAACTACGAAAGATTGAGTACAAGTAAGTTGTTTTACTCTATTTTATAAATTCATGTTTTTAAGTAAATTCAAATATTATGTTACATCACCATTAAAAAAAAAGAAAAGAAAAGCATAAACAATCAAAACAATGTGATGTTGTACAAGCGTGTAAAAACTTCACATGAAGTTAACCTTAGCCTTCATAAAATAAGCATGTGTCACCTAATTTAAACACAATATATGTAAAGACAACAATTTAATATATGATCCTAAATCATATATACAAACTGAATAATGAAACTGTACCTGGAATACGTCTCCTGGTTTTAATGGTATGAAGCGGGAAGTCAATCTCCCTAATAATACGACACGGTCGGAGCAGAGATCGGTCAAGATTCTCAATTTTACTTGCGGCCAGGACAGTTTACGTCACCGCTTGAATCAAAACATCCAACTGGTTCAATAATTCCACCATAATTTTCTGAATTTCACGTGCCCACCTAAATGTGCACCATAATATTTGAATTATAAAATTTTAACCCGAATTGTAAGTAAATGGGCCAAAAGCTCATACCTTCTAAAACTTAGGGTTTCTAATTAATCGCCTTCGATAATCGTCGATGGATACAACAATAGCGGCTATCAAGATTCATCGTACGGGAAAACAAATTGAAACGGCGGAGACATTAGGGTTTGATAATTAGGGGTGGTGATATAACCTGCTATTTTAAATAATCTCGATTTTTAGTCGGCATCGTTATTTATTTATTTTATAAACTCAAATCTTTTAAATTTAAATTTAGATTTTAATTATCCACGGTATAAAAAGGAAATCTGTTTAGGCCATAATTGATATGGTTAACACGAAAAAAAGTAAATATTATGTTACATTCAATCTTAAAAAAAATATTAATTGGATTCGATAAAAATAAACGAATTCAAATAAAAAGAGTAATTATTAAAATTGATATTTCACAAAAAGATATATGTAAAATCAAGCTGAGAGTTAGTTGTGTCTTAAACATCAGACCTTAGATTTGGTTATGTTTAACAGTAACAATGATTATCAAATCCTTTATCTCAAAAATGTAATTTCACAAAAAGATATATGTAAAATCAAGCTGAGAGTTAGTTGTGTCTTAAACATCAGACCTTAGATTTGGTTATGTTTAACAGTAACAATGATTATCAAATCCTTTATCTCAAAAATGTAATTTGATAAACAATAACAATTTATTATGTTATAACATTAAAATATTGAAATCAAAACAACTTTCTTTATTTAAGAAATGCAATTTTTAACACGTGACAGTGAATACTAACCATGACAAGACCACTTCTTTTTTGAAACCGTCATACCAAAAACTAACATATCCACAAACAAACCTACAAACCATCAAAACAAAGTTTTCTTTGACATGTTCAACCAAGCAATTAACGCATTAATAACTTCAATAACACACAATACAACAAAGTAGAAACAAAAGTTTTTAATTGAAATAAGATGCAAATCTGAAGAGGTATGTACCCGCCTCAACACCGAGCGAGGCGGGTCAACCCACAAGATATAGACAAGAGGCTTGAAATCAAGACATTATGAAGGTACAAAGCCAATCAAGACATTATGAAGGCACAAAGCCAAAACCTATGCGCATGGCGCATATCACATATGCTCACGCATATCACATATGCTCACGCATATCACATATGCTCATGCATCACATATGCTCAGGCATCACATATGCTCACGCATCACATATGCTCACGCGTATCACATGCTCACGCATATCACATCTGCGCGTGGCGCATCCGCGCGTGGCGCATATCACATGCTTGTGCATATCACATCTGCGCGTGAGAATAAAGAGAAAACCTCGCGCATCCTCAGGATAGGCGCATATCACACATGCACATAATCAACCTCGTCCTTATCCAAATTAGGGTAAGGACAACCTTGATTGTGCACGTCAGACAACCTTCCAGAAGGTATCTTTTTAAGGAATAAGAATATGCTGACGTTGACAGCTGCCAATGAAAGGTGGACAACTCAGCAAAACCCATGTGCAACTAACCAATGAAAAAGCACCAGGTGTCCCAAGGACACGTGGCGCGAAGCAATAGGAGGAGGCCAAAAAGGCCCTAATTGGGTCTGAGCCCAATCATTGGAAACCCTAGCACTATAAATACCACATCAACTCCACAAGGAGAGGTATGCCTTATTACACAGTATTCAGCTATATTAAGCAATACACTCCAATTTCCTTACCCTCAGATTATTATCTTCTCCTACAAACTCTTATTCTCACACCGGAGGGTTACCCCAAAGAGGACCCCTCTGTCCCTTTCTGAGGGGTAAGTTTACGGTGCTGTTCATTTTGTAGGTGGAAGAATCCAGATCCCAGAGAACCATCGGTGAAATAGCATAATCACACCCGAGGAAAGTAGATCGTCTACCAGTGAGTCGATCCACGTTCCTTCATTGGCGCCATCACCTGTTACAACGGCAACAAAATCTTCATCAGTTCTCTAAAAAAAAAAAAAAAAATTCACCATGGTTTCTGGTGTTCGTAACGTCGATCAAGTTCTGGAGGATATTGAGCGTGAGGATGTTAATGGGGGACAGCAGTTTCTGAGGGTGCCGCGTGATTCTACGCGCACCACCAGTAACCATCCCTTCAACACAACTCCTCATAGCCAGACTGAAACTCCTCCAGACGATCTCACGTTCCAAAATCTTGCCGGCGCGAAACAAAAAAGGACCAATGGGTCCAGAAGATGAAACCAATGACCCTAAAGAATGGCTCATAAACGAGCAACGACGTCTAATGGTATGACAAACTGAAAATTTTTTCTTACTTTTTCAGACACTCATCACGACTTGACTCAAATTTTCGGGACGAAAATTCTTTAACACGGGAATGATGTGACAATCGTCAATTTCAGGTTAACTCCGTTAACGCAACTCCGTCAATTTAAACTTTAGATTTATTGAATCTATAACGCAAACTTCATTACATTTAAACTAGGGTTTAAATGACGCTTAACACTTACTACATGTGTAGTAGTCTTTCGGGATTTGCACCGAAACGCAAACGATTGTTGAATAAATGAAACACACTAAAACACTAATGATGTGATAATTATGTGTTAGGATTATGTGTTATGTGATAATATTATTGTCATGTTAATTTAATGTGCAAGTTATGATAGAATGTTCTAGAAAAAGGAAATACTTAATGTTAACTTAAGGTGCAAGTTATGATAGAATGTTCTAGAAAAAGTAATACTTAGGAGTTGAGGGGCCAAGGTGTAACATATTAGTCTATAAATACATGATAAACCTAAACCCTAACTCCCATCCCTTTTCCCTAACCCCAAATCGGCCAGCCATCCCCTCTCCCCTCTCCTTGTGATCGATCAACATACACACACACACACTCAAGATCTTTCAAGTTTGATTGAAGATTAAGGTGCATGGAAGGTATAAACAACTATTCTATGCATCCTCTATGTTTAATTGTTAGTTTTATTGGGTGTAATTGATATGCATGGATATTGTTTATGGAGTCTAGAGTGTTATGTGAATGCATGATAGTTCATAGATTGTTACATTGTTGAGTTTGGATGCAAAAAGTTTCTGGACAGATTGTGTTGTTGATGTTTGAATGACCGTAACGGGATGTTAATGTGGAATTTGATTGAGATAATTGATATTACAGTAAACTAGGTTGAGTCTAGTTTCTAAAGAATATAAATTTGTAATTTTTGGACGTGTGAAAGTTAACTTTTATGATTTTACAAAAACGTGGTGCAAAGCTGAATTTGTTAGACCTGCTGTTAGGTTGTTTTGTAAATGTTATATCTCATAATCTACGAGGCCAATTGGGTTGGTTCCACTTCTGGAAGTTGACTTATTGAGTTAGGAACCTAACCCAAGTGGTCTTGCATTTATTGGATTTTTCGTTTAACGGGAATTGCAAATAACATTCTGTTGCGCATGAATCTGACTGATATGAGTTTGCTGTAGTGTTTTGATCATTATGAGAAATCTATGTGGAATAAAAATAAAATAAAATATGTTCTGGAAACCTAAGACATGTATGCTTCAGTGATGATTTTCGGTGAATTAATTTAGATGTTATGATCGGTGAAATAGTACAATCTTTCAAGTAGAAATTCTGTCTCGATGAAATTAGCTGCTGATTGTTGTGAAATTGCATGAAATATGATAGTTGTTAATTGATTGTCATAAATTGACCAAGATGCCCTTGTGGGGAGTAATTGCTAATTAATTGTCGTATTTTGACTAAATTGCCCTTACGGGGAGTATTTGCTAGTGATGTACATTGTTTATACATGACACGAAAGTAATTGCTCACACACGTATTGTATCACAAGTGTACTTGTTTAAGTCACACACGATCCACAAAACGAAACACGACACATGTTATGTGCATAGGTATTATGTGCCGAGTCTAGAGACTCGTTAAACGTTCCGACACTTAGAAAATCTCTTTGTTAATTTAGAACGCTAGAGAGAGTTCTACGACGCGCATCACTTGGTGATCTAATTTGGGAAATTCTTCGCAAACAGTGAGTTTCACTTACCCCGCTCTTTGAACTGTTTTCAAACGTTTTTCACTTGGGGGAGATAACATACTCCGATAAACGCATTTTCTGAGATAAACGCATATTTAAGATTTTGTTATAAATTATATATCACTTGTAAAGGCTAAGCGGCAAACGTAACATTTGAAGTCCCACACATCGAACCGGTTAATATTTGGAATAGCGAGTCACTGTTGAGTAGTACTACTGGGTTTGACAAACCCCACCCGACGCTAAGCTCAACTGGAAGTTGAGTGGGTGTAATTTTGGCTAACACTTACCATGGTCTGGGTTGACCTGGTGACGGGCACTTGATAAACAGTCAGCTTCGGTCTCGAACCACTTAGCGATACTTGTTGTATAGATTAGCTACCTATCGATATATAATTTGACGTAACACTATCTGGTAATGCAAAACACTTAAACGCCGTAACGTGGTTACGCAACACTTAAACGCCGTAACGTGGTTACGCAACACTTAAACGCCGTAACGTGGTTACGCAACACTTAAACGCCGTAACGTGGTTACGCAACACTTAAACGCCGTAACGTGGTTACGCAACACTTAAACGCCGTAACGTGGTTACGCAACACTGAAACGCCGTAACGAGGTTACGCAAAACGCTAAACGATTTATCTTATATAACTTGTGAACTCACCAACCTTGTGTTGACACTTTTAGTATGTTATTCTCAGGTAGCCGAGGCGGGCGCGCGGTTTAGGAGCATGCATTAAATGAAAACACTTTTATTCTGCAAACTTATTTTTAACAGTTATCTTTGGTTTTAAGTCGTCCTGCGTGACGCAGATTTTGAATTAAGGTTTTTACGCTTCCGCACTTATTTGCATTTAAACGTTTTTATGGTTTGATTATAACTGATGATTCCGATCCTGCCAGTTCACACCCTCTGACGGTAAAACTCCGTTAGTGGATTTTGAGGGTGTGACAGATTGGTATCAGAGCCATTGGTTATAGCGAACTAGAAGCTGCATGCATACTAGACTATAACCGCGACGACCCATTAGTTATAATGATACGCACTGCATAGGTTTGTGTAGTCTTTGTTGTCTTATCTCTTTACCTCTTTCACTCATACGCGCGCATACACGGCATACCTGTAGAGAAGTCGACGCCATCCTCATCATCATCCGATTCGATGACGCATGCTCACGGGAAGGAACCTCAGTTACCTACCGCCTCGCCACCCCGCGTAGTCCCGGAACTCGAAGCTCCCGCACCGAAGAGGTACCGCCTATCCGGAGGCCTTTACGAAAACGACGTTAACTGGGATTGGTACCCTAACATGATCAGACGTATGGTCTATCGCGAACAAGTTCCCCCGTTGCCTCACCCGAACCACCCTGCTTATCCCAACACTCTACCACCCATAACCGAACCTGTGGAGCGAGTTCTCGCAGCTGTTGTTTCTTGTTTGGAGCGTGATGTGGGTTACATGCGCTACACGAGAGAAAATGTTGCCAGACTGTTTAAAGACGGAACCGAGACTCAGGAGGAGATTGCCCGCATGGCAGCGGCAATGAAAGATATGCAAGAGACTAGTGAGCAACAAACGAAGATTATGATGAACATGCAAGCTGAGATGATAGACTTGCAAGAGCAACTCCAAGAAGCAAGGATCCGAACCGAGATAGCTCGAGAGCGTTGCGATGTCTTACAAATGCAAATTGCTCAGAACGCAGCCGAACCTGAGGCAGAGCCTGAGGCCGAGCCTGAGGCAGATCCCGAAGAGGAGCCTGAGGAGGAACCTGAGGAAGATCCCGATGAGGAACCCGAAGAGGAACCGGAGGAAGAACCGGCTGAGCCAGAGGCACACTCAGAGGTGTCCCCAGACGATGTGCAGATGTGCAAATTCTTGGATTGGAACTGGCTAACGCGATGAACTGGGAGGAGTTCAAGAGCATGATGCGAGAGGAGTACTGTCCGAGGGAAGAAATTTCGAAGTTAGAGTCGGAGTTTTGGTCGTTGAAGATGGTGGGTTCGGAAATCGAAACCTACACCACTCGTTCGCACGAGTTGGCTGTGATGTGTCCGCGGATGGTGGATCCGCCGAGCAAGAGAATAGAAATGTACATTGATGGTTTAGCACCGCAAATTCAGGGCATGGTGACGTCTTCCCGACCAGCCACGATCCAACAAGCGATCCGTTTAGCTCACAAACTGACGGATCAGGCTGTGACCCAAGGTGCGTTACCACCTAGGGGTTCGACCACTAAAGCCTGTGACAACCCGAGTAGTGACCACGTCAGCAACAGTAACAGCAACAGCAACCCGAACAGCGGGAAGAGAAAGTTTGACAACACCAGATCTTCATCCTCGAACCTCCCACCGCAACACCACTACCGTAAGCCCGAATTTACTCGGAGCTTTAACACTCAGAATCACAACAACAACACCAACCACAACGGTAGCGGGCAGGTTTCGAGCGGATATGCTGGGAAATATCCAAAGTGCAACAGGTGCAACTTTCATCATGTTGGCTCGTGTGACCGAGTCAAGTGTCTAAAATGCGGAAAGAGGGGTCACCAAGCAAAGGAATGTAGAGGAGACCTTGCGGCAAAGGATGCTCCTAAACCACCTGCGACGACTAAGGGATGTTATGAATGTGGTCAAGAGGGACATTTTAAGAAAGACTGCCCTAAGCTGAAACATAATAACAACAATGGAGGTAATGGAAATGGCAGTGGTGGTGGAAACAATGGGAAAGGATGAGCTTTTGTGATTGGGTCAGGTCAAGCCCGCAATAAGTAGCTTTTGAACTTGTTTAAACTTGTTTAATACCATAAAAACATGTCTTGGTTAATAAAAATCATTCCTTACACGGTAAGGAACCTGTTAAGTTTCCTGTAAACGATTGTTTTGCTTCTGTGTGGTTTGATACTAGAGCTAATAGGAGTTTTGTGTTGAAAGCCTTTAGCCAACTCTTAGACCTAACTCCAACCCCGTTAGACGCTAAGTTTCCTGTTGAACTAGCTAACGGTAAAACTATAGTAACAACTCATGTACTTGCGGGATGTAAGTTAAAACTGTCAGGTCATGTATTTGCCATCGACCTTATTCCTTTTACGCTTAGTAGTTTCGATGTCGTCGTCGGCATGGACTGGTTATCCGAGAACCGAGCGGAGATTATATGCCACGATAAGATAGTCCATATTACCACCCCTTCCGGTGAGAACATTTCGGTCCGAGGCGAGAGAAGCGGCATGACCACCAGCGTCATTACCCTTATGAAGGCGCAAAAGTATCTACGAAAGGGTCATACGGCAATTTTGGCGCATATTACTGAGAAACCCGCGGATGAGAAGCGAATCGAAGATATACCGGTTGTGCGAGATTTTCCGGAAGTTTTCCCGGAGGATTCGCCTGGACTCCCTCCTATTCGTCAAGTCGAATTTCAAATCGAGTTGACACCCGGTGCAGCTCCCATAGCCCGAGCCCCGTATCGGCTAGCACCGGCGGAGCTTCAGGAACTGTCCACGCAGTTGCAAGATTTGTTGGATAAGGGTTTTATCCGACCTAGCTCATCGCCATGGGGAGCCCCTGTCTTGTTTGTCCGAAAGAAGGACGGGACTTTCCGAATGTGTATCGACTACCGGGAGTTGAACAAGGTGACGGTCAAGAACCGTTATCCTTTACCCCGAATCGATGATTTGTTTGACCAGCTTCAAGGATCGAGTTACTACTCGAAGATCGATCTACGATCTGGTTACCATCAGCTAAGAGTGCACGAAGAAGATATCTCTAAGACGGCTTTCCGAACACGGTATGGTCACTACGAGTTTTCGGTTATGCCTTTTGGCCTAACCAACGCACCAGCCATATTTATGGATCTCATGAATCGAGTATGCAAGGCGTACCTCGACAAGTTTGTGATTGTTTTCATCGATGATATTCTCGTCTACTCCAAGAACGAGACTGACCACGAAGAGCACCTAAGGGTAATTCTGGAACTATTGAAGAAGGAACAACTGTATGCTAAACTCTCGAAATGTGAATTTTGGCTTCGCGATGTTCACTTTTTAGGACATGTGATCAACGAGAATGGTATCCATGTTGATCCCGGTAAGGTAGAGGCCATCAAAAACTGGGAAGCACCTAAGACTCTGACTGAGGTGCGGCAATTCCTAGGACTGGCCGGCTACTACCGGCGTTTCATCGAGGGATTTTCAAAGATTGCTCAACCCCTCACTGCTTTGACTCACAAGGGCACTAAGTACAACTGGGGTGACGCGCAAGAATCCGCTTTTCAACTGTTGAAAACCAAGCTTTGTAGCGCCCCTATTTTAGCCCTCCCCGAGGGAACGGAAAATTTTGAGGTACACTGTGACGCATCTATACAAGGTCTCGGTTGTGTGCTGATGCAACTCGAGAAGGTTATAGCCTACGCCTCTAGACAACTACGGGTTCACGAGAAGAACTACACGACCCATGATTTGGAACTCGGAGCTGTGGTGTTTGCCCTTAAGATATGGAGGCATTACTTGTACGGTACCAAGTTTACCATATACACCGACCACAAGAGTCTCCAGCATATCTTCGATCAAAGGGAGCTGAACATGCGACAGCGTCGTTGGGTCGAGTTGCTTAAGGATTATGATTGTGCCATCAAGTACCACCCTGGCAAGGCCAATGTAGTGGCCAACGCCCTCAGTAGAAAAGAAACAGATAAACCCAGACGAGTGCGAGCATTGCAACTCACAATTCATGCTAGCTTACCCGACCAGATTCGCGATGCACAACTTGAAGCTTTGAAAGATGATAATCTTCCATCAGAACTCATGCGGGGCATGGACAAACAACTTGAAACCAAATCGGACGGGGTCCGATATTTTGAGAACCGGATTTGGGTTCCACAATACGGAGAGTTGAGAACTCTAGTGATGGACGAAGCACACAAGTCTCGACATTCTATCCACCCTGGCTCAGATAAAATGTACCACGACATAAATGCACTTTACTGGTGGCCGAACATGAAAGCCGACATCGCCACCTACGTGAGCAAATGCTTGACTTGCGCCCGAGTCAAGATAGAATATCAGAAACCATCTGGTTTGCTGCAACAACCAGAACTTCCCATGTGGAAATGAGAACAAATTTCAATGGATTTTTATCACGGGATTACCTAAGACACCAACGGGGATGGATACCATCTGGGTGATCGTTGACCGGTTGACTAAGTCCGCGCACTTCCTAGCGATTAAGGAATCGGACAAAATGGAAAGACTGACTCGCGTTTACATGAAAGAAGTAGTGTCTAGACACGGAGTGCCTGTCTCAATCATTTCTGATCGAGATTCTCGTTTCACTTCGCACTTTTGGAAGTCACTACAAAGCGCCCTAGGCACACGCCTTGATATGAGCACAGCCTACCATCCTCAGACGGATGGGCAAAGTGAACGAACTATTCAGACCTTAGAGGACATGTTGCGTGCATGCGTGTAGGATTTCGGAAAAAAAGTTGGGAACCCCACTTACCTTTGGTAGAGTTTTCGTATAATAACAGCTACCACGCAAGTATTAAAGCAGCGCCGTTTGAAGCACTGTACGGACGGAAGTGTCGATCACCACTCTGCTGGGCAGAGGTGGGTGACAGCCAAATCACTGGTCCAGAACTGGTACTCGAAACTTCGGAAAAGATTGTTCAAATCCGAAATCGCATGGCAGCAGCACGAGATCGCCAAAAGAGTTACGCTGACAAGCGCCGAAAACCTCTCGAATTTCAAGTAAACGATCGAGTGTTACTCAAAGTCTCACCTTGGAAAGGTGTGGTTCGCTTTGGAAAGCGAAACAAACTCAACCCACGATATGTTGGTCCTTATCGGATAACGGAACGCATTGGTCCAGTGGCGTACCGACTAGACTTACCAGCAGAACTCAGTTGTGTACACAACGTTTTTCACGTATCGAATTTAAAGAAATGCCTATCCGATGAAACTCAAGTAGTCCTTTTGAAGGAACTGCAAGTTGATAAACAGTTACGCTTCATTGAAGAACCAGTTGAGGTTTTGGATTGGGAAACCAAAACGCTCAAGCACAGCAAAATTCCAATTGTTAAAGTTCATTGGAACTCGAGACGTGGACCGGAGTTCACGTGGGAACGCGAGAATCAAATGATGAAAAAGTATCCTCACCTTTTTGAAGGGCTGACCAAACACGGAAAACCGCGAAACCCGGCAAACCGTCAGAAATCACCGGAAGTATGAATTAAATTTCGGGACGAAATTTCTTTCTACTAGGGGATGATATGACAAACTGAAAATTTTTTCTTACTTTTTCAGACACTCATCACGACTTGACTCAAATTTTCGGGACGAAAATTCTTTAACACGGGAATGATGTGACAATCGTCAATTTCAGGTTAACTCCGTTAACGCAACTCCGTCAATTTAAACTTTAGATTTATTGAATCTATAACGCAAACTTCATTACATTTAAACTAGGGTTTAAATGACGCTTAACACTTACTACATGTGTAGTAGTCTTTCGGGATTTGCACCGAAACGCAAACGATTGTTGAATAAATGAAACACACTAAAACACTAATGATGTGATAATTATGTGTTAGGATTATGTGTTATGTGATAATATTATTGTCATGTTAATTTAATGTGCAAGTTATGATAGAATGTTCTAGAAAAAGGAAATACTTAATGTTAACTTAAGGTGCAAGTTATGATAGAATGTTCTAGAAAAAGTAATACTTAGGAGTTGAGGGGCCAAGGTGTAACATATTAGTCTATAAATACATGATAAACCTAAACCCTAACTCCCATCCCTTTTCCCTAACCCCAAATCGGCCAGCCATCCCCTCTCCCCTCTCCTTGTGATCGATCAACATACACACACACACACTCAAGATCTTTCAAGTTTGATTGAAGATTAAGGTGCATGGAAGGTATAAACAACTATTCTATGCATCCTCTATGTTTAATTGTTAGTTTTATTGGGTGTAATTGATATGCATGGATATTGTTTATGGAGTCTAGAGTGTTATGTGAATGCATGATAGTTCATAGATTGTTACATTGTTGAGTTTGGATGCAAAAAGTTTCTGGACAGATTGTGTTGTTGATGTTTGAATGACCGTAACGGGATGTTAATGTGGAATTTGATTGAGATAATTGATATTACAGTAAACTAGGTTGAGTCTAGTTTCTAAAGAATATAAATTTGTAATTTTTGGACGTGTGAAAGTTAACTTTTATGATTTTACAAAAACGTGGTGCAAAGCTGAATTTGTTAGACCTGCTGTTAGGTTGTTTTGTAAATGTTATATCTCATAATCTACGAGGCCAATTGGGTTGGTTCCACTTCTGGAAGTTGACTTATTGAGTTAGGAACCTAACCCAAGTGGTCTTGCATTTATTGGATTTTTCGTTTAACGGGAATTGCAAATAACATTCTGTTGCGCATGAATCTGACTGATATGAGTTTGCTGTAGTGTTTTGATCATTATGAGAAATCTATGTGGAATAAAAATAAAATAAAATATGTTCTGGAAACCTAAGACATGTATGCTTCAGTGATGATTTTCGGTGAATTAATTGAGATGTTATGATCGGTGAAATAGTACAATCTTTCAAGTAGAAATTCTGTCTCGATGAAATTAGCTGCTGATTGTTGTGAAATTGCATGAAATATGATAGTTGTTAATTGATTGTCATAAATTGACCAAGATGCCCTTGTGGGGAGTAATTGCTAATTAATTGTCGTATTTTGACTAAATTGCCCTTACGGGGAGTATTTGCTAGTGATGTACATTGTTTATACATGACACGAAAGTAATTGCTCACACACGTATTGTATCACAAGTGTACTTGTTTAAGTCACACACGATCCACAAAACGAAACACGACACATGTTATGTGCATAGGTATTATGTGCCGAGTCTAGAGACTCGTTAAACGTTCCGACACTTAGAAAATCTCTTTGTTAATTTAGAACGCTAGAGAGAGTTCTACGACGCGCATCACTTGGTGATCTAATTTGGGAAATTCTTCGCAAACAGTGAGTTTCACTTACCCCGCTCTTTGAACTGTTTTCAAACGTTTTTCACTTGGGGGAGATAACATACTCCGATAAACGCATTTTCTGAGATAAACGCATATTTAAGATTTTGTTATAAATTATATATCACTTGTAAAGGCTAAGCGGCAAACGTAACATTTGAAGTCCCACACATCGAACCGGTTAATATTTGGAATAGCGAGTCACTGTTGAGTAGTACTACTGGGTTTGACAAACCCCACCCGACGCTAAGCTCAACTGGAAGTTGAGTGGGTGTAATTTTGGCTAACACTTACCATGGTCTGGGTTGACCTGGTGACGGGCACTTGATAAACAGTCAGCTTCGGTCTCGAACCACTTAGCGATACTTGTTGTATAGATTAGCTACCTATCGATATATAATTTGACGTAACACTATCTGGTAATGCAAAACACTTAAACGCCGTAACGTGGTTACGCAACACTTAAACGCCGTAACGTGGTTACGCAACACTTAAACGCCGTAACGTGGTTACGCAACACTTAAACGCCGTAACGTGGTTACGCAACACTTAAACGCCGTAACGTGGTTACGCAACACTTAAACGCCGTAACGTGGTTACGCAACACTGAAACGCCGTAACGAGGTTACGCAAAACGCTAAACGATTTATCTTATATAACTTGTGAACTCACCAACCTTGTGTTGACACTTTTAGTATGTTATTCTCAGGTAGCCGAGGCGGGCGCGCGGTTTAGGAGCATGCATTAAATGAAAACACTTTTATTCTGCAAACTTATTTTTAACAGTTATCTTTGGTTTTAAGTCGTCCTGCGTGACGCAGATTTTGAATTAAGGTTTTTACGCTTCCGCACTTATTTGCATTTAAACGTTTTTATGGTTTGATTATAACTGATGATTCCGATCCTGCCAGTTCACACCCTCTGACGGTAAAACTCCGTTAGTGGATTTTGAGGGTGTGACAAATGGACAAGTACAATGAGCTGGTCAAACACAAAAAGTCAGCCGACTTAACACAAAGGCAGGCGTTTGATAAGCAAACCGTTCATGGAACAAAAAGGGCGCGCGCGCCGGAAGATGGTCACTCTGTTCACACTGAACACGCTGAGTTTAGTGATGAAGAAGTGCACAGCATGAGGAAGACGCGAGATACTCATGCAGGAGGCTCACAGCTCCGCGCGCACATGAACGTGACGCCTGGAGCCAAAGCCGACATGGATCTGCACATACCGTACAGCCCACCAGTGAGAGGGCAAGTGGACGTAACCACACCGTACAGGCCAGCCATCTTGGTGAAACATTCAAAATTCACTGAGCGCATCGCGAAGGCTCCCATTCAGCACAAAACCAAGATGCCAAGTGGTTTGGGCAAATATGACGGCACAACAGATCCAGATGATTTCTTACAAGGTTTTTACAACACTGGAAACCTAGAAAGCTGGACGATGCCAACATGGTGTCACATGTTTGCTCGCTGCCTCACGGGCGCGGCGCGTGTCTGGTTCGAGAGCTTGCCGACTGGGCAGATCGATGGGTTCGAGTAACTATTGGAAAAGTTCCAAGCTCACTTCGTACAGCAGCGCAGACACACGCGCGACCCTGATGACATCATGCACTGCGTGCGCAGGAATGATGAAACGATTGAAGACTACATAACTCGTTTCAATCAGGAATCTCTGGCAATCGGAGGTATCACTGAGCAACTCTTGCGCGTGGCCTTTATACAAGGCGCGCGCAGTGATCAACTCCGCCGAGCTCTGGTAAGCAGAGATGGCATGCCAACCACTTGGGCCAAGCTAATGGAAGCATCGCGAGTCTTCGCGAGAAATGAAAAACAAATTGCCCAAGATAGGGCAAGAGAAAGAGGGCATCAAGCTGAGACACCGCGCAGTAACGAAAGAAGGGGCAAACAGAACTCTGTATGGTCCAGGTTGCAACCAACCAGTTTTTCTCCCGCAGAAAAGCAGGCGCAACCAAGCTCACCCCAGCCCCAAAAAGACGTTCGTAATCGCGGGGAGGGTGACAAGAGGGAAGGCGGCAGAGATCCTAACAGACCTCTGCAAAGAATATGGACTCCCCTCACTAAAACGCCTTCACAAGTGTTAAGCACTGAGAATGTCCAGTTCAAAAGCCCCAAGCCACTACACTACAAGGGACCATCAAACAGTGGCAAGTACTGTGAGTTTCACAAGTCCACAGGACACAACACTGATGCATGCCACCACTTGAAGGATGCAATTGAAAAAGATGTGAAATCAGGCAAGCTGGCTCACCTGGTAAAAAACTCAAGACCAGAAAATGAACAACCAGAAGGAGCCTCTGCCAGCAAAAGGTTCAAAAGAATCTGTGTAGCCGAGGGAGGAAGGCAAGGGCAAAATTCAAGAAAGAGAAGCGCGCAAATCCAAGGAGATTGGCGCGAGCAACAAGTAATCTTCCCAAGAATCAGGGGAGGCCCTTCTATCAGCAGTCCTCTTGTCATCACTACACACATTGCTCATTATGAAGTGTCAAAAGTCCTGGTGGACACTGGCAGCGAATCAGACATCATGTATGAGCAATGTTTCAGGAAACTGGATCCGGCAGACCAAGCAAGGCTTGAAATTGTGAATGCACCAATCTCTGGTGTTTCAAATGAAATCATTCATCCCCTAGGTCAAATACAATTTGAACTAACCATGGGGGATGAGAAACACAAGCGAGCCGAAGTTGTCAACTTCTTGGTCTTGCCCACCACTTCATGCCACAATATGATCTTGGGTAGGGGAACGATTGCCCAATTCAACGCCATACCGTCGCCAGCGCACGGCGCGTTGGGGTTCCCAACACCAACAGGTGTAACTTTTGTATACCGAGATCATTTGTGTGCAGTGACAAGTACACCACGGGAAGGGAGAATGAAACTTCCAATGGCAGACAACGCGCCAGAGGAATGGATTCTCAACCCAAAATTCCCGGAGCAGACAATCACAATTGGCGCTACGATATCAGACGACACGAGGTTGAGAATGAAAAGATTGCTCACAGCATATATGTCGGTCTTCGCGTGGCAACACTCTGATATGACTGGGGTTCCGCGAGACCTGGCGCAACATTCTCTCAACACGTTCAAGTCTGTAGAGCCAATTGTTCAAAAGAAGAGAGTCATGGGGGATGAGAAGGCGAGGGCCATGAATGAGCAAGTTGAGGATCTACTGCGCGCAAACATCATCCGCCCGATACGATACCAGACATGGGTAGCCAATCCTGTGATGGTAAAGAAAAGTAATGGGTCGTGGAGGATGTGCATTGACTTCAAGGACCTCAACAAAGCATGCCCAAAAGATTGTTACCCCCTCCCAAACATCGACGCAAAGGTGGACTCCGTGGCGCCATTCAAGCTCAAATGCTTCCTGGATGCCTACAAGGGCTATCACCAGATTCAAATGGCACCACAAGACGAGGACAAGACCGCCTTCAGAACCGACAAGGGTGTTTTTTGTTACACAAAAATGCCCTTTGGTTTGAAGAATGCGGGAGCCACCTACCAAAGACTTATGGATGCTGTTTTCAACGAGCAAATTGGAAGAAACCTAGAAGTCTACGTGGATGATTTGGTGATCAAAAGCAGGGAGGAAAAACAAATGCTCAAAGACATCGAAGAAACCCTTGGGCGCCTAAAGGAAGTTAACATGAAGCTCAATCCGAGCAAATGCACTTTCGGCGTACAAGAGGGAAAATTTCTAGGTGTAATGGTCACCAAGGATGGTTTCAAGGTGAACCAAGAAAAGGTGGAGGCCATCCTTGACATGCCCTCGCCATCCACCATGAAAGAAGTCCAGAAGCTGAATGGTAGATTGGTATCAATCAACAGGTTCCTAGCGAACCATGCAAGCAAATCTACCCCATTTGTCAACACATTGAGAAATTGCTTAAAGAAAAGCCAATTCAAATGGACTCCTGAGGCCGAGCAAGCTTTCAGTGAGATAAAAGAATGTTTGATAAATCTGCCCGCCCTCACAGCTCCGCTTCCTGGTGAAACTTTGACATTGTACTTATCAGCAGGAGAGCGCGCCATCGGCGCAGTATTGTTGGTGGATCGCAAGGGAATCCAAACGCCAATATACTATGTGAGTCGGGTGCTGACAGACCCTGAGACGCGCTACTCCATCATGGAAAAGTTAGTTCTGTCACTAACACACGCGTCGCGCAAGCTTCATAGATATTTCAATGGTCATCCTATTGAAGTTCTGACTGGTTACAACATCCAGCAAGTCTTGCGGCGCCCCGCGCTCTCAGGAAGGCTGACAAAATGGGCGCTGGAATTAGGAGAACACACGATCGCCTATAAGCCCCGTCCAGCAATAAAGGGACAAGTCTTAGCTGATTTCATCGCAGAAATCCCCGAAGGAAAAATTGAAGAGGCTCAACGCGAGGTAGACCCTCCGCGAGCCAATGATGAAGAAAATGTTTGGAGATTGTTCACTGACGGAGCTTCAAACAACGAAGGATCCGGCGCAGGCCTCAAACTGGTGGATCCAGAAAATCATGAATATACTTACGCCATCAGGTTGGACTTCAAGAGCACCAACAATGAAGCTGAGTATGAAGCCCTGCTGGCTGGCCTGCGCATCGCGCACAAATTTGGAGTTAAAAAGCTAGAGGCCCATGTTGATTCATACTTGGTAGCAGCACAGGTCAACGGCCTTTATGATGCCAAGGAGAACACCATGCCTCTGTATCTAGAGCAGGCGAAAAAGCTCATCGAGCAATTTGACTGCTTCAGAATCATTCATATTCCGCGCAGTGAAAACAAGTCTGCTGACGCGCTGAGTAAGATGGCATCAACCAGCTTCGATCACTTTGGCAAAGATGTAAGGGTGGAAGTAATGAGCAACCCGTCGGTGGGAGCGAAATCTGTCCTTGTAACTCATACAACCCCTTCATCATGGATAACTCCAATAATGGAATTCTTGATGGAGGGAAATGTACCAGACAATCGCGCACAGGCGAGGAAGATAAGACACAAGTCGCAGAACTATGAACTGCTTGATGGTACATTATATCGACGCTCTTATCTTGGACCGCTCATGAAATGCCTAGATGCAGAGGAAGCAAGCTATGTGATCAGAGAGATACACGAAGGAATCTGTGGAATACATGCTGGCCCGCGCATGGTGGTTGCCAAGGCAATGAGCGCAGGTTACTATTGGCCAGGCATGTACTTGGACGCTTTAAAAGAGATCCAAAAATGCAAACCATGTCAGAGCTATGCGCCAAACATCATGCGGCCAAAGAACAACTTGATTCCGGTGACCTCTGCATGGCCTTTCCACAAATGGGCAATCGATATTGTGGGTCCCCTACCGCAAGCGCAAGGGCGAGTAAAATTTTTGGTAGTGGCAGTAGACTATTTCACAAAATGGGTCGAAGCCAAGCCACTAGCAAAAATCACAGCCGAGGCGATGAAGCAGTTTATTTGGAGCCACATCATATGCCGTTTTGGCTTGCCCATGGAAATTGTGAGCGACAATGGCAAACAATTCACAGACAAAAAGATATCCAGCTGGCTCAAGGAATTGCGCATCAACCAAATCTTCACTTCAGTATACCACCCTCAGGGGAATGGCCAAGTGGAGTGCGCGAACCAAAGCTTGCTAAATGGGCTGAAGAAAAGGTTGGAGGGAGAATCCCATTCTTGGGTCGAAGAGCTACCTAATGTCCTGTGGGCGCACAGGACATTAAGCAAAACCAGCAATGGCGAATCCCCGTTCAGCCTAACCTATGGAACGGAGGCTATGATTCCAGCAGAAATTGGATGCCCATCCCATAGAGTGCTCATGATGAGCAAGATTGATAACGAGCGCGAAAGGAGGTTGGATCTGAACTTACTTGAAGGGCGCAGAGAGGCGGCTATCATCAGTGAGGCCAAATACAAGAAAAAACTGGAAAAATATTACAATCAGCGCGTGAAAGAATGCCACTTCAAGAAAAATGATTTTGTCCTTCGAAACAATGAAGCTAGCCGCGCGATACCCCCGGGAAAAATGTCCCCCAATTGGGAGGGACCTTATCAAGTCTCCGAAGAATTGGGAAAAGGCGCATACGCTTTAAAAGATTTGAATGGAAAGAAGATCCCGCGCGCATGGAACGCGGCACAGCTTAGAAAATGTTTCATGTAAAAATTGTCAAGTTTGTAATCAAGGCTTTTTAAGCCATTATGAATAATGATACGCGCTATCTTCTCTTAATGTGGATTCTATTACCTTTTGCATACATGTTTCACACTTCCCTTTATTAATTTTTAGCAATATGACAACATTGTATTGACATCAAAACAAAATAAAACGAAGTAAAACATACATGCGCGAGCTTCAAGCTCAAACGCGTTAATGAGTCTTAACTCTAAAACGTCAGGGCCTTAGCCCAATAATATGAGCCTTAGCTCAGGGCCTTAGCCCAATAATGTGAGCCTTAGCTCAAATCACTCACAACATCCATCCTACATGCTGCGCAGCCTGACCATAAAAATACCTAAGCACAACTAAGGCAAAGCACATGCCAAAACATAGTTGTTAAGGTCTCAGGTCGAGGTCGCGCATGAAATTGTAATGGATATCTGAGTAACACATACTGACACGTAAAGGCTAAAAAACTCATAATTCCTTATAATAAATGCGCGATAACGTCGCGCAAAAGAGGAATAATGAAATGCCAAAGCACGTGTCAACATAGTCAGGATATTGCAAAATCACTTACAATATGACAAGGATTAAGTAAAATAATTTCCTTACAACCTTGTTCTTATTTCAACGTGCAAGCATATCTTATATTCAACAAGCAAACATGCAATATAAAGAGATGATTCGGGAATGCGCAAGATGCGAATAAGGGAAAAACAAAATTTCATTCCAAAGCATTGAAATTTACAAGTTTACAAGATGATGAGATACAAACTACAAATAAAAAAAAAACATGAAGGGCTTCTCAAGTCTCCACGTCGACGTCAGCCTCTTCATCGTCCTCATCACCGCCCTCAGCATCTGGCGCAGCCCGCTCCTCGTCATCTCCAAACTGACCATAGTCAAGTTGTTCGTCCTGAATGGAGTCTTCTATCACAATAGTGTCAGGAGCGGGTCCTTTGGCCACGCCAGAGCCGCTAGCAGGGGCAGCATTCCCCGCGCCATCATCGCCGCCACCAGCCCCTTCGCACTCGTCAAGTAATTTCTTTAGCGCGCCGAGATCGGGCTGGTCAGCAAGCGCGGATATCTGCAAATCATAAGGAAAAATATGAGTACAAAAAGACTTGGAAAATAAGTCAAGGTAATCTCATTAAGGTTAAAATACCTGCGCAAGGATGGGAATGGGAGTATTCAAATACTTCTCCTCCATCTCGGCCATGTCCGCGCAGGCAACGTCGAGCTGATAAGGGTAATCGGATGGGTTCTTCTTCAGCATGCTATATTCACAGCCATCCTTAAACCCTTCAGCTCGTCCCACTAAGCGCGCGGCAGCGTTGCAATCCATCACAAGGGCCTGAAACTCGTCTGAGTATTTCATCGCGTAAGCGCAACGAGTCATACCCTGTGAGATTAGCCATTGGCGATCCTGCGCGAGGGAAGAAACAGACGTCTCGAGAGCAAGAATCTGAGAGTTTAACAACTCAACAGTTTCCTTAGTCTGTTTCAGCTCCTCTTTGTCGGCCGCTGCTGCCGCCAAGGCTTCTTCCTTTTCCGCTCGCGCAACATCGAGGGCTTCCTGGCTAGACGCTGCCGTCGCCAAGGCTTCATCTTTCTCGGCCCGCGCGGCCGCCAGCTCCTTCTTCAGGCGCGCAACCTCACTCTCCAAGGATGATTTGTCAGTTATAGACTGGACAAGAGCTTGGTCACGCGCCTCCGCATCCAGCTCCAAGTCGCGCACTCTACGCGCGTACTTGGCTGAGTCCGCCTCGGCCGCCTGTAGCTTCTCCCGCGCAGCCTGTAGCTCATGCCCGCGCTTCACGAAGGCGGTGTTGGCACTTGCTCTGTTCTCGCTGAGCTCTGCTTGGAGTTTCTCAGCTCTCTCTCGAGCATCAGAGAGATGCCAAGCAGACACTTTAGCCTCTTGCTTGGCTTCCGCAAGAGCATCACGTACCTTTACGTAATCATAGCGAAGCTCTTGGGAGGCAGCAAAGAAAGCCGACCCAGCAAACAGATGATCGTTGAGCAAGTCATCGCGAGCGCGGCCCTCCTGAAACCTCCTTTCAGCTGGAGGCACAGAATGAGCCCAGAAGTCCTCACACACACCCATGGACTGAAATGAGCTGTCTTCAGTAATATTCCATCTCGGGCGGTAAATGTGATCGGCTTCCTGCAAACACAAAGTAATGATCTAAGTCATCAAAACACTAATATGGAAGTCCGCGCAGCGGAGAAAAAACGAACCTATACCTGCGGGGATGAAGCAGAAAAGTCAGCGCCAGCCCCACGAGAAGACTGCGCCGCGAAATCTCGTGGCGCTGCAGGGCTGGCGCGGCCGCTGTCGGAGCCTTCAACTTGAACCTCCTCATCCTCTGAAACAGGCCTTTTCTCCTGCGACCTAGAAGAAACAAAATCAGTCTCGCGAGGAGGGCTGCGCGCAGGAGGAGGTGAGGGAGGTCTCGACGCCGCCAGATCGGCGCGTAAAACGGCCTCCTGCTCCTTAGTAATCCCGATGAGGGGAGATTCAGCGCTTGCAGGAGCAGGAGCAGAACCAACGGCGCTGGCACCGGCGCCAGCAGTGCCGCCAGCAGCTTGAACGCCAGCTATGACTCCTATGAAAAATCAACAAAAAACAAATGGTTCATGACTTGATCTAAAAGAAAAAAGTCAGAAAATAAAAGCGCAATACATACCTTGGCGCAACGCCGTTCGCGAGTTAAACATCGCCATGAAGTCCATTCTCCCCTTTGAGGGTAAAACAGGGGACTTCGAAGCGACCTCCGGCGCAGCCTCGGCACCTTGTTGCGCCTGAGGTTGATCCACCAAGATCGCCGGCTCTACAAACATTTGAGTGAGCAAAGATTCATTAGTAATTCTATCAGAATCGCGCTCATAGAACCATAAAGGATAAGCAAAGTATACCTGTCGAAGAGGAAACGGCAGGCGCAACGCCGCTCCCCTTTTCCGCCGCGCCAACGGAGGAGGTAGCGGCACCATACCTCGTGTGGACAGGAGGTCTGCCCACTTTTTGAGGCAGGGAAGACAAGGAAAACGTGGAGGTAAACTCCTGGGTTTTCTCAAGTCCCCTCGCCTGAGTAGGAGGATCCTGAGCAACATGGGCAACATCTTTCTTCTGTTTCTTACTGGCCCCTGCGCCAGTTTTCCCCTTAGCTTTACGCTTTAGTTGGGGCAACTCAACCTCCTCCTCCTCCTCCTCTTCCGCGAGCTCCAGCTCGTAGTTCTCAAGCGCGTCTACAATACGTGCAACAGAAGTGTTAGCCAAATTTGGTATTATAAAGGCAAATGCATAAGTACAAAGGCTTACCAGGCGCATCGCTGTCAAAGAGAAATCCCAGATCAACAGGGATGAACATGTCATCGAAGCGATCGGGGAAGCCAACCTCCCCAGCGCCCAGCGCGACGGAGCCACCCTCCATATGCTCATCATAGGCGGCGTGGACATACTCCTTGCTGACTGCACAAAACAAGTCAAATGATATCAGCAAAACGAATTATATTCGCGCAGAAGTAATGCATTGAGTTAACTTACACAAGCCGTCAACTTGGATAACGGGCTCAGTCGCGCTGTCGGCCCACCTCCTGCTCATACCAACCCCCACCAGCGCCTCCTCACAAATGTTCTTGGCGGGGGATGGTTCGGCAGTCAACTTTTTAACCCAGGCGCCAGTTGGGTTCTTGAAGACACCCACATCCGCAGGCGCAGAAGAGATCGCGCGCATGGTCATGCGGATGGGGATCACACCAGCCTTAATGTAAAAAAATCTCTCAGACCAGTCATGAAGGCTCTTGAAGGAAACAGTGCAGCACTTGACCTTCTGACTGCGAGGAATAAATGAGAACCAAGAATCTTGGATAAGGGCTTATAAAAAACTGAAAGCGCCGAGGGGTGGGCTCCTCGCGCTGAGATTTGCACATGAACTCAAAATGAGTCATGCGCACGAGTCCAAACGGATGGACTTGGGATATATGAATCCCATAAAACCTAAGCAGCGCACCCAACAAACCTTGTCATCGGGAGACGAAGGTTGCAGTGGGTGAAAAAATGGCAATAAAGGGATATATAGCCGGTGGGCGGGTCCGCCGCCGTTTGCCCGGCCGCCGGCAACATGCAGCCATACTCAGGGAGAAAACCCTGAGAGGCGATAAGGCTGTCAAAATCGGACTGTCTCAGTTTACAGGGGATCTCATCCCACTTCTTCACTGCCTTGGTTTTCGCTACCTCCTCCGATGAGGTCTCAGCAGCCCTCTTCCCCTTGCCGGTCTTCTTCAACGTAGACATTACTAACGATTTCACACGGCGATGGCTGGGGGAGATTGTGTTGTCTGAGCTATCAGACATACAACTGTAAAATCGGACAAAGGATGCTTCTGAAGAACAGAGATCTGGAAGCAGAAGACAGGCAATCGGAATAGAATGAAAGGAAAAAGCTCGGAATAAACAACAAAGAAGATGAAGGATAAAAAACTCAAAAGGGCTTGCTTTTATAGGCCCAGGAGAGAGAAAAATTGATACTGATCGGACTTCACGCGCCCCCACTCGCAGGTGTAAGCCAACGCGAGCGCGACACGTGTCCCTGACACTATGTGAGGGGACATGAAAAGAAACGATACAGGTGCTGCCAGAGTTCACGCGCCACCACTCGCAGGTATGGACCAACGCGAGCACGACACGTGTTCCTGACACTATATGAGGGGACATGAAAGGCAACTGTAGCACCTCGAGCACAAGAAAAGTCTGACACGTCTCCATCACTGACGCATGTTAGCAACAACCAACCACGTACAGGGACGATTCGTTTCAACCAAAAGGATAGAATTTCGCGCAACGATGAGTAATAAGAAGAAAAAGACAAAACCCTACTAAAAGAGCAAACTATTAAGTCTAATATCTATCTTACCTCGCTCGCGCGAGACAAGACACACATTAGACTGGGGGCTTGAAGAGGTATGTACCCGCCTCAACACCGAGCGAGGCGGGTCAACCCACAAGATATAGACAAGAGGCTTGAAATCAAGACATTATGAAGGCACAAAGCCAATCAAGACATTATGAAGGCACAAAGCCAAAACCTATGCGCATGACGCATATCACATATGCTCACGCATATCACATATGCTCACGCATCACATATGCTCACGCATCACATATGCTCACGCATCACATATGCTCACGCGTATCACATGCTCACGCATATCACATCTGCGCGTGGCGCATCCGCGCGTGGCGCATATCACATGCTTGTGCATATCACATCTGCGCGTGAGAATAAAGAGAAGACCTCGCGCATCCTCAGGATAGGCGCATATCACACATGCACATAATCAACCTCGTCCTTATCCAAATTAGGGTAAGGACAACCTTGATTGTGCACGTCAGACAACCTTCCAGAAGGTATCTTTTTAAGGAATAAGAATATGCTGACGTTGACAGCTGCCAATGAAAGGTGGACAACTCAGCAAAACCCATGTGCAACTAACCAATGAAAAAGCACCAGGTGTCCCAAGGACACGTGGCGCGAAGCTATAGGAGGAGGCCAAAAAGGCCCTATTTGGGTCTGAGCCCAATCATTGGAAACCCTAGCACTATAAATACCACATCAACTCTACAAGGAGAGGTATGCCCTATTACACAGTATTCAGCTATATTAAGCAATACACTCCAATTTCCTTACCCTCAGATTATTATCTTCTCCTACAAACTCTTATTCTCACACCGGAGGGTTACCCCAAAGAGGACCCCTCTGTCCCTTTCTGAGGGGTAAGTTTACGGTGCTGTTCATTTTGTAGGTGGAAGAATCCAGATCCCAGAGAACCATCGGTGAAATAGCATAATCACACCCGAGGAAAGTAGATCGTCTACCAGTGAGTCGATCCACGTTCCTTCAAAATCCAAACAGCATACTTCAGCAACACATAAACATACAAACTTAGAAACATCAAACTAAATAGTACTTGACAAACAACATAAGAACATTTAAGTTTTTCCAAACATCTTCAAACGACAAGCTTGTTGTCAACTGCTTTCATGCCTTCATTGTGTTCATCAGGCAGGGCCTTCATTGGGTTCATCAGGGGCTTCGAATGCAGGTTCATCAGCAGGTTCATCGTCAACTTCAACAACATCATTGTGTATCAAAACCTAGAATAGCAACATAACATTAACACTATTATTTAACAAATGCATTACAAAATGTGATGTTAACAAAGTTATGTTTGAGAATTCAGAAATAAAATGTGATGTTACCTGATTGGGTTCAAAGTTTGTTTCCAGCTCAGAAATGATTGAAGCATCGTCAGAGTATTTGGTGATCGGGAAGCACATGTGGTGGTATGTGATATTAAAAACCGGTTCAAACCGGCCGGTTGAACCGGTCAAACCAGATTTTGAGTCCGGTATTTTTGACCGGTTTGCTAGAACATCATACCGGCGGTTTTTGTCTAAAATACCGGTTTTTACCGGCAAACCGGTTTTAAGCCCGAGAAATTTTTTATATTTACGGCCCATATTTTTTCAAAATTACTTTTAATCCAACATTTAACATTCAAACGTGCAAACTTTATAATTACTTTTTTAAAATTGAGTACTTTTGCGTTATTTTTTTAATATGGATTAACTTTAAGATTATTTTTTGCTATAGGAATCATTTAGTTTTTGGTTATTTTTTTATTGAAGTTACATTTATAGGAAACTATAAGGTAAACTATTCAACCGGTTGAACCTCCCGGTATAACCCGGTTCAACCGGTTATACCATTTTTTTTGTCTAATCCAGTACAAGTAAAATACCGGTTTTTAAAACATTGGGCTTATGTATGATGACAGGTGTTAAAAAACCCTGTTTTATTATAATAGTAGATATAATACGTGGGATTATTAAGAGGCGTCAGCAAAGGTGTACAACTTAAACAGACGGCCTGTAGCCAAAAGTAATCCATTATTTTTGACACCTTCCCCAAGTCGCCGAGAAAACCCTAGCACAGGTATATCATTTTTACCACTTTTCGTTGCTTAATTTCCAACAAATTTTAACACTGTATCCATTATTTTTGACACCTTCCCCAAGTCGCCGAGAAAACCCTAGCACAGGTATATCATTTTTACCACTTTTCGTTGCTTAATTTCCAACAAATTTTAACACTGTATCTGATGATGATTTCGGGTTTTTTCATCATGTAGACTGAAGCCAAACCCAAATCGCATGTTTTTTCAGGTTTCGAATACGTAACAATTTTTTTTATTTTAAGTAAAAAGCTACAATTCTAAAATTAAAGCAACATATTTATTACAGTTGCTACTATCCATAAATCGAAAACGTATATGAACAATAAACCGTCAGTCAACCATAACAGGTGGAATGGGAATTTGTGGAACGTGTTGAGTTTTCTGTGTTGACCCGAAACCCAGAAATCAGCCCCGAGAACCAACCCGTTACTTCGGTGGTTGAATTAGTTTGTTTTGGGTCAGGTTTTGATTAAAAGTGACAACCCTACTCAGGTGCTTCATTAGCTTCAAATATCATGGAATTTGATGTCTATTTGTTCACTTGAGTAACTTTGCTAATTTGATAATGTGTATATGATGTCTGCAAATCTTTTGAACAACTATGTGTTAGATACAGGCTGTCTGTCTGTCTGTCTTATAGTCCATGTGCTTGTTTGTGTTCATTGCAATCGTTTGATTGGTATAGAGTAATGATAATTTACTTTGCAAGGTATACATTATCAGCTTAGTATGGTTTTGAGACAAATTAGTTTTTTTTTAACACATAGCTGTTATTTCTGTTAATCAAGTTATGTATATGTTTATCATTCTTTTGATAGCATTTAGCCTTTCTTGTTGCATATTATTATTTGAAGAGGGAAAAAATGGACTAACATGAGCTCATGGAACTTTTGGCTTATTCAGAATCACTAGAAATACAGCAATGAAGCGAAAACGTGCAGTTGGGAGGCCTAAACGTGAAACAACCACTGCCAAGGATAAACTTCAAAATGATGTGATGAACGATGAAGCAGGAGCTCCTGAAACCAACATGAGCAGGCCATCCTTCGGTAAATCTTTACCTAACGAGAGAACAGATGCAACTGCCACGTCACTTATTGAGAAGTACCCGGCCGCATTGCGTGAGATGATTGTTTCAATTATTAAAGAGATTTCCCAGGAGCACGGCGGGTTAGCTAGCTTGTCAACGAGCCTGGTTGATAACAACCCAGTCAGCCATGGACAGGTGGCGCAACCGCATGCTGACATGGCTCTTGAGGGACACAAAAGCCCGTTACATCGAAACATAGAATACAACCATCAGGAGTTAAATGCTGCCCAATCAGTATGACTCGTTATATTTATAATATACATTGACAATCTTTGTAAAATTTATGCATTTAACATTTGTGGTTGCTATTTTTTTTTATCGTAGGTGATTATAAAGACCATGCGTTTGGATGCAGCTGATCCATTTAACAGACCTGTCGATCCCGTTGCACTGGAAATACCTGTAACTTTATTACTTTTGTTAACATGTGGAAAGTCTTGTTTCTTGAATCACACAATGATTATACATCATGAATATGGCAGGATTACTTTGATGTTATCGATACACCAATGGATTTTGGTACCATATTCAACAATATTGAGAATGGTGTCAAGTACATGAATGCAGCAGATGTGTTTAAGGATGTACAATATATTTGGTATAATTGTATCAAATATAATAAGAAAGGTGATTACATTTTGGAGCTCATGAATCGGGTCCAAGCATTCTTCATGAAGCATTGGATAGCAGCAGGATTGGACACCGAACAATCGGCATCTTTTGTTGGTATTTGTAACACGTGATACTCTTATTATTAATTATATTATTATTGTATTATCATCTTATAACTAATACATGCAATTTCCGACAGAACCGAGCCCTGTTACTCCTATTGCTGGTAAAATTCAGCCAAACCAAGTAGCAGAAGATTATCCCATGCCTGTACACATGCTAGTTGGTCCACCCCAGCCGAGCTCTAGTCAACTAGAGTCTTCACCAGAACAGGATGAGCCTACTGCTGGTACTCCTCATTAACCATAATGGGCTTTTAAGGGTTTACGGTTTACCACCATGGTTATAAAAAGCGCGTTAGGGGTCTCATGCACATCCATGGTTTAAAAAGGCGTTCCGAGGCGCGCCTCGAGGTATACGCCTCGGCAGCCTCGGTGGAAAAACGCCTTAGTGGCTTAGCCTCATAAGGGTATACTGAAACCTAAGCCTCGACCTTTGTGAGGCGGTTCGAGGCGGTGAGGCGTCGAGGCGAGGCGGTGAGGCTTAAGCCTCACTAGAAGTTGTAAAATATGCCAATTTTTTTTTTATTTTTTGGACTTTTGTTGTTGAATATGGTATTAATAGAGCTACAAGGCACTTCTTGACTTCCGACGGCTAATTCTGGCGCCTGAAGCATGCGGGAAACCTACCGGAAATTAAAAAGAGTGGCTGCAGGAATAAGTAGAAGCTGTGTGAAGAAGCGTTTTAGCCTTTTAGTTTTAATAAAGTATCGGTATTTTAAAATTTAACCTTCTATCTAACACAAGTTTACATTTAGTCCCTAAAAGTTGTAAGCTTTTACATAAAAAGAGTAAAATTAGTGTGTGTACCTTAACATTTAACCCGTTTATCTTCACTAGTTTATATTCGATCCATAAACTTATAAACTTTTACATAAAATTTATATAAGTAACATTATTTATATAGATTATATATACATTTTTAATTTTTTAATCTTAAAAGTGTGATTTTTATAGATTATATATATACTTTTATTTTTTTGTTGAATATGGTCCGCCTCAAGGCTTACGCCTCGAGAGTCTAACAGAAAACGCCTCGAGGCTCGTTTCCGCCTTTTTAAACCTTGTGCACATCCACGCCAAAGATGGCCAAATTTGGTCAAAGTCAGGGTGTGTAAGAGGCTTATATGAAAAAAACTACCAAAAGATGAAGAAATTATGAAAAAAGGCTGATATTTAAAAGAGATCAGCTTCTGATTGTATATTGCGTCTCGCTTTTTAAAAACCATGTTTGGTACTACATGGGAAATAAACAGTATATCTGACTTGGTTAAACCATGACTGTCTAAAAAGCAGATTCAACAAATATTCAAAAGAAGCGCCATCGAGGGCCCACACGTTGTCTCAAAGTATTTAACACAGTTGGACGGATAAAAATCGTCACTAATGATCTGGGCCAGCCTATAGGTCCCGAGGCGCCTCTATTAACCAGCTTTTTGGGCCTGACGACCCGTGATGGAAATTTGGCTCCCCTTACTTTTCCTACTTGGAGTAAAGTGCCAGAAGAGAACAAGGAGAAAATGTGGCAAAAAGTCCTGGTATCGGAAAAATAATCAATTATAATTTGGCTCATGATTTATTTTCTTCTATATATGATATATAAATACTGTTTACACAACAGACAAAGTTTGATGTTGACCCATGTTGTCGAAATTGGGTGCTGATGTCACTTGGAACTAAATGGAGAAATTTCAAGGCACTTCTTAAATCTACTCGTTATGATACTCATGAGACGGATGAGGAGCGACTTGCTGACTGTGATAAACGGGTTCTTCCCGATCAGTGGTCGTTTCTTGTTTCTCACTGGAGCTCTGAACAATGGCAGGTTTGTTTCTAATCGAATTTTTATTTGGGAAATTGGAATTTGATTAATATTTATATATTTTTCTGTAATATTGCAGCATATTAGTGCCAAAAATAAGGCTAATCGTGCAAAACAAAAGTTTATTCACACCTCGGGCAAAAAAAGCTTTGCCAGAATACGTGAGGAGGAGGTACATTATACTTTGTTAGTTTGTTAGTATTTGATTTAATTACAAGGACCGTTCCTGTCGTATGTCCATATTGCAACTTTAGTCAGGTTTCAAAACGTACAACTTTTACACCCTTGCACGGATGTAACACTGCTGGTCCCTGAAATGGACGGAGGTTAACTACTCTGCTAAATTTTTTTAAAGATGATCAAAATATCCCTTAATACGTTTTTGTTTGTTGGTATCAAAGGGTGTTTTTGTCATTTTATAAAAAATCTGACATAATAGTTAATCTCCCTTCATTTCAGGGACCAGCAGTGTTACGTTCGTGCATACAATCGAAGTGAAGTTGTAATTCTTGAAACTTGGGGACTAAACTTGCAATACGGAAGTACAACAGGGGCTATCCATGTAATTATTTCTTAATGTTTCCTAATAATACTAGAAACCAGCAGAATAATCTATGAACGGTTATTTTTAACTTTGACAGAAGGCAAAAAGGCCTGATGGAAAAGAACCCTCAAAAGCTGAACTTTTCATATTGACCCGCACACGCAAAAATGGTCAGCCTTTGAATGAAGAAACGGCTGCTGTTATTGTATGAACCTTATCGCTTATCATATTATACAAATAAACCTTAAGAAACTGTTTAAAATTTAAATTCTATGACATTGCAGTCTCAACTTCGTGAATCAGAAACTAACAAGGAACAAACACCGGTTAACAAAAACAAGCCTGAAGATGAAGTGTTAAATCGTGTAATCGGAGTGAATAGGAGAGGCTCGGTGGGCCTACTTGGATTAAATGCTACATCTTCGCGTGCCTGGTCTGAGACTCCGACACGCGCCCAGGCTTTAAGGATGGTTAGTGAGAAGAATGCAGAGGTTGTTGAAATGAAGGAGAAACTTGCATCAATGGAAGAAACATGCTCGCAAATGGCAGCTCAGATGTCTGCCATGATGTCAATGATGGCAGACATGCATAAGGATTCCAATAAACATAATGAAGTAAGTTTGTAATTGTCTCAGTTTTGGAACCTTAATATAAAATTTTAAGGTTAATATCATAAAAATCCATTATAGTTTCTTCTTTTTCACGAAATAGTCCTTCAACTTAATTTTGTTATTTAACAAAAGCCCTTCAACTTGCAAAAGATACCAATAAAAGTCGGTTAATTGTGCTTATCTTGATTGTATATAAAGGCTGTTTAGTTGTACATAGAGATTTTTAAGTGTATATCTGTTTAAATATCTTATTATTAATGTTTATAAGTTAACAAGTTAAAATGCCATATATAAATAATTTATTAGTATTTGTTTTCTATACCAAATGCCTCGAGCACGTGAACCCCTTGATTTGTTCCTCAACTTTGGGAAATAAACGTCTCGAGCTTTTTAAAACCAAGTCCCTAAACTTGTCTAAATTGCACATGTTTGTGAATTTCTCTTAATATTGTGACTTGTTAACTTTTAAATTGATCAAAATTTTATAAGGTGATATGCAGCATTCTAATAAATTTAAGACTTAACAAGTCATTATTTTGAAAAGAAAATCTTCAAAAGTTAGTCCGTTAGGACTTCAATATGCAACAATTAATTTAATTATTATTTCATATAGTTTTTACAAGTTGAGGGTCTTACTAAAATAAAGTTCAGGGACTATTTCATAAAAAAATAAGAAATTATAGTGGTTATGCAGTGCTTCTAATATAGATTCGTTTGTCTTCTAATATCAGTCAGAACCTATCTCTATATATAATCACGATGGTCCTTCAAAACAGGTGCATTTTATTTAATTTTGTTATTTTTTAATCCCAAATGCGTAATATGTTGTTAATACCATCATATATTAATGAACATTGATTTGTGTTGCAGACTCGTGGAAGGAAAAAAAGAGCGTAGAAAAACCTGCAAGGTAAATGATTCCTATACTATTTAAGTCAAGTATCATTTGAATTTTCTGAATTTTTATTTTAGTTTTTATTTTTTTATTGTGAGCAGGTGATTTCAAGCGTTCAAGCAAAGGCCGTATCTACGGGTAACATAACTCTAAGTTTGTTGTAAGATATGATAAAAGATTTTCTTAATGAATTTGTTATGTAGTTGGCTAGTAGGGATATTTGACGTTGCTTAGGAATCAAAAGGATGTTTCTACCATCTTTAAACAAAAGTTTAGATTTATATGTTTACATGCCGCTTAAGTGTGTATGGGTGTAAAACTTTTGGCATAATATATATTTGGAGGAAAATCTGTTTCGAGAGCGAATGTTAGCTGTTTGTGTTTTTTCCCTTTGTTTCGTAAAATCTCATTTGACCCATTTGCATCTGTTGCGACTAGATAATAACTAGAAAATGCCTCAAATGCCCTTTCGAAACCACTTTGACCTGAAACCAATATTTCCCTTCTGATTTGTAACACACTGTCCTGACCCCCTACCTAGAGGTGCAAAAAAAAAAAACCTGAACCCGGAACCGGTTTTTCTTATACTCGGGTTTTTAATACCCAAACCCGTACCCAACAATACCCGTAGGGTACGCATAGGGTATGCATTTCGGCACTAAAACTCGAATCCGAACCGGACCCAATTTATACCCGGTAATACCTGAATCCCCGAGACCAGGTAACTCAAATACCCGCTCTGTACCTGAAAAATACCTTAAAAATATTTGAAAAATACCCCTAAAATGTACCTCTTAAAAAATCCAATCTATATCCGAAAAATACCCCGAAAAGACCCAGAAAATAGCGTTTTTTCAATACCCGAAAATAGGGTATTCAAATACTTGGTTTTAGAATACCCGGTTCTATACCCGACTCGAACACGATGCATAGGGTATGGTTTTTAGAGACCATACCCGGACCCGAAACCGATCCCGACCCGGGTATTACCAATACCCGATTTCCAGTACCCGATCATACCCAAACCCTGTTCCATACCCGGAACCGGGTATCTGAAAAATCCGATTTGTGCACCTCTACCCCTACCTAGAGGTGCATAAAAATCCCGAACCCGGAACCGGACCCGAAAAAAAAACCCGAAACCCGGTTTTTTAATACCTGAACCCGTACCCGACCTTACCTTACCCGTAGGGTACATATAGGGTATGCATTTTAGTACCAAAACCCGTACCCGAACCGAACGCGATTTGTACCCGGTGTATGCATATCTGTTCCATACCCGAAACCGGGTTTTTCCAATACCCGAAACCGGGTTTTTCAAATACCTGATCTATACCTGAAAAATAACCGAAAAATACCCCTAAAAAGTGTAACCCCTAAAAAATTCCAATTCATACAAAAAAAAACTCGACCCCGAAAATATGGTTTTTTCAATACTCGAAAATAGGGTATTCAAATACCCAGTTCTATACCCGACCAGAACCCGATACATAGGGTTTGGTTTTTAGAGGCAATATCTGGACCCGAACCCAACCCACGCCAATACCCGATTTTTCAATACCCGATCATACCCGAACCCAAGATTTTCTAATACCCGATTTGTGTACCTTTACCCCTACCTCTCTATCTAAGTGGCCCCGTAACAACGATTTGGACTAAAATATAACTTTTGACCTGAAACAATTTTATGCGAAATTTTCTGTGACCTGCACATTAAATTGTAATCTACTATTTTTTTAATTCCCAGTTTTACCCCTGGTGCAGAATGATCCACCCACCATCACCGCTGCCCACCACCGCCATTGCCACCACCTCCACCGTTACCGTCATCACCCATCCCCACCACCACCACCCACCTCCCAGCCACCATTATCTCTCGTCGCCCACCGCCAACCACCATCACCGTCCCCACCAATGCCACGACCGTCACTCACTACCATTTTAATTTTATTGTTTCTTTTTTTTTTCTATCTACCAAATAACGCATTGGAATGGTAATAACCCATTCCATTCATTTGTACATTCCATTACCACGTTCATTCCATTCTGTCGTCAATTCCATTACTTCATATTAAACAGACCCTTGGGTAGAATTTGGTAGGCAAGGATGAGGGGGGAATGGAATGAGTCTTTTCGAGATAATGAATTTAGGGGTGTTTAGTTAGTCATTGGAATTAAATCAACGATTACACAAGGAATCTCATCCATCAAATTCATTCCTTCCCAACTCCCCTCCTTTTTTTCACTCAATTCCTCTTCCACTTTACTCTCTAGATAACACCATCTGACCACGACCGCCGCCACATGACCACGACCGACGCCACCATCACCTCCACCACATGAGCACCACCGTCGCCGCCACCAACACCGTCACCGACATACCATCACTATCGCTGCCTAACCACCACCATCGCTGCCGTGGCCACCACCATCATCGTCACCATCACCATCACCGTTGCTGGCGCCACTATCACCATTGCATTTATTTATTTATTTTTATTTTTTTAGTATTGAGATATGAGTATTTTTATCAATTCTGTTTCATTCATACGTTTTATTATTATTATTATTATTATTATTATTATTATTATTATTATCATTTTCTCTAACAAACAACATAAAATAATAATTTATTTCGTTTCTATAGGTTAACCAAACATGAAAAATAAACGGTAATGAGCCATTTTATTTATTTATCCACTCCATTCTTTTTTTTCCATTCCATTCATCATCCATTCCATTACCCCAATCAAAGGGTTTACGGTTTTAAAATTACACTTTCCCTAATTTGAAACCTTTAGGAATTTTGAACAATGAACCGGATAAAATGGGTTTTATGCTCAACTATGGGAATTAAAAGTGTGAAAACCCCCCATCTAAGTGTGGTTAATCAACAAAAATGAGTAAAATAATGATATGACTTTTCAAATTCTGTGACTCACAAAAACTATAGAGTATGGTGCACTTCCCTTAATCTCCATCATTCGTCACATCAATGTGTAATATTCTGAAATTTCTATGAATAATATTTAATATATTATTTATGTTGAAAGGATTAATTTGAGTTAGTAGAAAAATAATAATAAGAATAATATGTTGACAGGCTAAAATAGATGGAATTAATTATGGACTAATATGAAGACGGGCCTAAGGTACATGAGCTTAGGGAGTATAAATACCCATTAAACCCTAAATAATTTCCATCTCCATCATTCTACACCTTAGGCTACACCATAAAAAACACACACTTAAGCCAAACACTCTCTACTCTTTTTTTCTATTCAACAATCCAAGACCAACCGAAGGTAAGAAATCATTTATCTCAGCTGACCCAACATTTTAAAAACTCGACACCGCAGCCCTAGGATGCCGAATGAGCCATTTGAATGTAGATCTAGCTTATTTCGGGTGTTTAATCAAAAACGAGCTTAAAGGCTACCTTAGCTCATATCTGGACACCCAGAAGCTACCTAGGTTATAAACAATCAAAATCCGGCCAACCATGGTGGTTAACGATGGCTGACGACGCCAGAATTAAAGAAAAACCCAAAAAACGCGAAGTAGAAAGCTGAACAGAATATATAAGGCGTATAAGTGTATACGCCGTATAAGTATTAGTAGCGTATAAGTATGTAACGTATATGTATATATGCCTTGTATGTATGTATGTCGTGTATGTATGTATGTCGTATATGTATCGTATATGTATGTGTAACGTATATGTATGTACGCCGTATATGTATGTATGTCGTGTATGTTTGGATGCCGTATGTGTATGTAGGACGTATATGCATGTATATTTGCATGACTTATGCTCTAGAACGACTTACATGTTGGAAATAACTTACAAGCCCTAAAACTTATACGGGCGATTTTCTAAATAAACGAAAGTATACGGCGTATACGTACGTAAACGATAGATATGGTCTTATATGATATATAAGCTTTGAATATAAAAATAATTAGTAACGAAAGGTAACGTTTAAAACAGAAATGACCTAGAAAGAAAGACCGAACTTCAGTTTTCTGATAAGGTTTTTAGTAAAGACTTATTAATGAAAATAAATTTTTTCCAATCTGACCTGGCAGCTTGACCCTAGCCAAGGGCTCTGTCCCTTGAAACATGTTAGGGGCTACCGCCCCTAGACCCCGCTGCCAGGGGTGCTGCCCCCGGAATCCCGTTAGCTAGGGGTTAGATAAGCATAGAAGTATGATCTAGTTAGGGCTAGTTAATTGATACTTGTAATTCTTATACAGTTAGATGAGCCCCTGTTAAGAAAATGAGTTACCATTACCTCTGAAAGGAATCGGACCCAGGTGAGTTTCTAGCCCCATTTCCTTGTTATGTTTTCGGGGCTGTGTGCATACTCGATGTGATTAGTTAATACACTTACCTTAAGTGGTAAGTGTATGATATGTGATTGTTTTACGTATGATGTTTGATTGATATATGAATGCCATAGAAGAGATTAGGAGTATGTACGAAAATATACATATACATATGTGTGTATATATATATATATAGGGGTGGGTTAACGTACAATAATGGCTTATCATACATTAGGTAGCGACATTCCAGAACGTTTGATTAAAAAACGTGCGGTGGCAATTTCGTAAATAACCCAACAGTAGTTCGCGATCAAAATTCGTCGATTACAAATCAACTCTGATCCAAATTCGGAACTGGTCGCCCAATCTAATCCAATTTCTAAACTCTAATCAAAGCTTACAGTATGAAATCTCAAAAGTCAAAAACCAAAATTGAAATAGAACGTCACTGAACATTAAAAATCTTCAAATTGATCAAAAATTGATGATTTAATCAATCGAATTGATGTGTAAGAGGCTTTAGAATCATCAATCAATTATGAAAATACAGATTAACACACTTAATTGAGCTATGATTAGGGTTCACGTTTAAACATTCTACTCAAAGTTTATACGTTCTGACCAAAATAAACACCAAAATGATGATTTTAATCAATCGAATTGATGTGTAGAAGTATTTAGAATCATCAATTGATTATGGGATTGCAGAAATAAAGCACTCAATTGAGCTCTTATTAGGGTTCAAAATGTTATGTTTAAACGTTCTGAAACAAAAGTGAAGACCTATAAACGTTCTGATAAGTTCTGGGTGTTAAAAACAATGAACATCTTTAAACGTTCTAATACTTTCAATGAAATTCTGGGTGTTCAAAAATCATGAACATCTTTAAACGTTCTAAGAAGTTCTGGGTGTTCAAAAAAGTTTAGAAGTTCTGAACTTCTAAACAGAACTTCTAAACTAACATTAAAAATTAAACACCTGAAGTTCAGAACTTCTAAACAGAACTTCTAAACTAACAAATGTTAAATGTTGTGTTTTTTCAAATGTTAAACCTTTAAACGTTCAGGCAAAAAAGTTTAAACGTTCAGGCATAACCCACTAAAAATTAAAAAAATTAATCGACCGAATCTTCAAATTGATGATTAATTAGATCAATTTAAAGGTTAATTGATGAATTAGGTTCATCAATTTCAATTTCAATTTTATCAAAATATTAACAAACCTGTGAACAAATAATAGACGACGATGTATGATGATTGTGGATGGTGGCTTCGACAATGGACGAAATCGTTGTACGATGAAGATTGCTGAATGGTGACGATGAAGGTGGACGAAATCGATGGGAGCAGTGGATCAGATTTGACGAAAATTACAAAACTGCCATCGCGTTAAATTGAAGATCGACGGGTATACGAGTCGCGTACGTATTGTAGGATAAACCATTATTGTATTGGATCCTTTATCTATATATATATATATATATATAAAGGTATGTTACAGAAGAAGGTAACCGGACCCTAATAATATTCGAGTCAGAAGGGAACCTGACCCTAATAATACTCGAGTAAGAAGGGAACCAGACCCTAATAATACTCGAGTAAGAAGGGAACCAGACCCTAAGAATACTCGAGTAAGAAGGGAACCAGACCCTAAGAATATCTGACGCGGAAAGGGAACCGAACCCTAATAATACTCGAGGAAGTATGGCGTAATGCTCTTTAAAACGTATAAGTATGTAAAGTAAGATTAAATATGAAAGTAACAAAGAAAGAATGAAAGAAAGACGGTATATATTTATGTATGTACGAAAGAAAGATAAACATGTTAAGTAAGTAATACGTATCTTCGGATACGTATGAGTAAGTATGTGAATGTATTGTATGTTATTTGATTAACTAGAACTCACTCAGCGTAGCTGACTTTTAGTATGCACACAGAAGAATAGGTTGAGGCAGCTCGCTTGAATAAGGACACATTACATGATCTGAAGAGGCTGACATCTGAAGAAGAATTGTCATGATGTTTTAGTACGATGTTTTATGTTATGTTTAAAGACAAAATTTGAATTTTTTGTATTAAACAGTTGAAGTTTTATATTTCGCGAATGTTTTTAATTAACTATGATATTTAAAACTGTGTTTATGAGTAAATCCAACGTTCAAGTAGGGCACCGGAAACGGAGCCTTACACAATGTAACGTCGGTTTTTTCCCTGTCACTCAACCACATAATTAAATTTATGTTATACATCATTATCCATTATCCTACACCATTCCATTTATTTATATTATTTAAAAACCAAAAGTAATGAAAAAAAGGGATTGCGCAAAAAGAAGAGGGAGTCTCCGTGATGTGCGTGAATGTTGTCAGACCCATCACATCACTAGTGAAGTGAAGGAGAGGAGGTGGTGTTGAGTGAGATTGTTCTCATCATTTTTGTCCATGTAGCCAGCACATCATTTGCCATCCTCCGTTAACCACACCCCATAATCTAACTATGAGTAGATGAAAATTTTTCTAAGGATGAGCTCCCACTAAACATAAAAGTGTGTTAAGAAACACGTACGAGTGCTATGTCTAAGTGCGAGAGATGATGGAAATAGTCTAAGAGCTTTCTCACTCGACATACACATGTTCAATCCCTTATATTCAAATTACTATGAGTCGATCATTACGTGTGAGTTGAATTTCTTTTAAACCAATATACATGTATGTGGGGCACACATGTACGAGTAAGAAAAAAACAAGTACGAGTAACATTTATTTTTATAGATTATAACAATGGTAAAAACAACACTTTAAGACAAGAATTTAACGTACAATGGGAAAAACAACACTTTAAGACAAGGATTTAAGAAACTTGATTATGAAAATATAGAAGAAATTAAACTATTTTTTATACATTATTTCAAATTTGCATCACATTGCTTTCATATATATATATGTGAGAAATTTTTATAGATATTTTACATTAAATCATTCACACATTACATTTGTCATTAAGAATAAGTAATTATGGGATCATACAGTTGTGCTTCCCCATGCATGGGCGCCTATCCAACCGTCGGGGACAAAGCTGTCGTGAAGGACGTTAGTGACCAAAGACGGCGGAACATGTCAGGGTGCAACGGATTGCCCATGAACACAAAATACTATTAAAGTGACAATATTTAATCAACTCATTAATTTTATTCAATCACAAAAGTAACACATCTCGTTCACACAAATAAACACCAAATACAAGAAATAAATATTGTTCATTCTTCTAATAACCTAGCGGTATCAAATAGAATGGCGTCTTCAAACTCTAAGTCAAGTAATAATCAAACCTGTAACAATGCATAAAATAATATTTGTCAACATGTATGTTGGTGAGCAATTTCATAGTTTTGAGTATATATAATATGAGCGGAATCCGCAAACGTATATGAGACTATAAATAAAAGCATCAACCGTGGTATATAAAACATATGTAAATGAGGATCCTTTCTAATCAGTAACAACCGACATACTCGGATAATGATGCCCTATGCTACTTGCACAAGGCTAAGTAGTCAGGGGTGCGTATGATCATACTTATTGCGTTCCACAACAACATAAAAATAAACACTCGTGCACGTAAAGCATATGAAACGTATAACACAAAATAGAGCAAGTATTCTAAGTATCATACACCCTAGAGTTTGTGGTTTGAAGATAGAGTATTATAAATCGTTCTTGTTTTGGATAAGTATGCATGTTACCCCCAAAGTATAAAAAGGAAAACGGGGGATGAAATGTACTCACATGAAATAAGTAACTTGAAGGATTGTTTGCGATAAAACGGGGGAAGGGTAAGTTCGACGGGTAAGAGCTAGATTAAAAGGGTCTTGAGTTAGTAAAAGGTTTTGAAAGCTTTAAAATTAAATAACTTGACAAGTAACATAAATAATTAAAGTTTGAAGGCTAAAATGTAAACACATAAGGAATTAAAGCAATGATTTTTAAAAAGTAAGTTTACTCGAAGTCGGGTCTCGGTATTCTATTTATTAGTTTTTACTTAAACTTTGTTAAGTAAATATTTGGGTATATTGCAATATTGCAAAGTTAAATAAATACCAAAACGAGACTTTACTACTGTCCGGATTTGTCGGTTCGAGTCTTGATAATTGATCAAGCTCAAAGCCGAGATTCCAAAATGTTATGAGATAACTCAATGAAATCAAAAGAAGCTTAACCAAGTGTGTAGTTATATTAAGAAGAACCTCGACGTCCGTTAAGCGAGTGTTTGGTTCTGTCGGTTCAAACTTGTTATAAGATCAAGTTAGATCCAACATACCAAGTGTTTTGAAAAAACAATTTAAAATTAGTTTATAAATTAGTTTTAGAGAAAATATGAGATTCGGTGGCTCAAAACACACTAGTGTGTCTTAAGCGAGTGAACTCGGTTTAGTTCGGTCTTGGTTCGGTCCTTGACTCGAGATAAGACCGAGGATGGTTGCCACATACCCAATACCATAGAACTTATTAAAATGAACTTTGAAATTATAATACATAAATTTTGCTTGTAACATATTAATAGATCATTTTAAATATAAAGTATTTAAACAAGAGTTCGGTTTTGGTTCGGCTCTTGACTCGGAATGAAACCAAAAATGGTGGCCACATATCCAATACCATAGAACTCATTAAAACAAACTTAAAAATAAAAAATACTCAAATCTTTCATACAATATGTTAACAGTAAAGTATTAATTAAAAGTTCGGTTTTGGTTCGGCTCTTGACTCGGGATGAAACCGAAAATGGTGGCCACATACCAAATACCATTGAACTATTAAAAATGATTTAGAAACTAAAAGTAATTAGAAACTAAACAACAATAGTAAACTTGCATAAATTAAAGCATAAGTTAAAGTATATATCAAGGACTATAATAGTCCTCCATGTAGCCTTGCCTTGTAGCACAACACTTCAACCGACCGTGACCAGAGAAGTGAAAGCCGAAGGAAACAAGGCGTGAATATTATATATATGTTACAACATCAAGCTTTAAGTAACAAAAATTAGTTAGAACAAGGTTTGCATTAGTTTGACCTTAAGTAATCAAAATAATAAGAGGTTGAAGATGAACACTTGGATCTTAGATTGGGAGAGAGTTTGGAGAAGAAAGAGCAACCAAAAATGAGTGTGTTGGCCTTGTTTAAATAGGGAAAGAGTAAAGGATTGGTAATAAGGTTGCTTTTGAGGTTTGCATGCAAATGGGTATGCTTATAATGGTCAAACAAAGAACAATATAACAAGAATAAACGAGCTGGTCTACAGGTCTGGCTAGGCGTCACGTGGCCTCAAAGAAAAAAGTGGTCGCGCGACGCGGCGCTCTTTGTGGGGGTTGTTCCGGATTTTGATAATTGACGATTTAGGCCCCCGAAGTTCGTTTTAAGTTGTTTTTAGTCATAAAGAGGTGTTTTAACGCACCGAAAAAGATGTTTTCTTAATCCGACACTTGTGTAACATAAACGAACATAAAACCCAATATTTTATAATAACGACGAATCCGAAAGATCAAAACGGGTCGAGTTTTTGATACAATACAAATACAAGTTAATCCGAAAATGACAAATGCTACAGTCAGGGTGCATACTGGTGATCAGACACAAGGACAAGCAAAACAATGCCTAACTAAGCACGACGGTGGTTGGCTAGGTACGGCCGTGCTCTTTTGATGAATTTGCCCGATAAAAGAGGGCCCCTTCCACCATATTCACTATCTAATTTTCTCGCACTTAACATTTGTTTTCTCAAATTGGGTTTGTGAATGACCCTTGGAGCTTGGGATCACTCTAAAAACATTCAAAAATTGGATTTTATAAAAGAGATAAGATAAATAGCTTAACTATTCATCCAAGTATAGCCTTTAGAGGCTAAGTTAGTTGTATAAAAGTTTGTAAATTAATGGTTTATTATTAGTAAAAGTCTTATGTTCTTGGTAAGTTTTTTAATTACTTTATTTTGTTGATGAAACACTGAATTTGATAATTTGTCTTTCGTCGTGTGAGTGTCTTGGTAGAAAGTGATGCGAAGCTTTTTAGTGTACCAGTGGAGTGTGCGCACACTACAAAAAAACAGCTTTAGTGGCGACAAAATCTGTGACATCCGTGGCAAAACCGAGTACACCTTAGTATTTACAAACTCGAATAAACGTTTAACCGCTTATTGCGTAACGAACAAACAAATAACCAAACGGGTCTGGTTATGGTCCGGATATCCCAGGGTGCCATCTATAAGTGATATATGATCTACGCAAGCTAAAATATTAGTAATATGGCCTTAGTTCGATAGCAAACAAAACGAGGTACACTATATTCATTACGTAACAAGTAAACGATAAATCGGTTAATTCGTAGTGCTTAAACGAGTAACCGACCGATACTAATTATGACCCGTATACATACTGAGGGGTCATATACGAGTCATATATATGTTATAGAGGCTAACATGTTGATATTTAGGCCCCAGTACGTTTAAAACTCTTTGAACGAAAAAGGTTTCGTTTATCGATACGCTATAAGCTTAAACGCAATCGTTAATATCAAAACAAGCATTGTAGCATCCGTTAAGCCGAAAAAGATTTATAAAACACTTATATGACATGTTCTAAGCAATCCGTGAAAATATTTTGGAATTTTACAACGAGTCAGTACGTTTTTCTTATTTTACAAAAATAAGCTGAAAAACACTCGTTTTTACGCTATTTCTTACACCCGAATTAATTTTCTTGCAAAAAACCGGACCCGAACTAAATTTGAAATGGGCTTTTCATGTTTGGGCTTGTATGGATAGTTTAATGGGCCAAAACAGCCCATTATGGGCCTTTAATAATTCCGATCGGAACTATTGTTCCCACCAAACATCACACCTTTTTATAAACTTACATCCTAAGCTTTTTCATTCATTCTAATTTACAACATATTTTGAAGTCCAAGCAGCTCTACCCCTGTTCTCTCAACTCCCTTTCAAAAACCCTAAGGTAAGATCAAAGTTTATAAAGATTTAACCAAGTTTGATGCATATAATTAACATATAAACATGTTTTAGTTAGTTTTAAATATGTTTAACCATCCAAAAACCCTAAAAATCAAGTAAAATTACGTTTTGATGTTAAACATGTTTACAAACCAGGAACATATACTTTTTTGGTCAAAAACGCGGATTAGAACATGAATACAACGTTTTTACGGTTAGAAAGTTCGGTTTGAACCCAAAACCGAAACCCTAATTATCAAGGCTGTTACATGGATGATTTATGCTTGGTTTGATGTTATATGATATGTAGATATACTGAGTTTGCAACCCGAGACCCGGAAAGTCGTTTAAGCTAGCAAAATTCATCGGAAACCGACAAGGTAAACCCGTAATACTCCATTAGGGGCTGTTTAGTATTAGGTTGTGACGTGCTTGTTGTTAGCTTGTGAAAATTTGCAGGGACATTAGGGATCATATAAATGAGTCCCTGTTCAAATTTGGTAATTTTTCGATAAACGGAGAATATTTGGTGAATTTATTCCCGTTTATGAGCGTTTATTTGGGAAAAATAGCTAAACATATTGAAAAATTATGAAACTTGGTTTTGGAGTTTAATATGTGATGGTAATATCACTGGTAAAGTTTGGGAATCATTGTAAATGTCTAAGTATGGTTTATGCAATCATGGCTTAACCGAATTTTAACAGCCGAAAAACGCACAAAAAGGCATTTTGTCAAAAGATTTAGGTTCTGGAAATTTTGCAGGGACTATGTAATAACATTGAGGCCATTTGTAAAAATTATCGGATTTTTTGGAGGTCGTTTGATATAAACGGGCCATTTATTACACGATTATAACCTATTAAATGAATTTTTATAAATAAATAAATAATCATAAAATTTCTGAAAATATTTTTATAAAATTCTCCATGTCTTAATGTATTTTTACAAAAATTTACATAATTTATCTATAAGTACATATTTAGTTATGATTAATCAAAGATTTAAATTATAATTGTTTTAACGAAACCGGCAGTTTTGTGTTTAACGGACTGACTGGTATGTCAAAATGTCAAAAGTGGTCAAATATCATGTTTTTGAATGATATTGATAAAAACGAACTTTTTACGAGAATTCCGGAAAATTCGGGTGAATTATGCGCGTTTTGTATAATCAAACCCGTATGAAAATGGAAACAAACCTTGCGATCAAACCAGACACCGAAACCTTAAAATTCTTTCATAAATCAAATTATTTTATCAATCAATATATTTACTTAAGTTTTGTGTGATCTTACCTAATCCCGAAACGTATAAACGATCAACTGAGCTAGGCTCAGGAAACGGTGAAACTGAGCCAAATCCAGTTTTAAACATTTCATAGTATACAACGTCACAATCTAAGACTATGGTCATGTTCTGGGCTTAACAGCTATACCCAGATTATCTATACGGCCCGACTTAGCTTAAACACTGTACTAGTATTAACGATACGATACCGTTTATAGGAATCAGGCTATAAACGAGGCATCTGACTTACTGATACGTAATTTCTGTACGAACTACGATAAGGTGAGTTTCATGACCCCACTCTTTAAACTATTTTACGAACTTTTGGGGTGGAAAGCATGGTTACACACGTTATCTATCTGAAAACGGTTCAGGATATAAAATATCTGAACATTTATATATGAAAAGTCCCTACAAACATAATGATTGACTACGTGCTGATGAAAGATGATTATTATCGTTGATTGATATATTGAACGGAGATAATACGAATTGCAAAACATAATGAAATTACACGTGACAACATGTTTATACAAACACATTATGTAATGTTAAACATAACCAATTTGGGAAACAACATGGTCTATAATGGTCATGGGGATAACGTGGTCTATGATATTTATGGGGCTATTGTGGGCGGAAGGGTGGCCACAATAGTAACAAACTAAAGTTGAGTATGGCCTATGAGCCAAGTACTGCTGCAACTTATAAACTAAAGTTGAGTATGGCCTATGAGCCAAGTTCTGCTGCAACTTATAAACTAAAGTTGAGTATGGCCTATGAGCCAAGTTCTGCTGCAACTTACTAAACTAAAGTTGAGTATGGCCTATGAGCCAAGTTCTGCTGCAACTTATAAACTAAAGTTGAGTATGGCCAATGAGCCAAGTTCTGCTGCAACTTATTAAACGAACTAACTTGATTATGACATGAATGTTAAGAAAATAACGTGATTATGCGTATTGTGGGCGGATGGGGAGCTACAGTATTTGGTGATACGTGATAAATACTATATATGTATATGTGTCTATATACATGCTACGTAATTAGCCGTAGGAAATACTATGTGTAGAATATACTAATTATTTGCGTGTACACTATATAATGTTTGAGTTTACGTGGAATCGTTGTGGGCAGAAGGGGGCCATAGTGGTTGAGTTTATGTGGAACCGTTGTGGGAGGAAGGGGGTCCACAGTGGTTGGTTAAACACAGAAATTGGAAACAGGTAATACGAACAAACAACCACGATTTTACCAAAATTTCAAATTTATATTATAAATTTACATGTGTGCATATGCACACACAAGGATATGGCTGTACATATTTATACAAACGTAAACACATATTTTTACATACGCGCGTACATACAAACTATGATTGTGTGGTACGCAGAACTGATTTCGTTAAACTTATGAAACTCACCAACTATTCGTAGTTGACCTATTTTAACATGCTTTTCAGGTAATCAGATATGAGAAGTAATTTCCTGTGCGTTACGTGTCTGATTAGTGAATGATGTCATGGGCATTTGAGTCAGAAGTAAAGTAATTGAAGAACCGGTTTGATTGTATCACCTAGTTTGTAAAAGATGTTAGAACGATATAATATATTGTAAACTAGTTAGTAATGTTTCTTTATGAACAATGTATTTGATACCAGTTGTATCTGTTGCATTTCCGTTTTACGCTTCCGCAATTCGCTTAACGGGGTGTGACAAAATCCGCTGCTAATACACCCAAACGTGAAAGGTATTAGCGGTGACATGTCACCGCTATTACGTCGCCGCTAGTTGCATGCGGCGGAGCTGAAGTGTTGCCGAGTTGCTGGTGCGACACGGTGTTGGCTAGTTGTAAGTGGTGTCGAGGTGTTGGCCGATTGCAGGTACGCCACGGTGGTTGTCGTTTGTAGGTGGAACAAGATGGAAAAATGGTGGTCGTTTGTGTTGAAGGTGGGTTTGTGTGTTAGGGTGGGTGGATTTGTGCGTGGAGGATTGGGTTAATTTGCAGGATATGGTGGTGTGTTTGTTTGGATTGTTTGTGGCCTTTAGATCAGGATCTTATTAAAGGTCAGGAAGACTTGTAGATGGAGCACATGATCAGGAGATTTAGCGATGACGCCAATAGTGGAGACACATGCCATTAGCGACGACATCTAAGGCCGTCACCCGGTAGGCGGTGCCACTACTGGCGTCGCCGCTAAAGCTTGAATTTCTTGTAAAGGCACCAACCTTTTCCCATGTGTAGAGATTAGTTCATTTGTGCTCTACACGATATGTGATTAGTCATTGTCTACCAAACTCCAGTTAGGGCATGCACTGTCTATATGCTAGGCCCGGGTGTTAATCCAACACTTGACTCACGACATCGCATGCATGGTCTATATGGCTTTTGCGTGAGCCAAGCATTGGTGAACTCATGTTAGGAGCATATGATACACACACACACACACACACACACACACACACACACACACACACATAGGGGGTGGTTAATGTACACTAATATACTATCGTACGTTAGGTACGCGAGGATCTGGAGCGTAAAATAGAACGTGGTGGCAAACTTGTAAATAAAATGAAATTGACAATATACCAGCAAGTCCGTTCAAATTATATTTCAATTTGTCCTCCCCTTTCACGAATCAGTTTCCCAAATTCCCCCAAATCAGTTTCCATAAACCCCCAATTCCGTTCGTCAATACGTTTTTCCAGTAAACAGAGTACCTCGAAACACCATTAAAACAAATGGAGTTAAATGCGAGCTCGGCCTGAAATTCTAATTCAACGAAGCTGATTGTTAAGGATAAAGAACGAAGGTCGAAAGCGATAAACGACAGGCATCAAAACGTACAAAAATCAGGTAATACATTTCTAATTTGTTACCCTAGAACGTATATTGTATTAGGTTTGAAGTTGTTAGTTGTTTTTATTTGTAACAACAAACAGATTAGCATAAGCTGTTACTAAGACTTTTTGATTTGAAACAGAACGTGCTAATGTTAATTTTTGTTTAGTAAAAAGAGGGTGGGTAAATTAGAATTATCAATAGAACGTGTTAGAATGTTTAAAATTTTTAGGTGTTTTTAGGTTGGAATAATAGAGGTAGAAATCATGAGAACATATTACAAAATGTATTAGACAACACTGATCATATTTTTTTGTATGAAGATGTTGAAAAGATAAAAAGAATTGCCGAACCAACTGAGGAAAAGGAGCATGAACCTATAAATAAGAAAGTTAAAACAAAACAAGCCGAAGAAAGAAATTCCGACTCCGACTTTGAAACACCAATCAAATCATTGAAATTCAAAAATAAAAAGGTGGAACACAAGAAACATGATAACAAGAAAAAAAAGGGGAAAATCAGAAGCCGAGTTACACAATTCTGATTTAGACTTTGAAACACCGAACAAAAAAGCCAAACCCTCAAACAACACATTGTAGAAAACCCTTTCAAGCATATATAGATACAAAGATTTGGATGAGGTGTGCACCTGGTAATATTTTTGAAGCAATTAAAGTGATGAATGAAAAAGAAAAAAAATGGGTTGAAGAAATGGGACTTGGGTCATTGTTAATAATGAAGATGGCATATTGGTTGGTTATGAATTATGATCCTGATTTGAATGAATTAAATATTGGAAACCATATTGTTAAGATAACACCACAATTAGTTCATGAGGCTTTTGGGATACCAATTGGTGGAGAAACAGTGGTAGAAAAAAACTGACCAAGATTAGGCTCAAGCATTTGTGCAGATATGTTTAGAAATCAATTTGAACATTCAAGGATAAGTATTCAAAACGTCTTGGATAGAATGAAAAAACATAATGGAAAAAGAGAAGAGTTTAAACTGAATTTCCTTGTGTTGTTCAACACATGCATTGGGTTGATAACGAAATCTACAATAGTCAATTTAATGTTCGTCACATCGATTGATGACTTTTCAAAAATTTCAAATATGAATTGGTGCAGGTACATGATTCATAATTTGAAGAGATCAAAAATGACTGTAAATGTATAAAAGAAAATGGAAAACAAGAACAATTCAATGGTCCGACAACATTGCTTGCAGGGATTTACACACACGAGTATCAGAAACGTCATGGAGCATTTGAGAAGCCAATCAGAACACCAACAATTATCTACATTACCTCACCAACTCTTGTGAGCATGGATAGCTACTTGTATAATAATGGTCCATTAACTGATACCGAGGAGGAAAATGAAGACTCAAGTAAGTAACTATTACTTTCTAATGTTAAAATTATGACTACTAATGCTATAATAGTTTTATCTTTGAAAATACCTAAACAGTGAATTATGGTCCTTCAAATATTAAACCAACTGAAAAGGGTAAGTTTCTGATGATCACTGCATCCTGCAATGAAAAAGAAATAAACAATGAACAAGTAAGTGAACATAGAACAAGCCATGTTCAATTAGTGCAAAAAAAATGTGATTGAATTGGATAATGCTATAATTAACACTACTGTTGGAAAGGAGAATGAAATAGTGGAAATTGATCATGGTAAGTAACAAATTACTTTATAATGTTAAATATATGACTACTGATGCTAATATTAATTTTATTATTGAAAATACCAAAAACAGTGAACGATGGTCCTTCAAATATTGAACCAACTGAAAAAGGTAAGGCTCTGATGATCACTGGAGCTTGCAATGAAAAAAAAATAAACAATGATCAATAGAGTGAACATGCAACAAGCAGTGTTCAAATAGGGGAAAAAGATGTGACTGAAGATGATAATGGTATGTTGAACACTACTGATGATAATGAAAAAGTGAAAATTCATCATGGTGAAGAAGGAAAAAATGAATCTGCCAAAGAAAAAGAACAAAATGAAAAAAAATTTTGAATATAATTTTCAAATGCCTATAGGGACAACAACTCAAGAAATAATAGACTACTACAATACCCAACCAGAGTTGTCTGGATTGTCTGCATATCTGCCAAAAGAACCTTTCACCAAAGAGGAAGATGTAACAGTTCTAAACATACAAAACATTTTTTTTGTAAAAATATTACCAAAAATATTTATTGCAGAATTGGAACAAAGAAATGGACAACAAGTTAGAGGAATTTGATAAAATTTTCTCTGAAATCAATGAGTTGGTAAAGAGAGGTAAAGAAAAACATGGAACAAACATATGGTTATTTAAGAGGTGTTGTGCTTGGGAAGCTAAATTCTATCAAAAAGGTTGCTCAAAAGAAACACCATTTGGATCTCAATCTGATGGAGGAGGTCTAAATGAATTAGGTAAACACCATTTTTTTATTTTATTGTATAATACAATACCTAACCAACCCCCCATGTATAAAATTATAGTTGCAGTAGTTGATCTTTCAATAAATCAAAACAACTTTGGTGTGGATTCATGGTATGCTAACAAGGAAGACAATGAAGGTAAAACTAGTACGTTCTAGTACATTCTAATACAGCTGTAAAAATTATAACATGTTCTAATACATTCTAATGTAAAAAGATGATATGAAAGAAGATCGTGAGAAGCATAAAGATATGGAAAATCAGCGGGAAGAAAAAAATGAGAAAGAGCAAAATAAAGGTAAAACATCTGTTGGATACGTTCTAATACGTTTTAGACCTTTAAATTTTAATTTTTTTATTTATTATGTAATTATATCAAAAAGATGATGTGAGTAAAGATGATGTGAGCCAAGACCATGAGGTAGAAAAAGATATTGAGAATCAAGTTGGAGTAACCAAGGAGCAAGGAGTAATTCAAGGTTAAAACCATCTCCTTTATATGTTCTTATACGTTCTGCTCCTCTACATTTTAAATTTTTATATTTATTATGTGTGTAAATGAAAAAGATGATATGAGCAACGAAAATATGAGCCTAGACCATGAGAAACAAAAATATGTTGAGAATCAAGTTGGAGTCACCAAGGAGCAAAAAATAGATCAAGGTAAAGACCATCTCATTTATACTAAAAAAGATGATGTAACCAAAGATGATAAAGATGTTCATAATTAAGGGAGAGTAACAAATGAAAAGGAAAAAAACCATGGTAAAAAACCTGCTTTATACGTTCTTATACTTCTATACCTCTACAGTTAATTTTTTATTTATTTATTAGGTATTTTAAATGATAAAGATGATGTGAGCAAAGAAGACGTGAGCGAAGACCATGAGAATCCAAGAACCTTAGCCAATGAGGTTGAAAAAGATGTTCAGAATCAAGTTGAAGTAACCAAGGAGCAAGGGGTAATTCAAGGTAAAAAAACCATCTCCTTTATACGTTCTTATACGTTTTACTACCCTACATTTTAAAATTTTTTATTTATTATGTATGTAAATGACAAAGATAATGTGAGCAAAAAAGATGTGAGCCATGAGAATCCAAAAAACTTAACAAAAGAAGTAGAAAAGGACGTTGAGAATCAAGTGGGGGTTACCAATGAACAAAGAAAAAAACAAGGTAAAAATCATCTCCTTTATACGTTCTATGAAGTTCTAAGATAGTAATTTTATTTTGTTAGATTATTAAATCTCGTTTCATTTGATATTAGAAAATCCTTTAGACACAAAAAAATTATTTGAAGTTGATGTGAACCAAAGTCACGAGGGATTTGAAGACGGGAAAGATCAAAGTCAAGGTAAGAAAAAGGTATATTATTATCAGACTTCTAATACGTTCGAATACGTTATCTCATAATAATAAGGTCTATTATTATCAGTTTTCTAACATTTTGTTTCTTGAATTGATTGAAGATGATATCAAAAAAGATACATTGACTAATGAAATAAAAAGAGCAGATCCCAGGATCATTGTTTTGATGGGACACGGATTAGAGTTTGACAAATTCGCTATGTTGACTGATGAAGAACTGGATTCTATGCTGGAAAATAAAAGAGAAGAGATAAGAAAGGTGACAGAGAAAAGAGACAAATTTACACAAACGTTTCGTAAATATATCAGGGTGAACAAATTCTCTGCGAAACAACTGAATCACATGAACTTTGAAGATCTAGAAAGCATGTACAAGACTACACATGAAGAGATTCAAGAAAAAAGAGAAGCAAAGGATGAAATTAAAGTTTACTGATGATCAGGAACGAACCGCTGAATATTATAAAAGATTTGGTGGGAAGTGTGGCTTCTTGATTAATCATGGAGTAAACTATGAGATTGTTGATTCCATGAGCAAAAAGGAAGTGGAAGAGAATTTCAAGAAAATTTCAAAGAAAATAATAGGTGGTAAAACGTTCTAATACTTTCTAAGATTATCTCCTATTTTTTATATGTTTTTTTATGAACAAAAACCTAATACGTTCTTATACGTTCTAATATAAAAACAATATTTCAAATGCAGAAAAAGATCCATTGACTGATGTTGTTGACAAGGGAATTGAGAATGACGATGGCATAAGACAAACATCTGATATAATTCAAGGTAATTTTGTTAAAAAAGCTATTGATTATTAGTACACTAAAAAGTAGAAAAAATATTACTAAAAAAAATTGCAGTGACAGAAGTTGAAGAATTGAATGAAGAAAAGAGATGTAGTCAAGGTACACACATTTTTATTTATGAGTCAATAGCAATATTTGTTTATTTAAACGTTCAAAATTTTGATAATCTTTATTGAAGGAGATGAGAAAGTAGGTAATGATACACTTGATTTTGAGAATAGAGGTACATCAACACAAGAATATGCCGAAAGACAAACGGGAGAACCCATTCGAGGTAATCAATTAAAAAACCTGTTTGTTTTAAAATAGTATTTTGATAATATACTAGCAAAAACAAAATTTAAAAAAAAATGGTATGCAGTTAAAGAAGTGGAAGAATTAAATGCAGAAATTGGTGACAAACAAAGCATCAACAACTCTACTCAAGGTATTAAAAAGTTTTATATATACAATCACAAAAACACACACAAAAAATGTATATTATAACTTAGTCGTATTATAGGGCTGGTTGATGTTAATATTGAAGAAAATTATGAATACGACAGTGAAGATTTGGATTCAGTGATAATGAAAACTCCATTTTTCAATCAATCAGCAGAATTTAGAACTCCTGAATCTAAATGAAAAAAATTGTCCATTGTTGCTACATCTCCTACACCAGCTGCAAATTATCATAAAATAGATAAACTACAGCGAGAAGAAAGAGAAAAAGACTGGCACCAGCCTTGAAATCACCTTAGGGAAATTGGAATGACTGAAAAATAACAATTTGATGAGCAGATTGTTTCGCAATTTGTTATTGGTGATCTTTCTGATAAACATAAATTGGAAGTGATTTACAAGTCAGAATTCGTCACTGCTTTCAAGTTTGTGTTTGAATGCTTTTGTCCGGATATATGCATCTCGGCTGGTGCTATGGACATTTACATAGAGTTGTTGAATCATGAAGAGAAGAAGAGAGATGAAAAATTATCCCCGTTAAGGTTTTTTGCTTCATCAACAATTATAGTAAGTATTACACCTTTATTTATACGTTAACAAAAATGTATACACATATTAATTATATCAAATTTTCTTTTTGATACATGAAGCCAAGTGATTACTATTTAAAGGAAGCTAACGCCAGCAATTATAAAATACTAGAAGTTTTCACAGACAACCTTGACAAGATAATGACTTTACATAAATACAAGTCACTCGAATCAGTTATGATGTTTGTTGTGCTAGTACTTTATGAATACCATTTCTAAGTGGTTGTTTTCAATTTGAAAACAGGTACAATCGTGCTGATTGACAACATGGCTAACGGTGATATATCCAAAACGGCTCGCTATAAATCAGCTCAAGAAAAAATAGATGTTACAAAAAAAGCTTTGGAAGTAAGATTCAAGGGTGTCCTAGAAAAACTGGTAAACATTTAAACATTCTGTAAACCGATTTAAAGAATATATAAAAAAAATTAAATACGTTGATTGCCCGCAGAGAGATATTTTTTGTATGTACTTATTGAGAAAGAAGCACCTGATTGCGCCAAGGTTGGAGATATCAGAGATCAAGAGGCTGCAGATGGATTGGAGAACAAAAAGCAACGAACTCGATTGTGGTGTCTTCGCTATAAGACACATGAAAAATTACAAAGGGAAGTATCCATAGACATGCAGATTTTATCAGGAGTGTCCAAGGCAGAAACGAAAAATAAACAATTTGAGGATAAAATACTTGTCAAAGATGTTACTATCCTCAACAAAGCCAAATCAGATTTAGTTAGACTGACAAAGGAATATGATGCATTATTTGACAAAAAACTGTTCAGTAGCAAGATTTTAACTGCTAAAATTGATGAGAGACAAGGTGAATAAAACTGACCTTTATTATGTTTGTATGGAAATGACCATAATTCTGCTAATACGTTCTAGTTATCATATATTGTTCACTCATATGGATCTATCTCAGATCTAAGGATTATAATAACTATAATACGGATCTAGCTCATGATGATATATATATATCGATTATACGTTAATGTTAAGTATATGTATTAATTGTATATATGTGTATGTATAATATTAAGATGAAGATTGAGAGAAAACGTTTTGGATAGAGGTTCGATAATATAAACTCAATCCTTAAATTAAACAGTGTATGAAACACTATATATAGAAGATGGGTCTATTTCATTACACATTCCGTAACGAACTAGCCACCCACTTCGTTACGTACAATTAATAAAGTAAACTTAACGAATCACCCCCTGATTCGTTAAACATCCTTAACGAATCAGGAGGGAGCATAACTTAAGTCTAGTTTGCCAAACATCCTTAACGAACTAGATGACTATATTAACGAACTAACTTCATATCTTTATAATTATTACATTAATTAAATGATAAATACATTAACGATAATTACAAAGACTCGAGACGCAAAACCGTGTACTAACAGACACCCCCTCGTCTTGAGCTCTTTGTCTTTAAATTACTTGAAGCGCTTGCTTTGCCAATCTCTGCAATTGTGAATACCATGCTCATGACACACACGAACAACACGCTGAAACTGCATTGCTCGGTCTTAGTCTTCACGATGCTCAAATAAAATCTTATTCTTTAAAAGCACGTCTTTATCGGTCTCTGTCAAGTTCACGAGCCACATCAGATCGATGATCTTTATCAGCTCGATCTTTAACCCCTTACCCAAGACAATAACGGCCTCAACAGTTCGGTTGTCGTAGTACCAACGGTTGAATGATAAATACATGTGTTGATTCAACGTCTTCACCGGCACACGCTTCATCGTCTTTGGCGATTTTACTTTAAGAACTAGCTTTCTCCAACCTGTCCTTGGAAATCTCATCGATACGCTTTTGGGTTGGGAACTGTGGTTTGAAAAATTTAAATCCATGGTTGACTTCGAACAGTAGATGTTGATGAAATCAATCTGCGATTCGATCACCCCCACGGTTTATAAACGGCCAACACACGCGGGTACGAACATCCCAACGCGGTAAAGAGAGAACATCAGTGATCTTTTCATAATATTGGATACCGTTCTCCCATTTGACAATACATACTTTCAAATCAGAGTCATAAAGCCATGAAACGATGTCACCTCGTACTTTAGATACAGTCTTGAAAGACGTCATTTGATTTGCTTGAGCAAGAGCGACGACTTCTTGTCTACGTTCTTCATCCACATATCTTTAAGCATCAATAATCTTACGAGTTCTTTTGCTCCGACAACCAAACCATCTTTGAATGTCAGCAACAGTCGGATCATTGATAGAATCAAATCTTGTATCAACCACACGTTTGCCCTTTGACACCTTTTCCAAATGATCCTCAGCTGCTTTAACCAATTCGCCAGTAAATACCGGAGCACCCTGATCACATTAGTGTGTTGAAACATATCAGGGCATTCCTCAGCTGCCATATCCTCAATCTCCACCTCCTCGTCTTCATAAATAAAGGCCGTATTCATCTGAACAGTAGGATCCTTTAAGATCTCTTCATTGTTTTCAACTTCCACATCAGGCTCAGCTTCTAACACGGTCAAATCATCGTCATTCAAACCAAGCAATATCGAAATTTGCTCTCGTGTTAGTGACCTTTCTACAAATTGTCCTTCCTCAATCCCATCCTTATTCACAATGCTCCTAACCACCCCCGATCCATCAACAAAGATGACAGTATCAGCCTTGATAATCTCTATGGGTTTAGCAGCCGTATAATCACGATAAACAATAATCTGCTTCCCCGAATCATCGACAGCACTCGTACCCGCACCAGAGGACGAGCCGTGAGATTGTTTCGCCTCACTTCCTCCAGCACCTGAAGCATCTGGATCTTCATCATCATTTTGCAGCTTCTTCAGTGCGTCATCCTTGCAATTCAGTTGCAAGATAAGTTCCTCCTGTTCTTTGATCTTCACCCCCTGAGACGTAACAATCTCAAGGAGGGACTTCGTTTCTTTTTGGCAGTAAGAAATATAACTCATCAACTTCCTTTGATTTTCCATCAAAGTTTCTTGATTCAGCCGATCAGCAGACATCTGAATTTCATAAAGATGTAGCAGACTTAAAAGCATATTCGTCTGCTGATCTGGAGACATGGCATGAAACGAGGGAGGAATATTCTGAACAGGACCATAAGGACGATTGAGCCTCATAAATGAGATGTCCGGAGGAGGAATCCGCAACGGTGTTGGAGAAACCACCGAGGTTACAGCAGAAGGCCTTGGCAAAGTAGATATACTGATTGTGGAATCATGCCAAGCCTAGGGTCTGAAGTAAGCGTTGTCCTCAATGTAAGTTTCGGGGTGTTAGTAGTAAGAGGCACCGCCGGTCGTTGAGTAATAGATGTCCTTGGAGGTGGAACTCCAAAAGATACACCAGCTCCAGCTGCCACTCAACGTTTCGAGGATCCTTCAACTGCTAACTCTTTACCTTTTCTCTTGCGCTGAGCAGCAATAGTAGCAGCTAAAGCCGCCTCAACCGCATCTTGTTGTTCAGCAATAACATCGCCATCACCACCATTACCACCATCATCATCATTATCATCACCATCTCCGTCGTTCCCACCTGCTCTTTCCTCACGCTCGGAATCCGAGTCATCATGGATCCAACGATCATCGGGAGGACATTCATAATCTGGATTCACCAGATGACCAATCAAACGTTTGTTACGTGGATGAGGAGTCTGACAATACGTCTTCATCCTTCGTATTGTATCTGCCGTCATGTGTTCAAACTTCAATTTATCATCAAGACGTGTTGGATGGAGTACCAAGTCACGTATAGCATCTTCAACGAACAATTGAATGAAACGTGGATACATCAAAAAACTTTGAATGACGCTACACAACAGTACAATTTTCTTTGAGATGATCGTAAATCATTTAAGAGAAGTGGAAGGGTTTGTTCAGCACTAAAGCAACGAATGCCGATTGAAGACTAATGCGACATTCTTCGAAACCCCCTTTACGTCCACCAAGGCAATGTATAAGTACATGCAATAAATACTTGTATGTGGGACGCAAGTATGCCTTTTTATACATGGAATCATCAAGAGGACCAGAATAAAATACTCATCCAAACAACCCTCGGATCAGCTCTTTGTGGTACTCACTCGGGTCATCAATAGTATCATCGAACCTCAGCACCCTTCGAACAGAATCAGTTGTAACCACAACTGGTTGAGCATTCACTTCATCTGTAATGTGGTTCTCAGTCTCCACATATCGCGCCATATTCCAAAATTGACGAACGATACTGAATCGAACATCAAGATTTGCAGCGATGGAATAATGAATACGCGAGCGACGTAAGAACTCTAATAACCCACCAAATACGTTCTCGTCAGCAAAATTTGTACCAACAAAGGCACATATATTATGTTTCTTGTCAAATGGCAGTAATGGCATAACTTGTTGTTGCTGTTGTTGTTGATCAGCCACAGGAGGATCTTGATCTATGTTATCAGCCATATCACTATATAAACAAAATCGAGAATCATTGATAATAAATAATAATAATACTTCTATAATTAATATATAACTAAGAGTTTTAAAATTATATTTATTGATAAAAATCTTTTAATTTTAAAATAACTTACTGTCATTTGTTAAATATACTAATTCGTTATAATGAATTGGTAATTCGTTATAGCAAATAAGTTACTTCGCTATCAGGTAAATTTGGAACGAATTAGGACTAACGAATCACTATTAAAAATAAAAGAATTGAAATCTAATTCGTTATAAATAACGAATGCAAGTCTGATTCGTTATAAGTGTTGATTCGTTATCCTTATTCGTGCAGATTGCATAACGAATTAGACACGAATGAGTTCCAATTCGTTAAACAATAACGAATGGCCTTATAAGCTTAATGTTTGACTAATATGGTCAAGGTCAAAATTACCAAGAACACAAAAAGTCAAAATAGCACGTCTGAAATCGATTACACCATAATTATCGATAGATAGCCGAATGAAGGATCACAATGATCTCGGAAACATATCGCAATCAGAATGACATCGACTTGGTGTTCCAAAACATAGTTTACATTGTTTAAATTAAGGGTTAAGTAAAACTCTAAAACCCGACCATATTATCAAGTAATTAACCCATCAAATCCTAACAAAATTTGACGAAAATCATAACGATGTGATCGTCTATACCTTAGGAACACAAATATAAAATCAAAACACTGAAAAACGAAGATCAAGAATTCTGAGAAATTTGAGCAGAGTAACAGTGTATATGGGAAGATGAAAGGTGAATAGTGTGACGAATCATATTCACAAAACCCTATATAGTCTGACATGACGCGTTTTTCAATGTAACGAATCATCTGATTCGTTTGAATTTTGAAATAACGAATCAGGTGATTCGTTATTCTTAAGTTAACACGTGGCATAGCGAACTAGACCCAATTCATTAACTTAGAGACATAAGATTCACGAATTAGCCTCAATTCGTGTCAAGTTCGTTAAATATGCCTAACGAATTGAATGTCATTCGTTACAGAGTGGCGGAAGCGAATTTGGGTAACGAATTGGAATGCAATTCATTAGAAATGACCTAATTCGATATACATAACTAACGAATTACTTTTATTTAATTTTAAATTAAATTACCAATTAAATTAAATATTAATTAAGTATCTAAACCAATTTAACTTAAATGAATCACCGAGAGCCCATATCTCGATGATCGATTACCTTAACGAGTTTCACGTTTTGAAACACATAACTTAAAAAGAATTAAATAATATGTAAACTAAAATGCAAAATATTTTTGTATTTTGATAATTTAAAATTTTACGGTTTTGTTGTCCGTAGCAATCGAATAAGTAAAAAAAAAGTTTACTAAAACGTAAAATATTTACAAGAAAATATTTACAAGAAAAGTATCCGAAAATAAAAAATTGTAGAATAGAAAATGTTTTGTATTTACGTATGAATTTTCAAAAGCAGTATATATTTTTGGATTTTTCTTGAGTTTGAGTAGAGAATCATATTGATCGAATTGCCCTTCCATCTCAGTTTTATATTTCAGCGATATTATGACTGGCGTCAAGTCGGTCATTGATATTGTTGTCCACTTAAATCTTATAACAAGCCTTCAAGTGTTTTTGTGATATGATTAATGGTTCAATTAGCGCACAGAATATCAGAAACTATCAGTCTCTAATCTCAGTTCAAGCTTAATTTGATTTTTGCCATATCACCCCAACTTGACTTAAACCATTATAGTGTTAATCAAAAATTTGATTTATGTAACAATTTTGAGCAATGCATCAAATTTCCTTTACTGTGAGTGAGTATGCACGAGTCCATCTGTCGGCTTACATACATTGTATCCCCTGGGGTCCGTTTCTTATTGGTATTGAGACGCGCGCAAGGGAGGAACAATTGTATGACTAACATTGGATTTTGATCAAGTCAGTAGTTTAGAATGTACGAAGTATATCAGTGATCAAGTTTAATGACTTTGGGTTTGCTCTAAAAGCGAGTGAAATATTCATGCATATGAATACCCAGATGATTAAGCCGCATAAAGACTCACAGTGTCTAGAAGCTTAACACTTGTTATTTGATTTATTTTATTTTTGGGTGATCAAACCACTATAAGGCTTGAGTATGACAAGTTATTACATTTCTGCCATCCTCACCGAGATTTTTGTTAGAAACTAACACCTCTTTCAATTTGACATTTCTTTTAGTTTATATCACATACTTACTCTAACAGCTTGTTTAAGATCTATCAATGCACCAACGATTAAGCACTCAGTCTTTTAATCTTATTTCTTGCTGGATTTGGGGTCAAACAATCAATGTACTATCATTTTCTCCTTGTTAGGTAAATGGCTATCCCAAACATTTACAAGTAAATTTCAGGACCAAACATATACAAGTATATGTCCTTCAAATATGAGTAATTGACATACTTTTCAGCGAACGTATGCAAAAATCTTTTTGGTTTTTCTCTTTACATACATAAAACACAATCTTTTTGCCTTTTTCGAATTTAGCTGTACAAACGAGAAATTCACAATCTTTTTGAATTTTATTTTTTTGGATTTTTCCTATACAAAAGAAAACACAGTATTTTTGGTTTTTCGGATTTTTTTAAAAAAATGTTTTTGGATTTTCAAAATTTCAAAGAAAAATATTAAAAACATGAAAACACACTATTTTTGATTTTTAGATTTTTCAATGTTTTTGGATTTTATCTATTACAAACTAAAAGCACAATATTTTTTGTATTTTCTATTTTTACCCCCTAAAATCCAAAACCAAAAATAAAATTAAAGGGAAAATAATAATAGTTATCCTAGTTTCAGGATATCAGCAAGGGTCTTTAAGCCATTTAACCAAGCAAAGATTGAAAACACATTTTTTCGAATACTTTGGTAAATAAATCAGCTTTTTGAAAATCGGTATGTACTTTCTCAATGTCAATTAATTTCTTTTCAAAGCAATCCTGTATGAAATGATATCGAATTTTGATATGTTTCGTTTTAGAGTGTTGTACAGGATTTTTGGTGATGCTAATGGCAGCAGAATTATCAATTAAAATAGTAGTAAGAAACTTCAAACCGTAGTCGCGAAGATGTTGTTGTATCTACAAAACCTGGGAACAGCAACTCGAGGCTGCAACATACTCAGCTTCGGCGGTTGAAGTAGATACCGTTGTCTGCTTCTTACACTGCCAGGAAACAAGCCGGCTTCCTAAGAATTGACATCCTGCTATTGTCGATTTAAAGTTAATCTTGCATACTCCATAGTCTGAGTCAGAATAAGCGGTAAGATCAAAAGTATCGTCCTTGGGGGTACCATAACCCGGTGTCTGGATTGCCCCTCAGATATTGAAGTATACGCTTGACCGCTGCCAGGTGAGTCACTCGGGGACTAGCTTGGTACCTAGCACACAAACAAACAGAAAAACATTATGGTCGTGTCGAGAAGCAGTAAGATACATCAAAGAACCAATCATAGCTCGATAGAGGGTAGGATCGACAGTATCCTCCAATTCATCCGGTGATAAATTGTGACCCACGGGGAGAGGAGTAGAAGGGGTTTTTCCGACAGTAATCTTGAATCGGCTCAAGACATCGTTCACATATTTAGTCTGATGAATGAAGATTCCTTTCGCAGACTGATGAACCTGCCACACTAAATTGAAGTTCATTTCTCCCGTCGAACTCATTTCGAACTTGGTTTGCATTGACTTTTCGAATTCCTTACATAACGCGTCATTTGTTGACCCAAAGATAACGTCATCGACAGAAATCTGAACGAGGAGAAGATCATCACCAATGTTTTTGTAAAATAAAGTGCAGTCAACAGTCCCTCGTTTGAAACCATTATCCGTCAGATGGTCGGCGAGCGTACCATACCAAGCTCTCGGGGCTTGTTGTAGACCATATAATGCCTTGTTTATGCGATAAACTCGGTCAGGATAATCGGGGTCTTCAAAACCCGGAGGCTATAACAAAAACACTTCCTCGTGTAGTTCACCATTGAGAAAAACACTTTTAACATCCATTTGATAGACTTTTATATTTTTGTAAGCAGCATAGGCCAGAAAGATTCGTATAGACTCCAATCTAGCAACCGGAGCATATACCTCAGTGTAGTCAATACCCTCTTGCTGATGGAAACCTTGCAGCACTAGTCGTGCCTTGTTTCTCACGATCACCCCACGATCGTCTTTCTTACATTTAAATACCCACTTAGTCGGAATCGCCTTCTTTACTCTAGCGGGTTTGTCTATAAGATCCCAAACACCCAAACGTGCAAACTGCTGTAATTCCTCTTGCATGCCTTCTACCCAATATGGATCTTGAAGTGCTATACGAGACGCCATTGGCTCAACTTGGGATAGAAAGCAAGTGAATTTAGCAAGATTAACAATTCCAGACGAATGTAAATCTGCATAAGCACACAATACATTATTCTTACTCGACGAATTAACTTGATGACGTGTTTGAATGCCAACAAAAAGTTCTCCAATGATGTTTTCCTTTGGATGATAATTAGAATCTTAAGAGTGGGATTCTCAGGAACAACAACATTTTCGAATAAGTTAGTGTAATGTTCTCCCAGTTCATGAGTTGAATCGTCACTATCAATGTCAAAAACTTGATTAATAACTGGATTATCATCGGAAGAAGTAGATACATTATCAAAGAGAATTGGAGAATCATTATGAGGATCTTCGGTTGGAGCATCGGGTGGAGCTTCAACATCATTAGAACTTGGAAATCTTGGAATTACCAATTGGTCTTCAAAGTATGTACGAACCAAATCTTCATCTACTTGTTCAATCGATGGAGTAAATGAATTAAATAAGCTATCATAGTCAAACATCCAGTCGGGACCTTTCCCTTGAGGAGGTGTGGTGTACTTTGACAGTCCACATGGTACCACTCCTCGACACAACCAGAAGTGAAATTCAATACTCGTTTCTTTGGAGACGCATAACCCAAGAAATATCCCTCAATGGCTTTTTCATCAAACTTACCCACATCCTTTTTCAACATCGTACAAGGACACCCAAAAGGTTCCAAGTACTTTAAATTAGGCTTTCGATTATTCAAAAGCTCATAACTCGTCTTCTTGAGTCTCTTAACAGTTAGAACCCGATTGAGTGTATAACATGCAGTATTCACCACCTTATTCCAAAATTGGACAGGAAGCTTATAATCAGCAAGCATAGTTCTAGCAGCTTCAATCAAAGTTCTGTTTTTTCCTTTCAGCAACACCGTTTTGTTGTGGTACGTATGGGGCACTGTATTCTCGATGAATTCACTTTTGTACACAAAAGAAATCCAACACAGTATTCTTAAATTCAGTACCATTGTCACTTCGAATTTTCCTCACTTTTGCTTGTATAGTGATTCGATCTTAGTGATTAAATTTTGAACAAGAACAGGTGTTTGATCTTTCGAACTCATAAATAAGACCCGTGAGTTTCTTGAATAATCATTGGTAACGCAATACCAGTCTCCAGAGATACTAGCACGATTCACTGGACCAAAAAGATCCATATGCAGTCGCTCTAATGGTGTATTAATGGAATTCATAACTTAGTAGGATGCGTATTTTTTTTCAGTTTTCCCTTTTTGCAAGCAATACAGTGATCGAATAACTTAAAGTTCTTCATAGACACACCTTCAACTAAATCATTTGCCATTAAATAGTTCATTTTATGAACATGAATGTGACCCATTCTACGATGCCATAGAATAGAGTCCTTCTCGGTTGCTTTTGAGACAAAACATGTTTCGATAGATGTTGATACTTTAGAACTCATATTTAAGACATAAATATTATTTGATCGAGGTGATCGCATGACAACCATATCCTCGGGAATCACATATCTCGGTTTCAAAATCAGACATTCTTTATCATTAAATACTGTTGTGAACTTTTTGTCACAGATCTGAGAAACGCTCAATAAGTTATGATCAACCATGTCACAATAATTGACCTTCTCAAATGTAATATGCCCATTCGAAACATCACTTTCTTGTGTAATTATACCCCCAGAATTCCCAGCAAAAGCCGCATAACCCCCTTGAATATTTCTCACATTTGTCAAGAGGTCGAGATTTCCAGTAATATGACGAGAACATCCGTTATCCATAATCCAGTCTTCACCAGAAATGGTCTTGGATGTACCCTACACACAAAAGAAAATGATTAGTTCAAAAAGGCAGCCCAGGCCTTTGTCTTGGGCACCTTTTGATTTCCATGAGTAACATTAAACTTGGTTGAATTCAACTGTTTTTCAGCAACTTGAGAATAAGTTACAGGCTTCTTAGACTTTCGTCTCAGATAAGCCGCTTGAACGACATTTGAGTTCACATTCTTGCATATCGGTTCAGTTGGAACAAACTTTGGTTTAACTTGACCATAAGTTTCATTCACATGGACTACCTTTCGAGGATTCACGTTTGAGAACATGATGTGAGTATCATCATCATACGACACAGGTCGTTTTAGAATTTCCTTAATCAAAGGAACCGGTTTCGATTGGTCCTTGACAAATGGGTGAAGATTCTGAGGTCTCTTCTGTCCACAATTTCTCACAACATGACCTTGTTGACCACAAAGAAAGAAACTTCGCATGTCCACATGATCGTTTGAGGTTTAACTGTAACATATGACACATAAGGATAATGACTCACGTTCTTGGTAAAGCTCTTAGCTAAATCATCTGATGATACCGACTTCTTTTTTATATAAAAATCAAGATTAGAACAGTTTGAAAAACTTTGCAAAGTATCGGTTCCAGTAGATTTTACAAACTGAACTTTCTTAGCATGTTTTAAGACTTGTTTAGCTTTAGTCAAAGGATCATATGTAATTGATGTTTTAGCTTGAGCATACTGTCGTTCAAGATCTTGAATCTTGGAGGTTCCATTGTGAAAAACACTTTCAATCAGTTCGGTTTAATAATAATAATTGGAATGTCTTTCTCAGTGAACATCGTGTCTATTCCTTTTAATTTAAACACACGACCATTTGATGGCTTGGAAACATTTAGATTGATGAAACGCAACAAATCCTCATCAGAAATTTTGGGTTTTTCTGGCTTCTTAGCTTTTACTGGTTTAACTTTAACCTGAACTTCTTGTCTCACCTGAGTTGTGTGTGACCCATACACAGCCTCCTCAAATTCATGAGGTTCACAAAGAATGTGATTAGAACTTGGAATGTTCTTGTTCTTGTGTATAATTCCAGGTTCAAGCACATCCTCAATGATGACTTTATCAACATTTTCAACAAAGACTTTGTTGCTTTGAACATGAGGTTTTTGAATTGTAGATTGGGTTTAACAATTTTAGGTTTAACTGGTTTTGCTTTTTCTGAAATCACCTTTTACAATCATATCCTCTTCTTTTCTAGCAAAAGGATTTGGTTTGTAATCATTCTGAAAAGGTGGTGGAATTTCAACAAAACCTATACCTTTCTTTGAATCTTTTTGCTTACCGGATACTTCTATTATTTCGTTTAGCAAAAAAGAAAAGTTTCTAAACTTGCCCAATTTGTTCTTTAACTCAAGAACCTCATTCTCAAGTTCGGTTACTTTTTATCTATGTTTCAAAATTTCCTGAAACTTTTGATCGTTGATCGTCATTTTAACAGATAACTCGGCCTTGAGATCATGGTTACTAGTCGACAAAGCTTCAATCTTCTCTCGAGATCTCATTTGAGATTCCTAAGATTGTCGATAAGTATCTTTTAGTGAAGCAATTTATTTCACTAAACAGTCATTGTGATTTTTCAAGGAATCTAACTTAGGCTTGTTTTTCTCACATTCAATACAAGAAACAGAAGAACTAACCTCATTGATTTTGGCCATGCAAGCAAAAGTAGTTGGAAGCTTTTCACATGAGTCGTCAGAATCAGACTCAGTTTCATTGTCGGACGATAGCTCACTCCCACTTGCATCTTTGAAAGTTTCTCTTGACTCAAACATAGCCAGGTTAGCTAGATTATCATTGCACAACAATCTTTGCGACCAATCTGTTCCATCCATGTTAGACAGCATAGCTTGTGACCCAGATGAAGACGGTTTAGTTTCAGAAGACTTTCCCGCATCATTACCACTCTTACTAGATGAATTCTGATCTTGCTTTCTGGGACAGGTGTACTCCTTCTTCGGCTTATCACATTCTTTAGCAAAATGCCCAAACTTTTGACAGCTATAGCATTTGACCTTTAATTTATCAAAACCCAACTTCTTGTTTAATGCTGGAAGATCTTTGCCGGTTTTTTGCATAAAATTTTTCACTTTCCAGACAATGATAGCCATATTCCACTTTAAGTCCATAAGTTCCAAATCATCGGGATCAATTTGATCATAGTCTTCATCAGTCAAATCGCTCGTTGCAATCTTACTACTAACCAGATTCTCGTATGAAGTCATGAAGGCAGACAAGAAAGCAAAGTTTTATTCGGCCTCCCTCATGTTCACATTTGGTTGTGATGAGAATTGATTTGCAGGTGATGAATTTCCAGACCCTCCAGATGAACCAGAAACACCAGATGACCCAGAATTTCCAGCAGTGTAGAAACAAGCACGTGGATCACTATCAATAGTTGTAGCATTATCACTTGCATGGGGATGAGAAACACAAGCGAGCCGAAGTTGTCAACTTCTTGGTCTTGCCCACCACTTCATGCCACAATATGATCTTGGGTAGGGGAACGATTGCCCAATTCAACGCCATACCGTCGCCAGCGCACGGCGCGTTGGGGTTCCCAACACCAACAGGTGTAACTTTTGTATACCGAGATCATTTGTGTGCAGTGACAAGTACACCACGGGAAGGGAGAATGAAACTTCCAATGGCAGACAACGCGCCAGAGGAATGGATTCTCAACCCAAAATTCCCGGAGCAGACAATCACAATTGGCGCTACGATATCAGACGACACGAGGTTGAGAATGAAAAGATTGCTCACAGCATATATGTCGGTCTTCGCGTGGAAACACTCTGATATGACTGGGGTTCCGCGAGACCTGGCGCAACATTCTCTCAACACGTTCAAGTCTGTAGAGCCAATTGTTCAAAAGAAGAGAGTCATGGGGGATGAGAAGGCGAGGGCCATGAATGAGCAAGTTGAGGATCTACTGCGCGCAAACATCATCCGCCCGATACGATACCAGACATGGGTAGCCAATCCTGTGATGGTAAAGAAAAGTAATGGGTCGTGGAGGATGTGCATTGACTTCAAGGACCTCAACAAAGCATGCCCAAAAGATTGTTACCCCCTCCCAAACATCGACGCAAAGGTGGACTCCGTGGCGCCATTCAAGCTCAAATGCTTCCTGGATGCCTACAAGGGCTATCACCAGATTCAAATGGTACCACAAGACGAGGACAAGACCGCCTTCAGAACCGACAAGGGTGTTTTTTGTTACACAAAAATGCCCTTTGGTTTGAAGAATGCGGGAGCCACCTACCAAAGACTTATGGATGCTGTTTTCAACGAGCAAATTGGAAGAAACCTAGAAGTCTACGTGGATGATTTGGTGATCAAAAGCAGGGAGGAAAAACAAATGCTCAAAGACATCGAAGAAACCCTTGGGCGCCTAAAGGAAGTTAACATGAAGCTCAATCCGAGCAAATGCACTTTCGGCGTACAAGAGGGAAAATTTCTAGGTGTAATGGTCACCAAGGATGGTTTCAAGGTGAACCCAGAAAAGGTGGAGGCCATCCTTGACATGCCCTCGCCATCCACCATGAAAGAAGTCCAGAAGCTGAATGGTAGATTGGTATCAATCAACAGGTTCCTAGCGAACCATGCAAGCAAATCTACCCCATTTGTCAACACATTGAGAAATTGCTTAAAGAAAAGCCAATTCAAATGGACTCCTGAGGCCGAGCAAGCTTTCAGTGAGATAAAAGAATGTTTGATAAATCTGCCCGCCCTCACAGCTCCGCTTCCTGGTGAAACTTTGACATTGTACTTATCAGCAGGAGAGCGCGCCATCGGCGCAGTATTGTTGGTGGATCGCAAGGGAATCCAAACGCCAATATACTATGTGAGTCGGGTGCTGACAGACCCTGAGACGCGCTACTCCATCATGGAAAAGTTAGTTCTGTCACTAACACACGCGTCGCGCAAGCTTCATAGATATTTCAATGGTCATCCTATTGAAGTTCTGACTGGTTACAACATCCAGCAAGTCTTGCGGCGCCCCGCGCTCTCAGGAAGGCTGACAAAATGGGCGCTGGAATTAGGAGAACACACGATCGCCTATAAGCCCCGTCCAGCAATAAAGGGACAAGTCTTAGCTGATTTCATCGCAGAAATCCCCGAAGGAAAAATTGAAGAGGCTCAACGCGAGGTAGACCCTCCGCGAGCCAATGATGAAGAAAATGTTTGGAGATTGTTCACTGACGGAGCTTCAAACAACGAAGGATCCGGCGCAGGCCTCAAACTGGTGGATCCAGAAAATCATGAATATACTTACGCCATCAGGTTGGACTTCAAGAGCACCAACAATGAAGCTGAGTATGAAGCCCTGCTGGCTGGCCTGCGCATCGCGCACAAATTTGGAGTTAAAAAGCTAGAGGCCCATGTTGATTCATACTTGGTAGCAGCACAGGTCAACGGCCTTTATGATGCCAAGGAGAACACCATGCCTCTGTATCTAGAGCAGGCGAAAAAGCTCATCGAGCAATTTGACTGCTTCAGAATCATTCATATTCCGCGCAGTGAAAACAAGTCTGCTGACGCGCTGAGTAAGATGGCATCAACCAGCTTCGATCACTTTGGCAAAGATGTAAGGGTGGAAGTAATGAGAAACCCGTCGGTGGGAGCGAAATCTGTCCTTGTAACTCATACAACCCCTTCATCATGGATAACTCCAATAATGGAATTCTTGATGGAGGGAAATGTACCAGACAATCGCGCACAGGCGAGGAAGATAAGACACAAGTCGCAGAACTATGAACTGCTTGATGGTACATTATATCGACGCTCTTATCTTGGACCGCTCATGAAATGCCTAGATGCAGAGGAAGCAAGCTATGTGATCAGAGAGATACACGAAGGAATCTGTGGAATACATGCTGGCCCGCGCATGGTGGTTGCCAAGGCAATGAGCGCAGGTTACTATTGGCCAGGCATGTACTTGGACGCTTTAAAAGAGATCCAAAAATGCAAACCATGTCAGAGCTATGCGCCAAACATCATGCGGCCAAAGAACAACTTGATTCCGGTGACCTCTGCATGGCCTTTCCACAAATGGGCAATCGATATTGTGGGTCCCCTACCGCAAGCGCAAGGGCGAGTAAAATTTTTGGTAGTGGCAGTAGACTATTTCACAAAATGGGTCGAAGCCAAGCCACTAGCAAAAATCACAGCCGAGGCGATGAAGCAGTTTATTTGGAGCCACATCATATGCCGTTTTGGCTTGCCCATGGAAATTGTGAGCGACAATGGCAAACAATTCACAGACAAAAAGATATCCAGCTGGCTCAAGGAATTGCGCATCAACCAAATCTTCACTTCAGTATACCACCCTCAGGGGAATGGCCAAGTGGAGTGCGCGAACCAAAGCTTGCTAAATGGGCTGAAGAAAAGGTTGGAGGGAGAATCCCATTCTTGGGTCGAAGAGCTACCTAATGTCCTGTGGGCGCACAGGACATTAAGCAAAACCAGCAATGGCGAATCCCCGTTCAGCCTAACCTATGGAACGGAGGCTATGATTCCAGCAGAAATTGGATGCCCATCCCATAGAGTGCTCATGATGAGCAAGATTGATAACGAGCGCGAAAGGAGGTTGGATCTGAACTTACTTGAAGGGCGCAGAGAGGCGGCTATCATCAGTGAGGCCAAATACAAGAAAAAACTGGAAAAATATTACAATCAGCGCGTGAAAGAATGCCACTTCAAGAAAAATGATTTTGTCCTTCGAAACAATGAAGCTAGCCGCGCGATACCCCCGGGAAAAATGTCCCCCAATTGGGAGGGACCTTATCAAGTCTCCGAAGAATTGGGAAAAGGCGCATACGCTTTAAAAGATTTGAATGGAAAGAAGATCCCGCGCGCATGGAACGCGGCACAGCTTAGAAAATGTTTCATGTAAAAATTGTCAAGTTTGTAATCAAGGCTTTTTAAGCCATTATGAATAATGATACGCGCTATCTTCTCTTAATGTGGATTCTATTACCTTTTGCATACATGTTTCACACTTCCCTTTATTAATTTTTAGCAATATGACAACATTGTATTGACATCAAAACAAAATAAAACGAAGTAAAACATACATGCGCGAGCTTCAAGCTCAAACGCGTTAATGAGTCTTAACTCTAAAACGTCAGGGCCTTAGCCCAATAATATGAGCCTTAGCTCAGGGCCTTAGCCCAATAATGTGAGCCTTAGCTCAAATCACTCACAACATCCATCCTACATGCTGCGCAGCCTGACCATAAAAATACCTAAGCACAACTAAGGCAAAGCACATGCCAAAACATAGTTGTTAAGGTCTCAGGTCGAGGTCGCGCATGAAATTGTAATGGATATCTGAGTAACACATACTGACACGTAAAGGCTAAAAAACTCATAATTCCTTATAATAAATGCGCGATAACGTCGCGCAAAAGAGGAATAATGAAATGCCAAAGCACGTGTCAACATAGTCAGGATATTGCAAAATCACTTACAATATGACAAGGATTAAGTAAAATAATTTCCTTACAACCTTGTTCTTATTTCAACGTGCAAGCATATCTTATATTCAACAAGCAAACATGCAATATAAAGAGATGATTCGGGAATGCGCAAGATGCGAATAAGGGAAAAACAAAATTTCATTCCAAAGCATTGAAATTTACAAGTTTACAAGATGATGAGATACAAACTACAAATAAAAAAAAAACATGAAGGGCTTCTCAAGTCTCCACGTCGACGTCAGCCTCTTCATCGTCCTCATCACCGCCCTCAGCATCTGGCGCAGCCCGCTCCTCGTCATCTCCAAACTGACCATAGTCAAGTTGTTCGTCCTGAATGGAGTCTTCTATCACAATAGTGTCAGGAGCGGGTCCTTTGGCCACGCCAGAGCCGCTAGCAGGGGCAGCATTCCCCGCGCCATCATCGCCGCCACCAGCCCCTTCGCACTCGTCAAGTAATTTCTTTAGCGCGCCGAGATCGGGCTGGTCAGCAAGCGCGGATATCTGCAAATCATAAGGAAAAATATGAGTACAAAAAGACTTGGAAAATAAGTCAAGGTAATCTCATTAAGGTTAAAATACCTGCGCAAGGATGGGAATGGGAGTATTCAAATACTTCTCCTCCATCTCGGCCATGTCCGCGCAGGCAACGTCGAGCTGATAAGGGTAATCGGATGGGTTCTTCTTCAGCATGCTATATTCACAGCCATCCTTAAACCCTTCAGCTCGTCCCACTAAGCGCGCGGCAGCGTTGCAATCCATCACAAGGGCCTGAAACTCGTCTGAGTATTTCATCGCGTAAGCGCAACGAGTCATACCCTGTGAGATTAGCCATTGGCGATCCTGCGCGAGGGAAGAAACAGACGTCTCGAGAGCAAGAATCTGAGAGTTTAACAACTCAACAGTTTCCTTAGTCTGTTTCAGCTCCTCTTTGTCGGCCGCTGCTGCCGCCAAGGCTTCTTCCTTTTCCGCTCGCGCAACATCGAGGGCTTCCTGGCTAGACGCTGCCGTCGCCAAGGCTTCATCTTTCTCGGCCCGCGCGGCCGCCAGCTCCTTCTTCAGGCGCGCAACCTCACTCTCCAAGGATGATTTGTCAGTTATAGACTGGACAAGAGCTTGGTCACGCGCCTCCGCATCCAGCTCCAAGTCGCGCACTCTACGCGCGTACTTGGCTGAGTCCGCCTCGGCCGCCTGTAGCTTCTCCCGCGCAGCCTGTAGCTCATGCCCGCGCTTCACGAAGGCGGTGTTGGCACTTGCTCTGTTCTCGCTGAGCTCTGCTTGGAGTTTCTCAGCTCTCTCTCGAGCATCAGAGAGATGCCAAGCAGACACTTTAGCCTCTTGCTTGGCTTCCGCAAGAGCATCACGTACCTTTACGTAATCATAGCGAAGCTCTTGGGAGGCAGCAAAGAATGCCGACCCAGCAAACAGATGATCTTTGAGCAAGTCATCGCGAGCGCGGCCCTCCTGAAACCTCCTTTCAGCTGGAGGCACAGAATGAGCCCAGAAGTCCTCACACACACCCATGGACTGAAATGAGCTGTCTTCAGTAATATTCCATCTCGGGCGGTAAATGTGATCGGCTTCCTGCAAACACAAAGTAATGATCTAAGTCATCAAAACACTAATATGGAAGTCCGCGCAGCGGAGAAAAAACGAACCTATACCTGCGGGGATGAAGCAGAAAAGTCAGCGCCAGCCCCACGAGAAGACTGCGCCGCGAAATCTCGTGGCGCTGCAGGGCTGGCGCGGCCGCTGTCGGAGCCTTCAACTTGAACCTCCTCATCCTCTGAAACAGGCCTTTTCTCCTGCGACCTAGAAGAAACAAAATCAGTCTCGCGAGGAGGGCTGCGCGCAGGAGGAGGTGAGGGAGGTCTCGACGCCGCCAGATCGGCGCGTAAAACGGCCTCCTGCTCCTTAGTAATCCCGATGAGGGGAGATTCAGCGCTTGCAGGAGCAGGAGCAGAACCAACGGCGCTGGCACCGGCGCTAGCAGTGCCGCCAGCAGCTTGAACGCCAGCTATGACTCCTATGAAAAATCAACAAAAAACAAATGGTTCATGACTTGATCTAAAAGAAAAAAGTCAGAAAATAAAAGCGCAATACATACCTTGGCGCAACGCCGTTCGCGAGTTAAACATCGCCATGAAGTCCATTCTCCCCTTTGAGGGTAAAACAGGGGACTTCGAAGCGACCTCCGGCGCAGCCTCGGCACCTTGTTGCGCCTGAGGTTGATCCACCAAGATCGCCGGCTCTACAAACATTTGAGTGAGCAAAGATTCATTAGTAATTCTATCAGAATCGCGCTCATAGAACCATAAAGGATAAGCAAAGTATACCTGTCGAAGAGGAAACGGCAGGCGCAACGCCGCTCCCCTTTTCCGCCGCGCCAACGGAGGAGGTAGCGGCACCATACCTCGTGTGGACAGGAGGTCTGCCCACTTTTTGAGGCAGGGAAGACAAGGAAAACGTGGAGGTAAACTCCTGGGTTTTCTCAAGTCCCCTCGCCTGAGTAGGAGGATCCTGAGCAACATGGGCAACATCTTTCTTCTGTTTCTTACTGGCCCCTGCGCCAGTTTTCCCCTTAGCTTTACGCTTTAGTTGGGGCAACTCAGCCTCCTCCTCCTCCTCCTCTTCCGCGAGCTCCAGCTCGTAGTTCTCAAGCGCGTCTACAATACGTGCAACAGAAGTGTTAGCCAAATTTGGTATTATAAAGGCAAATGCATAAGTACAAAGGCTTACCAGGCGCATCGCTGTCAAAGAGAAATCCCAGATCAACAGGGATGAACATGTCATCGAAGCGATCGGGGAAGCCAACCTCCCCAGCGCCCAGCGCGACGGAGCCACCCTCCATATGCTCATCATAGGCGGCGTGGACATACTCCTTGCTGACTGCACAAAACAAGTCAAATGATATCAGCAAAACGAATTATATTCGCGCAGAAGTAATGCATTGAGTTAACTTACACAAGCCGTCAACTTGGATAACGGGCTCAGTCGCGCTGTCGGCCCACCTCCTGCTCATACCAACCCCCACCAGCGCCTCCTCACAAATGTTCTTGGCGGGGGATGGTTCGGCAGTCAACTTTTTAACCCAGGCGCCAGTTGGGTTCTTGAAGACACCCACATCCGCAGGCGCAGAAGAGATCGCGCGCATGGTCATGCGGATGGGGATCACACCAGCCTTAATGTAAAAAAATCTCTCAGACCAGTCATGAAGGCTCTTGAAGGAAACAGTGCAGCACTTGACCTTCTGACTGCGAGGAATAAATGAGAACCAAGAATCTTGGATAAGGGCTTATAAAAAAACTGAAAGCGCCGAGGGGTGGGCTCCTCGCGCTGAGATTTGCACATGAACTCAAAATGAGTCATGCGCACGAGTCCAAACGGATGGACTTGGGATATATGAATCCCATAAAACCTAAGCAGCGCACCCAACAAACCTTGTCATCGGGAGACGAAGGTTGCAGTGGGTGAAAAAATGGCAATAAAGGGATATATAGCCGGTGGGCGGGTCCGCCGCCGTTTGCCCGGCCGCCGGCAACATGCAGCCATACTCAGGGAGAAAACCCTGAGAGGCGATAAGGCTGTCAAAATCGGACTGTCTCAGTTTACAGGGGATCTCATCCCACTTCTTCACTGCCTTGGTTTTCGCTACCTCCTCCGATGAGGTCTCAGCAGCCCTCTTCCCCTTGCCGGTCTTCTTCAACGTAGACATTACTAACGATTTCACACGGCGATGGCTGGGGGAGATTGTGTTGTCTGAGCTATCAGACATACAACTGTAAAATCGGACAAAGGATGCTTCTGAAGAACAGAGATCTGGAAGCAGAAGACAGGCAATCGGAATAGAATGAAAGGAAAAAGCTCGGAATAAACAACAAAGAAGATGAAGGATAAAAAACTCAAAAGGGCTTGCTTTTATAGGCCCAGGAGAGAGAAAAATTGATACTGATCGGACTTCACGCGCCCCCACTCGCAGGTGTAAGCCAACGCGAGCGCGACACGTGTCCCTGACACTATGTGAGGGGACATGAAAAGAAACGATACAGGTGCTGCCAGAGTTCACGCGCCACCACTCGCAGGTACGGACCAACGCGAGCACGACACGTGTTCCTGACACTATATGAGGGGACATGAAAGGCAACTGTAGCACCTCGAGCACAAGAAAAGTCTGACACGTCTCCATCACTGACGCATGTTAGCAACAACCAACCACGTACAGGGACGATTCGTTTCAACCAAAAGGATAGAATTTCGCGCAACGATGAGTAATAAGAAGAAAAAGACAAAACCCTACTAAAAGAGCAAACTATTAAGTCTAATATCTATCTTACCTCGCTCGCGCGAGACAAGACACACATTAGACTGGGGGCTTGAAGAGGTATGTACCCGCCTCAACACCGAGCGAGGCGGGTCAACCCACAAGATATAGACAAGAGGCTTGAAATCAAGACATTATGAAGGCACAAAGCCAATCAAGACATTATGAAGGCACAAAGCCAAAACCTATGCGCATGACGCATATCACATATGCTCACGCATATCACATATGCTCACGCATATCACATATGCTCACGCATCACATATGCTCACGCATCACATATGCTCACGCGTATCACATGCTCACGCATATCACATCTGCGCGTGGCGCATCCGCGCGTGGCGCATATCACATGCTTGTGCATATCACATCTGCGCGTGAGAATAAAGAGAAGACCTCGCGCATCCTCAGGATAGGCGCATATCACACATGCACATAATCAACCTCGTCCTTATCCAAATTAGGGTAAGGACAACCTTGATTGTGCACGTCAGACAACCTTCCAGAAGGTATCTTTTTAAGGAATAAGAATATGCTGACGTTGACAGCTGCCAATGAAAGGTGGACAACTCAGCAAAACCCATGTGCAACTAACCAATGAAAAAGCACCAGGTGTCCCAAGGACACGTGGCGCGAAGCTATAGGAGGAGGCCAAAAAGGCCCTATTTGGGTCTGAGCCCAATCATTGGAAACCCTAGCACTATAAATACCACATCAACTCTACAAGGAGAGGTATGCCCTATTACACAGTATTCAGCTATATTAAGCAATACACTCCAATTTCCTTACCCTCAGATTATTATCTTCTCCTACAAACTCTTATTCTCACACCGGAGGGTTACCCCAAAGAGGACCCCTCTGTCCCTTTCTGAGGGGTAAGTTTACGGTGCTGTTCATTTTGTAGGTGGAAGAATCCAGATCCCAGAGAACCATCGGTGAAATAGCATAATCACACCCGAGGAAAGTAGATCGTCTACCAGTGAGTCGATCCACGTTCCTTCAAAATCCAAACAGCATACTTCAGCAACACATAAACATACAAACTTAGAAACATCAAACTAAATAGTACTTGACAAACAACATAAGAACATTTAAGTTTTTCCAAACATCTTCAAACGACAAGCTTGTTGTCAACTGCTTTCATGCCTTCATTGTGTTCATCAGGCAGGGCCTTCATTGGGTTCATCAGGGGCTTCGAATGCAGGTTCATCAGCAGGTTCATCGTCAACTTCAACAACATCATTGTGTATCAAAACCTAGAATAGCAACATAACATTAACACTATTATTTAACAAATGCATTACAAAATGTGATGTTAACAAAGTTATGTTTGAGAATTCAGAAATAAAATGTGATGTTACCTGATTGGGTTCAAAGTTTGTTTCCAGCTCAGAAATGATTGAAGCATCGTCAGAGTATTTGGTGATCGGGAAGCACATGTGGTGGTATGTGATATTAAAAACCGGTTCAAACCGGCCGGTTGAACCGGTCAAACCAGATTTTGAGTCCGGTATTTTTGACCGGTTTGCTAGAACATCATACCGGCGGTTTTTGTCTAAAATACCGGTTTTTACCGGCAAACCGGTTTTAAGCCCGAGAAATTTTTTATATTTACGGCCCATATTTTTTCAAAATTACTTTTAATCCAACATTTAACATTCAAACGTGCAAACTTTATAATTACTTTTTTAAAATTGAGTACTTTTGCGTTATTTTTTTAATATGGATTAACTTTAAGATTATTTTTTGCTATAGGAATCATTTAGTTTTTGGTTATTTTTTTATTGAAGTTACATTTATAGGAAACTATAAGGTAAACTATTCAACCGGTTGAACCTCCCGGTATAACCCGGTTCAACCGGTTATACCATTTTTTTTGTCTAATCCAGTACAAGTAAAATACTGGTTTTTAAAACATTGGGCTTATGTATGATGACAGGTGTTAAAAAACCCTGTTTTATTATAATAGTAGATATAATACGTGGGATTATTAAGAGGCGTCAGCAAAGGTGTACAACTTAAACAGACGGCCTGTAGCCAAAAGTAATCCATTATTTTTGACACCTTCCCCAAGTCGCCGAGAAAACCCTAGCACAGGTATATCATTTTTACCACTTTTCGTTGCTTAATTTCCAACAAATTTTAACACTGTATCCATTATTTTTGACACCTTCCCCAAGTCGCCGAGAAAACCCTAGCACAGGTATATCATTTTTACCACTTTTCGTTGCTTAATTTCCAACAAATTTTAACACTGTATCTGATGATGATTTCGGGTTTTTTCATCATGTAGACTGAAGCCAAACCCAAATCGCATGTTTTTTCAGGTTTCGAATACGTAACAATTTTTTTTATTTTAAGTAAAAAGCTACAATTCTAAAATTAAAGCAACATATTTATTACAGTTGCTACTATCCATAAATCGAAAACGTATATGAACAATAAACCGTCAGTCAACCATAACAGGTGGAATGGGAATTTGTGGAACGTGTTGAGTTTTCTGTGTTGACCCGAAACCCAGAAATCAGCCCCGAGAACCAACCCGTTACTTCGGTGGTTGAATTAGTTTGTTTTGGGTCAGGTTTTGATTAAAAGTGACAACCCTACTCAGGTGCTTCATTAGCTTCAAATATCATGGAATTTGATGTCTATTTGTTCACTTGAGTAACTTTGCTAATTTGATAATGTGTATATGATGTCTGCAAATCTTTTGAACAACTATGTGTTAGATACAGGCTGTCTGTCTGTCTGTCTTATAGTCCATGTGCTTGTTTGTGTTCATTGCAATCGTTTGATTGGTATAGAGTAATGATAATTTACTTTGCAAGGTATACATTATCAGCTTAGTATGGTTTTGAGACAAATTAGTTTTTTTTTAACACATAGCTGTTATTTCTGTTAATCAAGTTATGTATATGTTTATCATTCTTTTGATAGCATTTAGCCTTTCTTGTTGCATATTATTATTTGAAGAGGGAAAAAATGGACTAACATGAGCTCATGGAACTTTTGGCTTATTCAGAATCACTAGAAATACAGCAATGAAGCGAAAACGTGCAGTTGGGAGGCCTAAACGTGAAACAACCACTGCCAAGGATAAACTTCAAAATGATGTGATGAACGATGAAGCAGGAGCTCCTGAAACCAACATGAGCAGGCCATCCTTCGGTAAATCTTTACCTAACGAGAGAACAGATGCAACTGCCACGTCACTTATTGAGAAGTACCCGGCCGCATTGCGTGAGATGATTGTTTCAATTATTAAAGAGATTTCCCAGGAGCACGGCGGGTTAGCTAGCTTGTCAACGAGCCTGGTTGATAACAACCCAGTCAGCCATGGACAGGTGGCGCAACCGCATGCTGACATGGCTCTTGAGGGACACAAAAGCCCGTTACATCGAAACATAGAATACAACCATCAGGAGTTAAATGCTGCCCAATCAGTATGACTCGTTATATTTATAATATACATTGACAATCTTTGTAAAATTTATGCATTTAACATTTGTGGTTGCTATTTTTTTTTATCGTAGGTGATTATAAAGACCATGCGTTTGGATGCAGCTGATCCATTTAACAGACCTGTCGATCCCGTTGCACTGGAAATACCTGTAACTTTATTACTTTTGTTAACATGTGGAAAGTCTTGTTTCTTGAATCACACAATGATTATACATCATGAATATGGCAGGATTACTTTGATGTTATCGATACACCAATGGATTTTGGTACCATATTCAACAATATTGAGAATGGTGTCAAGTACATGAATGCAGCAGATGTGTTTAAGGATGTACAATATATTTGGTATAATTGTATCAAATATAATAAGAAAGGTGATTACATTTTGGAGCTCATGAATCGGGTCCAAGCATTCTTCATGAAGCATTGGATAGCAGCAGGATTGGACACCGAACAATCGGCATCTTTTGTTGGTATTTGTAACACGTGATACTCTTATTATTAATTATATTATTATTGTATTATCATCTTATAACTAATACATGCAATTTCCGACAGAACCGAGCCCTGTTACTCCTATTGCTGGTAAAATTCAGCCAAACCAAGTAGCAGAAGATTATCCCATGCCTGTACACATGCTAGTTGGTCCACCCCAGCCGAGCTCTAGTCAACTAGAGTCTTCACCAGAACAGGATGAGCCTACTGCTGGTACTCCTCATTAACCATAATGGGCTTTTAAGGGTTTACGGTTTACCACCATGGTTATAAAAAGCGCGTTAGGGGTCTCATGCACATCCATGGTTTAAAAAGGCGTTCCGAGGCGCGCCTCGAGGTATACGCCTCGGCAGCCTCGGTGGAAAAACGCCTTAGTGGCTTAGCCTCATAAGGGTATACTGAAACCTAAGCCTCGACCTTTGTGAGGCGGTTCGAGGCGGTGAGGCGTCGAGGCGAGGCGGTGAGGCTTAAGCCTCACTAGAAGTTGTAAAATATGCCAATTTTTTTTTTATTTTTTGGACTTTTGTTGTTGAATATGGTATTAATAGAGCTACAAGGCACTTCTTGACTTCCGACGGCTAATTCTGGCGCCTGAAGCATGCGGGAAACCTACCGGAAATTAAAAAGAGTGGCTGCAGGAATAAGTAGAAGCTGTGTGAAGAAGCGTTTTAGCCTTTTAGTTTTAATAAAGTATCGGTATTTTAAAATTTAACCTTCTATCTAACACAAGTTTACATTTAGTCCCTAAAAGTTGTAAGCTTTTACATAAAAAGAGTAAAATTAGTGTGTGTACCTTAACATTTAACCCGTTTATCTTCACTAGTTTATATTCGATCCATAAACTTATAAACTTTTACATAAAATTTATATAAGTAACATTATTTATATAGATTATATATACATTTTTAATTTTTTAATCTTAAAAGTGTGATTTTTATAGATTATATATATACTTTTATTTTTTTGTTGAATATGGTCCGCCTCAAGGCTTACGCCTCGAGAGTCTAACAGAAAACGCCTCGAGGCTCGTTTCCGCCTTTTTAAACCTTGTGCACATCCACGCCAAAGATGGCCAAATTTGGTCAAAGTCAGGGTGTGTAAGAGGCTTATATGAAAAAAACTACCAAAAGATGAAGAAATTATGAAAAAAGGCTGATATTTAAAAGAGATCAGCTTCTGATTGTATATTGCGTCTCGCTTTTTAAAAACCATGTTTGGTACTACATGGGAAATAAACAGTATATCTGACTTGGTTAAACCATGACTGTCTAAAAAGCAGATTCAACAAATATTCAAAAGAAGCGCCATCGAGGGCCCACACGTTGTCTCAAAGTATTTAACACAGTTGGACGGATAAAAATCGTCACTAATGATCTGGGCCAGCCTATAGGTCCCGAGGCGCCTCTATTAACCAGCTTTTTGGGCCTGACGACCCGTGATGGAAATTTGGCTCCCCTTACTTTTCCTACTTGGAGTAAAGTGCCAGAAGAGAACAAGGAGAAAATGTGGCAAAAAGTCCTGGTATCGGAAAAATAATCAATTATAATTTGGCTCATGATTTATTTTCTTCTATATATGATATATAAATACTGTTTACACAACAGACAAAGTTTGATGTTGACCCATGTTGTCGAAATTGGGTGCTGATGTCACTTGGAACTAAATGGAGAAATTTCAAGGCACTTCTTAAATCTACTCGTTATGATACTCATGAGACGGATGAGGAGCGACTTGCTGACTGTGATAAACGGGTTCTTCCCGATCAGTGGTCGTTTCTTGTTTCTCACTGGAGCTCTGAACAATGGCAGGTTTGTTTCTAATCGAATTTTTATTTGGGAAATTGGAATTTGATTAATATTTATATATTTTTCTGTAATATTGCAGCATATTAGTGCCAAAAATAAGGCTAATCGTGCAAAACAAAAGTTTATTCACACCTCGGGCAAAAAAAGCTTTGCCAGAATACGTGAGGAGGAGGTACATTATACTTTGTTAGTTTGTTAGTATTTGATTTAATTACAAGGACCGTTCCTGTCGTATGTCCATATTGCAACTTTAGTCAGGTTTCAAAACGTACAACTTTTACACCCTTGCACGGATGTAACACTGCTGGTCCCTGAAATGGACGGAGGTTAACTACTCTGCTAAATTTTTTTAAAGATGATCAAAATATCCCTTAATACGTTTTTGTTTGTTGGTATCAAAGGGTGTTTTTGTCATTTTATAAAAAATCTGACATAATAGTTAATCTCCCTTCATTTCAGGGACCAGCAGTGTTACGTTCGTGCATACAATCGAAGTGAAGTTGTAATTCTTGAAACTTGGGGACTAAACTTGCAATACGGAAGTACAACAGGGGCTATCCATGTAATTATTTCTTAATGTTTCCTAATAATACTAGAAACCAGCAGAATAATCTATGAACGGTTATTTTTAACTTTGACAGAAGGCAAAAAGGCCTGATGGAAAAGAACCCTCAAAAGCTGAACTTTTCATATTGACCCGCACACGCAAAAATGGTCAGCCTTTGAATGAAGAAACGGCTGCTGTTATTGTATGAACCTTATCGCTTATCATATTATACAAATAAACCTTAAGAAACTGTTTAAAATTTAAATTCTATGACATTGCAGTCTCAACTTCGTGAATCAGAAACTAACAAGGAACAAACACCGGTTAACAAAAACAAGCCTGAAGATGAAGTGTTAAATCGTGTAATCGGAGTGAATAGGAGAGGCTCGGTGGGCCTACTTGGATTAAATGCTACATCTTCGCGTGCCTGGTCTGAGACTCCGACACGCGCCCAGGCTTTAAGGATGGTTAGTGAGAAGAATGCAGAGGTTGTTGAAATGAAGGAGAAACTTGCATCAATGGAAGAAACATGCTCGCAAATGGCAGCTCAGATGTCTGCCATGATGTCTATGATGGCAGACATGCATAAGGATTCCAATAAACATAATGAAGTAAGTTTGTAATTGTCTCAGTTTTGGAACCTTAATATAAAATTTTAAGGTTAATATCATAAAAATCCATTATAGTTTCTTCTTTTTCACGAAATAGTCCTTCAACTTAATTTTGTTATTTAACAAAAGCCCTTCAACTTGCAAAAGATACCAATAAAAGTCGGTTAATTGTGCTTATCTTGATTGTATATAAAGGCTGTTTAGTTGTACATAGAGATTTTTAAGTGTATATCTGTTTAAATATCTTATTATTAATGTTTATAAGTTAACAAGTTAAAATGCCATATATAAATAATTTATTAGTATTTGTTTTCTATACCAAATGCCTCGAGCACGTGAACCCCTTGATTTGTTCCTCAACTTTGGGAAATAAACGTCTCGAGCTTTTTAAAACCAAGTCCCTAAACTTGTCTAAATTGCACATGTTTGTGAATTTCTCTTAATATTGTGACTTGTTAACTTTTAAATTGATCAAAATTTTATAAGGTGATATGCAGCATTCTAATAAATTTAAGACTTAACAAGTCATTATTTTGAAAAGAAAATCTTCAAAAGTTAGTCCGTTAGGACTTCAATATGCAACAATTAATTTAATTATTATTTCATATAGTTTTTACAAGTTGAGGGTCTTACTAAAATAAAGTTCAGGGACTATTTCATAAAAAAATAAGAAATTATAGTGGTTATGCAGTGCTTCTAATATAGATTCGTTTGTCTTCTAATATCAGTCAGAACCTATCTCTATATATAATCACGATGGTCCTTCAAAACAGGTGCATTTTATTTAATTTTGTTATTTTTTAATCCCAAATGCGTAATATGTTGTTAATACCATCATATATTAATGAACATTGATTTGTGTTGCAGACTCGTGGAAGGAAAAAAAGAGCGTAGAAAAACCTGCAAGGTAAATGATTCCTATACTATTTAAGTCAAGTATCATTTGAATTTTCTGAATTTTTATTTTAGTTTTTATTTTTTTATTGTGAGCAGGTGATTTCAAGCGTTCAAGCAAAGGCCGTATCTACGGGTAACATAACTCTAAGTTTGTTGTAAGATATGATAAAAGATTTTCTTAATGAATTTGTTATGTAGTTGGCTAGTAGGGATATTTGACGTTGCTTAGGAATCAAAAGGATGTTTCTACCATCTTTAAACAAAAGTTTAGATTTATATGTTTACATGCCGCTTAAGTGTGTATGGGTGTAAAACTTTTGGCATAATATATATTTGGAGGAAAATCTGTTTCGAGAGCGAATGTTAGCTGTTTGTGTTTTTTCCCTTTGTTTCGTAAAATCTCATTTGACCCATTTGCATCTGTTGCGACTAGATAATAACTAGAAAATGCCTCAAATGCCCTTTCGAAACCACTTTGACCTGAAACCAATATTTCCCTTCTGATTTGTAACACACTGTCCTGACCCCCTACCTAGAGGTGCAAAAAAAAAAAACCTGAACCCGGAACCGGTTTTTCTTATACTCGGGTTTTTAATACCCAAACCCGTACCCAACAATACCCGTAGGGTACGCATAGGGTATGCATTTCGGCACTAAAACTCGAATCCGAACCGGACCCAATTTATACCCGGTAATACCTGAATCCCCGAGACCAGGTAACTCAAATACCCGCTCTGTACCTGAAAAATACCTTAAAAATATTTGAAAAATACCCCTAAAATGTACCTCTTAAAAAATCCAATCTATATCCGAAAAATACCCCGAAAAGACCCAGAAAATAGCGTTTTTTCAATACCCGAAAATAGGGTATTCAAATACTTGGTTTTAGAATACCCGGTTCTATACCCGACTCGAACACGATGCATAGGGTATGGTTTTTAGAGACCATACCCGGACCCGAAACCGATCCCGACCCGGGTATTACCAATACCCGATTTCCAGTACCCGATCATACCCAAACCCTGTTCCATACCCGGAACCGGGTATCTGAAAAATCCGATTTGTGCACCTCTACCCCTACCTAGAGGTGCATAAAAATCCCGAACCCGGAACCGGACCCGAAAAAAAAACCCGAAACCCGGTTTTTTAATACCTGAACCCGTACCCGACCTTACCTTACCCGTAGGGTACATATAGGGTATGCATTTTAGTACCAAAACCCGTACCCGAACCGAACGCGATTTGTACCCGGTGTATGCATATCTGTTCCATACCCGAAACCGGGTTTTTCCAATACCCGAAACCGGGTTTTTCAAATACCTGATCTATACCTGAAAAATAACCGAAAAATACCCCTAAAAAGTGTAACCCCTAAAAAATTCCAATTCATACAAAAAAAAACTCGACCCCGAAAATATGGTTTTTTCAATACTCGAAAATAGGGTATTCAAATACCCAGTTCTATACCCGACCAGAACCCGATACATAGGGTTTGGTTTTTAGAGGCAATATCTGGACCCGAACCCAACCCACGCCAATACCCGATTTTTCAATACCCGATCATACCCGAACCCAAGATTTTCTAATACCCGATTTGTGTACCTTTACCCCTACCTCTCTATCTAAGTGGCCCCGTAACAACGATTTGGACTAAAATATAACTTTTGACCTGAAACAATTTTATGCGAAATTTTCTGTGACCTGCACATTAAATTGTAATCTACTATTTTTTTAATTCCCAGTTTTACCCCTGGTGCAGAATGATCCACCCACCATCACCGCTGCCCACCACCGCCATTGCCACCACCTCCACCGTTACCGTCATCACCCATCCCCACCACCACCACCCACCTCCCAGCCACCATTATCTCTCGTCGCCCACCGCCAACCACCATCACCGTCCCCACCAATGCCACGACCGTCACTCACTACCATTTTAATTTTATTGTTTCTTTTTTTTTTTCTATCTACCAAATAACGCATTGGAATGGTAATAACCCATTCCATTCATTTGTACATTCCATTACCACGTTCATTCCATTCTGTCGTCAATTCCATTACTTCATATTAAACAGACCCTTGGGTAGAATTTGGTAGGCAAGGATGAGGGGGGAATGGAATGAGTCTTTTCGAGATAATGAATTTAGGGGTGTTTAGTTAGTCATTGGAATTAAATCAACGATTACACAAGGAATCTCATCCATCAAATTCATTCCTTCCCAACTCCCCTCCTTTTTTTCACTCAATTCCTCTTCCACTTTACTCTCTAGATAACACCATCTGACCACGACCGCCGCCACATGACCACGACCGACGCCACCATCACCTCCACCACATGAGCACCACCGTCGCCGCCACCAACACCGTCACCGACATACCATCACTATCGCTGCCTAACCACCACCATCGCTGCCGTGGCCACCACCATCATCGTCACCATCACCATCACCGTTGCTGGCGCCACTATCACCATTGCATTTATTTATTTATTTTTATTTTTTTAGTATTGAGATATGAGTATTTTTATCAATTCTGTTTCATTCATACGTTTTATTATTATTATTATTATTATTATTATTATTATTATTATTATTATCATTTTCTCTAACAAACAACATAAAATAATAATTTATTTCGTTTCTATAGGTTAACCAAACATGAAAAATAAACGGTAATGAGCCATTTTATTTATTTATCCACTCCATTCTTTTTTTTCCATTCCATTCATCATCCATTCCATTACCCCAATCAAAGGGTTTACGGTTTTAAAATTACACTTTCCCTAATTTGAAACCTTTAGGAATTTTGAACAATGAACCGGATAAAATGGGTTTTATGCTCAACTATGGGAATTAAAAGTGTGAAAACCCCCCATCTAAGTGTGGTTAATCAACAAAAATGAGTAAAATAATGATATGACTTTTCAAATTCTGTGACTCACAAAAACTATAGAGTATGGTGCACTTCCCTTAATCTCCATCATTCGTCACATCAATGTGTAATATTCTGAAATTTCTATGAATAATATTTAATATATTATTTATGTTGAAAGGATTAATTTGAGTTAGTAGAAAAATAATAATAAGAATAATATGTTGACAGGCTAAAATAGATGGAATTAATTATGGACTAATATGAAGACGGGCCTAAGGTACATGAGCTTAGGGAGTATAAATACCCATTAAACCCTAAATAATTTCCATCTCCATCATTCTACACCTTAGGCTACACCATAAAAAACACACACTTAAGCCAAACACTCTCTACTCTTTTTTTCTATTCAACAATCCAAGACCAACCGAAGGTAAGAAATCATTTATCTCAGCTGACCCAACATTTTAAAAACTCGACACCGCAGCCCTAGGATGCCGAATGAGCCATTTGAATGTAGATCTAGCTTATTTCGGGTGTTTAATCAAAAACGAGCTTAAAGGCTACCTTAGCTCATATCTGGACACCCAGAAGCTACCTAGGTTATAAACAATCAAAATCCGGCCAACCATGGTGGTTAACGATGGCTGACGACGCCAGAATTAAAGAAAAACCCAAAAAACGCGAAGTAGAAAGCTGAACAGAATATATAAGGCGTATAAGTGTATACGCCGTATAAGTATTAGTAGCGTATAAGTATGTAACGTATATGTATATATGCCTTGTATGTATGTATGTCGTGTATGTATGTATGTCGTATATGTATCGTATATGTATGTGTAACGTATATGTATGTACGCCGTATATGTATGTATGTCGTGTATGTTTGGATGCCGTATGTGTATGTAGGACGTATATGCATGTATATTTGCATGACTTATGCTCTAGAACGACTTACATGTTGGAAATAACTTACAAGCCCTAAAACTTATACGGGCGATTTTCTAAATAAACGAAAGTATACGGCGTATACGTACGTAAACGATAGATATGGTCTTATATGATATATAAGCTTTGAATATAAAAATAATTAGTAACGAAAGGTAACGTTTAAAACAGAAATGACCTAGAAAGAAAGACCGAACTTCAGTTTTCTGATAAGGTTTTTAGTAAAGACTTATTAATGAAAATAAATTTTTTCCAATCTGACCTGGCAGCTTGACCCTAGCCAAGGGCTCTGTCCCTTGAAACATGTTAGGGGCTACCGCCCCTAGACCCCGCTGCCAGGGGTGCTGCCCCCGGAATCCCGTTAGCTAGGGGTTAGATAAGCATAGAAGTATGATCTAGTTAGGGCTAGTTAATTGATACTTGTAATTCTTATACAGTTAGATGAGCCCCTGTTAAGAAAATGAGTTACCATTACCTCTGAAAGGAATCGGACCCAGGTGAGTTTCTAGCCCCATTTCCTTGTTATGTTTTCGGGGCTGTGTGCATACTCGATGTGATTAGTTAATACACTTACCTTAAGTGGTAAGTGTATGATATGTGATTGTTTTACGTATGATGTTTGATTGATATATGAATGCCATAGAAGAGATTAGGAGTATGTACGAAAATATACATATACATATGTGTGTATATATATATATATAGGGGTGGGTTAACGTACAATAATGGCTTATCATACATTAGGTAGCGACATTCCAGAACGTTTGATTAAAAAACGTGCGGTGGCAATTTCGTAAATAACCCAACAGTAGTTCGCGATCAAAATTCGTCGATTACAAATCAACTCTGATCCAAATTCGGAACTGGTCGCCCAATCTAATCCAATTTCTAAACTCTAATCAAAGCTTACAGTATGAAATCTCAAAAGTCAAAAACCAAAATTGAAATAGAACGTCACTGAACATTAAAAATCTTCAAATTGATCAAAAATTGATGATTTAATCAATCGAATTGATGTGTAAGAGGCTTTAGAATCATCAATCAATTATGAAAATACAGATTAACACACTTAATTGAGCTATGATTAGGGTTCACGTTTAAACATTCTACTCAAAGTTTATACGTTCTGACCAAAATAAACACCAAAATGATGATTTTAATCAATCGAATTGATGTGTAGAAGTATTTAGAATCATCAATTGATTATGGGATTGCAGAAATAAAGCACTCAATTGAGCTCTTATTAGGGTTCAAAATGTTATGTTTAAACGTTCTGAAACAAAAGTGAAGACCTATAAACGTTCTGATAAGTTCTGGGTGTTAAAAACAATGAACATCTTTAAACGTTCTAATACTTTCAATGAAATTCTGGGTGTTCAAAAATCATGAACATCTTTAAACGTTCTAAGAAGTTCTGGGTGTTCAAAAAAGTTTAGAAGTTCTGAACTTCTAAACAGAACTTCTAAACTAACATTAAAAATTAAACACCTGAAGTTCAGAACTTCTAAACAGAACTTCTAAACTAACAAATGTTAAATGTTGTGTTTTTTCAAATGTTAAACCTTTAAACGTTCAGGCAAAAAAGTTTAAACGTTCAGGCATAACCCACTAAAAATTAAAAAAATTAATCGACCGAATCTTCAAATTGATGATTAATTAGATCAATTTAAAGGTTAATTGATGAATTAGGTTCATCAATTTCAATTTCAATTTTATCAAAATATTAACAAACCTGTGAACAAATAATAGACGACGATGTATGATGATTGTGGATGGTGGCTTCGACAATGGACGAAATCGTTGTACGATGAAGATTGCTGAATGGTGACGATGAAGGTGGACGAAATCGATGGGAGCAGTGGATCAGATTTGACGAAAATTACAAAACTGCCATCGCGTTAAATTGAAGATCGACGGGTATACGAGTCGCGTACGTATTGTAGGATAAACCATTATTGTATTGGATCCTTTATCTATATATATATATATATATATAAAGGTATGTTACAGAAGAAGGTAACCGGACCCTAATAATATTCGAGTCAGAAGGGAACCTGACCCTAATAATACTCGAGTAAGAAGGGAACCAGACCCTAATAATACTCGAGTAAGAAGGGAACCAGACCCTAAGAATACTCGAGTAAGAAGGGAACCAGACCCTAAGAATATCTGACGCGGAAAGGGAACCGAACCCTAATAATACTCGAGGAAGTATGGCGTAATGCTCTTTAAAACGTATAAGTATGTAAAGTAAGATTAAATATGAAAGTAACAAAGAAAGAATGAAAGAAAGACGGTATATATTTATGTATGTACGAAAGAAAGATAAACATGTTAAGTAAGTAATACGTATCTTCGGATACGTATGAGTAAGTATGTGAACGTATTGTATGTTATTTGATTAACTAGAACTCACTCAGCGTAGCTGACTTTTAGTATGCACACAGAAGAATAGGTTGAGGCAGCTCGCTTGAATAAGGACACATTACATGATCTGAAGAGGCTGACATCTGAAGAAGAATTGTCATGATGTTTTAGTACGATGTTTTATGTTATGTTTAAAGACAAAATTTGAATTTTTTGTATTAAACAGTTGAAGTTTTATATTTCGCGAATGTTTTTAATTAACTATGATATTTAAAACTGTGTTTATGAGTAAATCCAACGTTCAAGTAGGGCACCGGAAACGGAGCCTTACACAATGTAACGTCGGTTTTTTCCCTGTCACTCAACCACATAATTAAATTTATGTTATACATCATTATCCATTATCCTACACCATTCCATTTATTTATATTATTTAAAAACCAAAAGTAATGAAAAAAAGGGATTGCGCAAAAAGAAGAGGGAGTCTCCGTGATGTGCGTGAATGTTGTCAGACCCATCACATCACTAGTGAAGTGAAGGAGAGGAGGTGGTGTTGAGTGAGATTGTTCTCATCATTTTTGTCCATGTAGCCAGCACATCATTTGCCATCCTCCGTTAACCACACCCCATAATCTAACTATGAGTAGATGAAAATTTTTCTAAGGATGAGCTCCCACTAAACATAAAAGTGTGTTAAGAAACACGTACGAGTGCTATGTCTAAGTGCGAGAGATGATGGAAATAGTCTAAGAGCTTTCTCACTCGACATACACATGTTCAATCCCTTATATTCAAATTACTATGAGTCGATCATTACGTGTGAGTTGAATTTCTTTTAAACCAATATACATGTATGTGGGGCACACATGTACGAGTAAGAAAAAAACAAGTACGAGTAACATTTATTTTTATAGATTATAACAATGGTAAAAACAACACTTTAAGACAAGAATTTAACGTACAATGGGAAAAACAACACTTTAAGACAAGGATTTAAGAAACTTGATTATGAAAATATAGAAGAAATTAAACTATTTTTTATACATTATTTCAAATTTGCATCACATTGCTTTCATATATATATATGTGAGAAATTTTTATAGATATTTTACATTAAATCATTCACACATTACATTTGTCATTAAGAATAAGTAATTATGGGATCATACAGTTGTGCTTCCCCATGCATGGGCGCCTATCCAACCGTCGGGGACAAAGCTGTCGTGAAGGACGTTAGTGACCAAAGACGGCGGAACATGTCAGGGTGCAACGGATTGCCCATGAACACAAAATACTATTAAAGTGACAATATTTAATCAACTCATTAATTTTATTCAATCACAAAAGTAACACATCTCGTTCACACAAATAAACACCAAATACAAGAAATAAATATTGTTCATTCTTCTAATAACCTAGCGGTATCAAATAGAATGGCGTCTTCAAACTCTAAGTCAAGTAATAATCAAACCTGTAACAATGCATAAAATAATATTTGTCAACATGTATGTTGGTGAGCAATTTCATAGTTTTGAGTATATATAATATGAGCGGAATCCGCAAACGTATATGAGACTATAAATAAAAGCATCAACCGTGGTATATAAAACATATGTAAATGAGGATCCTTTCTAATCAGTAACAACCGACATACTCGGATAATGATGCCCTATGCTACTTGCACAAGGCTAAGTAGTCAGGGGTGCGTATGATCATACTTATTGCGTTCCACAACAACATAAAAATAAACACTCGTGCACGTAAAGCATATGAAACGTATAACACAAAATAGAGCAAGTATTCTAAGTATCATACACCCTAGAGTTTGTGGTTTGAAGATAGAGTATTATAAATCGTTCTTGTTTTGGATAAGTATGCATGTTACCCCCAAAGTATAAAAGGAAAACGGGGGATGAAATGTACTCACATGAAATAAGTAACTTGAAGGATTGTTTGCGATAAAACGGGGGAAGGGTAAGTTCGACGGGTAAGAGCTAGATTAAAAGGGTCTTGAGTTAGTAAAAGGTTTTGAAAGCTTTAAAATTAAATAACTTGACAAGTAACATAAATAATTAAAGTTTGAAGGCTAAAATGTAAACACATAAGGAATTAAAGCAATGATTTTTAAAAAGTAAGTTTACTCGAAGTCGGGTCTCGGTATTCTATTTATTAGTTTTTACTTAAACTTTGTTAAGTAAATATTTGGGTATATTGCAATATTGCAAAGTTAAATAAATACCAAAACGAGACTTTACTACTGTCCGGATTTGTCGGTTCGAGTCTTGATAATTGATCAAGCTCAAAGCCGAGATTCCAAAATGTTATGAGATAACTCAATGAAATCAAAAGAAGCTTAACCAAGTGTGTAGTTATATTAAGAAGAACCTCGACGTCCGTTAAGCGAGTGTTTGGTTCTGTCGGTTCAAACTTGTTATAAGATCAAGTTAGATCCAACATACCAAGTGTTTTGAAAAAACAATTTAAAATTAGTTTATAAATTAGTTTTAGAGAAAATATGAGATTCGGTGGCTCAAAACACACTAGTGTGTCTTAAGCGAGTGAACTCGGTTTAGTTCGGTCTTGGTTCGGTCCTTGACTCGAGATAAGACCGAGGATGGTTGCCACATACCCAATACCATAGAACTTATTAAAATGAACTTTGAAATTATAATACATAAATTTTGCTTGTAACATATTAATAGATCATTTTAAATATAAAGTATTTAAACAAGAGTTCGGTTTTGGTTCGGCTCTTGACTCGGAATGAAACCAAAAATGGTGGCCACATATCCAATACCATAGAACTCATTAAAACAAACTTAAAAATAAAAAATACTCAAATCTTTCATACAATATGTTAACAGTAAAGTATTAATTAAAAGTTCGGTTTTGGTTCGGCTCTTGACTCGGGATGAAACCGAAAATGGTGGCCACATACCAAATACCATTGAACTATTAAAAATGATTTAGAAACTAAAAGTAATTAGAAACTAAACAACAATAGTAAACTTGCATAAATTAAAGCATAAGTTAAAGTATATATCAAGGACTATAATAGTCCTCCATGTAGCCTTGCCTTGTAGCACAACACTTCAACCGACCGTGACCAGAGAAGTGAAAGCCGAAGGAAACAAGGCGTGAATATTATATATATGTTACAACATCAAGCTTTAAGTAACAAAAATTAGTTAGAACAAGGTTTGCATTAGTTTGACCTTAAGTAATCAAAATAATAAGAGGTTGAAGATGAACACTTGGATCTTAGATTGGGAGAGAGTTTGGAAAAGAAAGAGCAACCAAAAATGAGTGTGTTGGCCTTGTTTAAATAGGGAAAGAGTAAAGGATTGGTAATAAGGTTGCTTTTGAGGTTTGCATGCAAATGGGTATGCTTATAATGGTCAAACAAAGAACAATATAACAAGAATAAACGAGCTGGCCTACAGGTCTGGCTAGGCGTCACGTGGCCTCAAAGAAAAAAGTGGTCGCGCGACGCGGCGCTCTTTGTGGGGGTTGTTCCGGATTTTGATAATTGACGATTTAGGCCCCCGAAGTTCGTTTTAAGTTGTTTTTAGTCATAAAGAGGTGTTTTAACGCACCGAAAAAGATGTTTTCTTAATCCGACACTTGTGTAACATAAACGAACATAAAACCCAATATTTTATAATAACGACGAATCCGAAAGATCAAAACGGGTCGAGTTTTTGATACAATACAAATACAAGTTAATCCGAAAATGACAAATGCTACAGTCAGGGTGCATACTGGTGATCAGACACAAGGACAAGCAAAACAATGCCTAACTAAGCACGACGGTGGTTGGCTAGGTACGGCCGTGCTCTTTTGATGAATTTGCCCGATAAAAGAGGGCCCCTTCCACCATATTCACTATCTAATTTTCTCGCACTTAACATTTGTTTTCTCAAATTGGGTTTGTGAATGACCCTTGGAGCTTGGGATCACTCTAAAAACATTCAAAAATTGGATTTTATAAAAGAGATAAGATAAATAGCTTAACTATTCATCCAAGTATAGCCTTTAGAGGCTAAGTTAGTTGTATAAAAGTTTGTAAATTAATGGTTTATTATTAGTAAAAGTCTTATGTTCTTGGTAAGTTTTTTAATTACTTTATTTTGTTGATGAAACACTGAATTTGATAATTTGTCTTTCGTCGTGTGAGTGTCTTGGTAGAAAGTGATGCGAAGCTTTTTAGTGTACCAGTGGAGTGTGCGCACACTACAAAAAAACAGCTTTAGTGGCGACAAAATCTGTGACATCCGTGGCAAAACCGAGTACACCTTAGTATTTACAAACTCGAATAAACGTTTAACCGCTTATTGCGTAACGAACAAACAAATAACCAAACGGGTCTGGTTATGGTCCGGATATCCCAGGGTGCCATCTATAAGTGATATATGATCTACGCAAGCTAAAATATTAGTAATATGGCCTTAGTTCGATAGCAAACAAAACGAGGTACACTATATTCATTACGTAACAAGTAAACGATAAATCGGTTAATTCGTAGTGCTTAAACGAGCAACCGACCGATACTAATTATGACCCGTATACATACTGAGGGGTCATATACGAGTCATATATATGTTATAGAGGCTAACATGTTGATATTTAGGCCCCAGTACGTTTAAAACTCTTTGAACGAAAAAGGTTTCGTTTATCGATACGCTATAAGCTTAAACGCAATCGTTAATATCAAAACAAGCATTGTAGCATCCGTTAAGCCGAAAAAGATTTATAAAACACTTATATGACATGTTCTAAGCAATCCGTGAAAATATTTTGGAATTTTACAACGAGTCAGTACGTTTTTCTTATTTTACAAAAATAAGCTGAAAAACACTCGTTTTTACGCTATTTCTTACACCCGAATTAATTTTCTTGCAAAAAACCGGACCCGAACTAAATTTGAAATGGGCTTTTCATGTTTGGGCTTGTATGGATAGTTTAATGGGCCAAAACAGCCCATTATGGGCCTTTAATAATTCCGATCGGAACTATTGTTCCCACCAAACATCACACCTTTTTATAAACTTACATCCTAAGCTTTTTCATTCATTCTAATTTACAACATATTTTGAAGTCCAAGCAGCTCTACCCCTGTTCTCTCAACTCCCTTTCAAAAACCCTAAGGTAAGATCAAAGTTTATAAAGATTTAACCAAGTTTGATGCATATAATTAACATATAAACATGTTTTAGTTAGTTTTAAACATGTTTAACCATCCAAAAACCCTAAAAATCAAGTAAAATTACGTTTTGATGTTAAACATGTTTACAAACCAGGAACATATACTTTTTTGGTCAAAAACGCGGATTAGAACATGAATACAACGTTTTTACGGTTAGAAAGTTCGGTTTGAACCCAAAACCGAAACCCTAATTATCAAGGCTGTTACATGGATGATTTATGCTTGGTTTGATGTTATATGATATGTAGATATACTGAGTTTGCAACCCGAGACCCGGAAAGTCGTTTAAGCTAGCAAAATTAATCGGAAACCGACAAGGTAAACCCGTAATACTCGTTTAGGGGCTGTTTAGTATTAGGTTGTGACGTGCTTGTTGTTAGCTTGTGAAAATTTTCAGGGACATTAGGGATCATATAAATGAGTCCCTGTTCAAATTTGGTAATTTTTCGATAAACGGAGAATATTTGGTGAATTTATTCCCGTTTATGAGCGTTTATTTGGGAAAAATAGCTAAACATATTGAAAAATTATGAAACTTGGTTTTGGAGTTTAATATGTGATGGTAATATCACTGGTAAAGTTTGGGAATCATTGTAAATGTCTAAGTATGGTTTATGCAATCATGGCTTAACCGAATTTTAACAGCCGAAAAACGCACAAAAAGGCATTTTGTCAAAAGATTTAGGTTCTGGAAATTTTGCAGGGACTATGTAATAACATTGAGGCCATTTGTAAAAATTATCGGATTTTTTGGAGGTCGTTTGATATAAACGGGCCATTTATTACACGATTATAACCTATTAAATGAATTTTTATAAATAAATAAATAATCATAAAATTTCTGAAAATATTTTTATAAAATTCTCCATGTCTTAATGTATTTTTACAAAAATTTACATAATTTATCTATAAGTACATATTTAGTTATGATTAATCAAAGATTTAAATTATAATTGTTTTAACGAAACCGGCAGTTTTGTGTTTAACGGACTGACTGGTATGTCAAAATGTCAAAAGTGGTCAAATATCATGTTTTTGAATGATATTGATAAAAACGAACTTTTTACGAGAATTCCGGAAAATTCGGGTGAATTATGCGCGTTTTGTATAATCAAACCCGTATGAAAATGGAAACAAACCTTGCGATCAAACCAGACACCGAAACCTTAAAATTCTTTCATAAATCAAATTATTTTATCAATCAATATATTTACTTAAGTTTTGTGTGATCTTACCTAATCCCGAAACGTATAAACGATCAACTGAGCTAGGCTCAGGAAACGGTGAAACTGAGCCAAATCCAGTTTTAAACATTTCATAGTATACAACGTCACAATCTAAGACTATGGTCATGTTCTGGGCTTAACAGCTATACCCAGATTATCTATACGGCCCGACTTAGCTTAAACACTGTACTAGTATTAACGATACGATACCGTTTATAGGAATCAGGCTATAAACGAGGCATCTGACTTACTGATACGTAATTTCTGTACGAACTACGATAAGGTGAGTTTCATGACCCCACTCTTTAAACTATTTTACGAACTTTTGGGGTGGAAAGCATGGTTACACACGTTATCTATCTGAAAACGGTTCAGGATATAAAATATCTGAACATTTATATATGAAAAGTCCCTACAAACATAATGATTGACTACGTGCTGATGAAAGATGATTATTATCGTTGATTGATATATTGAACGGAGATAATACGAATTGCAAAACATAATGAAATTACACGTGACAACATGTTTATACAAACACATTATGTAATGTTAAACATAACCAATTTGGGAAACAACATGGTCTATAATGGTCATGGGGATAACGTGGTCTATGATATTTATGGGGCTATTGTGGGCGGAAGGGTGGCCACAATAGTAACAAACTAAAGTTGAGTATGGCCTATGAGCCAAGTACTGCTGCAACTTATAAACTAAAGTTGAGTATGGCCTATGAGCCAAGTTCTGCTGCAACTTATAAACTAAAGTTGAGTATGGCCTATGAGCCAAGTTCTGCTGCAACTTACTAAACTAAAGTTGAGTATGGCCTATGAGCCAAGTTCTGCTGCAACTTATAAACTAAAGTTGAGTATGGCCAATGAGCCAAGTTCTGCTGCAACTTATTAAACGAACTAACTTGATTATGACATGAATGTTAAGAAAATAACGTGATTATGCGTATTGTGGGCGGATGGGGAGCTACAGTATTTGGTGATACGTGATAAATACTATATATGTATATGTGTCTATATACATGCTACGTAATTAGCCGTAGGAAATACTATGTGTAGAATATACTAATTATTTGCGTGTACACTATATAATGTTTGAGTTTACGTGGAATCGTTGTGGGCAGAAGGGGGCCATAGTGGTTGAGTTTATGTGGAACCGTTGTGGGAGGAAGGGGGTCCACAGTGGTTGGTTAAACACAGAAATTGGAAACAGGTAATACGAACAAACAACCACGATTTTACCAAAATTTCAAATTTATATTATAAATTTACATGTGTGCATATGCACACACAAGGATATGGCTGTACATATTTATACAAACGTAAACACATATTTTTACATACGCGCGTACATACAAACTATGATTGTGTGGTACGCAGAACTGATTTCGTTAAACTTATGAAACTCACCAACTATTCGTAGTTGATCTATTTTAACATGCTTTTCAGGTAATCAGATATGAGAAGTAATTTCCTGTGCGTTACGTGTCTGATTAGTGAATGATGTCATGGGCATTTGAGTCAGAAGTAAAGTAATTGAAGAACCGGTTTGATTGTATCACCTAGTTTGTAAAAGATGTTAGAACGATATAATATATTGTAAACTAGTTAGTAATGTTTCTTTATGAACAATGTATTTGATACCAGTTGTATCTGTTGCATTTCCGTTTTACGCTTCCGCAATTCGCTTAACGGGGTGTGACAAAATCCGCTGCTAATACACCCAAATGTGAAAGGTATTAGCGGTGACATGTCACCGCTATTACGTCGCCGCTAGTTGCATGCGGCGGAGCTGAAGTGTTGCCGAGTTGCTGGTGCGACACGGTGTTGGCTAGTTGTAAGTGGTGTCGAGGTGTTGGCCGATTGCAGGTACGCCACGGTGGTTGTCGTTTGTAGGTGGAACAAGATGGAAAAATGGTGGTCGTTTGTGTTGAAGGTGGGTTTGTGTGTTAGGGTGGGTGGATTTGTGCGTGGAGGATTGGGTTAATTTGCAGGATATGGTGGTGTGTTTGTTTGGATTGTTTGTGGCCTTTAGATCAGGATCTTATTAAAGGTCAGGAAGACTTGTAGATGGAGCACATGATCAGGAGATTTAGCGATGACGCCAATAGTGGAGACACATGCCATTAGCGACGACATCTAAGGCCGTCACCCGGTAGGCGGTGCCACTACTGGCGTCGCCGCTAAAGCTTGAATTTCTTGTAAAGGCACCAACCTTTTCCCATGTGTAGAGATTAGTTCATTTGTGCTCTACACGATATGTGATTAGTCATTGTCTACCAAACTCCAGTTAGGGCATGCACTGTCTATATGCTAGGCCCGGGTGTTAATCCAACACTTGACTCACGACATCGCATGCATGGTCTATATGGCTTTTGCGTGAGCCAAGCATTGGTGAACTCATGTTAGGAGCATATGATACACACACACACACACACACACACACACACACACACACACACACACACATAGGGGGTGGTTAATGTACACTAATATACTATCGTACGTTAGGTACGCGAGGATCTGGAGCGTAAAATAGAACGTGGTGGCAAACTTGTAAATAAAATGAAATTGACAATATACCAGCAAGTCCGTTCAAATTATATTTCAATTTGTCCTCCCCTTTCACGAATCAGTTTCCCAAATTCCCCCAAATCAGTTTCCATAAACCCCCAATTCCGTTCGTCAATACGTTTTTCCAGTAAACAGAGTACCTCGAAACACCATTAAAACAAATGGAGTTAAATGCGAGCTCGGCCGGAAATTCTAATTCAACGAAGCTGATTGTTAAGGATAAAGAACGAAGGTCGAAAGCGATAAACGACAGGCATCAAAACGTACAAAAATCAGGTAATACATTTCTAATTTGTTACCCTAGAACGTATATTGTATTAGGTTTGAAGTTGTTAGTTGTTTTTATTTGTAACAACAAACAGATTAGCATAAGCTGTTACTAAGACTTTTTGATTTGAAACAGAACGTGCTAATGTTAATTTTTGTTTAGTAAAAAGAGGGTGGGTAAATTAGAATTATCAATAGAACGTGTTAGAACGTTTAAAATTTTTAGGTGTTTTTAGGTTGGAATAATAGAGGTAGAAATCATGAGAACATATTAAAAAATGTATTAGACAACACTGATCATATTTTTTTGTATGAAGATGTTGAAAAGATAAAAAGAATTGCCGAACCAACTGAGGAAAAGGAGCATGAACCTATAAATAAGAAAGTTAAAACAAAACAAGCCGAAGAAAGAAATTCCGACTCCGACTTTGAAACACCAATCAAATCATTGAAATTCAAAAATAAAAAGGTGGAACACAAGAAACATGATAACAAGAAAAAAAAGGGGAAAATCAGAAGCCGAGTTACACAATTCTGATTTAGACTTTGAAACACCGAACAAAAAAGCCAAACCCTCAAACAACACATTGTAGAAAACCCTTTCAAGAATATATAGATACAAAGATTTGGATGAGGTGTGCACCTGGTAATATTTTTGAAGCAATTAAAGTGATGAATGAAAAAGAAAAAAAATGGGTTGAAGAAATGGGACTTGGGTCATTGTTAATAATGAAGATGGCATATTGGTTGGTTATGAATTATGATCCTGATTTGAATGAATTAAATATTGGAAACCATATTGTTAAGATAACACCACAATTAGTTCATGAGGCTTTTGGGATACCAATTGGTGGAGAAACAGTGGTAGAAAAAAACTGACCAAGATTAGGCTCAAGCATTTGTGCAGATATGTTTAGAAATCAATTTGAACATTCAAGGATAAGTATTCAAAACGTCTTGGATAGAATGAAAAAACATAATGGAAAAAGAGAAGAGTTTAAACTGAATTTCCTTGTGTTGTTCAACACATGCATTGGGTTGATAACGAAATCTACAATAGTCAATTTAATGTTCGTCACATCGATTGATGACTTTTCAAAAATTTCAAATATGAATTGGTGCAGGTACATGATTCATAATTTGAAGAGATCAAAAATGACTGTAAATGTATAAAAGAAAATGGAAAACAAGAACAATTCAATGGTCCGACAACATTGCTTGCAGGGATTTACACACACGAGTATCAGAAACGTCATGGAGCATTTGAGAAGCCAATCAGAACACCAACAATTATCTACATTACCTCACCAACTCTTGTGAGCATGGATAGCTACTTGTATAATAATGGTCCATTAACTGATACCGAGGAGGAAAATGAAGACTCAAGTAAGTAACTATTACTTTCTAATGTTAAAATTATGACTACTAATGCTATAATAGTTTTATCTTTGAAAATACCTAAACAGTGAATTATGGTCCTTCAAATATTAAACCAACTGAAAAGGGTAAGTTTCTGATGATCACTGCATCCTGCAATGAAAAAGAAATAAACAATGAACAAGTAAGTGAACATAGAACAAGCCATGTTCAATTAGTGCAAAAAAAATGTGATTGAATTGGATAATGCTATAATTAACACTACTGTTGGAAAGGAGAATGAAATAGTGGAAATTGATCATGGTAAGTAACAAATTACTTTATAATGTTAAATATATGACTACTGATGCTAATATTAATTTTATTATTGAAAATACCAAAAACAGTGAACGATGGTCCTTCAAATATTGAACCAACTGAAAAAGGTAAGGCTCTGATGATCACTGGAGCTTGCAATGAAAAAAAAATAAACAATGATCAATAGAGTGAACATGCAACAAGCAGTGTTCAAATAGGGGAAAAAGATGTGACTGAAGATGATAATGGTATGTTGAACACTACTGATGATAATGAAAAAGTGAAAATTCATCATGGTGAAGAAGGAAAAAATGAATCTGCCAAAGAAAAAGAACAAAATGAAAAAAAATTTTGAATATAATTTTCAAATGCCTATAGGGACAACAACTCAAGAAATAATAGACTACTACAATACCCAACCAGAGTTGTCTGGATTGTCTGCATATCTGCCAAAAGAACCTTTCACCAAAGAGGAAGATGTAACAGTTCTAAACATACAAAACATTTTTTTTGTAAAAATATTACCAAAAATATTTATTGCAGAATTGGAACAAAGAAATGGACAACAAGTTAGAGGAATTTGATAAAATTTTCTCTGAAATCAATGAGTTGGTAAAGAGAGGTAAAGAAAAACATGGAACAAACATATGGTTATTTAAGAGGTGTTGTGCTTGGGAAGCTAAATTCTATCAAAAAGGTTGCTCAAAAGAAACACCATTTGGATCTCAATCTGATGGAGGAGGTCTAAATGAATTAGGTAAACACCATTTTTTTATTTTATTGTATAATACAATACCTAACCAACCCCCCATGTATAAAATTATAGTTGCAGTAGTTGATCTTTCAATAAATCAAAACAACTTTGGTGTGGATTCATGGTATGCTAACAAGGAAGACAATGAAGGTAAAACTAGTACGTTCTAGTACATTCTAATACAGCTGTAAAAATTATAACATGTTCTAATACATTCTAATGTAAAAAGATGATATGAAAGAAGATCGTGAGAAGCATAAAGATATGGAAAATCAGCGGGAAGAAAAAAATGAGAAAGAGCAAAATAAAGGTAAAACATCTGTTGGATACGTTCTAATACGTTTTAGACCTTTAAATTTTAATTTTTTTATTTATTATGTAATTATATCAAAAAGATGATGTGAGTAAAGATGATGTGAGCCAAGACCATGAGGTAGAAAAAGATATTGAGAATCAAGTTGGAGTAACCAAGGAGCAAGGAGTAATTCAAGGTTAAAACCATCTCCTTTATATGTTCTTATACGTTCTGCTCCTCTACATTTTAAATTTTTATATTTATTATGTGTGTAAATGAAAAAGATGATATGAGCAACGAAAATATGAGCCTAGACCATGAGAAACAAAAATATGTTGAGAATCAAGTTGGAGTCACCAAGGAGCAAAAAATAGATCAAGGTAAAGACCATCTCATTTATACTAAAAAAGATGATGTAACCAAAGATGATAAAGATGTTCATAATTAAGGGAGAGTAACAAATGAAAAGGAAAAAAACCATGGTAAAAAACCTGCTTTATACGTTCTTATACTTCTATACCTCTACAGTTAATTTTTTATTTATTTATTAGGTATTTTAAATGATAAAGATGATGTGAGCAAAGAAGACGTGAGCGAAGACCATGAGAATCCAAGAACCTTAGCCAATGAGGTTGAAAAAGATGTTCAGAATCAAGTTGAAGTAACCAAGGAGCAAGGGGTAATTCAAGGTAAAAAAACCATCTCCTTTATACGTTCTTATACGTTTTACTACCCTACATTTTAAAATTTTTTATTTATTATGTATGTAAATGACAAAGATAATGTGAGCAAAAAAGATGTGAGCCATGAGAATCCAAAAAACTTAACAAAAGAAGTAGAAAAGGACGTTGAGAATCAAGTGGGGGTTACCAATGAACAAAGAAAAAAACAAGGTAAAAATCATCTCCTTTATACGTTCTATGAAGTTCTAAGATAGTAATTTTATTTTGTTAGATTATTAAATCTCGTTTCATTTGATATTAGAAAATCCTTTAGACACAAAAAAATTATTTGAAGTTGATGTGAACCAAAGTCACGAGGGATTTGAAGACGGGAAAGATCAAAGTCAAGGTAAGAAAAAGGTATATTATTATCAGACTTCTAATACGTTCGAATACGTTATCTCATAATAATAAGGTCTATTATTATCAGTTTTCTAACATTTTGTTTCTTGAATTGATTGAAGATGATATCAAAAAAGATACATTGACTAATGAAATAAAAAGAGCAGATCCCAGGATCATTGTTTTGATGGGACACGGATTAGAGTTTGACAAATTCGCTATGTTGACTGATGAAGAACTGGATTCTATGCTGGAAAATAAAAGAGAAGAGATAAGAAAGGTGACAGAGAAAAGAGACAAATTTACACAAACGTTTCGTAAATATATCAGGGTGAACAAATTCTCTGCGAAACAACTGAATCACATGAACTTTGAAGATCTAGAAAGCATGTACAAGACTACACATGAAGAGATTCAAGAAAAAAGAGAAGCAAAGGATGAAATTAAAGTTTACTGATGATCAGGAACGAACCGCTGAATATTATAAAAGATTTGGTGGGAAGTGTGGCTTCTTGATTAATCATGGAGTAAACTATGAGATTGTTGATTCCATGAGCAAAAAGGAAGTGGAAGAGAATTTCAAGAAAATTTCAAAGAAAATAATAGGTGGTAAAACGTTCTAATACTTTCTAAGATTATCTCCTATTTTTTATATGTTTTTTTATGAACAAAAACCTAATACGTTCTTATACGTTCTAATATAAAAAACAATATTTCAAATGCAGAAAAAGATCCATTGACTGATGTTGTTGACAAGGGAATTGAGAATGACGATGGCATAAGACAAACATCTGATATAATTCAAGGTAATTTTGTTAAAAAAGCTATTGATTATTAGTACACTAAAAAGTAGAAAAAATATTACTAAAAAAAATTGCAGTGACAGAAGTTGAAGAATTGAATGAAGAAAAGAGATGTAGTCAAGGTACACACATTTTTATTTATGAGTCAATAGCAATATTTGTTTATTTAAACGTTCAAAATTTTGATAATCTTTATTGAAGGAGATGAGAAAGTAGGTAATGATACACTTGATTTTGAGAATAGAGGTACATCAACACAAGAATATGCCGAAAGACAAACGGGAGAACCCATTCGAGGTAATCAATTAAAAAACCTGTTTGTTTTAAAATAGTATTTTGATAATATACTAGCAAAAACAAAATTTAAAAAAAAATGGTATGCAGTTAAAGAAGTGGAAGAATTAAATGCAGAAATTGGTGACAAACAAAGCATCAACAACTCTACTCAAGGTATTAAAAAGTTTTATATATACAATCACAAAAACACACACAAAAAATGTATATTATAACTTAGTCGTATTATAGGGCTGGTTGATGTTAATATTGAAGAAAATTATGAATACGACAGTGAAGATTTGGATTCAGTGATAATGAAAACTCCATTTTTCAATCAATCAGCAGAATTTAGAACTCCTGAATCTAAATGAAAAAAATTGTCCATTGTTGCTACATCTCCTACACCAGCTGCAAATTATCATAAAATAGATAAACTACAGCGAGAAGAAAGAGAAAAAGACTGGCACCAGCCTTGAAATCACCTTAGGGAAATTGGAATGACTGAAAAATAACAATTTGATGAGCAGATTGTTTCGCAATTTGTTATTGGTGATCTTTCTGATAAACATAAATTGGAAGTGATTTACAAGTCAGAATTCGTCACTGCTTTCAAGTTTGTGTTTGAATGCTTTTGTCCGGATATATGCATCTCGGCTGGTGCTATGGACATTTACATAGAGTTGTTGAATCATGAAGAGAAGAAGAGAGATGAAAAATTATCCCCGTTAAGGTTTTTTGCTTCATCAACAATTATAGTAAGTATTACACCTTTATTTATACGTTAACAAAAATGTATACACATATTAATTATATCAAATTTTCTTTTTGATACATGAAGCCAAGTGATTACTATTTAAAGGAAGCTAACGCCAGCAATTATAAAATACTAGAAGTTTTCACAGACAACCTTGACAAGATAATGACTTTACATAAATACAAGTCACTCGAATCAGTTATGATGTTTGTTGTGCTAGTACTTTATGAATACCATTTCTAAGTGGTTGTTTTCAATTTGAAAACAGGTACAATCGTGCTGATTGACAACATGGCTAACGGTGATATATCCAAAACGGCTCGCTATAAATCAGCTCAAGAAAAAGTAGATGTTACAAAAAAAGCTTTGGAAGTAAGATTCAAGGGTGTCCCAGAAAAACTGGTAAACATTTAAACATTCTGTAAACCGATTTAAAGAATATATAAAAAAAATTAAATACGTTGATTGCCCGCAGAGAGATATTTTTTGTATGTACTTATTGAGAAAGAAGCACCTGATTGCGCCAAGGTTGGAGATATCAGAGATCAAGAGGCTGCAGATGGATTGGAGAACAAAAAGCAACGAACTCGATTGTGGTGTCTTCGCTATAAGACACATGAAAAATTACAAAGGGAAGTATCCATAGACATGCAGATTTTATCAGGAGTGTCCAAGGCAGAAACGAAAAATAAACAATTTGAGGATAAAATACTTGTCAAAGATGTTACTATCCTCAACAAAGCCAAATCAGATTTAGTTAGACTGACAAAGGAATATGATGCATTATTTGACAAAAAACTGTTCAGTAGCAAGATTTTAACTGCTAAAATTGATGAGAGACAAGGTGAATAAAACTGACCTTTATTATGTTTGTATGGAAATGACCATAATTCTGCTAATACGTTCTAGTTATCATATATTGTTCACTCATATGGATCTATCTCAGATCTAAGGATTATAATAACTATAATACGGATCTAGCTCATGATGATATATATATATCGATTATACGTTAATGTTAAGTATATGTATTAATTGTATATATGTGTATGTATAATATTAAGATGAAGATTGAGAGAAAACGTTTTGGATAGAGGTTCGATAATATAAACTCAATCCTTAAATTAAACAGTGTATGAAACACTATATATAGAAGATGGGTCTATTTCATTACACATTCCGTAACGAACTAGCCACCCACTTCGTTACGTACAATTAATAAAGTAAACTTAACGAATCACCCCCTGATTCGTTAAACATCCTTAACGAATCAGGAGGGAGCATAACTTAAGTCTAGTTTGCCAAACATCCTTAACGAACTAGATGACTATATTAACGAACTAACTTCATATCTTTATAATTATTACATTAATTAAATGATAAATACATTAACGATAATTACAAAGACTCGAGACGCAAAACCGTGTACTAACAGACACCCCCTCGTCTTGAGCTCTTTGTCTTTAAATTACTTGAAGCGCTTGCTTTGCCAATCTCTGCAATTGTGAATACCATGCTCATGACACACACGAACAACACGCTGAAACTGCATTGCTCGGTCTTAGTCTTCACGATGCTCAAATAAAATCTTATTCTTTAAAAGCACGTCTTTATCGGTCTCTGTCAAGTTCACGAGCCACATCAGATCGATGATCTTTATCAGCTCGATCTTTAACCCCTTACCCAAGACAATAACGGCCTCAACAGTTCGGTTGTCGTAGTACCAACGGTTGAATGATAAATACATGTGTTGATTCAACGTCTTCACCGGCACACGCTTCATCGTCTTTGGCGATTTTACTTTAAGAACTAGCTTTCTCCAACCTGTCCTTGGAAATCTCATCGATACGCTTTTGGGTTGGGAACTGTGGTTTGAAAAATTTAAATCCATGGTTGACTTCGAACAGTAGATGTTGATGAAATCAATCTGCGATTCGATCACCCCCACGGTTTATAAACGGCCAACACACGCGGGTACGAACATCCCAACGCGGTAAAGAGAGAACATCAGTGATCTTTTCATAATATTGGATACCGTTCTCCCATTTGACAATACATACTTTCAAATCAGAGTCATAAAGCCATGAAACGATGTCACCTCGTACTTTAGATACAGTCTTGAAAGACGTCATTTGATTTGCTTGAGCAAGAGCGACGACTTCTTGTCTACGTTCTTCATCCACATATCTTTAAGCATCAATAATCTTACGAGTTCTTTTGCTCCGACAACCAAACCATCTTTGAATGTCAGCAACAGTCGGATCATTGATAGAATCAAATCTTGTATCAACCACACGTTTGCCCTTTGACACCTTTTCCAAATGATCCTCAGCTGCTTTAACCAATTCGCCAGTAAATACCGAAGCACCCTGATCACATTAGTGTGTTGAAACATATCAGGGCATTCCTCAGCTGCCATATCCTCAATCTCCACCTCCTCGTCTTCATAAATAAAGGCCGTATTCATCTGAACAGTAGGATCCTTTAAGATCTCTTCATTGTTTTCAACTTCCACATCAGGCTCAGCTTCTAACACGGTTAAATCATCGTCATTCAAACCAAGCAATATCGAAATTTGCTCTCGTGTTAGTGACATTTCTACAAATTGTCCTTCCTCAATCCCATCCTTATTCACAATGCTCCTAACCACCCCCGATCCATCAACAAAGATGACAGTATCAGCCTTGATAATCTCTATGGGTTTAGCAGCCGTATAATCACGATAAACAATAATCTGCTTCCCCGAATCATCGACAGCACTCGTACCCGCACCAGAGGACGAGCCGTGAGATTGTTTCGCCTCACTTCCTCCAGCACCTGAAGCATCTGGATCTTCATCATCATTTTGCAGCTTCTTCAGTGCGTCATCCTTGCAATTCAGTTGCAAGATAAGTTCCTCCTGTTCTTTGATCTTCACCCCCTGAGACGTAACAATCTCAAGGAGGGACTTCGTTTCTTTTTGGCAGTAAGAAATATAACTCATCAACTTCCTTTGATTTTCCATCAAAGTTTCTTGATTCAGCCGATCAGCAGACATCTGAATTTCATAAAGATGTAGCAGACTTAAAAGCATATTCGTCTGCTGATCTGGAGACATGGCATGAAACGAGGGAGGAATATTCTGAACAGGACCATAAGGACGATTGAGCCTCATAAATGAGATGTCCGGAGGAGGAATCCGCAACGGTGTTGGAGAAACCACCGAGGTTACAGCAGAAGGCCTTGGCAAAGTAGATATACTGATTGTGGAATCATGCCAAGCCTAGGGTCTGAAGTAAGCGTTGTCCTCAATGTAAGTTTCGGGGTGTTAGTAGTAAGAGGCACCGCCGGTCGTTGAGTAATAGATGTCCTTGGAGGTGGAACTCCAAAAGATACACCAGCTCCAGCTGCCACTCAACGTTTCGAGGATCCTTCAACTGCTAACTCTTTACCTTTTCTCTTGCGCTGAGCAGCAATAGTAGCAGCTAAAGCCGCCTCAACCGCATCTTGTTGTTCAGCAATAACATCGCCATCACCACCATTACCACCATCATCATCATTATCATCACCATCTCCGTCGTTCCCACCTGCTCTTTCCTCACGCTCGGAATCCGAGTCATCATGGATCCAACGATCATCGGGAGGACATTCATAATCTGGATTCACCAGATGACCAATCAAACGTTTGTTACGTGGATGAGGAGTCTGACAATACGTCTTCATCCTTCGTATTGTATCTGCCGTCATGTGTTCAAACTTCAATTTATCATCAAGACGTGTTGGATGGAGTACCAAGTCACGTATAGCATCTTCAACGAACAATTGAATGAAACGTGGATACATCAAAAAACTTTGAATGACGCTACACAACAGTACAATTTTCTTTGAGATGATCGTAAATCATTTAAGAGAAGTGGAAGGGTTTGTTCAGCACTAAAGCAACGAATGCCGATTGAAGACTAATGCGACATTCTTCGAAACCCCCTTTACGTCCACCAAGGCAATGTATAAGTACATGCAATAAATACTTGTATGTGGGACGCAAGTATGCCTTTTTATACATGGAATCATCAAGAGGACCAGAATAAAATACTCATCCAAACAACCCTCGGATCAGCTCTTTGTGGTACTCACTCGGGTCATCAATAGTATCATCGAACCTCAGCACCCTTCGAACAGAATCAGTTGTAACCACAACTGGTTGAGCATTCACTTCATCTGTAATGTGGTTCTCAGTCTCCACATATCGCGCCATATTCCAAAATTGACGAACGATACTGAATCGAACATCAAGATTTGCAGCGATGGAATAATGAATACGCGAGCGACGTAAGAACTCTAATAACCCACCAAATACGTTCTCGTCAGCAAAATTTGTACCAACAAAGGCACATATATTATGTTTCTTGTCAAATGGCAGTAATGGCATAACTTGTTGTTGCTGTTGTTGTTGATCAGCCACAGGAGGATCTTGATCTATGTTATCAGCCATATCACTATATAAACAAAATCGAGAATCATTGATAATAAATAATAATAATACTTCTATAATTAATATATAACTAAGAGTTTTAAAATTATATTTATTGATAAAAATCTTTTAATTTTAAAATAACTTACTGTCATTTGTTAAATATACTAATTCGTTATAATGAATTGGTAATTCGTTATAGCAAATAAGTTACTTCGCTATCAGGTAAATTTGGAACGAATTAGGACTAACGAATCACTATTAAAAATAAAAGAATTGAAATCTAATTCGTTATAAATAACGAATGCAAGTCTGATTCGTTATAAGTGTTGATTCGTTATCCTTATTCGTGCAGATTGCATAACGAATTAGACACGAATGAGTTCCAATTCGTTAAACAATAACGAATGGCCTTATAAGCTTAATGTTTGACTAATATGGTCAAGGTCAAAATTACCAAGAACACAAAAAGTCAAAATAGCACGTCTGAAATCGATTACACCATAATTATCGATAGATAGCCGAATGAAGGATCACAATGATCTCGGAAACATATCGCAATCAGAATGACATCGACTTGGTGTTCCAAAACATAGTTTACATTGTTTAAATTAAGGGTTAAGTAAAACTCTAAAACCCGACCATATTATCAAGTAATTAACCCATCAAATCCTAACAAAATTTGACGAAAATCATAACGATGTGATCGTCTATACCTTAGGAACACAAATATAAAATCAAAACACTGAAAAACGAAGATCAAGAATTCTGAGAAATTTGAGCAGAGTAACAGTGTATATGGGAAGATGAAAGGTGAATAGTGTGACGAATCATATTCACAAAACCCTATATAGTCTGACATGACGCGTTTTTCAATGTAACGAATCATCTGATTCGTTTGAATTTTGAAATAACGAATCAGGTGATTCGTTATTCTTAAGTTAACACGTGGCATAGCGAACTAGACCCAATTCATTAACTTAGAGACATAAGATTCACGAATTAGCCTCAATTCGTGTCAAGTTCGTTAAATATGCCTAACGAATTGAATGTCATTCGTTACAGAGTGGCGGAAGCGAATTTGGGTAACGAATTGGAATGCAATTCATTAGAAATGACCTAATTCGATATACATAACTAACGAATTACTTTTATTTAATTTTAAATTAAATTACCAATTAAATTAAATATTAATTAAGTATCTAAACCAATTTAACTTAAATGAATCACCGAGAGCCCATATCTCGATGATCGATTACCTTAACGAGTTTCACGTTTTGAAACACATAACTTAAAAAGAATTAAATAATATGTAAACTAAAATGCAAAATATTTTTGTATTTTGATAATTTAAAATTTTACGGTTTTGTTGTCCGTAGCAATCGAATAAGTAAAAAAAAAGTTTACTAAAACGTAAAATATTTACAAGAAAATATTTACAAGAAAAGTATCCGAAAATAAAAAATTGTAGAATAGAAAATGTTTTGTATTTACGTATGAATTTTCAAAAGCAGTATATATTTTTGGATTTTTCTTGAGTTTGAGTAGAGAATCATATTGATCGAATTGCCCTTCCATCTCAGTTTTATATTTCAGCGATATTATGACTGGCGTCAAGTCGGTCATTGATATTGTTGTCCACTTAAATCTTATAACAAGCCTTCAAGTGTTTTTGTGATATGATTAATGGTTCAATTAGCGCACAGAATATCAGAAACTATCAGTCTCTAATCTCAGTTCAAGCTTAATTTGATTTTTGCCATATCACCCCAACTTGACTTAAACCATTATAGTGTTAATCAAAAATTTGATTTATGTAACAATTTTGAGCAATGCATCAAATTTCCTTTACTGTGAGTGAGTATGCACGAGTCCATCTGTCGGCTTACATACATTGTATCCCCTGGGGTCCGTTTCTTATTGGTATTGAGACGCGCGCAAGGGAGGAACAATTGTATGACTAACATTGGATTTTGATCAAGTCAGTAGTTTAGAATGTACGAAGTATATCAGTGATCAAGTTTAATGACTTTGGGTTTGCTCTAAAAGCGAGTGAAATATTCATGCATATGAATACCCAGATGATTAAGCCGCATAAAGACTCACAGTGTCCAGAAGCTTAACACTTGTTATTTGATTTATTTTATTTTTGGGTGATCAAACCACTATAAGGCTTGAGTATGACAAGTTATTACATTTCTGCCATCCTCACCGAGATTTTTGTTAGAAACTAACACCTCTTTCAATTTGACATTTCTTTTAGTTTATATCACATACTTACTCTAACAGCTTGTTTAAGATCTATCAATGCACCAACGATTAAGCACTCAGTCTTTTAATCTTATTTCTTGCTGGATTTGGGGTCAAACAATCAATGTACTATCATTTTCTCCTTGTTAGGTAAATGGCTATCCCAAACATTTACAAGTAAATTTCAGGACCAAACATATACAAGTATATGTCCTTCAAATATGAGTAATTGACATACTTTTCAGCGAACGTATGCAAAAATCTTTTTGGTTTTTCTCTTTACATACATAAAACACAATCTTTTTGCCTTTTTCGAATTTAGCTGTACAAACGAGAAATTCACAATCTTTTTGAATTTTATTTTTTTGGATTTTTCCTATACAAAAGAAAACACAGTATTTTTGGTTTTTCGGATTTTTTTAAAAAAATGTTTTTGGATTTTCAAAATTTCAAAGAAAAATATTAAAAACATGAAAACACACTATTTTTGATTTTTAGATTTTTCAATGTTTTTGGATTTTATCTATTACAAACTAAAAGCACAATATTTTTTGTATTTTCTATTTTTACCCCCTAAAATCCAAAACCAAAAATAAAATTAAAGGGAAAATAATAATAGTTATCCTAGTTTCAGGATATCAGCAAGGGTCTTTAAGCCATTTAACCAAGCAAAGATTGAAAACGCATTTTTTCGAATACTTTGGTAAATAAATCAGCTTTTTGAAAATCGGTATGTACTTTCTCAATGTCAATTAATTTCTTTTCAAAGCAATCCTGTATGAAATGATATCGAATTTTGATATGTTTCGTTTTAGAGTGTTGTACAGGATTTTTGGTGATGCTAATGGCAGCAGAATTATCAATTAAAATAGTAGTAAGAAACTTCAAACCGTAGTCGCGAAGATGTTGTTGTATCTACAAAACCTGGGAACAGCAACTCGAGGCTGCAACATACTCAGCTTCGGCGGTTGAAGTAGATACCGTTGTCTGCTTCTTACACTGCCAGGAAACAAGCCGGCTTCCTAAGAATTGACATCCTGCTATTGTCGATTTAAAGTTAATCTTGCATACTCCATAGTCTGAGTCAGAATAAGCGGTAAGATCAAAAGTATCGTCCTTGGGGGTACCATAACCCGGTGTCTGGATTGCCCCTCAGATATTGAAGTATACGCTTGACCGCTGCCAGGTGAGTCACTCGGGGACTAGCTTGGTACCTAGCACACAAACAAACAGAAAAACATTATGGTCGTGTCGAGAAGCAGTAAGATACATCAAAGAACCAATCATAGCTCGATAGAGGGTAGGATCGACAGTATCCTCCAATTCATCCGGTGATAAATTGTGACCCACGGGGAGAGGAGTAGAAGGGGTTTTTCCGACAGTAATCTTGAATCGGCTCAAGACATCGTTCACATATTTAGTCTGATGAATGAAGATTCCTTTCGCAGACTGATGAACCTGCCACACTAAATTGAAGTTCATTTCTCCCGTCGAACTCAATTCGAACTTGGTTTGCATTGACTTTTCGAATTCCTTACATAACGCGTCATTTGTTGACCCAAAGATAACGTCATCGACAGAAATCTGAACGAGGAGAAGATCATCACCAATGTTTTTGTAAAATAAAGTGCAGTCAACAGTCCCTCGTTTGAAACCATTATCCGTCAGATGGTCGGCGAGCGTACCATACCAAGCTCTCGGGGCTTGTTGTAGACCATATAATGCCTTGTTTATGCGATAAACTCGGTCAGGATAATCGGGGTCTTCAAAACCCGGAGGCTATAACAAAAACACTTCCTCGTGTAGTTCACCATTGAGAAAAACACTTTTAACATCCATTTGATAGACTTTTATATTTTTGTAAGCAGCATAGGCCAGAAAGATTCGTATAGACTCCAATCTAGCAACCGGAGCATATACCTCAGTGTAGTCAATACCCTCTTGCTGATGGAAACCTTGCAGCACTAGTCGTGCCTTGTTTCTCACGATCACCCCACGATCGTCTTTCTTACATTTAAATACCCACTTAGTCGGAATCGCCTTCTTTACTCTAGCGGGTTTGTCTATAAGATCCCAAACACCCAAACGTGCAAACTGCTGTAATTCCTCTTGCATGCCTTCTACCCAATATGGATCTTGAAGTGCTATACGAGACGCCATTGGCTCAACTTGGGATAGAAAGCAAGTGAATTTAGCAAGATTAACAATTCCAGACGAATGTAAATCTGCATAAGCACACAATACATTATTCTTACTCGACGAATTAACTTGATGACGTGTTTGAATGCCAACAAAAAGTTCTCCAATGATGTTTTCCTTTGGATGATAATTAGAATCTTAAGAGTGGGATTCTCAGGAACAGCAACATTTTCGAATAAGTTAGTGTAATGTTCTCCCAGTTCATGAGTTGAATCGTCACTATCAATGTCAAAAACTTGATTAATAACTGGATTATCATCGGAAGAAGTAGATACATTATCAAAGAGAATTGGAGAATCATTATGAGGATCTTCGGTTGGAGCATCGGGTGGAGCTTCAACATCATTAGAACTTGGAAATCTTGGAATTACCAATTGGTCTTCAAAGTATGTACGAACCAAATCTTCATCTACTTGTTCAATCGATGGAGTAAATGAATTAAATAAGCTATCATAGTCAAACATCCAGTCGGGACCTTTCCCTTGAGGAGGTGTGGTGTACTTTGACAGTCCACATGGTACCACTCCTCGACACAACCAGAAGTGAAATTCAATACTCGTTTCTTTGGAGACGCATAACCCAAGAAATATCCCTCAATGGCTTTTTCATCAAACTTACCCACATCCTTTTTCAACATCGTACAAGGACACCCAAAAGGTTCCAAGTACTTTAAATTAGGCTTTCGATTATTCAAAAGCTCATAACTCGTCTTCTTGAGTCTCTTAACAGTTAGAACCCGATTGAGTGTATAACATGCAGTATTCACCACCTTATTCCAAAATTGGACAGGAAGCTTATAATCAGCAAGCATAGTTCTAGCAGCTTCAATCAAAGTTCTGTTTTTTCCTTTCAGCAACACCGTTTTGTTGTGGTACGTATGGGGCACTGTATTCTCGATGAATTCACTTTTGTACACAAAAGAAATCCAACACAGTATTCTTAAATTCAGTACCATTGTCACTTCGAATTTTCCTCACTTTTGCTTGTATAGTGATTCGATCTTAGTGATTAAATTTTGAACAAGAACAGGTGTTTGATCTTTCGAACTCATAAATAAGACCCGTGAGTTTCTTGAATAATCATTGGTAACGCAATACCAGTCTCCAGAGATACTAGCACGATTCACTGGACCAAAAAGATCCATATGCAGTCGCTCTAATGGTGTATTAATGGAATTCATAACTTAGTAGGATGCGTATTTTTTTTCAGTTTTCCCTTTTTGCAAGCAATACAGTGATCGAATAACTTAAAGTTCTTCATAGACACACCTTCAACTAAATCATTTGTCATTAAATAGTTCATTTTATGAACATGAATGTGACCCATTCTACGATGCCATAGAATAGAGTCCTTCTCGGTTGCTTTTGAGACAAAACATGTTTCGATAGATGTTGATACTTTAGAACTCATATTTAAGACATAAATATTATTTGATCGAGGTGATCGCATGACAACCATATCCTCGGGAATCACATATCTCGGTTTCAAAATCAGACATTCTTTATCATTAAATACTGTTGTGAACTTTTTGTCACAGATCTGAGAAACGCTCAATAAGTTATGATCAACCATGTCACAATAATTGACCTTCTCAAATGTAATATGCCCATTCGAAACATCACTTTCTTGTGTAATTATACCCCCAGAATTCCCAGCAAAAGCCGCATAACCCCCTTGAATATTTCTCACATTTGTCAAGAGGTCGAGATTTCCAGTAATATGACGAGAACATCCGTTATCCATAATCCAGTCTTCACCAGAAATGGTCTTGGATGTACCCTACACACAAAAGAAAATGATTAGTTCAAAAAGGCAGCCCAGGCCTTTGTCTTGGGCACCTTTTGATTTCCATGAGTAACATTAAACTTGGTTGAATTCAACTGTTTTTCAGCAACTTGAGAATAAGTTACAGGCTTCTTAGACTTTCGTCTCAGATAAGCCGCTTGAACGACATTTGAGTTCACATTCTTGCATATCGGTTCAGTTGGAACAAACTTTGGTTTAACTTGACCATAAGTTTCATTCACATGGACTACCTTTCGAGGATTCACGTTTGAGAACATGATGTGAGTATCATCATCATACGACACAGGTCGTTTTAGAATTTCCTTAATCAAAGGAACCGGTTTCGATTGGTCCTTGACAAATGGGTGAAGATTCTGAGGTCTCTTCTGTCCACAATTTCTCACAACATGACCTTGTTGACCACAAAGAAAGAAACTTCGCATGTCCACATGATCGTTTGAGGTTTAACTGTAACATATGACACATAAGGATAATGACTCACGTTCTTGGTAAAGCTCTTAGCTAAATCATCTGATGATACCGACTTCTTTTTTATATAAAAATCAAGATTAGAACAGTTTGAAAAACTTTGCAAAGTATCGGTTCCAGTAGATTTTACAAACTGAACTTTCTTAGCATGTTTTAAGACTTGTTTAGCTTTAGTCAAAGGATCATATGTAATTGATGTTTTAGCTTGAGCATACTGTCGTTCAAGATCTTGAATCTTGGAGGTTCCATTGTGAAAAACACTTTCAATCAGTTCGGTTTAATAATAATAATTGGAATGTCTTTCTCAGTGAACATCGTGTCTATTCCTTTTAATTTAAACACACGACCATTTGATGGCTTGGAAACATTTAGATTGATGAAACGCAACAAATCCTCATCAGAAATTTTGGGTTTTTCTGGCTTCTTAGCTTTTACTGGTTTAACTTTAACCTGAACTTCTTGTCTCACCTGAGTTGTGTGTGACCCATACACAGCCTCCTCAAATTCATGAGGTTCACAAAGAATGTGATTAGAACTTGGAATGTTCTTGTTCTTGTGTATAATTCCAGGTTCAAGCACATCCTCAATGATGACTTTATCAACATTTTCAACAAAGACTTTGTTGCTTTGAACATGAGGTTTTTGAATTGTAGATTGGGTTTAACAATTTTAGGTTTAACTGGTTTTGCTTTTTCTGAAATCACCTTTTACAATCATATCCTCTTCTTTTCTAGCAAAAGGATTTGGTTTGTAATCATTCTGAAAAGGTGGTGGAATTTCAACAAAACCTATACCTTTCTTTGAATCTTTTTGCTTACCGGATACTTCTATTATTTCGTTTAGCAAAAAAGAAAAGTTTCTAAACTTGCCCAATTTGTTCTTTAACTCAAGAACCTCATTCTCAAGTTCGGTTACTTTTTATCTATGTTTCAAAATTTCCTGAAACTTTTGATCGTTGATCGTCATTTTAACAGATAACTCGGCCTTGAGATCATGGTTACTAGTCGACAAAGCTTCAATCTTCTCTCGAGATCTCATTTGAGATTCCTAAGATTGTCGATAAGTATCTTTTAGTGAAGCAATTTATTTCACTAAACAGTCATTGTGATTTTTCAAGGAATCTAACTTAGGCTTGTTTTTCTCACATTCAATACAAGAAACAGAAGAACTAACCTCATTGATTTTGGCCATGCAAGCAAAAGTAGTTGGAAGCTTTTCACATGAGTCGTCAGAATCAGACTCAGTTTCATTGTCGGACGATAGCTCACTCCCACTTGCATCTTTAAAAGTTTCTCTTGACTCAAACATAGCCAGGTTAGCTAGATTATCATTGCACAACAATCTTTGCGACCAATCTGTTCCATCCATGTTAGACAGCATAGCTTGTGACCCAGATGAAGACGGTTTAGTTTCAGAAGACTTTCCCGCATCATTACCACTCTTACTAGATGAATTCTGATCTTGCTTTCTGGGACAGGTGTACTCCTTCTTCGGCTTATCACATTCTTTAGCAAAATGCCCAAACTTTTGACAGCTATAGCATTTGACCTTTAATTTATCAAAACCCAACTTCTTGTTTAATGCTGGAAGATCTTTGCCGGTTTTTTGCATAAAATTTTTCACTTTCCAGACAATGATAGCCATATTCCACTTTAAGTCCATAAGTTCCAAATCATCGGGATCAATTTGATCATAGTCTTCATCAGTCAAATCGCTCGTTGCAATCTTACTACTAACCAGATTCTCGTATGAAGTCATGAAGGCAGACAAGAAAGCAAAGTTTTATTCGGCCTCCCTCATGTTCACATTTGGTTGTGATGAGAATTGATTTGCAGGTGATGAATTTCCAGACCCTCCAGATGAACCAGAAACACCAGATGACCCAGAATTTCCAGCAGTGTAGAAACAAGCACGTGGATCACTATCAATAGTTGTAGCATTATCACTTGCATTTTGTGTAAGAAATGCAGTGATTGGAGAAATGGTTGAACTCAACGGCATACTTCCACCATAAAAGGCAGGATCTTGATTATCCTTAGAAGACTTTTGACATTTAAGATTATATTCTCGTGCTTCGATCTTTTTCATGAATTCAGATGCTGTCAGATCCTCATTGTTGACGTAATTATTCTCTTTCAGAACCATCAAGAAAGTTGAGTAAGAACTCGGTAAAACACCTTTAATGGTGTCAATCTTATCAATCTCAGAAGTTTCCAACTTCATCTTGTCCATCTCGGCTATCAAATGATTTAACCTTGTTGTCATCTCTTCAACAGTCTCACCCTTAAGTAGATTAAAGTTTCTAAATTGAAACTTGAGCATAACCTTCTTGCTTTCAGCGGTGTTACCCATACTCCCATACGAATGTGTTAGAATAACGAAGCACAAATCTTTATGCTACCAACTTGATGAAAGATGTTTTCGAGTAAAGCCATTATAAGAGTAGAGTAGGCTTTTGTTTCAATCTCTAATGCCTTCTTTTCTTCTTGAGAATATTGAGAGATGGCCTTAGGTGTAAACCCGATAGTTTCATCTCCAATCATTGTAACGGTGTATACCTCATCCAAGCAATACGAACAATCAGGGTAAACTGACCTAGATGAGCACGGAAACGAGGTTCCCACTTAGCAAAATTGCTAAATTTCATTAAACGTGGACACTTTGAATGTGAACCGATCTCGGTGTCCAGTTGTAACATTTGCTGCATAAGCATATTTTGGGGAGCTAATGCATACATACCAGCCATGTTGCTAAATAACAAAACTTTCAAACTCCAAGGGTTAAAATTGAAAATATCTTTAACAAATTGTGAATAGTACTTGTTAACAAACTGCAAACAGTAGTTAACGAATCACAATTCACGAATTGAAAGTTATCCAGGTAACGAATCAGGAACAGTATCACACGAAGTAGATTATAACAAACTGGTCTAGGAATTAAGTCAAGATAACGAATCAGTTTGACGAAATAGGTTAACGAATCAGGTGGTTCTTTATAACGAATCACTAAGTATAAACTTAGCAAAATAAGATTACGAACTGTTGAGTTTCTATAACGAATCACTAAGAAACTGTTAACGAATTAGGTGACGAATTAGCTACAGTTGATAACGAATCAACTATAGCGAATCAGGTTGTTACAACGGTTGTAACAAACTCTGACAACTATTGCCACGTGGCAAAAGTTGTTGGAATTAAAGTTAACGAAGTAAGACACGTGTCTCATGAACTGAAAGACACGAATGAGAAAGTATAGCGAACCAGGATAACGAATTAGTGAACTTAAAAAAACGAACTAGCAAGAATTCAACGAATCTTCAAATACAAATGAAGATCTTCAAATCTTCATCTGGATTTTCCAGATTTCTGGAAAACGAAGAACACCAAAACACTTCCCAAATCCGTAATACTTACACGTTAATACACCAAATCGTCCAAATTAAGTACCAAAATACTCGTAAACTTATCGCGAACCAAATCGCAACACCTTTTAACTTAATTCACTCAAATACGAACTCAATTGAATCGAAAACAGTCCCCTGTTTCGACCATATCCAGATCTGAACCAATTCAATCACAAACACAACCAATTAGCAATTCCAATCCACAATTCCTTCCCGATACCTTAACATACACAAATCCAATCTAAATCAATCCATTCCTCAATCAAATTCACACTGAATTTGATCCAGACTCAAACCGTACATTCAATAATACCAAAATAACATTTAACAGTCCTTAAATAACAAATTATCAATCAAATCACGAACAATCGAGCAACCAAAAGCTCTGATACCACTTGTTCACTCCTATCAGATCTATCTCAGATCTAAGGATTATAATAACTATAATACTGATCTAGCTCATGATGCTATATATATTGATTATACGTTAATGTTAAGTATATGTATTAATTGTATATATGTGTATGTATAATATTAAGATGAAGATTGAGAGAAAACGATTTGGACAGAAGTTCTATAATATAAACTCAATACTTAAATTAAACATTGTATGAAACACTATATATAGAAGATGAGTCTAGTTCGTTACACATTCCGTAACGAACTAGCCACCCACTTCGTTACATACAATTAATAAAGTAAACTTAGCGAATCACCCCGTGATTCGTTAAACATCCTTAACGAATCAGGAGGGAACATAACTTAAGTCTAGTTCGTTAAACATCCTTAATGAACTAGATGACTACCTTAACGAACTAACTTAATATCTTTATAATTATTACATTAATTAAACGATAAATACATTAACGATAATTACAAAGACTCGAGACGCAAAACTGTGCACTAACATATCTTGTATGGAAATTGGATAGAGTTTAGTTAGGTTTTGCTTATACGTTATAACTAAAAACACATCTATCTTGTTTTTGCTTGTACGTTCTAGTTTACAGACCTTGTATGGAAATAGGATGGAGTTTTATTAGATTTGGCTTATACGTTCTAATTAACATATCTATTTTATTTTTGCTTAATTGTTTATAAGATAACATAGAGTTTTTCATCAAAAAGTACACAAAAACATTAAACATAAAAATAACAATAACATTAAAACATAGAATGTTATCAAACCACATAAAAACATAAAAAAAAGAGACAAAAAACAAGCAACAATTATTGGGTAATCAAAAAACACTACCTAATTCCGTTTATTACATGATAGACTTAAGAAACTCAGTCTTCAATTCAATAGAGCAGTTCAGAAGTTTTATCGCCTTACACAACTCTTTCAACTAATCTACTTCATTTGTCTCTGTGTCAACCAAAAACAAAACACACATATATTTAATAGTACTACCAGGCATGTTTTCTAGCAAATTTGTTATTTCATCCCTCATATCCATGTTTACACCAGCGGTCATGATAAACCGATCATGTAAAGCAGCACGATTATCTGCGCTTGAATATGTTTTAATAAAAATCCTTAGCTGGTGAAGAAGACGATGAAGATGAGAACTCTCACAAACCATATCTTGGGTAATGAGTTTTGTGTGGTGAGATGAAAGGTGTGGTTGTAATTAAATAGATAAAATAAAGATAGATAAGACAAAAAAAACTACAGTGAAATAAATTATTCAGAAAATGTGAATCTTTTGTGCTTTAATAATTTAAATATCTGACAACTATGAAAGACACTTACACATTCTACACGTTCTCATACGTTCTTATACCAAGTATTAAAAAATTGGTCACAAAATAACCCTACTAAAATGACAACTGCATGTAATTAAAAAATTTTCGTCAGATTTTAACTTAATTATACTATATATTAAATCTCCAACCAATTAAAATACCAAGAAAAAAGAAATTGATTACATATTCCATTAATACGTTCAACTACTCAAATTGAAAAAAAAAATGGTAATGCAATCATGCCTACTAAAGTGTTAATATGCCTAGATATAATTATACTCAATTCAGATATTAAGTAAATATTGTAATAACTTCATTCACCAACCAAAAATCATATAAAGTCTATAAAAAGAGAGCAAACACATCACACAAACACACAACAAAAAATTGAAAAAAAAAATTGGATTCTAGGAATGCTACCGTGAAAAGCATTTTCAGAGCTAGAATCAACATTGAGCTTGAGAGAGACTGCAATTGACTACGATTCGTTGAAGATACAAAGAGGAGTGTGAGAGATGAAGCAACAAAAACCGATGCTATATACCAAGAAGTTTTGTAGCAACCTGATAGCACGTTCAAGATAGAGGCAATAACCTACCTGGAAAAGCAAGCTTCATGCTATGGTCAGCTTCATGATGTGCTAGAGAAAAAAGCTCACAAGGTGACGGTGAATAAGAGAGTCAAGCGTGAAGGGGCCCAAGAGTTCCTTGACAACAACTAGGGTTCGTGATGACTGCTGGTGTGGTGGTTTGGTGGTGGTGTGGTGATGGTGTGGTGTGGTGTGGTGGTGTGGTAGAATAAAATAAGTTTGTGAATAGGTTTTAATAGTCTTTTGATGTGATCCTCTTATGTAACCTCCTTTTTCAACCGGATTTAATATAACTTCTATTTAGTATAAATTTATTTACGATGCATTATTGAATTAAAAAAAATATCAAAAACAAAAAGAAAAGATATTACACGTTCCAGTAACAGCTTACACGTTCCATGAAAAATAAAACATAAAAAGTGTAAAAAAGAAAAAAATATAAACAAAATAAGAGCGCTAAAAACTATTCTTCTCGAAGTTGAGGACAAGTTCGACTGTTATGACCCTGTTGATGACAAACTTTGTATTCCCTATATTTCTTCCCAGACCGACCTATAACTATCTCTTTCTGGGATTTAATCCATTTATGTGAACCGCAACCCTTATTTTTTATACCACTAGGCACATGGACGGTCACCTCTGATGGTTGATCATACCCTAGAATAGCAGCAAACCTATCCCTTTTTGATAAATGAGTTCTTTTGTATCTTGTCTCATCGGCTTGTTTGATCATTATATTCATTTGATCCCTGACTTTAGTTAGTTCATCAACATCAGTTACATAGCTATTTATGTGATACTCACTAGCCAATGTTAGTTCTAGGATTAACACCAACATCTCTTCCAACTATCCACCATGTATTTCTTTGGAAATCTTGTAACTCTGAACAAATTTAAAATATAAAGGCTGTGACGACACAATAACCCATAATGTTCGAATCTTTTGCATCCGCATGAAATCGTCGAATCAATTCCTTCCTCACCTTCATTCTTAAACAAAACATGAAACACAAAAATATATTAATACTTTAAACAATCTATCAAATCAATATCTTAAAACGTTCTACAAAAAATAGAATCTTTAACTAATTCATACCTCCAAACAGCCTGGGACATATGCATTAAAGTCAAATACTGAAAACCTCACAAAATCTTCTTTAGTTAATTTCAAACATGCAACACCACTTCTAATATGATACATTTCATCTTGGAAATCATTAAAATAGCCTTTGTATACATCAGTTCTGTTTTCTTCTCAAAAGGGTTTTCACTAACCGGATCTGGATGCGTGCACCTTGTATCATGATCATTTTTCCTACCATTGTGCCTTTGAATCTCCATACAATGATCAAAATGATTAAAGAACTCAACTAGTGATAATTGTGAGTTAGAAACTTGACAAAAAAATGATTTTCACTTTCTGATCTCGATGTAGTTCTCATAAGACCAGACAACGATTCATCCATATAATAAGCAGGAATCCAATCATGTCTCATTTTAAACATGTTAGACAATTATTTATTTGTTTCGAGATCATGTTCCTTTATTATAAGTTCCCATTGCGTTTCGAATTCGGATTGAGAAATTGCATCCGTCCAAACAATGTCACATATTTTACGTTTGAAATCTTCATTTTTACAAAGGGCAGCACCAACCTGATGTTACAAAAATTAATAATTTGGTAATACGATCAGCTTCAGTAAAAAATGTTAACAGCTTCTATATGATTACAAATGAAAAACAAAAACAAGTAAAATTACAATATATGGAATAAAACGTTCTTATACGTTGAAAAAAAAATTAAACATACTAATGCATGCTAGTTTGTTTTACACGTTCTAAAACGTTCTAACAAATATAAAAATATGAATTTAATATACTAAAGCATTCTAATATGTTTATACGTCCTAAAACGTTCTAACACGTTTAAAAATATGCAGCTACCAATAGTGATGCATGCTAATATGTTTAGACATTCTAACATGTTCTGATACATATGCATAGTACTTTAATACATTAAAGTTACCTTATCAGCAAGTTTTTTTCTTAATGTGCCACATACATAACCGATGTCTCGAGTTTGGTAAAACTAAGGAGATTGCTCGCTTCATAGCTGGATCTTGATCAGTAACAACCACCTTTGGGGCAATACTGAAAAAATCAAGAAAAACTTTCCAAAGCCATGAATAAGATTCAATAGATTCAGATGATAATAACGCAACACCAACTATAACATTTCGACAGTGATTATCAATGACAGTAAATGGTACAAAAACCATATTGTACATGTAAAAACAAATTTATAGCAAACGAATTATAAAAAGTTATGTAAAAATAAAAAAAATAAAAAAAATTGTATTAAATTGACATACTTGTTGGTCTTGAATGTGGCATCAAATGATATAATATCTCCAAAAGCCAAATAATTTTTCTTTGAAATCTAATCAGCCCAAAATAAACGATCTAAGTCACCATTAGTATTAACAATATACTCAAACGAATAACCATCACAACATTTTTTCTCCCACTTAATCTTTATACAACCATTTCAATATCATACTCGCCAATATAACAAGTTAAACTCTGTTTGAAATTTTTACAATCGTCTTTTGTAGCCTCAACTTCCTCAAATCCTCCATACTTTGTCCTCATAATATTAAACGCCTTAACATGGCCCAAAATCAATGTTGACATCTCATATATAATATCTTGTTGTACATGAGTCAACTTTCTATTTGATCGAACAAAATGCATATCATTTGCATCCACCATTTCATGATTATGTCCTTCGACAAAATCATTTATTTCAAACTTCAAACCGTCATAAGATTTTAGAAAAAATTGAGCTCGAAAACCACACCGAATTGTTGATCTCTTCCTTCTTTTATAATATGGTCCGTTGGAACCATCTTTTTCAGCCATAGAATCATAATTGTTTGTAAGTTTATGTCCTTCTTTCGAACTTGTAAAATATTTAGACTTTAATAAACCATCATTCATGTACGAACCTCCTTTACGAACACAAAAACTAGCTTTCTTTGCATATTTACAATAGAAATCATATGCATGATCAACAGATTCAAAAATCCTTCCTTTTACAGGTTTACAAGATGCATTAAGTTGCGGTATAACAAGATCTGATGAAGGATCTGATAAACAAAAGCAATTTAAGTAATAAAAAAATCATTTCTGATAACACGATCTACTAATACGTTCTGTTTACACGTTTTAAACAAAAAATCAAACATTGATATATAACACGTTTCAATTCGACTTAACCTAATACAAAAATTCGACTTAACCTAATACAAAACTAAATTTAAGTGGTTTAACATATCAAATAAATGCGCCTAAAACATATAATTATAGTTTACAAAATACCTACGAAAATAGATATAATTTAAAATCTAATCAACATCAAAATAAATTAACAAAATTTAAAAAATCAGAGTAGATTATTAATTAATACGTTCTAATATGTTCTAACCGAATCACAATTAGTAGCAAACTATACGTTCTAAATAGAAAAACAACAGTCCTATCCACGATTTGCTATTAAAACACATAATTTGAAGTCTAATTGAATCACAATTAGTTGACAACTATAAAACACAATATTGCTCATAAATTCAACAGAAAAATAACCTAAAAATCGAAAAAAATAATTTATCAGTTGATTAAACCTACAATATACAACTAAATAAATAAAAATTGATTAGAATTAAACCTAGAATTACTTACTTTGATGATCGTAATACATGACGTTAAAATCAACGAAGGCCGTCAAAGTTAATCGAATAAGAAAAATCGCCAATTGTTAAGCAGTTTTTGGATACGTGATCAAATAGAATAAAACAGGGTATATGCAAAACGGTTTAATATGTTGGCGTGATTAACTTTTAAAAGTAATGTAAAAAGACAAAAACACCCTTTTGTTAACTTCCATGACCAAATTAATCAAATTAATAATCGACGATAGGAACCCTCGCGTACGTAATGTACGATAACCAATTTTTGTATTGGATCCTTTATATATATATATATATAGGTATTGGATCATTTCAGAAGTTTTTTTACAGCGAGAAGTGCGAGAACTGAAGGTGTAACTCCATTAACCCCTAATTTTACTCCATTTCTTATGTGTAGGTGCGTTATGTAGGTGCATATGTATGTGTGTAGGTACATAGGTTTGAATGTGGCTCGGTACATTTATATGTTTGTAGGTAGGTTTGAATGTGTAATTAAAATACATCGATTATGAACGCTCTTCATAACTTGATAATAATAATAACTAGGTATGCCTGCCACTTTGCGGTTGGTGCAGTGATGCGAGTTCGATCGATATCGATAAAGTTCATTAAAACATAAACTAAATTAAAAGAATAAACCTGTAAACCCCCAAAACAATGCGAAAATAGAACTATTATAAAATAAATAGAAATCGATTTTAATTGAGGTAAAAAAAGAAAAAAAACTTAACTTAATGAAGTTCGTGTTCGAGTCATATACGAAATGTAGTAGTAACATACGATAAAATTATCGTACATAAAATCAAATAAGTAACCTAGACTATCAAGTGGAAAAACAAAATTAATGAAATAAGCAATTTGTCAAAGAAATGATACAAAAAGAAATCGAACCTGCGCACAAGGGGATGAAGCTTATCAAAAATGCTTCATTTCCCTAAAAGGGCAGAGCACTTGTTTTTTTTAGTTTTGTGACACCGACAATTGGCTATTTATCTTATACTATGTAATAAACCGCCGCGGTGCAGCGGCGCAAGACACGTGTCCGGCCGGTATTAGTTAGATTCGTTATGGTGACAAACCAAAAGGATAAATTAGTAACGGCTAGAATAACTTGACAATCGAATAGACTTGTGATAAAAACATGTTTAAACGACGTGTAGTCGGTTGGAAAAACCCGCATGTTGTGGAATAGAGTTGTTATAAAAAAAACATGTCTGAAACAACGTGTAATCGTTGGTAAAACATGCACAGTGTGGCCGCTAGTTGTCGTGAATTCGATCAATATCAATATGACACTGAAACTAAACAAAAAAAATAAACGTCAACGCTAAAATACAACAACTAACATATTAAAAAAGCCTGTGCTCTACGACATTGAACGCGGATGAGGCCAATAGCGATGCTAACGATACTAAATTGTAAATCTATTAAGTTTAAAAGACAAATATTTTTTGAAAGAAATTAGCATATGTATTTTTTTTTTGTTGAAAAAAACATACTTTAAACAAAATGAAAACAATAAAAAGTAAATAAAGCATTATTTATCTTCTAAAAACAATATATATGACAAAACACTAAGGGGGTGTTTGGTACAGAGAATGGAAATGGAGAGAAAATAGAAATGGAAATGGAATTGTAGAGAAAGAGAATTGGTATGGAGAATGAGAATCATTTCTCTTGTTTGGTACACGAGAAAATAAACAGAGAACTCTACCATACCCAACCCCACCTCCACCCAACCTGACACCACTCACCACCGCAGCCCCACCACCACAGCCCCACCACCACCAGCACCACCACCACAGCACCACCACCACAGCCCCACCACCACAGCCCCACACCACCACCACCAGCACCACCACCACAGCCCTTTCTTCAACCACAGCCCACCACCACCGGCTGCCGCCACCAAACCCCCTTCTTCAACCACAGTACACAAGAAATTAAAAAGATTCAAATTTTTGGAACATAAGATATAGAAAAAGGAGGCTCAGATCTGTCATCACTGCCTCTTTGGAGATTTTGTGGTGGTGGTTGTGGTGGCGATGATGATGATGATAATCAGAAGCCACCTGCAACCACCGCCGATTTCCACCACCACTGTCACCCACCTGCGACCACAATCACCCGACCATCTGAAAACCCTAACCTACCACGAACCACCACTTGAAACCCTAATCTCCGTTCACCCGTACCACCTGCAACCTACAACCGGTTACCATCTCTGTGTTCACCACTGCGAACGGTGGAGACGGGGTGGTGGTTGCAGACTTGGAGACGAGGTGGCGGTTGCAGACTTGGAGACGAGGTGGCGGCCGGAGACGAGGTGGTGGCCGGAGACGGGGTGGTGGCCGGAGACGAGGTGGTGGTCGGAGACGAGGTGGTGGCCGGAGACGAGGTGGTGATATGCTATGAGGAGGTTGCTGAGAAATGGATTTCTCTTTGTTTTAAAGAGAAATAGAATTCTCTAGTTTTAGAGAAATAGAAAGAGAAATAGAAATGAAAAGTGGAAAACAAACAAAAGAAATATTTCTAATTCCATTTCTCCCCAATCAATTCTCTGTACCAAACACCTCCTAAGTAGCCTAAAGAAATCACATTGGAGGGATTCGAACATGGGCAAAAGTAACTGTCCAAGTTACAATACATGGGCAATAATACTTCCTAAATAATAACTAAAATGGTTGTTCTAGTGGTTGTTTTAGAAATAGGAGCTTTTATGTGGCACCGACATTTGAATAATTATGTATATATAGAATAATAATAATACCCTTCTTATATAGTTTTTTAGTTTTTTGGTAAGAAGTATTGAACGCCTTAATAATGTCTTGAAGGTACGAAATAAATTCCTTATTATGTAATACGTAAAACACAAAAACATTTTGTAATAAGTAAGAACACCACTTCAAATTTGATATATGAGACGTCTACATTCTCAATAATCCATGTATCAATAAATGCCCTAAATTATATATCTATCATTCTCAAATATCATCCCAACATTTGGTTTTGGTGATTATTCAACATAAGGTGTGACAAGGTGTGACGAATGTGCATAACTTTTTGCCATAATGGGGCATATCCTTTCAATGCCAATGACAATGATAGTGTGATACGGTCTACTCGAGGAAACCATTAATCTCCAAGAACATGAGAGAAGGAAAGAAAGACCAAATAAAATTAGCTGATTATTGTTCAAGAGTTCAACCGTATTTAAAGAAAATTGAAAGTGGAGATAAATTAGGAAACATAATCAAACTGGGAAACAAATTGGAAATTAAAAATAAATAACATGCATGTGAAGGAATTGATTTTTGATAATTCTTGAAAGATCCTCATATATCTTGATTTTTAATCTTCATAGAAAACAGGCTTTTTAGTTACCCGGTTTTAATCTTCATAGACGACCGTAACGTGCCCGAAATGAGGACATATCAATGGCACTATGTGTGACATTGGTGACAAAACGTTGTACACCTTATTTATTATGTAGCGAGTAAACAGTTAAGCTTTTATTTTGTATCGAGTAAACGATTAACCGAATGATACTGTTATGACCCAGATATATCCGCGGGGGGGGGGGGGGGGGGCAATATACAAGTGATATATGTATTCTAACAACTAACATATTGAAATTATATCCCTAGTATGTGCAAAACCACTTAAACGAAAGAATTTTCGTTTAATGATACGTTGTGAACTTAAACCCGATCGTATGTATCAAAACAAGTATTATATCATTTGTCAAGCCGAAAAAGACTTATAAAACATTTATTTGAGATGTTTTAAACAACCGGTGAAAAGATTTTGGATTTTTACAACGAGTTGGTACATTTTTATTAATTTACTAAATTTAGTCCAAAAACACTTATTTTTTGCGTAGTTTATCACACCCGAACTATTTTACTTGCCAAAAACCAAACCCGAACTAAATTTGGAATCAAGATTTCAAGTTGGCACATAAAACGAGACATTAGTGGCCAAAAGAGAGGCCCAATGGGCCCCTCTATATGGCAGCCGCAAGTGAGGGGGTCCCACCCCTTACATATCTTCATGTTTAAGATAGTTACTTGATCGCTTTCACATAAACACACTTATTATAGTTTGTTGAGTTTTAAACTCCATCTTTTTCCAAAAACCCTAAGGTTAAAAGTTAATTTTGTTGAGTTTTGAACTTGTTTAAAGATTGTTTTAATCATAAGATTATAGTTTGATTAGTGAAAATTACGTTTAAGCACGTAAAAACCTTTAAAATGATCCAAAAACATGTTTTGGTTCTTAAGATGGTTACAAAATTATAATTATACACTTTTTGGCCAAAAACACGGATTAGGATGTTATAACGCATCTTTGCGGTTTAAACACTCGATTATAAACCCTAATTAAAACCCTATGTACAAGGTTTGATAATTGATGTTCTATGATTTTTTTTGTGATACATGACCTGTAGATATACTATTTAGAGAACCAAGAACCCGGAAAGGCGATAAAAAGACATAAACACCCGAAAACACAAAGGTAACACCCGAAACACTCGTTTAGGGGCTGTTTAGGATTATATTTTGACGTTCTTGATTTTACTCTATGAAACCTTTTAGGGACATCAATGATCATATGAATGAGTCCGTGTTCAAATTTAGTAACTTTTTGATAAACGAATAATATTTGGCGATTTTATTACTATTTATTGAAGATTTATTATGAAAAAAAGTTAAAACAGTTTGGAAAAATCTGAATATTTGTGAAAAACTCAATAACGTTATTGAAAGATCACACGAAAATTTTTGGGTCAATTGGAGAATCCTAGATATGGTTTGTGGATTCCCGTTTAATCGAGTTTTAACAGCCGAATTATGCGCAAAAGGGTATTTTAGCTAAAAAGTTAGTTTATGGGAAATTTTCAGGGATTATATGATGATTTTTTAACCACTTAGAAAAATAATCGAATTTTTAGGGTATCACTTGATATAAACGGGAGATTTATCGGATAAAAATAACATATAAAATGAATTTTTATAAATAAATAAAAATGTTTAATAATTCTGGAATTATTTTTATTAAAATATACATATTTTAATTTGTTCTTATAAATATTCTCATAGTTTATATATATATTTGAATAAAAAGTTATAATAATTTAAATATTAAACAATATAAGTTTTGATAAATCCGGCAACGTTATGATTAACGAGATGACTGGTATATCAAAACATCAAAAGTGGTAAATTGTCAGTTTTGAATAAATTTAGTAAAAACGAACTTTTTACGAGATTTATGTACAATCCGTGTGAATTGTACGCGTTTTGTGCAATCGAATCAGTATTAAAACGAAAACGAACCCTGCAGCAAATCCGGGCATCTAAACCCTAAATTTGTTTAATAAATCGAATCATTTTATCAAACACCACATTTACTTAAGTTTGTGTGATCTTACCTATTTTCGAAACTCGTGAACGACCAACCTAGTCAGTTACGAAAACGGTGAAACTGAGCCAAAACCGGTTTTGTTCATTAGACATTTTACAACGTCACAATCTAAGACTACTGACATGTTATGGGCATAAAATCCATACTCAGACTAGATATACATTCAGATTCAGTTTATAAATTGTACTGGTATTAACAATAAAATACCGATTATAGGGATTGAGCTATAATCAAGGCATACCACTAGCACTAGTGTGTTGCCGATACCATATTATAATAAAGTGAGTTTCATGACCCCTCTTTTAAACTGTTTTACGAACATTTGGGGCGAAAATCATGGTTACATATATGTATCTATCTGAATACGTGTGATGATTTGAATTATCTAAGTGCTAATACTTGAAAGTCCCCACAAACATAACTGATTAATTTCGAACCGGTGGCATGTGAATAGTACTATTGGCAGGTCCGGTGGAGAGTACCAAAACATTACACAATTGCACATGCCCATATAACTATACAAGCATACATGCTATGTGGTGTTAGATATAGTACCTTGGGGCATGTGGTAGTTGAGGCCACGAGGAGTGCGTGGGCATTGAGGCGCCATGTGGTAAAAGCACATCAAAGGTTCACTTGTGGCTTAGTATAATTACATCATATACAATCAAAACATGAATACTATGATTGTGTATACTGGTTTCGTTTAAACTTGTGAAACTCACCAACTATTCGTAGGTGACCCCTTTTTAACATGATTTTCATGTATACCAAAGTTGGAGTAATGAGTTTATGTGCTACATGTTCTGGAAGTAGATAAGACAACTATAGATAGAAGAAAATATATTAATAAAGAATCAATCAACTGCTAACTGGTTAACGTTGTGTAACGCCGAGTTTGTAAACAAAGTTAGAATGATGTAATATAATGTAAATTAGTTTGTTAATGTTTCTTTATAAACAATGTGGTTGATACCAGAGGTGTCTGTTACATTCCCGTATTACGCTTCCGCTATCTTAGTCGGGGTGTGACAGAAGTTGGTATTAGAGCTATTGGTTATAAAGAATTAGGATGTCCCTTAGGATACCTAATATAACCGTAGGCTCGATTATCTTTGGGAATAAATAATATTTAATAATATATACTGATGAATTTCGGGATTAACTCGAATGGATAAATGGGTTATTATGGTCCGGAATGTAATAACGGACTTGCTCGTACGAGGGAATTCTAGAAGAAGTCGTTGAATACTTGAATAGGTAAAAACCACATACGTGTATAAAAATGTAACATTAATCATATATACATGTATATAATTGCTTATTTGTGTCATGTGTATGAATATGTGTACGTATCAAACTGTAATTAATATTATAACCAATTATAGTTAACATTATCGAGAAATGTTATTCTCATACTAACCTTTGTGCAGAGGGATGTCAAGAGTTAGAGATCATGCATGTAACATCCCGAAATTTCTAAAAATAACATTTACTATATTATTTAATTATGGTGGGAAAGTTTACTAGAATTAGTAGAGAAGTAATAGAATAATAAAGATGGTTCAAGTAATTAGATGGAATTAAGTATGGACCAAAAAGGAAAGATGGGCCTTAGGTCCATGGGCTTAAGGGAGTAAGAATACCCATTAAACCCTAATCCTTTCCATTATTATCCATCTCTACACCATAGCCTACACCTTGAAAAACACACGAACACCATCCTAAAACCCAAGCCGAGATCCGAAGGTGAAAACCCGAGCTTGTTGGTGCTAGATCGTTGTGACGAACCAAAGCAACATCAAGATTAGACCGTGTTCGTAAACCTACTCGTTTAAGGTACGTTTATATCAAGAACTTGTTCGTTTAGGTCTAGATTACATATAGATTTCATAGATCTGTTTAAGTGTGTTAAAAACGAATCCAACGAAGCTAAACTTACTGAAATTGATTAACGTTTGATAGGTTAAATGTTAACCTAAGGAAACCCGTATTATAGATGCTTAAATCACACCATGTAAACGCTGATATTTGGATGATTGGACCCTTGGGGTTTGTATGCGCTGCATAGACGATTCCAATGATACCTAAATCATGATATTTGGTTAAGAAACGAAGGAGTATTGCAGATCTAGTACTTGTTGACTGTTATTTGTTCTTATCAATTTTGACTTTGACCTTTGAGTCAAAGTCTGGATAAGAACAGGGATGATTCGTTATAATGGATCAATTCGTTATGCGTTTATAACGAATGGGACTCATTCGTGTGACTTGATAACGAATGAGCCTTTAAATCGTTATCTACCCATTAGTTACATTAAGATAACGAATCAGGCACGCCAAGATAACGAATTAGACTAACGAACTGAGGTAACGAATAAGATGAATCAAGTGATTCGTTACTTGCCCAATTCGCTAGGTTCTGATAACGAATCAGAGTGACGAACGAAATGACGAACCAGAATAACGAATTAGCTAACGAAACAGGGTAACGAAGCAGATAACGAATTAGACTGTGATCTGATAACGAATTAGGCTTAATTCGTTATAGCAAATGAGATGACGAATTAGGTAATAATTTAAAATTCTAAAGAAAATTGTGTTAAGACAAGTATTGTAAATAAAATTTTTCCAAGCTAACCTGGCAGCGTCTGCCCCTTGGACCCTGCTAGGGGATGCCGCCCCTAGAACCCCGCTTCTAGGGGCGCTGCCCCCGGACCCGCATTCGTTGAGGGTTATAATTAGACCAGGAATGCGCTATGGGTAGTGATAGTTAATTGATACGTATAATTGTTATACAGCTAGTCGCGCACAGCTAAAGAGAAGGACAACCCTTAATAGTGAACGTAACCGAGTTCAGGTGAGTTTCTAGCCCCACTTCCTTGTTATGTTTTCGGGGCTGTGTGCATACTCGATGTGATTAGTTAATACACTTACCTTAAGTGGTAAGTGTATGCTGTATGATATAAATATCTACTTGTCGATGTGTGAACGATCTTCGGATATTGCACGTATCGTCAAGGAAGATGATTATAGTTGTACGTATGGTATGGAGAAGCAAGTGTATGAACAGTATGCGGATCCTATGTCTGATATAGTAAGTTAGGATGGCAAAGCCCTCTAACTTCTATTGGATATAGACCCGGTAAGTGATAGTGTAGATAAGGTCCGTAGATCTTATTAGTGATCCTTAAATGAAAATTTAATAATAAAGTTCATGTTCCTTATATGGATATTAAATAGTAGCATATATATAATGTTCCTTCTATGGAAAATATATAGAGTGTACATTCTATGGATATTATAGTGTTCCTTCTATGGATAATATATAGAGCGTTCCTTCTATGGGCAATATATATAAATTGTTCCTTCAATGGAGAATATATAAAGTATGGGTAATAGTAATGATTCTCTTATTAGATATTATGTGACGTTCCTCTTATGGATATTTATACAAGGTTACAGTGTTAACGTGTGTCTTCAGATACGTGTAGAAATGTATGAGAATGAACAGTATGTTGCCTGATTAACTAGAACTCACTCAGCGTACCTGACTTTTAGTATGCACGCATGTATATATGTTTACTGAGATGGCATGAGGATGGCACATGGCATGGATTGAATGGTTGGCATCTAAAGATGGAAGAAAAGTGATGATTTAAATATGATACTTTGTGCTATGGTTTTAAAGAAAAGATTAGATGTTTTGTAATGAACGGTTAAAGTTTTATATTCCGCGAAAGTTTTAATTAACTCTGATTGTAAAACTGTGTTTATGAGTAAATCCGGCGCTAAAGTAAGGCTACCGGGAACGGGGCCTTACAGTGCAGTTGATCAAGTACCAACATATCCATTGAGGAGGAAGACCCAGAAGAAGATCCGGAGAAGGATCTGGAGGAAGACGAGGATGAGGGGATAGACGAAAGTGAATTAGATGGTGTGACTCCCCATGAGGTACCTACTGATGTGCCTGACTTATCAGGCTATATGTGTGATGGTTACCCTCCTAGGTCACCACATGGATTTCAGACAAAGGTCACTAGCATATACCATTCACCAGCTAGAGCCGATAGATCCCCCACACCACCGGTACAACCTATCCCAACAGCATTACCTACCCAGCGAATCCGGCAGACTGCCCGTATAAGGGTATCTCCACCCGATCACACATTTTCTTCACTTAGATCGACATATCATAGGGGAGAGACTTCACGCTTCCCATACTGACTGTTTCCCCAGTATTTGTGGGGTGCACCTACACCTAGTCAGGAGCCACCACACTCATCAGACTCTACATGGCTAGGAGTATTGATTGATCAGATTATAGAGCATTCCATTGCTATAGTGAATGGTATGCAGAGATATCGGGAGATGTACGAGTGCATTTTGACATTGCAGCAGATCATGCTACACTTACAACAGTCAGATGCTTATTACCGTTGGTGTTTGGACAAAGTAACTACCTAGTTGTGGGGGTTGCATGGGAGTGATTGAGGTTTTGGCAACTGTTGTTATATGGTTGTTGTATTATATATATATAGATAGACATAAATACAGATAAAATAGTACTCTTGTACATAGTCTTTTGGTACTCCATGTAAGCATCTAGTAGTAGTATGCGATACTGACATGGAAGATGTTTTTGATCTATTGTTATTACAAGCACTGACCCTTACCGGGTTAAGTCTTGATATAATGCTAAATATATATGTTTTTCTTGTATTTTTTATTTAATATTTAATTAGTTTTTAGTCAAGATTTGTAGACTACTAACATTATTATCTTTTGTAGGTTCCGGGAGTTGATCGTGATAAAAAAAGGGTGAAAACGAGTCAAAACGAGAAACCGGAACGCGTCAGAAAGGAACCGGAAGGAGAAATGTGACCGGCCCCCTATATTGTGCGCCGCGCCACGCGTCCACGGGGCCAGTCATGGTTGCGCGGCGCCTAGACCCAGAAATTCCAGCGAGTTTTCATTTTTTATTTAGTGTTGGGGCCCTGTTTTAGTATTTAAACATCCCTAACCTTAACCTGAACAATACCCTACAACCACCAGACGAATTTGGAGATTACTTGAGCTATATTTCGAGATCCGGTGAAGAGTTAGACATTGAAGAGTAAAGATTACGGGTTTTATCACCTTTTACTTTCTATTCTTTATTATATCACCATGTTTTCTTATTCTATTACTTTATTTTGATTACATGATTCTAGGCTAAACTCTATAAACTACCTAGGTCATGATGAACCTTTGTTTGATTGGATTTTAATTGGGATTATGTTCGTTATGGATTTTATGTTTTAAGTAAATTTCTGAGTTTGATTTAATTGATGCATATGATTACTTGGTTTTATTTTCTTAGGTTTATTGTTTCACATTACCCTTGTTGATTGTTTCATAGGATAGAGTTTGTTAGGTCATTTACCGTGTGTTCTTGACTAGTTTGTGATTGATATGCATTAAAATAATAGAAACAATAAAACTAATTAAATAAACAAAAGTGAGTTTCTAGCCTAGAAAGCTGTAAGGTGATAGGTTATTGATAGATCTTTGTTGATCAGGATTGCTAGATTTAGTTCTCCGTAAGGAGTCCGTCTATATTTAATTATCAACTTAGTCTATTAAGTCAACTGAATCTGCTTAGCTATCTTTGATTCCAGCGCTGTAAGGTAGGATTTTGCTATAAAGATACTTAAACATAAACAATTAAATAACCGTAAGGAAGTTTAAATATATAACTGGCGTGTCATAAAACTTATTAGAAACTCATAGGTGTCTTCTTAAGACTAGTCAAGGGTCCTGTTCGGGTTGTCTTTCAGGGGTTTATCATATGATCCCAGTTCCATAACTTAATTTTCCTAGTTAATTGATAGCCATAACTTACAGATTCTAGCCTAGGTTGTTACTTTAATCATCTGAATTAATCTAAAGTAATTGACTAGTTTATTAATCTTTTAATTAAATTAGGGTTTTTAAGAGTTTATTAATAAAATAATTAATTAGGGTTTCATTAGAGTTTTTTATTATTTAATTAATTTAGGGTTAACTTTTAGTTTAATAATAAACTAGCATTTTTGCTGTGCGCTTCGCGGCACGTATCAACGTTTGTCATACATTGATGTTTATTCATATCTTTACATAATACAAAATGCCAATCCAAAACCTTCTAATAAATTCACATATAAGATGAAATCAAAAGCAATATTCAAATGGAAGCCTACATTTCTCATGATGCTCCATTTGTTAGGCATATGATTTTAATCCACACAGCTTATGCATGCTTCTCTGTTTACAACTATCAGGCATCTAAGAAGAAAAGTTTCTAGAGCCTGCACCACAAAATTTACAGCCATAATCAAGTTTACAAATAGATACAACAAATTTTTTTCAAGTTTAGGAGAAAAGAAGGCAGATTCATTACCTCTGCAAACGATATGTACATAGCTCCTCACCATTCTCAGATTTGTTCATCATTCTCTGATTTGTTCATGCAGTATATTGATTCAAATATGTGGTTGTTGGCTGGGTTGTTTGGGCCGGTTGCAATGCAACTAATTTGTGGTTTGGTAATTTCAGATGCTTTGGATGCTCGATATAAGTCTTGGGAAACTTTCCAACATGTCTGCAATTAATTGAGATGCAATCATATTAGTTGTTGTCTATACATTGAATATCAAAAAGGGTAAATGTATGAAAAAGTATTAAAGCCTTAATAAAATAGCTACAAATATATAACGTAATTGGTCAACGGTTGGACACTTAAGACCCATGAATATCTTGAATAGTCATCGGTAACCACAAGACAATACCAATCTCCAACGATACTATCACGATTCACAAGACCAAAAAGATCCATATCAAGTCGTTCAAGAGGAGTATCAATGAAATTCATTAAATTAGGCGGATATGACTTTTTCTTCTGTTTGCCTTTCTTGCGACTGAACGTTCTGGAGGGTGAAAAATGCCCAAACACCACAATGGAGGGGCGTTATGGTGTGTTAAAGAGCAGTATTGGGTTACTGGTGGAAGGGGCTGATGGCCGGCATTATGATCGGTGGCAACGTGGAGGTATTTTACACCTCCGACGTTAATCCAAAACAAACAGCGTTACCAGGAGTATATTTTTGAAGCATAAACAGCATACGCAACCTTACAACTTACTTGTTAGTCACGATTCATATCTAGACGATATTAATTATCAATCGTAGATCTAATATATCTTAATAGGATATAGTTCATTGTTATACTCTTAATCAGTATTAATATATATATGTATTAATTGTATTATGTGTATTAAGTAATAGCTTAGAAGAAGAATTGATCGAGAGAACACTTGGACAGGGGTTCGTTACTTTATAATCAAAACTTAAATTAACAGGGGTAGGAACACCCCTATATATAGACGATGAAACCAATTCGTTACACATCCCGTAGCGAATTGATGTCCAGTTCGTTAACTTACAGACTTAATAAAGGAAACATAACGAATCTTTGATTCGTTATACCCCATTCGTCAACATTCCATGACGAATGGGAACATATATAACGAACTATCAGCCCATTAGTTAAATATCCTTAATGAATGGGTGTTACATTAAACGAACTGGCTAATTCGTTAAAATCCTTAATGAATTAGCCTTACATTAACGAACTAACTATTAAAGATAAATATCTTTTCATTATAATAATAATAAATACAAGACGATAAATACAAAGAATCAAGACGACAAAACCGTTCATTAACAAACACCCCCTAGTCTCTAGCTCTTTGTCTTTAAATTACTTGAAGCGCTTTGTTTTCCAGTCTCTGCAACTATGAATCCCAAATTTGTGACACACGCGTACAACACGTTGGAATTGCATAGCCAGGTTGTAGTCATCACGGTGCTCGATCAAGATATTGTTCTTAAATAGCACATCATTGTCTGTCTCTGATAAGCTAACGAGCCACATTGGATTGATAACTCGTATAAAGATCGTTTTTATCCCTTTTCCCAACACAATAACGGCCTCGCCAGTACGGTTGTCGTAGTACCATCGGTTGAAGGAGAGATGCAAACTCTGTGGAAACGTCTTCACCGGTACTTCTTTCATCGTCTTTGGCGGTTTTACCTTAAGCAAGCTTCCTCCAACCCGTACGTGGATCAATCTCGTTGATACGTTAACAGATTGGAATCTGCGGCTTAAAGAACTTGAACCCGCGGTTTACTTCGAACAACATATGTTGGTGAAACCATTCTGCATAACGATTTCCACCCCGATTCATAAAAGGTCGATTCACGAGGGTGCGAACATCCCAACGCGGTAATGAGAGAACGTCAGTGATGTTTTGATAATACTGAACACCGTTCTCCCATTTAATAATGCAGACCTTTAATTCAGAATCATAAAGCCAGGACATGATATCACCTTTAACAGTCGACACAGCTTTAAAGGTTGTCTTCTGATTAGCTTTAGCGCGTGCGACAGCATCCTGCTTCTCTTCTTCGTCCACGTATCTGTACGCCTTAATAATCTTATGTGCCCTCTTGTTTTTGCACGCAAACCAACCTTGGATATTAGCAACAGACGGATTAGGATTCCACTCAAACGTCTTGCCTTTACCCTTTGACACCTTCTCCAGATGGTCTTCAGCAGCTTTTCCATTTTCTTCATTGAAAGTAGGAACACCCTGATCAACATCGAATCGTTAATAAAGATCGGGGTACTCATCTTCATAAATAAACAACGTATTCATAGGAATCATTGGATCTTGTAAGATTTCCTCATCGTTTAATACCTCTACATCCTCTTCAGCTTCTAACACATCAAGCTCTTTATTATTTAACCCAGCAGTATTGAAATCTGCTCACGTGTCAGGGACCTATTAACAAACTGTCCCACCTCAATCTCATCCGCGTTCACCATACTCCTCACCACCCCCGTGTTGTCCATAAATAGTATAATATTAGCCTTTATCAACTCGATTGGTTTGACATTCGATGAGTCTTGATAAACGACTATCTGTTTATCCACATCACCAGCAGCCACACTTGTTATACACCGGAGGATGAGCCGTGAGCTTGTTTCAGCTCACAACCTCCAATACCCGAGGCATCATGATCTTCATCGTCATTCTTCAGCTTCTTTAATACATCTTCTTTGCACGTAAGCTGTAGAATAAGATCCTCTTGTTCCTTCATCTTCACCCCTTGAGTAGTAACAATCTCATGAAGGGCTTTAGTCTCCTTTTGACAGAAAGAGACATAACTCATCAGCCGACGTTGATTTATCAGCATTTGCTCTTGAGCTTGACAGTCAGCTGCCATTTGATTTTCATAAAGATGAATCAAACTCAAGAGCATGTTCATTTGATTTTCCTGGGGCATAGCATGGAAAGGTGGAGGGATCGGCTGCACAGGTGCTTGAGGACGATTAAGCCTCATGAACGAAATGTCCATAGGCTGTGTTGGCATCATAGTCAGTGTTGGAGAAACCACCGATGCAGCAGCATTAGGCTTTGATAGTGTAGATAAAACAGATTGAGGAATCATACCAAGCCTAGGATCCGAAGTAAGTGTGGTCGTCGATGTTAATTCCGGGGTGCTAGTAGTAAGCGGCACCGCCGGACGTTGAGGAGCAAACGACCTTGGAACTTGAGGACCAAAAGATACACCAACACCTTCAGTCACATGACGTAAATGTCTCTCCACTAGCCACCTCTTTCCCCTTTCGCTTTCATTTAACAACTTGAGCAATAACTGCATCAACTTCATCACATCGTTGGTTATCATCCCCACCTTCATCACCATCATCACCGTCGTTCCCACCAGGAGCCTCTTCACGCTCGAAATCCGAATCATCATGGATCCAACGATCATTTGAAGGACATTCGTATGCTGGATCAGATAGATGACCAATCAAGCGTTTGGTTCTTGGACAAGGATCTTGCCTATACAACTTCATACGCTTGACGGTATCAGCTGTCATGTGTTCCATCTTTAGCACATCATCCACTAACGTCTGATCAATCTCCAAATTGGGAATCAAGTCTTGAACAATCAGTTGTATAAAACGTGGATACATCAAAAATTTCCCACGTCGATTCTTGACAAGACAATTCTCTTTGAGATGATAGAAGATCATCTCCAAGAAGTTGAATGGCTTGTTCAAGATCAATTCGATAAATGCCGATTGCAGCATGATACGACACTCGTCAAAACCTCCCTTCCGTCCACCAAGGCAATGAATCAGTACGTGTAGTAAGTACTTGTAAGTGGGACACAAGTACGCCTTGTTATACATGGACTTGTCAATGTCACCAGTGTAGAACACTCGATTAAATAACCCCCCGAATCAACTCTTTATCAAATTCACTCGGGTTGTCCATATTATCTCCAAACTGTAACACCCGTCTTATCACGCCATGAGTAATAGGAATAGATTGCCCTTTGGCTTCAGCTACAATGTGGTTATCGGATTCAATGTACCGTGCCGAGTTCCAGAAAGGACGAACAATGCTAAAGTGAAAGTTTGGCCTCGCAGTCACATCATAATAAATACGAGATCGTCTTATCAAAGCCAGCAGATCTCCAAATAAATCTACGTCAGCAAAGTTCGTACCGACAAAAGCACATATTTTATGCTTCTTGTCGAACGGTAGCAATGGAATATCCGGTACTTTTTGTTGTTGTACCGGTTGTTGCTCAACAACAGGAAGATCCTGAACAATCTCATCAGCCATAACTGAAAATATATAAACCCGAGATTTAGTAAAAACGAACAATAATTAAATATGAAAATTCAAAATAAATCGAAATATCTAAATATGATTCGTTAAGCTTACTGATTCGTGATAACGAATTACTTAGTTCGTTAGTTATACAAAATCACGAACTAGTCATAACGAATTAATCTTATAAACATAACGGATTAAGGAACGAATGTGATGTAATTCGTTAAATAATTCACAAATGAGTTGATTCGTTATAAAATACTAACGAATTGAACACGAAACAATTTTAATTCGTTAGTATATAACGAATGAGCACAAATAATGTCCAATTTTGACTACCCATAGTCAAAGTTAAAATTGATAAGAACACAGAGGAGTCAACATGCAGTTCAAATCCAATTTCATCATAATACACGATGAAATATCCTACAAATTACTCTAATCAACTCGTAATAACATCGATGATCTGCATATAGTATTCATTTGGACTAGTACTAAGTTTGAATTAGGTTAAATAAAGTATAAACTTATAACTTAAAAACCGACATAGATAATCTCTTAATACACGTACTAAACGATGATCAAAACTGACGAAATTTATCACGTTATGATCCTTAGTACCTTTCGATACTTAATTGATGGTCAAAAATTGTTTTTGTGATGGTTGGATTATCAGAGAAAAATCGGCAAGGGTTTGTTTAAGGGAGACGAAGTGAGTGAAAGAACGAATGAACTGAAACGTTCATCACCGTTCCCTATATAGCAACGAATTGGCGCATTTCCCAAGACATGAATCATCTGATTCGTTTATTTTGAATTTACGAAGTAGACACTTCTTAACATGTGGCACATGAATAAGTAATTCGTTAATACTTGATACGAAGTAATAACGAATTAGGAACAATTCGTGCTTTATTCGTTAAATAATGGATGACGAATTAGAGTTATTCGTTACAGAGTGGCGGAAGCAAATTAGACTGTTTACGAATTAATGTAATTCGTTAAGAATAACCCATTCGTTATCCATAAATAACGAATCATAGTCATTAACATTTTCTTTTATTTAATTGTAAATTAAATAATAAAATGAATAGATGAATGAATGAATAAATAAATGCATCAATAAATAATCAATAAACCAATGAAATTCTGTATCTCGATAACCTTATACTTTACAATCCTTACCCAATATTGTAAGATGAAATATCTTAACGTGTTTTACGCAAAACACTTAACTTAAAGTAATTAAATAATTTGTAAAAGAAAATAATAAAATCTTTTTGAAATTTTTCATTTTTGTTTCAAAATATTTACAGTTTAACATCCGAAAAGCAAACATAAAGCAGAAAATAAAATATTTTTGTGTTTTTGTATGTTTTTCAAAAGCAGTACATATTTTTGTATTTTTGGTGAGTTTAAGCAGAGAATCATATTGACCAAATTACCCTTCCATCAAAACATTTTATATTTTAGCGATATTATAGCTGTCGTTAAGTCGGTCATTGATATTGTTGTCCACTTAAATCTTATAACAAACTTTCAAGCATTTTTGTGATATGATTAAATGTTAAATTAGAGCACAGAATATCATAAACAATCAGCCTCTAATCTCGGTTCAAGCTTAATTTGTTTTTTACCGTATCACCTCAACTTGACTTAAACTAGTATATTGTCGATCAAAATTTTTGAATTTATAGAAATAATTGAGCAATGCATCAAGTTTCTTTTAGTATGAGTGAGTATGCACGAGTCCATCTGTAGGCTTATCTACATTGTATCTCCTGGGGTCCGTTTCTTAATGGTATTGAGACGCGCGCAAGGGAGGAACAAATGTATGACTAACATAGAATTTTGATCAAGTCTGTAGTTTAATTTGTACAATGTACAATGGTGATCAAGTTTAATGACTTTGGGTTTGCTCTAAAAGCGATTGAAATATACATGCATATGAATACCCAGATAATTAAGCCGCATAAACACTCACAGTATCCAGAAACCTAACGCTTATTATTTGCTTTATTTTATTTTTGGTTATTACATTTCTTCCATCCTTACCGAGATTTTTGTTAGAGACTAATACCTCTTTCAATTTGGCGTTTCTTTATGTTTATATCACATACTTTACCCTAACGGCTTGTTTAAGACCTATCAATGCACTAATGCAATTAAGCACTCAGTCTTTTAAGCTCATTTCTTTCTTAACAAGATTATCAAAGCCATATAAACCTATTTATATGAAAAACGTAGCGGATTTAATAGTTTAAAATCTTTTTATATTGATTAATATAAAACCCGTTTTATATGTAATACCCAAGCCCCGGATCCAAATACGAATTACATGCATACCAATCCATAGGGGGTTTATGTAATACAACCTTTCAAGATGCAAGAAAATGAAGGAGATGACGGTATGAACATTAAGTCTTCAATGGAGAAGAGCCTCAAGCGTTTATACCCTTCCAAGCTTTCAACAAAACACCTTGTATACTAGGATTTGTACTTAGATAAACTCCTTCTTGTTCTTGTTATTCCTTTGGCCGAAAATGGAAGAGAGAAACATAGAGTTTACTTGTGTGTGTGAAAGAGAAAGTGTTGTGAACAATAACTCATCCACCAACTAGATACATTGCATGTCCTTGGTAATATTAATAACATTAAAGTGAAGAGAGAAGGGGGGGGGGGGCCTCCTTGGTTCCCACTCAAAAAAAATTCAAATCTCACTTGTTATTATTTGTTACCCATTGTAATATTGCGACATAAACTAGCAAGGAACATGTATAATGTTATATGTCTTTTATGTTTGTTATTTAACCAACTTAAATAACAACATAAAGTACTTTCTCTCAAAATATAAATTAACCATATAATTTATATGTTACACAAGTGCAAATATCTAGAAACCCAATTCTAAATATTCTAAGTGTTAATATTTATTTATTAGATCATATCTTAAATAAATATCGTGGTGTTTGTCTAGCTTGTTATTGGGTATGACCCGACTTGTATCATAACGTACTAGCCACATCAACTCTAATATGTGTCTTGGGCAGACCGATTCCTACAATCTCCCACTTGCACAAGATACATAGAAGATTGATGCAAGTAGCAAATACCGCCTAACAACGGTTTACTACCCCTAATACGTATGACGAAGTGTCATTCAATAACATCATCCCCTTCAAGTCCCTTACTTGAAATGATTTAGGTGAATTTATCATTTATCCTTTTGCCACAGATGTCATGTCAAATCCAAAGACACAAAATGATCATTCTTTGTTGATTTAACTTAGCAGGCCTTAGACATCTCACTCTCAACGAATAAGAGGAACAAATCCCCTATTGACTACATACGTCTCTCACAATCACCTCGTACCATACTTAATCTTAGCCTTATGTACCGCCATGTTTCTAAATTTGCCCAATTTGTAAATTTTCCCAATTTGTTCTTCAATTCAAAAACCTCATTTTCAAGATCTGTTATCTTAGATCGATGTTTCAAGATTTCTTGAAATTTTTGATCATTAATTATTATTTTAACAGACAATTCAGCCTTGAGGTCATGATTACTAACAGACAATACTTCAATTTTCTCCCTAGATCTCATTTGAGATTCTAATGATTGTCTACAAGTATCCTTAAGTGAAGCTATTTCTTTCATCAAACTATCATTGTGTGCTTTCAAAGATTCTAACTTAGGCTTATTAGATTCACAATCAACACAAGGCACATTAGCAGACAAATTAATAGAGTTGGAGGAAGAAGAACTAACCTCATCGATTTTGGCCATATAAGAAAATGTGGTTGGCTGCATTTGGCAAGAATCATCAGAATCCAATTCAGTGTCGTTGTCAGATGACAACACATTTCCACTTGCATCTTGAAAGCTTTCATGCATCTCAAATATAGCCATGTTTGCTTGATTTTCGTTGCATAATGACTGCTGAGACCAATCAGTTCCATCAGCAGCAGAAAGCAAGGCTTGTGATCCCGAAGCAGACGGTTTACTACCAGACGATTTGTCAGCATTATCACCCTTTTTCACATAACTTCTTTCATGATTCCGCGGTCCATTATATTCTTTCTTCGGTTTATCACACTCTTTCACGAAATGACCAAATTCTTGACAGTTAAAGCACTTGACTTTCAACTTATCAAACCCAATTTTCTTGTTCAACGCTGGTAAATCCTTACCAGTTCTTTGCATGAATTTCTTCACTTTTCTCACGATCATTGCCATGTTCCACTTAAGATCCATGTTTGAACACGATTAATCCTTAATCAATACACAGATCCTAGATATGATACGTGTATGAATATGATTAATCTAAATACAGACCTAGTTCAATATTACGTTTGATTGTATGTTATATGTATATATTATCAGTTGTATGTATGTGTATAATATTAGTATGAAGCTTGAGAGAGAATCGGACAGCAATTCGTTAATATTAAAACTCAAAACTTAACTTAACAGTGAACAGTGTTCACTATATATAGAAGATGGATCTAGTTCGTTAACATTCCCTAACGAACTAGAGTCCACTTCATTACATACATTTAAATGAAATAACTTAACGAATCACCCCCTGATTCGTTAAACACCCTTAACGAATTAGGAGGGATAATTACTTAGATCTAGTTCGCTAAACATCCTTAGCGAACTAGACTATATCTTAGCGAACTAACTTAATTACTTTAACACTTTATTACATAAAATAAACGACAAATACATTAACGATAAATACAAAGACTCTAGACGCAAAACCGTGCACTAACAGACACCCCCTTGTCTTGAGCTCTTTGTCTTTACTTTACTTGAAGTGCTTGGACTACCAATCTCTGCAACTATGAATCCCGTTCTCATAACATACACGCACAACGCGTTGGAATTGCATAGCCAGATCATAGTCTTCATTGTGCTCAAACAAAATCTTGTTCTTGTGCAGCACGTTATTGTCAGTCTCGGTTAAGTTCACCAGCCACATCGGGTCTATGATCTTGATCAACTCGGTCTTCAACCCTTTGCCCAGAACAATGACGGCCTCGCCGGTTCGATTATCGTAATACCATCGGTTGAAGGATAAAGCCATGTGCTGGTTCAAAGTCTTCATGGGAACCTGCTTCATGGTCTTTGGCGGTTTTACTTTAAGGATCAACTTTCTCCAGCCAGTCCTTGGGTCAATCTCATCAATACGCTTACGAGTAGGGACCTGTGGCTTAAGAAACTTGAACCCATGGTTGACTTCGAATAACAGATGTTGATGGAACCAATCTGCTATTCGATCACTCCCTCGGTTGATAAATGGATGACACGCTAGGGTACGTACATCCCATCGCGGTAAAGTGAGAACATCCATTATCTTCTCATAGTATTGAACCCCATTTTCCCATTTCACAACACATACTTTAAGATCAGAATCAAACAACCAAGAAATGATATCACCTTGAACCTTTGAGACGTTCTTGAATGAAGTCACTTGGTTGGCTTTGGCACGAGCAACAGCTTCGCCCTTCCGTTCTTGATCTACATACCGATACGCATCGATAATCTTACGGGTTCTCTTGCTTCGATATCCAAACCATCTTGCAATATCGGCATCAGTCGGGTTCTCAATCGACTTGAACCTCGTATCAACCACTTTCTTACCCTTAGAAACCTTTTCCAGATTATCCTCAGTTGCTTTAAACGTTTGCTCATTAAATACTGGAGCACCTTGATCAACATTTGTGTGTTGAAACAAGTCAGGATACTCCTCAGATGTGACATCTTCAACCAAGACTAGGGCTGTTCAAAAAGCTCGCGGCTCCTGGCTCGCTCGAAACTCGCTCGAAAATAGCTCGAAAAAAGCTCGGCTCGAAAAAGCTCGATTCTAAATGAGCTCGACTCGACTCGGCTAGATTTCTAAACGAGCCGAGCTCAAGCCAAGGTCAGCTCGGCTCGTGGATCGGTCTTGGCTCGACTCGTTAGCTAGGCTCATTGGCTCGTTTAGATTAAACCCTAAATTTTAATGTCTATATAAAATAATATCATACCAAGAAATAAATAAATAAAAATTATACATATATTATGTCACTCGATACCTAAAACCTTATAAAAAAATAACGAAAATAAAACAAATAAATTTATAAATTCTCCAGTTTATAGATTTTATATGATATATATGTTAAAATTATATTTTTTGTATTTTATATATCAAAATTTGTAAAATATAAAATAAAAAAATAATAAAAAAATAAAAAAATTTAAAAAAATTAAAGTAGTCCGGCTCGACTAGCTCGAGCTCGGCTCGAACTTTATACGAGCTGAGCTCGAGCTCAATTTTTCAGCTCGATAAGGAAAACGAGCCGAGCTCGAGCACACTCTGGCTCGACTCGACTCGGCTCATTTACAGCCCTAACCACAACTTCCTTGTCTTCATAAATAAAATTCGTATTCATATGAATAGTCGGATCATTAAGAATCTCCTCATCGTTTATCACTTCAACATCAGGCTCCGTCTCTAACACCGTCAACTCATCGTCATTTAACCCAAGTAGTAGTGAAATCTGCTCTCGTGTCAGAGACTTTTGCACAAACAGCCCAACTTCAATCTCATTCCGATTCACCATACTCCTAACCACCCCCGATCCATCAACAAATATAACCGTATCATCTTCAATCATCTCAATCGGTTTAGCAGCAATCGTATCTTGATAAACAATAATCTGCTTGCCCGATTCATCACCAGCACTTGTGCCTGCACCAGATGAAGACTCGTGAGCTTGTTTCGTCTCACCACCTGCACCAGACTCATCAGGGTCTTCTTCATCATTCTTGAGTCTTTTTAGTGCATCATCCTTACAAGTCAATTGTAAGATAAGTTCCTCCTGCTCTTTTATTTTCACCCCCTGAGACGTAACAATCGCACGAAGGGCTTTCGTTTCTTTTTGGCTGTAGGAGACATATCCCATCAATTTTCTTTGGTTCTCCATCAAGGTTTCTTGATACAAGCGATCAGCAGACATTTGATTCTCATACAGATGTAGAAGATTCAAAAGCATATCTGTTTGACGATGTGGAGGCATATTGTAAAGAGATGGATGAATCGATCCCTGAGGTCGTGTAATTCTCATAAATGAGACATCACTAGGTTGAGGAGGCCTCATGGAAGGTGTTGGAGGAACAGTAGATGAAGTAACAGAAGGCCTTGGTATCTCAGCTAACGCCATGTGTGGAATCATGCCATGCCTATCATGAGGAACCAATGTCGTCGTCAATGTAAGCTCCGTAGTGCTAGTAGTATGCGGCACTGCCGGGCGTTGAGGAGTAGTAGGACGAGACGGTTGAACACCAAAAGAAACTCCAGCCCCAGCTGACACACGTCTCTTTGTTGAACTTTCAGTTGCCAGCTCTTTACCTTTTCTCTTACGTTGAGCTGCAATTGTAGCAGCTAACGCAGCTTCAACTGCAGCTTGTTGTTCTAGAAGATGTACATCACCATCACCACCATTTCCACCATCATTACCATCATCACCTCCATCGTTCCCACCTTCTCCTCCCTCACGCTCTGAATCCGAATCATCATGGATCCAGCGATCCTCGGGAGGACATACATAATCAGGATTAGTAATATGACCAATCAGACGCTTGGTCTTTGGCTTATCCTTACGATAGATCATCATTCTTCGCACAGTATCAGCCTTCATATGTTCCAAAGGGATAACATCATCCACCGATGCTTGATCAATAACGAAGTTGGGAATCAGGTCATGAATAATCAACTGTAGAAATCTTGGATACATTAAGAACTTCTTCTTTTGGGCCGTTTGTTGACATTGCTCCTTCAGATGATAGAAGATCATTTCTTAGAAGTTGAATGGTTTGTTAAGAACAAGTGCCACAAAAGCCGATTGCAACAAGACACGGAACTCATCAAAACCACCTCGACAACCACCCAAACAATGAATCAAGACATGTAATAGATACTTGTAGGTTGGGCACAGTCCATTCTTGTTAAACATAGAGTCTTCAATGTTGCCACCATAAAAGACACGACTAAACAAATCCTTGATTAATTTCTTGTCGAAATCACATGGATTATCCTCATTGTCTCCAAAACAAAGCACACGTCTAATCACTTCAATAGCCACTGTGATAGGAGTTCGGTTGACTGTGGCTCGAATGTGATTCTCTACTTCAACATATTCAGCTGTATTCCAAAACTATCTAATAATGCTCAGATAAACTTTGGCCAAACAGTTATAGCAAAGTGTATCACCGAACGACGTAAGAATGCTAGCATATCCCCAAATAACGCTTCGTCAGCAATGTTTGGATCAACAAAGGCACAAATGTTGTGTTTCTTGTCATAAGGCAACAGAGACACTTCTTCGTGTTCTTGTTGTTGTTCAGCAATTGGTGGATCTTGATCCATTTGTTCAGCCATATACTGAATAGATAATGACAAATATCAGTAATATGAAAATTTATAAACACAAGTTTTATACAATTTGAACACTTATATATCTATCAAACAACTATGTTTTTAATTAAAATTTAGACTTCACGTGTATAATCGATGTATCGATGCGTTTAGATCCTTGGAATATTACAATATATATATATATATATAAATGTAATGTCATTCGTTGATGAAAAAGTCTGATTCGTTAAGATATTGTAACGAATCAACTAATTCGCTATCAAGTAAATTAAGGACGAATCAGAAGTAGCGAATTACTATTGAAAGATGACGAATTAAAAACTAATTCGTTATAACTTAATTCGTTATAAATTAACAAATCCACATTTGATTCGTTATAAAAATGATTCGCTATTCTGGTTCGTGTGAAATGCTTAACGAATTGGACACGAATGAGTTCCAATTCGCTAAGGTTAACAAATGGTCTAAAATAACTTAATCTTTGAATTTCCTGGTCAAGGTAAAAATTAACCAAGAACACCTAAAAGTCAAAATTGCATCTCTGAAATCAAATACCCCATAAACATTGATGTACAACCGAATCAATGATCATAAAGACCTCGGAAACACATTGTGACTTTAAATAGTATCGATTTGAGGTTCCATTCCATGAAATAAGGTAATTACGTTAGGGTTTTAAACAAAACCCGAAAACAATAATCAATCATTAACCAGGCAATCCACAATCAACAACTGATAAAAGACTACCATGGAACTCGGAAATACATTCCGATGATAATGACATCAAATTTATGATCAATCACATGTAATACAGATTTAAGATTAAGGTTTACATAAACTCAACAACCCGAGAATAAATGCTCATAATTAACCCATCAAACTTATGTTAAATTTGACAAAAAAACACATAGATCTACTCGTGTATACCTTATTAACACAGTGGTATAGTCAAAACACCAAAAATCAAAGATCAAATAATCTAAAAATTTTGAGCAGAGTAACGTTATGTGTAACGAAGAAGAGTGAATAGTATAGGACGGTTCGTATGCACGCCGTCCTATATACACTGACATTTCACGATTCCAAAGGTAACGAATCAACTGATTCGTTTGAAATTTGAATTAACGAATCAGATGATTTGTTAACATTAATTTAACATGTGTCATGACGAATTAGATTTAATTTGTGTCTAATTCGTTAGTTTATGCTTAACGAATTGAAGCCATTCTTTACAGAGTGCGGAAGCGAATTAGGACAGCGAACTAGAATGTAGTTCGTTAAAATGACCTAATTCGTTAATCATAAATTAACGAATCACCCTTTTATTTAATTTTAAAAGAATTAAACAAATAAATAAATGAATTAAATAAATAAATAAAGAATCAAATAAGTAAAGAATCATCTAATTTTAACTTAAAGGAATTACCGAGGACCTTTATCTCGATAATCGAATACCTTAACGTGTTTTATAGAGCAGACGGCTGCTCTCATTGCATCGATTAAGGTAAAATAAAATACTCAAGGATTACCGAGATCTCATACCTCGATAATCAAATATCTTAACATGTTTTCATGTTTTGAAACCGATAACTTAAACGAATTAAATAATATGTAAAATGAAATGAGAAATATTTTTGGTATTTTGTAATATTTAAAGAATGTATTTACATGAAAAATATCTGAACCGAGAAATAGACAATCTTTTTGTGTTTTCTGTGATTTTCAAAAGCAGTACATATTTTTGTATTTTTGTTGAGTTTGAGCAGAGAATCATATTGACCAAAATGCCTTTACATCACAGTTTTATATTTCAGCGATATTATGACTGGCGTTAAGTCGGTCATTGATATTGTTGTCCACTTAAATCTTATAACAAGTCTTTAAGCATTTTTGTGATATGATTAATGGTTCAATTAGCGCACAAAATATCAGAAACTATCAGCCTCTAATCTCGGTTCAAGCTTAATTTGATTTTTGCCAAATCACCCCAACTTGACTTAAACCATTATAGTGTTGATCAAAATTTTGAAGATTTTAGAATATTTGAGCAATGCACCAAGTTTCCTTTACTGTGAGTGAGTATGCACAAGTCAATCTGTTGGCTTACATACATTGTATCCCCTGGGGTCCGTTTCTTATTGGTATTGAGACGCGCACAAGGGAGGAACAATTGTATGAATAACAGCGGATTTTGATCAAGTCAGTAATTTGGATTGTATGAAGTACAGCAGTGATCAAGTTTAATGACTTTGGGTTTGCTCTAAAAGCGAATGAAATATTCATGTTTATGAATACCCAGATGATTAAGCCGCATAAAGACTCACAGTGTCCAGAATCCTAACGCTTGTTATTTGCTTTATTATATTTTTGGGTGATCAACAACTCTAAGGCTTGAGTATGACTGGTTATTACATTTCTGCCATCCTCACCGAGACTTTTGCTAGAGACTAACACCTCTTTCAATTTGGCTTTTCTTTATGTTTAAATCACTTACTTTACTATAAAAACTTGTTTAAGACTTATCAATGCACCAATGATTAAGCACACAGTCTTTTAAGCTTATTTCTTACCGGATTTGGGGTCAAATAATCAATGTACTATCATTTTCTCTTTTTGCTTCAAAAACTCAAAATTTTGAGGAGCATAAGAAAAATGAAATTAATCTCCCCAGTTACTTTGAGTCTATAGATAAATGGCTATCCTATCCATCTACACGTAGATAACAGGACCAAAACACGCAAGCATGCTCCACAAACTTAAATATCCGACAAAGTTTTCAGCGAGAAAATAAAGTAAAAAGCCTAACGAACGCCCCAAATACTTTCCATTGTCAGGTGAATGGCTAACCCGAATATTTACAAGAAATTATCAGCACCAAACATATACATGTATATGTCCATAAAATAAAAGTAAATGACATAACTTTCAGCAAACGTAAGCAAAAAATCTTTTTGGTTTTCTCTTTACATACTAAAAACACAATTTTTTTTTACAAATGAGAAGTTCACAATATTTTTGATTTTTCAAAATTTTAAGATGTTTTTGGATATTTCAAATTTTAAAACATAAAAACTAAAGACATGAAAACATACTAATGAAAACACTATTTTTGAAGTTTTAAATTTTTTTAATGTTTTTGGATTTTAAATTTTTTTAATTTTTGTATTTTCAATTTCACCCTCTAGAAACCAAAACCAAGAAAATTTAAAATAAAAGCTAAATAAAAATAGAGATAGTTATCCTAAGTTTAGGATCTCAGCAAGGGTCTTTAAGCCATTTAAACCAAGCAAAAAATTGAAAACGTCTTTTATCAAATGCTTTGGTAAATAAGTCAACTTTCTGAAAATCAGTATGTACTTTTTCAAGGTCAATTAATTTCTTTTCAAAACAATCCTGTATGAAATGATATCAAATTTCGATATGTTTCGTTTTAGAGTGTTGGACGGGATTTTTGGTGATGCTAATGGCAGCAGAATTACCAATTAGAATGGGAGTAGTAAGAAACTTCAAACCATAGTCACGAAGATGTTGTTGTATCCACAAAACCTGGGAACAGCAACTCGAGGCTGCAACATACTCAGCTTCGGCGGTTGAAGTGGAGACCGTTGTCTGCTTCTTACACTGCCAGGAAACAAGCCGGCTTCCTAAGAATTGACATCCCGCTGTGGTAGACTTGAAATTAATCTTGCATCCTCCATAGTCTGAGTCAGAATAAGCGGTAAGATCAAAAGTATCGTCTTTGGGGTTCCATAACCCGGTGTCAGGATTGCCCAAGAATACGCTTGACCGCTTCCAGGTGAGTCACTCGGGGACTAGCTTGATACCTAGCACATAAACAAACAGCAAACATAATATCGGGTCGAGAAGTAGTAAGATACATCAAAGAACCAATCATAGCTCGATAGAGGGTAGGATCAACAGTATCCTCCAATTCATCCGGTGATAAATTGTGACCCACGGGGAGAGGAGTAGAAGGGATTTTTCCGGCAGTAATCATGAATCGGCTCAAGACGTCGTTCACATATTTTGTCTGGTGAATGAAGATTCCTTTCGCAGACTGATGAACCTGCAACCCTAAAAAGAAATTCATCTCTCCCATCGAACTCATCTCGAACTTGGTTTGCATTGAGTTCTTGAACTCCTTACACAACGCATCGTTTGTTAACCCAAAGATTATGTCGTCTACATAAATCTGGATGAGGAGAAGATGATAACCAATATTTTTATAAAACAAAGTGCAGTCAACAGTTCCATGTTTGAAACCATTATCCGTCAGATGGTCGGCGAGCGTGCCATACCAAGCTCTCGGGGCTTGATGGAGACCATATAATGCCTTGTTTAAACGGTAAACACGGTCAGGATAATCAGGATCTTCAAAACCCGGAGGCTGAAAACAAACACTTCCTCATGAAGTTCACCATTGAGAAAAGCCCTTTTGACATCCATTTGGTAGACTTTGATGTTCTTATAAGCTGTATAGGCTAGAAAAATTCGTATAGACTCCAATCTTGCAACAGGAGCATATACTTCAGTATAATCAATACCCTCTTGCTGATGAAAACCTTGCACCACTAAACGTACCTTGTTTCGTACAATCACCCTACGATCGTATTTCTTATACTTATATACCCACTTAGTCGGAATCGCCTTCTTGACTCTAGCAGGTTTGTCAATAAGATCCCAAACACCTAAACGTGCAAATTGCTGTAATTTTTCTTGCATTGCTTCTACCCAAGAGGAATCTAGAAGTGCCATACGGGGAGTCGTTGGCTCAACTTGAGATAGAAAGCAAGTGAATTTAGCAAGATTTACTATCCCAGACGAGTGTAAGTCAGCATAAGCACACAATACATTATTCTCACTTGATGAAGCAACTTGATGTCGTGTCGAACTCCCACATAAAGTTCCCCAATAATGTTTTCTTTCGAGTGATAATTATGAATCCTAAGAGTGGTATTCTCAGGAACATCAACAGTTTCAAATAAATTAGTTTAGTGTTCACCTAGGTCATGAGATGAAACATCACTATCAAGTTCGATAACTTGATCAACAACTGGAGTGTCATCAGATGAAGTAGATGCATTGTCGAATAGAACTGGAGACTCATTATCAGGATCTTCTGTTGGAGCATCGATTGGAACTTCAACATCATTAGAACTTGAAAATCTTGGAATTACTAATCGTTCTTCAAAATAAGCACGAACTAAATCTTCATCTGGTTGATCAGTTGTTGGAGTAAACGAATTGAGTAAGCCATCATAGTCAAAAATCCAGTCGGGACCTTTCCCTTGAGAAGGAGTAGTGTACTTTTGTCAGTCCACATGGTACCATTCTTCAACACAACCAGATGTAAAGTTAAATACTCGTTTCTTAGGAGAAGCATAACCAAAGAAATATCCTTCAATGGCTTTTTCATCAAACTTTCCCACATCCTTTTTCAACATCGTACATGGACACCCAAATGGTTCCAAGGACTTTAAATTAGGTTTACGACTATTCAACAGCTCATAACTGGTCTTCTTGAGTCTCTTAACAGTTAGAACTCGATTGAGTGTATAACAAGCCGTATTCACCGCCTCATTCCAGAAATGGATAGGAAGCTTTGAATCAGCAAGCATCGTTCTAGCAGCTTCAATCAACGTTCTATTCTTTCGTTCAACAACACCGTTTTGTTGTGGTACGTATGGAGCATTGTATTCTCGATGAATTCCCTTTTGTAAACAAAAGAAATCCAATACAATATTTTTAAATTCGGTACCATTGTCACTTCGAATTCTCTTCACTTTCTGTTTGTATAGTGATTCGATATTAGTGATTAAGTTTTGAACGAGAACTGGTGTTTGATCTTTCGAACTCATAAACAAGACCCATGAGTATCGTGAATAATCATCAGTAACTACCAGGCAATACCAATATCCATAAATACTCACATGATTCACTGGACCGAAAAGATCCATATGAAGTCGCTCAAGAGGAGTATCAATGGAATTTAATAACTTTGAGGGATGTGACTTTTTCTTCAGTTTTCCCTTTTTGCAAGCAACATAGTGATCGGATAACTTAAAATTCTTCAAAGACACACCTTCAACTAGGTCATTTGCCATTAAATAATTCATCTTACGAACATGAATGTGACCCATTCTACGATGCCATAGAATAGAATCTTTCTCGGTTGCTTTCTAGACAAAACATGTTTCGATTGATGTTGATACTTTAGAACTCATATTTAAGACATAAATATCATTTGATCTAGGTGATCGCATGACAACCATGTCCTCGGGAATCACATACCCCGGTTTTAAAATCAGACACTCTTTATCTGTAAATACTGTAGTGTATTGCTTGTCACAGATTTGCGACACACTCAATAAATTATGGTCTACCTTGTCACAATAATTGACTTTCTCAAAAGTAATATGCCCATTTGAAACATCACCTTCCTGTGTAATCATACCCCCATAATTCCCAGCAAACACCACATAACCCCCTTGAATATTTCTCACATTTGTTAAAAGATCGAGATTTCTGGTAATATGACGAGAACATCCACTATCCATGATCCAGTTTTCACCATATATGGTCTTGGATGTACCCTACACACAAAATAAAATTGTTTGTTCAAAAAGACAGCCCGGGCCTCAGTCTTGGGCACCTTTTGGTTTTCTTGAGTAACCATAAACTTAGCTGAATTCAACTGTTGTTCAGCCACTTATGAATAAGTTACAGGTTTCTTAGACGTTCGTCTTAGATACGCAACTTGAACTACATTTGAATTCTCATTCTTGCACAATGGTTCAGTTGGAATAAACTTAGGTTTAACGTAACCATGAGGTTAATTCACATGAACAACCTTTCGAGGATTCACATTTGAGAACATGATGTGAGTATCATCGTCATATGATACAGGTCGTTTCAGAATCTCCTTTATCAAAGGAACAGGTTTGGAATGGTCCTTGGCAAAAGGGTGACGATTTTGAAATTTCTGTTGTTCACAATTTCTCACGACATGACCATGTTGACCGCAAAGAAAGCAACTTCGCATGTCAACCCGATCTTGTTGAGGTTTAGCAGTAACATATGACAAAGACGGTTGATGATGGCTCACGTTCTTTGTAAAACTCTTAGCTAGATCATCAGATAACTCAGATTTCTTTTTCAAATAAAAATCTAAGTTAGAACAATTTGAGAAACTTTTCAACGTATCTATTCCAGTTGACTTTACAAATTGAACTTTCTTAGCATGTTTTAAAACTTGCTTAGCTTGAGTCAAAGGATCTGATGAAACTGATGTTTTAGCTTGAGCATACGTTCAAGATCCTGAATCTTGGAAGTTTCATTGTGAAACACATTCTCAATTAGTTCCGGTTTAATGATACTAATTGGAATGTCTTTCTCAGTGAACATCGTGTCAATCCCCTTTAATTTAAATTCACGAGCAGATGCTGGCTTTGAAACATTAGAATTTATGAAACGCAACAAATCCTCATCATAAATTTTGGGTTTTTCTGATTTCTTAGCCCTCACTGGTTTGATCTTAACATGATTTTCTTGTTTCACCTGAGTTGTGTGCGAACCATACACAGCCTCCTCAAATTCATGTGGTTCACAAAGTATGTGATTAGAACTTCGAATGTTCTTGTTTTTGTGTATGATTTCAGGTTCGAACACATCCTCAATGATGACTTTGTCAACAGTTTCAACAAAGGCTTTGTTGCTTTGAACATGAGGTTTCTGAATTGAAGGTCGGGTTTTAACAGTTTCTTGTTTAACTGGTTTTGCTTTTTCAGAAATCACTGATTCTTTAACAGTCACATCCTCTTCTAGTCTAGCAAAAGAATTTGGCTTGTAATCATTTTGGAAAGGTGGTGGAATTTCAACAAAACCTATTCCTTTCTTAGAATATTTTTGCTTACCGGATACTTCAATTATTTCATTAAGCAAAAACGAAGAGTTTCTGAATTTTCCCAACTTGTTCTTTAGTTCAAGAACCTCATTCTCAAGCTTGGTTATCTTTGATCTATGTTTCAAAATTTCTTGATACTTTTGATCATTGATGGTCATTTTCACCAATAACTCAGCCTTAAGATCATGGTTACTTATAGTTAAAGCCTCAAATTTCTCTCTTGAATTCATTTGACAAGTTAAGGATTGTCTATAAGTGTCTTTTAACGAAACAATCTCTTTTAACAAATTATCATTTTGACGTTTTAAAGAGTCTATCTTAGGCTTGTTAGTTTCACAATCAGCACATGATAACTTAGAAGTAGAAGTACTAACCTCATTTTGCTTAGGTGCTGTTTGTTTTTGCAGACATAAACTGTCTGCAAGCTGATTTCATCTGTTTTCATGTCTGCAACTGAAGATGTGGTCTGAAGATCTGCAAGCTGAAAATATAAGACTGTTTGTTTTTATAAGCTGATACTGTCTGCATAACTGTCAAACTTATCTCACAAGATAGAAGTCATTTATTCAAGTTACATCTAGTTTTTAGTCTTTGCTTGCCATGCCGATTTGGTTTTGGTGGGTGGTGGAAGGTGGTGGTGGTGGATGGTGGTAGTGGCGGCGGACGGTGGGTAGTGGCGGTGGATGGTGGTGGTGGACAATGGGTGGTGGTGATGGATGGTTTTGGTTGGTGGTGGACGGTGGTGGTGATGGATGGTGGTGGTGGTGGGTGATGGATGGTGGTGGTGGCGGTGATGGATGGTGGTGGTGGTGATGGATGGTGGTGGTGATGGATGGTGGGTGGTGGACGGTGGTGGTGATGGATGGTGGTGGTGGTGGCGGACGGTGGTGGTGATGGATGGTGGGTGGTGGACGGTGGTGGTGATGGATGGTGGGTGGTGGACGGTGGTGGTGGCGGTGATGGATGGTGGTGGTGGTGGCGGTGATGGATGGTGGTGGTGGTGGGTGATGGATGGTGGTGGTGGCGGTGATGGATGGTGGTGGTGGTGGCGGACGGTGGTGGTGATGGATGGTGGGTGGTGGACGGTGGTGGTGATGGATGGTGGGTGGTGGACGGTGGTGGTGGTGGTGGCGGTGGATGGTGGTGGACGGTGGCGGCGGGGTACGGGGGTGGTGGTGGCGGCGTACGGTGGGTGGTGGTGTTGGCGGACGGTGGTAGGAGCAGTGGATGAGAGGGTGGCTGCAAAGGGAGAAGAGTAGGGTTTTTTTGTGAAGATGTTTTAAGCAAGATTTCCTTGCTTTTCTTTTAAGATGAAAGAAGATAACTTCAGATCTGTTTTAAGAAAAAAAACAAACAGTCTTCAAGGGTAATGTCTGCGCGCCTGCAGACATTAGCTCCCTTGAAAATGTTTGAAGAAAAAACAAACACCCCCTTAGCCATATAAGCAGACGTGGTTGAATCACTGATTTTTATCATACAAGCAAAATTGGTTGGAAGCTTTTCACTTGAATCATCAGACTCAGACTCGGTATCAGCATCAGAAGAGATTTCACTTCCACTCACATCTTGAAAGTACTCAGGAAATCCAAACATTGCCAGATTTGCTTGATTGTTACCACACAGCAACCTTTGTGACCAGTCATCCCCATCTACATTGGACAACATTGCTTGAGATCTAGAAGATGACGGAATACCTACAGAAGACATCCCTACATCACTTCCACTTATACCAGATGAGTTCTGATCTTGCTTTCTAGGACCGGTATACTCCTTTTTAGGCTTGTCACATTCTTTAGCAAAATGCCCAAACTCTTGACAGTTATAGCATTTGACTTTTAACTTATCAAACCCCAATTTCTTGTTCAAAGATGGAAGATCTTTACCCGTTCTTTGCATAAACTTTTTCACTTTCCTTACTATCATAGCCATGTTCCACTTCAAGTCCATCAGATCTAAATCATCAGGATCAATATGATCGTAATCTTCATCAGTCAGATCGCTCGTTGCAATCTTACTACTAACCAAATTCTCATATGAAGTCATGAAGGGCGACAAGAACGCAAAGTTTTGTTCGGCTTCCCTCATGTTGACATTTGATTGAGATGAGAATTGATTTATGGATGATGAAGATCCAGATCCTCCAGATGAATTAGAAACACCAGAAAAAACAGTATTTCCAGTTGTGTAAAAACAAGCACGTGGATCACTATACATGGTTGTTGCATTTTCATTTTCAGTCTGTGCCAGAAATGCAGTAATATGAGAAATAGTTGAACTTAATGGCATACTCCCACCATAAAATGCAGGATCTTGACTATCTTTTGAAGACTTTTGACATTTTTGATCGTATTATCGTGCCTCGATCTTTTGTAAAAATTCAGATGCAGTCAAGTCCTCATTGCTAAAATAATTATTCTCTTTCAAGACCATAAGGAAGGTCGAATAAGAACTCGGCAAAGCACTTTTAATGGTATCAATCTTATCCATTTCAGATGTATCTAATCTCATCTTCCCCATCTCAGAAATCAAGTGATTAAATCTTGTTGTCATCTCTTCAACAGTTTCACCCTTAAGCAGGTTAAAGTTTCTGAATTGAAACTCAAGCATAACCTTTTTGCTTTCAGCAGTGTTTCCCATACTTCTCATTCGTATATGCTGGAATAAATATGCACAAATCTTTATACTCCGTACTTGATGAAAGATGTTTTCACGCAAAGCCATAGTAAGAGTAGAATAAGCTTTTGTCTCAATTTCTAATGCTTTCTTCTCTTCAACAGAATATTGCGAGATAGCTTTAGGTGTAAAACCAATAGTCTCATCCCCAATCATTGGAATGGTGTAAACCTCATCCTAACAGTAAGAACAATCAGGGTGAACTGATCCTAGATGAGCACGAAAACAGGGTTCCCATTTAGCAAAATCGCAAAATTTCATCAACCTTGGACATTTCGAATGTGAGCCTATCTCAGTATCAAGTTGCAACATTTGTTGCATTAACATATTCTGTGAGGCTAGTGCAAACATACCATCCATGTTTTTCAAATGATAAATCTTCAAACTCTAAGGGTTAAATTTGAAAATAAGATTAACGAACTGTAAACAGTAAGGGTAACGAACTGTGAACAGTTGTAGCGAACTGTGAACAGTAATTGACGAATCACAACTTAACGAAGTTAAGATTGATCAGGTAACGAATCAGAAATGCTGGTAACGTATTAGAAACAGTAACTTTGGCGAATTAGAAAGATTTTATAACGAACTGGTTCAACAAATCAGGTGATTGGTTTAACGAATCACTAAGTAACTCCTTATCGACTTAAGTAACGAATCGTCTACAGTTGATAACGAATCAAACTGATAACAAAACAGGTTGTTACAATTGTTTGTAACAAACTTCTGACAACAAGTGCCACATGGCAAAAGTTGTTATAAAATAGTTTCCGAGGTAGGACACGTGTCACACGAATCAATTAACACGAATCGGAATGTATAACGAACTAGTTCACGAATCATCCAAAACTCATAACGAATGAGCTAAATATGTTAACGAATCAAGCTGAGAATTTAAAGAATCAGACTTGATTGTTAACGAATTGATTTGAATCTTCAAATCTTCAAACGAAGAATTCCAGATTTCTGGAAATTGAAGAACACAAACCCAGAACACAAATTTGTAATACTTTACCAATACTCAACCAAATCGCAAACTTAACCTATCAAATTACTCGTAAACCGAACACGAATCCAATCGTATCAATCCCGTAAAACAATCGACTTTAATATGTATCTAATTTAACCAAAAACCAAACTCTGTTCTCGGCTAAATCCAGATCCAACCAAAATCAATCTAAACACAAATTACAATCCAATTCCAATCGTCCAAACCTCACCAATACCTTAACACATTCAAATCCAATCCAAACCATCCTTAATTCATCCAATTAACATCAATTTGATCCAAAATCAAATCGAACAGAGACTTAATATAAAATACTATCAAATATCAATCTGATAACATCAATTAACCGTCAAATCAAGCGTAAACGAGCACCGAAAGCTCTGATACCACTTGTTTGAACACGATTAATCCTTAATCAATGCACAGATCCTAGATCTGATACGTGTATGAATACGATTAATCTAAATACGGATCTAGTTCAATATTACGTTTGATTGTATGTTATATGTATATATTATCAGTTGTATATATGTGTATAATATTAGTATGAAGCTTGAGAGAGAATCGGACAGCAATTCGTTAATATTAAAACTCAAAACTTAACTTAACAGTGAACAATGTTCAATATATATAGAAGATGGATCTAGTTCGTTAACATTCCCTAACGAACTATAGTCCACTTCGTTATATACATTTAAATGAAATAACTTAACGAATCACCCCCTGATTCGTTAAACACCCTTAACGAATCAGGAGGGATAATTACTTAGATCTAGTTCGCTAAACATCCTTAGCGAACTAGACTATATCTTAGCGAAGTAACTTAATTACTTTAATACTTTATTACATAAAATAAACGACAAATACAATAACGATAAATACAAAGACTCTAGACGCAAAACTGTGCACTAACAATCCATAAGTTCCAAATCATCAGGATCTACTTGATCATAATCTTCATTGGTTAAATAACTCATTGCAATTTTACTACCCACCAGATTCTCATACGAAGTCATAAAAGCACAAAGAAACGAGAAGTTATGTTTGGCTTCCTTGATGTTCACGTTTGGTGGTGGAGTGAAATTGTTTGTAGAAGAAGATCCACCAGATTTCCCAGTGTTTCCAGTGTACCCAGATTCCATAAAACATCTACAAGCTGAAGATCCCAGATTTGCATTTTGAGTGAGAAAAACATTGATCGGAATTGTAGTGCTACTTAAAGGCATACTTCCTCCATAAAAAGATGGATCTTGAAATTCTTTTGATGACTTTTGACACTTTAAATCATACTCTCTAGCTTCAATCTTTTGCATCAACTCTGAAGCAGTCAAATCTTCATTTTTGAAATAATTATTTTCTTTTAATACCGTAAAAAATGTAGAATATGAAGCAGGTAAAGCGTTCTTCACAGTGTCAATCTTATCAGTTTCACTTGGTTCCATTTTTAACTTAAACATCTCAGCGATAAGATGATTGAATCCTGTAGTCATTTCTTCTACTGTCTCTCCTTTCAACAAGTTAAAGTTTCGAAATTGAAACTTCAACATTACCTTTTTGCTTTCTTCGGTGTTTCCCATACTTCTCATTTTAACATGTTAAAATAATGAAGCACATATCTTGATACTCCCAACTTGATGTAAAATATTATCAGGTAAAGCCATGGTAAGAGTTGAATATGCTTTAGTTTCAATCTCTAAAGCCTTCTTCTCTTCTTGGGAATATTCTGAAAAATGCTTTAGGAGTAAGAACAATCAAGATGTACAGTTTACACTTCATCACCAATCATTGGTACAGTTTACACTTCATCAAGAGAATAAGAACAATCAGGATGAACAGAACCAAGATGTGCACGAAAACGTGGTTCCCATTTTGCAAAATCACTGAACTTCATCAGTCGATGACATTTGGAATGAGATCCGATTTCAGTATCAAAATGCAACATTTTTTGCATGAGTGCATTTTGAGATGCCAATGCCTAGAAACCAGCCATTGTAAATAAACAAGTTCAAATTTAACAACAATTCAAACTCCAAGGGTTAATATTGAATATATATAACAAACTGGGAATAGTAACAGTGACGAACAAAATATGAGTAACAAACCACGGACACGAATTAGATGATATCTGATTAACGAACAAGGAACAGTATCAAAACGAATTAGATTATAGCGAGTTAGTAACAAATCAAGGACACGTCACTAATGAATCACAAACGAATCAGTATGACGAATCAGTAACGAATTAAGTTAACGAATCAACCTGACGAATCAGTATTATTTATCAAGATGACGAATCACACTGACGAATCAGGATGACGAATCAGTGATTAATATTAACGAATCAAGAAACACGAATTAACTACAGTTGATAACGAATCAACTACAGTAATCAACGAATTAGGTTGTTAAACGGTTATAACAAACTCTGCCACGTGGCACAAGTTTGTTAGAAAGTCTGTTAATGAATCAGGACACGTATGTAACGAGTTGATTATAACGAATCACAAAAGTTAACGAATTGAATGTAACGAATCACATACTTTAACAAATCTTCAAGTAAATTATGAAGATCTTCAAACCTTCAACGAGATTTTCCAGAAATCTGGAAAATTTCTAGATTCACCAACAACCACAAATTCGTAATACTAACTCAACTCAATACCAATTTGTCCAAATAAATAATCAAATTGATCGTAAACCAATCGCGAATCCAATAAACTTAATTTGTAACCTTAATCGATCAATTCCACACCAAATACCGCAAATCCGATCCACTGTTCCGTACACATACCGAACCAATTCAAAACCAATCCAACTCAACACAAATTCTCAATTCAATCCACACAATAACACCTCAAACCTTTCCGAATCCAATTCAAACCAAAATCAGCCCAAATTATAAGATCTCACTGTTAATTGTTATCAAATTCAAATAAAACTTAATAAAACCAAAAACTAATTGAATAACTTATTTATATACTTAAATTAATAAGTCAATAACACTAAATCAAGAGCAATCAGAACACCGAAAGCACTGATACCACTTGTTGGTCACGATTCAGATCTAGACGATATTGATTATCAATCGTAGATCTTATATATCTTAATAGGATCTAGTTCATTGTTATACTCTTAATCAGTATTAATATATATATATATATATATATATATATATATATTAATTTTATTATATGTATTAAGTAATAGCTTAGATGAAGAATTGATCGAGAGAACACTTGGACAGGGGTTCGTTACTTTGTAATCAAAACTTAAATTAACAGGGGTAGGAACACCCCTATATATAGACGATGGAACCAATTCGTTACACATCCCGTAACAAACTGGTGCTCAGTTTGTTAACTTACAGACTCAATAAAGGAAACATAACGAATTTTTGATTCGTTATGCCCCATTCGTCAACATTCCATGACAAATGGGAACATATATAACGAACTATCAGCCCATTCGTTAAACATCCTTAACGAATGGGTGTTACATTAAATGAACTGGCTAATTCGTTAAACATCCTTAACGAATTAGCTATACATTAACGAACTAACTATTAAAGATAAATATCTTTTCATTATAATAATAGTAAATACAAGATGATAAATACAAAGACTCGAGACGACAAAACCGTGCACTAACATCACTTATCTACAAATTATCAATGTCTACGAAATATCCTTTGTTCCATGGATCCACCTTCTGCAGCGAGTCCTAAGACGATAATTACAGAGAAACTTTCCTGATACATGAAGAAAAATACAAAACATGCTAAGGAAATAACATAAAACATATAATTAAAGCTTAAAACAAGTACATAAGTTAGCAACCTTTCTTAGCTTGTGCTCCATCCAAAAATTTTCTTCTAGGAGGTCGAATGGTAGAATGACGGTTTATATTGGGGATGCATTGTCACTAACATGACTTGAGGTTTGACCCATTTGGGATTATGTTTCTACATATTGGCGGAGGGACCACACCTAATAACTAAAAAAATTACAACAAAACATTAACTGTTGATATAGCAACAGGAAAATAATTTGTGATCGAAGAAAAAAAAATAAGAAAAAACACCTCAATAGATTTACTTCATAATAATTTTTAAAAATAAAATAAGAAAACCTTTAATAAAAGATGAACATTGCAAGCTATTATTACACCAAATTTTGGAACATTAAAAACTAATTATTTCATACATTCAGGACTTATCATTTGGAGCACCTGTATACTGTGAAAGCTAACGTAAATGTATGTTTCAAATGATATTAATGAAGAATTGGGTTTAACATTTCATTTCAAACTTAAAATGCAATTATGTCATACACTTGGTTGCTAAAATGGATAATATCAAATCATTTCATTCAACAGATGGTCAAAGCCCCTTAACCATGACCTCAAACTATTTAGTTCCTCTAACAACTTAATTAGTTTGTGCAACATCTTATTTCATTTAATTTGATTACTAAATCTAAATAAACCAACTATAAGCAATAGACGATGCAATTTGCTGATACTTAAATAAAAAGAGGGTTTAGATTCCTCATCTATTCTATTTATGTGTTTTGAATCTTTTATTAATTTAATGAAACTTGGCAGCCCAAAGTGAGAAGAAAAAGAAAAACAGGGGGTCGTGATTCGTAGCATATATTTGTTTCCCAAATTCAAAACCCTAAATCTTCAAAGGTTTTCCACATAATTCAAAAGCAGAAAAACAAATTTTATTTCCAAAAACACAGCATCAAAGGTTTGTTTTGGTACCTTACTTAGAAATAAGGCGGTGGCGTATGGCTGTGACAGTACCGACAGATCAGCCGGTGTTAGAATCAGAGAGAAAGATGGCCGGCGACGGCATACCTTGCAATTCGTGTATAATTAAAATACGTACAATCAAATAAATTGATAACGACCCTAGGTGAAAACCTATCCAAGCCTGCTAACGTGTATAAAAATAAATGGATAGTGTGTATGAATAGTAGTAATTTATTTGATAACCAGTGTTTTGAAATCCCGCCCGGCCCGGCCCGGCTAGTCGGACCGGGACTTGGTCTCTATACCAGGTCGGGTCAGTGTATTTGGCCCGTTTTCAAAAACCCGGCCGGTTTTTCGGGTGAGCGGTCGGCCTGGACCGGTTGACCCGGCGGTTGAACCGGTAAAACTCATTTTTTCATTAAATCCAAAATGAAATGTGCATGCCAGGATTGGAACTTGGGTCATTTTGGAGATAGAAGCTTTAATAATTACCCATGAGCCAGCCAACCAAGCTTCATTGATGTTTCTATTGATCAAACATAAATCATACATATTTAGAAAACAATGTATAAAACATAGATAAACATTATAGTATGTTATTATTATTATTTTTTGTTATCATTATTTTTTATATGCATATGACTTATATATATATATATATATGCAATTATATATTTAAATAATTTATGACGTCATCCGGGTCAAACACCGGTCCGCCCTCCTGGGTCGGTCCGACCTATGACTCGGTAAGGTGTTCGGGTCGACGTCTGGGCCGGGTCTGAAAACATTGGTGATAACTACTACTTCCCTTGTAATATATATATAAATATAATTAGGTTAAAAACCCCCCTTTTAATAATAATATTTAAATAGTCATGTCATTTAGTTAAGTCTAAATAGCTAGTTACGTAATTTAAAGAGTCTCGTGGGTTCGATATCCGGACTTACTTAATTGTACTAGAGTCGATCGGACTCTTGACGATTGCATTATTAGCTTTGTTTAGACTTACTGTCTACATACGTGCTATTTGTTTTATTTCCGTTTGAGTCGTAGAAGTCTAATTTAATTTAAGTTTATTTTTGTTTTAATTTTTATTTTTAGTCTACTTAGTTGGTTTGTTGCGTTTTTCAGGTATATGCCACATCTTCGTTCGCAAGGACCACCACTGGATAATCTTGGATTTTCTCCGTTGAAGACCGAGGTTAGTTCGTCAGCAGAAAAACATGCGTCAAACGTTGGTTCTACACCAAAGTCATTCCCACATAGTTCACCACCAGAAAGTCTGAGAAGTCAACCAGAAGTTCAAATGGCCGATGACAGAACAGTTGCTGCACAAGCTTTCTATGGGTTCACCGGAAACCAGTCGTGCATCATTAACCCCGAGATCAACATTCCAAACTCATGGCAGATTATGTCATACGTCATGAACTCTCTCATTCAAACTAACCAATTACAAGGACGTGATGACAAAGATGCACCGGCACACATTAACCGGCTCTACCGCGTTCTAAAAACTTTTAATTTACAAGGTGCTACTGAAGATGCTATTTTCTACATCTTTACCCTTTTTCACTTGTAGGAAAGGCAACTCTTTGGCTTGATACTCAGCCACCTGGCACATTAACCACTTGGGAAGCACTACGTTCAGCATTCATCAAGAAAAACTTCCCACCTGCTAAAGCAGCTCACCTTCGTGATCAAATCCACTCCTTTCACATTGAGCCGAATGAACCATATTGTCATTCTTGGGAGCGCTTTCAGAATATGTTGTCTCGTTGTTCACAGATGGTCTCACATCATGGCCTCTCGTTGAGAAATTCTACAATGGGCTGAACTACGAGACCCAAGTTCGTTTCGACACGGCTGCAGGAGGAAATCTGATGGCTAAAATGAATGTCACCGAATGTAACAAGATGTTTGAAAGTTATGCTCAATCAGAATACACCAAAGGGCCACATCGTGAGAATTCCACTCCCGTCACTAGTACACCCCCATCTTCTCGAGGTGCACCAGATCAATCTGGATACTAGTGTGGTTGCTGCCTTGGAATCATTAACTTGAGGGTGAAGGAACTTAAGACCAAGGTGAATAAGTGTGAGTTTTTGTGTACATGGTACTTTAGAGTGCCCTTTTATGAATCAAGAGGTCAATTTTGTTGCTGGTGTTCCCAACAATTACAACAACAATCAGAATTGGAACACCTACAAGAACCCGAATCAAAATAATTCCAATTGGCGTCCGTCGGGTGCACCACCTGGCCTTCAAAATACTTATAATAAAGGATAATGTTAGTGTTTTAATAATAATAATAACAATGGTACTAATGTTCAAAATAATGTGTAGGATTCGAGTGGTGGAATGAGACGATTAGAAGACATGATGAAGCAAATCCTGGAGAGAGATCTAGCTACATAGAAAAAGTTCGCCGAGCATGGCCTACTCTTAAAGAGTTGAAGATGAGGAAGTGGTTGATAAAGAGATAGAGATGGAAGTTCCATGTAAGACGTACATAAGGTAAAACACCAATTATTGAGCCACAAGTTGAGAAAAAAACGGTTGAAGTCCGGCCACCACACATCATTGATCTTGCCCATGTCACGTATCCCTCTCGTTTAAAGCATCAAAAGTGCACGACAGAATATGGGCATTTTCAAGATATGTTTCGACAGCTGAAGATAAATCTTTCGTTTATTGAAGCTTTCCAACACATGCCAAACAATGCGAAATTTTTGAAAGATTTGTTCAAGAGAAAAGATCGGCTAGGAGAGGTTTCATCTATTCTTCTTAGAGGGGATTGTTAGGCGGTAGTGTTGAATCGGGTCCCAGAAAAGTTGTCGGATCCGCGTGTGTTTACGATCCCGTGTATGTTTGGAAGTGATATGGTGAGTCAAGCGTTGGCGGATTTAGGTGCTAGTATTAATCTTATGCCATATTCCTTGTGTGAGAAGTTGGAGTTAGGTGAGCTTACACAGACTCGCATGTTGTTGTCGTTGGCGGACCGTTCGGTTAAATATCCTCGGGGAATTATTGAGGATTTACTAGTTAAAGTGGATAAATTTGTGTTTTTGGTAGATTTTGTGGTACTTGATATGGAGGCCGATGAAAGGGTTCCCATTATTCTTGGTTGTCCATTTTTGCGAACAATGAAAGCTCTTATTGATGTTATTGATGGGAGGATCACGCTTAGGGTTGGTGATGAGAACGTTACTTATGATGTTGCTAAGTCGATGAAGCACTCGGGTGATCAGGATGATTTTAGTGGTCCATGTCATTCGGTTTATTTTCTTAACTCTTTTATTCCTGGTGTTGACACATGTCTTGATTACATATGTGGAGCCGATCTTGTTGGGATGGATGTGGATGAAGAGTTGAAGAGGTAGTGGATAGCGTTTCTTGATTGGCGTAGATTATGGAGGTTAGTGAGGTTATTTGTGAGAAATATGTAGAAAAACGGCTCCGTTAGAATTAAAAGGTTCTTCCGTCACATTTGGAGTATGCTTATCTTGAAGGGGGTTCGAATTTGCCTGTTATTGTTTCTTCCAAGTTGACGGAGGAAGAAAAGTCAAAGTTGATAGAGGTAGTGAAGCTACATAAGGGGGCGATTGCATGGAGACTTTCGGATATTCAAGGTATTAGTTTCGCTTATTGTACCCACCGGATTTTGATGGAAGATGAATATAAACCGGTTGTCCAACCCCTGAGGCGTCTTAACCCAAACATGCAAGAGGTTTTCAAGAAAGAGGTTCTTAAGTTGATGGATGCCGGAATGATCTACCTAATTTCGGATTCTCCATGGGTAAGTTCGACCCAAAGAAAGGGGGTGTGACAGTTGTATGAATGAGAAATATGAACTTATCCCTTCACGTACGGTTACCGGTTGGCGTGTGTGTATTGATTATCAGAAATTGAATGATGCCACTCGGAAGGACCATTTCCCGTTGTCGTTTATTGATCAAATGTCGGACGTCTTGCAGGTAAGCAATTTTATTTTTTTCTTGATGGTTTTTCAGGTTATTTTCAGATTCCAATTGCACAGAAAGACCAACATAAGACAAATTTTATATGGCCGTATGGCACGTTTTCGTATCGTCGCATGTCGTTTGGGTTGTGTAATGCATCGGCCACTTTTCAGTGTTGTATGGTGGCCATCTTTCAGGATATGATAGAGACGTCCATGGAGGTAATTATGGATGATTTTTCGGTTTACGGTAATTCTTTCGATCATTGTTTAGGAAATCTTGAGAGGATGTTGAAAAGGTGCATCGAAACGAAGTTGATGTTGAGTTGGGAAAAGTGTCACTTTATGGTGACGGAAGGGATCGTGTTGGGTCACAAGATTTCAAGAGATGGTATAGAGGTGGATCGGGCGAAGATTGATACAATTAGTAGACTTCATCCACCGACAAGTGTCAAGGCTATACGGAGTTTACTTGGTCATGCGGTTTTTTACTGGCGGTTTATAAAAGACTTTTCAAAAATACCCGCCCAATGACCCGACTATTAGAGAAAGATGTGCCCTTTTTGTTCGATGAAGATTGTTTGAAGGTGTTCAAGTTCTTGAAAAAGCAACTCGTGCCCTATTCTTGTTTCACCTGATTCGAACTTGCCTTTTGAGCTCATGTGCGATGCGAGTGATTATGCAGTTGGGGCGGTTTTGGGGCAAAGGCGTGAGAAACATCTTCACCCAAATTATTATCCAAGAAAGACGTTGAATGATGCCCAAGAGAACTACACCACCACCGAAAAATAACTTTTAGCCATTGTGTTTGCATTTGATAAGTTTCGGTCCTATCTTGTGCTTTGTGTTGCATTTGACAAGTTTTGATCATGCAACTTTGTGTATTCTCTTTCACAAGAAAGACGTGAAGCTTCGTCTTATACGGTGGATTCTTCTACTTTTAGAGATTGACATAGAAATCAAAGACAAGAAGGGGCGGAGAATGTATCGGCTAATCATCTTTCCTGTTTAGAAGATCCAAAAAGAGAAGAGATTTGTGAAGAATAGATTGGAGATAGATTCCCACATGAGTCAATTGATTTTGTTGTGGCCGAAAAGCAAGGTATGCCATGGTTCATGATTTTGCTAATTATTTATCTACTGGAACTATGTTGAAGGGGATAACTACGCAACAAAAGAAGAAGTTTTGCCTGGATGTTGCTCGGTATGTTTGGGATGATCCTTTTCTTTTCAAGATTGGTGGTGACCTAATTCTTAGAAGATGTGTGCCGAAAGAAGAAGGGCTGGATACTTTAAAACATGTTCATGAAGGTTTAACGGGAGGTCATCATGGAGCGCATGCCACGGCCCAGAAGGTATTTGATAGTGGTTTTATTGGTCGTCGGTTGTGAAAGATATTATGGAGTTCGTTAATACGTGTGATGCTTGTCAACGCACCGGTAATATTTCATCTAAGAACGAGATGCCCCAAAACCCCATACAAACACTTGAAATTTTTGATGTTTGGGGCATCGATTTTATGGGACCATTCCCTGTTTCCGGTGATTACAAGAATATTTTATTGGCGATAGATTATGTTTCCAAGTGGGTTGAAGCCCAAGCATTGGCCACCATTGATGCTAGAGTTGTTGTAAAGTTTCTAAAAAAGTTGTTTACTCATTTTGGTACTCCAAGAGCGATTATTAGTGATCGAGGTACTCATTTTTGCAACGCCGTCATGGAGAAGGCATTGGCTCATTATGGAGTTACTCATCGCACCTCTACTGCTTACCATCCTCAAACGAATGGTCAAGTCGAGAATGAAATAGAGGGGTGAAGAGAATTTTAGAGGATAAGGTGGAAATAAGTCGGAAATATTGGTCGGATAAATTGGATGACGCGTTGTGGGCATTCAGAACCGTGTATAAGACACCGTTGGGTACTACACCGTTTATGCTAGTTTACGGTTAAGCATGTCATCTTACCGTTGAGTTAGAGCACCGGGCATTTTGGTCATTGAAGACAATTAATCTTGATCTAACCGAGGCTGCGAGGAAGAGGTATTTTAAAATTCATGAGTTGGAGGAACTTCGTGATGCGGCATATTCTCGATCTTTGGATATCAAGGAAAAGACAAAAGTGTTGCACTATCGACGTTTGAAGGGAGGTAAAGACTTCAATAAAGGTGATAAGGTATTATTATTTAACTCTCGTTTGAAGTTATTTGCAGGTAAACTGAGATCAAAGTGGACGAGACCGTATTTAGTGAAAGAAGTTTTCCCGTATGGAGCGCTGGAGCTAGAGAATCCAGAAAATGGAACATCGTGGAAAGTGAATGGCCATCGTTTATAGCATTATCTTTGAGGGTCGGAGGATTCAACCAAGGTGGAGGAAACTCCCCTCAATCCATCGAAATGAATCATCGAATGGGTTCTTGACTGAAAACTCAAGTGTAGAGTTTGTGTATTTAATCTTATTTTCATTTTTATTTTGCGTTTTAATTTTCTTTGAATCACTAACAATGGTTTTGTAGTTTTGTTTGTGTCGTTGAGTCGTTTCAAGGAATCATCACCATCATGGAGAGAGGATTTGACAAGAATTCACATGTTCCAGTTAAGTTTTGCACGTAAAAATGACATAAAATGGGCATAAAAAGACTTGGTAATTATTTGAAATTTTTCTAAGGCATTTAGGCTTCCAAAATTCGATACTTTCTGGAAAAAACACCTTGACGCATCGCGCGACGAAGTACAAATACCCCCCGCGAGACGCGGGCATGAATGGGCAGCACAGGGGCGCCGCGCAACGCGGTCAGGTGCCCACCCTGGTCGCGCGACTGGGCCGGGTATGCATATATCAGATTTTTTAAAAAAAATTCACCACATTATATCACTTTTACACCATTTTTTCAAAACCCCCTTTCTCCCTCACCCAATACCCACGAACCCTACCCCTTTCTTCACAAAATCCACCATTTTTTCACCCTTTTTCACCAAATTAAACCATAAAATCATCACAATATCATCACATTATCATAACCAACCATAAATTTTAACCTATTCTTCACCATTCAAGTCACTTGCACCACTTCCAAAATTTTGCAACTTTAATCCTTGTTTGTTTCACTCAAATGTATGATTTCTTGTATTCTTGTACTTTTTATGTATTTGTAGTGTTAGTTTTTGCGTTGTTTTGGTTAGTTGGTTGTCGGGTTTGGTTAAAAACTAGTTGTAGGAGTTAGTTTATGGGTGCAGGTTGGTAAGGTTTGGTACAATGGTTCAGTTTGTTGGGTGCGGTTAGTTGAGTTGGAAAATTTTGAAAGACTGTTTCGCGGTTGCGGTTGGGTCAGTTTGGGTTTAACCGAGTGTATCTAGTGTTGGGGTTTAGTTTTGGGATGTTGAACATAAAAATTTTAAAGGTAGAAACGAGGTGGAAAACGGGTTTATTAACTATATATTTTGCCAAATACTGGTTTTCCACTCGTTTTTTACTAAATGTTCGGTTTATTGGCACTTGGGCTTAATTGGGACAATTAAAGTGTCGGGATAAGGTAATGTACATTAAGTCTATGTTGTAATTTCGGGTTTTTCAAACTAAATTTGTCTTTAATTTTGTTTTTCTGTTAGCTTTATTTGTTAAAAAGCCGTTCGTTCGTACTCAATTTCCATTCGGATGAGTTCGGTTTGAAATATTTTTGTAATCCGGATTTCCAGAGTTTTATTTTCAATTTTTTTATACATAATTAATTATGTTTAAAAAATTCTGAAAATTACAAAAATATTTTTTATATTTACTTTTTAATTTACTTACTTCCATTGGTTGTTTGCTTGTCTAGTTTTGTATTTAAGATGTCGGATACGGACGTGTCTAAAGAAGCGGGAAAGCGAAAGAGAGGCTGAAGACCGTCGTTTGAGTCAATCAAAAACCTAGTTAAACTATATAGATAGGATAAGTAAGGTATCGTATCCACCAGGAGTATGTGGTCAATGTAATCGTGTAAACAATTTCAATATTATGAACTAACAGATTTAGTGCTGATCATACAAGCAATTAAGTTGAATTTAGAGAATTAAGCAAACAAACAAGTAAACTAGTTTCAATCAATTAACAAAGCAAATCACACCCGGGACTTCAAGTAAGTAACTTACAGTAATCTCATGCAACCTAACAGATTAATCATTAACGGTTAACTACAGACTGATCAACTAGACAAAACCTTAGGCAACAATAATTGCTTTACACATGGAACTGGTTATCAAACGGTCCCTGCCAGTGTGACTCAGTTAAGGGCAATTATATGCTTTGTCGTATTCAACCTAATCAAACAACACTATGATCAATTATTATAGCAACTGGTAACTAATCGTTCAGATCAACATAAACCTAAACCGATTGAACACACAGAAATACTAAACATCAATAATCATAGATTAACCATAAACAATTATACATAAATGTTCTTAGTCACATGAGGAAACTGAAATTGTTACAAACTTTGCATCCCAGGTATGATTCGGAGAAGACTAGCCGAGCATCGTCATCGATAAATCTTCAATTATGATGAGGAAGGCCATTAGGATTGATCAAGAGATGATTGGTAGCCCTGGAATTCACACAAAATCGCCTAATAGCTGTTGCTGGTCGTCAATACTGATTAGGGTTCGTCAAATAGAAGATATAGGTCAAAACCAGATTTTTCCCTTTTTTTATGTACATAGCGATACGCAATGGCCATAACCTCATACCATCACGTAAAGCGACCTAAGAAAACCTCATATTTGGATTCCTCTCGTTGAGAAACCCAAAATCCGTATATTATGGCTCCCGTAACTCATTTTCTAGCCCAGGATATGCTCGTTTTACTTCATGGTCGCATTTTGACAACCCATCTTGTTCAGTTTTAGCATCGGCTTATGATTTCTCATCCATACTCTTCCCGAATCCTTGTCACACTTCCCAAGACATCAAATTATGTTTCGGTCTTCCCGAGATATCATTCCATGCTCGTACAAGTCTCCAATTTAGCATCTTTAGCGATCAACGACCTGAAATACAAAACCATGCATGAAGTACCAAAGTTCTAACAATATACTTAACAAAACTACATAACTAATACACTAATATATATACAAAATACCTGACCATCAGAGGCCCGGCTCCGCGTCCACGAGGCGGGCTAGTCGAGGTGGTTATTGCTAAGCCGAAATCTTGTGTTATTAACTATCAAACAAAACGATCGAGATGAGAAGAAAAAGTCAAAAGCTCCGCGATAGTTCGTTACTTCAATTTGTGGAAGATTCGGCGGAATATATATTCGGATGCATAATCTAATTAATTCGGATATTCTCACGTTCAAAACTATTGATTGGAATTTATTGGATACTATTGGTCAAAGAGAGCGAGTGGAGGAGTTGTTGGGTCCAAAGTTTTAAGCTATGTTGTGTCTTGACGAGCCGCTATACAAAGAGTTGGCGTTGGAGTTTTTAAGTACTTTTCAATACAAGGATGGTAACTTTGATCAACCGAATGTGATTACCTTTGCCCTCAGTAGGAAGACGAATGAGATGGATATGTTTGATTTTGGGATAGCAAGTGGTTTTTACTTGGTTGCGGAAGTTTAGTTGTCGGAATATAAGACGAGTTTGAGGGGTGCTTTCACGAAACAAAGACCGGTAAGTTTTACAAATGCGCAATTGGCTAGATTTTGGGAGAAAATAGCGATTTCTTCGTTTTCGGGTAGTATGGTGAGTTCGGATATTCGAGACCCGATACTTCGTTATATTCATTGCATTTTGGTGAACACGCTTATTGGTCGGGGTTTGGGTGAGAATAAAGTGAATTGGTTGGATTTTTTTGTTTATTGGTGAAGGTGGAAAAAGTGTCGGTTAATTATGCTAGTATTTTGGCGTAGTCATTTCACCGCGCGAGACGAGGGGGTACAGAGTAAAGGTTAAAGATTGACATGGGCCCATATATTATGGTTATAGCTCTATATTTGGGTGTTTTTCTGACTTTAAATTCGACTATACGAGAAAGGGGCCCACAAGGGAGTTTGTCGGAATTAAAGATTTAAGGAATGTGGGGATTTTAAAGCTCAGTGACCCGCTAGCATTGGAAGATATTAAAGCGGGTCCACAAGTTCAGCCACCGCGGGATACCGAGGCCACTACGGCTATGAGAGTCGGTTTACCCACACGACATTAGAGGCCGTTGCATAGATCTGAGAGGCCACTATACGATTTCTGGTTAGGGAGCCTCGTCCCGAGACAATTACTATGGAGTCGTTGTATTGCCGGATGGAGTCCGGTTTTGATCATATGAGGGGGTATATGACAGAACAATGTGATGATTTGAGGCGGATTATTAGAGAAAATCAACAGAGGCAGGATGACAGGTTGACACATTGATGAATGGGTTGAACATTGGTTTACCTGACTATCTTCGACAGCCGGATGTTGCGGGTCCGAGTGGTTCGAGTGCCCCGGGTGTTTCGGTTTATGGTTATAGGGAACCATATTGCATGCCGGGTAATCCAGAGTTTGATAATGCGGAGCCATTTCGGACGTATGAGCAGAGTTCAGAGGAAGGAGAAGAAGAAGAAGAAGACGAGGAGGAAGAGGACGAAGACTAAGTGTGGGGACGGCGCACCAGCTTTGGGAGTTTGTATCTTTTAGTTATCTATTTTTCTTTTTATGATGTTTTTGTTTTTATTTGGTATGTACTAATATTATTCTATACTAGTTGGTTGGGTAGGAGGGTTGGAGTATGGTGATTAGTTGAGACTTATGTGTAACTTTTATTTTCTAGATATTGTGTTTGATGTCACTTAGGTATGTCGAGAGGAGTGGCCGTGTCCGTTCAAAAAGAGAGAATGAGTTTGTTTAACTATTTTTATGTTCTTATTTTTCTGGTTTTTGCTTTTACTTTTATATTTTTAGGTTTTTGTTTCTAATTTTATTGAGTCGTGTTTTCATGCCTACATTAGGGACAATACAAAATTTAAGTGTGGAGATGGGACACAAGTGTTTAACTAACTTTAGTTTGATTTTTTTTAAAAAAATTGGAAAAAAATGTTTAAAAAAATGTCCCTTGAATATAGTTTTCTGCGTGTAAGTAAGAGATGATGATACTTATCGGAAATTGGTTTTTCAAACTACTAATAATAAGATAATATAAAATAAAATGCACTTATCTTAGGATGTGTCAATAGGCTCAGCCTTGAGAATAAAAGGGCAATTTCATAAAATGGGTAAAACGAAAATCTTTTGTGGGTAAAGCGTTTTGTCCATGGAAGATAAGTAATGAAAGGTCGGGCCATACTCAAGCCTCAATATTTGGTATGAAATGTGAAAATATTATAGAATTATAGAAAACTTTGAATACGTTATCATATAATGCTTGGGTAGGTTTAATGTTAGAGTATTCCAAGTAGCCGGTGATATAAATCCTTAACCGTCTAGCATTAGTGTTTTATATGTCATTGGCGTATGGTTTTATAACCTTAAATATTGTATTGATGAGATGCCTCGGGTTCGGAGACTGTGGGTCTGTATGCAGTTTATTCATCTGGGTATTCACAATTCCTAAGTGGGGTTATTTAAATAAAGCTAAAAAAGAGCAAACCCACAGTTATCTGCCACATAAGTCATTAAACATGATCACTACGTACTTAAAGTATAAATACACTACTGACTTGATCATCCACGTTGTTAGCCATGTGGGGTCCCCTTGCTCGCGTCTCATTACCTTTAAAAAACGTACCACAGGGGACACGCCACATGTAAATGCTACAGATGAAATCGTACATACTCACCAATGGTAATGGGTTCGGGGTATTTCTTGAGAACGGGGGTATGTTATGTTGTGGGGAACACTAGTTAATTAATTAATTATATATTAATCGTATTTAATGGTTGTTTGGTAGACTTTGATGCTTAAGCTTAGGTGGATAAACAATACCCGGATCATCTTAACTATTCATGAAAAAAAAAAGAGCAACAAAAATTTTAAATCTGCTGATGTTGAGGTTTAAGTCAAGTTGGGGTGGTCTGGTCCGGCAAAATATGAAAATAAGCGAGTCTTAATTGTGTAAACCACTGTCACACCCCGACCAAAGGCGGCGGAACATGCCGGGGTGCAACGATTGCCCATAAGAGCATGACACTATTTAAAGCGACAATATTTAACAAACTCATTTCATTTCACAACATCGGTAATTTCACATAACCAAATATTCATAAGTCAATTACAACAAAATATAGCAAATCAAATATTGTTCATTTTTGCTAATAACTTAAAGGTCTTGACATTCGTTTTCTCCACAAGCATCAAATCAACCGAAATGCAAACCTATAACATTTCATAAAATAAAGTTTGTCAACACAAAGGTTGGTGAGCAATTCATAAGTTTGAGCAACAATAGTATATAGTAAGAAAGATCCACAAACTAGTATACGAAACAATAAATAAAAGCCATAATTTGGATAAAATCGCTAATAGAATTACGTTAGCGACACCTATCTATAAGGGGATACCAAATAGTCTAGGATTTAATAGATTATCATTAATTGCATTACGTTAACGACACCTTGCTACAAGGGGATGCCAAGTTGTCTAGGATTTATAGATTCAACCAACCGAAAGCGATAAACACATAGGCATATAAGCATAGAACACCAAATCGAGCAAGTATTTAAGTAAAGTATATAACAACGTTTGTGGTTTAAGACCCAAGTATAAAACATTTAGTTTAGATAAGATGAAATGTCACCCCTAAAACAAAATATAGAAAACGTGGTATGAAGTTACTCACGTTCAAGTAATAAACTTGAAAGATTGATTATTTGGTTTTGAGGACCGGTATAGGGTCTTCGGTTTTCGGGAGCTTGAGTTTGTTGTTGAGGTTGGGGTTGGGTGAGGGCAAAGTTTTGGTAATTAGTCTTGGGTTTCTTGTTGTTGTTGTTATTGTTGTGTCGGGAAGAGTTGGAGTAGTTTATAGCTTGTGGTGGGGGTTCAACCTTGGCTTGAGATGCGGGCTCGGGCTTGGCTTTTTCACTTGCTTTCTTGAGGGTTAGGGTACCCGCCTTCACATGATTTTCCTATAGCGCACCGGCTAAAGTGATGGCTTCCTCAAGGTTCACGGGTTTGCTACTCATGACAGAGTCCCGTATTTGCATTGGTAAACCCCCAATGTATTTATCAATTTCACGTTCGGTTGGGGTAACCAAATGAGGAACAAGGATTCTCAACTCATGGAGGCGAAGTGAGTAAGCGGCGTTATCACCACTTTCTTGTGTTAGGTTCCAAAATTCTACCTCAATCTTTTGGAGCTCGTGTTTGGGACAAAATTTCTTCATCATAAGTGCCTTGAGTTCGGCCCATGGAAGAGCCATAGCCACATCCGAACCATGGAGGTGCATAACACTACCCCACCATGTTTGAGTGGTTTCTCTAAACATGCTTGACTCAAAATTTGTCTTTTTCGCGTCGGGGCATTCGTTATGTCGGAAAACACTCTCGGTCGATTCGAACCATTGCAACAAGGTAGTCGCACAATTGGTTCCAAGGAATTTAGACGGGTTGGCACTAGTAAATTGCTAAGTAGGTAACATGCGGGTTTGGGTTCAACGGGTGCAACAACGGGTGCGGTTAGGGTAGCTTGGATTTGGGTTATAAGTTCGGGAATCACAGCGGCCATTTGTTTGGAGATGAGAGTGGCCATGCGTCGGGTGGAGTTCTTGCGCGGTTGGCGTCTTAGCGGAGGCATGCTAAAATTTATAAAGAAAATGGAATAAGTTTTAGGTAAAAGGAAATGAATATAAAGGTGTATAAAATAAAATAAGATTTCGATTTTTGATTTGTGAATCCTAAAGTTAGTATGGAGAAGATGTTAGTGTTAGGTAAAATATAAACCTTTGTATATAAATAACAAAACCGTAAACAAAACGTAAATGATTTTGAGATGGTTAAAGCTTGAAAATTTTGAGATTTTGAGATTTATAGAGTCGGAAAAACCATGCATGAAATCACCATGACTCGATATTCCAACACTAAAAAAAAGTTTTATAAAACACCACGTTGGAGTCTAAACATGTGCACGTACCACCACGACTTTTTCATGTTTTAGACACAAATAACAATGATAACACAATAAATCGAGATATAACGTCATGCCAAAACACTAGTCCACGAAATCACCGTAGTTCTATTGTTTTAACACATAAAATTAGGATGGCGACCGGAATGCTCGCATTCGGCTACTTAAAGAATTGACATATATAACATGATTTGTGGCCTAGAAAACGAGTACTATAACTCAACCATCCCAGGTAAGTAAATCACCTTCGATCCTTCGAATCTTTTTGTCAAATGGTCATTTTATAATGTCTCGTTTTCTATGATGGCTACAAACCCGATATAAACGCAACCTTTAAGGGATTTGAAACAACGGGATCCAAGTTAATCTTGTAATCCATAAGACACAATAAAAATCTACTTTTTACGTTTTAAGGTAAGGATACCTTGTAAATACTATGAAAGTGTGTGTATGTGAACATTTAGGATATTGGTGAATTTTAAACAAGTTTATAAATAAACATGCGATATGAACAATAAAATAGAGTAAACACGTATGAACACACGTATAGGACCCTAAGCATAACAATTCAAGGTCGTTACGTCTAACCACCTATCCTAATTGTCATGGCTCTGATACCAATCTGTCACACCCTGACCAAACGCGGCGGAACATGCCGTGGTGTAACGATTGCCCATAAGCGCATGACACTATTTAAAATGACAATATTTAACAAACTCATTTCATTTCACAACATCGGTAATGTCACATAACCAAATATTCATAAGTCAATTACAACAAAATATAACAAAATATATCAAATCAAATATTGTTCATTTTTGCTAATAACTAAAAGGTTGGTGAGCAATTCTAATAACTAAAAGGTCTTGACATTCGTTTTCTCCACAAGCATCAAATCAACCGAAATGCAAACCTGTAACATTTCATAAAATAAAGTTTGTCAACACAAAGGTTGGTGAGCAATTCATAAGTTTGAGCAACAATAGTATATAGTAAGAAAGATCCACAAACTATAAGGAAAAGCCATAATTTGGATAAAATCGCTAATAGAATTACGTTAGCGACACGTAACTATAAGGGGATACCAAATATTCTAGGATTTAATAGATTATCGTTAATTGCATTACGTTAACGAAACCTTGCTACAAGGGGATGCCAAGTAGTCTAGGATTTATAGATTCAGCCAACCGAAAGCGATAAACAAATAGGCATATAAGCATAGAACACCAAATCGAGCAAGTATTTAAGTAAAGTATACAACAACGTATGTGGTTTAAGACCCAAGTATAAAACATTTAGTTTAGATAATATGAAATGTCACCCCCAAAACAAAAGATAGAAAACAGGGTATGAAGTTACTCATGTTCAAGTAATAAACTTGAAAGATTGATTATTTGGAGATTTGCCGGAACGACGAGTTAACGTATGAAGCCTAAATAAAAGAAAGTCTTGGATTTAGAATGGTTGTCTTGAAGATCTTTAAATAAAATAATTGTTGCAAAAAGTAAACAATTAAAGTTTAAGGTTTATAATGTAACTATTTAAGAATTTATAAAAATAACCCTTTAAAATGTAAGTTTGCTCAAAACCGGGTTAAAGTATCTAACTTTGATATTTACTTAACCTATGTTAAGTAATAAGGTGAGAAAATGCTAAATGCAAGTTCCTTTGGGACAAAGATACTAAAACGGGTTTTTAACGAGCGTTCGGGGGTGTTGGTTCGGGTCTTGATAATTGGTCGAACCCAAAGTTAACTTTCCAAAATAATGAATGTTATGAGATAACTCAATAAAACTTTATAAGACTTAACCAAGTATGTAGATCTATTGTTTTAGAACTAACAACGTACGTTAAGCGAGTGTTCGGTTTTGTCGGTCCAAACTATGTTATGAGATCAAGTTGGATCCAACAATTCCAAGTACTTAAGAAAGTAATTAAAATCATTTTGTAAACTATTTTAGAGAAATATACAAGTCTTGATAGCTAAAAACACACTTGTGTGTCTTAAGCGAGTAAAATCGGATTGGTTCGGTTTCCATCTCACAATATGTTCCTTGATGGTCTCCACATGCCCAAATATCATAGATCTTGTATAATAATTTATAAATGGGAAATATTTAAGTTTTACAACTAAAAAGTTAACAACAAGTCTTTTAAGCAAAAGTTTCGGTTTAGTTCGGCTTCCATCTCCCAACGAGTTCATAGATGGATTCCACATGCTTAATATCAAAGAACTTGTAAAAATAATTTTTGAAACTCAAATCTAACATTAAACATGTTTAAACAACTATTTTAACAAAACTAGTAAGCAAAAGTTCGGTTCACGATTTGGACAATTTATGGTTAAACCGAGGTTAGTCTTTACAAACCTACACCATGGAACTTTATAATTATGACAAAAAAAAACTAAAAAAGAGTAGAAGTTAGTCATGGTTAGTATGTGCAAACTAGTTATGTAAGTGTGTGTATATATCAAGAACACGAAGTCCTCCATGAAGCTTTGCCTTACAAAGTCGAAACTTAACCAACCGGAGTCGGAGAAGTAACTACCAAAGGAAACAAGGGGTGTGTATTATATATATGTTGTACCACCATATTCAAGAGTTAGTAATGTTAGATGAACAAGTTAGAATGAAAGACTATAGTTAGTTTGACTTGAGAAGTCAAAACCTTCAAGAATACATAAATAAACAACCTTGAATCTATGGAGTTTTGAGAGAGTTTTTGGAGATGTAGCAAGTGTGAAAATGAAGGAGATGGGTGTGTATATATAGGGTAAGGGTCAAAGCTTATTTACAATGTTCTCTTTTATGTTTTATATGAAAATAGGTTGGTTAAACAAACAAGCAAAGCACAAAACAACAAACAAAAACGAAATGGTGTACAGGGGGTCCTAGACGCCATGCGGCCTCCACCTAGCCCTCTGGTCGCGCGGCGCGGCGGGCCTAGGGGGGGTTGCCCAGCTCGTCTAGTGGTTTGTTTCGCGTTCAGAAGTCCATTTTTGGTGTAATTTGCTTGTTTTAAGTCCGTTTTCGAATCCGTAAAAGAGGTTTTTCAAATTAAACAATTGGGAAAAATTTGGTAACATAAAAATCCAAAATTTTATATATCATGAGTTTCGGTTTACAAAACGAGTCGGTTTACAACATAAAACAATGCATAACGAATACAAACAAAACCCGAAATAAACGAATGTCACAACCACTAAGTATTATAATTTTTGGATCTTATTTGTCCCGGTAAATATTAAGGCATGGGTTTAACTGGACAACAATATCGGTGATCGCGGTTTTTGTGTTTTTTTGAACTTTAAATTAATCTATATGGTTTTACAACTGTATTTTCCGATTCTGATTCCATTGGATTAGACTTTTACAGGGACGAAAAAAGAATGAGTGTGGGGATATTGGATATAATGCTAAATGTATATGTTTCCCTTATATTTATTATTTAATATTTAATTAGTTTTTGTTTGTTTTTAGTCAAGATGTGTATACTACTAACATTATTGTGTTTTGTAGGTTCCGGGAGTTGATCGTGATAAAAAAGGGAGAAAAATGAGTCAAAACGAGCTAACACGAGAAGCCGGAACGTGTCAGGAAGGAACCGGAGAACCGATCAGACCAGGCCGGTCAGACCGGGCCCCTATATTGTGCGCAGCGTCGAGCGGCCATAGGAGTTATGGTCGCGCGGGGCCTACACCTAGTAATTCCAGCGAGTTTTCGTTTTTTGTTCTGTGTTGGGCCTTGTTTTAGCATTTAAACATCCCAAACCTTAACCTGAACAATACCCTACAGCCACTAGACGAATTTGGAGATTACTTGAGCTATATTTCGAGATTCATGGCGGTTTTGAAGCCAAGAGAGCATTCGGTGAAGAGTTAGACATCAAGAGTAAAGATTACGGGTCTTATCACCTTTGATTTTCCGTTCTTTATTATTTCACCATGTTTTCTTATTCTATTACTTAGTTTGATTTTGATTACATGATGCTAGGATAAACTCTGTAAACTACCTAGGTCATAATGAACCTTTGTTTGGTTGGATTTTAGTTGGGATTATGTTCGTTATGGATTTTATGTTTTAAGTATATTGCTGAGTTTGATTTAATTGATGCGTATGATTACTTGGTTTTATTTTCTTAGGTTGATTGTTTCATAGGATAGAGTTTTCTTAGGTCAATTATTGTGTGTTCTTTACTAGTTTGTGATTGATATGCATTAAAATCATTGAAAAAATAAAACTAATTAAATAAATAAAAGTGAGTTGCTAGCCTAGAAAGATGTAAGGTGATAGGTTATTGATAGATCTTTGTTTATCAGGATTGCTAGATTTAGTTCTTCGTAACGAGTCCGTCTAGGTTTGATTGTCAACTTAGTCTATTAAGTCAATTGAGTCTGCTTAGCAATTTTTGATTTCCGCGCTGTAAGGTAGGTTTTCACTATAAAGATACTTAAACATAAACAATTAAATAACCGTAAGGAAGTTTAATATATATAACTAGTGTGTCTTAAAACTTGTTAGAAACTCATAGGTGTCTTCTTGGAAAGAGTTAAGGGTCCTGTTCGGGTTCTCTTTCAGGGGTTTATCTTACGATCCCAGTTCCATAACTTAATTTTCCTAGTTAATTGATAGCTATAACTTAGGGGATTCTAGCCTAGGTAGTTACTTTTATCATCTGAATGAATCTAAAGTAGTTTACTAGTTTATAAATCTTTTAATTAAATTAGGGTTTTTAAGAGTTTATTAATAAAATAATTAATTAGGGTTTAAGTAATCATTAGAGTTTTTTATTATTTAATTAATTTAGGGATAAGCTTTAGTTTAATATTAACTAGGTTAAAACCCCCCTTTTAATAATAATATTTAAATAGTTGTGTCATTTAGTTAAGTCTAAATAGCTAGTTACGTAATTTAAAGAGTCTTGTGGGTTCGATATCCGAACTTACTTAGTTGTAGTAGAGGTGATCGGTTCACTTGCAGGTTAGTAGTTTAAGAGTCTAGAGTATTATTTAGTGTCTAGATTAGCGTATTTTTATTTGATTACTTTTAGCACTTCAAGTCTACTTATCACTCAGTGACAAATTTTGGTATGTGTACTCAAGCGCTGGCCTATACCATGTTACACCTATGCGCTGATTTTGAATGTATATGTATAATAACAGTTATGTGTAATATAAATGTGCTATATGGCATACTTGTGTGTTTGTGATTATAAGTAGAGATAATGCCCGAATAAAATATTAAAATAATATAAAGGTTTAGACCCTAGTCGAGGGTAAATACTCAATACCTCGAGAATAAACAAACGAAAATATAACAAAGAAAATATAAAGGAATATGAACGTAAAGTAATTCTTTGTTATTAATATTATTTAAGCTTCCTAAATAATAAAGTAAAGTAATAAAGTATATGTTTCTTCGAGAAGAAGAAACGTAGTACAGAAATATAAATGATAATTTAAACTAAAGGTTTGAATATCTTAAATAAAAGAAAAGTTGTTTTGAACTAAAGGTTCGAATTAGAAAATATAATCGAGGTAAAGATTATATAAAAGTAGACTAAAGGTCTAAAGCTAGATTGTTGATCTAGTAATAACAAAAGGTTATACTCGTACTATAGGTCCGAGAAAGCAAAAGAAAGACAAACCGATCAGTGAAGTGAAGCTGATCCTTTAAAATGTGAATACGCCACAAGCTTTTATAAGTTGTTTAATCGACTCAAAGTAAATTGATTACATGAGATTACGTATATTTAAAACATTATAAACAAAAGTAAGCGTTGGCCCTTAGGCTATCGTGTACGTTTGTTTGGATCCTTACATATGTGGTTAGACAGTGGGCACACCGCGCCACACCTGGTTATATGCCTCCGCCACGATGGGCCAGCCCTAAGTTATATCCAAGAGAGGGTAATCATATGTATACTGATGGTAGATAAGTAATCTCGAATGTTGCGGTGTTTGCTGAGCGGTTTCGAGTAGAGCTTAAGTTTGTAATTGTATTTAAGTTTTAACTTGATTATTCGTAAGCCACGATAGGCCGAGACCTAAGTAATGTCTCGAGGGGTAATTAAGTAAATAAAATATTTTTGCGTCATCTTATTCACCAGCATGTGTTGCTGATGTATTTTCAAACTGTTTACAGGTAATGAAGATTGGACGCTTGGGAAAGACGAAGTGACCACTAGGCGATCTGATGGCTCAGTCATTTTATTAAAACATTAAATATCTAAATGGTGGTTTGATAAACAAGTAATCTTTGTAACATTAAACCAGTATTTTATGATCCCATGTTTTGTTATGTAAATATTAATATTTTAATCCACGCAAATATTTCCGCACAAACCTGCAACTCTGATTTATTTACAAAAACGGTAACAACTGCGAGTCACACGCCTAGGCCCAAGATGGGGGTGTGACAGGTTGGTATCGGAGCCATCGATCTTAGAGAATTAGGTATTAATTAATAATACCTAAGCTTCGATCCAAGTGAATAAGAATTATTATTATTACTTGTTTTATTTTAATATGGATAAGATAGGCTGGTAATCTTTTCTATCCCTCCTCAATCTAAACCACCCATATATGTCATTCAAGAAAATAACTGACAGCTTTATGCGCGACGCAAGGAGAGCTGGATGCCCCGAACCAATTCCAAAAGATAGCATGAGTGAAGACTACTATGAAGACTTCTTTAACCAAGATAACCCGATTGACCAATCCACACCGGTTTATTTCCCCGGCATTGAACAACTACCGATCAATCTACCAAGCGATTCACCGATGCAAGAGTGTCATCCCACAAATATTCCAAGTTACCACCCGTCAATCATCCAGGAGTATCATCCATCCGACATCCTAATGTATCACCCATCCAACATCCCGACGTACCATCCATCCAATGAATTGCTAGCCAGTAAACAAATCAAGGTTGAACCAGAATCTGACTCATCCGACTGGATGCAATGCCACTCTAATCAAAGGCGATGGCAAACTATAACATCTGCTTACAACTCCATCTATTCTCACCCCAATACCTACAATGGACCTTCTCAAAGACCAAAGATGAGAGTCATTCAACTGTACGAAAGTTATCACCTGGACCCTTTAGTAATGGATACAACAAAGGCCATGGAAGAAGAAGAAGACCCAGAAGAAGAAGAAGATCCAGATAAGGAAATTTATGAAGAAGTGAGTACACCAAGAGAGGAACCATCAACAAATTCTAAGTGTGACTGTCCACCAGATAAAGGATGTATGCACCCATTCTTCCACATGAGTCCATGTTATGACCCTGAAGATCCGTATGTGCAAAGTATTCAAGGGATTCAGATCAGGTTTCCACCAAATTTCCCAGCTTTTCAAGGAAGAATTCCTTCGATCTCAAAACAAGCTGATGAAATCCGTCAACAAGAGGCAGCCGCAGAAGCATTTTTCAACCATCCTTTTGAAGCATCCTCATCGCTGTATCCCAAAAACCACTATGATATCGTGATGATGGGTTACCGTGACCCACCGCCACAATATGGATACCCAACCATCATGCCGCAATCCCAAGAGGACAATCTTGATCGAGCACTACATGAGACTGACGAGTTGAGAAAGAAGGTTTCTGAAGAAGGAAGTAAGAAAAAGAAGATGGGAGACAAACTTCTTCACAAATGTAACAAGATGAAGAAGATGGTTAAAAAGTTCATGAAAGATTAGGAACTGCGATGGTGCGGTCAAGAGTTTGTTGTTTGTGTAATCATTATGTTGTGTTTAAAAATAAGAACGATAATCGTTCTGGTATGGATAAGGATATAGATATATCAAATGACGATATATATATATATATATAAATGTGTTGTGTAATGTAATAATATATATATATATATATATATCTTTTAAGATATATATATATATACATAAATAAATGAATAAAAATGTGTTTTTATGAAAAGAATATAATTATGTCAGAATGTCGAACCAAGGACCTAATAATGCGGAAGCTTCTCGAAAAGGGTAAGACAATCGCGCTCAAAATGAACAAGCTCAACAAATACCCGAACAATACATGAAACGAATACAAGAAATGATAACTAAAGCCGTGAAATCTCATCTTAGAACCGAATCTAGGCAAACTCATCACACCGATCATTCTTGAAAATCCATAAAATCCAAATCACATCCTAACCCGTCGCATCCCGAAGAAAGCGTTCACGAATCAAATACTTGAGGAGAATTTAATCGAAAATTCAAGAAACTTAAAATCGAGAGTTGTTCATTCAAGGACTTCAAAAACTTTGGTCCTTAGGAGTTCTATGGCGAGAAGGCGCCATTGCAACGCTAAGGTGGCTAGAAGAAATGGAATCAATAGTGATCATCAGCAAGTGTGATGAACTAGAAAAGATCCAATATATGGCACACATGTTTAATGGAGAAGCTTTAGAGTGGTGGAACACATTGATCATGGGCAAGGGGAGAGAAGTATTATATCTACTCATGTGGGAAGAGTTCAAAGACATGGTGTTAGCAAAATTTTGTCCAATGCACGATACCGATCAAATTCAATCTAAGTTCCATAATCACAAAGTTATTGGAACTAATCTTTGTGAATATAATACCAAATTCCACGAGTACTGTAGACTCGTACCCCATCTGGTAACGCCAGAATCCAGCAAAGTCACACGTTAAATATGGGGACTTCTGCGAGAAATTCGCGGCATGGTAAGATCTCACTTACCATAAACCGTTGATTCTGCCATGAATTGGTTGGTTACTTGATAAACGGTTTAATCCGTAACAAATAAGAAGACAAGAAGGTGGTGCTATCGACCACAAGTAGGTTGGAAGCGCCCGGTTCAAGGGCAAGGGTGTAGAGCAACGAAAAACTGGATCCAACTCCAACTACACCCAATGCAAAATCTGCAAGAAATACCATAAGGGTCGTTGTCACTTTGTTACTTTTGCATCCACAGTTTGTGGCTCATGTCACAAAACCGATCACGCAACGGCCGATTGCTAGAAAAAGTCAATGGCGTTTTATAACTGCAAGGAGATGGACATCTCATTTTCGAGTGTCCAAATAACAAACCTGCTGTCGGAGGTGCGAGTGGAAGTGGTTAAGAGATTGAAACGAAGAAGTGGAATGCAAGAGTCTTCGTCTTAGACACAAAGAAAGCGGCCGACATGCCGGAAACGATCACCGGTGCGTTCTTAGTCAACGACACATATGCTGGGGTTCTATTTGATTCAGGTGCCAATTTAAGTTTTATAGATTATAACTTTTGTAGTCTATTAAACGAAACTCTAAAGAAATTAAACAAAACTTTAAGCGTCGAGACCGCTAGTGGCGAAATCGTTAAAATCTCCGAAGCCTTAGAAAACGAAAAAATCTCGTTAGCTGGTTATGTTTTACCCATCCAACTGTTACCTATGCTCTTTCTAGTTTCGATTTAGTACTTGGTATGGACTGGTTATCCAATAATCATGCCCGTATCATTTGCAATAACTAGACCATAGAACTTCGAGCCCCTGATAAGAGAACCATTCGAATTGAAGGGGGCAAAGACGCTAGCCAAGTTAGCATAATCTCCATGATTAGGGCTAACAAATGTTTAAATCAAGGATGCTTAGCATTCATGGCCTATGTCACCGAAGAATCCAAACCAAAGGAGATAAAAGACGTTCCTATTTTCTCCGAATTTTTCGAGTCTTTCCCGACGAACACCCGATAGAGAAGTCGAATTCAGAATAGACCTCATGCTAGGAACCACTCCAATCGCCAAAACCCCGTATCGATTGGCCCCAACCGAAATGAAGGAACTGAAGAAACAATTAGACGAGTTACTCGAGAAAGGTTTTATCCGTCCAAGTTCATCACCGTGGGGAACACAAATTCTCTTTGTCAAAAAGAAGGATGGATATATGCGAACATGTATCGACTACCGAGCTCTAAACAAAGTAACCATTAAGAACCGATACCCACTACCCCGAACTGACAATATGTTCAACCAATTGCAAGGAGCAAGCTACTTCTCTAAGATAGATATGTGTTCTGGTTATCATTAACTGAAAGTCCAATCCGAAGACATTCCAAAAACCGTGTTCCGAACAAGGTATGGATATTATGAGTTCATGTTCATGCCGTTTGGTCTCACTAATGCCCTAGCCGCGTTCATGGACATGATGAATCGTATTTGTAAACCTTACATTGATAAATTTGCTATCGTATTCATCAACGACATACTTATTTATTCTAAGTCAAAGGAAAATCATGAAATGCATCTTAGAATTTTTCTTGAGTTACTTAGAAACGAAAAGTTGTACGCCAAGTTCTTGAAATGCGAATTCTGGCTTCACGAAATACAATTTCTTGGTCACATCATAAACGTGAACAAAATTCAAGTCGATCTCGCAAAGATTGAAGCTATCTCAAAGTGGGAGATTCCAAAGTCGCCAACCGAGATCCGAAGTTTCTTAGGTTTGGCCTGTTACTAGTGTAGATTCATTGAAAATTTCTCCCGAATTGCCATTCCTCAAACCTCGTTAACCCGTAAGAATATCAAGTATGAATGGGGAAAAAAACAACAAGAAGTGTTCAATTTGCTTAAACAAAAACTCACCAGTGCACCTATACTGGCCTTGCCAGAAGGTACGAAGGATTTTGTTGTCTTTAGCGACGCATCCCATTCCGGTTAAGGATGCGTACAAATACAACGAAAGAAAGTAATCGCTTACGCTTCTCGACAACTCAAGGTACACGAGAAAAGTTGCACCACTCACGATCTAGAGTTAGGCGCCATAATCTTTGATTTGAAGTTATGGAGGCACTATCTCTATGAAGTCAAATTCATCGTGTATACGAATCACAAAAGTTTAAAACATATCTTTGAACAAAAAGAACTCAACATGCGTCAACGAAGATGGATGGAAACATTGAATGACTATGACTGTGAAATCGTTTATCACGAAGGATAGGCCAACGTTGTGGCCGACGCCCTGAGTCGTAAGGAACATGAAAAACCCAAAAGAGTTTGAGCGCTACGACTAAAAATCCAAGTAGATCTAGTCGAGCAAATCAAGTTAGCCCAACACCAAGCCATCGAAGAAAACAAGATCTCCGATGAAAAGCGTAACGGCACTATCGAATCATTAGTCAAATGTGACGATGGTATTAAACTTGGAAACAGGATTTGGGTACCAATCATTGGAGATTTGCGTGAAAAGATAATGAGCGAGGCACATAAGTCCAAGTACATGATGCACCCCGGTAGTGACAAAATGTACCAAAACCTTTAACCGAACTACTGGTGAAACGGAATGAAAAGGGACATCGCTTTGCATGTTGCAAAATGTTTGACGTGTTTAAAAGTCAAGGCCGAACATTGAAAGCCCTCGGGATTGCTACAGCAACCCGAACTCCCCATTTGGAAGTGGGAAATGATAACCATGGACTTCATCACTAAACTCCCGAAAACCACTCGTCAACATAATGTGATTTGGGTTATCGTTGATAGGTTAACCAAATCCGCTCATTTTATACCTATTAACGACACGTATTCAATGGACAGATTAGCACAAATCTGTGTAAACAACATCGTTGCATTGCATGGAGTGCCTCTCTCTATTATTTCTGATCGAGACAACCGATTCACGTCTCACTTCTGGAAAAGTTTCCAGCAAGCGTTAGGAACTCAACTAAATCTTAGCTCTGCCTATCATCCTTAAAACGATGGGCAAAGCGAAAGAACAATTCAAACGCTTGAAGATATGCTCTGTGCTTATGTGATTGACTTAGGTGGAAGTTCGGATGACCACCATCCCCTAATGGAATTTTCGTATAACAATAGTTATCACACAAGTATTCAAGCCGCACCGTTCGAAGAATTATACGGTCGAAAATGTAGAACGCCGGAATGCTGGTCTGAAATTGGAGATAATCAATTATCTGGACCCGAGATAGTCCAAGAAACCACCGATAATGTGTTGCAAATTCGAGAACAACATAAGACGGCGCGAGACCGACAAAAGAGTTATGCTGATATCAGTCGTAACCCGTTAGAATTCAATATAGGCGATAGAGTATCATTGAAAGTTTCGCCATGAAAGGGTGTTGTTTGCTTCAGTAAGAAAGGAAAGTGAAGTCAGCGCTTTGTAGGACCATTCGAAGTACTCGAACGGATCGGTATTGTCACTTACCGTCTGCAACTACCCGAAGAAATGAAAGAGATACACGATATATTCCATGTCTCTAATTTGCGCAAATGTCTAGCCGATGAATCTTCGTCAATGCCCTTTAAAGATGTCGAAATAAATGAAAATCTCAAATTCGTCAAACAACCTTTACAAATAGAATATTCTAAAACAAAGAAACTTAAGAGACGAAATCTAAAGTTAGTCAAAGTTAAATGGGACTTCCGAAGAGGCCCCGAATATACTTGGGAGTTAGAATCCGAAATGAAGAAAAAGTATTCCCACTTATTCTAGAAAGCAAATCTCGTGGACGAGATTCATTCCAAGGTGGGGAGGATGTAACATCACGAAAATAAAAAATGCGAAGTATTCAAAGTATAAGGACCAATTTTGAAAAATATGTTTTCTTAAACCATCGTTATACGCGATACCCTAACCACAACGTCATCGCGATCTAGCAGACGATGACACGTGCCTCCACGTGGCGCTGCATGCCCAGTCGCGTGGCACGCGTGGCAAGCCTACTAAGTTACGTGAAAAGCTTAGTCGCGATACGTGATGACCTCCGAATAGGTCCATCGTGTATCGTTATCCAATAAAATATAATTAAAGGATCTGTTAACCCATCGCTATACGCGATGGATCCTTGGCAAGACCCATCGCGAATCACGATGGGTCATCTGTTCAGCGCCTATAAATAGGGCAATCAGCCCATCCTTTTCATTCACAACTCACACTCTCTCTTTCTGGAACATCTTCTCTCTACCTCGTAAAGCGTGCCCAGACCCTCCTCGAAATCGGTACCGAAAATGAAGTTTCCTCGAAGTATGTGCCATAAACCGACGATGTTGTCTCGAAGTACGTGTCACAAAAGACGAGCCGACACCCCGCTTTGAAGTGCGTGTCAAAGAAGTCCAAAGATCGACGAGCCTCGTTTAGCGTGCAAGAAGTATTGATCAAGATCCTCGATAAGAGTGCAGGCGTTGAGGTGCTGCCCGGGAGTGTAGAAATTATAAGCCGAACAAGGTAGGGATAATGCCCGAATAAAATATTAAAATAATATAAAGGCTTAGACCCAAGTCGAGTGTATACTCGATACCTCGAGAATAAACAAAAGAAAATATAACAAAGAAAATATAAAAGAAATATGAATGTAAAGTAATTCTTTGTTATTAATATTATTTAAGCTTCCTAATAATAAAGTAAAGAAATAAAGTATACGTTTCTTCGAGAAGAAGAAACATAGTATTGAAATATAAATGATAATTTAAACTAAAGGTTTGAATATCTTAAATAAAAGAAAAGTGGTTTTGAACTAAAGGTTCGAATAAGAAAATATAATCAAGGTAAAGATAATACAAAACTAGACTAAATGTCTAAAGTTAGATTGTTGATCTAGTAATAACAAAATGTTATACTCGTGCTATAGGTCCGAGATAGCAAAAGAAAGAAAAGCCGATCAGTGAAGTGAAGCTGATCCTTTAGAATTTGAATGTGCCCCAAACTTTTATAACTTGTTTAATCGATTCAAAGTAAACTGATTACATGAGATTACGTATCTCTAAAACATTATAAACAAAAGTAAACGATGGCCCTCAGGCTGTGGTGTACGTTTGTATGGATCCTTACATATGTGGTTGGACAGTGGGCACACCACGCCACACCTGGTTATATGCCTCTGCCACGATGCGCCGGACCTAAGTTATGTCCAAGAGATTGTAATCATGTGTATATTGATGGTAGCTAAGTAATCTCGAACGTTGCGGTGTTTGCTGAGCGGTTTCGAGTAGAGCTTAAGTTTGTAATTGTATTTAAGTTTTAACTTTATTATTTTTCTAAATCACGATGGGCCGAGACCTAAGTTATGTCTCGAGGGGTAGTTAAGTAAATAAAATATTTTTGCGTCAGCTTATTCACCAGCATGTGTTGCTGACGTATTTTCAAATTGTTTGCAGGTAATGAAGATTAGACGCTTGGGAAAGACGAAGTGACCACTAGGCGATCTGATGGCTCAGATCATTTTGTTAAAACATTAAGTATGTAAATGGTGGTTTGAACAAGTAATCTTTTGTAACATTAAACGGGTATTTTATAATCCCATGTTTATTATGTAAATATTAATATTTTAATCCACGCAAATATTTCTGCACAAACCTGTAACTCTGATTTATTTACAAAAACGGTACCAACTGCGAGTCACACGTCCATGCCCAAGATGGGGGTGTGACAAGAGAATATGCCAGTTAGTGCACTAATAGATCCTTATATTTTAGAACTCGCTAACGGTAAGTCTATAATTGTTAACCAAATAGTTTGAAACTGCCATTTTATCCTAAATGACCAATCCTTCCTCATCAATTTACTCCCAGCAGAGTTAGGAAGTTTTGAGGTAATAGTAGGTATGGACTAGCTATCTAAGTATAAGGCGGAAATTGTTTGTAAGGACAAAACTGTTAGATTTTCCCTTTCAGAAAATAAAACGATTATAGTACAAGGAGAGAAATATAGTACAACATTGTCTCTCGTATCTCATCTAAGGTATTGAAATATTACGCCAAGGTTGTATGGCGTATTTGGCAAGTGTAACAATTAAGAACCCCGATGAAAAGCGTATAGAAGATATCCTAGTGGTACGAGAATATTCAGATATGTTTCCTGACGAATTACTTGGATTACCACCAAACCGACAAGTTGAATTTCAAATTGACCTAATACCAGGAGAAGCTCCCACGCTAAGGCACCTTTTCAACTTACACCTTCTGAAATGCAAGAATCGTCAATCAGTTACAAGAATTATTGGATAGGGGTTTTATACGACCTAGCTATTCACCATAGGGAGCACAAGTGTTGTTTGTGAAGAAGAAGAATGGAAGTTTTAGTATGTGTATTGATTACCGGGAGTTGAATAAAGTAACCATTAAGAATAGGTATCCTCTTCCTCAAATCGATGACTTGTTTGACCAACTCCAGGAGTGAAATATTTTTCCAAAATTGATCTTAGATCCTGCTATCACCAAGTAAAAATTCAGGAGGAAGATGTTCCAAAAACAACCTTTCGAACTTGGTATGGTCATTATGAATTCTTAGTTATGCCTTTCGGGTTGACCAAGCACCGGTGGTATTTATGGATCTTCTGAACCGAGTCTGGAAACCTTACCTTGATAAGTTCGTGATAGTATTCATTGACGATATTTTAATCTATTCAAAAAGTAAGGAGGTACATAAGGTAGCACCTAAGGGTAATTTTGGAGTTATTAAGACAGGAGAAAATGTTTGCAAAGTTGTCCAAATGTGAATTTTGGCTGCAAGAAGTGCAGTTTTTAGGACACATTGTAAACCAACAATGAATTCAGGTAGATCCCAGTAAGACAGAAGCTAATAAAAATTGGTAAGCGCCTAAGTCACCGAAAGAAATCCGCCAATTACTAGGATTAGCTGGATATTGTCGGTGTTTCATTGAAAACTTTTCTACCATTGCCCAACCTTTAACCCTCCTAACTTAAAAAGACCGAAAATATGACTGGGGAGAAGAACAAGAGATGACCTTCCAACTATTAAAACAAAAGTTGTGTGAAGCTCCAATATTAAGTCTTCTAGAAGGAAGTGATGATTTGGTAGTCTATTGTGACGCGTCTCGTAAAGGTTTAGGATGCGTACTGATGCAAAGAAACAAAGTAATAGCGTATGCTTCCGAACACTAAAAGTACATGATAAGAATTATACCACTCATGATCTAGAATTGGGAGCAGTTATTTTTGCTCTTAAGATTTGGAGACACTACATGTATGGTACCAAATGTACATTTTATACAGATCACAAAAGCCTACAACACATATTTGATAAAAAAGAGTTGAACATGAGAGAACAAAGGTGGATAGAATTGTTAAATGGTTATGATTGTGAAATACGATACCATCCAGGCAAGGCCAATATAGTAGTTGATGCCTTGAGCCGAAAATATAGGATTAAACCTTTGAGGGTACGAGCACTTGAAATGATTGTCCAGAGTAGCCTTACCGAGCAAAGTCTTATCTCCCAGGATAAGCCTTAAAAGAAGATTTCTTGGAAAAAAAAGACTTGCACGGGAACGAGAAGAATTTTGAAAAGAAAACTAATGAAATAATTTACTTCAAAATCCGAGTTTGGATTTCGACCCCATCATAATCTTCTTGAATTGATCATGGATGAAGCGCATAAATCCAAGTATTCTATTTATCCAGGTACTGACAAGATATATAAACACATGAAAGAATTTTATTGGTGGCCTGGTATGAAAGTTCTAACCACATATGTAAGTAAATGTCTAACTTGTGCTCGTATTAAGGCTGAATATCAGAATCCTTCGGGAATGTTACAACAACCTGAAATACCCACTGGAAATGGGAACAAATTACAATGTACTTTGTAAGTCACCTTCCCAAGACATCCTGAGGATATAATGCAATCTGGGTAATAGTTGATCGACTGACCAAGTCTGCACAGTTCCTTCCGATCCATGATAACTGCACTACTGACAAACTAACTCAAATTTACATTGATGAAATTGTATCCCGACATGGTGTACCACTCTCAGTTATTTCAAATCGAGATAGCCACTTTACTTTTCATTTTTGGAAAGTTCTTCAAGAAGCTTTGGGAACCCGAATAGATTTAAGCACAACCTACCACCCTCAAACAAACAGCCAATCTAAAAGAACAATTTGTAACGTTAGAATATTTTCTTCGTGCTTGTGTTTTAGATTTTAAAGGTAATTTGGATCAATACCTCCCACTTATTGAATTCTCTTACAATAATAGCTATCATAGTAGTATAAATGCGGCACCGTATGAAGCATTATATGGGTGGAAATGTATATCACCACTTTGTTGGACGGTAGTCGCTGATACTCAAGTTATGAGATCCGATTTGTTCAAGAAACGACAGATAGAATTCATAAGATTAAACGAAAACTGAAAGCCGCTCGAGACCGACAAAAGAGTTATGCCGATGTTTGGAGAAACCCGTTATCCTTTGAAGTAGGCGCCAAGGTGTTTCTTAAAGTATCCCCATGGAAGGGTGTCATAAAATTTGGTAAAACCGGTAAGTTAGCACCAAGGTACATTGACCTTTTGAGGTTATTGCTAAAATTGGTCCCATAATCTACCGACAGAAACTACCTTTACAGTTGAGTACTATTCATGATGTTTTCCATGTATCAAGCATGAAAATGTGTCATAGTGACGAAACGGAAATATTACTACCGGAAGATGTGAAAATAAACGATAAGTTAAACTTTGTGGGGGAACCGGTAGAAAAAGTAGACGGGAAAACCAAACAGGTGTGGCACGATAAGATTCTATTGGTGAAAGTTAGATGAAAATCCCAACGAGGATCCAAATATACTTGGGAACGAATGATGAATTACGAAATAAATACCCACACATTTTACCTAAAAAAAGCAATTGGAACATCGAATTTTGGGGAAGAAATTTCTTAACGGGGGAGAATGTGACATTTGTGATATAACGAGGTACATCTTATTTATTACGTAGCGAGTAAACAGTTAACCAGTTACTTTGTATCGAGTAAACGACTAACCGAACGATTCCGATTATCACCCATATATATCGGGGGGCTATATACATGTGATATATGTATTATAACAACTAACATATTGATATTATAGCCCTAGTATGTGAAAAACCGCTTAAACGAAAAGATTTTCGTTTAATGATACGCTGTGAACTTAAACCTAATCGTATATATCAAAAAAGCATTGTATCATCTTTCAAGCCAAAAAAGTCTTATAAAACATTTATTTGAGATGTTTTAAGCAACATGTGACAACATTTTGGATTTTTACAACGAGTTTGTACGTTTTTATTAATTGACTAAATTTAGTCAAAAAACACTTTTTTTGCGCTGTTTATCACACCCGAACTATTTTTCTTACCAAAAACAGAACCCGAACTAAATTTGGACTTGATATTTCATATTGACATGCAAAACGAGGCATTAGTGGCCAAAATATAGGCCCAATGGTCCCCTCTATATGGCCGTCGCAAGTGAGGGTCCCGAAAATAGCTAGAATATAGCATTTTATGGAGACATGAGAATTTTTCAACGGACACGCTTATACCATATTTTGCTAAAATGATATCTTTGTTATGATACAAACGAAAAAAAAATGATATTTTGTGCCCTCGGCTCTAAACAATCTTGTTTTTTTGAACATGAAGAAATAAAGAAGCCATTGCGATTGCCGGAAAAACTAGGTCTACTAAAGGGACCAAAATAGAGGGAAAGTTAAGAGTTGTCATAGAATGGGTAGCTTGATTGACTATTTGTCCCTCCTTACATATCTTCATGTTTAAGATAGTTACTTGATCATTTTGACACAAACAAACTTAACAACATCTAGACCAGCTTCTAAACTCCATATTTTTCCAAATACCCTAAGGTAAAAAGTTAATTTTGTTGAGTTTTGAACTTTCTTAATGATTGTTTTAATCATAAGATTATAGTTTACTTAGTAAAAATTATGATTAACCATGTAAAAACCTTTAAAATTATCCATAAACATGTTTTGATCCTAAAAATGGTTACAATTTAGAATCATACACTTTTTTTGGCCAAAAACACGGATTAGGAGGTTTATTCGCGGTTTTATAGTTTAAACACTCGATTATAAACCCTAATCAAAACCTTATGTTACAAGGTTTGATGATTGATGTTCTATTCTTTTTTTTTGTAATACATGACCTGTATATATACTAGCTAGAGAACCAAGAACCCAGGAAGGCGATAAAAAGGCCTAAACTCCCGGAAATGCAAAGGTAACTCCCGAAACACTCGTTTAGGGGATGTTTATGATTAGATTGTGACATGCTTGTTGTTAGCCTGTGAAACATTTTAGGTACATCAGGGATCACATGAATGAGCCCCTATTCAATATTGGTAACTATTCGATAAACAAAGAATATTTGACGATTTTATTACTGTTTATTGACGATTTATTATGAAAAATAGTTAAGCAGCTTGGAAAAATCTGAAATTTTGTGGAGAACTCAAGAATGTTACTGAAAGATCACACAGAAAATTTTGGATCAATTAGAGAAACCTAGACATGGTTTGTGGATTCCCGCTTAATCGAGTTTTAACAGCCGAATTAGCGCAAAAAGGTATTTTAGCAAAAGAATTAGTTTCTGGGAAATTTTCAGGGATTATATGATGATATTTTGATCACTCAGAAAAATAATCGGATTTTCGGGTATCGTTTGGTATAAACGGGAGATTTATATGGATAAAAATAACATATAAAACGAATTTTTATAAATACATAAACAAATTTATTAATTGTGGAATTATTGTTATAAAATCTAAACATTTTAATTTGTTAGTATAAAAATTCTCATAATTTATATATATTTAAATAAAAAGTTATAATAATTTAAAGATTAAACGATATGAGTTTCGATAAAACCGGCAACGTTAGGATTAACGACCTGACTAGTATATCGAAACATCAAAAGTGGTCAATTGTCATAGTTTTGAACAGATTTTCTAAAAACAAACTTTTTACGAGATTCCCGGACAATTTGGGTGAATTGTACGCGTTTTGTACAATCGAATCAGTATTAAAAGGAAAACGAACCCTGTAGCAAATCCGGGCATCTAAACCCTAAATTTCTTTTACAAATCGAATCATTTTATCAAACAGACGACTTAAGTTTTTGTAATCTTACCTATTTTGGAAACGCATGAACAACCAATTTGGCCAGGCACGGAAAATGGTGAAACGAAGCCAAAACTGGTTTGGTTCATTAGACATTGTACAACGTCACAATCTAAGACTATTGACATGTTCTGGGCGTAACAGCCATACCCAGACTAGATATATAACTTGATTCAGTTTATAGACTATACTAGCATTAACAACACAATACATATTATAGGGCTTGAGCTATAATCGAGGCATACCACTTACACTAATGTGTTGTTGATACCATGTTATAATATGGCCAGTTTCATGACCCCTCTTTTAAACTGATTTACAAACTTTTGGGGTGAAAAGCATGATTACATATATCTATCTATCTGAAAACGTGTTATGATGTGTATTATCTAAGTGTTAACACTTGAAAGTCCTCACAAACATAAGTGATTAATTTCGAACCTGTGGCATGTGATAGTTCTATTGGTTTGACAAACCCAATTAACAGGGTGGGTCGGTGGAGAGTACCGGAACGTTACACAATTGTACATGACCATATAACTATACAAACATACATGCTGTGTGGTGTTAGACATAGTACCTTGGGGAATGTAGCAGTTGAGGCTACGAGGAGTGTGTTGGCAGTGAGGGGCCACGTGGTGAAAGCACGTTAAGGGTTCACTTGTGGCTTAGTATAATTACATCGTATATATACAAAACATGAATACTATGATTATGTATATAGGTTTCGTTGAAATTTGTGAAACTCACCAACTATTCTATAACAATTCGGGTTTTCTCATTTATTACTTTGTAAACATTACCCGACCCATATCTATGTTCGGGTTATTTTATAAATAAAATACCGCAATTATCAAGTCATTATTATTATTTTAATACTAGTTGTTTAAATATTTATTTAATTACTAAAACAACTTCGATTTACATGCATATTTAGCCCTTATCCATACTTTAACCCATTTCTGTGCGCTTATCCTTAGTTGAGGGACCAAATAGCAAAATCTAATTATTTTAACCCTCTTAACCCGTATACTCGTACCTGTATATCACACCCATTCGCAAACTCGTGACCCAATTAGCTAGCTTGAGCCACAATTGTCGTCATAAACTTGGAAATTGGATCATTCTTATTATTCTACATACTAGGAAGAGCTTACCGACAATCGTTATCAGAAAACTATGATCGTTTTGATACGATATGATTGTTTTAACAAACCGACCTAACTCAATAGGTAATATACCATTTAACGACCATTATAACTCAATTAAACGGGCTTGCATAATCTATACCTCATCATCGTCAATACCCCTATAACTAATTATAATATCGGGGTATGCTTATATCAGTCTTAATTCTTGTTCTTTCTGTCTGCGTTTCGGCTTAATTAGCCTTCGTTTAACATCTGTTAAAGGTAAATTATTACATGTTTAAGCTATTTTCATTGTCTTCTACATTAACCCTAAGGTTAATCGGCCAAACGTTTAACGGAATGGCCGATTTGATGTTCTAGGGTTCATATTATAATCTGGGTATGTGTTTGTGTGTTTAAAACAAACCAGTTTCATGATTTTAACTAACTGACACACCAGCACGCATGGCTGGTGTGTGTGTGTTAACACTCAGGCAGGCTGGGGGGCGGGTTCGAGCTGTAAGAATTCGGGTTTTCTCATTTTTACTTTGTAATCAATACCCGACCCATTTCTATGTTCGGGTTATCATATAAATAAAATACTGCATTTATCGAGTTATTAGTTATTTTAATATTATTGTTAAATATTTATGTAATATATATAAACACTTTCAAATTAAGACAAATTTAACCCTAAATTATACTTTAACCCCTAGTTATTTCCATCTCCAATCTTGAAGGACTAAACTGAAATTTATGTTTATTATGATCACCCAACCCACCCATCAAATATAACCATACCCGTGACTCATATTGCATATCCGGAGACCCAATCCTCTAGCTTGCACCACAATTGTCGGCATAAACTTGGTAATTGAATCAACCACTTTGTTAATCTTACCATAACTTACCAAAAACCGTAATTATATAAAATTGATCAAACTTGATACGAATTGCTTGTTATACTAAACCGACATAACTCGTTTAGGGATTCAGCATATAACCATCATTATAATTCAATTAAACCTTCGTACACGACCCTTATACCATCGCCGACAAAACCCCTGCACCCAATTGAATTAACATCGTTGTTTAGTTCGTTTTCTTGCGCTTGTTATTGTTGGCCACTGTTGTCACAAATTAACCCTCCATATAACATCATAGAAGGTAATTAACTAGTGTTTCTTGTTCGTATTTGATCGATAAACATAAACCCCATGGTTAATTGAATGAATATTAACTGGTTGAATCTATTGATTATTTAGGGTTTATGCGATTTGGGGTTTTTGATCTGTTAATATTTAAATTTTTGTTTTTGTATTATAAACGAGTTAGCCACCAACCCAAATGGCTGGTGCACCATGGTTTAGAAACTTTGAGATGGCTGGGGCGCGGGTTCGAATTCCCCAGCCCGTCTTTATAACATTTTTTCTTGTTTTTGGTTTTTAATTATTAAATAAATTAATATTAATAATGGAAAATGATTAAATAAGCTTCATAATTTATTAAAACCGACAAGTTTAACGTGTTGTTTTTTCGAGTCTTTGTTAAAAGCATATGTATGTATATATATATGTATATGCATGCACACACACACACACATATATATATGTGTGTGTGTGTGTGTATAAATACAGTATAAATTGATTAAAGATCTAAATAATTAAAGAGTTTTATACAAATAAAAATATTTATAAATACACTAAATATATTAAAACAATCTCTTTATATATTTTATCAACATTTATATATATATATATATATATATATATATATATATTTATATTGGCTTTTATTATTAATTATGAGTGTATATAATTAAAAATATACTATATATTAAAAACTTGATAAATAAAGTTGATAATAGTGTTAAGTAATATTTAATTTTCGCAAGAATATACCCGATTATTAAATTTCAAATCTCTATCAAGTTATAGATCCACTATTCAAATTATATTTATTTTCACAATTATTCTTTATTAGGATTTCTCGTCAGTATTTCCCGAAAAGCTTGATCTATCACTTTTTTCTTATCAAATCATTATCACTTTGTGTATTTGATAAGGTGAGTATTTCACTCCCCTTTTAACTTATTTTTAATCCTTTTAAGGACATATGCGTATCTTATCATATTTACCTATTATATAGTATTCACACTTGCAACTGTTTAATCCTTGTGTGTACATCAGTTTAATGTCTAACTTGCTATATGCTTATTTGCTTAATAGTCTGCATCCGGAGAGGTCCATCATAATCACAATAATAGTATGATCATACGACCATCGTAGTAGCCAATGCCCACTTCGCAAGGCAACGGTTTTACCGACACTTATTATTTGCTCATTGACTTAATTGTTTATCTCACAGGAACAGATTGTGTTTTCATTTATATATTATATTGTATCTCAATTTAACTAGTGTTTTACTCACTCAACTTTGTGTTGACAAAATTATTTGTATTTTATACGCATATGCATGTCATCGTGTGAATTGATATCAGGAATTTTTTAAGGAATTAGGATTGCTATGTTAGAATAGATATTATCAAGACTTAGTTAAATTTGAATTATTAATTATCTTGTTTGCCTTATTTTTGAATTATGTACTTTGTTTTATTTGGATTTATTTGAATATTTAAATTAAATAAATAGATATCAGGAATTGTTAAAGGAGTTAGCAATCAACTCACGCCCCACATTTCCACCTTAGATTGGGGTGTGACACGAGCATCCCCCAGCCCGGCTTTTGGTTTATTTTTGGCAAGTTAATTAAAACTAATTTATTAATACATTAATCATTTAAACTATATTATAAATATTGTAAACATAATAACTAATATTTTATTAAAACTGACATATTAATTAGTCATTTTTCGAATCCTTGTAAAAAACTATGTGCATGTACATATTTATACAAATATATAAGTATATATATTATAAGTATTAAACTTGTTAAAGGATTTTAATATTAAAGATTTAAAAGGTTTTTGGTTTAAAAATACATAAATAAAATATAAAGATATATATTATTATTTAATTAGTTATTGGTCAAATATTTTTATAAACAAATATTTATATTATTTATTGGAACTACAATATTTATAATTGAAAAGGATTATTTATTTGGTTATATATATATATATATATATATTATATTAACATTTAAAAAATTAAACTTTAAATAAAGTATTTTAAACACACAAACCTCGTTCATATCTCAAATCTTTCTTTAGTCCATTTATTAGCTCGTAGTATTCTCTTATTATTACTCTTGCTTAGGATTTGTCTTTGCTAATTCTCGGCGAGCGTGACGCGTAATACTTATTGTTCTCATACATTTTCTTATTTGCTAAGGTGAGTAATCACTCCCATTCTTTTACTTGTTTCCAAACTTTTGGGGACATATGCGTACTTACATTATTTATGTACTATTAATATTTATTTACATTAGCAATTGTTAACCTTGTGTGCTATCAATTATGTGCCTAACTCGCTACTTGTTAATTTGTTTATTTGAACGCATTTGGAGAGGTCCATCATATTCACATTTAGTATGATCATACGACCCGTAGTAGCCAAAGCCCACTTCACATGGCGATGGTTTTACCGACACTCATTTATTTGCTCATTTGGCTTGATTGTATATCTCATAAGGATAGTTTGCTTATTTTTTCTCATATTATATTTTATTGAACTAACTGGTGTTTTACTCACTCAACCTAGTGTTGACAAAATATATCTGTTTCATACGTATATGCAGGTTTTAGAATGAATCGATTGCACGATTGGTGAAGATTTAGTGTTGCATATGTTAGAAGAGTATTATCAAGACACAATATATCAAGACTTAAATTTTGAACTTATTTATTTTTGCTTTAATGAATTATATTATATTTGACAACTGTTGGGATTTATTTGATTATCTAATTTAAATAATATATATTGTCACTTTTAAATTATTGCATGATAGTATATTGAGAGCTATGAACAATCAGTTCACGCCCGGCATTTCCGCCTTAGGTTGGGGTGTGACATATTCGTAGTTGACCCCTTTTTAACATGCTTTTCAGGTATACCAAGTTGGAGTAATGTGTTTATGTGCTACATGTGCTGGAAGTAGATAAGACAACTTAAGATATAAGCAAATATATTAATAAAGAATCAAGCAGCTACGAACTGGTTAACGTTGTGTAACACCTAGTTTGTAAACAAAGTTAGAATGATGTAATATAATGCAAATTAGTTTGTTAATGTTTCTTTATAAACAATGTGGTTGATTAATACCATATGTGTCTGTTACAATCCCGTATTACGCTTCTGCTATCCTAGTCGGGGTGTGACACTATGATAAGTCGTGTTGTATCAGAATTCCGCTAGATACAAGTACCTCGCCCATCGATTAGGTTCATCACACGTGAAACACCGTAAATAACTTTCCAGAGTATGATTGACCACCTCGGTTTGACCATCCGTTTGTGGGTGATACACATTAGAGTGAAGAAGGGCAGTGCCGAGATAAATTTGTCTTAGGAAGGACATGAAGTTTATAATTTTGCTCAAGAAAAAGCACTACGAGGGAGTAGGCCGTGTAGTTTGTCGGAAGAGCAATGGAATGAGAAAACTACCTTAGTCGGTCCACAATTACCCATATGGCAGTTTTCCATTTGATGGTGGCAAATGGGTAATAAAGTTCATTGATATCTCCTTCCAGATTTGGTTCGAAATGGGCAACGGTTGCAGTAACCCATACGCTTTTTGAGTCGAGCATTTAGTCTGTAGGCACGTGATACATTTCGCAATGAAGGCAGCAACCTCAGCTAGCACATTCAACCAAGAAAAAGAAGACTTAGACTATAGCATAGATACCCGAATGACCTCTCAAATTGCTCGAATGCAATTCTTGCAACAACTTTAAACGTAATGAGGGAATCACAAGGATAAAAATCCGTTGGTTTTGATAAACTAAATCGTCGGGAACCTTGAAATTGGTGTGTTGACCTGGAAAGTCAACGAGCTTATGTATCAGCTCGCGGGTAGCTGTGGTATTGGTATAATAATCCCTTAGTTCAGCGAACCATGGAAAAACTAGAGCAGACAAGGTGAAAAGGGTTGGAGTTTCAATCCGACTTAACGCGTCTACCACCTTGTTCTCTTTGCCTGGTTTGTAAAAAATTTTGAAATTGTACCCGATAAGTTTGTTGGCCCATTTTTGTTGTCCCGGGTTTGGATGACTTGAGTGAGTAAATGCCGAAGGCTATGCTAATCTGTGAAGACCCGAAAATGACGACCGAGAAGGTAATGTTGCCACTTTTTAACAGCCTCAGTAATGGCGAACAACTCTCGAATATAAGCTGAAGCTGCATGCACTTTGTCACTTTCTTTGAGAGCTTCTTACTATGAAAAGCAATTGGTTTGTTACGTTCAGAAAGAACCGCACCAATGCCATAATCCAAGGCATCCGTTGTGACATCGAAAACGTCCAAAAATTAGGCAGATTTAACATGGGTAAGGTTTATATCCACTGTTTTTAGGTTTAAAAGCCTTATATTCCTCAACGGTCTAAGCAAATTTGCGACCTCCTTTCAGCAACTCGGTGAATGGCCCAACAATGTGGGAGAAACGCTTAATGAACTTATGATAATACCCTGTAACGCCGAGGAAACCGCGAAGAACGGTGTGAGACGTTAGAATCGGTCACTATTGAATTGCATCTATGTGTTCCTTATTAGTGAAAACGCCACCCGGTGATATTACATGACCCAAATAATTGACCTTAGTAACCCTAAAAAGACACTTAGAAAATTTTACTACGTATTTGTGATCTGAGAGCGTTTGAAATACCGATCGAAGATGCTCGAAATGTTATTTCGTTGACCAACTATAGACAAGTATGTCGTCGGAAAAAACCAACACAAACCGACGAAGAGCATGCCAGAAAGTGTCATTCATGGCTGTCTGGAAGGTAGAAGGTGTGTTAGAAAGCCCAAATGACATGGCAAGAAATTCGTAGTGTCAATCGACTGTGCGAAAAGCCGTTTTATGAGTATCCTCGAGAGCCACCCGAATCTGATTGTACCTGACCCGTAAATCAAGCTTTGAGAAGATCCGAGCACCATACGACTCATCCAAGAGTTCGTCAACTATGGTAATTGGGAAGCGATCTAGAATAGTAATTGCATTCAACACTCGATAATCGATGCAAAAGTGCCACGTTCCGTCTTTCTTTCGAACCAACAAAACGGAGACGAAAACTAGCTTGTACTTGGCTTAATAACCGCTTCAGTAAGCATCTCATTGATAAGCTTTATCATAATCTCTTTTTTGTATTGGGGATAACGGTATGGGCGAACACTAATCGATTGGATACTATTTCGGAGATGGATGTGGTGGTCATGAGTTTGTGGTGTTGTAAGAGTGGTTGGGTTTTGGAAGACGTGGGAGTAGGATTGTAGCAAGGAAATATAAGGAGGGATCAGGATGATTCAACAAAGTTGTTGGGGTTAAGGTAGGTTGAAGTTGACAAACGATGGTGTGCATGTCTGCTATAGCACCTTTGTGAATGAGTGTGTGAATGGTAGTTGGGGATGACGGGGAAGCTAATGGTTCACCTGTAAGGGTGATGGTTTTGTCATGATGGGTAAAGGTGATGGAAGGGATGGAAAATCAGTTGTGATTGTCCCGAGGGAACTCAACCAAGCGATACCGAGAACGATATCGGCTCCTTCAATCGGAAGAATAAAAAGTGGAATATTAAAAGGATGGACAACTAAGAGTATCGGAATCGAGAAAGGTGAAATTTGGTCAACATCTAGTTAAAGAAATGAGACGATTCAGGGCTGAACAATATTGTGTGTGCTTCCTGAGTCAATGAAAATTGTAACCGGTTGTCCACCTATAAACCCAGTTACCTGAAGAGCCTTTGGTGAAGTTGCACTGGTGAGAGCAGCCGGCGAAAGGACCAAAACTGGTTATTAGAAGTTTGATCTCATGTGGACGGTGCTTGAGATGCAAATTCGGGATCGGTAACTGGCTTGGAGTTATTATCGCTGTGATCGATGAGAGACGGTTGATCATTAGCGGCAATAATATGGAACTGAGCCGGATTGCAACGATGACCGGGGTGGTACTTTTCCGGACAACGAAAGTAAAGACCAGTCGCTTTACGTTGTTGTAAAGCCTCGTGGGAGAGGCGGGTAAATGGTAAGGCAAGCGAGGAGGTGGTAGGGGCGGGGGTGGTCAGTGTAGGCAGAAACAGTTAAGTGGTATTGGTGGTTGGTGAAATTGTCTGAGTTTGGGTTTGGGCACGAAAGGGCAGGTCTGGGCGAGGACGAAAATGTTGGTCAACTAGTTTGTCTTCGACTAGTTTCGCAAGTCCCATGGCTCCAGTAAGGGATGCTGGTTTATGGATGGCTAATTCCTATGGATATATTTCCAAAGACCCAAAAGAAAACAATTAAGTAGAGCCTCTTGGGGTAAAGTGATAACACAGTTGCAGAGGCGCTCAAACTCTGTCACATAGGCGGTGACCGTGGAAGTTTGGTGAAGTTTGAACAAGGCCGCCTGGTGATTTTCATATGAAGACGTTGCAAAGCGGATTTCTAGTAACCGGGTGAAGTCTTCCCAGCTGGTCAGTAACCCATTATTATGGAGATACTTATACCAACTAAGGGTATCGCCGGAGAGGCTAAAGGCAACCATGGTGAGGCGTCGCGTAGGTTCAGTTTTGTAAAGCCAGTCTAGTGGCCTGGTGCCATCGAACGTGGCTAGGTTTAGCTTAGGAGGTCGTATATCGTAGGGGTTGTCAAGGGAGGCCAGTTTAGAGGTAGGGGTGTTCATCGAATCAAATAACGAATTTTCAAGTTAAACGAATCGAATAATTCGAATAATTTATTTTTTTGCTAGTATTCGTATTCGATTCGTATTCGTTTAAAAGTTGGATTATTCAATTCGTATTCGTATTCGTATTACATCCCATATTCGAAATTCGATTATATTCGTATTTGAAACTCGAATTCGAATCGAATTCGAATAAATTTGAATTGATACAAATTCACATATGTCAAAAACTTCAAAAATTATAATCATCAATGTAAAACACATAAATATAAGTTTAAAATAGCTACAATACCACATGAAAATAAGTTCAAAATTAAGTATTAGCAAAATTAAGAAATATCAGTATGGGTTGTTGGGATATATTATTATGTTTTGACATTTATTATGTAAGATTTGACCCAAATTAATAAATTAAATATATATTAACATATTATATAATTTGAATTCGAATTTCGAATCGAATCGAATAAAAAATCATGAATTCGTATTCGATTACTATACTCGAATACGAATCGAATCGAATTCGAATATTTTGAAATCGAATTCGAATCTTCATATTCGAATTCGAATCGAGTCGAATTTCGAATGTTTCGAATTCGAATCAAATTTTGAACACCCCTATTTCGAGGTTTTACACATGCTGGGTTTTTTTGTTATCAGTGGCTAAAAGTAATTTGGATTGCTCGGTGAAATGGTTAAGTACCTGATCAAGTTTGGATGTTTGTGATGCGGTGGTGGTGGTGAAGGATTCCACCAAGGTTGTGATTCAAGGGTTGGGGTGTAACGTTGGGGCGGTATAATGGCAACAATGAAAGCACCAGTTAATACGGTATTTCGAGACAACTGTTAATCTCCAAGAACACGATAGAAGGAAAGAAAGACCAAACAATATTCACTGATTATTGTTTAAGAGTTCAACCGTATTTAAAGAGAAATTAAAGTTAAGATAAACTAGAAAATATAATCAAACTAGGAAACAAATTGGAAATTAAAAACAATAACTTGCAGGTGAATGAATTGATTTTTGATAATTCTTGAAAGACGCTCATATATCTTGATTTTTAATCTTCATAACGAACGAGCTTTTTAATTATCCGATTGTAATGGGTTCCGGAACTCGAGTTGGACTTCTCAAAGGAGCCTACCGCATCTAGTTCGGTTGCTCGGGCCTGCTTGGCATATCAGACAATGTAGCATTGTACGTCTACATAATCAAATAAAAAATATAAAAAAATAAAAAATATATATCACACAACAATAACTCTAATGCATAATAACTATTAGAAATCTTAGCTAACTTTCATGCTCACTAAAAATACATTAGCGCCCATAGAATAATAAGAAAAATCGTCGTCGTTAATTAGTAAAAATGGTGGTAGAAGGTGTACATGTCATAGTTGACGACTCTAGGTAACGAGATGTTTTTTTCGAGATTGATTGATAATTTAGCAATTATAACATAATAGACCAAACATAAAACATAATTTTAACAAGCAATTAATCGACCAACTACATGTGGCAACATATTACAAATACGAGAGGTATTCTTCAGTTTGGTCTTTGATTTTCGATTTATTCATTTTAAAGCTTCCCTTTTTTTATTGTAACCGAAAATCGAACCAAACCAAACTAAACCAACTTCAACTAGTTCAAAACCAAATTCTAATTCCCTTTTTCGATGGGTGACGTGAATAAACATTTTATTTATTCAGGTGGATTTAGTTGAGGTTAGTCAAATTATGCTAAAATTATAATTGAATTAAGTCAATAGCAAAACTTAATTAATGATTAGTTGTTATTAGGTTTATTTGTTTTTAGAATCGAAAATCAAATTCGATAAAGACTCATTAAAGATGGAGAGGTTTTCTTACCTGTGGTGGGTATTCTCCTGAGAGGGTCTTTGAGTCAGGACATTGGACATATTGATGTACGGGCTTCCTGTAATAATCGTACCAACCTAGTACGCCAAGGTGCCTTACTCGAGGAAGAAAAATGATTAGGTGAGCCAATGATTCGTAAGTAGTCCGAATTACGGTTATAAAGGGTGCTGCTAAACGTACCCTCTTTTATCCATTTTTACTAAACATACCCCCTCTCTCTCGAGAGTTTTACATTAATATAATTTAGACCTTTTTGTTGTTTCTTTTATCATTTTATTATCTTTTATTATCATTATTATTTTTATAAAAGCATATATTTTTCTTTTTTTATTTAATAATGAATGTATTAATTTTATTTTATCCATTCCAATAAAAAATAACAAGTGAATCCTTATTAGTGTGTCTTTCAGTTGTACTAGAGTCACCCAGAAAACCCTAACCCTTTTCCGTCGCTATCTCGTCGTCCACAAATCCTTCTCAATCGCCATTTGTGAGTAAGTTCAGTTTTTTAATTTTCCTACTCTTTAGCTTTAGCAAATAAATCAAAATAAATTATTATTATTATTAATATTATTAGTTACCCAATTGATTGATTGATTTTGGTAATCAAATACATTCCTGTTCAGTGGTAACTACAATCACCGCTCCATCGGTCTAAAACCCTATAATAATACATTCAAATTCAAGAATTAAGAGCTGCTGATTTGGTATTATCTGTTGCAATTCGGTCAGACCCAAAGTTAAATGGTATTCTTAGGACCCAGAACCGACCGGTTTATGAAAAGAGAAACTAGTCAGACTCATGAAACCGTTTAATGGTATTCTTAGAATTCGGGAACTAACCCTATTGTAATGTAAATAATTGGGTCTGATCTGGGTTGGGTCTTGCTCGGTTTATGCTCACTCCTAGTTAACATGATCTAAACTCTCAGACACGCATAACAATGAAGCGGAAGCGTTCATGTAAAAAGCAAACCGCTAAAACAATATTAATGAACAAGACACAACAGAATGAAGCTGGTTTATACAAATCTGAAACCGATGAAAGAACGTCTGGAAGCATCGCTGCAATGCGGATGGAAACCGGAGCTCAAAGAACTGGTTCTCTTATGGATAATGGAATGATGGAATTTGATACCAACAGATTGAGTCACGTGATTGCGTCCGTTATTAAAGAAATATCCAAGGAAGCCGGTGGTATGGCTAATTTGTCAAGGAGTTTAGTGGATGAACCAATCAGCAATGGACCAGTGGCTCAAGTTCATGTTGAATCGCATCAAAATGCAGAATACAAGCAGAACGAATTGGATTATGCACTAGCGGTATGGTTTGCAGTTTACTATATCGTATTATTTTACAAATTATGCATCATGGATTTATGGTTAAAGATGTTGTTTTTATACCCTAGGTAATTAAAAAGACCATGAATTTGGATGCAGCGGAACCATTTAACAGGCCCGTAGATCCCGTTGCACTTGATATACCTGTAAGTTTACTGTTTGAATCTAATATCGTACTTGTTGAAATAAATTGCTTCATGTTTTGTCTTCAATGTTCTTATTTTCTTCATCTGATGTATTAAAAACTATCTTATTTTAGTTAGGCTATATGTAATGATTGCACTAAAAAGTGAAAATGGTGGTGACAATAACCACATTCTTAAATAGTTTCTTTATAAAACTCTACATGACGAAAAGGAATCAAGAAATATTCTATTAATGTTTGATGCATGTTTATAGACGTTTCAAAGTTCTTGTTTTATTTAGTATGAACATTCTTAAATAGTGTTTTTTTCTTTCACATACTATTTTGTTATTTGGACGTGTATGCTTCATGGTTAAAGAAATGGATAACTCAGGTTATTTTTGGTGCATATTAATTTATTAACGTTTGGAAAGTCTTGTTTTATTAATTATGAACTGTTCATAAAAAGGTAACTCATAAACACAGTTTATTATGCATTGTATAATCACATTATTTTTTTGGTTTATCGTATCATACAATGATTTTCCATAATTAATTTAGTGGAGCTTGAACCAGGATTATTTTGATATTATCAAGACACCAATGGATTTTGGTACAATATGTGACAACCTTGAGAATGGTGTCAAGTACATGAATTCAGCAGATGTGTTTAAGGATGTTGAATATATTTGGCACAATTGTGTGGTTTATAATAAGAAGGGTGATCACATTTTGAAGCTCATGAATCGGGTCAAGACGTTCTTTATGAAGCACTGGACTGCAGCCAAATTACAAATGGAACAAACACCGGCTATTATTGGTATGGACCCCACACATTGCCATTTTAATTACTATTTACTATGTAAGCATTTTTGTGATATCCTAGTGATTTAATATAGTCTTAATTCTATTTGATATTCTTCTGTAATAACTGTTTTAACCATCTCCTAAAACCAAACCTGGATAACCGATTAGGTTAATAATCGAGTTGGTGAACTGTAATAACCCAATTATAAGCGATTTTTTATTAAAAAAAAATCAAAAAAGTTAATTAAATACTAAATATATCAAATAATCTCAATAAAGTTATCTTTTTATCTATTTTTGAAGTTTTAGAATTAACAAAACATAATCTTGTTACAAAAAACAAAAAAAGATAGAAATCACAAGTACATTGTGTTTATTGACAACTCATGACAGTATATTCCATTAGGGTGCCGTTAATATCTTCTAATTATGTGTAAAAGAGAGATTAAATACGTTAACATGACTCCTCTCTGTTAAATATCTAGTTTTTTTTTTCTGCTGTTTGTTATTTTCTTGAATATATGGACATTTCATTATTTATATTATGGCATTTTATTTTTGCATTTGACCATTGTTGGCCAGATTTGCACAACAAATAGTATGCTGTAACTGCTGTCAAAGCTGTGCTTTATAGAGATTTAGGGGCATTCATTAAGAATATGATGTCACTAGACACTTCTATAAAAAAATAAATGTTTTTTAGCTATACTTTTATGTCGAGGTGTATCTAGTCGAGTGACACTAGATATCTTTTTCTTCTAAGAATTTTCTAAGGCAGCGTTCGGTTTGTTGTCAGGGGTTGGTTTGTAATAGGAATAAAATTTGTACTCTCTATTAAAGCAGTGCATATATTGAGTTAGTCAGTTACTAGTTTGTTATGTTTGCTGATACGAATGTGACACACATGGTTGTTAAAGATAAAATACCTTTACAATTCGTATATTCTAGAAGGGGGAAAAGTGTAAATGGTACAAGTGGCTAGAGTTTGTTACGTTTGTGTGGGGCCATTAAATAGGGGAGGGTAGTCATTTCAATGGCGTGAATTAGTTTGTTTCGTCACTTTTAGGCTCCTGCTTATGCATGGAGAGAGGGTTTTCCCTGGATCATTTTGAGAATTGAGTCTGTACTTGTTCTTTTCCATTTTCTGATTTCAGTATCATCCATAAAATCTTCCCCTATTCTAGATCTTTCTCGTTTAGTTTAATCAGTTCAATTAAATACCTCATCACTGGTCCGACCTTCTCCTGACCTGCCGATTATGGTGAATCAAAACTCTCGTGTCGATACAAATGATCAGCAAATCAGTCAATTACAGCAAGATGTCGCCGAGATTAAGGCTTCGCTGGTTGCTGGTCGATCGGAATCTAGTGAATTTCAAAAGACAGTCCTCGCTTGGATGAAACAACAGGATAAACGTTCGGTCGATTCTTCTTCGTCTGGATCTGGTCTTACTGGAAGTGGAGTGTTTAATTCCAATTCCGTTAACTCCGATTTCGATAATGGTGCACCGTCGGGTTTGCCTTGGGCGGTGAAGAAGGTTAAATTACCGGAGTTCAATGGTTTTGATCTTCAGGGATGGATCCAAAAGGCAAACCTCTATTTCGACATCAACGGTACTCCGGGGAATTTACGTATGCGATTGACTCGATTAAGTATGGTGGGCACCGCTCAACACTGGTTCACCATCGTCACTCAGGTTAATGATTCCCTCTCTTGGGTGGAATTTCAGGGTGAATTATTGCAACGATTTAGCGAATTAGAAATTCATAATCCGTATGAACAATTAGCGACGATTAAGCACACAGATTCTATTCACGATTACATTGATGATTTTGAAAATTTTTGTCCTTGGTTCCTCGGTTGCCGGAATCACAGGCAATTGGTTATTTTGTGGCTGGTTTACGTGACGATGTCAAACAGTTGGTTCGTCTTCACCGTCCTAAATCACGATTAGACGCGATGTATTTGGCAAAAGACGTGGACGCTATGCTCCGACCTAATTCCGGCATGGGCCGTATGTCTCGTTTCAGGTATTCGGATCGATTTGGGCCATCTCGTTCGGCTTCATTTGATCCATTTATTAATATGGGCCGTGTGGAGCCCAACAGCTCATCCCACTCTAAAATCCTTGATAAGGGTTTGTCTTCTCGGTGGGACGGTTCTACAGGGGGATCGGTTCCCAAGGTTTCTTTGACATCGCCTCTAGGGCAAGTTTTTTGCTCGCGATAGAGGGGTTCGCTCTCTTTCTCGCACTGAATGGGAGGATCGAAGAAAGAAGGGTTTGTGTTTTCGTTGTGGGCAACAGTATGGACCGGCTCATAAATGTCCAGAGGGAAAACTTCGGGTGCTGTTATTAGGCGATGATGAGGATGATTTGTTAGAAGGGGAAAACCATGTGCTCGAAAATGCACCGAATCCTGAGGAAGAATCGATCACAGTGACTCCTTCAGGTACGTGTATGTCTTTGGAATTAGAAGGTGGGCTAACCGGTACCGGTGGATCTAAAACCCTAAAGCTCGAAGGGGCATTACATGGGATTCCAGTGAGTATGTTGGTTGATAGTGGAGCTTCTCATAATTTTCTCTCAAGTAGGTTGGTCACAGCTTTGGCTCTGCCATCCTCATCCTTTGCTGGAATTCGTATTAAACTAGGTGATGGTCACTTTGTTTTGGTTCGTGAACGTTGTGTGGGAATTCCCATTCATGTGGGCTCCTGTACATTTTCAATCAATGCGTTAGTGTTTGATACGGGTAATTTAGATGTCATTTTGGGTATGGATTGGTTGAAGTCCTTAGGGGAGGTGGTTCATGATTGGAAACACGCGTGGATGAAGTTTACTTATGAGGGTCTTCCAGTCAAGTTGCAAGGGATTACTCAGGGGCAACCCTCACCCGCGGCTCTCCAACAATGGCTTTCTCTGGAGGATATTTCAAATTCTGATAATGACTTTGCTGCAACGAGTCATCTGGATGGTTTGTGCTCTTCGCCTTTGTCTCCGGTCCACTTAGCCGACTTGCAAGCATTACTCAATATGTACACAACCTTGTTCCAGAGTCCAACCGGGTTACCTCCGGTTCGCTCTCATGATCTGGGATTACACTTGTAACTTCAGAACCGATTGTAGTTCGACCTTATCATTATCCTCACGTCCAAAAAACCGAAATTGAGCGCCAAGTTCAGGAACTTCTGTCATTAGGAATGATTCGCCCTAGTCGCAGTGCTTATTCCAGTCCTGTTATTTTGGTTCGCAAAAAAGATAACTCATGGCGAATGTGTGTTGATTATCGGGCTCTCAACAAAGCTACCGTACCAGACAAGTTTCCCATTCCTGTTGTGGAGGAACTATTGGATGAGTTACATGGCGCTCAGTTTTTTACCAAACTGGACTTAAAATCCGGTTACAACCAGATCCGTATGCGCGAAGACAACATTGAGAAAACTGCTTTTCGCACACATGATGGTCATTACGAATACCTCGTCATGCCGTTCGGATTGACGAACGCACCTGCAACATTCCAAGTTATAATGAACGATGTTTTTCGTCCTTTTTTGCGTAAGAAAGTGGTCATTTTTTTGATGACATTCTGATCTATAGTCCATCTTGGGAATCCCATTTATCTGACTTGCAATTGGTTTTTCAACTCCTCCTTCACCATCAATTTATGATTAATCGTCAAAAATGTTCTTTTGGGCAGACCTCGGTTGAGTATTTGGGTCATCTTATTGATGGCCAAGGAGTTTCTATGGATCCAAAGAAAGTGGAGGCAGTTAGTGCGTGGCCTATTCTGAAAACTTTGAAAGGGTTAAGAGGTTTTTTGGGTTTAACGGGGTATTATCGTAAATTTGTCAAGAATTATGGAAGCATTGCGAGACCCCTCACCGATTTGACAAAGAAAGATGCTTTTGGATGGAATGAATCCGCTCAACAAGCCTTTGATCAGTTAAAGCACGCTCTGGTTACAGCTCCAGTTTTGGCTCTTCCCGATTTTTCTGCTCCTTTTGTTGTAGAGTGTGACGCTTCTGGGCGTGGTATTGGAGCTGTGTTGATGCAGCATCAGAAGCCCATTGCTTATTTTAGCAAGGCTTTGAGTGATCAGAACTTGGCCAAGTCAGCTTATGAGCGCGAAATGATGGCTTTGGTTCTCGCGGTCCAACATTGGCGACCGTATTTGTTAGGGTCTCGGTTTACTGTGTATACCGACCAAAAGAGTTTGAAGTTTCTTTTGCAACAACGTGTATCCACGCCTGACCAGCAAAACTGGGTTGCTAAATTACTGGGATATGACTTTGACATTCAATACAAACCGGGTCGAGAAAACCGAGCAGCCGATGCTTTATCTCGACGAGCCGACACGGGCGAATTTAGTCAAATTCTATCTGCCCCAATTTGGATACAGGGGGCCCAGTTACTCAAGGAATCTAAGGCCGATGCTCACATCCAACAGTTGAGTCGAGATTGTCAATCCCAACCTGCCAAATACCCCGGGTACGCCGTAAAAAATGGAATCTTGTATTATCAAAATCGAGTTGTGATCTCTCGTCATTCGAAGTTTATACCAGCTCTGCTTCACGAATTTCACTCAGCTGCCACCGGGGGTCTTTCAGGGTTTTACCGCACATACCGGCGTCTGGCAGCCAATTTGTATTGGCCCGGTATGACTGCTACAGTTAAGAAGTACGTTCGTGAGTGTGACATTTGCCAACGTTGCAAGGCCAGTTCAACGCTACCTGGGGGATTAATTCAACCTTTAGCGATTCCCGACGCCATTTGGGAAGATTTGTCTATGGATTTCATAACGGGGCTACCCACTTCTAAAGAGTATAATGTTATTTTGGTCGTTGTGGATCGGTTGTCTAAGTACGCCCATTTTATCCTGTTAAAACATCCTTACACGGCTCGATCTGTGGCTGATGTCTTTGTCAAGGAAGTCATCCGCCTTCATGGTGTTCCCAAAACCATTGTTAGTGATCGCGACCCTCTTTTTCTAAGTAAATTCTGGCAGGAGATATTTCGGTCACAAGGAACTACCTTACACATGAGTTCAGCCTACCATCCGGAGACCGATGGTTAAACCGAGGTAATTAATCGCTGTTTAGAAGCATACTTACGCTGTTTCGTGGTGGATCAACCCAAAAATTGGGCTTTTTGGTTACCGTGGGCCGAGTTTTGGTATAATTCCACTTTCCACGCATCCACCAATCTCACTCCCTTCGAAGCAGTTTATGGTCGCCGTCCTCCTTCAATTTTCCATTATGCAGCCGGTGAAATTCGAGTGGATGCGGTTGCTCAGGAACTTCAGGACCGAGATGAGGCACTTAAGAAACTGAAATCTCACCTTTCCAGTGCTCAAAGTATTATGAAACTGCAGGCTGATAAGAAACGGAGAGATGTGAACTTTGTGGTAGGTGAATGGGTCTATGTTAAACTTAAACCATATCGCCAAATGTCGGTTAACAGCAGGATCCACCAGAAATTGGCTGACAAATTTTTTGGCCCATTTCAAATCAGCGACAAGATCGGGTCTGTGGCCTATAAACTCCATTCACCCGCTACTTCGAAAATCCATCCAGTATTTCATGTATGTCTATTGAAAAAAGCAATCCAAGGCACTACCGAAACAGTCCTACCTCCTGAGTTAATTGTCGGTGAGCAAGATCTTCTCCAACCATTAGCCGTCTTAGCTTCTCGATTGATTCGTGATGGGTCAGCTTCTGTGGAACAATGGTTAATTCACTGGCAGGGGCAGTCCTCAGATGAAGCCACTTGGGAAGATGCAGAATGGATCATGGGTCAGTTTCCTGGTACACGTCTTGAGGACAAGACTATTATTGAAGGAGGGGGTAATGATACGAATGTGACACACATGGTTGTTAAAGATAAAATACCTTTACAATTCGTATATTCTAGAAGGGGGAAAAGTGTAAATGGTACAAGTGACTAGAGTTTGTTACGTTTGTGTGGGGCCATTAAATAGGGGAGGGTAGTCATTTCAATGGCGTGAATTAGTTTGTTTCGTCACTTTTAGTCTCCTGCTTATGCATGGAGAGAGGGTTTTCCCTGGATCATTTTGAGAATTGAGTCTGTACTTGTTCTTTTCCATTTTCTGATTTCAGTATCATCAATAAAATCTTCCCCTATTCTAGATCTTTCTCGTTTAGTTTAATCAGTTCAATTAAATACCTCATCATTTGCTGTTGAGTATTGTAATGTCTTTATATACAGAGGTATGTGTTAGCTTTTTTTTTTTTATTATTATTATTATTACTATTATTATTATTTATAAGAATACGACAGAAAACATTTGTTTATTTTCTTGTATAAAGCTTCTAACTTTCTAATTAAATACATTCAGATATCCAGCCTGGTACAGGATCTTTCATCTCGAGGCACACCAACCGACAAAACGAAAGCCCTCTTGTCAACAATCTTACCCAATTGCCGGAACCTGAGGCTGGTCAACCTGAGCAGAGCTCTAGTCAACAACAATCTTCTCCAGATAAGGACGAGTCTGACTTTGATACTCCTTGTAAGTATCTACTCGATTTCATTTTTTTTTACCATAACTACCTGGGATATAAAACATATCTGGTTTGTTAACTCTACTTTGCTAAAAGCAGATTTGGAAAATACTAAAAAGAAGTCCAGATTTCAAGGGCTAGCAGACCGCCAAAAGTTGTTACTGACAGCTGGAAGGATTAAAGTTTTAACCAATGAGCAGGGTCAGCCTGTGGGTCCCGAGGCTGTTAAATTAACTAACTTTTTGGGACACATATCTCGAGATGGAAATATGGCCCCTCTTACTTATTCTGGTTGGAGCAAAATGCCCGAAGAGTACAAAGAGAAGATGTGGCAGAAAGTGTTGGTATGTGAAGAAGAGCTTTTAACTTTTTTTTATAAATTTGGTTATCTTAAAACATTGTATTAATATTATTTATATTTTACAGGCAACGTTTGATGTTGAACCCGGTCATAGACAGCAAGTGCTGTTGTCAATCGGAAGTAAATGGAGAAACTTCAAGTCGTATCTTAAGTCATCTTACTATGATACACATGAAACTGACGAGGAACGCCTGGCAGACCGTGATGAGCGGGTTCTTCCTGATCAATGGTCGGTTCTTGTTAATAAGTGGAGCTCTGAAGAATTCCAGGTCCGTGTCGTGTTCCATGAATTTGAAGTTTCCAACGTGTTTTGAAAGTTTGTTAAATTGGAAGGGGGGTGACGGTGATGTAATTTTGTTATGATGTTTCAGAAACTTAGTGCTAGAAACAAGGCCAATCGTGCAAAGGTGAAGTGTATTCACACCGGAGGGCAAAAAAGCCTTGCTAGATTACTTGAGGAGGAGGTAATTGTATTTATATAAATATAATTTTGTTAGTAAGGTAATTCCATTATTTGGTTTTACAAAGTGCAAGTTGGGTGATTCATATACATCTAGGTCAAAGTTAGTCATTGTAGGAGGCTTATATGTAAAATTAACCAAAGGGATGAAAAGATTATAAATAAAAAGACTGATGTAAAATATACGAGGCAAAACTAAGCTTTTGCTTTTGCATAAAGCAACGTCACACAACATCGGAGAGCCTCAGGCTTTTTAATACGTATTTTTTTGTATTTTTTTTTGTATATATACCAGGGTTAATACTATAAAACACCAATATATGTATCATTTTTCACGTAAAACTCCCTCAACATATTCTTGGCGTATAAACGCCTTCATGTTTTTAAGAAACGAAAAAGTCCCTCAACCCGATCTTGATATATTAAAGTCACTGCAGTTGCTTAGAATTCATGACCTTGTAATAAAAAAAATATGTAAAAAATACCTGTTACTTCTTAAATTGGTAAAAAATGTTTATTTAAGTGACAATTCAACTTTTTTATGTATATAACATTTTCATGAATTTAAGTGGTAACGAGTTATTATTTCATTTTTTTTTACAAAAACGTTTATGATGGACAAGTATAGGGACTTGGGTCAAGGGACTTTTTAGTGCTTTTTTTCACATTTGCAAACTTTTTCATGAAAAATAAGAAAATATGTTGATTTTCTTTGATATTAAGCCTATATACTACTAGCCACTAGCAGTTCTTTTATTAAATATTTCTGTTTACAGAAGGAAAAAAGAGGTGACGGCCGGGAACGCTCACAGGCAGAACTACTTGTAAAGACCCGAGCACGCAAAAACGGTCAACCCGTGAATGAATCAGCAGCTTCTGTAATTGTAAGACTCTCAAAAACTTAAATCTCATATTATGCACTTTTTTTATATTTCATTGGACTTTTATTAATCACATGTATTTTCTTTACAGGCCAAACTTCGTAAACCTGTAACTCCAACTCAACATGATGCTTGTAATTGCGCGGATAATAATAATAATAATAATAATAATAATAATAATAATAATAATAATAATAATAATAATAATAAAGGTGGTGGGTCCCAGTCTGATGTTTTTAATCGTGTAAAGCGAGCGGGTAATAATAACAAAGGTGGTGGGTCGCAGTCTGATGCTTTTAATCGCTTAACAAGAGTGGATAATAATAATAACAAAGGTATTGGGTCCCAGTCCGAGTCCAATGGGGGAACCATAGTACCTAGTCATGCTGCGGCTCTGAAGATGGTGGAGGCAAAGAGTGTTGAGGTTGATGAAATGAAACAGAGACTTACATCAATGGAGGAAACATGTTCACAAATGGCGGCTCAGATGTCTGCAATGGTGTCTATGATGGCTAATATGCAAAAGGCGTTTGTTGGAGCGAATGCTCCTAATAATGTAAGTTATGATTCCTGATACTTGTCCGTTCAAACTGATGAACTTGAACATTTAAACGAATGGTTTTTCTTGTTTATAGGCCTGTAAACAAACCAAACAAACACAGACGGAGCATGCTCATGTTTGTTCATTTGTTTAACTTTAACCAAACAAACGATTAAACATGAACAATTTTTTCGTTTGTGTTTGTTCATTAAAAATGAACGCGTTCTGGTTCGTGTTTATTTATTAATGAACGAAGCACTTTCATGTTCGTTCGTTTAACTTTAACCGACAAAACGATAGAACATTATCTATTTAACGAACATGGGTTTTTTGTTCATATTTGTTAGTTAAAAAATGAATGTGTTCTTGTTCGTTAGTTAAAAAAATGAATGTGATCTTGTTCATGTTAGTGTATGTTCGTTGGTTAATAATGTAAACTGGTTAATAATGTAAACGAACAATTTACAAATGGAGCATGTTCATGTTTGTTCGTTTAAGTTTAACCGAACAAACGATCAGACACGGACAATTAAATGAGAGGGTTTTGTTTGTTTGGGGTCACTTGTTAGAAAAAAAGAACGTGTTCGTTTATATTTGTTCGCTAACAGTATAAACAAACGGTTCACGAATGTAAATAAATGAACATTAACGGAGTATGTTCATATCAACCCGTTTAAATTTAACCCAACAAACAATTGAACACAAAACAATTAAACGAAACGGGTTTTTTTTGTTCGTGTTATTTCGTTAAAAAGTTAACCCGTTTGTTTATATTCGTTTGTTAACGGCATAAACAAAAGGTTCGCAAACGTAAACAAACGAACATAATTGAATATAGATGAACGAACATAAATGATCTTAAACTAATTAAATGTAAATGTATTGGGCCTAAAAAACTTATATGAATGTTTAAACAAAGGTAACGAACAAACGTAAACCAACAAACATAAATGAACCTAAACGAATGAACATAACCTAAGTTAAATGAACGAACGTATGCGAACATTTACGAACATAAATGAACAAAAATTTTGTTCATGTTCGTTCGTTTATTAAATAACCGAATGGTTCACGGGGTCGTTTGGTTCGTTTACAGGCCTACTTGTTCATGTTCGTACATTCAGAAAATTAATTATGTGGGGGTTCATTTGTATTTTAAATGAAGTTAATTTACCGATTGCCAATATGCACCGTTATAAACATTTCATGTGTGTTCATTAGGTTCCTCTTTCAATTCCGGTGTGTACACCAAATCAGTCAGAACCAAATTTTACGTCTATTCATGAAGTTCCTGAGAAGCCGGTGAATATCTTTATGCCGTTTTTATTTTATTTATTTATATATATTACAGGTGTAACATGCTTTTCACAAAATCACTTGATTAATGAGTATGGATTTGTGTTGCAGACTCGTGGAAGGAAGAAGAGAAGGTAGAAAGACCAAGACCGAGTAGCTTTCTCATTTATGTGAATTTAATTAAAATCGTCTTTTGAGTAGTTTATGGATTTCTGAATTTGATTATGTAAATGTGTTGTGATGATCAAAACCCGTTAAAACCTGACGTATTGTCATCCTAAATGACGTGTTTTCTTGAATATGAACAACTTCAGCAAGTCTGAAAGTTTTGAACATACTGTTAACTTTGGTTTTGAAAACCGGTCAACATGCTTTCTTTTTGGCTATTCGATCACGGTTTTGAACATAATTTATACATGCCGTCTATTTTATTCATAGGATTTATGTGGATTCTAGTTGTAAAACAACTATGTATAGATATATCATATATGTAGTCTTCGTATTTTTCATACCATTATTCTTAGCCCATATTTATGTTTTTTTAGTGACCATTCTTTGACCAGATTTATTTGAAAAGTTCCAAACTTTTGTTTAAGAGCCATGATGCATCACATAACGATCTAAAATTCCTAGATTCAAACACATCGTGACATCATTGAAGAAACATGGATCCACTCCCCAGGTATGGGTCATGGATCCAATGAGTCCACAGGGTACAATACAATAACTACTACCGCGATATGAGTGAGGCTTCTTAAAGTCCAGTGACCGGAACCTGCGAAACAAACACCGTGAGTCTCGTTACAGGAAGGACGAGAGGGGGGGTCTTCCTGTAACCACCCTCCGGCGTGAGAATCAGTAACGTTCGTAATGAAGAAAGTACTGAAGTACAGAGACTAAGTGTAGTCAGAATATATGTGGGTGAATGAATACCTCATACCATTTGACAATGTATTTATAGCCGAAGGATGAAGGATGATTGGGGCAGCTGTCCTCTTCTAGAAGATCTCTGATAACCGTCTGGACACGTGTCCTCTTGTGATAGGTTGAGCTATACGTCTCATGTGCATGGGTATAACAACCTGGACACGCGTCACCAAATGATAGGACGGATTGCACCCTGGCATGTGCACGGTTATAACAACCTGGCCAGGTGTCCTTTATTCATTGGTTAATATGTTATGTGTCCCCAAGTTAGAATCGTAAACCTTCTTCTAGAGAATACTTGAGTGATGACAGCTGTCCTACTGGCATTGCCTTCCGGTTGTTTAGGCGGACAGATGTCTTGTCCTGCGGATGACTTTTGAGGATGCCAGGATGCTTCCGCGAGTGTTATGAGGACGTTCCTCCTCATTCGTGAGGTGCGGTTGACCCGAGTGTCCCGCGGGTGGGTTATAAGAGGGTTCTCTATGACCCGCGGGTAGTAGTTAAGGGTATTTGGGTCTTTTTGGTACCCTACCTCTACAAGCCCCCCCAGTCCAGTGTTTCTTCCGCGTGAAGTCTTTGTGCGGGTGGAATTCTTGACTTAATGTATGTTGGGGATTTTTGTTGTTCGGAGGTTAGGTAAAAAATATCTTCTGTTGTATGGATAATCATGAAAAAAGGACAAGTTGACCACTAGCAGGCGCGTGAACAGATGATGGAACGTTTTTTACGGCTGTCACTGTACCCGATTGTGCAGTTTTTTCTCTTTTTTGAATTTCTCGCGTGACGTGCCAGTCACTGGTTGGGTAATGTTTTTCTCTTTCTACTGTTCATGTCTCATCGCATTAATTGCGATGAGTATAAATAGGGAGAGGGTTCTTCTTTTTGAAGTTTTATCACTCTTTTCGTTTGATTATCTTCTTAATTCTTTCTTAACTTTCCATATATCTTCCTTTCAATCCATTATAATGTCGAACGCACAGACTGAAGTTGATGTGATAGAAATTTCATGGGACTATTCAGAGTATGAAAAATTGCTGGAAACGTATGGTATTCCACCCGAGTGGGAACTAGAGTTTCCTTCCATTGGATCTATAGCCAGTTTCCCACCGCCTGGGAAAATGGCTTTGTATGCCGATTATTTTGTTCTTGGGAATTTTCGTCTTCCTATAACAAAATTTTTAGAGAGAATTCTGACCGCTTATGGAATTCATTTATCTCAACTACACCCGCGTGCTATGATGTGAATTCGTCATTATGAATTTGTATGTATAGCACGTGATATGGTTACCCACATAGATCGATTTCCAGTGTTTTACCGTCTTACTAACCGTAATGGTTGGTATACATGTCAAGGGTTTTCTGATCGAAGCCTTGGGTATGAAGTTGAAAAGTTGTCCGTCGACTGGCGTAACAAGTTTTTCTGGATATCTGAGGATGTGGTGCCCCTTGCCATGGTTCGCCGTCCAGTGAATGCTGCTCTTCCGGACGTTGTCACGGCCGCTCATGAGGGTCGTGAATGGTATCGTGTACTTACCATGGAGCCCTCACCTATGCGTGCTTTACCGGAAGAAGCTTTGGTGTGGTGGGCATGAGCCGGTTGTGGCCGACGGAGTTTATGGAACCCATTTTTTGCAGATCTGCATGAACGTAAGTTTCTTTGTACCGTCTCTTCTTTTTTTTGAATATTCTGATGATTAAGTTTCTATCTTTTCAGGTCGAAGCTCCATGTTCAATGTTCTTTTTGGAGACAGGGTTTGTGTCCGCAAGAGTATCCGCGAGGCTGGGAACCAACCCATACTTGACAAGACTAAGTCTCAATTTTTGTTTCCTAAGAAGGTTCAGGCTGAACCTGTAATTTCAACGCCACCTTTGAAACAGGTGCGTATGTTCTAAACCCTCCTCCTCTCATTGCCATTACTTCCGACGGAGCGATTGCCATCTTATCATCAAGTGATGATGATGGAGATGTTTCTTAGTTTTCCGCTTCGGAAGAGGAAGAAAACTCTGATGAGGGTGCTTCTGAATTTTCCTCTGTCTCGTCTTTGTTAGCAGAATTGGAGAGAAAGAGAGCTTTTGTAGCTTCTCAGACGGATCGCCCAAATGTGAAGGCTGCGGATACTGAGGCGGGGCCATCGAAGAAAAAACGAAAAGTGCACCGTCCCAAGAAGCAGCAATACAGCCTTGCTGACCGCATTGACACTGTTGAAGGTACGTATAACTTTGGTGTTACACTGTAATCTTTTTTTTATGAGTGTTTTAGCTAAGTACAACTTTGTTGTGTAGATCCGTTGATCTTTAGTGAGGATATTTCGGAGAGGCTATCTACACCAACTCCCCAAACTGAAAAACCACCATCCCCTTCTCCCAAGGAAGATGCTGAGACTGAGTTGACTACTCCGCCGAGTGGCCCTAATGTAGAGCCTTCAACTGAAACTGTTGCGGGAGATAGGGTGCCAACTCCGCCAACTGATATTTCAAAGGAGGAAGCTAATATCCAGTCTGAAACTGATACTCGCTTCGACTATCTGTTTCAGGCTGGGGGTGGTACTGGTGGTTAGCAGGACAGTCCTGCTGTTAACGAAGAAAATGTTAGAAATGTGGAGTCTCCTCCTCTGCAACAACCTTTTTCAACCCCAGCTCGCCTTAAACCTTCAGGTTCCCGTTATTACGGTGATACAGGCTTGGGAGACAAACATGAGCTGTTTGTTCCTCCATGGGGTATTACTAACGGATCCCGGTTTTCCCAAGTTAAGACTTGTATGGATTTCGTTGAACATTGTACACCACCCGCTAAGATGGCATATCAACGTGACCTTTCCCGCTATGATCTTCACACAAATGTGGCTTATCATCTGGCTAATGCTTTGGCTGGTAGCCAGGAAGTCTTAAGTGAATGGCGTACTTTAAGTGGGAAAGTGGGGGAAGCTCGTCGGGCAACTGAGGTTGCGAAGAAGGAGGCTGAGGAGCATCGCCTTATTGCCCAAACCGCCAAATGGAAACAATCTGATGCGGAAATCGCCCTGAAGGCCGAGCAAGATCGTAATGCTGATGCGGCGCGTCGATGGAAAGAAGCTTGTGAAAAGCAAAATTCCCTTCTTGAGGCTGCTCGAGCTAAAACTCAGAGGGAAAGAGATGAATTGGCTCGTGCTCAAGAAGCTAATTCTTTATTAGAGAATCAAGTGGCCCTTCAAGGCGTACGGATTCATAACCTTGAAGCGGAGCTAAAGTTGCAGAAGGAGCAAGCCAGACTTAAGGCTCAGAGTGCTGCTGAAATTCAGACTGCTTATGATTCTCTCCTTCAAGCCCATGAGGAAGCTACTGCGGAAGCTAAGGAGTTCCGAGCGCGGGCGGAACGTGCGGAACAGGACCGCCAATGGTTCCTTACTCGAGGCGTTGATGTTGTAAGTTAATCTTTATTACTTGTTATTTTACTTTCACTTTTTGATGTTTTCGTCTTAATAGGTTGTCCGCCATATCAAAGAAGGTAAGGAGCTGAATGACAGCTTTGCCAATGTGATGGCTGCTTCTTCCTCACTTGGGCGTGTTGTGGGCTTTCATGAAGGGATGACGTACGCCCAGAGTAACCGCACATTTAAAGATCATCCGCTCTATGGCGTAAACGTCAAACAAGATCGTGTCAACCGGGTTAAGGAACATGACACTTTAGTCTTCCCATTACAAGATGTGCTTCCAGAATTCGCTTCCACATATGACGGCGTACAACTTTTGAAGACTTATCTTGGGGAAGACTCTGAGGATGACTCTTCCGAAGACACGTCGTTGAAGGCTCCGGAAGGCCCATCGGCTTCAAATCCTTAGGATAAGCTTAGATGTTTTGTATCTTGTAAATTTTTCTTTTCCTTCTTGTAATTACTTTTTGGATAATTAATGAGAAAGGTTTCTTTTGTCTTTTGTGGATATTATATTCTTTTGATGAAAATATCTTTAGGAAATGTTTTTGATATTTTATATCTCTTGAGAAGATTTTTCTGAAATCTTCGACGTGGCGGAGAGAGAAACTTATTGAGGACAACTAATAAGACGTTCATGACGCCTTTGACAGCCTGTTTTCGTCATCTTGAATTTCCCGCCTGACGTGTCTGTCATCTGGCGGTCCGCGGGTTCTCTCTCTTCTGGAAATTTATGAATCGCATTAATTGCGATGGGTATAAATACAACCCTTGTGGTTTCCATTTAAACTTTATCACTTTCATATTTCTTCAAACACTTGAGGCCTTTCAACCTTCTCCAAAATTTCTTCGTCTTTCTGAGATTTCTTTTAACCTTTCTGATATAGAAATGGCTAAAGAGAAAAAGAGTACCCCTTCTATCGGTGAAGTTACCGTCTGCCTTAAGGAAGAAGATTATAATGACGTCGTCAACGTGTACGGATTGGCGACGGAGTGGGAGCCGGAACGTCCTGCTAGTGGTTCTATTTCCACTAGCCCTCCTCCGAATAAAATGGCTGTATACGTAGACCATTTCACAACGGGGAACTTCCGGATTCCAGTTACTAAGTTTGTCCAATCGATCTTGACATCTTACGGAATTCATCTTTCACAGATCCATCCCTTCGGGATGTTGAGGGTTCGACACTTCGAATTCTGTTGCCAAACTCACAACCTTGAACCCACCGTTGGCATGTTTGCCGTTTTTTACAAAATGACCTTTCGCGATGGGTGGTACAGTTTTGCAACCATCAAGAAGAGGATCATAGGCACGGAGTGGCTCCGTAGCCTTCATGGCTGGAAGCCAAAGTTTTTCTGGATCCGGGAGGACGTTATCTATTTCCGGATGACTAAACGCAAGGCGGACACTCCTCCGCCTGTTGTTCCTGCGGTCGCTCATGAAGGTCTTTCATGGTTTAAGACCCTGATGTCTACTCCTTCTCCCATGCGTCTTATTCACGAGGGCGCAATGGTGAGTGCAAAGATGAACTGATTGTGGCCATTCCCCACATTGGAGCCATATTATGAGAAAACTGATAAGAGTGAGTTTGTTTATGGCCTCCGTCTCTTTCTTAATATGAATAATTTCTGACTTTACATATTTGTGTAGGTGAAGGTTCTGCCTTCAGTACCTTGTTGGACAAGGAAGGGGGTATGATGGTGCGATGTCCGAATGATCCAAAAGATGGTTCCTTTCTGGATCGGACGAGCGACAACTTTTTGTTCCCTACTGCTCTTCGTCCGGAGCCATTGGTCTCTGAACCAATGTATGCCCAAGGTGAGAAGTATGTTGAAGATTGCATCCAGAAAGGTGAGGGCGTTTTGAAACCCAAACCTGTGATTGCTCTTACTTCTAGCGGAATGATTGTGCTCTTCTCGTTTAGCGAGGAGTCATCATTTTGCGAAGAAGTTTATTCAACTGATGCTAATAAAGCTGTGAGCTCAACTGCAGGTCTTACCCGTCAACGAGCCACGACTAATCAGGCAACAGGCCATGATAACGTTGATGTTACTGCGGAAGTTGAGGGTCTAGAACCTGATGAAGCTGCTGCTGAGGGTAAACGTCCGGTTGTTGACGTGGGTGTTTCCAAGGCGGCGGGTAAGCGCACGGTTAATCCTGTGAAGATTGCCTTAAAGAAGAAAAAAAATCCAAGAAAACAACTTCTTCCGCCTTGGAAGCCCGTTTAGAACAACTTGATGTGGAGGACCCTTCTCTAGGTATGTAAATTTTGCCTCTACTCTTTATTTATTTTGAGTTGGAGAATTTCTAACCCATTGTTAACACTTTTCAGTGAACCTGGATAACCATTCTGAGGGTATTTCTGGTTTGAAGGATTCACCTCTTCGTCCGCCGCCACCGTCTCCTAACACTGTTGAAAATCCAGTAGTTGTGGCGGACGATTCCCCACTGAAGAAGAAGGGGGGGGGGGGTGACACAACTGAACATATTACGGTGTCACCCTCTCATAATGTTTACCGCTTCAGGGATCAAGGGGGCGTGAGCATATTTCCATATGCTTCCCCGACTTCTCCCTCTCCTGGGGAGGAAGATCCCACCCCGCACCAGCCTAACTGGTCCTTGCGTCGGGATTCAACATTCCGTGACGTGGACACATGTTTTGAATTTCTGGGGGAGTGTCTTCCTCATGGTGAAAAGGAGAGACGTCGCCTTAGTATTCGCCAAGAATTACTAAACTCTCATTCTTATTATTTGGCGAATACTATGTCCACTACTCATGAGATAACCAGAGATTGGTTGGAGATGAATGAACAATGGGATGAGCTGGCGGCCTCTGCTTCTAATGCTAAACAAGAAGCTCTTAAAGCTATAAACGAAGCTAGGGAGGCCAGCCAGGCCCTGGAGGCGGAAAAAGCTGCTCGGTCTGTTACTGAGGAAGCCAAGGCTGTTCTCCAAAAACAGTTGGAAGAACAAGCCAGATTAATGGAGGCTCTTCAGGCTGAATCAGCAGCCAAGGACAAGCGTTTATCTGACCTTAACACCAAGAGCCGAAATCAATCGTTGGAATGTGCTCAACACAAAATGGAGCTTGTCCGGGCCAAGGCAGACCAAAAATGGCTATTGACGGAAGCTATTCCCAAGTATGTGCCTTATTCTCATCATAAATGTTCCAAGTATTTTTAGAGTTACTTATGTGTAACTGTTCTATCAGGTCATTGCCGATGTTCTGGCCAGTGATGAACTTGGGAATTGTGTTGCTATCCTCCTTAAAGCTTCGAAGCAGGCTGGTCGCCAACTGGGTTTCCAAGAAGGCTATCAGTTTGGCTCAACCTCCAAGCTTCCTGAGGAGTATGTCCTAGCTAGCAAGGATACTGTTGCTATCCTTAAACAGAAATCAAAGGACTTTGATTCTCTGAAATTTTCTTTGACGGAACAGATATCCGCGCTTGCGGACAAGGAGGATAGCATCCCGCAATTAAAGATTCTTCTTGAACTTGATGAAGAAAACAAAGAAGAAGAAGAAGGAGGCACATAGGCCAAAAGATAAACATACTAAATGTAGCATTTCCTCAGTTGGGCCCCATTCCAAGTTCTAGGGACCTCTGTCCCGTCCAACCTTTCTAGTTTATAGGCACCTTTAGGCAGAACTTTCTGGATTCTATAAGGTCCTTCCCATGTAAGGGCCAACTTGCCCAGAGGCTCTTGCCCTGAGGTTTCGTTACTGCGGAAGACATAGTCTCCCGCATCGAATTCACATCTTTGAACCCGCGAGTCATAATACTTTTGCAACTGTCGTTTGTAATTATGCTCGCGGATCGATGTCATTTCCCTCCTTTCCTCGAGGAGGTCGAGGTTCATCCGGAGCTCATGATCATTATCGTCAATCATAAGGACTCTGGCGGATGGGATACCAATCTCGACGGGAATCTTGGCTTCTGTGCCATATGTTAAACTGAAGGGGGTTTCGGAATTGCTGGAATTCCTTTGAGTGCGGAAGACCCATAGTACATGGGGCAATTCTGCCACCCATCCCATTCATTTTGTTCCCAGCCTCATTTTGATTCCCTCTTTGATCGTCCGATTTGTTCTTTCGACTTGACCATTCGCTTGCGGGTGGGATACAGATGTGAAGATTTGAGAAATGTGTAACTCTTTTAACCATTCTTGCAACCCACTGTCCGCGAATTGTGTCCCGTTGTCACTAACGAGCTCTAGAGGGAGGCCGAAACGGCATATGATGAATTCCCACAAGAATTTTTTAACACTCGCTGTTGTTATAGAAGCAACAGGTTTGGCCTCCACCCATTTTTTAAAGTAGTCGACGGCTACTATCAGGAACTTGATACATCCGGGGGCTTCAGGGAAAGGTCCCATTATGTCAACTGCCCATTTCTGGAACGGCCAAGCTGAAGTGACTGGGACTAACTCGTTTTTGGTCGAAGCGTGTTAGGAGCATGGCGTTGACATGAATCACACTTTCTGATTTCATGTACAGCATCCATATGCATCCCCGGCCAGTAATATCCAGCATTCATTACTTTTGCTACAACAATCCGCGGACCCACGTGAAGACCACAAATGCCTTCATGAACCTCTCTGATTAAGTAATTCGCGTCCTCGGCATCCACACATCGAAGTAGTGGTCCGAGGAAAGAACGTCGGTACAAAACACCATCAAGAATCTGATAGTTCAAGGCTTTGTGCTTTATCTTCCGGGCCGCTGTTTTTCCTTCCAGAAGTGCTCCAGATGACAAGTATGCCATAATGGGTGTCATCCAGGATTCTACTCCTGTTTGGATCACTAAAACCTGATGTTGCGGAACAGATGGACGATCTAATACTTCAATGCGGATGTCCTTGGCGAAATGTTCGAAGTTCGTTGAAGCCAATTTATTGAGAGCATCCGCTGATTTGTTTTCACTACTCTTTATATGAATGTCTTTGCAAGAAGAGAACTGAAGCATCAAATCCTTTGCCTGTGACACATATGAAGCCATGATATCATTTTTTGCTTCGTATGTACCATTGATCTGTCTCGCAATCAACATGGAATCCACCCGGGCTTCTAAATGTTTAACCCCGAGCTTTTTGGCTATCCGCAAGCCTGCCAAGAAAGCTTCATAATCTGCCTCGTTGTTGGTACTTTTGAAGTCCAGCTTTATGACATATGTAAACTCATGGCCTTCGGGATTGACTAGCCTGAGGCCTGCGCCACATCCCTCATTGCTTGAAGCTCCATCCGTGAATAAGGACCAAATTTGTCCCAATTCCGGAGGTGCTTGGGGTTGTTGCTCGATTAAACATTCTTTTTCTTTATGATGCGGAACTTCTATCCCGAAGTCCGCCAACACCCGCCCTTTGATTGCTGGCCTAGGTTTGTATTCTATTGCATGTTCACCTAGTTCGATGGCCCATTTGGCCAATCGGCCAGATAATTCGGGCTTACTGAGAACATTTTTGAGCTTGTATCCGGTTAAAACATTGATGGGGTACCCTTGAAAGTACCTGCGGAGGCGTCGGGCAGCATAGACCAGTGCCAAAACAAGTTTTTCAAACATGGAGTATCTTGTTTCCGGGTCCGATAGTGTTCTGCTGACGTAGTAGATCGGTGTTTGAATATTCTTTCGATCTGTCAGGAGGACGGCCTCGATGGGAATGTCTGACGTTGATAGGTATATCGTTAAAGGTCCCCCCGCATAGGGTGCTGTTAACTTGGGCAGCTCCATCAAACATTTTTTAACCTCCAAAAAAGCTTGTTCTGCTTCCGCAGTCCAATTGAAATGTGCTTTCTTAAGGCAATTTCTTAGTGTTGAGATAAATGGGTGAGATTTAGCTGCATGGTTTGCCAAGATCGATTCAAAGCAACCAAACGCCCATTGAGTGTTTGAACTTCCTTGAGGGAGGACGGGGAAGGCATGCGGGCTATGGCTTGAACTTTATCTGGATTAGCTTTGAAGCCCTCGTCCGTGACAATCACTCCCAGAAATTTTCCTTCTTCCATTCCAAATGAACACTTGGCTGGATTCAACTTCATGTTGATACTCTTCAAAGTATCGAATGTTTCTTCGATATCTCTCAACATTTGATCTTCTTCAACACTTTTGATTACGAGATCATCCATATACACCTCTAGATTTCGACCAATTTGACTCTTGAATGCTATGTCCATCTGTGATAATCGTCAATTTCAGGTTAACTCCGTTAACTCAACTCCGTCAATTCAAACTTTAGATCACTGAATCTATAACGCACACCTCATTACATTTAAACTAGGGTTTAAATGACGCTTGACACTTACTACATGTGTAGTCTTTCGGGAATTGCACCGAAACGCAAACGAGTTGACGCAAACGATTGGTGAATAAACGAGAAATGTCAAAACAATAATTATGTGATAATTATGTGTTAGGATTATGTGTTATGTGATAACATGTTATATAATGTTAACTCAATGTGCAAAACTAAGTTAATTAAGCTAGAGATGTAACATTTGGAAGTTTAGGGACTAAAGTGTAACATGTTATTATTATATAACATTATCAAACCCTAGCTCCCTCTCCCACTTCTCCCAAACCCGACGGCAACTCTAGACCCCCCCCTTGCGATCGGCCTCATATACACACATACAATCAATTATTCAAGCTTTTGATTGGAGATTAAGGTGCTAGGAAGGTATAAACGACTATCCCTTGCATCCTTTATACTTATTTTTGATTTTTAATGGGTTAATTGAAAACCCTAGGGGCCGATTTTTGTATGTATGGTGTTCATATGATTGTTGTTGATTTGATGATGTATTGATGATGGTTTGATAACTAGTTTCGATATTATTGCATGTTAATTGTTGTGTCTTTGATTTGAGTTCAAGCAAAAACCCTAATCATGTATGTAATGTGTAATTGATGTGCATGGATAGTGATTATGGAGTCTAGAGTGTTATATGAACGGATTATAGTCTATAGATGGTTAATATGTTGAGTTTTGTTGCAAACAGTTTCTGGACAGATTGTGTTGTTGATGTTCAATTGACTGTAACGGGGTGTAAATGTGAAAATTGGTTGAGAATATTGATACTACAGTAAACTAGGTTGAGTCTAGTTTCTAAAGAATACAAAATTTGCAATTTTTTGACGTGTAAAAGTTAACCTTTATGATTTTACGAAAACGTTGTGCAAAGCTGAGTTGTTAGACCTGCTGTTAGGTTGTTTTGTAAATATTATATCTCATGAACTACGAGACCAATTGGGTTGGTTCCTCTTCTGGAAGTTGACTTATTGAGTTAGGAACCTAACCCAAGTGGTCTTGCATTTATTGGATTTTTCGTTTAACGGGAATTTCAAATAAAATTCTGTTGCGCATGAATTTGACTGTTATGAGTTTGCTGTAATGATTTGATTATTGTGAGAAACCTATGTGGAATAAAAATATAATAAAATATGTTCTGGAAACCTAAGAAATATATGCTTTAGTGATGATTTTTGGTCAATTAATTGAGATGCTATGATCGGTGGAGTAGTACAATCTTTCAAGTAGAATTTCTGTCTCGATGAAACTAGTTGCTGAATTTTGTGAAAGTTGCATGAAACAACGTGATTTCTAATTTATTATCGTGTTTTGACCAAATTGCCATTGCGGGGAATAATTGCTAATTGATTGTCATGATTTGACCAAATTGCCCTCGTGGGGAATAATTGCTAGTTAATTGTTATGTGTGATCAAATTGCCCTTACGGGGAGTAATTGCTAGTGATGTACATTATTAATACATGACACGTAAATAATTGCTCACACACGTATCGTATCACAAATGTACTTGTTAAGGTCACACACGATTCACAAACGAAACACGAAACATGCTGTGTGCATAGGTATTATGTGCCGGGTCTAGAGACTCGATAATATTCCGACACTTAGAAAAGTCTCTTTGTTGTTTTAGAACGCTAGAGAGAGTTTTTCTGTGACGCGCATCTTGGTGATTTATTTTGGGAATACTTCGCAAACAGTGAGTTCACTTACCCCTTTTAAACTGTTTTCAAACGCTTTTCTCTTGGGGGAGATAACATACTCCGAAAACGCATTTAAGATTTTGTTAATATAGATTATATATCACTTGTAAAGACTAAGTGGCAAACGCGTTAACTAAAGTCCTTCATTCACATCGAACCGTTTAATATTGGATAATAGCGAGTCATTGTTGAGTAGTACTACTGGGTTTGACAAACCCCACCCAACGCTAAACTCGACTGGAGGTCGAGTGGGTGTAATCTTGGCTAAACACATACCATGGTCGGGATAGACCTGGTGGCAAGGCAAATGATAAACAGTCAGCTTCGGTGTCGAACACTTAGTAATACTTGTTTTATAGGCTAGCTACCTATAGATATATAATTGACATAACACTATCTGGTAACGCAAAACGCTGAACGCAAAACGCTAAACGCAAAACACTGAACGCAAAACACTAAACGCAAAACGCTGAACGCAAACGCTAAACGCTTTATTTTATATAAACTTGTGAACTCACCAACCTCGTGTTGACACTTTTAGTATGTTATTCTCAGGTAGCTGAGGCGGGCGCGCGGTATAGGATCATGCATTGTTTGAAACGCTTTTGTTTATGCAACCTGATTTTAAACTGTTATTATGGGGTTTTGAGTCGTCCTGCGCGACGCAACTTTTATCTTTTGGTTTTTACGCTTCCGCACTTATTTTCATTTAAACGTTTTTATGGTTTGATTATAACTAATGATTCCGATCCTGTTAGTTCACACCCTCTGACGGTAAAACTCCGTTAGTGGATTTTGAGGGTGTGACAGATTGGTATCAGAGCCATTGGTTATAGCGAACTAGAAATTGCATGCATACTAGACTATAACCGCGACGACCCATTAGTTATAATGATACGCACTGCATAAGTTTGTGTAGTCTTTGTTATCTTATCTCTTTACCTCTTTCACTCATACGCGCGCGCATACACGGCTTACCTGTAGGGATGTCGACGCCACCATCATCATCATCCGATCAGATGACTCATGCTCATGGGAAGAAGCCGCAGTTACCCACCTCATCGCCACCTCGTGTAGTCCCGGAACTCGAAGCTCCTGCACCGAAGAGGTATCGCTTATCCGGAGGCATGTACGAAAACGAAGTTAGCTGGGATTGGTACCCTAATATGATTAGGCGTATGGTCTATCGCGAACAAGTTCCCCCGCTACCCCACCCAAGCCATCCTGCTTACCCCAACACCCTACCACCTATAACCGAACCTGTAGAGCGTGTGCTCGCAGCTGTTGTTTCTTGTTTGGAGCGTGATGTTGGTTACATGCGCTATACGAGAGCGAACGTTTCCGGACTGTTAAAAGATGGAACCGAAACTAAAGAGGAAATTTCCCGCATGACAGCGGCCATGAAGGAGATGCAAGAGGCTAGCGACCAACAGATGAAAATTATGAGAAGGATGCAAGCCGAGATGATAGACTTGCAAGAGCAACTCCAAGTAGCAAGGACCCGAACAGAAATAGCACTAGCAACGTTTTCTTATCATCCAACCGCTTCATGATCCATACCAACCGGCGGTCACCATCATCCACCCGGTCAAGCAGTCATTCCTTCAAGATATAGGAGATATCTAGGATTATGTTCCCTTTCTACTAGGTGGATGCTACTGTTTTACATGGTGTACGACTCCAAAGGCTAGTGAAGATGCTACCGATGGACTAGACTACTTTCATAAAATCTTATACACATGCAAGGTTGCAAAGATCGGTAAGCGAATCCTAGGCGACCGACAGAGGAGTTGAGTGTACTTGGAGCAGCCGGAAAGTACTCGGACAAGGAAATGGCAGGAAGAAACGCTGGACACGGACGTGGTGACATCAACTTGACTGCAGCAGAACTCCAAACTCTGCTGAACGACCATGCGGCGGCCGCTCTAGCCGCACATGTACAGAACCAAGCTGGAGGTCCAATTGGAACGTGTACCTTCAAGAATTACCTTGACTGCAAGCCCAGTTCGTTTAAGGGCACTGAGGGAGCTATAGGCTTCCTGCGTTGGGCTGAGAAGGCCGAATCGGCATTTGAGATGTGTAATTGTCCCCCTGCCAGTAGGGTCAAATTTGCTGCTGGAACACTTGAGGATTCTGCCCTCACTTGGTGGAATTCGAACGTACAGATCCTTGGATTGGAACTGGCTAACGCGATGAACTGGGAGGAGTTCAAAAACATGATGCGAGAAGAGTACTGTCCGAGAGAGGAGATTGCAAAGTTGGAATCCGAGTTTTGGTCATTGAAGATGGTGGGTTCAGAAATCGAAGCCTACACCACCCGTTCTCACGAGTTGGCTGTGATGTGTCCATGGATGGTAGACCCGCCGAGTAAGAGGATTGAAATGTATATTGATGGGTTAGCACCGCAAATTCAGGGCACGGTGACGTCTTCCAGGCCAGCCACGATTCAACAAGCGATTCGGTTAGCTCACAAACTAACGGATCAAGCAGTGACCCAAGGTGCGCTACCACCTAGGGGTTCAGCCACTAAAGCCCGTGACAACCCGAACACTGACAACAACAGCAACAACAACCCGAGCAATGGAAAGAGAAAGTTTGACAACACCAGATCCTCATCCTCGAATCCACCACAGCAACAACAACACTACCGCAAGCCCGAACTCACTCGAAGCTTCAACAATCAGGGTCACAACAACAATAACAACGGTAACGGGCAGGGTTCGAGCGGATATGCTGGGAAATATCCGAAGTGCAACAGGTGCAACTACCATTATGCTGGCCCGTGTGACCGTGTCAAGTGTCTGAGATGCGGAAAGATGGGTCACCAGGCAAAGGAATGTAGAGGGGACCTTGCGGCAAAGGGTGCTCCTAAACCACCCATGACAACCAAGGGATGTTTTGAGTGTGGACAAGAGGGACATTTTAAGAAGGACTGCCCTAAGCTGAAACAGAACGACAGCAATGGAGGTAATGGAAGTGGCAGTGGTGGTGGAAACAATGGTAAAGGAAGAGCTTTTATTATTGGGTCGGGTCAAGCCCGCAATGATCCGTACGTGGTGACTGGTAAGTTCCCTGTGAACGATTGTTTTGCTTCTGTATTGTTTGACACTGGAGCTGATAGGAGTTTTGTGTCGAAAGCCTTTAGTCAACTCTTAGACTTAACTCCAACCCCGTTAGATGCTAAGTTTCCAGTAGAATTAGCCGACGGAAAGTCTGTAGAAACGACTCATGTACTTGCGGGATGTAAGTTAAAACTGTCAGGTCATGTTTTTGATATCGACCTTATTCCTTTTACGCTTAGTAGTTTCGATGTCGTTGTCGGCATGGACTGGTTATCCGAGAACCGAGCGGAGATTATATGTCACGACAAGATAGTCCACATTATTACCCCTTCCGGCGAGATCATTTCGATCCGAGGCGAGAGAAGCGGCATGACCACCAGCGTTATCACCCTCATGAAGGCGCAGAAGTATCTACGAAAAGGTCATCCGGCAATTTTGGAGCAGATTGTTGAGAAACCCGCGGAGGAGAAACGAATTGAAGAGATACCGATTGTGCGAGATTTTTCGGAAGTTTTCCCGGAGGATTTGCCTGGACTCCCTCCTATACGACAAGTCGAATTCCAAATCGAGTTGACACCCAGTGCAGCACCCATAGCACGAGCCCCGTATCGGCTCGCACCGGCGGAGCTTCAGGAACTGTCCACTCAGTTGCAAGATTTGTTGGATAAGGGTTTTATCCGACCTAGCTCATCGCCATGGGGAGCCCCTGTCTTATTTGTCAGAAAGAAGGACGGGACTTTCCGAATGTGTATCGACTACCGGGAGTTGAACAAGGTGACGGTCAAGAACCGTTATCCTTTACCCCGAATTGATGATCTGTTTGACCAGCTCCAAGGATCGAGTTACAACTCGAAGATCGATCGGCGGTCTGGTTTCCATCAACTAAGAGTACGCGAAGAAGATATTTCAAAGACGGCTTTCAGGACTCGGTATGGTCACTATGAGTTTTCAGTTATGCCTTTTGGCTTAACCAACGCACCAGCCGTATTCATGGATCTCATGAATCGAGTATGCAAGGCGTACCTCGACAAGTTTGTGATTGTGTTTATTGATGATATCCTGGTCTATTACAAGGACAAGGCAGATCATGAAGAACACTTGAGAGTAATTCTGGAATTATTGAAGAAGGAGCAACTGTACGCTAAGCTCTCGAAATGCGAATTTTGGCTTCGCGAGGTTCACTTTTTAGGACATGTGATCAACGAGAACGGTATCCATGTCGATCCCGGTAAGGTAGAGGCCATCAAAAACTGGGAAGCACCTAAGACCCCGACTGAGGTGCGGCAATTCCTAGGACTGGCCGGCTACTACCGGCGTTTCATCGAAGGATTTTCAAAGATTGCCCAACCCCTCACCGCTTTGACTCACAAAGGCACTAAGTACAATTGGGGTGACGCGCAAGAATCCGCTTTTCAACTGTTGAAAACCAAACTCTGTAGCGCCCCTATTCTAGCCCTACCCGAGGGAACGGAGAATTTTGAGGTACACTGTGACGCATCGATACAAGGTCTCGGTTGTGTGCTGATGCAACTCGAGAAGGTTATGGCTTATGCCTCTCGACAACTACGGGTTCACGAGAAGAACTACACGACCCATGATTTGGAACTCGGAGCTGTGGTGTTTGCCCTTAAGATATGGAGGCATTACTTGTACGGTACCAAGTTTACCATTTACACCGACCACAAGAGTCTCCAACATGTCTACGATCAGAAGGAGCTGAACATGCGACAGCGTCGTTGGGTCGAGCTGCATAAGGATTATGATTGTGCCATCAAGTACCACCCTGGCAAGGCCAATGTAGTGGCCGACGCTCTCAGCAGGAAAGAAACTGATAAACCCAGGCGAGTGCGAGCATTGCAACTCACGATTCATGCCAACTTACCCGATCAAATTCGTGAGGCGCAACTCGAAGCTTTGAAAGATGATAATCTTCCATCAGAACTCATGCGGGGCATGAACTAGCAACTTGAAACCAAATCGGACGGGGTCTGATATTTTGAGAACCGGATTTGGGTTCCACGATACGGAAATTTGAGAACTCTAGTGATGGACAAAGCACACAAGTCCCGATATTCTATCCACCCTGGCTCAGATAAGATGTACCATGACTTAAAGGCACTTTACTGGTGGCCGAACATGAAAGCCGACATTGCCACCTACGTGAGCAAATGCTTGACTTGCGCCCGAGTCAAAATAGAATATCAGAAACCATCTGGCCTACTACAACAACCGGAACTTCCAATGTGGAAATGGGAACACATTTCAATGGACTTCATCACGGGATTACCTAAGACACCGACGGGATGCGATACCATCTGGGTGATCGTTGACCGGTTGACTAAGTCGGCACACTTTTTAGCGATTAAGGAATCGGACAAAATGGAAAGACTGACTCGCGTCTACATGAAAGAAGTGGTGTCTAGACACAGAGTGCCTGTCTCAATCATTTCTGATCGAGATTCCCGTTTCACTTCGCACTTTTGGAAGTCACTACAGAGCGCATTAGACACCCGTCTTGATATGAGCACAGCATACCATCCTCAGACGGATGGGCAAAGTGAACGAACTATTCAGACCTTAGAGGACATGTTGCGTGCATGTGTGTTGGATTTCGGAAAAAGTTGGGAACCTCACCTACCTTAGGTAGAGTTTTCGTATAATAACAGCTACCACGCAAGTATTAAAGCATCGCCGTTTGAAGCACTGTACGGACGGAAGTGTCGATCACCTCTCTACTGGGCAGAGGTGGGTGACAGCCAAATCACTGGTCCAGAACTAGTACTCGAAACTTCGGAAAGGATTGTTCAAATCCGAAACCGCATGGCAGAAGCACGAGATCGCCAAAAGAGTTACGCCGACAAGCGCCGAAAACCTCTCGAATTTCAAGTGAACGATCGAGTGTTACTCAAAGTCTCACCTTGGAAAGGTGTGGTTCGCTTTGGAAAGCGAAACAAACTCAACCCACGATATGTTGGTCCTTACCAGATAACGGAACGCGTTGGTCCAGTGGCGTACCGACTGGACTTACCAGCGGAACTCAGCAGTGTACACAATGTTTTTCACGTATCGAATTTAAAGAAATGCCTATCCGATGAAACTCAAGTAGTCCCTTTGGATGAACTGCAAGTTGATGAACAGTTACGCTTCATTGAAGAACCAGTTGAGGTTTTGGATTGGGAAACCAAAACGCTCAAGCACAGCAAAATTCCAATTGTTAAGGTTCGCTGGAACTCGAGACGTGGACCGGAGTTCACGTGGGAACGCGAGGATCAAATGATGAAAAAGTATCCTCACCTTTTTGAAGGGCTGACCAAACACAGAAAACCGCGAAACCCGGCAAACCGTCAGAAATCACTGGAGGTATGAATTAAATTTCGGGACGAAATTTCTTTCTACTAGGGGATGATATGACAAACTGAAAATTTTTCTTACTTTTTCAGACACTCATCACGACTTGACTCAAATTTTCGGGACGAAAATTCTTTAACATGGGAATGATGTGACAATCGTCAATTTCAGGTTAACTCCGTCAATTCAAACTTTAGATCACTGAATCTATAACGCACACCTCATTACATTTAAACTAGGGTTTAAATGACGCTTGACACTTACTACATGTGTAGTCTTTCGGGAATTGCACCGAAACGCAAACGAGTTGACGCAAACGATTGGTGAATAAACGAGAAATGTCAAAACAATAATTATGTGATAATTATGTGTTAGGATTATGTGTTATGTGATAACATGTTATATAATGTTAACTCAATGTGCAAAACTAAGTTAATTAAGCTAGAGATGTAACATTTGGAAGTTTAGGGACTAAAGTGTAACATGTTATTATTATATAACATTATCAAACCCTAGCTCCCTCTCCCACTTCTCCCAAACCCGACGGCAACTCTAGACCCCCCCCCCCTTGCGATCGGCATCATATACACACATACAAATCAATTATTCAAGCTTTTGATTGGAGATTAAGGTGCTAGGAAGGTATAAACGACTATCCCTTGCATCCTTTATACTTAATTTCGATTTTTATTGGGTTAATTGAAAACCCTAGGGGCCGATTTTTGTATGTATGGTGTTCATATGATTGTTGTTGATTTGATGATGTATTGATGATGATTTGATAACTAGTTTCGATATTATTGCATGTTAATTGTTGTGTCTTTGATTTGAGTTCAAGCAAAAACCCTAATCATGTATGTAATGTGTAATTGATGTGCATGGATAGTGATTATGGAGTCTAGAGTGTTATATGAACGGATTATAGTCTATAGATGGTTAATATGTTGAGTTTTGTTGCAAACAGTTTCTGGACAGATTGTGTTGTTGATGTTCAATTGACTGTAACGGGGTGTAAATGTGAAAATTGGTTGAGAATATTGATACTACAGTAAACTAGGTTGAGTCTAGTTTCTAAAGAATACAAAATTTGCAATTTTTTGACGTGTAAAAGTTAACCTTTATGATTTTACGAAAACGTTGTGCAAAGCTGAGTTGTTAGACCTGCTGTTAGGTTGTTTTGTAAATATTATATCTCATGAACTACGAGACCAATTGGGTTGGTTCCTCTTCTGGAAGTTGACTTATTGAGTTAGGAACCTAACCCAAGTGGTCTTGCATTTATTGGATTTTTCGTTTAACGGGAATTTCAAATAAAATTCTGTTGCGCATGAATTTGACTGTTATGAGTTTGCTGTAATGATTTGATTATTGTGAGAAACCTATGTGGAATAAAAATATAATAAAATATGTTCTGGAAACCTAAGAAATATATGCTTTAGTGATGATTTTTGGTCAATTAATTGAGATGCTATGATCGGTGGAGTAGTACAATCTTTCAAGTAGAATTTCTGTCTCGATGAAACTAGTTGCTGAATTTTGTGAAAGTTGCATGAAACAACGTGATTTCTAATTTATTATCGTGTTTTGACCAAATTGCCATTGCGGGGAATAATTGCTAATTGATTGTCATGATTTGACCAAATTGCCCTCGTGGGGAATAATTGCTAGTTAATTGTTATGTGTGATCAAATTGCCCTTACGGGGAGTAATTGCTAGTGATGTACATTATTAATACATGACACGTAAATAATTGCTCACACACGTATCGTATCACAAATGTACTTGTTAAGGTCACACACGATTCACAAACGAAACACGAAACATGCTGTGTGCATAGGTATTATGTGCCGGGTCTAGAGACTCGATAATATTCCGACACTTAGAAAAGTCTCTTTGTTGTTTTAGAACGCTAGAGAGAGTTTTTCTGTGACGCGCATCTTGGTGATTTATTTTGGGAATACTTCGCAAACAGTGAGTTCACTTACCCCTTTTAAACTGTTTTCAAACGCTTTTCTCTTGGGGGAGATAACATACTCCGAAAACGCATTTAAGATTTTGTTAATATAGATTATATATCACTTGTAAAGACTAAGTGGCAAACGCGTTAACTAAAGTCCTTCATTCACATCGAACCGTTTAATATTGGATAATAGCGAGTCATTGTTGAGTAGTACTACTGGGTTTGACAAACCCCACCCAACGCTAAACTCGACTGGAGGTCGAGTGGGTGTAATCTTGGCTAAACACATACCATGGTCGGGATAGACCTGGTGGCAAGGCAAATGATAAACAGTCAGCTTCGGTGTCGAACACTTAGTAATACTTGTTTTATAGGCTAGCTACCTATAGATATATAATTGACATAACACTATCTGGTAACGCAAAACGCTGAACGCAAAACGCTAAACGCAAAACGCTGAACGCAAAACACTAAACGCAAAACGCTGAACGCAAACGCTAAACGCTTTATTTTATATAAACTTGTGAACTCACCAACCTCGTGTTGACACTTTTAGTATGTTATTCTCAGGTAGCCGAGGCGGGCGCGCGGTATAGGATCATGCATTGTTTGAAACGCTTTTGTTTATGCAACCTGATTTTAAACTGTTATTATGGGGTTTTGAGTCGTCCTGCGTGACGCAACTTTTATCTTTTGGTTTTTACGCTTCCGCACTTATTTTCATTTAAACGTTTTTATGGTTTGATTATAACTAATGATTCCGATCCTGTTAGTTCACACCCTCTGACGGTAAAACTCCGTTAGTGGATTTTGAGGGTGTGACACCATCAATCGTTGATACGTGGCTCCCGCATTTTTCAGTCCGAAAGGCATCATTTTGTAACAAACGGTGCGTTGATCGGTGTGAAATGTTGTTTTGTCCTCATCGCCCGCTGCCATGCGGATCTGATGTTAGCCTTTGTAGGCATCCAGGAACCACTTAAATTTGAATGGTGCTACAACATCAACCTTGAGGTCTATCTCGGGTAAAGGATAACAATCCTTGGGACATGCTTTATTTAAGTCCTTGAAATCGATACACATCTGCCATGTCCCATTGCTTTTGGGGACGATAACTGGGTTGGCGACCCAAGTTTGGTAACGGATTGGACGAATGATCCCTGCCTGCAAGAGGTCCTGGACTTGTTCATTCATTGCTTTCGTTTGTTCCGGACCCATCTTGCGTTGTTTTATAACAATTGGCGTAAAGAACGGGTTTACCCTTTGTTTGTGTTCCGCAATGTTCCGCGGGACACCTGTCATGTCCGCAGGTTGCCATGCGAAAGCATCGATATTTTTTGATAATAATTGTTTCAAGAAAGTTCGTACTATCTCGGAGATAGAAGGTCCAATTGTTACAGTTTGATCGGGGAAATCTTTGTTCAAAACCCACTTTTCCGGTTCAGTTCTCAAAGTTTGTTTTGGAATCTTGCTAGGTTTTGAACTCTCGGTTGCAAAGCAGTGCCTGTTTGCATGAATTATTGCGATGCCAGTACAAGTTGGGACTCCTACTGCACCGTGTGCTGTGGACGGATGGGCATTGAAATCACCAATCGCTTCTCGTTCAAGGATAATATCATGTCTTGATGTTGCTGGCAAAACCAGAAATTCGACCTCCTCGGTCCTCGAATGAATTCCATCACTCAGGGTAACTGGGAATGAGATTACACCTCGCGGATGCATCATTTTTCCTCCAAATCTTGATACTGGAGCGTGAATGGGTTTCAATATTTCTTTATCTTCTTCGTCAAGCTGATCAAAGCATTGTTCATACATGATATCTGATGTGCTACCCGTGTCGAAGAAGATGTAATGAGAACGATAGTGCCCGAAGAGAGCAGTGATGATCAGGGGATTCTTATTTTTCGGGCCACCTTTCATTCGAGGGAAGATCACTGGTTCATTCTTCCACTCTTCATCATCAGATTCTTTTCTCTTATTCCTTGTATGGAACTCTCATTGTATCATATGAACATTCAAATCTTTAATTTGTTTCTTACTCGGGCCTTGGATGTCCCGAACAGGTGTTTTTCCATTGTCCGGTTTTCCATTTTTTACCAAGTGTTTGAGCTTTCCAGATTTCACAGCCGTCTCAATTTCATTTTTCAATGTTCTACATTCATTCGTATTATGACCAATGTCGTCATGATATTAACAGTGCTTAGTAGCATCCAAGAATGATCTTCTTGTTAATGGCTATGGCTTTCTAAACTTTATATTCTCTGTAGTGAGAATTTCAGCGGGAGTCTTTGAAAGAGGAGTCCAATTGTTGGGACCTCGGTTTACAAGTCCCGCTTTTTTCTTGTTGCCTATGAGGGATCTTGCATCAAACAGTTTTGCCGCTTCCGCACTTGGCTGAAGCCTTGACCATATAGGGCCTTTCGCCTGTCTATTAGGTCTCGAATTCTGAAACTCAACTTTAAATTTTTGTTTCATGTTACCATTCCTCAATGTTTTCTCAGTGTTAGCATACACCTTTGCCGCAGTCATCAGGTCGTCCCACTCTTTTGGCATTCCATCTCTTCCCGTAAGCGTGCGGACTAAATCGTCACATTTGACGTTTTTGCGGAAGGCACCACGAAGCATGTCTTTACTGATTCCACCGATGTTCAAACTTTCGTCATTGAACCTGGTGATAAAATCTTCTATGGACTCGATATCGCGGCGGACAACATCCAAAATTTCTGATTGTTCTCGCGTATGTTTTTTCTGTTGACTGAATTGTTGGGAAAATTTTTTCACCAAATCGTCCCAACTAGAAATTTCACCGTTAGGTAACTTTTCAAACCATTCTCTTGCTGCCCCTGTTAGTGTCAATGCGAACATGTGACACCAATAAGGCAGCGTACAACCACTAACACCACCTACCGCAATAAAGTTCTGGAGATGATCACTTGGATCAGTCATACCATTATACTTACCCACAGATGTAGGTATCTTAGCATTAAGGGGAAAGGGTGTTGTGGCAATACTTTCTATGAACTTTGATTTTTCAGCGAAGGCCGCGGGGCGGTATGGTTTAGTAAAGTCTCATTTCGTATTGCTATGGTATTCGGTATGGCGGACTATGTCATGCGGACGGCTGCTTTTGCCTGAGAACTCATCCTACTATCTCCGGTATACATACTATAATCTCCCGGGTGGTAGGATGAATCGTAACCGTCAAACTCATCTAAATAAGATGGCATCCGCATATTTATGCGAGGACGAGGATGTAGCCTTGGAAGTTCGCCAAACTCTAGCTCCGTCTGTTGACTGTAACGGGTTTGACTTCCTCGCACTGTTGGTGGAAGAGAATGAGATCCCCTAGGGGATTCCTCATAATCCAAAGCGCGGGCGTGAAGTTGCTCGTTACGTTTTCTACGCTCGTATTCAGCCACCAAACTTTGTTGTTGCACATGGAGCCACTCTTCAGGAGTAAAGGCTCCTCTGGATCTGGAATTACGTCTATGAGATCTCGCCACGTTAGAGTCACCTGAATCATTTTCTAGATCCAACGCTGACCGCTTTCGGCGAGTTTTTTCCATAATCCGTCTGAGATTACCCAAATTAGAACCTTCCGGTGCCGAGGCCCGTCCCATATCTGGGGGGGTGGTACCGGTTGGTGCTGTGACGTTCTCTAGGGTAAAACCCCCAGGTGTTACGTCAATATTCCTTGACCCTGGAGCTGTGACTCGCTCAAGAGTACGACCACTTGGAGTCGTGATGCGTGCAAAAACACTAAGACCCGGAGGTGCTTCTGTGTTAGTTACACGTGACTCAGTTGCAGGGGTTCCCGTCGGCCCTTTCAGGAAATTTACTCATATCAAACGAACCAAAAAACTAACGAAAACTATTGTTGTTCTAACACAAATCACAGATGGCGCCAATGAAGAAACACGGATCCACTCCCCAGGTATGGGTCCTGGATCCAATGAGTCCACAGGGTACAATACAATAACTATTACCGCGATATGAGTGAGGCTCCCTAAAGTCCAGTGACTGGAACCTGCGAAACAAACACCGTGAGTCTCGTTACAGGAAGGACGAGAGGGGGGGGGTCTTCCTGTAACCACCCTCCGGCGTGAGAATCAGTAACGTTCGTAATGAAGAAAGTACTAAAGTACAGAGACTAAGTGTAGTCAGAATATATGTGGGTGAATGAATACCTCATACCATTTGACAAGGTATTTATAGCCGAAGGATGAAGGAAGGATGATTGGGGCTGTTGTCCTCTTCTAGAAGATCTCTGATAACCATCTGGACACGTGTCCTCTTGTGATAGGTTGAGCTATACGTCTCATGTGCATGGGTATAACAACCTGGACACGCGTCACCAAATGATAGGACGGATTGCACCCTGGCCATGTGCACGGTTATAACAACCTGGCCAGGTGTCCTTTATTCATTGGTTAATATGTTATGTGTTCCCCAAGTTAGAATCGTAAACCTTCTTCTAGAGAATATTTGAGTGATGACAGCTGTCCTACTGGCATTGCCTTCCGGTTGTTTAGGCGGACAAGTGTCTTGTCCTGCGGATGACTTTTGAGGATGCCAGGATGCTTCCGCGTGTGTTATGAGGACGTTCCTCCTCATTCGTGACGTGCGGTTGACCCGAGTGTCCCGCGGGTGGTTTATAAGAGGGTTCTCTATGACCCGCGGGTAGTATTTAATGGTTTTTGGGTCTTTTTGGTACCCTACCTCTACAAGTCCCCCCAGTCCAGTGTTTCTTCCGCGTGAAGTCTTTGTGCGGGTGGAATTCTGGACTTAATGTATGTTGGGGATTTTTGTTGTTCGGAGGTTAGGTAAAAAATATCTTATGTTGTATGGATAATCATGAGAAAAGGACAAGTTGACCACTCGCAGGGTAAGTCTCCTTCGAGTGGGCTGGACCAGCTGACGGTAACCTTTTGCCATTGGATCATCCCATACGGAGTACCTAGGCAATTATGTTTGTTGGCCGTTCAAAACAATTATATGGTTTAATATTAATTGTCAATCATGGCTTAAAAAAATTAAAAAAAGAAAATAAAGCAATCTAGATTCGCAATCTGGGTTTGTGGAGCAAACCCAAATTGCAATCGAAACTAACCGTCAATAACTTAATTATTCAATTAACTTTTAATATTCGAACTAAAAAAATAATTAAATACATGATATTTCTTAAAAAAAATTACTAACATTCCGACATAAATTTTATTAAAAACGATCTTCGTTAAAAAATATATTTTTTTAAGTTGGGATGGGTTGTGAATGTGTGTTAAAATTTGAGTAGGGTTGGGTGTGTAGATAGAAAAAAGAGATATTATTATTTTAAGAGTTAAGTGCCATTTTAGTACATGTGGTTTGGCTAACTACGCAACTTTAGTACCTATTCTTTATTTTATTTTATGCAAATGGTTACCTTAGTTTCGAAAAATTTGCATTTTTAGTATCAAAGAAAATAACGAAGTTACCAAATTATCCCTGACTTAACAGAAAAAATAGACGGGGTTAGAAAAAAAGTACTGAAAATGCAAGTTTTTTGAAACTGAGGTAGCCCATTGCATAAAATAAAGAATAGGTACTAAAGTTGCGTAGTTGCATAAACCACATGTACTAAAATGACACTTAACTCTTATTTTAATAAAGAATGGGTTGCGAGAGATTGTGAATGAGTATAGTTTAAGAAACACCATGGTTTTTTGGTACTTCTAATCTTAATCGTTAGATTTGTTGATCTAATGGTTTATATTTATTTTTACTATTTATATAAAACAATGTGTTTTTACTATAACTCATCTCTGGTATGGGGTAATGGAATGAAGAAATGAATGTAAGAGTATAACAACTCGGATTTTTATATTATTATTTTAATAATCGTTACCCGACCCGTTTATACGTTCGGGAAATTTTATCAATAAAATTATTGCGTTTATCGAGTAAACTAATTATGATAATATTATTTTTATTTACTTATTTAATATATATATATATATATATATATCTTTCAAAATATGGCAAAAACTACCTTAAACTAAACATTATCCAAGTTTGTTTTCACTTCCTAACCTCAAGGACTAAAATGCAAAATCTGAATTATTATGATCACCATAACCCGTTTACCCATATCCATGCCCCAAACCCGTATACCCGTTTAGTTAACTTGGACCTCAATTCACGGATTAAAACATGGAAATTAGAACAATAATATTATTCCTTGTCTTTTAATCGGCCTACCGACGTTTTTGATTTGGAAACAAGGATCAATTGATATACGATTTGATCATACTATAAACCGTCCATAACCTAGATTATTATTATTATACATAATCGATGCATTATAGTTCAACTGATTGCACACACACGATCACGTTAACAACGCCAACCAAAGCCCTAACAGTAATTGTCCTAAATCATGTCCAAAATATGTTGTTCGTTCGCATCTAGAGCCGTCGGGTTCCGCTTACGATTCACCATCAATACAGCATCGTGTGAGGTAATTAAATCATGCATACAGGTCGTCTTTGATCATAGATTATTAACCCCAAAACAAGTTTGAACTAACACATAGCCGATGGATCAATTGTTGATGCTAGAGTTCTTAATCAATTGGGTATAATCTGGGTTCTTGTTATAAATTTATGGTTTCCATCCATAACCAAGTGAGCCACTGGCTCGCATGGTTGTGCAGCTTGGTTGGAGCCTGTGTATCGGTCAGGGGTGCGGTTCGAACCCCCCTGACCCAGTTTTGTTATTTATATTATTTTTTATGTATATTAGATGAATTTTAATTATTATAATTAATATTAATAATAAACAAATGTTATGTTTATGTAACCGGCACTTCTAAATTAACTTTTTCTTGCCGTTGACTATTTTGTTTACTATATGTATACGTAAGGTATTATATAAATATATATGTATGTATTATAAATACACATTAATAAATCATTACTTTATTAAAAACTCGACACCAATTTGGTGTTTCCTCGTCGTTGTACGTTTTTATAAAGTTGTTTATATATATAGACATATATATATATATATGTATATATATATATGTATATATATATATATATTATAATAACCGTATTGAATAGATTTTTCAGAAATTTGACCAAGATATTTATTTATATTATATCTAAATGATTACACATTATTATTATGATTAGTTATTTGTAAAACCAACGATTCAATCCAGATCTATAATAGATTAACCTAGATCTAAACCATAATAGGACCTAGTTCATGATTACTCTTAATTAGGTTATATATATTAAGTATATTAGATGTATTAGGTGTAATATAATAATAGATTAACGAAGCTTTGATCGAGAGAGAAATTTGACAGAGTATGGTTACTTTTAAATCAAAACTTAAATTATGCAGAGTACTAAGCCTTTATGTATAGACGATGGACTTAATTCGTTACACATGCCGTAACGAATTAAGGTCCAGTTCGTTAACATTACAGACTCTAAAGGAAACATAATGAATCACTTGATTCGTTATGCCCATTCGTCAACATTCCATGACGAATGGGAACATACATAACTAACTACAAGCCCATTCGTTAAACATCCTTAACGAATTGGTGTTACAATTGATAAACTGGCTAGTTCATTAAACATCCTTAACGAACTAGCCTTACATTAACGAACTAGCTTAATAATATAAATATCTTTTCCATTATAATAATAATAAATACAAAGACGATAAATACATAGACTCGAGACGTCAAAACCGTGCACTAATAGACACCCCCTCATCTTGAGCTCTTCGTCTTGTCTTTAACTTATTTAAAGAGCTTCGTCTGCTAGTCCCAACAGCTATGGATTCCGTACTCATGACACACACAAAACGACACATTGAAACTGCATCGCTCGGTCATAGTCTTCACGGTGCTCAATCAATATTTTATTCTTGAATAGCACGTCATTGTCAGTCTCAGTCAAACTCACGAGCCACATTGGATCAATAATCTTAATCAGCTCGGTCTTTAAACCCTTCCCCAATACAATAACGGCCTTGCCAGTACGATTATCATAATACCAGCGGTGGAAAGATAAATACATATTCTGATTAAGCGTCTTGACTGGTACACTCTTCATCGTCTTTTGCGGTTTAACTTTAAGCACGAGCTTCCTCCAACCCGTTCTTGGATCTATCTCGTCAATACGTTTACGGATTGGATCTGCGGGTTAAAGAACTTAAACCCGTGGTTTACCTCGAAAAGAAAATATTCATGAAACCATTCTGCTTAACGATTTCCACCACAGTTTATGAAAGGTCGACACGTGAGGGTTCGTACATCCCAACGTGGTAATGAGAGAACGTCAGTAATGTTTTCATAATACTGGACGCCGTTCTCCCATTTCACAATACAGACCTTTAAGTCAGAATCGTAAAGCCATGAAATAATATCACCTCGCACATTTGACAAGGCTTTGAATGAAGTCATATGATTGGCTTGAGCACGTGCAACAGCTTCCACTTTCATCTCTTTATCTATGTACCTGTACGCCTCAATAACCTTATGTGCTCGTTTACTCCGGTACTTGAACCATTCAACAATATCATCAACCGGCGGATTAGGCTTTGAGTCAAATCTTGTGTCAATGACCTTACCCTTTGATACTTTCTCCAAGTGATCTTCTGCTGCTTTAACATTTTCTTCAGTAAATACCTGATCAACATTTGATCATTGAAATAGATCAGGATATTCCTCAGCCTTCACGTCCTCAATCTCAACCTCCTCATCTTCATAAATAAATGACATGTTCATCGGAATCGTTGGATCATTCAAGATTTCCTCGTCATTCTCAACCTCTACATCATTCTTAGCCTCTAACACGTCAAGTTCTTCATCATTTAAGCCCAACAGTATAGAAATATGCTCTCATGTTATGGACCGATCAACGAACTGTCCCACTTCTATCTTATCAGCATTCACAATGCTTCTAACCACCCCCATATTATCCATAAAAATAAAAGTATTAGCCTTTATCGACTCAATAGGTTTTACATTTGTCGAGTCCTGATAAACAACTAATTGTTTTTCCAAATTTTCAGCCTCACTCGTACCTGCACCAGAAGATGAACCATGAGCTTGTTTAGGCTCACTTCCTCCGGCACCCGAGGCATCAGGATCATCGTAATCATTCTTCAGCTTCTTTAAATCGTCTTTACATGTAAGCTGCAGAATGAGATCCTCTTGTTGTTTCATCTTCACCCCCTGAGCCGTAACAATCTCACGGATGGCTTTGGTCTCATTTTGACAGAAAGAGACATAGCTCATCAGCTTTCGTTGATTTTCCAGCATACGCTCTTGAGCCAGACGGTCAACAGCCATCTGATTCTCATACAGATGAACCAAACTCAAGAGCATGTTCATCTGAGTCTCATGTGGCATAGCATGAAACGATGGAGGCACCGGCTGCACAAGGACCTTGAGGACGATTAAGCCTCATAAATGAAATATCTATAGGTGGTGGTGGCATCATCGTCGGTGTTGGTGAAACCACCGATGTAGAAGCAGTAGGCCTTGGCAATGTAGATAAAACAGATTGCGGAATCATGCCAAGCCTAGGATTAGAAGTGAGTGTGGTCGTCAATGTGAGTACCGGGGTGCTAGTAGTAAGCGGCACCACCGGTCTTTGAATAGAGGATGACCTTGGAGGCTGAACTCCAAATGAAACACCAGCTCCTGCAGTCACCCGTCTTTTAGATGATCCTTCACCAGCCACCTCTTTTCCTTTCCGTTTGCGTTGAGCAGCAGCTGCCTCAACATCAATTTGTTGTGGGTGATCATTCCCACCTTCATCACCATCGTCACCATCATCACCGTCGTTCCCACCTGGTCCCCCTTCACGCTCAGAATCTGAATCATCATGGATCCAACGATCATTAGAAGGACATACATAATCTGGATTAGCTAGATGACCAATCAAGCGTTTTTTTCCTTGGACGATCTTGTCTATACACTTTCATCCGCTTGATGGTATCAGCTGTCATGTGCTCTAGTTTCAACACATCATCGACTAACGTCCGATCAATAACCAAATATGTAATTAGGTCCTGGAAGATCAACTGGATAAAGCGAGGATACATCAAGAATTTCTTGCGTCGATTCACGACAAGACAATTCTCTTTGACATGATAAAGATCATCTCAGAAAAATTGAAGGGCTTGTTTAAAATCAATGCTACAAAGGCCGATTGCAACATTATGCGATACTCGTCGAAGTCACCCTTCCGTCCACCAAGGCAATGAATTAACACATGCAATAAGTACTTGTATGTAGGACACAAGTACGCCTTTATTATACATGGACTTTTCCAACTCACCCGAATAATATACACGATTACATAACCCACGAATCAAATCCCGATCAAACTCACATGGATTATCCATGTTATCCCCAAACTGTACCAACACATCTTCGTCAGCAAAGTTCGTACCGACATAAGCACAAATGTTATGCTTCTTGTCGTACGGGAGCATCGGAAGGTCCTGTTCATGTTGTTGCTCAGCAGCTGGAGGGTCAAGAATCATATCATCAGCCATAATTGAAAATAGATAAACACGAAATTTAGTAAAACTAATAATAAAGTAAAATTAAATTTAAAATCTTATTTTAAAATAATTTAAAATGTCATTCGTTATATAGGCTGATTCGTTATAACGAACTGATGTTAAGTTATCACGAATTGACTAATTCGTTATCAAGTAAATTATATGAATTAGTCATAACGAATTAAAAGTGAAGGGATAACGAATAAAGGACGAATGGACAATGATTCGTTATCAGTTTTACGAAAGAGTTGATTCGTTAAGCCTTAGTAACGAATTGAACATGAATTAGTTTCAATTCGTTACCCTATGACAAATGGCCACTAATAAAGCTTACTGTTTGACTAATTAGGAGTCCAGGTCAAAATTGTCAAGAACACAGAAAGACAAAATCAAATATAGAATCAATTACGACATAATTAACTATGTGAAACCGAATGAATGATCCCAATGATCTCGAAAACACATTGAGACATGATTCGTGTTGTCCAGTTGGACTAAATCATGTTTTAACTTAGGTAAATTGCAGGTCATATGAATAACTTAAAGACCGATGACATAAACGATCAATTAACCCCGAAAATGTTCATCGAAAACTGACGAAAAGCATCGTGTTTTGATCCCCATTACCTTGCGAATCTGAAATACGAATCAAAATAGGATTTGGTTAAGGTCGGATTTTCTGGAAAACTTGGCCAGAGTGACTTTGCTTAAGGTTGAAGGTAATGAATAGTGAAATGAAGACACATGGGTTTCATAGTACCCTATAAACAACGATGTGGCACGATTTACCAGGCAACGAATCATCTGATTCGTTTAAATTTGAAATAACGAATCAGTTGATTCGTTATAATAATCATTACACGTGGAAAACGAATTAAAGTTAATTCTCTAATATTTAACCCGAATTAATAACGAATTAGAATGAATTCTTGCGTAGTTCGTGCTTAATTCGTTAAGTTATGGATAACGAACAAAGGTCATTCGTTACAGAGTGGCGGAAGCGAATTAGCTAACGAATTTCAATAATTCGCTATAAATGGCCTCATTCGTTATTCATGAGTAACGAATTACATTTATTTAATTATAAATTGAATGAAAAAATCAATTAAATAAAAAATAAAAGATTATTTAAAATCAATAAATAAATTAATGAAATCCTGTATCCCGATGATCAAATACTTTAACTACTTATACCCGATGTGGTAAATTGTAATACCTTAACGTGTTTTACGCACATAACTTAAAAGAATTAAATAATATTAACGAAAAATTAAAGTCTTTTTGGTATTTTGCATTGTTGTTTCAAAATATTTACAGGTAAAGTATCCGAAAATAAAACATAAAGCGGAAAAATAAAATATTTTTGTGTTTTTGTATGTTTTTCAAAAGCAGTACATAATGAACAGAAAGAAGTCAACACTGCAGAAGAATGCCCAGAGGATGAGTTTTAAGTTCTTAGTATTGAGGATAATGCTAATTCCTGGGTCATGGATTATGGTGCTTCATTTCATGCTACCCACAACAATGAAGCATTGCAGAATTTGAAGGAAGGTGATTTTGGTAAGGTTAGACTGACGAACAATGATGTTCTTGATGTTGCAGGCATGGGTGACATGAATTTAGTTACTTCAGCCAGTTCATGGACCTTGAAGGATGTTAGAGTGATTCCAAGCTTAAAGAAAAAGTTGATTTCTGTCGGGCGGTAGGATGAATAGGGACATGAGGTTAAATTTTGAGAACGGGCAATGGAAAGTTGTAAAGGTAAATCTTGTCATTACTAGAGGAAGAAAGAGGGGTTCATTGTATATGGTTAGTTTATCGTCTGAGGGAGTGACCGACCCAGTTCAGAAGAAGACCAAAGTCCGGTTTACAGAGTCTAGTGGGCAGAAGAAGGTTTGTTTTGCAGGAGATAAATCCAGAGTCACAGGTCAGATTCAGGTTGAACATGCTAGAAGAGGTTCAGAAAAACCAGTCAGAGGTTTCCGTGGCAGTGGGAGCACTGGCAGTCAGTCAATCAAAGCTTTTGCCAGAGTTACCAGAAAGTGGGTTAAGAGAACCGGTATTTCAGTGGTTAAAGTCCCTCCAGAAGATTACCTGCTTAATATGGAGAGTGTTGTTTGTTCTCAAGATATTCCAGGATTCGGCAGTTCGTGTAAGTGGGAGCCGGTAGGAACAGAGAATGGGTCAGGGGCAGTTTTAGCCGTGACTGACGTGTTGGAGCTCCGGGGAGCTTCAACGGGCCTTCAGGTTAATTGATGAGAAGGCGGTGGAAACTAGAATATGGCTAATGTTCGGATTGCAGCCGAGAGTACTCAAGGCCTCCGAGTGGGAGATTGTTGGGTTCGTAGGCCTTGTGTGGCTTGGTTTATTATTTGAAGTCCAAAGGACAGATTGGTGTAGGGTGGCCAGACCGAAGCCCGGCCCAGTTTAGATTTCTTGTTCAATAATTTACAAGCCCTAGTTCAATTTCTATTTAAACAACGCTATGTACTTGTAACAATTTGTCAATCAAAAAAAGAATATCTGGTTACCACCCGTGGACATAGGTCAGTTTAGACCGAACCACGTTAAATCCTCGTGTTCGTTTATTGCTTTCGTGTGTTGTGTTCGGTTTGTGTGTGTATTTAATCCTAACACTATTAAACCTACAACATATATTAAATTCAGGGCATATAAAAAATACTTAATTTCCTAAGAGTTCCTGGCTCCCACTCCGTATGCTCTTAATTAGTTGCATTATACGGTTTTTTATTATTCCTAATTTAGACCATTTACAATGCGTGGATGTAGTTAGCGGATGTGGATGAGATGCAGAACCGTGAAAACTTTCGGAGTGTAGATACTCTTATTTTGAAAGTTAAACTTCATTGAACCAAAACAAAGACAAACACAGAGGGAAACAAACTGCAGGTCTCTCCAATGAGAAACGGAGGAGCAACCACATCGCCCTAGAAAACCAAAATTACATTAATGCATACATGCACTAATTATCCCAAGCCAATTACCCTACCTTTGATCTATCTTTTAATCATAGAAAACCTAAAGCTTTTATATCTCCCAGTCCTCAATCTTAACCTTTATGTCTTCATGAAATTTAAGATTTCTAGCTTTCTAGATCCGATAATAATAATTGTATGAAGAATCTCTTTTACCCAATTCCACATAAGAGTGAATCTTCATAATATCTTAATACAGGCTTATAAAAATAACTAAGAATAGAACTGATTTTTGTATTAAATATTAAAAACACACTAAATAGAATTTTAAATATAAAGGCTTATAAAAATAACTAAGAATAGAATTGATTTTTGTAATTCACAACACTAAATAGAATTCTAAATATAAAGGCTTATAAAAATAACTAAGAATATGAATTGTTAAATAACTACGGATCCTACCAAGATATTTTTATTGCAATATCTTGTTTGTTCCTTTGTTTTGGTACTCAAAACAACTTAGTCACATGCATGTTTGCAAATGTCTCTGTCATATAAAACACATAATTATTTTTCTATAAAAAGAAACATTATCTTAATTTCCTTTGAGTTTTGTTGGTACACAAATTTGTATATATATAAAAAAAACTATTAAAAATTCGTAAAAAGATTTGTTAATGATTAGTCCATGGAGGAGTTGTAGAATGGAGAAGTGCCAATAATCCCAACTAGTACAACTAGATGTACTAGTATTTAGCAATGAAGTACAATGCGGTTTGCAGTACGTAATTCACAATTTAGTATAAATAATTTATACTACTCCTAAGTATATTGTGAACATTAACATAATAAGCTTTTGGTTTTAGTTAGTGATGGTTATGTGAAGAGCGAGGAGAAATGGGGTAAGAAAATCGAGAGGAGGTGGCTTTACCCGCAAAGATGTTTTAAGAGAAAGTAGAGGGATCCAATAGGCGTGATATGAGAACACTATCCTGTAGGATATTCATTACTTAAACTTTAATTTGAGAGAAAAAATTCTTACAATAAGCATTTATGAAAAAAAATATTCAAGTTTTAGGTATCATTTTCAAGAAATTCCATAAATAGGTATTATAAACTAGTGGTGACGAGTAAATTACGATAACAGACGAGTAGTTTGTAGAACCAATTAAAACTTCTCACGTGTCCTTAAACTAAACGTAACGAGCATGTTCACTAATCATTTACTCGTCACGGATAAAGAAGTTGTATGCCTCGTACAACGTCTACGAGTAATTTATAAGTCATTTAGTTGAGACGAGTAGATCTTAAAATTTTCGAGACATGAGTAGTTTAACAAACTAACCACAGCGAGTTGTTTGTTTAGAAAATGCATCGAACCGGTTAGTTTTACAAAAGACTATCTTGAAAGGTTAGTCTGGAATACCAACTAGTCATTACGAGTAGATTTTGGTCAGCGACTAGTTTTCCGGTTTAAATTCCCAATACGAGTAGTTTATTAATAGTTAACTCGTCGCGACTAGTTTAACTGTATAATCTAGTCGTGGCGACTAGTTTCAGCGGTAATCTGATATATTTTAATATATCTAAAAATATAAAAATAATCCCTTATTTTTATATCATTTAAAAAAAAAATTTTGCCATGCATTTATTTTATTTTATCCTCTATTTTTATATCATCTTTTATAAAAATTATTATAGCATGTCCCCTATTTATTTTGATCCCTTATTTTTTTGTTATTGTTTATAAAAGTTATTATGCCACTATTTTTTATGATTCCTTATTTTTATACATAAAAATATTTGGTTATGAGTAAAAGATAAAAACAAGGTGATTCAAAAATCAAAAGGAAAAAACATAATATTAAAAATAAAAGCTAAACTGGATACATCCGTATAAAGGTAGTTCATTACATTAAACAACTAGCAACACAATGACATCAAAAATATACCCTTTCCAAAAGGTTACATGATTAAACCAACCTATATAGTTTGATATGTTGGACCTTATGTTTTAGACCGACGCATCGAATTAATTTGTGGGTGAAAAATATATTGTTTGGTCTCAACCAAGGGTGGATGGATTGAAGACCAAGTCATGCTAGACTAGTATAAATAGATGGTTTTTATTCATTTGTCTAGTATGAATGAGTGTATTGTGTATTAAGTGAAGTTTTATCCCTTTGAGAGAGTCTCCTCCTCCAGGATGAGCTCTCCTGGAGGCGGCTGATATTTCTTGTGTGTGTATGCATGTATGTATGAATGTATCTATGAGTGGTTCATCTTTATGAGAATCATTCGACTAATGAAATCATACTGCCAGATCTATCTTTTTTGTGTTTTGATTACAATTGTTCATCATATTATTGATTGTTAATCAAATCAGGCTCTCTCCCAATACACCCCTTCCGTCCAAACATCTTTCAAAAGTGAATATGAGTGAGATTCGATCCTAACCCTAGATCCGAGCTCCACTGTTAATAATACCGATTATTCACACTTCCGCACCGGGGCTCGGTTCTTTCAATTGGTATCAAAGCTGGGTTACCGAATCGTTCATACTAACCGCTGAACTGATTCATTTTGCTCTTGAATCCACCATGGACGTTAAACGATGAAGTTCGTTGAAATTATTTTTGGGGGTTTTGAAATTATTTGATGTTTTGGAGAAAATTTTATGGATTAATGTTTGGGTTGATGACTCATTTGGAGATCCAACATCAATTTCATGTTTATTTGGTCAGAACGGTCCAGATCTGATGTAACAGTGTTATTTGGCTCGTTTTGGGGCAAATCTGTTCATTTGATTATTTCCGGTTCTAAAAAGGTTGATTGATGATATGAAGATAGGTTTCTTTGATTTCGAGACGACATGGATTGTCACACCCTCAAAATCCACTAACGGAGTTTTACCGTCAGAGGGTGTGAACTGGCAGGATCGGAATCATCAGTTATAATCAAACCATAAAATAAAGTTTCAAAACCATGAAAACGTTTACGAGTAATTTAAATGCGGAAGCGTAAAAACCTTTAATCAAAAGTTGCGTCACGCAGGACGACTTAAAACCAAAGATAACCGTTAAAAATAAGTTTGCAGGACAAAAGCGTTTTCAATCAATGCATGTTCCTAAACCGCGCGCCCGCCTCGGCTACCTGAGAATAACATACTAAAAGTGTCAACACAAGGTTGGTGAGTTCACAAGTTATATAAAATAAATCGTTTAGCGTTTGCGTTCAGCGTTTTACGTTAAGCGTTTTGCGTAACCACGTTACGGCGTTTTGCGTTAAGCGTTTTGCGTTACCAGATAGTGTTATGTCAAATTATATATCGATAGGTAGCTAGTCTATACAACAAGTATTACTAAGTGTTCGACATCGAAGCTGACTCGTTTAGTAAGTGCCTTGTCACCAGGTCCTCCAGACCATGGTACGTGTTAGCCAAAATTACACCCGCTCGACCTCCAGTCGAGTTTAGCGTTGGGTGGGGTTTGTCAAACCCAGTAGTACTACTCAACAGTGACTCGCTATTCAAAATATTAACCGGTTCGATGTGTAGGACTTCAAATGTTTCGTTTGCCACTTAGCCTTTACAAGTGATATATAATTTATAACAAAATCTTAAATGCGTTGTGGAGTATGTTATCTCCCCCAAGTGAAAAACGTTTGAAAACAGTTTAAAGAGGGGAAAGTGAAACTCACTGTTTGCGAAGAATTTCCTAAAATAAATCACCAAGATGCGCGTCACCGAAAAACTCTCTCTAACGTTCTAAAACAACAAAGAGATTTTTCTAAGTGTCGGAATATTATCGAGTCTCTAGACCCTGCACATAATACCTATGCACATAACATGTTTCGTGTTTCGTTTGTGAATCGTGTGTGACTTTAACAAGTGTTTTTGTGACACATCACATGTGTAAGAAATCATATACGTGTCATGTATTCATAACGTACATTACTAGCAATTCTTCCCCGTAAGGGCATTTTGGTCAACAATTAACAATCAACTAGCCATTATTCCCCATAAGGGCATTTTGGTCAAATTATGACAATCAATTAGCAGTTATTCCCCGCAAGGGCATTTTAGTCAAAACACGACAATTATCTTGCAATCATTCCCCTCAAGGGCAATTTGGTCAAAACACGATAATAAATTAGCAAGTATCATATTTCATGCATTTTCACAAAACTCAGCAGCTAGTTTCACCGAGATAGAAATCCTACTAGAAAGATTGTACTACTTCACCGATCATAGCATCTCAATTAATTTACCAAAAATCATCACAAAAGCACATACGTCTTAGGTTTCCAGAACATATTTTATTACATTTTTATTCCTCATAGTTTTCTCACAATCATCAAATCATTACAGCAAACTCATAACAGTCAGATTCATGCACAACAGAATGTTATTTGCAATTCCCATTAAACGAAAAATCCAATTAATGCAAGACCACTTGCGTTAGGTTCCTAACTCAATGAGTCAACTTCCAGAAGTGGAACCAACCCAATTGGTCTCGTAGTTCATGAGATATAACATTTACAACATAACCTAACAGCAGGTCTAACAGCTCAGCTTTGCACAACGTTTTTGTAAAATCATAAAAGTTAACTTCTACTTGTCCAAAAATTACAAGTTTATATTCTTTAGAAACTAGACTCAGCCTAGTTTACTGTAGTACCAACAATCTCAACCAATTTTCATGTTTACACTTCGTTACAGTCACTTAAACATCAAATACACATTCTGTCCAGAAACTGTTTGCATCCAAACTCAACATAATAACAACCTATGAACTATCATGCATTCATATGACCCTCTAGACTCCATAAACACCATCCATGCACATCAATTACATATTACATACTTGATTAGGATTTGTGTTTGAACTCAAATCAAAGACACAACAATCATCATGCAACAAGATTCAATCTAGTTATCAAATCATCATCCAAATAACAACAATCATATTAACTATATGCACTCATGAAATCGGCCAGCTAGGGTTTGTTATTAACCCAACAAACATCAAAATCAATCAACAAGAATGTAAAGGATGATCAATTATACCTTCCTAGCACCTAGTTCTTCAATCAAACACTTGATTTGAGGGTTGAATGTGTATGTAGAGTGGATGGCAGCCAAGGAGAGGGGGGGTGGGGTTTGCGATCGGAACTTGTGGGAAAGAAGAATAATAGTTAGGGTTAAGGTTAAGGATCTATTTATAAACACACAAGTTACACTCAAGTCCCTCCACTTCTAAGTATTACTTTTCTAGCCTAACTAACTTGTTTTCATCTTGAGTTAACGTTTATAACCATGTTATCACATAACACATAAGTCTAACACATAATTATCACCTAATTACTGTTTTGACGTTTTTCGTTTATTTATCAATCGTTTGCGTCAACTCGTTTGCGTTTCGGTGCAAATCCCGAAAGACTACACATGTAGTAAGTGTTAAGCGTCATTTAAACCCTAGTTTAAATGTAATGAAGTGTGCGTTATAGATTTAATGATCTTAAGTTTGAATTGACGGAGTTGAGTTAACGGAGTTAACCTGAAATTGACGATTGTCACATCATTCCCATGTTAAAGAATTTTCGTCCCGAAAATTTGAGTCAAGTCGTGATGAGTGTCTGAAAGAGTAAGAAAAAAAAAATTTCAGTTTGTCATATCATCCCCTAGTAGAAAGAAATTTCGTCCCGAAATTTAATTCATACCTCCGGTGATGTCTGACGGGTTGCCGAGTTTCGCGGTTTTCTGTGTTTGGTTAGCCCTTCAAAAAGGTGAGGATACTTTTTCATCATTTGATCCTCGCGTTCCCACGTGAACTCCGGTCCACGTCTCGAGTTCCAACGAACCTTAACGATTGGAATTTTGCTGTGTTTGAGCGTTTTTGTTTCCCAATCCAAAACCTCGACTGGTTCCTCAATGAAACGTAATTGTTCATCAACTTGCAGTTCCTCCAAAGGAACTACTTGGGTTTCATCAGACATGCATTTCTTCAAATTTGATACGTGGAATACATCGTGTACGCCACTGAGTTCTGTTGGTAGCTCCAGTCGGTACGCCACCGGACCAATGCGCTCAGTTATCCGGTACACACCAACATACCGTGGGTTGAGTTTGTTTCGCTTCCCAAAGCGAACCACACCTTTCCAATGTGAGACTTTGAGTAACACTCGATCGTTCACTTGAAATTCGAGAGGTTTTCGGCGCTTGTCGGCGTAACTCTTTTGGCGATCTCGTGCTGCTGCCATACGATTTCGGATTTGAACAATCTTTTCCGAAGTTTCGAGTACCAGTTCTGGACCAGTGATTTGGCTGTCACCCACCTCTGCCCAGCAGAGTGGTGATCGACACTTCCGTCCGTACAGCGCTTCAAACGGCGCTGCCTTAATACTTGCGTGGTAGCTGTTATTGTACGAAAACTCTACCAAGGGTAAGTGGGGTTCCCAACTTTTTCCGAAATCCAAAACGCATGCACGCAACATATCCTCCAGAGTCTGAATAGTTTGCTCGCTTTGCCCATCCGTCTGAGGATGGTATGCTGTGCTCATATCGAGACGGGTGCCTAGTACGCTTTGCAGCGACTTCCAAAAGTGCGAAGTGAGACGAGAATCTCGATCAGAAATGATTGAGACAGGCACTCCGTGTCTAGACACTACTTCATTCATGTAAACACGAGTCAGTCTTTCCATTTTGTCCGTTTTTCTTTAATCGCTAGGAAGTGTGCCGATTTAGTCAACCGGTCAACGATCACCCAGATGGTATCGCATCCTGTCGGTGTCTTAGGTAAACCCGTAATAAAATCCATTGAGATGTGTTCCCATTTCCACATTGGGAGTTCCGGTTGTTGCAGTAGACCAGATGGTTTCTGGTATTCTATCTTGACTCTGGCACAAGTCAAGCATTTGCTCACGTAGGTGGCAATGTCGGCTTTCATTTTCGGCCACCAGTAAAGTGCCTTTAAATCATGATACATTTTATCTGAGCTAGGGTGGATAGAATATCGGGACTTGTGAGCTTCGTCCATCACTAGAGTTCTCAACTCTCCGTACCGTGGAACCCAAATCCGGTTCTCAAAATATCGGACCCCGTCCGATCTGGTTTCAAGTTGCTTGTTCATGCCCCGCATGAGTTCCGATGGAAGATTATCATCTTTCAAAGCTTCGTGTTGCGCCTCGCGAATCTGATCGGGTAAGCTGGCTTGAATCGTGAGTTGCAATGCTCGCACTCGTCTGGGTTTATCTGTTTCTTTTCTGCTAAGAGCGTCGGCCACTACATTGGCCTTGCCAGGGTGGTACTTGATGGCACAATCGTAATCTTTAAGCAGCTCGACCCAACGACGCTGTCGCATGTTCAGCTCCTTCTGATCGTAGATATGTTGGAGACTCTTGTGGTCGGTGTAAATGGTAAACTTGGTACCGTACAAGTAATGCCTCCATATCTTAAGAGCAAACACCACAGCTCCAAGTTCCAAATCATGGGTCGTGTAGTTCTTCTCGTGAACCCGTAGTTGTCGAGAGGCGTAGGCTATAACCTTCTCGAGTTGCATCAGCACACAACCGAGACCTTGTATAGATGCGTCACAGTGTACCTCAAAATTTTCCGTTCCCTCGGGGAGGGCTAGAATAGGGCGCTACAAAGCTTGGTTTTCAACAGTTGAAAAGCGGATTCTTGCGCGTCACCCCAATTGTACTTAGTGCCCTTGTGAGTCAAAGCGGTGAGGGGTTGAGCAATCTTTGAAAATCCCTCGATGAAACGCTGGTAGTAGCCGGCCAGTCCTAGGAATTGTCGCACCTCAGTCGGAGTCTTAGGTGCTTCCCAGATTTTGATGGCCTCTACCTTACCGGGATCGACATGGATACCATTCTCGTTGATCACATGTCCTAAAAAGTGAACCTCGCGAAGCCAAATTTCACATTTCGAGAGTTTAGCATACAGTTGTTCCTTCTTCAATAGTTCCAGAATTACCCTTAAGTGCTCTTCGTGGTCAGTCTCGTTCTTGGAGTAGACGAGAATATCATCGATGAAAACAATCACAAACTTGTCGAGGTACGCCTTGCATACTCGATTCATGAGATCCATAAATACGGCTGGTGCGTTGGTTAGGCCAAAAGGCATAACCGAAAACTCGTAGTGACCATACCGTGTTCTGAAAGCCGTCTTTGAAATATCTTCTTCGCGCACTCTAAGCTGATGGTAACCAGATCGCAGATCGATCTTCGAGTAGTAACTCGATCCTTGAAGCTGGTCAAACAAATCATCAATTCGGGGTAAAGGATAACGGTTCTTGACCGTCACCTTGTTCAATTCCCGGTAGTCGATGCACATTCGGAAAGTCCCGTCTTTCTTTCGGACAAACAAGACAGGGGCTCCCCACGGCGATGAGCTAGGTCGGATAAAACCCTTATCCAACAAATCTTGCAACTGAGTGGACAACTCCTGATGTTCCGCCGGTGCGAGCCGATACGGGGCTCGTGCTATGGGTGCTGCACCGGGTGTCAACTCGATTTGGAATTCGACTTGACGAATAGGAGGGAGTCCGGGTAAATCCTCCGGGAAAACTTCCGGGAAGTCTCGCACAACAGGTATATCTTCAATTCGTTTCTCCTCCGCGGGTTTTTCAATAATCTGCGCCAAAATTGCCGGATGACCCTTTCGTAGATACTTCTGCGCCTTCATAAGGGTAATGACGCTGGTGGTCATGCCGCTTCTCTCGCCTCGGACCGAAATGATCTCGCCGGAAGGGGTGGTAATATGGACTATCTTATCGTGGCATATAATCTCCGCTCGGTTCTCGGATAACCAGTCCATGCCGACAACGACATCGAAACTACTAAGCGTAAAAGGAATAAGGTCGATATCAAAGACATGACCTGACAGTTTTAACTTACATCCCGCAAGTACATGAGTCGTTACTATAGTCTTACCGTCAGCTAATTCAACAGGAAACTTAGCATCTAACGGAATCGGAGTTAAGTCTAAGAGTTGACTAAAGGCTTTCGACACAAAACTCCTATCAGCTCCAGTGTCAAACAATACAGAAGCAAAACAATCGTTTACAGGGAACTTACCAGTCACCACGTACGGATCATTGCGGGCTTGACCCGACCCAATTACAAACGCTCTTCCCTTGCCATTGCTTCCACCATTACTGCCATTTCCATTACCCCCATTGTTGTCATTCTGTTTCAGCTTGGGGCAATCTTTTCTGAAATGACCTTCCTGCCCACATTCAAAGCATCCCTTCGTCGTCATAGGTGGCTTAGGAGCACCCTTTTCCGCAAGGTCTCCTCTACATTCTTTCGCTTGGTGACCCATCTTTCCGCATCTCTGACACTTGGCACGGTCACACTGGCCAACATGATGATAGTTGCACCTGTTGCACTTTGGATATTTCCCAGCATATCCGCTCGAAACCTGCCCGCTACCGTTGTTGTTGTTGTTGTTGTGATTCTGAGTGTTAAAGCTCCGAGTGAATTCGGGTTTACGGTAGTGTTGTTGCGGTGGGAGGTTCGAGGATGAAGATCTGGTGTTGTCAAACTTCCTCTTTCCGCTGCTCGGGTTGCTGTTGCTGTTGTTGTCGTTACTCGGGTTGTCACGGGCTTTAGTGGTCGAACCCCTAGGTGGTAACGCACCTTGGGTCACAGCCTGATCCGTCAGTTTGTGAGCTAAACGGATCGCTTGTTGTATCGTGGCTGGTCTGGAAGACGTCACCATGCCCTGAATCTGCGGTGCTAATCCATCAATGTACATTTCTATCCTCTTGCTCGGCGGATCCACCATCCGCGGACACATCACAGCCAACTCGTGCGAACGAGTAGTGTAGGCTTCGATTTCCGAGCCCACCATCTTCAGTGACCAAAATTCTTACTCTAACTTCGAAATCTCCTCTCTCGGACAGTACTCCTCTCGCATCATATTCTTGAACTCCTCCCAGTTCATCGCGTTAGCCAGTTCCAATCCAAGGATCTGCACATTTGCACATCGTCTGAGGACACCTCTGAGTGTGCCTCTGGCTCAGCCGGTTCTTCCTCCGGTTCCTCTTCGGGTTCCTTCTCGGGATCTTCCTCGGGATCCTCCTCAGGCTCCTCTTCGGGATCTTCTTCGGGTTCCTCTTCGGGCTCTGCCTCAGGTTCGGCCTCAGGCTCTGCCTCAGGTTCGGCTACGTTCTGAGCAAGTTGCATTTGTAAGACATCGCAACGCTCTAGAGCTATCTCGGTTCAGGTCCTTGCTACTTGGAGTTGCTCTTGTAAGTCTATCACCTCGGCTTGCATCTTCATCATAACCTTCATTTGCTGATCACTAGCCTCTCGCATTTCCTTCATTGCCGCTGCCATGCGGGCAATCTCCTCCTTAGTCTCGGTTCCGTCTTTTAACATTCTGGAAACGTTCTCCCTCGTATAGCGCATGTAACCCACGTCACGCTCCAAGCATGAAACAACAGCTGCGAGAACTCTCTCTACAGGTTCGGTTATGGGTGGTAGGGTGTTGGGATAAGCAGGGTGGTTCGGGTGAGGCAACGGGGGAACTTGTTCGCGATAGACCATACGTCTGATCATGTTAGGGTACCAATCCCAGCTAACGTCGTTTTCGTATATGCCTCCGGATAAGCGGTACCTCTTCGGTGCGGGAGCTTCGAGTTCCGGGACTACTCGGGGTGGTGAGGCGGTAGGTAACTGCGGTTCCTTCCCGTGAGCATGCGTCATCGAATCGGATGATGATGAGGGTGGCGTCGACATTCCTACAGGTGAGCCGTGTATGCGCGCGCGTATGAGTGAAAGAGGTAAAGAGATAAGATTACAAGACTACACAAACCTATGCAGTGCGTATCATTATAACTAATGGGTCGTCGCGGTTATAGTCTAGTATGCATGCAGCTTCTAGTTCGCTATAACCAATGGCTCTTATACCAATCTGTCACACCCTCAAAATCCACTAACGGAGTTTTACCGTCAGAGGGTGTGAACTGGCAGGATCGGAATCATCAGTTATAATCAAACCATAAAATAAAGTTTCAAAAGCATGAAAACGTTTACGAGTAATTTAAATGCGGAAGCGTAAAAACCTTTAATCAAAAGTTGCGTCACGCAGGACGACTTAAAACCAAAGATAACCGTTAAAAATAAGTTTGCAGGACAAAAACGTTTTCAATCAATGCATGTTCCTAAACCGCGCGCCCGCCTCGGCTACCTGAGAATAACATACTAAAAGTGTCAACACAAGGTTGGTGAGTTCACAAGTTATATAAAATAAATCGTTTAGCGTTTGCGTTCAGCGTTTTACGTTAAGCGTTTTGCGTAACCACGTTACGGCGTTTTGCGTTAAGCGTTTTGCGTTACCAGATAGTGTTATGTTAAATTATATATCGATAGGTAGCTAGTCTATACAACAAGTATTACTAAGTGTTCGACACCGAAGCTGACTCGTTTAGTAAGTGCCTTGTCACCAGGTCCTCCAGACCATGGTACGTGTTAGCCAAAATTACACCCGCTCGACCTCCAGTCGAGTTTAGCGTTGGGTGGGGTTTGTCAAACCCAGTAGTACTACTCAACAGTGACTCGCTATTCAAAATATTAACCGGTTCGATGTGTAGGACTTCAAATGTTTCGTTTGCCACTTAGCCTTTACAAGTGATATATAATTTATAACAAAATAATAAATGCGTTGTGGAGTATGTTATCTCCCCCAAGTGAAAAACGTTTGAAAACAGTTTAAAGAGGGGAAAGTGAAACTCACTGTTTGCGAAGAATTTCCCAAAATAAATCACCAAGATGCGCGTCACCGAAAAACTCTCTCTAACGTTCTAAAACAACAAAGAGATTTTTCTAAGTGTCGGAATATTATCGAGTCTCTAGACCCTGCACATAATACCTATGCACATAACATGTTTCGTGTTTCGTTTGTGAATCGTGTGTGACTTTAACAAGTGTTTTTGTGACACATCACATGTGTAAGAAATCATATACGTGTCATGTATTCATAACGTACATTACTAGCAATTCTTCCCCGTAAGGGCATTTTGGTCAACAATTAACAATCAACTAGCCATTATTCCCCATAAGGGCATTTTGGTCAAATTATGACAATCAATTAGCAGTTATTCCCCGCAAGGGCATTTTAGTCAAAACACGACAATTATCTTGCAATCATTCCCCTCAAGGGCAATTTGGTCAAAACACAATAATAAATTAGCAAGTATCATATTTCATGCATTTTCACAAAACTCAGCAGCTAGTTTCACCGAGATAGAAATCCTACTAGAAAGATTGTACTACTTCACCGATCATAGCATCTCAATTAATTTACCAAAAATCATCACAGAAGCACATACGTCTTAGGTTTCCAGAACATATTTTATTACATTTTTATTCCTCATAGTTTTCTCACAATCATCAAATCATTACAGCAAACTCATAACAGTCAGATTCATGCACAACAGAATGTTATTTGCAATTCACATTAAACGAAAAATCCAATTAATGCAAGACCACTTGGGTTAGGTTCCTAACTCAATGAGTCAACTTCCAGAAGTGGAACCAACCCAATTGGTCTCGTAGTTCATGAGATATAACATTTACAACGTAACCTAACAGCAGGTCTAACAGCTCAGCTTTGCACAACGTTTTTGTAAAATCATAAAAGTTAACTTCTACTTGTCCAAAAATTACAAGTTTATATTCTTTAGAAACTAGACTCAGCCTAGTTTACTGTAGTACCAACAATCTCAACCAATTTTCATGTTTACACTTCGTTACAGTCACTTAAACATCAAATACACATTCTGTCCAGAAACTGTTTGCATCCAAACTCAACATAATAACAACCTATGAACTATCATGCATTCATATGACCCTCTAGACTCCATAAACACCATCCATGCACATCAATTACATATTACATACTTGATTAGGGTTTGTGTTTGAACTCAAATCAAAGACACAACAATCATCATGCAACAAGATTCAATCTAGTTATCAAATCATCATCCAAATAACAACAATCATATTAACTATATGCACTCATGAAATCGGCCAGCTAGGGTTTGTTATTAACCCAACAAACATCAAAATCAATCAACAAGAATGTAAAGGATGATCAATTATACCTTCCTAGCACCTAGTTCTTCAATCAAACACTTGATTTGAGGGTTGAATGTGTATGTAGAGTGGACGGCAGCCAAGGAGAGGGGGGGTGGGGTTTGCGATCGGAACTTGTGGGAAAGAAGAATAATAGTTAGGGTTAAGGTTAAGGATCTATTTATAAACACACAAGTTACACTCAAGTCCCTCCACTTCTAAGTATTACTTTTCTAGCCTAACTAACTTGTTTTCATCTTGAGTTAACGTTTATAACCATGTTATCACATAACACATAAGTCTAACACATAATTATCACCTAATTACTGTTTTGACGTTTTTCGTTTATTTATCAATCGTTTGCGTCAACTCGTTTGCGTTTCGGTGCAAATCCCGAAAGACTACACATGTAGTAAGTGTTAAGCGTCATTTAAACCCTAGTTTAAATGTAATGAAGTGTGCTTTATAGATTTAATGATCTTAAGTTTGAATTGACGGAGTTGAGTTAACGGAGTTAACCTGAAATTGACGATTGTCACATGGATATTGCTACAATGATCAATTTCAGATTATGAAACTAGTTTCCAGACCCGAAAAATTAGGGTTTTGTTTGCTCGTTGTTGTGTTGCACAAACAGTAGATGTTTTGTTGAAAAATATTGCTGATGGTACAAACTGATAAGGAGAATTTACAAGTGAAGAAAGCACAAGTACTAAAGGCAATTTCATCATTGTTTGTTGCAGCAGATGCAAAGTGAATATTCAAGCAGGTTCTGCAAGGGAAAATCAATGACTGATGATGCAGAAATGAAGTTTTGATGTCTCAAGCCCACCATGAACATATAAGATTGATCTCGAGCATTATAAGTGATAGTGTTGCTTCGAGCACAGGATGTGTTTTTTTTTTGGGTAAAGGGATTCACCCGGTTAAATGCATTCCACACAATCAAAAAGTACAAGTAATATGACAGAGTGCCATATTAGTTCTCATGTATGACATGCCATACAAGAGTAAACAAACCAAAACCACCAAACATTGGTAAACACAGCCAAAGCTTACACAAGAACAATGTAAATAAACAAAACTAAAACAAATCAACCATTATCATCAATCTGGTGGGAAACTCCCCGCGGAAAGTGCCAATCCTCGAGAACCCGATTAACCCGTTCAGAATTCTTGAACTTTAGAGTCATAAGCTTTAGGCGCGTCCCCCTAATGATTTCGTCCGCAACCATCTTCGGGGTCTTCAAAGAGTTCTTGAAAAGCCGGTTGTTTCGCTCCTTCCAGATAACGTAAACCGAAGCCCCAAATAGCAGCCGATTAACAACATTTTCAATAGAGTTGGACATTCCAAATTGAGACACATATTGAAGAATATTCGCCCAACCATTCCTACATCCCTGCAACTTCCCTTTCATTCTTACAATACTCCAAACCTCAGCAGAGAACTTACACTCAAAGAAGAGGTGGTTACGAGAATCCGGCTCTCCATTACAAAGAGGGCAGCAATACAAGTTATAATTTGGATACCCACCAATTTTCCATCCCATAATACGATTCTGCGTGCTCAACCTATCATGAAGCACAATCCACAACATAAAGGAGTGTTTTGGAACACATTGAGAGAACCAAACAACATGCACCCAAGACACCTTATCAGCCGGTCTCCGAATAAGATTCCAAATTCCAGACGCCGAGAAATTCATTGAAGTCCCATTCTCATCCATTACCACGATCTTGTCCCTCTCATCCGGACAAATGCTGACTTCTTTTAGGTTCAAAAGAATTGGATACCTCAAAATCCAATCCGGCGGCCAACCCCAGTTATTATGATGAACAACATCACTGACACAGGTCTCTAAAGACAAGCCAGCACGATGAATAGCTCTAGGGTTAATATATTCAATTAAAGGACAAATCTCATCCCACTTATCATACCAAACTGAAGTAGATCTCCCATTCCCAATTTCATGCCATATAAATTTTCTAATCTGAGGACGGAACTGAAGAATTTTCCTCCATCCCCACGTACACGAGTTAGGAATCTGCAAGCTCCAAAAATTTCGCCCCTTCATTTTATACTCATAAATCCATTTAACCCACAACGAGTTACGCACATTGATTAAGCTCCAAATATGATAAACCAGCAGAGAGTTATTGACATCCCGTATACGCCGGATACCCAAACCACCTTCACACTTCGGCCGACACACAATATCCCAAGAGACTTTATGCTTTCCCTTATTTTGACCATAATCCCAAAGAAAGTTTTTAATCCGTTTCTCAAGATCAGCAATAAGTCTAGAAGGGAGAGAAAACACAGCAGCCCAATAAATATATAAAGACGAAAGAACAGACCTGACCAGCTGCAATTTACCCGCAAAAGATAAAGTTTTATTCTTCCAATCTCCAATCCGACTATCCATACAATCCAGCAACCTCTTACAATCCCGGTAATTTAACCTCGTGGATATAAGAGGAACCCCCAAGTATTTAACCGGGAGCCTTCCTTCAACAAAGGGCATAATATTCAAAATACCACCTTTAACACGGTCCGGGACATTACAGAAAAACGCGGTACTTTTCGGAACACTCGGAGTAAGCCCGGACATATCTTTGAAATCATTCAGAGCCCCCATAATAATTTTAGCAGAATTCACATCACCACGAGCAAACAGGAACAAATCATCCGCAAAGCAAATGTTGATAATATTTAACTTTTCACAACATCGATGAAAACGGAACGATCCATCAATACGAACCTTTCGATGCAGAATCAACGTGAGAGCTTGCATAACCAGCGTGAAAATATAAGGGGACATCGGATCACCCTGTCTCAGACCTCTTTTACCACTAAAGAACCCGTGTAAATTCCCATTAACTGCTATCGAAAAAGAAGAAGTGGTTATGCACTCCATTATCCACTGAATCATCTTATCATGGAAACCATACCCAAAAAGAATATCACGTATGAAGTCCCAACTGACCGTATCATAGGCTTTCTGGATATCAACTTTAAAAGCACATCTAGGCGGACCTGTATTAGTGTGGTAATTATGCATTAATTCTTGGGTCAAAAGGATATTATCAGAAATCCTACGCCCAGGCACAAACGCTGACTGATTAATATCAATTAACGACTCCAACCCCTTCATCATACGAACCGAGATAATCTTGGTAATGCATTTATATAAAGTGTTGCAGCACGAGATGGGACGAAAATCATTCGGAGTCACAATATTAGTCACTTTAGGAATAAGGGCAATAATGGTGTGGTTTACCTGTTTAAGGAGACTTCCTCTGCTGAAAAATTCACGAACCGCCAAACACACATCTTTCCCAACAATATCCCAAGAACTCTTGAAAAAGGCCGAGGAAAAACCATCAGGTCCCGGCGCTTTGGAATTCTCAATAGAGAAAACCGCATCCTTGATTTCCAAATCGGAGATAGGTCTAATCATAAACTCCGCCTGGGAGGCCGAGAGTTTAGTAGTAAACATCTGATTATCCAGTTTCCTCAATGGTTTCAAATCAGAGCCAAAGATGTTCGTAAAATGATTAAGAAACACCGAAGGAACATCCAACCCCTCAAATAAACGGCCCTGAGCATCACTTATAATATCAATGCGACCCCTATGGTTTCGCATTTTCAAAGAATTGTGAAAGTATGCAGTATTAGAGTCACCAAGCTTTAACCAATCAACTTTAGCCTTTTGTTTAAGGAATTCTTCCTCATCCTTAGCCGCCTCATGATAAGCCTTAAGATAATTACTCTGTTCCCGAATCAACTCCAAATTAGTAGGGTCAGTGTCAAGGCGGGTTTGACAAGCATCCAGACGGGTTCTTAGGTCAGTAACTTTCTTATGGAGATTGCCTTGCCGGTACAGCAAAGAACGAATAGGGTGTTTTAAGTTCTGGAGTTTCTTTACCACGCGAAACATGTGATACCCGTTCACCTCAATATTCCAGCCTTTAGCAATAATATCATGATAACCCGGTTTTTCAATCAAGAAATTAGGGAATTTAAACGGTTTAGGCTTACCTTTAATAAGAGAGGGGAATTTCAATAGACATGGAGAGTGGTCTGAAATCCGGTACGGAAGGAACACCGCCGAAGAATCATTAAAAATCTCCAAGAATTTAGAGTTTCCCATCACCCTATCAAGCTTTTTAAACTGGCCCATACCCGTTATCGGTTTATTGCTCCAAGTGTATTTGAGTCCGACCCCCTTTATATCCTCAACTTCAATGTTGTTAACACAATCACGAAAATCAATCATTCCAGTAGAAATTTTGGAAGAACCATGCAAGCTGTCTTCCAAACTAAGAGCACAATTAAAATCACCAAGTAAAGCCCAAGGTTTATCACGAGTGAGTTGTTTATGAACAAGAAGATTACGCCATAACTCCCTTCTTTTCAAATAACAATTCTCAGCATACACGAAAGAACCATACATCACCTTGCAATCAAGCTTAAACTTTAACTGAACGTGAAGAACCTGATTCGAATAATCAATAACCATAAGATCAACCAAATCCGTATTCCACCCCACAATAATCCGAGTACCTTTATCACAAACACTACCATTGCTGGTCCAATCCCAATTATTACAGATCTTCTTACAAACATCAAAAACCGCGTTTAATTTGACGTGAGACTCAAGAATAGCGCATACCTGAATATTATTATCTTGTATTACCTTACGAACCTCTTTTTGTTTAAGAGGGCGGTTCAACCCTCTTATATTCCAAGTGGCGATGGTACCCATTAAACACCCAATTCACCGGGTGTGCTTGCACCCTCAGAAAAAATATCCGCTTTCATAGCTTTAGCCACATCCGTAACCAACTCCTCCACATCATCATCATCTTCATCACTTTCCGACTAGTCCGCCAACTTACCAAACCTGTTACTGGTTTGGACAGTATGATTTTCCTTTAACTGGACCCCCTTAGCCATGGAAGTTGTAGGTTTACCCACAGGATAATTATTGTCTTGTTCTTGAGCGGATGGTTTATTTATAGTTTGTGGCACAGCAGGTTTAACCACCGGTCGGTAGACAAGATTATGTTTCTTGAATTGCGTATTAACTTTTTTCTTTCCCTTCACCCTCTGGAAACCATCATCATTAGTGACTTTCGTTTGTTCGTCATTTAACTTTCTATCGTGAACTTGTTTCGGGCACTGGGCGTTCGAATGGCCAAACACCTCACATAAAGAACATCTGGGGGGCTCCCAATCATATTCAACTTTAATCTCCGAGATCTTATTTGTCTCCCCCCACGTATCCGGAACAGCAACAACAAGCTTCCTTTTAATCTCCTGATTTGCATGGAGCTCAACCTGTACTCTAGCAAAACTACTTCTTCCCCACGATTCCTTACACATATTAGCAGTATAAGAGTCCATACTTATCGGATCCCCAATTCTTGACGCGAGCATACTTAGACCCTCCTCAGTAAAGGCACCCAGGGGAATGTTTTGTAATTTGACCCAAACCGGAACAGACCGTACATCCTCCTTCTCCAAATCTGACTCCATAGTCCAAATTTGGAGAATAATGGGAACATTCCTAATCATCCAAGGACCATCCTCAATCAACTTCATCATCCCAGCTTCCGTATGGAACTTGAAAAAGAAAAACCCTTTCGCATTCATCATTAGTCTCGTAAGCCCATATTTGTTCCAATTTTTCTTAGCAAAATCCTCAACAACCGGAAAAGGGAGTCTATTACCCAAAAAATAGCCAAACAAAGTATTATTAAACCTCTCTTTAACTTTCTTGACAGAATCAACCGGTATAACCACATCAACTCCATCCATCGTTGATTCAACATTTACTTTTCTTAAAGTTGCCTTCGATGTTTTGTTTTCAAGTTGAACAACACTCATGTAGGAAGGCTTTGAATTTTCCATATGTTTTTCCTTCCCTACATCCCTCTGAATATTAGACGATTCAGCTCCAACCACCTTATTTTCGTTCGGAACAAAAGCTGAACAACCCTTATCTTGTTGACTCTTTAGCGAACCTGATCCAATACCCTTGTTATCGCTCAAGCAACCACTAGCTTTGTTCCCCACGGCTGAACAACCACCAACATTATGGATAACGTCATTTAACGGAGCAGTGAATGTAGTGTTTGCAGCAAACGAACCAAAAGAACCCGTAACATTAGGGTTTCCCGAAGAACCAGTTTTCAGAACCCCCCTACGAGGGGGAGCCCCATCAATGTTCGTTACCCGATTCGCTGGAAACCCATGTATAACCTGATCAACAGAACCAATGCCACCCTTATTCTCCATGCAACCCCAATAAAAATCCAGCCAAGATACCCCAAAATCAATATCAAGATCAAGATCAATAAATAAGGAAACACGAATCCGCCAAGATCAAACCAAATCAAGAACAATATCTCACTCACAATAAACCAAATCAGCCAAGAACAAGATCAAAAACAAGATTCGGCCAAACCAAGATCAAGATCAAGATCAAGAACAAGGTCCGCCAATAACAAGATCAAGATCAAGATTAAGAGCAAGATTCAGCCAAGAACAAGATCTCACGTAACAGCCAAGAACGAAGAAACCAAGAACAAGATCAAGAACCAATAACAAGAACCTTAATCCAGCCGAATCCAAGAAACCCAAGCCAGCCGAATCCAAGGAACCAAGAGGAGAATGGAACCTTAATCCAAATCTGCCCAAAGATCCAAGATCTAACAACCCCAAGAACGAACAAGATCAAGAAACAAGAAACAACCCTAACCTTGAAAACCACAAGATCCTCAATCAATTAATAGGGTGTTATCGATCTAACTAAACTATAACAATAGCCGTGATCAATAACAAACCTACTAAGCAATCAGAACCAAGGATTGGAACAAGATTAGAGCAACAAAAAAACCCAAGGAAAGCCAAAAACCCTATGCGGCCGATCGCATAGGGTTAGACACCAAAATCGCCTTCCTAGAGAGAGAACCTAACCAACTTAACTTTTTTCCACCCGTTTGTTTCAGCACAGGATGTGTTTTGCCCAAGCACATATTTGATTGGTTCAAGCAGAGTTTATCTCGAGCACGTCTTATATTGAGCACATCAAATTCGAGCACACTTTGTGAAATCCAGAGCATATTCATTGTCTTCTCAAGAAAACTATCTTTTTAAGTCTCGAGCACACTTAGTGCTAGTGAAGGCTCATGAGCATGCTTAGTGCTAGTGAAGTACTCCCGAGCATGCTTAGTGCTAGTAAGTACTCCCGAGCACATTTTTGCTCCCGAGCATGCTCTGTGCTAGTGAAAAAAAATGAAAAATCACAAGTGCTAGTGCTACCGAGCACACTTTTTCTCCCGAGCATGCTCTGTGCTAGTGAAAAAAAACGAAAAATCACAAGTGCTAGTGCTACTGAGCACACTTTTGCTCCCCGAGCATGCTCTGTGCTAGTGAAAAAATGAAAAATCACAAGTGCTAGTGCTACCGAGCACACTTTGTGCTAGTAATGAAAACCTTCATGAAAGTGCATCTTTCTACTCTCAACCACACTGTGTGCTAGGGAACAGAAAGTTTGTGTTTGTGAAATATTTCAAGGTTTTGAAGAAACTTTTGAGATTTTTGGTGTCGTTGACCGTTTGACCAAGCTGTTCTCTACGGAAGATATATACTCAGGGGTATTTTGGTAATTTTTCTCTAATCATCAACAAGCTTATGGAATTCAAACCTAATTAAATTTCACGACTTCATCAAAAGTTTTACAAGAACAAGTGTTGACCAAGCTTAAGGATTTAATCACTTTTAGTGTCAACCAACATATGAATACGTTTATTTTCAGATTTTTACAATCCTGATAAGGATGGTCAAGATTGCTTCACCTACACTTGATTTGAAGACACATTTATTGAAGACAATTGCAACGAAACTGGGGGAGTAAAAATATTTGAATTTCATTGCAAATGGTTAGCTTCAAATCAAGTAAAAGACTCAAGTTAAGAATTGAAGATCACATTGAGTTTATTTCTGTTTGTGATAACCTTGTTACTTGAAGTTGATCTTTGAAGTTCAAAGCCTCGTTCATATGCCCATAAAACTATATCCAATGTAACATCCGGCCCCTCACACCACCAATATTGTCCGCTCTGTCCACGAAGAGCTCACGGATTTGTTTTTGGTTGCCCAAAACGCGTTGGTGATGTTAAGAGGCAGGACATTACTTATGAACCAAGGATCTCTCTTATCCACGGCCGATGTGGGATAGCCTAAGAGTGGGACGATGTTGTGTTTCCAAGGGTGTTACAAACAACCCCCCTTTGGACTCATCGTCCTCGATGAGGCATGTCCCATCATCCCGAACGGCACAAGAGTGGCTTTGATACCAACTGTAACATCCGCCCCCTCGCACCACCAATATTGTCCGCTCTGCCCACGAAGAGCTCACGGATTTGTTTTTGGTTGCCCAAAACGCGTTGGTGATGTTAAGAGGCAGGACATTACTTATGAACCAAGGATCTCTATTATCCACGGCCGATGTGGGATAGCCTAAGAGTGGGACGATGTTGTGTTTGCCAAGGGTGTTACATCCAAAAGTGGTATAAGAGTGATAATTCGAAATGAACGAAATGAACAATGGGAGAAGCTTAACGTGAGGGGGAGAATTTCAACGAAAGACAACGAGTTATGAGGTGATCACGGAAGAAATTCGATGGCATCGGTCTAAGGGGGAGATTGTTGGAACTTATGTTTTAGACCGACGCATCGAATTAATTTGTGGGTGAAAAATATACTCTTTGGTCTTAACCAATGGTGGATGGCTTGAAGACCAAGTCATGCTAGACTAGTATAAATAGATGTTTTTTATTCATTTGTCTAGTATGAGTGAGTGTATTGTTTATTGAGTGAGATCTAGGGTTTTATCCCTTTGAGAGAGTCTCCTCCTCCAGGATGAGCTCTCTTGGAGGCGGCTGATATTTCTTGTGTGTGTATGTATGTATGTATGAATGTATGTATGAGTGGTTCATCCTTATGAGAATCATTCGACTAATGAAGTTATACTGCCAGATCTATCTTGTTTGTGTTTTGATTACAATTGTTCATCCTATTATTGATTGTTAATCAAATCAGGCTCTCTCCCAATACACCCCATCCGTCCAAACATCTTTCAAAAGTGAATATGAGTGAGATTTGATCCTAACCCTAGATCCGAGCTCCACTGTTAATAATACCGATTATTCACGCTTCTGCACCGGGGCTCGGTTCTTTCATGATATGGACGAAACGGTGATAAAAATGTTAGATAACAGAAGCCTTGTATAGTTGAAAACAAAATGACTTATCATTAGAATTACTTTATTACAAAATAGGTTAGAACCCGCGTGATACACGGGTTAGTAACAAAATATAATACAAAAAAACACATGTAGTACACATGGTAATAATAAAACAAAACCGATAAATAAATGATAGTATAAACAATTACAAACATTTTTGTTAATATCATAAAATTACCAATAATATACACGTAATAGATATTAGTTTTTTGTAGTAGTTAACAAACTTTACAAAACCTTAAAGTTTTCTAGTGGTAAGCTTTCATGGAGACTATATATGTGTGTGTGTGTGTGTGTGTGTGTGTCATGTTGTACAAAGTTATCTAAAAATCTGAATCGAACTCTTTAATTTGTAACCAAAGTAATAAAATTTGAGAAGTCCCATTTCATAAATTGGATTTAATCAAAGAACCAAAATGATATAATTAATTTATTGAAACCCATGTTTTTAAACAAATCACCTATGGATGTTTTAATTTTGTGTTGCATTCAATAAATCGATACCCATGATGATGAATATCGATTGAAACACATGTAAAACGAAGAAATCAATCAAACCTTATAATTCCAATGTAGAAGACGAATGCAAAAGCAGACGGCGATCATTAATTGAATATGTATAGTCTAATCGCATTTATACTTTGAATTATGGTATAATCATTATAGAATTAGGATTGAGGATTACATATAATTGTTAGGTTTAAGCCTGAAGGATGAAATGGAATTGCTTTTGACGTAGTCTGGTTGTTTACAGAACCCGTTATATGTGAATTGAATTTTAATTTGAATGGAAAAGAAAAAATTAAAAAATGTCAAAATGCCATGTGACAATTTAAAAAGATTTGATAAAAAATATTTTAATGAAAAAGAAAAAAATGCCAAAATGTCATGTGACAATTTAAAGAAATCTAATGTGAAGTATTTTAATGAAAAGGTAAAAATAAAAAAATGTTAAAATGTCATGTGGTAATATCAAAAAATTTGATAAAAGTATTTTAATGAAAATGAAAAAATAAAAAAAATGTCAAAATGTCATGTGGTAATTTAAAGAGATTTGATGAAAAGTAGGAAACAATGGTTGTTGAGAATCCACTCTTTTAGGGCTATGCGTAGTGGAGGGGCTACAAATTGGGGCGTTTTGCGCCCAGTCAGCAATGGGTGAAAATTTGTTTTTGGGGTGTAATAGTGTAGGAGCTACAATAGTAATATAATATATATAATATAATATATATATATATATATATGTGTGTGTGTGTGTGTGTGTAACACACATATTAATATAATAATAATATTTTTTCTTCTCCTTGGGCGACAACTTCCTTCCGCCCCCGCCCCTTTTCGCCCACATATCATCGGGGGGGGGGGGGGGGTGTTCCCCCTTCTTCTCGCCCCAACCCTCGCCCCTTATATATGTAGATTAGAAATCGTAATTAAATGATTGTGTTTTGTGATTTATGTAAATGTCGTAATTCTAGTATATTTGAAAGTGGTTTTATATTAAGGAAATATCTAAACATAATTAAGTTTAATAAAATCATAATAATTATTTGATTTTGTTCAATAAAAAAAAATAAAGATATAAATCGTTTCAATATTATACAATTAGTATATTGTGAATTATGGAAGGGTCAACATCATCATCATCATCATCGTACTCAGTGTATCATACCAATAGCAAAGCTATGGTAGGGTCTAAGGAGGATAAGATGTAGACAGCCTTACCTCTATCCCATAGGGATAGAGAGGCTGCTTCCGATGAGACCCCCGACTCGATAGTAGTTTTGCATGAAGAGTGAATACCTCAGATCTGAGATCTAGAACGAATTAATCTTAGATCTAATACCGTAATGGATCTAGTTCATGATTACTCTTAATTAGTATATCTATATGTTATATTAGGTGTATTATGTGTATATATATTAGTAATAGATTATATGTATGAAGCTTTGATCGAGAGAGAGAATGGACAGAGGCTCAATACGTTAACATCAAAACATAAATTAACAGAGGTATTTCACCTCTATATATAGAAGATGGATTTAGTTCGTTACACATTCCGTAACGAACTAGCCTCCACTTCGTTACATTACATTACAAACTAATAACCATAACGAACTAAGCTCCTATTCATTAAACATCCTTAACGAATTGGGAGGAACATTAACTTAATCGTTTAGTTCGTTAAACATACTTAACAAACTAGACATAGTTTAACGAACTAGTCTATAATAATAATAACTTTTACATTATAATAATCAAACGATAAATACAAAGACTCGAGACGCAAAACCGTGCACTAACAGACACCCCCCCGTCTTGAGCTCTTTGTCTTTAATTTATTTGAAGCGCTTCGTCTGCTAGTCTCTGCAGCTGTGAATCCCATGCTCATGACATACACGAATAACACGTTGAAATTGCATTGCTCGGTCATAGTATTCACGGCGCTCGAATAATATCATATTCTTAAACAACATATCATTGTCGGTGTCAGTCAAGTTCACGAGCCACATCGGATCAATAATCTTAATCAGCTCGGTCTTTAAGCCCTTACCCAAAACAATAACGGCCTCGCTAGTACGATTATCATAGTACCAACGGTTGAAAGATAAATACATGTGTTGATTCAGCGTCTTGACTGGTACACGCTTCATTGTTTTTGGCGGTTTAACTTTAAGCACCAGATTCCTCCAACCCGTTCTTGTATCTATCTCATCAATACGCTTACGAATTGGAATCTGCGGCTTAAAGAACTTAAACCTGTGAGTGACCTCGAAAAGCAAATGCTGATGGAACCATTCTGCTTGTCGATTTGCCCCACGGTTAATGAAAGGACGGTACGCAAGAGTCCGTACATCCCATCTTGATAATGAGAGAACGTCAGTAATGTTTTCGTAGTACTAGAATCGAAAAGTCATGAAATAATATCACCTCGAACTTTTGGCACGTCTTGAAAGAAGTCACCTGATTAGCTTTCGCGCGTGCAATGGCTTCCTGCTTTCGTTCTTTATCAACATATATGTATGCATCAATAATCTTACGAGTCCTCTTGTCTCGACAAGCAAACCATCCTTGGATATCAGCAACAGTCGGATTAGGCTTCGAGTCAAATCTTGTATCAACACTCTTGCCCTTTGAGACTTTCTCCAAGTGATCTTCGGCTGCTTTAACAGTTTCTTCAGTAAATATAAGAACACCCTGATCAACAGTAGATTGTTGAAATAAATCAGGGTATTCCTCAGCCGTCATGTCCTCAATCTCAATTTCTTCATCTTCATAAATAAATGACATGTTCATCTGAATCGTTGGATCATTCAGTATTTCCTCGTCATTCTCCACCTCCACGTCATTTTCAGCCTCTAACACGTTCAGCTCATCTTCATTCAAACCCAGCAGTATAGAAATCTGCTCTCATGTTAAGGACCATTCAACAAACTGTCCCACTTCTATTTCATTAGCATTCACAATGCTTCTGACCATCCCCGAACCATCAATAAATATAACAGTATTGGCTTTTATCGACTCAATAGGTTATTCGTCGAGTCTTGATAAACAACCAACTGTTTATCAACATTACCAGCAGCAGTACTCATACCTGCACCGGATGATGAACCGTGAGTCTGTTTAGGCTCACTTCCTCCAGTACCCGAGGCATCTGGATCTTCATCATCATTCTTAAGTGCATCATCCTTACATGTCAGCTACAAAATGAGATCCTCTTGCTCCTTTATTTTCACCCCCTGAGACTTAACAATCTCACAGAGCTCTTTAGTTCTTTTTGACAATAGGAGACGTAGCCCATCAGCTTTCTTTGATTGTCTATCATACGCTTTTGAGTCATACGGTCAACAGACATTTGATTTTCATATTAATGAAGTAAGCTCAAGACCATATTCATTTGTTGATCTTGTGACGTAGCAAGAAACAATGAAGGGATCGGCTGTACAGGACCTTGAGGTCGATTAAGCCTAAAAAATGAAATGTCCATAGGTGGTGGAGGCATCATCGTCGGTAGGAGAAACCACCTATGTTGCTGTAGTAGGCCTTGGCAATGTGGAAAGAACACATTGTGGAATCAAACCAAGCCGAGGATTCGACGTGAGTGTGGTCGTCAAAGTAAGTTCCGGGGTGCTAGTAGTAAGCGGCACCATCGGTCTTTGTGGAGCAGACGACCTTGGAGGTTAAACTCCAAATGAAACTCCAGCACCAACTGACACACGTCGTTTAGATGACCCTTCACCGGCCACCTTTTTCCCTTTTCGTTTACGTTGAGCAGCTTGAGCAGCAGCTGACTCAACCTCAACTTTTCGTTGACCCGGATCACCACCATCACCACCATCATTATCATCACCCCCATCACCATCGTTCCCACCTTGACCCTCTTCACGATCAGAATCCGAATCATCATGGATCCAGCGATCAGTAGAATGACATACATAATCAGGATTGGATATATGACCAATCAATCGTTTGAACCGTGAATGAGGAGTTTGACAATGCGACTTCATCCTCCTCACTCTATCCTCTTTCATATGCTCCAACTTTAACACATCATTGCGAAGCGTATGATCGATCACCAAGTCACGAATCACATCCTGAACAAAGAGTTGGACAAACCGTGGATACATCAAGAACTTCTTGCGTCGATTCACTACAAGACAGTTCTCCTTGAGATGATAAAAAACCACCTCCGAGAAGTTGAAAGGTGTATTCAGGATTAGTGCGACGAATGCCGATTGAAACATGATACGACATTCATCAAAACCACATTTCCGTCCACCAAGGAAATGTATTAAAACATGTAATAAATACTTGTATATGGGACACAAGTATGCCTTGTTATACATGGACGCATCAAAGCTCGCCAGTGTAGAAAACACGAGTAAATAGTCCTCTAATCAACCCTTTGTCAAACTCACTCGGGTCATCCATAGTGTCACCAAACCTTAACACTCGTTGAATAGTGTCAGTTGAAATCACCACTGGTCTACCATTCACCTCAGCAGCTATATGATTTTCCGTCTCCATTCCAGAATTAACGGATAACACTGAGTCGAACTTCCGGATTTGCTATAACAGCATAACTGATACGTGAGCGACGTATAAAAGCCAGCATCTCCCCAAAAATTTCTTCATCAGCAAATTTTGTACCAAAAAGGCACAAATATTATGCTTTTTGTCAAATGGGAGCAAAGGAAGATCTTGTTCACGTTGTTGTTGTTGTGGCTCAGATGCAGGAGGATCCTGATCCATATTATCAGCCATACTGATAATAAATAAACCCGAGAATTAGTAAACAATGAATGATACATAATATTAAAATATAATTAAAAGAATATAGTTATACTAATTTATAAACTTTTAATTTTAAAATAATTTAAAAATGTCATTCGTTAAATTAATGGCCCCAGTCACTTTCAGTCTATAGATTAATGGTTATCCTATCCATCTATAAGTAGATAACAGGGCCAAAACATGCAAGCATGTTCCACAAACTTAAATAACCGACATAGTTTTCAACGAGAGAATAAAGTAAAACGCATACCAAACGCCCCAACTACGTTCCATTGTCAAGTAAATGGCTATCCTGAATTTTGCAAGTAAACCTCAGGACCAAGCATATACACGTATATGTTCTTCAAATGTAAGTAATTAACATAATTTTAAGAGAACGTATGCAAAAATCTTTTTGGGTTTTTTCTTTACATACAAAAAACACAATCTTTTTGTCTCTTTCAATTTTTATAAAACATAACAAAAACTTCACAATCTTTTTGGTTTTTCGGATTTTTCTATACAAACAGAAAAAACAATATTTTGATTTTTCAAAATTTTTAATGTTTTTGGGTTTTCAAAGTATTTTAAACAAGAAAAAATACAATATTTTTGCCTTTTTCAAAATTTTCAATGTTTTTGGATTTTATCTATACAAACGAAAAGCACGATATTTTTGTATTTTCTATTTCACCCCCAAAATCCAAAACCAAATAAAATAAAATGAAAAATAAAACGAGAATAAAGATAATTATCCTTGTTTCAGGATATCAGCAAGGGTTTTTAATCCATTTCAACCAAGCAAAAAATTAAAACGAGTTTTGTCAAATGCTTTGATAAATAGATCGGATTTTTGAAAGTCGGTACGTACTTTCTCAATATCAATTAACTTATTTTCAAAACAATCCTGTATGAAACGATATCAAATTTCGATATGCTTCGTTTTAGAGTGTTGTACGGGATTTTTGGTGATGCTAATGGCAGAAGAGATAATCAATTAGTATTTCCATGGTTCTTTTTGCTTACCGGATACTTCGATTATCTCATTTAGCAAAAACGATGAGTTTCTAAACTTGCCTAACTTATTTTTCAACTCAAGAACTTCATTCTCAATCTCAGTTATCTTAGAATGATGTTTCAAGATTTCTTGAAATTTTTGATCGTTAATTGTCATTTTGACAGACAACTCAGCTTTGAGATCGTGATTATTATTGACAATGCATCAATTTTCTCCCAATATCTCATTTGAGATTCTAAATATTGCCTATAAGTATCTTTAAGTGAAGCAATTTCTTTCACTAAACAATTATTATGATTTTTCAATGATTCTAACGTAGGCTTGTTTTTCTCACAAGAAACAGAAGGACTAAACTCGTTAATTTTGGCCATGCAAGCAAAATTAGTTGGTTGCTTCTCACATGAATCATCAGAATCAGACTCAGTATTATTGTCAGAAGATAGCTCACTCCCACTTGCATCTTGAAAATTTTCATTTGACCCGAACATAACCAAATTAGCTTGATTGTAATTACACAACAATCTTTGTGACCAATCAGTTCCATCCATGTTAGATAGCATAGCTTGTGACCCAGAAGAAGATGGTTTAGTTCCAGAAGACTTATCAGTATCATTTCCATTTTTCCCAGAAGAACTTCGATCTTGATTTCTAGGACCAGTATACTCCATCTTTGGTTTATCATACTCTTTGGCAAAATGTCCAAACTCTTGACAATTATAACACATAACTTTCAATTTATCGAACCCAACCTTCTTGTTTAATGATGGAAGATCTTTGCCAGTCCTTTGCATGAACTTTTTCACCTTTCTGACTATCATTGCCATATTTCATTTTAAATCCATGAGCTCCAAATCATCACGATCCATTTGGTCATAATCTTCATCAGTTAACTCACTTGTGTCAATTTTACTACCACCCAGATTCTCATAAGAAGTCATGAAGGCACTCAAGAAGGAAAAATTTTGTTCAGCTTCCTTCATATTCACATTCGGTGGTGTTGAATATTGATTTGCAGTAGCCGAAGGTCCAAAATTACTAGAATATCCAGAACCTCCAGAAGCAAAGAAGCATGAACGTGGATCACTATAAGTTGTTGTTGAGTTTTCTTGTGCATTTTATCTGAGAAATGTTGTGATTGGAGCAATTGTCGAGCTTAAAGGCATGCACACACCATAAAAAGCTAGATCTTGACTTTCTTTAGAAGACTTTTGACATCTTAAATCATATTCTCGAGCTTCAACTTTTTGCATAAATTCATATTGATTTCCTTGAAAATTCGGGTTAGATTGAGTGGTCGGGTTTCCATATCGAAAATTCGGGTGATTTCTCAACACGGGGTGGTAGATGTTGGAATTCATGTTGTAATTCCTACCACCTCCCCCTTAAGTGCATTCACCTCCTCCACCGGTGCTTGACCCACTACACACACATCCGAAGCATGACCCAATTCATTACAATTTGTACAAACATCAATTACTTCATTAGTAGTTTGTACATTTCCTTCTTCCACAGCTTGCACTTGTGGTCTACCAATCGTCGGTCTTGCCTTCATCCGGTTTGAGCCTTTCTCTTCGATGTAACCGCCATTTGTTCCAAATACGCCCAATCATCTTGTTCATAATTGGTACCAAATGTACCATTAGTGATCAACCGCAAATCACGTTCATCCTCCATACTCAAACCCTCATGAAACGCATTCAAAAATTCCCATAAAGCAATACCATGATGAGGACAATTTTTAATCATCATGTTAAACCTCTCGAATGCTTCACGAAACATTTCCCCCGATTGTTGTTGGAAGGTTCTCAAACTTCTTCTCGCATCGTTGGTCTTTTGGGCCGTATAGAATTCTTCCAAAAATCTTTGTTGCATTTCGGCCCAAGTATAATTGGATGCTGAAGGCAAAGTATAAAACCATCTCTTTGCCTTGTCTTCCAACGAAAATTGAAATAGAACCAACTTGACTTCATCCGATGTAAAACCTTGACCCCCAATTGTGTTGCAAATTGAGTCATATACCTCCAAGTGGAAGTAAGGTCCCTCCGTTGCTAGACCCTTATACTTCGGAAGACTTTGAAGGGAATTGGTTCTTACTTCAAATGTCCTCCCTTGTTGATTGTGAGGGATAACCACCGGAGACGGATTATTAGTAATTATGGGTCAGAAATGAGCTTCAATCCCCCTTACCATCTCTCTTGCATGCCTTCTTGGTACCCCCATTGGTACTCTTGGTTGACCTATTTTCCTATAAACGGGCCTTGGCTGCGCAAATTGTTGTCGAAACTGTGGTTGGGGCATTTGCGGTTGGAATTGTTGATCTTGAGGTTGCCCTTGTGGTTGTTGAATAATCGGTAGCGGTTGAACTTGATTAACAACAACCACCCTAACAACAACCGGTGGTTGTTGTTGAGCTTGTTGTTGAACTAGTGGTTGAGCTTGTTGTTGGACAACCGACGGTGGTTGTTGTCGATTAAGCTCTTGCAACGGTTCCGGTTGATGCCATTGACCATAACCAAATTTTCCCGGATATACCCTTTTGCTTCCATCACCTCTCATGTAGTAACCATCTACTTCATACCCCTCAAATTCACTGTCAAACCCGTATCCGTATCCGTCACCTTGTGTTCTTGAATGTTGCATAAAAGGTTGGGGTTGATATTGGTAGCTTGATTGTGATTGTTGAAAGGGTGGTTGTTAATGTTGTTGAGATGATGATGAACCAAATGTATGGAAAAGGTTGGTAATATGTGGCAATGTGGATGATGTTGCGTAGGTGAATTGAGCAGCTATGGGTTCGGTTGTGGGTGGTGGTTGGAGTTCACTTGATGTTGTAGGTATATTAGTAGTGATCGGTGGAAGTGGATTTGGTGGAGGTGTAGTCGGGATTGTTTGACCTGAAGTGGGAACTGGTGAATCCATGTTGCTATTTGATGCAGTTGGAGAACCAAGAAGCTTGTTCTCTCTAAGTAAAACTCGGTTTCTTTGAAGTGTTCTGTCAATCTCGGGATCAATAACTAGCGGTGATGGCCTGTTAGAGCTTCTAGTATGCATACACCTGTAGGTACCTGCACACTAACACAACCAGCGTAAACCTGAAAATAACAAACAAAAACTACTAAAGCTAACACACGTTGCGCACCACTCCCCGGCAACGGCGCCAAAATTTGACGTGAGGTTGAAGACTCACTCAAAAATAAACCAAATACAACTAGTTAGATAGCAATAAGTGGCTATCGACCACAGGGAGTTTGTGGAAAATGTATTACTAAGTAGCTTTATAATTAAACTATATTAAACTAAGTGCAAAAGTAAATTCAAAGAGTTGGTTATTTGGTTTTGATTAACAAAAATAACTAAAGCACTAAACGAGTTTTAAACAATATAAGAAACAATGCTCTCTCCCGATTTCAGGTTCCCAATGTTGATAAAGTTAATGTTTACTTGTGGGATGAACTACACAAATATCGTTCGTGAAAATGCGTTTGGATGTGATAAAAGAGGACTAAGTACTTGGATTATAAAAACGCAAGGTTGTCTCTCAATAATCAGTTTAGTATTGTTAACCCTAATTCTCTTCTACTAAATCTCGATTACCTATGACACGAAGAACGGATAGTCAAGAACACGAATTTATACCATACACACAATTACAAACAAACTCACAATCATCATAGCAACATAATCATAAGATTAAAATACTATCCCACAAATAACATAAACGATTAACAAATATCTAATTGAAAACCTTACAATTCGGGAGAGAACACAAAGGGTACTAGCCACTCATCATTCGGTTCATCATAGCATCAATTAATGTATGTAGTTGAATCCAAACTCCAATTCAACGATTACAATCACCACAATAAAATACTTGCTCTCCAAAATTTGTCTCCAAGTTGTTTGCAATCCAAAGATAGATGAAAAGACAAGAGAAAACTGAATAAAATCTGTCAAAACGGCAGTTACAAATTGCGTACAGTGGCCCACGGTCTCCACTGTGGGTCACGGTGTCTTCCTGAAAACTCTGGACCGTGGCCCATGGTGGAACCGTGGGTCACGGTTCACCCCACGATCACCGTACCCGCCACGGCACGGTGCCTTCTGTTACTTTTTGTTACTTTGGACCGTGGACCACGGTACATACCGTGGGCCACGGTGGACTTCAGCCACGCGACTCCATTTTCACTTCTTTTGACCTCTTTCGCGTCTCCGGTTCCTTAGGTTTCTTCGTTATTCATCATAATAGGCCCCGGAACCTCCTTTGAACCTACAATTCACCAAAAATACCGTAGTTATCTAATTCCACAAGATAAACCAATTCAATATATGATTATTACGGTATTAACTCACTTAAGGGTTGTCCCATGGACCACCCATCAATAATTTAGATGGTGTATATGGTTTATTGTGAGATTTTTTTTTATGTTTTGTTGATATTATACCAAAACCCTAGAAATATTTGTTTGTTAAAAATTTTGTATCAGACCTTTCCTTGCATTGCACATACTATCAAAGCTCCATGCATCCACTTGTTTTTATGTTTCGACTTTCGATCCTTATAATATTATCTAAAGAAAATACTTATGGATCAGATTGGAAGAGCCAACGAGTAGAATAAGTGACCGGCTGGATTTTAATTTTGTATCAATGTTTTTTTTTTTCTCTTTCAGTATCTTTTTATTCAACATGTGTAGTACATGAATACCTAACCTACTGACATATAAATAAGAAAATTGAATTTTAATAATCCAGACTATTGATTATTGGCTAATATAAACTTAAACTAACAATGTGACCAGTGTTAATCCCAGCTTTCATTTTCATTACAAATAGAGCTCCCGAGTCTCATATATAATGAACTCCGTTAGATTACGGTTTGTCAAATTATCAAAATTTAATGCTTTATATAAATAAATATAATTAAAAACAGTAAATTGAAAACAATATATTTTTAAATTTAATCATTAAACAACCCAGGTCCACCACCTTTATCATCTACATCACGTCATCGAAACGTCTGTCCACCACCGACCGCCGCCACTTGCCACTTGCCACAAAACCTCTGCGCAGATGACTGAAACGGCATCGAAATGTCTGATCATGCTCCGATTGCTTTTTCTTCATAACCATGTTTGACGGAAACGACGTCGTATCATGATTTTGAAAAATCATTTTTAACGGAGATGATGAAAACGATGTTGTATCATGTTCGTAATTACGAATTGTTTTAATCAGCATCTTTTAATTATGTATCATGTGCGGAGTGGTGTTGTTGCTGGCGTCGGTGGCCTGTGGTGGCAGTGGTCGGCGGTGAAAAGCAGGCCTTTCGATGATGTGATGAGGATGATAAGGGGTGTGGGCTTTTTGATATTTCATATGTATATTTATTATTTTTAAATCTGTTAAAAATCCTATATAATATTCAATTTTTTTAATATGTATTTTATTTTTTGAAAGGTAATATAATAAGTTGGCAAGCTTCTGAACCAAAATCGTAATTTGACCAAACCATAAGAACTATATGTGCAATTAAATCTAACGGAGTTAATGATATGTTAGACTATGGAGCGTTATTAGTCATGAAAGTGAAAGTTAAAATCAACACTGGTCAGATTTTTAGTTGAGATTAATATTGGTCAATAATCAATAATATGAATTATTAAAATCTAATTTTTCTATAAATTATGGTAAATAAAATTTATATTTATAAATATCAAAAAGCCCATCTAATACAATATTTAAAGTTAAATTTATAACTTTGTTAATAAGTCTCTAGGAATAATATTTATTAGCATTCTAGTGACTACTCTAATAACATGTGAAAAAATAATATATTTTAAATAATGCATAGATATTTCATAATCATCAATTATGACCATCAAGTGACACTTTCCCTTTACGTTTCCAACATCACACATATTACTCAATTCCACTCCACTTTTATTGTCTGACACAAACACAAACACAAACACAAACACAAACATGGTACTACTACCATCCCACATTCCTCCTCTTCACTTACTCTTCCACCTATTATTCATTCTCACCTCACGAGCGTCGTCCCTGGCACGTGGGACCTTCTAGTCGCCAACGCCGGCATAGCCTCCATGCACACCGCCGTCACCCGGTTCAACACCGTCATCCTCCTCGACCGGACCGACATCGGCACCACCCGGAAGCGTCTCCGGCCCGGCCACTGCCGGACTGACCCGCACGACCCGGTTCTTAAAAATGACTGCTATGCTCACTCGGTTGTTCTTGACCCTACTACGGGACAAATAAGACCGTTGATGATTTTAACCGACACGTGGTGCTCATCCGGTCAGTTTCTACCCGATGGTACACTTTTGCAAACCGGTGGCGACGGTGATGGGGTTAAGAAGGTTAGGAAGTTTGTGCCGTGTGAAACGACGTCGCTTTGTGACTGGGAAGAGTTGGATGAGGTTGCATTATCACACGGTACTGTTGTAACCATTGGCTTTTTTCTGGAATATAGTAATGTACTTTATTTATTTATTTATTTTCACAAAGTTGTTTTAGTAATATATTCAGTAAAGTTTCTTTACAGAATTAAGTTCGATTCAGTAAAGTTTCTTTACAGAATTAAGTTCGAACAAAATTGTATTTTAGTCTTTCCCATACATTTGATACGTGTTTCTTTTCTTTTTAGCTGATATTTTGTTCTTTTTTTACCACGGTCTTTTTACAAATTAATATGAATGTACACGTTTCAAATTCGTAAAAAAATTTATAATTATTTTTAAACTTAATAGGTAAAGAGACTTGAGGGATTCAACAATTGCTATATGATGTTTGTGCCCCCCCCCCCCCCCCCAAATTACATTGAAATTGAATGCAAGCGGTTGACAAGTTGTGCCATTAGCATCTTTTGAATTTTAAAATAAAGTCTTTGATAAACTATATTGGTAGATATTATAATAATAAAATTGCTATGCATAACGCGTTAAACTTGAATAAACAGCTTCATAGTCTTAGGTGTGAGAAACCCGAGATTATTAAATGAAAAGAAATAAATAAGCGCTTAATTGAATATATAGAAACTAACTTAGGTTTTATTTTAACTTTTTTTTAGGATATTTGCTGTATATTTTAATTTTAATTATTAATATTAGAGAAATGACAATTTCCGTTTTCTAAATTTAGGCAATTTTTTTTCTTGTTATTTTCTTACTTTATGGAAAGATGGTATCATTTGAAAATGCCCGAAGTTTAATTTACTCTTGATACCATAAACTCAAATCAATTTAACTTTTTTCTTAACAATTATTAATTACATATATTTGTTTTTAACAGGTAGATGGTATTCTACGAACCAGATACTACCGGACGGATCGGTAATAATCGTCGGCGGTAGGGCGGCAACCAGTGTGGAGTTTTTTCCGGCAAAACACGGTGTCGGTGCGGTGGAGTTCCCGTTTCTAGCTGAAGCCAAGGACACCCAGATGGATAATCTTTACCCCTATGTTCATTTGCTTCCCAACGGTCACTTGTTCGTGTTTGCCAACAATCGAGCCGTACTATACGACTACATGAAAAACCTTGTACTCAAGCAATACCCGTAACTGGATGGTGGTCCACGCAACTACCCATCGGCAGGGTCGTCAGCAATGCTTGCGCTAACCGGGGATTATTCGTCGGCTACGATTGTGAAGAAACACTAACCAGACCCCGGGCAGATTACTGGTAACCTGGGGGTTGGAGAGCTGTTTCCCACGAGGGGTTAGACCCTTGGAAGATGGTTCTTCTGATAACCTGCAAAACAGACACCGTGAGCTCGTCACTGAGAAGGGGGGGGTTCCTCCTTGTGACCACCCTCCGGCGTGAGAATCAGACTAGATTGCTCTTTAAATATAAAAGTATATTAAGAGATTGCTAGAGCAGATATCAGGTATATATGATAAGATAAGATGTTGTAAGATGATCATACCATTGGGGTATTTATAGCCGAAGGTAGGTTTCCAAGGGGTTTAGCCGGCCCAACACGTTACCAACTGTAACCTATGCACGTGCCCTGCCTGTGAGTGGTGGATAGGTAGCGGCTGACACAGAGCAGGCGTGTCGTGCACTCTTCCTCTTCTGCCAACTACAGGCTAGGCACGTGGTATGGCAGGAGTTGGTGGGTAGGCGGCGGCTATTGGTCACAGTGCTGTGGCGTGCTGTCTGCCATGCTGCTGTCAGTGAGCTGTCGCATTCTTGGTCAGATCTTGTCTGTACCTCGTCAGGTACAGTAAAAGATCCTTCAGTATACGGACTAGCTTATTTGGGCGGGAGTATTCCCCCTCCCGCCTCTGTGCGGGATTGCTCCCGGCTTGGCTCATTCCTTCAGGTGACACTGTGATCGAGAGCTAAGTGCCTTGTGCGTGTAGCCATGCTGCGCGGGTGGCCTTCCCTAATGGCTTGTATCCGAGGCTGCGGGGACAGGCGGAGTCCTTCACCATTGGGAGGCATTTCCTGCGGGACCAGCTTGCGTACTGCGCGTAAGGACGTCACGTCTCTGAGCATGGTTGGTCCTGCGGATCCAGTTGGTCTGCGCAGACGTCCCTGTTTAAGGTGAGTCTTGCGGGTCCAACTGGGCTCTGCTGGGACCTACCTCTTCAAGTCCCCCCAGTCCAATGTTCTTCTCATGAGTGTTTAATAAAGTGAGGTGAACTTTTGGACTTGAGCAAAGGGTTTTGAAAAGGGGTTTTGTAAGGTTTTCCATGGGAATTCTTTCCGCGGAAGTCCTTGTCACTTGCAGAAATGCCCGAGTTTCCTGCTTGGTCTTTGGGTATGATGCGGGTAGGTCTGTAACCTCCTCGCAAGTCAGGAGCATTGAGTCCCAGTTGTATGTATTTTCCATGAGGTTTTGGTAGTTTTGAACATAGTGATCAATTATGTTAAGACCACCAATTCCATCTTGGAGCTTCAAACAACGTAGTTCTCGACGTTCCCGCTATGCGGGGATGTTATTTCCGTTTCCGCAAGAATTGCCCAGAAGATCCTTCTTGGTTTCAATTCCCAGCGGAGCGCTAGGTATGTGAAGGGTTTTGCCTTAACACTGTACCTGCGCTCGTCTTACGGTTACTTTACTTCCAAGGTATTCCTGGCGTCAATTCCCTGCGGGTGCTAGGTATGTGAAGGGTTTTGCCTTTACACTTTACCCGCACCCGTCTTATAGTTACTTGGTTGCCGAGGTACTTGGCTTCAATTCCCTGCGGGTGCTATGTATGTGAAGGGTTTTGCCTGAACACTGTACCCGCATCCGTCTTACGGTTACTCGTTCACCAAGGTTTTCTTGGCTTCAATTCCCTGCGGGTGCTAGGTATGTGAAGGGTTTTGCCTTAACACTGTACCCGCATCCGTATTACGGTTACTTGCTTGCCAAGGGGTAAGGGGTATTTTCCCGCTTACTTTTTAATATTTTCAAATTTTGAATTTTGAAATTCGAAGAGTTGGTGAAAAGATAACAGTCCAAACCTCTGAAACGTCGTGCGACGGTTTCTTCTGACTGTGTCAGGACGTGCAAGAAGTTATGGCGACATGACATTATGTGGTCATTCCAGTTGCTTTTTCAGGCGCGTGGGCACGGGATTTCGGGCGCGTAGCCGCGAAATCTCTGGCATACGTCCTTGTGACAGATGTTGCCAGCTTGCTTTTGCCACGCGTCATAGTTTCATTGCACCTTTGATTTCTCTCTCTTCCGTATTAAATTCATCGCATTAATTGCGATTACTATATAAAGGGGGAGAGGGTTATTTGCAATTCACACTTTTCACTTTCATCTCTTCTTCTCAAGTAATTTCCGGCGAATTTTTCTGTTCAGTAAAGCATTACCCTGAAATCTCTTTTCATCTTTCTTCCACCATGTCTTCTCATGATGCTGATGACCAGAAGACTGCTGGCGAATGCCAGTGCTCTCTTCCTGTCGATCTGTACCAGTATATCGTCAGGAAGTTCATGCTCGAGTCTCTCGAGCCTGAGTTTCCTGAACCCCACCATACTGTGTACGATGCCCCTAGTGGCAAGATCGGGGTTTATGCTGCATTCTTTGTCTACGGAAACCTTAGGTTTCCGTTGACAAAGTTTGTGTACCGTGTCCTGGAGAGGCACGGTGTGCACCTGACAGAGGTGCACCCCATGGCCATTGCCAAGGTCCGGCACTTTGAGTGGGTGTGCCGGATACTGGGCCTTGAGCCCCTCGTTGACCGTCTGATGACCTTCTACACTTGGAGGTGCATCCAGGGGTGGTACACTCTTACAACCCGTATTAAAGATTTGTACCACCGAGCGGAGTCTTAGCTCATGGAGAAGAGAGTTCTTCTTCATATCCGCTCGCGCCATCCCCATCGCCATGAAGTTCAAGAATGGCCAGGCGCTTCCGAACCTTCCCGCCCTCAACTACGAGGAGGCGGAATGGTTCTCGAAGATATCCCGGGTCCAGTCCCCGGTTTTCCGTTTTCCGGAGTCGGCGATGGTGATGCTGGGGATGAGCCGGGTGTGGAAGGCGGCGAATGCGGATAAGGTTCCGATCGTCCTTGAATATGGTTCGAACTCTGTCCCTTATGGTACGTCTTGTTTCATTTTGCTGACTTCGATTTTTTCTAACTTTCTTGTTGATTTCAGAGGGGAACGATCTTCAGTCGCTCCTGAACCCGCGGGAGGAAGATGGTCCCGCGCGGATGGGTACTCGTGCTCTGGACGAGAACGAGTTGCCCATCTTAGAGCAGACCGCGGGTCGGTTCGTGGAGGTTTACCCGCCAGGCCAAGAGATCCTGAGCCACCGACGGCCAGGTAAGCCTATCTTCTACCCTGAACCTCTCAATGCTGTGCCTGCTGCTGGAGTTGACATTTCTTCTTCTGAGGAATCCGCAGAAGGTCCTCCACTGGTGCGGAAGAAAAAGGCTGCCGTCGGGAAAGGCAAGGAGAAGGTGGCCTCTACGGCCGACCCGGTAGTCCTATCTGACTCGGAGTCAGATAGTGCAGAGGTGGCGGGGAAGCCCGGTGGTGAGGAGACCACCGCTCCGGAGGCTGTAGCTGTTACCTCCGGGGAGGCAGCGACGACGACGGTTACCGGTGTCAAGAGGCCGGCTCCATCGGGTTCGCCCCCGCTCGTCCGTACGTTCAAGCTCAAGAAACCCCGTAAGTACCCCCATAATTCTTGTCTAGATTTGTTGTTTCAAATAAATTTTTCTAACACTTTTGCTTGTGCAGGTGTGGATGTTGACGCATTCCAGGGTGGAGTTGGAGCAAGTATTCCCCCGCCGATGAGGGAAGGTTCGGTCAGCCTTCCCGAGGCGTCGACCCAGGCGTCTGCGCCTGCTTCCGTTGGTTCCAGCCTTCCTGAGGCTGTTCCAGCTGAGAAGGTGTCTCCGCCGGCCGTGAGTGCAATTTTTACAGCATCTTTCACGGAGCCGGCGGTTACTGTTGCTGAGGAGGCGACGCCAACAATGGCTACCACAGCGGCTGCCACTATACCTGCGCCACCGGCACCGACGGCCGGACCATCAGGTACGCGCCGGGCTTCCCGCCGATCTATGCCACCTTCCCGTCTGCCTGACCTGTTGGATGGATTTCCTTTAGGTTCAGGTGATGGGTTTGGCGGCTATCGGCCTGTTATTGACCCTACAGGTACGTAGGGTTCTTTTTCCTTTGTATATTTTTGTCATCTTTTCCTAACTGCCTTTGTTTCTTTTGCAGTGTCGGATTCCAATGAAGTGTATGTTCCAAGATGGAACATACGCCGAGGAACAACCCTTCGCACCCCTGTGGAGTGCGTGGATTGGGCTCGCCACGCTGCTCCTCATGGTGCGTTGGGGGAAGCCATGGCTAGCTACCAGGAGGGTAGGCTAACCAATGAGCTTCGGGTTCTCCAAGCCCGGATGCAGCCCCGCGTCGAGCTGCTTTGTCGTGAAAACGACAAGTTAAAAGCAGCTCGCGCCAAAGAAATATCTGAGACGCGGGCTCTGCGGGAGGAGAACCGGCAGTTGGCCGCTTTTTTGTAATTCCAAGAAATATGCAATACGGAGCGTTTATTGAGCGGAGCACAGATACACCCGCGCATGGTAGCTGTGGTCGGATCGAGGCGACGAAACCCGATCCGGTATGGGAAATGGAGGACATGCCGTTTGGGAGAATCATGGGGGATATGGTGATGCTCCCGACCGGTGACGTTTTGATAATAAACGGAGCGCAAGCGGGTACCCAAGGCTTTCGAAATGGCGTCTCAACCCTGTTTATACCCGCTTTTGTACCGACCCGATGAGCCGGTGGGTCTTCGGTTCATGACGCTCAACCCGGGAATTCTCCGCGAATTTGCTTCCCGACGCCCGACTACTGATCGCCGGGAGCAACCCGCATTATTTCTATAAGTTTAATGCTGAGTTCCCGACTGAATTGAGAATTGAAGCGTTCTCGCCCGAATATTTGCTAGCCGAGAAAGCAAATATCCGGCCGTTAATCGTTGAGTTGCCTGAGAAGATTAGTTATGGGGGCGGGTTCAATGTGGTTGTGACCACCGAGCTCCCGGTGGTGGGGGTGGTTGAGATTAATATAGCGAGTGCCCCTTTTGCGACGCATTCGTTCTCTCAGGGGCAGAGGCTGGTGAAGCTAGTGGTGTCGAGTGCGGTTCCCGATGGGTGGGGATTATATAGGATTGCGTGTACTGCACCACCAGACGGGAGGGTTGCACCACCGGGATATTATATGGTGTTTGCAGTGAATACGGGTGTGCCAAGTGTTGCTAAATGGGTGAAACTCCTTTAGCGACGGCTTGATTAATGAATTTAAATAGATAGTGTTTGAGCTACTTTAAAGGTTGCATATCTCTCGATTAAATTTCATGTAATAATGTAATAAGTTAAATTAGTGTTCAAATGTCTCAAAAACTAAATTGATATTTTTTTTTGTTTTGTTTGTTAAGAAACACAAATCATGTATAAATATAAGTTTTTTTAAAATTAAAATACCAGTGATGGTTATAAAAACTAATGAGCTTGACCTTCTAGTTTAATGATACGAAGTATGATTAGGATTTGAGATGGTTATAAAAACTAATGAGCTTGACCTTCTAGTTTAATGATATGAAGTATGATTAGGATTTGAGATGTTAAGGTAGTTGAGTTAATGATCATTTTCGTTCCTCGCGGTTTTAAACGTTGGCCAATCACGTCCCACCATCTAACGACATCCAAATATGTCGTTAGTTTAAGGGGTATTTTCGTCCTTACATTTTACTAAATATTTTAATAAATAAATAAATAACATATTTTCTTTTTCTCTTTCTTCTCCAACCATCCTCCACCACCATCCCCAACCCACCACCACACCCACCTATCCACCTGACCACTCCCACATCTCAAACAACAACTTTACAATAAATCCTCAACCAACCAATCTTTCATCTCCCCTAAATCTATACTTGGTTAACCCTCCATTTACCCTCCAGTTCATTCTTCGATGCCAAGATTCTGGTGGCCGGGATTTGGGATTTTCGCCGGAAAAACGAGCGGAAACCAACGGAAATCTAACGCTTACGACTACCTACCGACACCGGAGAGACGAAACCCTAGGAAGAACATTACAACGTGACTCCGCTGATTTCAAATTGAACAAAATATTGAACCACTTGAAAATCGGAGATAGAAAAAGCTTACCACAGCTAGCTGATGGTATACTAGTGGTGCAGTCGGCTGGGCTCGAGTTACGGGAAATCGTGTGACGAATGAGTTGTTGGTGGTGGTGGTAACACGCGGTGGGGCTGATAGGCTGTGGTGGTGATAGGCGGTGGTTGTGGTGGTCATAAGTGGTCGTGGGTTGGTGGTGGCTTGATGTGCCGGACTTCTGGTTGAGAAAAAGAGAGAGAGATATTATATTCTTTTAGGTGTTATATATATATATATATATATATATATATATATATATATATAGGGAGAGGATCATGAGAGAACTCCATTTTATGGAGAGAACTAGAAAACTAATAATGAAATTGTAAGGCCCCGTTACCGGTAGCCCTACTTTGGTGTTGGATTTACTCATAAACACGGTTCTTAATATCAGAGTTAATTAAAACATTCGCGGAACATTAAAACTTCAACCATAATATATTACATAATCTTCAAATCTTGTCTTATAAAAACATTCACGGTCATTTAAAACAAAACAAGGTCTTTAAAACATCACAGCATTTCTTCGAGATGCCAGTCTCTTCGATTCCATGCCATGTGTCTTCAATCATGCTAGCTGCCTCAACCTATTTGTCTGCGTGCATACTAAAAGTCAGCTACACTGAGTGAGTTCTAGTTAATCACATAACTTACTTTACATACACATACACGTGCCCGTAGGTACGCATTACATACTTAACATGTCCATCAATCTTTCATACACATACATATCTAACCTTACTTTAAAAAGAGCATTCGCCCTACATACCTCGGATATTATTAGGGTCCGGTACCCTCCATCCTCGGATATTATTAGGGTCCGGTGCCCTCCATCCTCGGATATTATTAGGGTCCGGTGCCCTTCATCCTCGGATATTATTAGGGTCCGGTGCCCTCCATCCTCGGATATTATTAGGGTCCGTGCCCTTCATCCTCGGATATTATTAGGGTCCGGTGCCCTCCATCCTCGGATATTATTAGGGTCCGGTACCCTCCATCCTCAGATATTATTAGGGTCTGGTACCCTTTCTTCCATACCTCCTTAACATACTTTCTATATACATAATCGTAACTTTGGCACATACATACATCATTCATCCTTCATATTACAACATACATATACATCAACCATTTCCTGGCAGTACATGCAATTCCGAAGATCGTTCATGTACCGGCAAGAAACCATTCATACATTTCACATAATACATATATGGCATACATGTCACACCCGGCCCTGAACGGCGGAAACAGCCGGGCGCGCGCGAGTGGGGATTGATACTTAAGCACGGGCCATTGCAAACATTCAAAGTAAGATTTTCATTGCGCGTGAAATGTTTAATACAAATACATTACATTGTTAAAATTTACATAAAAACATCCAAGTATAAAAACTGTTGAAGATTTCCACGCCATATCCCCTTGCGCGGCGGGAACAACCACGCGCATCGAAGGGATAGAACTAAAATCTTCCAAAAAGCTAGTTTTAGATGTTCAGCGTGAGGTGCTCTAAGTGTGACTCCATGCGCTACCTAGTTATCTCCTGAAAGACACGTAAAAACATTTGAATCAGTATAAACTGAGTGAGTTCACAAGTTTTAGTAACTTGATAAATCGTATTGCATCATAATCTTGATAAAAATCATTCTGAAACATAAGTCTGATAGCATCATTAAAACACATGCTTGGTAAAACATAGTTCTATCAACATATTCTGATAAAATCGTTCCGCGGGTTACGCGCGAACATTTCTGGGAACTGTGCTCGTCTGTGTAAGTGGCGCTGCCACTACGAGCGAAATAAGTAATACCGTCCCGCGGGTTACGCGCAGACACTTCTGAAAAATCGTGCTCGTCTGTGTAAGTGGCGCTGCCACTACGAGCGATTAATACCGTCCCGCGGGTTACGCGCGGACGTTGTGCCGGAAAACAAGGCGCTCGTCTGCGTAAGAGGAGCGACCTCTACGAGCGGGCTCAATCCCATAGTACTGCCCCGTGCTAGGCACTCGTCTGTGTAAGAGGTGCGACCCCTACGAGGGGGTGGATCAAACCAGCAGTCCCTACCCTTAGAGTTCCAATGGTAAAGTGATCACTTACTCGAATTCTGGCGCACATACATCGTAAACCATAGATAATTGTTTGCATTGCTCATCATGAAACATAATTTAAACACAATCGTTTACATAACTTGTAAGTATACCATGATAAATCGTAATTTAAGTACGTGTCCCTCGCCCCGAAAACAGTTTAAAAGCAGTGAAAATAGTGAAAATAGGGGCTGTGAGACTCACCTGTGGTTCTTGTTAAGGGATTTAATCGAGATTCGGGTTTTCTTGGTGTTGGCCTTTGAATTGAAGGTCTAGTAACAGGATCGGAAATGAAAACAACGGATGCTTGGGAGATGATTAGTGCAAGTTTGCAGTTCTTAAGAGAGAAGTTTGAAGTGTGTTTGGGTGATAATTTGGGTTACATATTTATAGGCAAACTCAAGGGAACACAATCCCTTGCTTTAGGGAATTGTAATCTTTTCATATCTAGGTGTAATGATGACAAAGTATGGAAATTATTATTATTTATTTAAAAGTGGAGGAGTGGATAAAAGATTTTGATTTGATTTGGACAGGACATGCAGGTCTGGGGTTGGTGAGAATAGGGTGGCTGACAGTTGACTTTTCATGTTACAGTATGCTTTTTCAGGTACTTTTGTCAGTGTACAGTAAAAAAATGGAAAATCTCTGAAACACGTTACTGTTTCCTTTTGGGCGGGAATAATCCTCCTTAAATCTGGAGATTAGGCTAAGTGTTCTGCGCGTATAACTTTGTGCGCATAGCTTTCTGCGTGAAGGACATTTCTTTGCTGCGGGTAGGTGCGTAACCTTCTCGCAGTTAGGGACATTGAGTTTCATTTGTAGATTCTCCAGGTGGTCTTGGTATTTCAACATAGTGATCAGTCATGTTGAAGTCAATTCCATCTTGGAGCTTCAGACAAACTAGCTCTCAATGTTCCCGCCATGCGGGGAGGTTAGTTCCCTTCCGCACGCGCATAAACGATTTAGGATGCACCCGCCTTAGCATCATGCGGGACGGTCAACCCATTAGACAACATATAATTAAGTTACATGAAAACATAAAGCCAAAACATTCGCGCATGGCGCATATAACATATGCCCACGCTGGTTCTTACATCGAGCGCTCGCGCATGGCGCACATAACGTGCCCATGCTGACCCTAACATAGCGCGCTCGCGCAGGGCGCACATAACACATGCCCGCGCTGATTCTAACATAGCGCGCTCGCGCAGGGCGCACATAACATGCCCGCGCTGATTCTAACATAGCGCGCATAATATTCACAATCACCTAATTATTAGGTTGATTACTTAGTTTATAGGATTGGGAAATTACCGGGTGTCACATTTTCCCCCTGTTAAGAGAATTTCGTCCCGAAATTTAGGAAACGTCGCTGGCAGAAGCCATGCTCTGAAAGAGGTGTGGGTATTTCATGCGCATTTGATCTTCTCTTTCCCAAGTGAATTCAGGCCCACGCCTTGAGTTCCATTGAACCTTTACTAACTTGATTTTGCTTCTGCGTAACTTTTGTTCTTTCCAATCGGTCACTGCTATAGGTTCTTCTACGAAGTGCAGTTGTTTGTCGATGTGAATCTCGTCCAACGGTAAAATTAACGTTTCGTCAGATAAGCACTTTTTGAGGTTGGACACATGAAACGTATCATGAACTCCACTGAGTTCGGCGGGTAAACGGAGTTTATAAGCAACCGGACCGATCCTTTCCAGGATCTCAAATGGTCCAATGTAGCGCGGATTCAACTTTCCTCGCTTGCCGAAACGGGGGACTCCTTTCCATGGAGAGACTTTCAAAAGTACTTTATCCCCTACTTGAAACTCCAACGGTTTGCGTAGCTCTTCTGTCTGTCACGCGCTGTCTTAAGGCGATCCCGTATCTGAAAAATCTTGTCTGTTGTTTCTTGGATCAATTCTGGACCAGTCATTTGCTTGTCACCCACTTCAGCCCAGCACAGTGGGGATCTACACATGCGCCCATACAAAGCTTCAAACGGCGCAGCCTTGAGGCTTGTGTGTTAACTGTTGTTGTAAGAAAATTCGACCAATAGGAGGTGAGTATCCCAGCTACCTCCGAAATCGATTGCGCACGCGCGCAGCATATCTTCCAATGTCTGGATTGTTCGCTCGCTTTGCCCATCCGTTTGGGGATGATATGCCGTACTCATGTCAAGACGAGTACCTAAAGCCCCTTGTAACGATCTCCAAAACCTTGAGGTGAACCGACTATCTCTATCAGAAATGATGGACACTGGGACTCCATGTTTTGAAACTACTTCTCGAATATACAATCGGGCTAACTTTTCCATCTTATCGGTTTCCTTGATCGGCAGGAAGTGCGCTGACTTAGTTAGCCGATCCACAATAACCCAGATCGTGTCATAACCCCCAGGTGTCCTTGGCAGTTTGGTGATGAAGTCCATAGAGATTTGTTCCCACTTCCACATGGGAATTTCTGGCTGCTGAAGCAACCCCGACGGCTTCTGGTATTCAGCCTTCACCTTCGAACACGTCAGGCACTTACTGACATACGTCGCGATGGCGCCTTTTAGATTGGGCCACCAATACAGCGCTTTAACATCTTGGTACATCTTGTCTGCGCCAGGATGTACAGAATACCGCGTCTTGTGAGCTTCGTTTAATACTTGCTCGCGCAATCCTCCCTTGAGAGGGACCCATATGCGGTTAGCAAAATATCGAGTGTCGTTTTTGAGCTCCAAATCCTTAATCATACCCCCAAGGGATTCGTTTTTAACAAACTCTGGTTTCAAGGCTTCTTGCTGAGCGTCTCGGATGCGGGTAGAGAGATCTGCGCGAATGGTCAACCTTAGAGCCTTGACTCGTAGCGTTTTTATTCGCTCCTTCCTACTTAGCGCGTCTGCTACCACATTCGCCTTTCCAGGGTGGTACTTAATTTCACAATCATAATCATTCAACAACTCCACGCATCTTCGTTGCCTCATGTTTAAATCCTTTTGATCAAATGTATGTTGAAGGCTCTTGTGATCCGTAAAGATTATACACTTTGTACCATAGAGATAATGGCGCCAAATTTTTAGCGCGAAGACAACCGCTCCAAGTTCCAGATCATGCGTTGTGTAGTTCTTTTCATTGGTCTTGAGTTGGCGCGAGGCATACGCTATGACTTTGTCTCGCTGCATAAGGACACATCCGAGTCCCTGATGTGAAGCGTCGCAGTAAACGACGATGTCATCCGTCCCCTCGGGCAGAGACAAAATTGGCGCACTACATAACTTCTGTTTTAACATTTGAAATGCTGCTTCCTGATTTTCGCCCCAAACAAACTTCTTGTCTTTCTGAGTTAGCGCAGTCAGAGGTAGAGCTATCTTGGAGAAGTTCTCAATGAAGCGTCGATAGTAGCCAGCTAGTCCTAGGAATTGCCTCACCTCAGTTGGGGTTTTTGGCGCTTCCCAGTTTTCGATGGCCTTGACCTTGGAAGGATCAACGTGTATTCCTTTCTCGTTTACAACGTGACCGAGAAAGTGAACTTCTCTAAGCCAAAACTCGCACTTGGAAAACTTCGCATACAACTTTTCTTTCCTCAACAATTCCAAAATCAATCTCAGGTGTTGCTCATGCTCGGCCTTGGTCCGAGAGTAAATCAGAATATCATCTATAAATACAATTACAAATTTGTCCAAATATGGTTTGCACACGCGGTTCATCAGATCCATGAATACAGCCGGCGCATTAGTTAGCCCGAAAGGCATCACTAAGAACTCATAATGGCCGTATCTAGTTCGGAAGGCTGTTTTCGGCACATCTTCCTCATGGACCCTAAGTTGGTGGTATCCTGACCGTAGATCTATCTTCGAATAATAACTGGATCCCTGCAACTGGTCAAATAAGTCGTCAATCCTCGGTAAGGGGTACCGATTCTTGACTGTCAGCTTGTTCAGCTCCCTGTAGTCAATACACATCCGGAAGGAACCATCCTTCTTCTTAACAAACAGTACTGGAGCTCCCCAAGGTGAAAAGCTTGGGCGTATGAAACCCTTATCCAATAGTTCCTGTAACTGATTGGATAGCTCTTGCATCTCAGATAGAGCTAATCGATAAGGCGCTCGAGCTACTGGCGTAGCTCCTGGGACTAAATCAATACGAAATTCGACTTGTCGCGGCGGCGGTAATCCGGGCAAATCTTCAGGAAAAACTTCTGGAAATTCGCGCACTACTGGTAAGTCTTCAATTCTTCGCTCATCTCCTTTCTTTTCCACTACATGCGCCAGGAAGGCGTAGCACCCTTTCCTTAGGCACTTGCGCGCCTTTAGGAACGAAATCAGTTTCGTCGCAACTCCCATTCTTTCCCCTTGAATTACCAAGGTTTATCCGTTCAACAGTGGGATCCGAACCTGCTTCTCATGGCAAATAACCTCTGCGTGGTTCTCGACTAACCAATCCATACCTACCACAATGTCAAAACTTCCCAAGTCTATTGGCAACAAGTTAATATTGAACCCGTGACCTCCCATGACTATTACACATTGTTCAGTTCTTTCGTTCGCGCATAACTGCCTACCATTGGCTAGTTCTATAGTATAAGGCGTGTCTAGCCTACTGGTTGCTAAGCCTAGAGAGTTTTTAAACTCAGCGGATATAAAACTTAGGTCAGCGCCAGTATCAAATAAGACAGATGCAAAATGGCCGTTAAGCAAAAACGTACCGGTTACCACATTCGGCTCTTCTTTAGCTTCGCCCGCGCCGATCACAAAAGCTCTCCCGCGAGCTTGGTTTCCCTTTTGCGGGCAATCCCGACTAAAATGCCCTGGCTTCCCGCATGCGTAGCAGTTGTCACTGGCTCCAGCTTCCTTAGCACGGCAATTCACCGTCTTGTGCCTTGGCCTGTTACATTTGGCGCACGTGACGCTCGCGCATTCACCCTCGTGGTGAAACTTGCATTTGTTGCACCATGGGTAAGGCCCGCTGTATCCTTTCCTTGATGGCTCCGCGGCTTGGATCGCGTAAACCTTTGCGCTCTCCTGCTTCTTGAACGGTGGCTGCTTGGAGTCGGACCCTCGGTGGTGAGAGTTCCATTTCCTCTTGGAGTCAGAGGTTCGCTGCTCGTTTCCGCGCGTAGTCAGCATACCCGCACGGACCGTATCCCTTGTAAGGGTGATGGCCCGCGCTACCGCCTCATCAAAGGTTGGAGGCGCTGCGGCGTTGAGCGGAACCCTAACAACAGGAGGTAACCCAAAGATATATCTCTTGATCTTCTTTTCCTCCGTGTTTGCCATGTCTGGCACCAACTGGCAAAGCTCGTTGAACCGGTTGTTGTAGGCGTCGATATCCCTTCCTACCATGGTGTGGTTCCAGAATTCCTGCTGCAGACTCTGAATTTCTGCGCGAGAGCAGAACTTTCTCATCATCATTTCCTTCAGCTCCTCCCAGGTCTTGTGAAGAGCAACTTCTCGTCCCAGAGTCTTCACTTGAAGCTTCCACCAAGACGAAGCTGCTTCTTGGAACATGCAGGTCGCGTAAAGGACCTTCTGGTTCTCACTACATCCGCTAATGGAGAGAACTGTCTCCATCTTGTCAATCCAGTTGTAGAGCACAATGGCCCCTTCGGTACCCTTGAATGGCCAAGGCCTACAGGCCATAAATGTCTTATAGGAGCACCATTTGTCCAAGGCTCCTGATTCGGGTTCTGGGGTCTCGTTCTGACGACCCTGACTTGATTCGGCCTTGCTGGCCTCATGAGTTGCGATCGCTTGCGCGATTATTTCCGCGAGTTCCTCGGGTGTCATGGTAATTCCCTTGGCTTTAGTTGGAGGCATTCTCGCTTTAGAAGAGAATGAAAATATATCAAATTTAGCGCATGTACTCTGAGCACATAATGTTCTTATCATTATTTACTAGACACTGTGTGACCCGTGTTCCTAAGTGTGTGTATAGTTTCTTTCGAAAACATTTTCTTTGAAAAATATTTCATGCGATTCCCCAAGGGTTATAGTCTAGGTTAAAACTTCTTTTCCTAGTTCGCTATAACCAGTGCTCTGATACCAATCTGTCACACCCGGCCCTGAACGGCGGAAACAGCCGGGCGCGCGCGAGTGGGGATTGATACTTAAGCGTGAAATGTTTAATACAAATACATTGCATTGTTAAAATTTACATAAAAACATCCAAGTATAAAAACTGTTGAAGATTTCCACGCCATATCCCCTTGCGCGGCGGGAACAACCACGCGCATCGAAGGGATAGAACTAAAATCTTCCAAAAAGCTAGTTTTAGATGTTCAGCGTGAGGTGCTCTAAGTGTGACTCCATGCGCTACCTAGTTATCTCCTGAAAGACACGTAAAAACATTTGAATCAGTATAAACTGAGTGAGTTCACAAGTTTTAGTAACTTGATAAATCGTATTGCATCATAATCTTGATAAAAATCATTCTGAAACATAAGTCTGATAGCATCATTAAAACACATGCTTGGTAAAACATAGTTCTATCAACATATTCTGATAAAATCGTTCCGCGGGTTACACGCGAACATTTCTGGGAACTGTGCTCGTCTGTGTAAGTGGCGCTGCCACTACGAGCGAAATAAGTAATACCGTCCCGCGGGTTACGCGCGGACACTTCTGAAAAATCGTGCTCGTCTGTGTAAGTGGCGCTGCCACTACGAGCGAATAATACCGTCCCGCGGGTTACGCGCGGACGTTGTGCCGGAAAACAAGGCGCTCGTCTGCGTAAGAGGAGCGACCTCTACGAGCGGGCTCAATCCCATAGTACTGCCCCGTGCTAGGCACTCGTCTGTGTAAGAGGTGCTACCCCTACGAGTGGGTGGATCAAACCAGCAGTCCCTACCCTTAGAGTTCCAATGGTAAAGTGATCACTTACTCGAATTCTGGCGCACATACATCGTAAACCGTAGATAATTGTTTGCATTGCTCATCATGAAACATAATTTAAACACAATCGTTTACATAACTTGTAAGTATACCATGATAAATCGTAATTTAAGTACGTGTCCCTCGCCCCGAAAACAGTTTAAAAGCAGTGAAAATAGTGAAAATAGGGGCTGTGAGACTCACCTGTGGTTCTTGTTAAGGGATTTAATCAGATTCGGGTTTTCTTGGTGTTGGCCTTTGAATTGAAGGTCTAGTAACAGGATCGGAAATGAAAACAACGGATGCTTGGGAGATGATTAGTGCAAGTTTGCAGTTCTTAAGAGAGAAGTTTGAAGTGTGTTTGGGTGATAATTTGGGTTACATATTTATAGGCAAACTCAAGGGAACACAATCCCTTGCTTTAGGGAATTGTAATCTTTTCATATCTAGGTGTAATGATGACAAAGTATGGAAATTATTATTATTTATTTAAAAGTGGAGGAGTGGATAAAAGATTTTGATTTGATTTGGACAGGACATGCAGGTCTGGGGTTGGTGAGAATAGGGTGGCTGACAGTTGACTTTTCATGTTACAGTATGCTTTTTCAGGTACTTTTGTCAGTGTACAGTAAAAAAATGGAAAATCTCTGAAACACGCTACTGTTTCCTTTTGGGCGGGAATAATCCTCCTTAAATCTGGAGATTAGGCTAAGTGTTCTGCGCGTATAACTTTGTGCGCATAGCTTTCTGCGTGAAGGACATTTCTTTGCTGCGGGTAGGTGCGTAACCTTCTCGAAGTTAGGGACATTGAGTTTCATTTGTAGATTCTCCAGGTGGTCTTGGTATTTCAACATAGTGATCAGTCATGTTGAAGTCAATTCCATCTTGGAGCTTCAGACAAACTAGCTCTCAATGTTCCCGCCATGCGGGGAGGTTAGTTCCCTTCCGCACGCGCTTAAACGATTTAGGATGCACCCGCCTTAGCATCATGCGGGACGGTCAACCCATTAGACAACATATAATTAAGTTACATGAAAACATAAAGCCAAAACATTCGCGCATGGCGCATATAACATATGCCCACGCTGGTTCTTACATCGAGCGCTCGCGCATGGCGCACATAACGTGCCCATGCTGACCCTAACATAGCGCGCTCGCGCAGGGCGCACATAACACATGCCCGCGCTGATTCTAACATAGCGCGCTCGCGCAGGGCGCACATAACATGCCCGCGCTGATTCTAACATAGCGCGCATAATATTCACAATCACCTAATTATTAGGTTGATTACTTAGTTTATAGGATTGGGAAATTACCGGGTGTCACAATACACTTATCACTTAGGGTAAGTGTATTAACTAATCACATCGAGTATGCACACAGCCCCGAAAACATAACAAGAAATGGGGCTAGAAACTCACCTGAAGTCGGTTACGTTCACCGTTAATGGTAATTCATTTCTTGAGCTGTGCACGGCTAACTGTATAATATTTACATGTATCAATTAACTATTCTATCTCATATCGTATTTCTATTTTTTTTATAACCCACAACGAACGGGGGTCCGGGGGCAGCTCCCCTGGCAGCAGGGTCTAGGGGCGGCAGCCCCTAGCAGGATCCAAGGGGCAGAGCCCCTGGCTGGGGTCGAGCTGTCAGGTCAGCTTGGAAAAATTTTATTTTCATTAACTGTCGTAACACATTTTCCATTAAGATTTTGAATCATTAATTAATTTGCTAACTCAAAAGTTTAAGGGCCTAATTGTAATTAATTCATTTTTTTATAAGTCCGGGGACTGTTCTGTCATTTTATCAAAGTTCTAATTCGTTATTCAGTTCTTAACGAATGGGATTTCATAGAGAATTAATTATTATAACGAATCTGGCTTTGTAACGAATTAGACCTCATAACGAATTGGTCCTTATGACGAATTGGACCTTATAACGAATCAGTTCATGTAGCGAATCAGTCCATGTAACGAATTGGACTTTTTAATTCGTTATCTCAGTTAACGAATGGTCATAGCGAAGTGGAAGTTAGTTCGTTATATTACCCTTAACGAATCTGAGCACGAACGAAGTCTAGTTCGTTATGCTCCCTTATACGAATCAGCTAACGAATCACCTATTAATTCGTTAGGCTCCGCTAGCGAACTAGGGTTAGGTCAGAGTATGTCAGAACATTCTCTGACATTCCCCTTAACCTCGTACCACTTTCCGGCGCCGCCATTGCCGGAAAGCTGCCGGAAAAACGCGAACTCACCGGAAAAACGAGTTTTAACTCGTTTTTCACCTCGTTCGATCCAGATCTGAGCTAAGGTGATCCCTAAGCTCATCATAGGTTCGGTTTATACCCGATTCCACCCGGATCTCGTGATTTAAACGGTTTAACGGTGTCGGCTCGTCGTTTCGCAACTATATCTAACGGGTTAAGCTCATATAATATTAAACTATCGTTACCTCGGGTCGATGCTTGGTTTCCTTCGTGATTTCGGCTAGGGATAAGGAAGAACTAGAGAGAAATCTTAAGTGTGTGTTTTTGGGTGGTGTATGGAATATGTGTGAATGTGGATTAAGTGATGATTAATGGTATTTATATTTAGGGGTCATGGGCTTAAGCCCATGGACTCTACTTCTTTCTTTTATACCCAAAGTCCATGACCCATATCCATTTAACCCAACACTAGCCCAACTCATTTCTATTTATCTAAACCGATAACGACCCACAGTAAAATAGACGAAATTTATATTATTATTATGATCAAGAGTAGGATGTTATTATAGAAATATTTTTAATTTAATTAAAAAAATATTTTTAAAATTTTTTTTCATCCTTCTTATATGTTGTTATTCTTCACCACAAAAAAATATAAAAATAAAAAAAATAAAAAAAAAGAACAAGTAATGCATATATGCAATACACTGACTTTTTTTATAACGCATATGTGCAATAGTGTGCATTTTGATATTTTAAATAGTGTTGAATAACATATATATAGTTGTTTGTATTGTATATTTGCAATAGTGTTATATTATATACAAAAATTAAAAAAAATCGATATAGTGCATATGTGCATTAGTGTTGTATTACATATATGTGATAATGTGTTTTGCATACAATTATTAGTTTCGTATTTGCATATATTCAATAGTGTGTATTGGATAATGCAATTGTGTTGTATTATATGCAATAAAACACTATTGTATATATGCAATAGGCATTAGTACACATATGCACTACAGTACTACACCGACAATGTTGTTTTTTTTGTTTTTTTAGGAACAATTTCATCTTATTAGAAGGAGGAAAGAAAAAGAAATCACAAAATATTTTTTTAAAAATAATTAAAAATAATTTTTTACTAGTTCTCTAATTCTCTCTTTAAAAGGAGTTCTGGCCAATGTTTAAAACAGTGAGGACAAAATTGAAAAATTTTGGACTGAAGTGGCGAAAGTAGCAAACCACATAAACGAAAATGGCCATTAACTCTTTTAAGTTTGAAATCTGACTTAATGGGATTTTTCATGGTTGTGGATGTTTCCTCTTTAAAGGTGTTCTTGGGTGATGTTATAATATATAAAAATAACTAATTATACCTTATCATATATTAGTTTGGTAGTTGTTGATGAACCGTATTACCCTTAATGAACTATTAAAGGGTTTTCCATTGGATGTATATAAAGATAGATAACCTAATGAGTTATTTTACAAAGGCCAACATTAATGAGAAGTGTGAGAAACAATAATTAATTGACATGTGTCAAGTGATGACTAAAAAGGAAAATGGTATACAAGCAATAATACACATTTTTTCTCTCCACATGCAAGTCAAATGTTAATTCTCTCATCATTTTTAATCGTCTATAACTTTTTCATTGATATTTTTTATTAAATAAAATTCATCATAATAACAAACGTTTTTTTTATCTTTAATGAATATGATTTTATCATAAAAAAATACATCATTGTGTATTTTTGCTTACCACTGTGTCTTTTTTCGTTATTGTGTCTTTATGTTTGTTATTGTGTTTTTTCGCCATTGTGTCTTTCAACTCATCATTGTGTTTTTTTAAATATTAATAACATCGTTGTGTAATTATATGTAAATATAATAAAAAATACCAACAAATTATCTAATACATAAAACACAATGATGAATAAATTTTACATAATAACCTGAAATGTAAAACACAATAATGAATGCATATAATATAATGGCCTGCAACATAAGACATAATGGTAAATACATATAATACAATGACCTAAAACGTAAAACACAATGGAATCTACATATTAACAATGATTTGAATGTAAACAATGAACATAATACTATTTTTCTCAAATTAAATAAATGTTGAACAAATGACTAAAACACAATGATAAGTAGAAAGAAAAATGCTAAGAACAAAGGTACAATGACACGATCTTTGTTTTAGTTTTTATCTTTAATATATATGAGTACCAATTGAAAAATATAATGACCAAAATTTATAATACAATACATAGAAAAACTCAATTAAAAAACACAACGGAAAATCAAATAACACAATATAAAAAACCCACTATTTTTTTTTAATTTTTATATAACAATATGATATTTATATTAAAGATAAAAAAACGTTTGTTATTATGGTAAACAAATTTTCTAAAAACAAAATGTCGTATGAAAAAGTTATAGACGTTTTAAAATAATAGAGGAATTGACATGTGTCTTGCATTTGGAGAGAGAAAATTATTATAAGTAGGTTATTACATTCATGCCATTCTCATCAATTTTTATTTTTAAATTAATCTCCACCATTCAAATCCAAGATCAATGGATTAGAATCCTTCTCACCCTTCTCGTTTTTGTTGTATTTTGTATTTTAATCTTACCCTCAAAAACATAAATTCGTATTTTGTGTGTCTTCTCTTTCCTAAATTGGGTTTCTCTTAAGAACCCTAACATAATCCTTAACTATACATCCTTAAGGGGAACCCGATCAAGACAACAAACATGTCGACTACATCATACTCTGTTGCGGCTACCACTACAAGAAAAGGGTGTTTTAGGGGCGACACCCGTCACCCCTAAAAGCCTGAAATGTCGCCCCTAATACCTTTAGGGGCAAAGGGGCACCCCTATTACCTCGCACTAATAACCTTTCCCTCGTCCCTAATGGTGCTCTAGTCGCCCCTAAAAGGTGGCGCCCCTAAAAGCCTATTCCATTTATAAAAAAAATCGTATTCCCCGCTTTTTTCCAAATGTTTCTCCAGATTTTGTAGAATATATACGATAGTTTTATACAAACATTTGCCACAGCCATTCATATATATACATTTAAACTTATAAAGGTACATAAACGTCAACGTACTAGTACTAAAACAACCTTTAAACCGATACAGTTTTTAGTTAACTAGTTAAAATCCATACTATCATTCGTTGCCCTCATCCATATCATCCTCTTTGTCTTTGCTTGATTCTTTTTGACGATTGTGATATACATCTAGGTGACGTAGAAAATTTGGATCTTGAAATAAACTAGCAAGTTGGGCCTACAAAATAACATGTATATAAACACATAAAAACTTAAATACTACTAGGCTTGTAAACGAACAGAACAGACATGAACATGAGGATGTTTGTGTTCGTTCATTTAACTTTAAGCGAACACGAATAGTTAGTCGAACATAAAATATGTGTTCGTGTTCGTTTATTTAAAAAGTGAGCATGTTCGTGTTCGTTTATGTTCGTTCGTTTAAGAACTAAACGAACAGTTCGTGAACATAAATGAACACAAAAAAACAATTAAACTAACATAAACGAACGTATATACAACCCTTCAATGACTCGTACTTCAACACTAATTAATAAATAGTTGAGAACTAGCTTAACACACTTCAAAAAGTCATATGCATCGTACTTCAACACTAATTAATAACAAACAAGTTTCTATACCTGCGCGCGTTGCGGCGCGCAGGAATGCTTGGGTTTATATGTGGCTTTTACATTGTTTCTTTACAAAACGAATAACATATACAGGAACTTGTTTAGTCCGAAACGCCCTTTGATCCAGATCGCTTCCAATTATATGGAATACATTCCAGTAAAAGGCATTTGGAGATTACAGAACACTTATCTATACAATTATTACTAATAAATGAGTTTTGCTAGTGAAGACACATTCAAAAAGCTTACATGATTTATGCATGACACGTCCCGTGTGCTCCCTGGAGTTCTTGCTTAATTTCTTCAAGAACACTAATCCCTATCTAAAACAGAATCTTGGTTCACTTCTGTTTAAACTCTTAGTTTAATCTTATTAGACCTGGGATTTTGAATGAAACAGGGTTGGTAATTCAGCTTCCAAAGCCTCCATTAAATTGACATTAAGCTGCAATTCCAAAAGTTAGTATCACCACCTGAATAAGAACCAACCAATAAACCACTGTGGAATGCATATCTTGAAACACTTGAACTTTACAAACTTTGTTCAAGTTGCAGTATAGCATATTGGGTCGCTACAAAATTTGTTGGGCTGCAAGTGTGATACAATATTATTTGGTTGCTACTAATTGTTTCTTAGACAAAACTATTGAGATGCTAAATTAAAATTTGGTGATTGATGCGTGCAACTATTAAGCTACTAAATACAATTTTTTTAGACTAAAAGACGGTTGTTAAACAGGTGGTTGTACTAAAAATCAAACTTGACATGTTGAAATATAAAAAAAGCTCCTACAAATCTACAATAGTCTGTATCACTGAAATAGTCATAACTAAGTCAAATTACCTTTCGATATCACCAACGACAATAATGCTCACTAATGACTTATAGGCGTCCTCAAACACCTGTAAAAAGTGTTCTCATATATCAAAACCAAGATAAAAATCATAAAGATATATACGATGGAAGAAGCATACAACGTTGACTGTAAGTGCACATTTACTGGGTTCATAGAGTCCAATGATCAAGTCAACAGAAGTAAAAACAATCCGATCTTAGATATATTCGATCAATAACAAGAGAATACTCAAAACTAATCTAAACAACACTTGATCCTCCCAATTTTATAAAGCACGAATAAAATCTAAAATTATAAACACTACTACTCAAATTCAGTCCACGATTGAGTCAAATTAAACAAAAATAGCTCAGATCTAGCTTAATTCGAAGTAAAAAACGGTTCACAAACGCACAATACACCTTTCGTATATGCATACTTCAACACTTGTTAATAACATTCGAGTAATAATACTCGAAACAAATCCGAATAACACTAGATACTCTTAGTTTCATAAAATCAAACACAATATTAAAACCACTACTAAAACCCTAAGTCACTAGATCAAAAGCATCCAAAACAAAATCCACAAAACTATACAAATTTTGTCAATGATCAAGTCAAACTAAGCATAAATACTTCAGATGGCTTAACTGAAAGTCAAAAAAGTTCACAAACTCATACACCTTCTAATCGAGCAAATCCACACAAGTAAGCTCATATCAGCAACTAAAATTAACAAGAATTTAACCTAACTAGCAAAATCAAGTGAATTTAACTTATAAAAAACCACAAAAAACTATCTAAAATCTCCTGCGACGGTGTTATGGCGGCACACGGATGCCGACGGTTCTGTGCAGCTCCGGCGAAGTTGTTCTGTGGTGACGGTGGCGCAGCTCCGGCGAAGATGGTTGTAACGGCTAGTGCTGTGGCGAAGGTGGTGCGGCTCCGGCGAAGGTGGTGGTGTTCAATCGACTCCTTTCATTCTCTGGCGAAGAGGTTGGTTGTGGGTTCAGAGAAGAAGAAGTGAGGAGAAAGAAAGAAGTGTGGCAGGGAAGGAGGGAAATAATCCCGTTATTTCTTTTCGGGAATTAGGGGCGGCGTGGCCCTATCAGGTTTAAGTACGATTAAACCATAGCCGATGGATCCATCACAGATCAACGGCCAGGGGTGAGTGGGAAACAAAGTGGACGCGGATTATGGCCCGTCGCCCCTAATAATGTCCGTCGCTCCTAAAAGACTCTTTTCTTGTAGTGTACTACTTTTCCTGCTGTAACAGGTAAACATATAATTATAGGTTAATCATATTATAATGTTTTTTCATTACTAACATGAAGAACTGTCCAACCTGTGGTATTAGAGCGATGTTGATTAATCAGTTATTCATGTTTTCTCTAAATCTGAGATTAAAATCAGTAGACATTAATTTTGATTAAAACCCTAATTTATTATGTTTTCTGTTTTCATGTTTTGTTAAAAAAACTGGTTATAATTGCTAAAATTCATGAATAAAACTCTAATATACTCTAAATCTGTAAAAAAATATGTTTAAGATTTCGATTCTAGAGGGAACTGACTAAAATTCTTCGAAGATGTTATTCATGTTCATCATAAAATTCGAAGAACCATCCTTATTTTGGATGAATTTTAGGATTAAAATGTGCTGTTTTCAATTTGTGATTGATTTTTATCTATTAAAAGAATTTAAAACATGATATAATTTATCAATAAAAGATTTCAAAATCTTGGCTAACTATAATTAAATCATTTAAATTAGGAAAAAAGATAATCCATTAAAATTCAAATTCAGTTTTTATTATAAACTAGTTTATGGGATTTAAAAAATAGTTTATGGGTTAAAGATTTCAAATAGATTTTGTTTTTTCTTTCTAAAATGGTTTATGCGTTACCAAAATCCCAAATACCTTATAAAACCTGAAAAATCTCATAAATCCCGAAAAACCACTAAAAGTCGGACTCACTAAAATTCTTGACAAGTTAAAAATTCCGAGAACTCAAAATTCCCGATAAATAATTTCCACGAGAATAGTAAGTTTCCCGTAGATTGTTCTTAGTTAAATGTTTCGTAAATAATTAAATCTTATAAACTTTTACAAAAAATAAAAATTAAATGTTTTGTGAACAATCTAATTAAATGTTTTGTAAACAATTAAATCTTATAAATGTTTACAAAACATAAAAATGAAATGTTTGTAAACAATCTAATTAAATGTTTTGTAAACAATAAAATCTTATAAATCCTAATTAAACTCTAATTTTCTCATAAACTTGAATGAATTTTGATGCATCACTTCTGCCCAAAGGTGACGTGTTACGTCTACCCTATCATTCAAGTCTAACTACAAGTGTTTGTTAGACTTCCTAATATGATGCAACTGTCTGACTTCTACCCAAACGTAATGTGTTACATTTTTATCTATCAAAACTAGCCTTTGCATAATTAAAATAATTGTCTCACTTCTGCCCAAAGGTGATGTGTTACAGTTGCTTTGCAAACATACTTAAATAAATTTTAATTCTGCCCAAAAGTAATTTATTTTTTATTTAAGTAGAATTTTAGTTATAATCTATTAGTTTGATGTTAATAATAGACATATCCCATATTCAGTAAACTATAATGATACTCACATTAATAATCCATCATTAATATAATGACATAATATGTCTTACTTTAATATCCTATAATATGACTCACTATATTTTCCTTTCATAAATTAATATCTCATCCAAAGCATCTACTATAATCTCAAAACACAATATCAATTTTGCTTCATATAAAGTTTCAATAAACATTTAGCTCTTATCAGTTTTGATGATCTCTTAAGACATTATATGACTATCCTACTGCTCTTTCTAGTAATAATAATCATTTTATTTAAAACTAGATCATAACAAATGAGATGAGTTAGTCATAATGTCTCTTAGATAATGATAATCAAGAACTTATTTAAATAAATGTTATCACTAGAGTTATTCTAAATTTATTTTATCCTAAGACTAATCAAAATAACTCCTAAGATTCATGGACTCCTTAAAAATTCTAACTATAAGATTAAATGTCATTAATGAATACATCATAATGTACAATATCATGACCCATAAAATTAAGGGCTCACACATGAAAATAAGTACAATTTTCTTGTACATTACATACTAAAATTTTCAATAGCACAATTTGGTTCCTTAAGAATCAACTATAACATTCAGAAGTACCAAAGAAAAATGAGTGTGTTGATCAACATCATATGTACAAGAAAAGAAATGTCAGGTACTGGAAAATAAGATGCTATTCAACTAACTACCACCAACACTTAATAGAGAATAATTCTAAAGTTCGTAGGAAAATACGAATATTACTTCCAACTTTAAGTTATCTAAGGAGAAGTCTAATTGCAAAAATATGCCATTAGATTAGACATAAACAACAAGACTATCCATAATTCAAAAGAACAACTGGCTAAAATTGATAGTTCTCATTAACACATGATTGGTTGAGTCTAGTTCTATATGTTTAATCGAAATCAACAAATACCTAACATGAGTGTTAGTGACAAATTTAAATGTTAAGGTTATTAGAACCAAGATATACTGTCTTCAGTCTACGCTATATGATACCTTAAATATTATGAAGATTAATAAAATTTAGTATAAATACTTAAGCTACATTATGACAGTTGCGAGGTTTGCATAACCAACATAAAGACACTCTTATTTTAAACACTCATTATTTGTTATCAATATCTGGATTGAAACAATATAATATAGAACTAGATGATACTATATACTTTCATAACTTTTGTTATCATGCAAATAAAAAATTTAACAAAAGAGAAATGTGTAAAGCCCCGTTACCGGTGCCTCACATTTGGACGTTGGATTTACTCATAAACACAGTTCTACGAATCAGAGTTTATTAAAACTTCGTGGAATATAAAAACTTTCATAAAACATTACATAACTTGTCTTAAACAACATCATGTCTTTCAAAAACTAAGTAATTAAAGCATAACACGTCTTGAGTCTTCCGATGCCAACCACTTATTCAATGCCACGTGTTCCCTTCAAGCGAGCTGCCTCATCCTACTCACCTGTGTGCATACTAAAAGTCAGCTACGCTGAGTGAGTTCTAGTTAATCACGTAACATACAATTCATTCTCATATGTTTCTTAACGTATCCGAAGACACATATCAGTACTTCATCTTTGTATAAATATCCATAAGAGAAACGTCACATAATATCTATTACTATATGTATTCTCTATAGAAGGGACACTCTCTATATATTATCCATAGAAGGAACACCCTATATATTTTCCATAGAAGGAACACTATACTATCCATAAAAGGAACACTATACTGTCCATAGAAGGAACACTATATTATCCATTGAATGAATACTATACTATCCATAAAAGGAACACTATCCTATCCATAGAAGGAACATTATACATTATCCATAAAAGGAACTCTATATATTATCCATATAAGGAACACTGTATATAAGCTATTACTTAATATCCATGTAAGGAACTAATCTCTTCCCTTGGCAATACGTGCAATATCCGAAGATTGTTCACGCACCGACAAGAAATCAATCGTATCTATCACATATATCATACATGGCATACACTTACCATTTAAGGTAAGTGTATTAACTGTCACATCGAGTATGCACACAGCCCGGAAAACATAACAAGGAAATGGGGCTAGAAACTCACCTGGATCCTGTTTCTTTCTCCGTTTATCGTAATTCCCTTCTTTAACTGCGCCTTGCTAACTGTATATAGGGTACGCGTATCAATATGTATTCTATTTGCATTCCGTTGGAAATGACTAAGTCTGGTATGATCGTTTGACCTTGTTTAGATTTCATTTACTTATTATATTTCTTATGTTACTAATGTAAGGTTTTTAATTATTTTATTATTAATTTCTCTTTCCTAAAATATTTTATTATTATCTTAAGACTTGATTATTTAAATATTCTATTAATATTCCTTTCTTTATCTAGCTCACGTCCCTCCTTGTAAACCGTCAAGTGTGTTTATGGGTATTTATATAAAAACGTAGGTGTGTATGTATACGGCACACGGGTTGTCTTAGTGCATGTGGATTCCACATATAACCTTATATGTACATGTAATTGAGTATGCCTTTACATGTAGCTGTTTATACACTCGGGTTCAACTATTAAACTTGCTTAAAGGTGTTAACCGTGGCTAACTAAATCATTTGATTCGTCGGATTCACCGGGATTAGCTAACGGGATTAACGGAATCATTCTTATGGTTTATTAAAACATGGGCCAGGCCCAAAAAAAAAAGTCTTTGCTACTATGGGCCCAAGAGTTTGTGAAATGGGCCATGCCCATATGTATGATCCAGTGGGGGTAATTGGACCCGTACATAGGCTGGGTTTCGTCCTCAGCCTTCACTTAAGCTGCTCACACAGTCACACTAGATCGGGGTTGTAAAGGATCAACCTCACAAGGTAATCGATGATGATGATGACTGATTATATGTAAGGCCCCGAACCCGGTGACCCTACTTTAGCGTCGGATTTACTCATAAACACAGTTCTTCAAATCAGAGTTTATTAAAACTTTTCGCGGAATATAAAACATCAATCATTTGTTACCAAACATTAAATCTTTTCTTTGATACCATAACACAAAACTTTATATTTAAAACATCTTTACTTCTTTCTTCAGATGCCAGCCGTTCAATCCATGCCGTGTGTCATCCTCATGCTAACTCTATAATCAGCTCACCTGCGTGCATACTAAAAGTCAGCTACGCTGAGTGAGTTTTAGTTAATCATACAATATCATGCAATACCTTCTTACATACATACGTACTTAACCTCATAACTTTCTTTCATACACACATAAGTACTCATACCATCATTCTTACTTACATACTTTCTTTCTTACTTACATACTTTCTTTCTTACTTACATACTTTCTTTACATTCATAATCATACGTTTTAAAGAGCCTTTCGCCCTATAACCTCACAGATATTATAAGGGTCTGGTCCCTAGTTTTCGAATATTAGAAGGGTTCGATTCCCTAACATCACAGATATTATAAGGGTCTGGTCCCTATCATCACAGATATTATAAGGGTCTGGTCCCTAACATCACAGATATTATAAGGGTCTGGTCCCTATCATCACAGATATTATAAGGGTCTGGTCCCTAACATCACAGATATTATAAGGGTCTGGTCCCTAACATCACAGATATTATAAGGGTCTGGTCCCTAACATCACAGATATTATAAGGGTCTGGTCCCTAACATCACAGATATTATAAGGGTCTGGTCCCTAACATCACAGATATTATAAGGGTCTGGTCCCTTGGTTTTCGAATATTAGTAGGGTTCGATTCCCTCTTCATTACCATACAACCATACATCCTACCTCGAGTATTATTAGGGCTCGGTACCCTTTTCGTGACTATACAACCATACAACCGTCATTTCCTTCTTTTATTAACTTTATTACGTTCATATACATAAACATACATATCATACTTACCATATTTATAACGTTACAACCTGACAGTACGTACAATATCCGAAGATCGTTCACGTACCATCAAGCAATCATTCATACATATCACACATATCACATACCATTCGTGTACCTATACACACATACTTACATTATAACATAAGAACACTCTAGGCATTCTTTACCTCATTCATTAACAACCATACCCCTTGTCGTTACGTGCAATATCCGAAGATCGTTCACGCCCCGACAAGTATTCATTTGAACATTCATACATCTACGATATATAATATTCGTACCTTTATTTTTAACCTGACAGTACGCGCAATATCCGAAGATCGTTCGCGTACCGACAAACAATCATTCATATCTATCACACATTTCACATATGACATACACTTATCACTTAGGATAAATGTATTAACAACACATCGAGTATGCACACAGCCCCGAAAACATAACAAGGAATGGGGCTAGAAACTCACCTGAATACTGCTTCTTTTTCTGAGAGCTGTAAATCCCTTCTTTAACTGAGCTCGGCTAACTGTACAAGTTACACGTATCAATACTCGCCTGACCTAATCTGGTGGCCTAGTATTAGCTTACTTTAACTTATCGCTTTATAATTTATTTTCTAATCAAACTTGGCTTTAGGCGAAGTTAACCCTTCGGGCGAACTTAGCTTCAGGCGAAGTTAAACCTTAGGCGAACTTGGCTTCAGGCGAAGTTAAACCTTAGGCGAACTTGGCTTCAGGCGAAGTTAAACCTCAGGCGAACTTGGCTTCAGGCGAAGTTAAACCTCAGGCGAACTTGGCTTTTAGGCGAAGTTAAACCTCAGGCGAACTTGGCTTCAGGCGAAGTTAAACCTTAGGCGAACTTGGCTTCAGGCGAAGTTAAACCTTAGGCGAACTTGGCTTTTAGGCGAAGTTACCATTTAGGCGAAGTTGCCATCAGGCGAACTTGGCTTCAGGCGAACTTATCAGGCGAACTTGGCTTGCAGGCGAAGTTCATCAGGCGAACTTAGCTTGCAGGCGAAGTTCATCGCTTGAAGGCGAAGTTGCCCAGATGAAGGCGAAGTTGTCGCGCTGCAGATCTGTTTGCCCATAACTCCTTCGTTTCTTAGCCAAATAACTCGATTTTGGTACCCACGGAATCGTATGATCGGCGCCTACAAACCCTAACCATCAAATCGGCCTAAAATCGACGTTTTAGAGGTCCGATTTGGGCAGTTTGGGTTCGGTTCCGGTTTAACCCATCCAATCCTAACCATTTTCAGTAATATTAGCTTTGTTGGATATGTTCTTACCTTACCAACGCAGATCTATCAACAAAACCTCGGGTCTCGGCTCCGAATCTTGATCGGTTAGAATGTGTGTGTTTTGAGGGTGTAAGGAGTGTGTGTTAGGGAGTTTGGTGAGAAAATGAGATATTTTGGGATTTTGGGGGTATTTATATCCCTGAAATCCCATTCTCATTTAACCTATCTCAATTAACCCAAGTCCATAACCCACTTCCATTACCCGACATTAGCCCGACCCATACCAACTCCTATTCTTTTATTTATTCCCTGATAACCCGAGTAAACTTCCCATCTATTAATAAGTAATGTAATTAATATTACCTTTGAAATTTCGGGATGTTACAAGTCTTCCCTCCTTAAAGAGGTTTCGTCCCCGAAACCTAACTTATTCCCTATAAAAGGAAAACTTCTTACATATACACGTTTTATAGAATTGCCTTCGCTTTCTGAGTTACCCTTCCTACTTCCGACTTTACAGCCATCGAATGGTGGTCATGTGTTTTAGCTATTTAAGGTAGCTTGTCCATGAGACCCTCGATGCACCAAGACTCATCTCATCCTTCTAAGGGTTTCGATTAGTACTTTTAACACTATTGTCTAAAACAAAATTTCACCATAACATAATAATCATTCTTAACCAAACTCAAAATAATTACACGCCACAGATAAACATAAGTTTTAAACCTTAACACAAAACAAGTTCTTAAGCAAAAGTAATTTAAATAAACCATTGCATGAGCAATTATTCCTTCATCAGGTGTTCCTCTCTGCAGTTTCCCAAAGTCTTCATCCTTTCGCACCTACCGCCCCTGATTCCTTGCAATCCCTAGCCATGTGGTCAGCTTTTCCGCAATTGAAGCACTTTGGACGATCAGGGCATTCTCGAGAATAATGCCCACTCTTTCCACACCGATAGCACCTGTCTGTCCCAGTCTTACATTCTCCCTGGTGCACTCGCCCACATGTCTTACACGCATCCTTGTTCCCAACCTTGGCCTTCCTCTCATCAGTTGTTGTCACCATCTCGCCAGACCGCTTAGCAGAGGTAGCCCATTTCTTCTCCTTCTTTTCTCCTTCATGTCCTTCCTTTGGCTTCTTGCAATCCCTTGCTAGGTGCCCACGTCCTCCACAGTTGTGACACCTATGGTAATCATCACATTCCCCAGAGGAATGTCCTGCTCTTCCACACCTGTAGCAAACACCTAATCCCTTTCTGCACTCTCCGGGGTGTCTCTTCCCACATTTTTCACAAGCAGTGAACCCCTCTTGCCTTGCCTTCTTTTTGCGTGGATCCACCTCATCGGCTTCCTCTGGTTCTGGAGTTGGGTTCTTTTTCTTCTTTTCCCCCACCGTTCTTGCTCCCCCACAATCCCTAGCTAAGTGACTCGACTTACCACACTTATAACATTTCTGGTTCTCGGTGCAATCACGAGTTATGTGGACACCTTCTTCCCACATCGGTAGCACTGATTTGGACCAGCCTTGCATTCTCCTAGGTGCATCTTCCCGCACACTTTGCATGTTTCCCTTCCCGCGACCTTTAGTATCTTCTTCCCCGCATACTCAACGACATCTACAGATCCTTTGGTTCCTTTCGCTCCTCCCTTATAATCATCACCCTTCTTTCCGTCTCCTCCTGCCTTCTCAGTGGCCCTTGCATGGTTTTCGGCAGACTTGTCAGTACGAAATTTCTTCTCTGCAGCAGCCACAGCGTAAGAAATGGCAAATTGAGTAACAGGATCCAGCTGATACCCTTCATTGCTGCTTGGTCCTTGCAAAGTTTCACTTTTATCCTTTTTCGTGGTAGTAACTAGTTCTTCAGAAGGTTCTCGGACAACGCGTATTCCAAGAGGACGTCCAGTGTGACCTCCCTTACCAACAAACCTTTTTGCTCCAGCCATTAGTATTCTAAGGGAAAACACAAACATCATCACTCAAGGAACTATCTAGTACAAGGATAGCAAGGCTAACAGGTAATAACAGTGGCCAGCAGTGACTAGCTGATCACATTGCTTTCCGTGTCCTATACACTTCCCTTTATGAGTCTATTTGTGCTGGTTCTACTTAAGCAGTTAGTCAAATCAAACAATCAATTATTCCTATCCCTATCGTTCACATATCCTTTCTTTCTCATTAACATATATCATTTAATCATACACTTTACCTTTACTGATCTTGCTTGAGCGACACATGGCATTCTTGAACTGGCATCTTCTTTCCTTTCTTACTTAAATCCCATTTTCTGTTCGAGTCTAAGCATGTAGGATGCTTAAATCTCTCGAACTTATGCTCTGATACCAACTTGTAAGGCCCCGAACCCGGTGACCCTACTTTAGCGTCGGATTTACTCATAAACACAGTTCTTCAAATCAGAGTTTATTAAAACTTTTCGCGGAATATAAAACATCAATCATTTGTTACCAAACATTAAATCTTTTCTTTGATACCATAACACAAAACTTTATATTTAAAACATCTTTACTTCTTTCTTCAGATGCCAGCCGTTCAATCCATGCCGTGTGTCATCCTCATGCTAACTCTATAATCAGCTCACCTGCGTGCATACTAAAAGTCAGCTACGCTGAGTGAGTTCTAGTTAATCATACAATATCATGCAATACCTTCTTACATACATACGTACTTAACCTCATAACTTTCTTTCATACACACATAAGTACTCATACCATCATTCTTACTTACATACTTTCTTTCTTACTTACATACTTTCTTTCTTACTTACATACTTTCTTTACATTCATAATCATACGTTTTAAAGAGCCTTTCGCCCTATAACCTCACAGATATTATAAGGGTCTGGTCCCTAGTTTTCGAATATTAGAAGGGTTCGATTCCCTAACATCACAGATATTATAAGGGTCTGGTCCCTATCATCACAGATATTATAAGGGTCTGGTCCCTAACATCACAGATATTATAAGGGTCTGGTCCCTATCATCACAGATATTATAAGGGTCTGGTCCCTAACATCACAGATATTATAAGGGTCTGGTCCCTAACATCACAGATATTATAAGGGTCTGGTCCCTAACATCACAGATATTATAAGGGTCTGGTCCCTAACATCACAGATATTATAAGGGTCTGGTCCCTAACATCACAGATATTATAAGGGCCTGGTCCCTTGGTTTTCGAATATTAGTAGGGTTCGATTCCCTCTTCATTACCATACAACCATACATCCTACCTCGAGTATTATTAGGGCTCGGTACCCTTTTCGTGACTATACAACCATACAACCGTCATTTCCTTCTTTTATTAACTTTATTACGTTCATATACATAAACATACATATCATACTTACCATATTTATAACGTTACAACCTGACAGTACGTACAATATCCGAAGATCGTTCACGTACCATCAAGCAATCATTCATACATATCACACATATCACATACCATTCGTGTACCTATACACACATACTTACATTATAACATAAGAACACTCTAGGCATTCTTTACCTCATTCATTAACAACCATACCCCTTGTCGTTACGTGCAATATCCGAAGATCGTTCACGCCCCGACAAGTATTCATTTGAACATTCATACATCTACGATATATAATATTCGTACCTTTATTTTTAACCTGACAGTACGCGCAATATCCGAAGATCGTTCGCGTACCGACAAACAATCATTCATATCTATCACACATTTCACATATGACATACACTTATCACTTAGGATAAATGTATTAACAACACATCGAGTATGCACACAGCCCCGAAAACATAACAAGGAATGGGGCTAGAAACTCACCTGAATACTGCTTCTTTTTCTGAGAGCTGTAAATCCCTTCTTTAACTGAGCTCGGCTAACTGTACAAGTTACACGTATCAATACTCGCCTGACCTAATCTGGTGGCCTAGTATTAGCTTACTTTAACTTATCGCTTTATAATTTATTTTCTAATCAAACTTGGCTTTAGGCGAAGTTAACCCTTCGGGCGAACTTAGCTTCAGGCGAAGTTAAACCTTAGGCGAACTTGGCTTCAGGCGAAGTTAAACCTTAGGCGAACTTGGCATCAGGCGAAGTTAAACCTCAGGCGAACTTGGCTTCAGGCGAAGTTAAACCTCAGGCGAACTTGGCTTTTAGGCGAAGTTAAACCTCAGGCGAACTTGGCTTCAGGCGAAGTTAAACCTTAGGCGAACTTGGCTTCAGGCGAAGTTAAACCTTAGGCGAACTTGGCTTTTAGGCGAAGTTACCATTTAGGCGAAGTTGCCATCAGGCGAACTTGGCTTCAGGCGAACTTATCAGGCGAACTTGGCTTGCAGGCGAAGTTCATCAGGCGAACTTAGCTTGCAGGCGAAGTTCATCGCTTGAAGGCGAAGTTGCCCAGATGAAGGCGAAGTTGTCGCGCTGCAGATCTGTTTGCCCATAACTCCTTCGTTTCTTAGCCAAATAACTCGATTTTGGTACCCACGGAATCGTATGATCGGCGCCTACAAACCCTAACCATCAAATCGGCCTAAAATCGACGTTTTAGAGGTCCGATTTGGGCAGTTTGGGTTCGGGTCCGGTTTAACCCATCCAATCCTAACCATTTTCAGTAATATTAGCTTTGTTGGATATGTTCTTACCTTACCAACGCAGATCTATCAACAAAACCTCGGGTCTCGGCTCCGAATCTTGATCGGTTAGAATGTGTGTGTTTTGAGGGTGTAAGGAGTGTGTGTTAGGGAGTTTGGTGAGAAAATGAGATATTTTGGGATTTTGGGGGTATTTATATCCCTGAAATCCCATTCTCATTTAACCTATCTCAATTAACCCAAGTCCATAACCCACTTCCATTACCCGACATTAGCCCGACCCATACCAACTCCTATTCTTTTATTTATTCCCTGATAACCCGAGTAAACTTCCCATCTATTAATAAGTAATGTAATTAATATTACCTTTGAAATTTCGGGATGTTACATTATAAAGGCAACTTCTTGTAATCGATCTCCCCTGTATGCGCCATTCAAACCATCAGCTCCAGTGTTCGAGTCTACAGTTTGAATCAATGTAATCGAAGGACTTGTAATCAACTGAGCAGATCTTAAGTAATCGGGTTTAAGTGTGTATGCGAGTTTCATTGTAATCGAGTCTTGTTTGCGAGTTTCATTATTGTATGTATATTGTAATCGATTTGGAGTGTAATCGAGTTTGTTGTAATTGAACTTCAATGTAATCGGATTTATTGTATGCGAGTTTGTGTGTACGTGTTGTAATCGAGTCTCAACTATTCGAATGGTAATGTGAACGAAATCAGTGTAATCGATTCTTGTATTCGAGTTTGCTTATTTGTAATCGATGTAGTGTTGTAATCGAATTGGATTGTATGCGAGTTTAGGAGGTTAGCCAGTGTATGCGAATTGTGTTTGCAGCAAGGTCTGATTGTAATCGATGATGATTGTAATCGATGACCAGCTGTAAGCGACCTTAAGCTCGTAATCGATTTTAGACCTTTGTTAACGAATAGTTGTATTCGAATATCAAAGTATGCGATCTGAGATGAAGTTGAGCATCTGATGGTTCTTGATTTAATTGGGTTTGGGTTTGTGGGCAGTCCACGGGTTACTTTTACCCACCACCCATTTATTATTATTATTATTATTATTATTAACAACAAATCTTTAATATAATATTACCCTATCCCGCAGGCGCTCTCGTGGTCATTTTCAAATAAGGTTTGGCTCGGGGTATCACAAAGCTTGGATCTTTAAGCATAAAATGGTTAAAATAGATTTAGGGTTTCTTTAAACGAGCCGTTCATAGTTACGAGTTCGTTAAGTTCCATTTTATCATCAAGTTTCCAACTTTAATGTTCGTTCATACCCGATCTACTTTCGTTTTAAGTTTCAAGGCCAAACAATAATGAAAACGTAATCTTTAAGGATCAAGAACATACCTTTTCGTGTTCGTTTGTTGTCGTTTGGCTTGGTTATGAACTTAAATCCTTAGATCTATCTTGTATATAGAAGATTTAGTAATAGTTAGCTTGATTTGGTCTTGGATCTCTTTCTTTCTCTCTTGGCCGTTTATGTATAGTAAGGAAGGTGTGTGTGTTTGGAGTGTGTGTAGAGATTATGGAAAAGATGGAATGAGAGTTAGGGTTTTAGGATGGTTTAAGAGGATATTTATACCTCTTAAAGCCCATGGACCTAAAGCCCATTACCATTTAACCCACCTTAATTAATCTAAGTCCATGATCTTTTCTTTATTTGATATTAATTAATTATTAACGCGAAATTACTAAACGTAACTTTCGATATTAATTTTATAATATTTCTATTATGCCGAGAAATTTTCTTTTAAGCCATAAATAAATTATATATTTAAATATTAATCTTTGAAAATCCGGGATGTTACAAGTCTTCCCTACTTAAAGAGGTTTCGTCCCCGAAACCTAGCCTATTCCTTGTAAAGGAACACTTCTAATATTCACACACTTGCCGAATCGTCTTTGTTTTCTGGATTATCCTTCTTTCTCCTGACCTTACAGTCACCGAGTGGTGTTCATGGGTTTTAGCTATTCGTGGTAGCTTGTTCATGAGACCCTCGATGTACCAAGTCTCATCTCGTCTCTCCAAGGGGCGTTGTTTCGTACTATTTAACACTACTAATTAAACGACATTTTATCATAACATAGGTAATCATGCATCTAAGACAATTCATACAATTAATAAACACCAGTCTAAACTTCAATGTAAAATAACACGCATTGAGTCATTAATACGTCAAGCATAAATTAAACTTATGGCTAGTAGTTAGCCTTCTTGAATGGTCTTCTCTAAGCAAACGGAGGAAACTGTTCTCAAGCATTCTTTTCTGCCCTGCTCTCGTCCCTTGGCTTCCTGCAGTCCCTTTCTAGGTGTCCATGCCCTTCACAGTTATGACACCTATGGTGATCCTTGCACTCCCAGGAGGAATGTCCTGCTTTTCCACACCTGTAGCAACACCTAATCCCATTCTGCATTCTCCCGGGTGCTTCTTTCCACATTTTTCACAAACAGTGAACTCATCATGCCTTGCCTTATTCTTACGTGAATCCTCTTCGTTAGCTTCATTTTGTTTTCAGGTTGGGTTCTTCCTCTTCGGTTTAGTATACTCTTCTTCATTGATGGCAAGGTCCTCATAAACCATCTAGGCCAATTCCACAGCTGAGTCAAACGTTTCGGGTTTACTAGCCTTAACCAAAGTGCGAACATTCTGTGGAAGTCCCCTGACGTAGAACTTGACCCTCTTAGCTTCAGTGTTGACCATGTCGGGTACCAACCTAGACATTCGGTTGAACTCGGTGGTATATTCACAATGTGTCATCGTCTCAGCCTTCAAGTTCAGGAACTTCATCTCCGCCCTCTCAACCTCGACGTCAGCACATAATTTCTTCATAACCAGTTCTTTCAGATCCTCCCACCTCATAGCCTTGATTTCCTCTCGACTCTTCCTCTGCTCAATCGATTCCCACCAATACATCGCCTCATCTTCAAAGGATTGGGTGGCATAACCGATAGCTTGATCGGGACGGCACTCGCTAATGCGGATAACCTTGTCCATAGTGGTTACCCATTGAAGAGTAGAGATTGCGTCTCCCAAACCAGTCAGCTTCGGCGGGTCACATCCTTTGAAGGACTTATAGTTGCACCCACCTCGACCTCTTTTCCTGTCATCAACTTTCACAGACTTAACCCCACTCGAGGCCTCTCTCTCTCCTTCCTCATTTCTCCTACCATCACCACCCGCCCTTCCGGCAGTTCTTTCACGGCTTCCAGCAGACCCTCCAGGAGTCATATTCTTCACAGCAGTGGCTACAGCTTGAACAATAGTTGCTTGAATTGCGGGATCCAGTTGAACCCCTTCATTGTTGTTCGGGTTTCCTCTAGTTGTGCTTCCTTCATCTCCGGTGTTTGAAGCTGTTTCCACCGAAGGTCGTTGCACACGACGAGGCCTGCCACGACGTCCAGTGCGACCTCCAACTCTCACAATGTCTCCAGTTCCCACATTTTCTCCCGTTCCAGCCATCGTATTCTAGAAGGGAAAACACAAACGCCATCACTCAAGGAACTATTTAGTACAAGGATAGTAAGGCAAACAGGTAATAACAGTGGCCAGTTGTGATTAGCTGATCACCTTACTTTCCGTGTCCTATACACTTCCTCTTATGAGTCTATTTTTGCTGATCTAATCTTAAGCAGTTAAACAATCAAACAGTCAAGAAATCTGTTGGTGCATGATGCCAGTAGTTCATTTTTCTCGTGTTTATTTGTGTCTGTAATCGTTACATTGTTCTTGTTTGAACTTGTTTTGTTTAGTGTTTTAGCGAACTTGTTGGTGAGCAAAGTTAGGACAACTTCGCCTAGTCTGTTAGGCGATGTTGTCATGCTATATATTAACTAACTTCGGCTCATTCTACACAACTTTGGACGGCTAGGTTTTGGTGACTCTGGGTGTCACGTGTTTGTTCTTTGGTTATTACCTTTGCAATATAACAAGTATTCTCTTATATACTCGTGTGTTTGCTTGTCTTTTACGTGTTCATCATCTTAGCACTCGTATCGTATACGTAGGGGATTCCGCACCCTCGTATTACGAGATACTCCTGTGTAGATCCGGCTGGGAACCTACAATTGGTATCAGAGCATTTGCTCGTGATTGTGTGGTTCGGGATTATCACATGTGTGTTAATATTGTCCCGTTAGACTATTCACGAAACTGTTTTACGTTGAGATACCCCTCATTTGTTAGTTCTCTACAATACTCATCAATTACGCCTTCCCTTCACCCTCGCTACCTTTAAAATCAGCTGTGTCAAGCCTGCATGAACAAGCCGTTTATGTGGCGAAGTTATCGACACACAAACTAGGGTTTTTAGTGAACATCTAGGGTTTTGGCGAAGTTGTTGACCTAAAGTTGCAGGCTAGCGAAGTTGTATTAACTTCGCTGCTCACTGTTCACAGAATTTTGTTGTTGAGTTCTAAGTCTCGTCTCGTTCAAGTTTGACTTAGATAAACATCACAGAACTGGTAAAGATGGATGTTGAAGCGGGTTAAGCAACTAAAGCTCCAAAATTGCTTAAAGGTACTGATTTCGTTGCATGGAAAGATAGATATGAACAGTATGTGAAGTATCAAGATGCAAAATTGTGGGTCTGAATTCAAGATGGGTACATTCCACCAACTACTGAATTTCAAGGTCGTGAACAAATTAAGAAGTACAGTAAGATGGAGGATGATGAAAAGAAAGTGTATGAAGCAGAAAGTAAAGCACATGCAGCCATAATAATGGCACTTCCACAAGAGATTCTTCATACTTTAAAAAAAATACAAAACCGCTAGAGAACTATGGGAAGCACTAGAGAATCGATATGAAGGAAATGTTGGGATACGTACCTCTAAGACAAAGCTGCTGAAAACTCAATTCTCTGTATTCAAGTATCTGAAAAATGAATCACTTGATGACATCATCACACGATATTATCATCTGATGACCGAGCTGAATAACTACTCCATTGAATACAAGGAAGAAGAGATAGTGGAAAAGCTTCTTGATGCTCTCCCACCAAAATGGGAGATGTACACAGTTCTGATGAGAGAAGATAAAGATTTTGAGAACTTTGACCTGGAGAAGGTGGTTAATAAGTTACGTAATTTTGAACTTAACATGGCTCGAAAGGAGACGCCTACTGATCAGGTTCAGGATCCGAGAATGTATGGTGCTAAAGGCTCTCCAAACACAAGTTCGAAAATAGAATCGACTGCCTACTACTCGGGGGGAGAACCAAACTCCGCTCAAGATGGTCATGTGGTACTCAATATGGATGGTGACGTATGTTTTGTAGCAGGTGGAAGTAGTTCCTCAAAGTCTCAATCCACAGCTAGTAATTTCTCAGCCAGTGCTTATAGTAAGAATTACTCTCAAATGCCTATGAGTGTGAAATCAACTGAACAACAATTTGCTCTCCATGCCTCATTCATTGCCTCTTATGAGAACTACATCAAAGGAAAAATAGTTGACCCTGCAACCTTGGATGAGGACTATGATCAGATAGACGCTGATGACATGGAAGAAATGGATCTGCAGTGGCAAATGGCTATGATAGTGAGAAGGGTAAAGAGGTTTATGAAGAAAACTGGTAGAAAGTCCGTTGGAGAAAGACTGGGGTTCGACAAGTCGAAGGTTCGTTGCTACAACTGTCAACAAAACGATCACTTTGCTAAAGAGTTTACAAATAAGAGAGTCGAACGAAGTCAGAACAGGCCTACTCAACATAATGGAAGTGGAAATGAAATCAAAGCCATGGTATCTCAACAGAACGGTGGGTACAGCTGGAATATACAAGTTGAGGAGGTGATCGAACAGGCAAATCTGGTAAATATCGAAACTGGAAGATGTGACAAAGAGACGGTGGAGGATCAAGCATACATGGCAAAAGTGAATGATCAGCTCTCAGAGGTATGTTCTGAATCTCATTGTGAACAATGTGAAAAACTGTCTGATCAACTGAAAGCCTTAACTGATCAGTTTGTTGGTTTGGATATTGAATTAAAAAAATTAAAAGAAGAACATCACTATTCTAAAACAAAAGAAAATAGCTACTCGGTAAAAATAAAAGCCAGTGAGAAAGATATTAGAAGCCTTAAGGCTACCCTAGCTGAAAAGTTACAAGTCATTGATCTTAGCTATGAAGTTTTACAAGAGAAAACCAAACTGATAGCTGAAAAGGACAAACATATAGCTGATTACCAGGTAAAAGTGGTGGAATTGAACAAGAAAATTGAACAGTTTAGAAACTCTTCGGTGATGCTTGACCATATTCTAAGTATTCAACGTTCCCCAACTAAAAAAGGGGGAATCGGATACACAGAAGTTCCACCACCGTACAATAATAATTATACTTATAATCCTAGTAATCAGCAATCCGTTAGTGTTGAAACTAGTCAGATAGTTCCAATCAAAGTCTCTACTAAAGATACTAAAGTTAATGAGAGTGAAGCGAGTCAGACAAGTTCTAATGTCACAAGTTCTGTCTCATCAAATTCGGACAAATCGTCTGAATCGGGTGAGATAAAAGAAGAGGTCGTGTTACTAAAACGAGGGTAGGACTATATGTTTGATGAAAATAAATCTTCCCTAAATCCGTTTGTTCCACCGTATGTGAGGCAAACTAATAGTAACACAACCTCATCATCTACAACAACTTCTGAGACAAATGTTAAAAAGAACACAAATAGTTTGAAAAGAAGTTGATTTAGATGCAACAGGATATGACACTTTTATAATGACTGTCCTCTGAAACAGAGGAAATCTAGAAATATGAGGCCAACTGAAACTGAGAATAAAACGAATACTAAATATGATGCTGGTAAGAAATGCTAACACATCAAATTTCAATCATTGGACTAATCCAAGATTTCAAAGAAACCAGTCTCGTTTTTTCCCAGTGAACCACCGAACCAACAATTATAATTCCATTAATGTTAGAAATTCACGAAGGTTTGGATGGCCTCATAGCCAGTCATCTAGAAATTTCCCTTTCAGATCATATCGAAACTTTCCTCAAAAGAGCATTGGGCAACCAAGGTACTGGATGCCGAATAACAGGATTAATCAACCCAAGACCAGAAGGTCTTGGGTCCCCTGTTTTTAATCTATTCCTTTAATTGTGCAGGAACAGTCGAGCAGGGCTGTAAACAATATGTGGGTTGTTGACAGTGGCTGTACCCGGCACATGACTGGTAACAAGAAATTGTTACGTGATTGGAAGGGTATTCAAGGAGGAAGGGTTAGTTTTGCAGGAGAAAGTGGAGAAAGAATTACTGGTATTGGTAGTGTGAAAAATGGGAGAATAAAGTTGGAAAAAGTTAATTTTGTGGAAGAGTTAAAGCACAACCTTTTGAGTGTCTCTCAGATCTGTGATAAAGAATACACCATTCATTTTACTAAAGATAAGGCACTCGTGCTTTATCCTGGTTTCAAGATACGTGAAACCTGGATCGTGATGAAGGCTCCAAGAGAAAAGAACACATATGTAATGGACATGCGGTCAACTGAGATGGCGACAGAAGAATCGTGTCTTATGTCAAAAGCAACAGAGTCTGAGTTAGAATTGTGGCACCGAAGAATGTGTCATATTCATCTTCGGAAGATGAACTACATTGTCAAGAATGGGCTGGTACTTGGGGTTCCATTGAAGAACTTCAATTTTGAATACCGATGTGTGTCATGCAAGAAAGGAAAACAACACAAGAAGCCACATCACTCCAAGAAGGTTAACTCAATTGTCAGCACTTTGGATTTGCTTCACATGGATCTCTTTGGTCCAGTGAATGTCAAAAGTCTAGGAGGAACATCATACTGTTTGGTGGTGACTGACGATTACTCTCGGTACTTTTGGGTTTATTTTCTGATGGCAAATGATGAAACAGTTCAATTGGTAATTAACTTGATTACCAAGGTGGAAAATATTGTTGGGAGAAAGGTTAAGTACATCAGAAGTGATAATGGCACGGAGTTCAAGAGCTATCAGATGGAGATGTTTTGTTTGCAGAAAGGGATTGAACATCAGTATAGTGCACCATATACTCCGCAACAAAGTGGAGTAGCTAAAAGGAAGAACAGAACTCTAATCGAAGGCACTAGGACTATGCTGGAAGACGCCAAACTTCCCGTGGTGTTTCGGGCCGAGGCTGTTGCCACGACCTATTATATCCTTAATCGTGTTTTAACTTTTAAAAGATTAAATAAAACCTGTTATGAACTTATGCATGGTAGAAAGCCAAATCTGAAGGGTCTTGAACATTTCGGGTCCCCATGTTCGATATTAAAGACTAACTCTAAATTTGGTGAGAAAGCTGACGAAGGTATTTTAGTTGGCTATGTTGTTGGGACACCCAACAGAAGAGTATTTAATTTATCAAACAACAAGGTTGAGGTGGTCTGTAACACTGACATTACTAGTTACAAATCACCAAGGCCTAGCATGGGACCAGCAGAGGCTTTCGACTATGATAAGCTATTCAAATCTTTTAATATGCCTTACTTGGATTTTGCAGACATAGATGAGAAGATGGCCACTCAGATGCTGTTTGACGAAGAGGAGGCCATTGTGCAACGTCCCCAATATAATGAAAATCAACCTATCACGTCAAGTGCGGTTGAAACTCCAGCTGTCTCGAATGAAGATGAATTCTACAATCCATTTCACACTCAGCATTACTCTGATGAACTCTCTTCAAATCTTGAGAATGATCTGGAAGTTGGGGGTACAAATTACCAAAATTCACAAGAATCATCCTTTAGAAAATGTGATCGGTAATCCTACTGATGGTGTGCGTACTTGGAGAAGTTTGGACAAAAACACTTGTGTGTTTGCAAGCATTAAAGACACCGGTATTATAAATGAATGCTTGTATGCCTGTTTCATCAGTCAGATAGAACCAAAGAATTATCAAATGGCACTGAAGGATAACTTGTGGGTTGAAGCCATGCAGGAAGAACTGGCACAGTTTGAAAAGATGGAAGTATGGCAGTTAGTTGAAAATTCACAAGATGTGAACGCTATCGGTACAAAGTGGGTATTCAAGTGTAAGAGAGATGAAAAGGGAGTAATGATTCGCAACAAGGCAAGATTGGTAGTCAAAGGGTTTAATCAATAGGAAGGAATCGATTACAACGAAGTGTTTGCTCCTGTGGCAAGATTGGAGGCCATTCGACTGTTCTTGGCATTTGCTGCACACAAAGAGATGAAGGTGTTCCAGCTGGATGTTAAAAGTGCATTTCTTAATGGAAAAGTCGATGAAGTGGTATACGTGGAACAACCTCCGGGTTTCCCTGACCCAGATTTTCCTGACCATGTGTACAAACTCAGCAAAGCATTATATGGTCTACATCAGGCACCACGTGCCTGGTATGCAACTCTGTCAGATTACTTGCTAGAGAATGGGTTTGAGAGAGGGAAGATCGACAGTACTTTATTTGTAAAAAGAAAAGGGGGTGATTTTCTTCTCTTTTAGGTCTATGTGGATGACATTATCTTTGCTGCCTCATGAGTTTCTATGTGTCAAGAATTTGAAGCAATCATGAAGAAAAGGTTTGAGATGAGTGCCATGGGCGAACTAACCTTCTTTTTGGGATTAAAGGTAGATTAAAAGAAGGATGACATGTTCATTCATCAAACTAAGTATGTTCACGATGTGCTTAAGCGCTTTAAGATGGACGATAGTACCCAGTTTGACACTCCAATCTGCGTCAACCACAAACTGGGTGCTGATTCCGACAGTGATGAAGATGTGGATCCCACTCAGTATCGGGCAATCATAGGTTCATTAATGTATCTAACTGCTTCTAGACCTAACATTATGTTTGCAGTTTGTCTTTGTGCTCGTTTTCAGGCCAACCCGAAGGAATCGCACATGAAGGGAGTGAAGAGGATCTTGCGGTACCTTAAAGGAAAGCCTAAGTTGGGACTCTGGTACTCGAAAGGAGGAGAACTGGATCTGGTAGCATACACCGACTCTGTCTATGGAGGATGCAATCAGAATAGGAAGTCGACAACCGGTGGATGTCACTTTCTCGGAGGAAGATTGGTGTCGTGGCAATGCAAGAAGCAGACCTCTGTAGCCATATCCATCCGCGAAGCGGAATACATGGCAGCATCTAACTGCTGCTCCCAGGTTTTATGGATACAACAACAAATGCGCGATTATGGTCTGATTTTCACTCAAACTCCTATTTGCATTGATAACACTACTGCAATCTCAGTAACTAACAATCCCGTTAAACATAGTAAAACTAAACATATTGACATTCGTCATCATTTCATACGGGATTGTGCTGAGAAGAAATTAATTATGCTTGAAAAGGTTGATTCACTGGAAAATTTTGCCGATCTTTTTACAAAAGCGTTTGACCGATCCCGTTTTCAAAACCTTGTTGAGCTTAATGGGATGATCAATCCCGAGTAACCTTGGTTCTCGTTTTATTCCTTAAAAAAACAAAACAAAACACCACTATCGCTTAAAATTATGTCGGTTTCTTAAGTTTGACGGACATATTCCATGAATATGTTTGGTCCTTATATCTACTTGTAGACAATAAGGATGGCCGTTAACCAGATGACTGAAAGCGACTGGGGCGGTTTATGATTTGTTTTTATTCTTTCGCTTAAAATTAGTCGTTCATACTTAGTCAGAGGGACACATATTCGTATGTGGTCGGTCCGGCTGATCCACTGAATCTTCAGGATAGCCGTTTACCTAAAGACTTTGACTTGATCGGGGCGTCTGAATTTAAAATTTTTTTTGGGGAAATGATATTATTTTTCAGTCTATAACTTCGCGAGAAGTTTCAATATTGGTGTTAAAAGTGAAAATTGATCCAACCTTGGAAAGTGATAGATAAACTGTTTTTGTGTGCCTAACCGGTGAAGTAATTAGGCCTAAAAGACTCTAGAACAGTCATTGTATGTTACGATAGCTTTCTATGGTGCGTAAAAGTAGAAGTGATACAAACTAAATCTACTCGATTTACTATGGAGAGTCATTTTGAGCTGTGCATGTCTCCACATACATCTCTCCGAATGATAGACAGAAAAGTGATTACCCAGTCATATACGAGCCCGTGAGTGTTCTGATTCCCACGAAGATAGTGTTATGTTTCTGCAGTGATCCGGATTCGGGACTTGCAGTTGTATTATTGTCAAAAAAAAAAAGAAAAAAAAACATTACTTATTATTATCGTTAAGCCTTATGAAGATTATCTGTTTACAAATATAAAGAAAGAGGCAAAAAAGCATAATTCAAAGTATAAGAGAGTTCGGGAAGACGAATCGGAAAGTCGACATGTGAATATTGATTGATCAGACACTACGGGTCGAAGTCAACTCGGGGTGATATGGGGAAAGCCAAATACGCCTTGAGAATAGATAGGAGGCATCACCGTCTCTCACGTGATGTCCATCTAAATTTTGAGCTTAATTGAACTTAATCCGTATCACCGAAGCAATGAAAACCATACTAAGTTTTATACCTGCCTACAACCTGTTTCTTTAAGTCATAATACCGCTGAACATGGATCTATGTAATAGCCTCTTATTCAGTATGATTCCGTTCAGATCTTTTCTAAAAACATGCTGGGTTCCTACACGACTGAAATTTGATCCCGTCCTTTTACTTAACTTTTGTTATGTATTTTGTCCTATGGACTGTCATCGTTAATCACCCTGGTTACTTGTTTTTGATCGTTTATTCTTTATTATATTTAAATTGTATATGGGCGAAGTTGACTTTGGGCGAGGTTGACTTTAAGCGAAGTTGACTGAATGGGCGAAGTTTCCTAAAGGGAGAAGTTAATTTAACTTCACCCCTGGGGTTTCTCAAAACTATATAATGCGAAGGGGTGGTCAAACCTGGTCAAACCTTTCAAACGACAAACCCTCGGCGAACTTACCTTTGAATCAACGTCTTCCAAATCCATTTTTCATCTACTATTAAGGTTTCTAATGTTCTCCTGATACATAATTTGTGACACTCGGGTATCAACGATTTATACAATGTCCGTTTGAATTCGATTTTAGTAAACCCTTAACCCTCTTTTGTCAATCCGTGTTACGATTGTTTTGATGAAAATATGTGTTTTGGAATCTTAATTGGACTACCATATTCATGTTATCACACTTTGATCAGTCATTCTTCGTCTTAACTGGGTATTGTTGATACGCCGATTATGGTGGCGAAGTTAGGGTTTTGGCGAAGTTATTTGCAACTTCGCCTAGTTTTTGCCATTTTGCTTAAGTCTTTCAGCTCTGTTACTATCTGTGTTTGAGCTCTTCTCATCAAGCGAAGTTTTATTTCATGCGAACTTACAAACGTTGCTACATCTTAACTTCGCTAACAGTATAACGCGAAGTTAAGATCTGTTGCTTCGAAAATCTAACTTAGACTGTTTATTTTGCAGATATGGCTGCTGTGGCTGGTGCTGGTGGTACTGGTGGTGATGAAGGTGGAGGTGATAAGAGACAGTTTTTTCCAGGACACAACATGTACGTTACCTTAGATCCGGATAACCGTGGAACCAAGGATTTTCGAGAGATCCTCTCGTTTCTTATTCGTTCACGTATTTTTCATGCTATCACAACTACTCTCCCGATATCGCTTCCAAACATTGAAGATTTATGGAACACGATTGAGTATGACTGTCGTGTAGATCCAGCAGTGATGCGTGCTACTGTCAACAATCAAGTGGTACAGTTCTCGGCCAATCAGATCAGGGAAGCTTTACAGTTCGGGGTTGAGACTACCGATGACCCTACTGAGTTTTCGGCTACTTTCAGAAACGGTGCTTTTGTTTGTATGGGGTATTCTGGTCCATTGGAGGATTCTCAGAGGAGAAAGGGGTTTCTATTAGATCAGTGGCGGTTCTTGATGCACGTGATGCTTGTGTGCATGTCTGGTCGCAAGGCTGGTACAGATGATATGGGTGCGACGATGCAATCTGCTATGACTGCTTTGACTTACAACAAGCCTTACAGTTTCAGCCAAATGATATTCTATGAGATCGACCGTCAGCGACGCGCAGTAGCACGGGAACGGTTTTTGATGTACCCACGATTCTTACAGATGATTCTCAATCATGTTGCTCCGAATCTGCCACAACGTCGTCCTATCTCCTATGTTTAAAGTGTAAGTAAGAGAATCTCTGCACAGTGTAAGTCATCTAGTGCTCGTAGCAATCCTGAACGTCGTCCAAGGCACACTGCATTGTTTGGTTACTTAATGAACCTTGGTTATGTTGCTCCTCCAGAAGATGAGTTTAATGATCCAGTACCGCAACAGGCTGATATCCCTCAACCACCTCATGTGGTTTAACCACCACAAGTGATACAACCACACCTATTGTAGATCATGTTGCAGCTCCTGAAGAACAAGTTGATCTTGAGATTACCTTTGGAGGGCAAGGTTTCTTTGATATGGAAAGAGTTGATCTGGCAGCTGAAGTTCAATCCTCGGTGGGCGAGGTTACTGTTATGCCTGCTTCCACAGTTGGTCCATCCGTGGGACTGTCTATTGCTTCCGTGGGGGATTCAGAGGAAACCTTATCTGATTCTTCCACCGATGATACTGTGGAAGCACACCGTGTTCTGGTTTCCCAATAGAGAATTCATGGGAAACGAAAGAAGGACTCTGAAGATAGTGAGTCAGATTATGAGGATGAGCTGTATCGGGTTGCTCGTAGATCAAAGAGGGCCAGAGCTGGAGAAAGTTCAAGTGTTATCCATTTTACTCCACCATCGTTATCGGGAATGCCTATGTTACCTGCTTCTTCGGCAGTTCCATTACCAGTAACCTTGAGTGTACCTTTGGTGACCGTATCGTCATTATTTGGTATTCCTCTAACTACGTTCCAGTTTTCAGCACCAGAGATTGTCTCTGTTCAAATAAGAATTTTTGGGATGTATTCTTTTGTCAGCAGATAAATCTATCTCATAGAGGAGTCATAATAAACTGATAACAACACCATAATCAATAAATGTTGTTGAATATATATCACTAGACTCATAATTTTGTTATATCCATATAAATTTTATCAGAAGACTTATATGAGAAATTCAGCTACCATGTTTTCTCAAACAGGAAATGTTCGAGAGGTGCTAAATTAAAATTCGATACGAAATTAATTATTGGTTTATGAATGAATTGAGGACACTAAATTTTCATATCAAGTACATTCATGATATGCTTAAGGATCCTATAACTAAAGTTCTATTACACATAAGTATTATGAAAGCACTTATAATCGAGGGGTTTATTGATGACTATGTGCAACTGCATATCGTACTGTGAATGATTAACTTTTAATTTTTCCTCACCATTTTTGATTTTGTATGTCTCCTAACGTGTTCTGCATGAATAATGACATATAGACAAATTATTGTACAAATCAAATGTTCTGAACGGCTTACATGAAAATTTTGATCATAACTACTTAGGATTTAAATAAGGATAACAATATGATTAATGGGGGTCTTGAGCTGATGTTCAATTCAAAAACTGTATTTCTCTGCTCTAGTTTAAGTTTAAAGGTAAAATGAGTGTTAACTACTGATTAGGCTTATCTATCTAATGCTCATAATAAATGATTACTCGGCCAAGTGGGAGAATGCAAGAATATATATATATATATATATATATATATATATATATATATATATATATATATTGTATATTTATTAAAGGCCATCATTATCATTTATATTATAATATATCTAAATAATTAATTATACCTTATCATATATTAGTTTGGTAATTTTTGATTGGCCATATCAATCAATCAATCAATCATGCCCAGTAAAATCCCACCGACAGCAAAGCTATAAGTAGGGTCTGGGGAGGGTGGGATGTAGGCACACCGTACCTCTATCCAAAGGAATAAAGAGGTGGCTTCCAGAGAGACCCTCGGCTCTAAGTACATGTGTATGAAGCAAAATAAAGGAAATCAAAGTTTAACAGTTATATAAAAACTACTACTAATTATAATAATATTAATAATAAGATCACAGTTTAACAGATATATAAAAGCTAATAATAATAATAATAATAATAATAATAATAATAATAATAATGGGTTTCCCATTATAATGGGTTTCCCCTTGGGTGTATATAAAGATAGATAAAAGTTAACATCATAACCTAGTCAAAAACATAAATACATATTTTGTATATAAAGATAGATAAAAGTTAACATCATAACCTAGTCAAAAACATAAATACATATTTTGTGTGTCTCCTATCTCCTTAACTGGGTTCCTTTCAAGAACCCTAACACTGCCCTTAATTATACATCCTAAAGGGGAACTCGATCGATATGACAAACATGTCAACTACATCATACTCTGTTGCGGTTACTTGTCTCCCTGCTGTAACAGGTACACATATAATTATAAGTTTATTATATTATCATGTTTTTCCATTACTAACATGAAGAACTGATTAACATCATGAAGACTCACAGGGTATTTGAATGGTATACACGAACGGTTTACGAATGTAAACGAACAAAAATACTGCACATAGATGAATTGATATAAACAAATAAAACAGAAAGAACAACTAAAGTTGAACATCAATACATCAGGCGTAATAATAATTAAACCTAACTAAATTTAAATGGATATCTTCATTTCATAAATTAGAATAAATTACAATGAGCTTAAGAAATTAATTGAATATATAAATACACGTTCATTAAAATAAATGAATGACCAAAGCATGCGTTCATATTCGTTGCAGTAATTAATAAACATAGACTTTTGTTTATGCTATATTTTTTTTAATGAATGGTTCACTGAATGTCCGATTTATTTACATACGTAATATTAATTGATGGGGCCACATTTAATTTTGGAGGGTCAAACCTATCTGTTTAGTGTATAAATGTTAGCCAAACCTATTGACCCAACAAGTTTTCATATGTTATATCTAACGAGGGTTTGTTTTGACAGTTTGGATACGTTGGAGATACATTAATAATTTGAGTGCTTTAGGGTTAGGGGTTTTCTTTCTTCTTCTTTTTTTTTTTTTGGGGGGGGGTGGGTTTTCTATTCATGGTTTTGCAGATTCTATGAGTGACATCCCTTCTTGACTACAAGGGGAAAAGGAAATAGAGAGGGGGGGGGGGGTAGGGTTGCTATTGTTGCTTCAATAAAACACAGGTACAATTCCCTTAACTTGTTTTCGGAATAAAGTTAGGAATGGAATGAGTACCCGATTTTGGATTGATCCTTGGATGGGAAATTTTAATCTTGCTTTCGTTTGAATAGACCGTTTCTCCTCAAGTGAGAAAAGTTTTGTCGTTAATAAAGACATAAGAGACATTGTGGGTTAGAAATGGGATTGTCGAAGAGAACATAGAGGCGATGTTGAAGCCTTCCAATTAGAGGAGATGATGGCCTAATCTAAGACCGATCTTTTACGGATGGGGGAGGATTCTTGGATTTGGTGTTTAGATACCCGTGATGATTTTTTGATTAAAGGAACTAGAATCGCTGTTGATCGTGTTTCTCTTCAAGTGTTAAATCGGGCTACACGGTGGAACAAGTTTGTCCTATAGAGAGTTAATATTATGGCATGATGTGTGCTTTTGGATCGTCTTCTTTTCATATATAACCTTAGCTAAATAGGTCTTGGTATTCCTTCTACTTTATGTCTTTTTCAGGTGGAGATAAATAATCACCTTTTTGCAGATTGTAAGATTGTTTTGTGTATATGGCATTCCCATGCTTCTTGGATATTTTTCTTCTTGTTAGGCCGAGGTTGTTGATTAAGCTTTTATATTTTTTAATAAGTATCCCAGGCACCAAACAATATTTGGTGGGAGGCTATTTGTTATTTGGTGGAGGCTATTTGTTTGATCACTTGGTGGGTAATTTAAAAGCTTTTAGAATAAGGACATCCTTCTACCTCAAGCGATTTGGAGTGGTGAATTATTTGAATTAATTGTAAGCTATTTGTTCCTTGGCTTCTAAAACGATTCGATAAAGTTGAGTGGCTTAAAAGCGCTTTCTTGGGATGAAATTATTAGTGGTTCCGGCTAACTCGAGTTCAATTTAAAACTTGATTCACATAATCACATCAATTAACACTTAGTACTATATGCACTATTGATTCAAATAATGTCTAAATAACCTAAAAAAGGATCGAGATACCGGCATTTGAAAATGTTGGCAATCAAAGAGTTGAATATTGAGATTTGATTTGATCCTTTTGTGTATTTAACCAGAGAATAAGATGCTACAATTTACATTAAGTTACAAAGTCTTCCTAAGGAAACAATACACAAATTATTGGCTGTAAACGAACCGACATTGGCTGTGATTTCTTCTTGATTGTGGGAAGTGTCGATTGACTCATCCCGCAATATACTTTCCCTTTTATTCCTTTTAAAACTCTCCCTCAAGTTTATTTGTGCGGCCACCGATACTTAACTTGCCAAGACAAAAATATAAGATTTTTCCATTATTTGCTTTTGTTAGTATATCTTCTAACTGATCTTCTGATCGAACAAATGGGAGTTCAATAATTCCTGCTTCGAGCTTCTCGAAAATAAGGTTCCTGTTAACTTCTATATTTATTGCTCGGTCATGTTGGACTGGGTTTTTTGATATTTGGATTGCTGCTTCTTTGTCACACATAATTTTGCTGCTCTCTTTCAGAGGAAAACCAGTTTCAGTTAAGAGCTTTTGAATCCATAAAACTTCTGGTATGCCACGTGCTATTCTTCTGAATTCAGTCTCTGCACTCGAGAGAGCAACAACCTTCTGATGTTTACTCCTCCAGGTTACAAGGTTTCCTCCAACTAATGTGAAGAACCCTAATGTAGAGCTTTAATTTCCTTATCTCCTATCCAGTCAACATCGGTATATGCTTGAATTTCCGAATGCTCATTTTCTTAAATAGATTACCATGACTAGCTGTTCCTTTTTGATACCTGACAAATCTTAGGACTGCTTCCATGTGGGCCATCTGTGGTGGTGCATGAACTGACTTACCACTCCAATAACATAGGCTATATCAGGTCGGGTGCTGGCAAGACATATTAATTTCCCTAGTAATTCGTGGTACCTTCCTTTATCTGCTAATTCTGCTTCAAGTTCCATATACAATTTGTGGTTCACCGTCATGGGGGTTTCTATTCATTTGCAATCCAACATACATATTTCTGCTAGAAGATCAAGAACATACTTGCGTTGGTAGATGAATATTCCCATTTTAGATATTAGTACCTCAATTCCAAGGATGTACTTCAACCTTCCCAAGTCTTTCATTTCAAATTGCACGAACATATACTATTTTGTTGCTCCAAATCTTCTTTGTCGTCTCCTTTAATAATCATATCATCAACATTAATAGTTTTACATGTTACAAGATTGTTTCTCTTCTTGAGAAAGAAGGTTTGGTCTGAAATGCTTTGTTTAAACCCATAATTCTTCATTACAAAAGTATATCTTCCGAAACACTATCCGAGAGATTGTTTTTGCCCTTTTAGAGACTTCTTTAACTGGAAAACTTCTTGTCTTTTAGGATCTCCTTTGTTAGAATTCTAGATCTCTATCTAAGCTAACCAACACAGTTCATAACCAATGAAACAGTATACAATTGATATAATTCATTGCATGAATTAGTATCACTTTAATTGAATTCATATTTGAACTAAAATTCAATTAGTATTTAATAGAAACAAATCAAGAAGCACAAATCACTAAGCTAATTAATAGGCTTCGTATGGAAGAATAACTTTGAATTAATTATAATCGAAAGATTACAATATATTGTTAGTTTTTGTCGTCTTGATTTTTGTTTATTAATTGTAAATGTTTATTATTAATGTAAGGGGATATTGGGTATTTTACATATGCTATTCGTTATTGTATTATGGCCATTCGTTATGATATGTATAACGAATGTGTCCATCCATTAATGTAAGGGTCATTCATTACGTTATGTATAACGAATGAACCCATCCGTTATGTTATTAGGCCATTCGTTAAGCATGTTTGACGAATGAGGGACAACGAATGAGTCATTCGTTGTCTATTAAGTTATTGATAGGGAATGAAGACGAATGGTCCCCACTTGTTATGTGATGTACAATGAATGGGGTCATCTTCTATAAATTCCTGTACCCTAGTTACCTAATTTATAAAGTGTGTTATTATTATTGAAGAGATACTGTTACGCTGCCCAATTCTCTACTCACGCACTCCTTAAAGTAATACATAATAGTATAATCATCTGAGTATATCAAGAACTAGATCGTTAATATATAAGTATGATTGATTAATATGTAATCAGTCTACATAGTGGTTTCTCAAGTGGTATCAGAGCTATTGTTCGATTATCCAGGTGATTTTGAGCTTAATTAACGTCATTTGATGTTGATTTGAGTGGTAATTGTATCTATTAGGATTCTGAAACTGTACGACTTGCATTTTGATCAATTAGTGATTGATTCAGTGATTATTGATATAACAATGAGTTTAAATCAGTTCGTAATCAGATCCAGTAGATTCGGTTGTGATTAGTTGTATTAGTTTTAATCAATTCATCGGAATTGATAGTATATTTGTATTTGATGGGAATAGAGGTTACCGGAACTGGTTTTGTGTGATTTTGGATGAGTTATTGGAATTGGACTTTTGGATTTGTTTGGGATTGTTCGGATTGTTGAGACGAGTTATTTGGTAGGTTATACAGTGATTTTGGTTTAGTTTTGAACGATTAATCCATGTTTGAATATGGTTTGATTCTAAGTTTGGATCTGGAAAACTGGTGAATGTTTTAATGCTTGAAGGTTCATTCGTTACTGGTGAATGTTCATTCGTTACGTTGTAACTGCTCATTCGTATGAACAATGAAAACCGTTTTTTCCACGTGTCAGTTTGTTATTATTGACCATTCGCTATAGTGACCCATTCGTGATAAAATCCTTATTCGTGCTACCATTCGTCATAACCATTCGTGATACCATTCGTCATAACCATTCGTCATAACTATTCGTGATTTAACCATTCGTTACTTGCTCATTCATATTGCCATTCGTTGCCTATTCGTTACCAAAATCACATCCATTCGCTCTAAACATTCGTTATAGTAATGTGTTCATTCGTTACCAAAACAAAGACCTGATTCATTATAGTTATTGCACATCCATTACTAAATTTACAAATTTAACCAATCACTTTAATATCTTGACAGTTTCTACCCATAACTTTTCAAGTTTGACAAATTAAACCCATATTTCTTAATAATGTCTAAGTTCTACGCATTAGCTTCTCAGAATATGATGATGCAACCAATGCTTCATCTGGATGCTGAAATTGGTTCACACTCAAAATGTCCACGACATATGAAGTTAAGTGATTTTGCCAAATGGGAGCCAAGGTTTAGAGCTCATATAGGATTCGTGCATCTTGATTATGCACGAAACCTTTATAACATTTATAGTCCTCCTATGCTTGGTGATTTGAGCACCAAGTATGAAGAAAAACCTTTTGAAACTTATACTCAAAAAGAGAAGAAAGTTTTGGAGGTTGAAACTAAATATTATTCCACATTGACCATGGCTTTACCCGATAATAATTTCCACCAAGTTGGAAGTAATAAAATCTGTGCTTCTCTATTCCAACATCTTAGAATGAGAAGTATGGGAAACACTTTTGAAAGCAAGAAGGTCATGCTAAAGTTTCAATAACAAAACTTTTGTTTATTAAATGGAGAGATAGTTGAAGAAATGCTAACAAGATTCTGTCATCCGATTGCTGAGATGACTAAATTAAGGATGGAACCTACTCAATTTGACCAAATTGATACGATCAAGAACTCTTTGCCATCTTCATACTCAACCTTTTTGTTGGTATTAAAAGAAAACAACTTTTTCAAAAATGGTGAGTTGACTACCTTGGAATTGATTCAGAAAATTGAAGAACAAGAATATGATATAAAATGTCAGAATTCGTCAAAGGATAATCAAGATCCTTCATTATATGGTGGTTCGTTACCATTGAGTAGCAGCTTTGTTTCGATCACTTCTTTCTATTCTCAGTGTCAAGAAGTTTCTCAAGTTGTTAATGAGTCTATGCCAAATTTTTGCTTTATAGAATCTGGTTCAAACAACAATACTGGTGCGTCAAGCACCTCATATGCTAATGCTGGTAATTCTTCTTCTTCAGCTCAACCACCAAATGTCAACATGAAAGATGCAGAACAACAGTTTGCTTTCCTAAGTGAATTTATGAGTTCTTAGAGCAATTGGTGGTTGTTAAAGTTGCCGCAAGTGAGTTAAGTAATGAATATTACGGCCAAATAGATCCGGATGATTTGGAACCTATGGATCTCAAATGGAATATGGCCATGATTGTGAGAAAGGTAAAGCGCTTTATGCAGAAGACTGGAAAGGATCTGCCAACTCTAAACAAGAGAGCAGAGTTTGATAAGTTAAAAGTGCGGTGCTACAATTGTCAAGATTTTGGACACTTTGCCAAAGAATGTGATAAACCCTAAAAGAAGTACATAGGACCCTGAAACCAAGACAGAAGTCCGGGAAAGCCCGGTGGTTCACAAGCTTTGCTAACGGCTGAGGGAATAGGCTGGAACCAGAGATTACTGGGAAGTGAAAATGGTAATAAGCCAAATCTTGTAATGTTCGAGTCTTTTTAGAATTTTGAAGACGCAGGAGGTCAAGGTTTAACTATTGAAAGTGAATCAGAAACTGAGTCTGATTCTGATACTTCAAGCAAAATTTGACGTGAGGTCGTAGACTCACTCAAATATAAACCAATTACACTAAAAAGATAGCAGTAAGTAGGTATCGAACATATGGAGTTTGTGGAAAATGTGTTACTAAGTTGCTTTGTAATATAAGTATATTAAACTAAGTGCAGAAAATAAATTTAAAGATTTGATTGTTTCATTTGATTAACAAAAAGAACTAATAACAATTTAATGAGTTTAAAATCAAGATGAGAAAAAAACATGCTTTCCCTTGGTTTAAGGTTTCTATGAATGTTAAAGTAAATGTTTAATCAGAGATGAACTATAGAACATAGTTCGTGCTTATGCAGATGATTGTGATAATTGAAGACTATGCACTTTGATTACAAACGCAAGGTAATCACTCAAAAACCAATTAGTTTATCCAACCCCGAATCCCTCCCGATTAATCTCGGTTGCCTAAAGCACCAAGAACTGACGGTTTAGAACACGGACTCAACAAACTAACAATCTATCAATCAATTCATAAACACCATAATAATGAAATCAATAAGATCAAATTATTATCTCAGAAATTGCATAAACATCTAATCAATATTCAAGATAAAACCATACAATCTGAGGGAAAACACAAAGAGAATTAGCCGAGCATGATTCAGTTCATCATCCCTTCGATTATAGTAATTATACGAATAAAAAATAAGTATTCAGTGGTTACACAACTCATAATTGAACTATGGCACCTTAAAATCACCCCTAGGTCGTCCTTGGTTCAAAGATAGTGATTAGATATTGAAAAGCCGTTTAAAAAACGGGTATAAATGGCTGTTACACTTTTTAGCGTCAGGCCCACCATAAGCTACGGTGGCCACTGTAGCTTATGGTGGCTTCCAAGATTTCCACGGCAGGCAAGGTCTGCGTTATCGTAGAAGTTTTTCATCTAAGTCCACCATAGCTTACTTCACTTCTTTTACCTCTCTTGTTCCTGAAATAACATATAAACGTAGTCATCCAATTCCACAAAATAAACCGATTAAATGAATGATTATTAATGATCTTTTAGCACTTAAGGGTTGTCCAATGAACCACCCGTCACATTCCCACACTTACCCTTTGCTTGCCCTCAAGAAACTCATTCATTCATTTTAAACATTAAATCATTCAACAAAATGCATCTTGATTAAGGTCCCAAATCATACCCTATCCCATGTGTTCCATATTTGCACTAATGACACATTCATATTCCTCAAAAACAGAAATTCAACCAAACCTAACATGTTTCTTGTTTTCTTTCACGCAACACACCCCTCTTGAAATTTTCACTCAACATCTTCCACAAAGCTAGCATGATGTGCTATTCCACCCAAATGCAAGTGTGCAAATCCACTATATGAAGCTTTTGCAACTATCGAACCTCCACCTAATAAATGCATAGACACTCGTGAAAATCAAGAGGGCTTATCATGGGTTGTAATGGGGCCAAGTGTTAGGGTATGGAATGGGAATATTTAAAGTAGCGCAATCGATTCCATCTGGCTTATTACATAAAAACTAAAGAAAGATACAAAACAAAACAAAAAAACTAAACTACATACACCACTAAATTTTTTTGTCACTCCATACTTTGGCGGTTTGACCAATGAATCTCAGATTTTATTTTTCATAAACAAAATACTAAATACTTCATAACAACTACCAAACAAAAATACAAATACAAGCAATAACCAACTAAGCTGGATCGTGTCGCAAATGTAACAACGGGGTGTTGATTGATAAACAATAAGTCCAATAATGGCTTCTAATGAAACCAACCCCTGCCCTTCTCATTAACCACGCTCATATATAATGTATGAGGCCTAACCCCCAAAACCCACACTCGCACATATCCAGACGAGGCTATACCTAAATGCCTCTATCATTTTTGCACTCATGCCAAGATAAGGTCTCGGAACGCATTCATTACACAAGTTCTATCAGGAAGAGTCACATTGCTATCCTTAAATAATGCCAACAATGATAACCCATGGTATAAAGTTCCAACCCGAAATTTAGTTATTGGCATGTTAAGTGAAATAAATAACCAAAAAGATGTCACTCTTTGCTGAAAATCTATTACCATTTCTTTTAAAACTTGGAAACACTCATACAAGGGAAATATGACCATCAAGAGAGACCTTTATCTCAACACATCTTTTGAACCACCAATAAAACATTTTCTCAAAATTTGAAATTTTCTCAAAAATTTCCCCACATCCCCATACTTTGGATACATTGTCCCCAATGTATGGTTTTGGCACATTTTTTTAAACTTTTTTTAAATAATTATACACCCCCATCATACCACAACCCTTTAATCAATATCACTCATCCGAACCACGAACAATACGAAAAAAAATAGTCACCAATATACAACAATAATATCACAAGAAAGCACCTGGTTAGTAGTAACGTGGTTGAGGTGGCCCGAATATGGATGTCATCATATCCAAGAATCCGACAAATCCAAATGCTCCTTGTCCATCACCACCTTGTTCACCTCTTTGTTGTAGCGAGGCACCTTGACTTTGAGCTTGATTGGGATCCACCCACATGGAGTAATGCAATGGTGGCATAGGGTATGACACACTACCATCATATGGTGGCAAGGTAGTGTAGTCCACAATTGGCGGGTTGGCCACGACTGGTTGCCCCGCATGCCACACATCATGCATCCGTCGGTATCGGTCATCAATGTACTGGTTTCATATTGTTCTCGAAGGCATAAGCACTAGTTCGGTTCCATTGTTCTTGGCGATCATTTCGATCATAGTTTTGCTTTAATGCCTTCTACATACTTGCACCCATGAATGTTTGTTGATCGAATATGGTTTGGGAAGATTCGGATCAATTCCCAAACGTAGGTGGTTGTTGTCGTTCCACCACCTCTTGCATGGTCCCTTGGTAGGCCCAGTTTGAATCATACGGCATTTGTGCATAAATGATGGGTGTCTAATGAGTGTTTCTTTCTACGGGACTCACAACTAAGCTTTAATTTTTAAAACGGAAATTCCTAATAACACCACACACAACCAACAAGTGTACCGATCGAAAGTAGCATAGACCTAAGAAGTCCGAGTATTGAACACAAGGACACGTGAAACGCCTATGATTACTAAACCCTGGACAAGACCTTCCTAAGAATAATAATTAATTATTTTAGTTTTAATAATTAAAACTACTTGACCTAAATTACTTTGGCTAAATTAATTAACTGAACTAACTGACAAAACTTACCAAACTTAGAACACTTAACAACCCTTAACTAATACGATGGAGAAAACGTCTACCTAGGTAAGAATCAAATAGACGGCTCAACAAGCAAATGGATTGAATGATCTCACGACACCGGTATCTAAAGATGACACAACTAAAGCTTGCTCAAGCTAGCTAGATCACCTCTCGGTCTCACTAACAAACCTTAACTACACTTAATTTATTAGAAAAACAAACTGGAAAATGACTACTAAGGTGTTCTAATGCCGACTCTCCTCTCGGTCTCTAAGAAGATGTATACCCGCTGATTTTTATCTAATAACTCACTTAACAAAACCCTACGGTTGTACCGACCGCAAACAAACCCTATACACAAAGTCAAGAATCAAACATGCAAAAATCAATCAAAACACAATCAATCAATCAAAACATGAGGTTTATGAAGTATGATTAATAAAATCTCAACAACTAAACACAACCTAATTCATATATAAATCAAACTTTACAATAGAAATTCAAGTCTTTTAATCAAACAATCCGTAATACTCATTAAACTTGAACAGTTATTATCAAACCTAGGTAAAACTAACAAGATTAGCCAAGCATATTAAATGGACAGCAGAATATACTTATAAAAAAATTCATATTACTCATCCAAATCATAAGAAATTCATTCCACAATCAAGTATAATCAAGCACAACTCAATCCTTAACTCAATTTCAAAAGAAATCAACTTTATGATAAAAAACAAGACAAATATGAAACTTAAACCAAACCAAAGTATATGTAGATGAAAGATGATGTTTATGGCTGTCCCTTGATGCATAAAACACTTAGAAAACACTTGTAAACCTACTTCCAAACTCCTTCTCTTCCTTGCCTAGCTACTGCGATCGGAACTCAACCATAGAGTTAGGGTTTATAATTTTGTTCTTCTTTTTTTCTTGATGCTAGCTGCTGATTACGGGATTATGGGGGCTCTAGGGGCTTCTAGGGTTTGTTATTCTATGTTATTATATAATAGAACATGCATGGGCTTCACACAAATGGATACGTGCCATGCCTTTAACTTGGTTATTCAAGAATTGAGCATAAAAGGCCTCAAAATCTTTTGTGAAGCTTGGTTCTTTTCTCTTTAAACCCACAACCTACAAAAGATATAATTATGTGATATCATGCTAAAACAAGCTAGAAACATAATTTATTAGATATTGAAGTGGCTAGAAATGATAATTAGTGCGGAAAACTAGTGTGTTTTACAACACATCATGAATGTTTGTTGATTGAATATGGTTTGGGAAGATTCGGACCAATTCCCAAACGTAGGTGGTCGTTGTCGTTCCACCACCTTTTGCATGGTCCCTTGGTAGGCCTAGTTTAAATCATACAACGCACTCCCCAAATAACCTGACTGAACACCCGATTTCCTTTCACACCAACTAGGTCCCGCTTGATTCGTATCCATGTGAGCTACATTCAGATCTTCTTGGTAAGCCTCATCACCACTTACACCTTCCTCCTCACTTTCGGGCTCATCCTCTTCACCCGCTTGCAATGGTCTTGCATCAACCTTCAACTCTTTCCATCTCCTTCTATCACTCTTCAACTTGTGATACCTTTCAGATTGTGTGTATACCCAACCAGCCCCCAAACATGCAATGTCGAATGGTTTAAACCCTTTGTATGAGCCCTTTTCATCTTCACCAATTGCCCCATACATCTTTAACAATGTGATGATTAATCGACAATGAGGTATAATTTGTGATCCACACTGTTTCGGCTTATCCATATATTACTCATCACCAAAAATGGCATGAAATAAGCTGTGATCCATGTAAAAACGTGTATAAGATTGGTACCTCATGATACCACATTTCAATCCTGTCACCCCATCGCAGGATGACATTATGTATGCTTATCATCAACATTAACTTTGCTTCAATCTTCAGATTTTTTCGATACAGCTTCCCGACGTATGTTCGGGGAAAAAAAAATAATCCATGTTGGTGCATAATGCTAGTAGTTCATTACTCGTGCTTATTTGTGTCTGTAATCGTTACATTGTTCGTATTATGTTGAACGTGTTAGTTTGCTTTAGTGTTTAGTGAACTTGGGGGTAGCGAAGTTAGGACAACTTCTCCTAGCGTGTTAGGCGAAGTTGTCGTGTTATATGTACCTTAACTTCGGCTCATTTGATATAACTTTTTGACGGCAGTATTTGGTAACCTAGGTGTTACGTGTTTTGGGTCTTTGGTTATTGTCTTTGCAATATAACAAGTATTCCTTTATATTCTTGTGTTTACATGTGATTTACGTGTTCATCGTGTTAGCACTCATATCGTATACGTAGGGGATTCCGCACCCTCGTGTTACGAGATACTCCTGTTTAGATCCGGCTGGGAACCTACAATTGGTATCAGAGCATTTTGCTCGTGATTGTGTGGTTCGGGATTATCACACGAGTGTTAAAATTGTTCTGTTAGACCATTCATGGAACTGTTTTACGTTGAAACACAGCTCCTTTGTTAGTTTCTCTTCAATACTCATCAATCGTACCTTTCCGTCTCTCTCGCTACCTACAAATCATACACATCAAAAATGCTAATCTAAGCAGTTCTATTGGCGAAGTTTCCGTCAAACGAACTAGGGTTTTAGCGAAGATATAGGGTTTCAGCAAACTTATAAGGTCAGCGAACTTATAAGGTCTGCAAAGTTGTAAGATTAGCGAAGTTATAAGGTCAGCGAAGTTGGGACTAGGCGAAGTTAGTCAGGAGCGAAGTTCTGATAAGTTCGCTGCTCACTGTTCACAGTTTATTGTATTTGGATTCTAGGTCTCGTTTCGTTCAAGTATGACTTCGATAAACATCACAGAACTGGTAAAGATGGAGGTCGAAGCTGGTTCAGCAACTAAAGCTCCAAAACTTTTGAAAGAAACTGATTTCGTTGCATGGAAAGATAGGTTTGAACAGTATGTGAAATATCAAGATGCAAAGATGTGGGTCTGCATTCAAGATGGGTACATTCCACCGACTACTGAGTTTGAAGGTCGTGAGCAACTTAAGAAATACAATAAAATGGAGGATGATGAAAAGAAAATGTACGAAGCAGAAAGTAAAGCTCTAGCAGCCATAACAATGGCACTACCTCAAGAGATCCTCCATACCTTCAAAAAGTACAAGACCGCTAGAGAGTTGTGGGAAGCACTAGAGAATCGCTATGAAGGAAATGTTGGAATTCGAAATTCAAAGTCAAAACTGTTGAAAACTCAATTCTCAGTGTTCAAGTACTTTAAGAATGAGTCGCTCGATGATATAATTACAAGATAGTATCACCTAATGACTGAGTTGAACAACTACACCATCAAATACACAGAGGCAGAAATTGTAGAAAAACTATTGGATGCTCTACCGCCCAAATGGGAAATATACACAGTCTTGATAAGAGATGATAAAGATTTTGAAACTTTCGAGTTGGAAACAGTGGTCAATAAGTTACGTAATTATGAGCTAAATATGATAAGAAAAGAGACTCCTACTGATCAGGTTCAGGATCCAGGAATGTATGGTGCAAAAGGGTCTCCAAATTCAAGCTCTAAATCCGAAACGACTGCGTATTACTCAGGAGGTGAACCAAACTCTACTCAAGATGGTCATGTGGTGATGAATATGGATGGTGACATATGCTTTGTAGCGGGTGGAAGTAGTTCGTCAAAACCTCAGTCCTCAGTTGGGAATTCCTCAGCCAGTGCATCTAGCAAGAATTACTCATAGATGCCTATGAGTGCGAAATCTGCTGAACAACAATTTGCTCTTTATGCCTCCTTCATTGCCTCGTATGAGAATTACATAAAGGGAAAATAGTTGATCCTGCAACCTTGGATGAGGACTATGATCGATAGACACCGATGACATGGAAGAAATGGATCTGCAGTGGAAAATGGCAATGATTGTAAGAAGGGTGAAGAGGTTTATGAAGAAAACTGGTAGAAAGTTCGTTGGAGAGAGACCAGGGTTCGACAAGTCAAAGGTTCGTTTCCACAACTGTCAACAGAATGGCCACTTTTCTAGAGAGTGTACAAATGAGATATTCGAACGAAGTCAGAACAGGCCTACTCAACATAATGGAGGTGGAAATGAAATCAAGGCTATGGTGTCTCAACAGAACAGTGAGTATAACTGAAATATACAAGTTGAGGAGGTTATTGAGTAGGCAAACCTGGTAAATATCGAGACTGGAAGATGTGACAAAGATTCAGTGGAGAATCAAGCATACATGGCAGAAGTGAATGATCAGCTATCAGAGGTATGTTCTGAAACTCATTACGAACAATGTGAAAACTGTCTGATCAATTGACAGCTTTAACCGATCAGCTTGTTAGTTTGGATACTGAATTAAAAAAATTAAAAGAAGAATATCACTATTCTAAAACTAAAGAAAATAGCTATTCGGTAAAAATAAAAGCTAGTGAAAAAGTTATAAGAAGCCACCCTAGCTGAAAAAATACAAGTAATTGATATTAGCTATGAAGTTGTAGAGGAAAAGACCAAACTGATAGTTGAAAAGGACAAACAGATAGCTGATTAACAAGTAAAAGTGGTGGAACTGAGCAAGAAAATTAAGCAATTTAGAAATTCTTTTGTAGTTCTTGATCACATTCTTAGTGTTCAACGTTCCCCAAACAACAAAGGGGGAATCGGATACACTAAAGTTCCACCACCTTTCAATAACAACTATACTTATAATCCTCTTAATCAGACATCTGTTTGTGTTGAAACTGGTCAGACAGTATCTGTTAAGGTTCATTCGAACACCACAGACATTGATATGAATGAGAATGTTCAGACAAGCTCTAATGTCACAAGTCCTGATGTCACAAGTCCTGTTTCATCAAAGTCGGACAAATCCTTTGAGTCCGTTGAGATGAAGGATGAAGTTGTGTTACTCAAACGGGGGGAAGAATATGAGTTTGACAAAAAGAAATCATTGCTAAACCCATTTGTCCCCCCCATATGTGAGACAAAAAGATATGAACACAACCTCATCGTCTAAAAAAACTTTTGATACAAACGTTCTAAAGAACACAAATAATTCGAACAACAGTTGTTTTAGATGCAACAGGATAGGACACTTTGCTAATGACTGTCCTCTGAAATGGAGAAAATCTAGAAATATGAAGTCAACTTCAAACGAGAATAAAACAAGCTCTAAGTCTGATGCTGGTAAAAATACTTACACAAACAACTTTGATCGTTGGAATAATCCAAGATTTCAAAGAAACCAGTCTCGTTTTTTCTCAACTAATTACAGATCAAGTAACTATGAATCAATTAGTGCTATAAACTCAAGGATATATGGATGGTCTCATAATAAATGTTCTAGAAATTCCCCATTCAGATCAAACAGAAACTTTTCTCAAAGGAACTTTGGACAACTAAGGAATTGGATGTCTGCCAATAGGTTTGATCAATCCAAGACCAAAAGGTCTTGGGTCCCCCGCTTCTAATTATTCTCTTTAATTGTGCAGGAACAGTCGAGCAGGACTGTAAACAACTTGTGGGTTGTAGATAGTGGCTGTTCCCGGCACTTGACTGGTAACAAGAAATTGCTACGTGATTGGAAGACTGTTCAAAGAGGAAGGGTTAGTTTTGCAGGAGAAATTGGAGGGAAAATTACTGGCATTGGTACTGTTACCAATGGGAGAATCAAGTTTGAAAAGGTCAATTTTGTAGAGGAGTTAAAACACAATCTTTTAAGTGTCTCTCAGATATGTGACAAAGAATATACAGTGCATTTCACAATAGATGAGGCACTCGTGCTTTATCCTGGTTTCAAGATCCCTAAAACCTGGGTTGTGATGAAAGCTCCAAGAGAAAAGAACACTTATGTAATGGACATGCGGTCAACTGAGATGGCGACTGAAGAGTCGTGTCTTCTATCAAAAGCAACAGAGTTTGAGTCAGAATTGTGGCACCGAAGAATGGGTCATTTTCATCTTCGCAAGATGAACTACATCGTCAAGAATGGGCTGGTACTTCAATTTTGAAGACCAATGTTTGTCATGCAAGAAAGGAAAACAGCACAAGAAGCCACATCACTCCAAGAGGGTTAACTCAATAGTCAGCACTTTGGATTTTCTCCACATGGATCTTTTTGGTCCCGTAAATGTCAAGAGTCTAGGAGGAACGTCGTATTGCTTGGTAGTGACTGACGATTACTCGCGGTACTCATGGGTTTATTTTCTGAAGGCAAACGATGAAACGGTTCAGTTGGTAATTAACTTGATTACGAAAGTGGAAAATATTGTTGGGAGAGAGGTAAAGTTCATCAGAAGTGACAATGGAACGGAGTCAAGAACTACCAAATGGGGATGTTTTGTTTGCAGAAAGGGATTAAACATCAGTATAGCGCACCATATACTCCACAACAAAATGGAGTAGCTGAAAGAAAGAACAGAACTCTAATCGAAGGCGCTAGGACTATGCTGGCAGACGCTAAACTTCCCGTGGTGTTCTGGGCCGAGGCCGTGGCAGTTCCATTGAAGAACTTGGAGTTCCATTGAAGAACTTCAATTTTGAAGACCAATGTTTGTCATGCAAGAAAGGAAAACGGCACAAGAAGCCACATCACTCCAAGAGGGTTAACTCAATAGTCAGCACTTTGGATTTGCTCCACATGGATCTTTTTGGTCCCGTAAATGTCAAGAGTCTAGGAGGAACGTCGTATTTCTTGGTAGTGACTGATGATTACTCGCGGTACTCATGGGTTTATTTTCTGAAGGCAAACGATGAAACGGTTCAGTTGGTAATTAACTTGATTACCAAAGTGGAAAATATTGTTGGGAGAAAGGTAAAGTTCATCAGAAGTGACAATGGAACGGAGTCAAGATCTACCAAATGGGGATGTTTTGTTTGCAGAAAGGGATTAAACATCAGTATAGCGCAACATATACTCCGCAACAAAATGGAGTAGCTGAAAGGAAGAACAGAACTCTAATCGAAGGCGCCAGGACTATGCTGGCAGACGCTAAACTTCCCGTGGTGTTCTGGGCCGAGGCCGTTGCTACGGCCTGTTATATCCTTAATCTTGTTTTAACTGCTAAAAGATTAAATAAAACCTGTTATGAACTTATCCATGGTTGAAAGCCAAAGCTGAAAGGTCTTGAACCTTTCGGGTCCCCATGTTCGATACTAAAGACTAACTCAAAGTTTGGTGAAAATGCTGACGAAGGTATTTTGGTTGGCTACGTTGTTGGGACACCCAACAGAAGAGTCTTTAACTTATCGAACAACAAGGTTGAGGTGGTCTGTAACAGTGAAATTACTAGTTACAAATTACCAAGGCCTAGCATGGGACCAGCAGAGGCTTTCGACTATGATAAGTTATTCAAATCTTTTAATATGTCTATCTTGGATTTTGCAGACACTGATGTGAAAGTGGCCACTCAGATGCTATTAGATGATGAAGAGGCCTATGTGCAACGTCCCAGTATAATGAAAATCAACCTATCACGTCAAGTGTGGCCGAAACTACAGCTGTCTCGAGTGAAGAGGATTTTTTCAATCCATTTCACACTCAACACCACTCAGATGAAATCTCTTCAAATCTCGAGAATGATCTGGAAGTTGGTCCTGTACAAACTACCAAAATCCACAAGAATCATTCTTTGGAGAATGTGATCGGTAATCCTTCTGATGGTGTGCGTACTAGAAGAAGTTTGGATGAAAACACATGTGTGTATGCAAGCATTAAAGACACTGGTATCATAAATGAATGCTTGTATGCCTGTTTTATCAGTCAGAGTGAACCAAATAATTATCAAATGGCACTGAAGGATAGCTCGTGGGTAGAAGCCATGCAGGAAGAACCGGCCCAGTTTGACAAAATGGAAGTATGGCAGTTAGTTGAAAAACCAAAATACGTGAATGCTATCGGTACGAAGTGGGTATTCAAGTGTAAGAGATATGAGAAAGGAGTAATCATTTGCAACAAGGCAAGATTAGTAGTTAAAGGGCTTAATCAACAAGAAGGAATCGATTACAACGAAGTGTTTGCTCCTATGGCAAGATTGGAGGCAATTCGACTGTTCCTGGCATTTGCAACACACAAAGAGATGAAAGTGTTTCAGCTGGATGTTAAAAGTGCGTTTCTTAATGGAAAAGTCGATGAAGTAGTATATGTCGAACAACCTCCGGGTTTCCCTGACCCAGACTTTCCTGATCATGTGTACAAGCTCAACAAAGCATTATATGGCCTGCATCAGGCACCACGAGCCTGATACGCAACTCTGTCAGATTACTTGCTAGAGAATGGGTTTGAGAGAGGGAAGATCGAAAGTACTTTGTTTGTAAAGAGAAACGGGAGTGATTTTCTTCTCGTCCAGGTCTATGTGGACGACATTATCTTTGCTGCCTCAAGAGTTTCTATGTGTCAGGAGTTTGAAGCAGTCATGAAGAAAAGGTTTGAGATGAGTGCCATGGGTGAATTAACTTTCTTTTTGGGATTACAGGTAGATCAGAAGAAGAATGGCATGTTAATTCATCAAACTCAGTATGTTCACGATGTGCTTAAGCGCTTTAAGATGGACGACAGTACCCCGTTTGACACTCCAATCTGCGTCAACCACAAACTTGGTGCTGATTCCGACAGTGATGAAGATGTGGATCTCACTCAGTATCGGGTAATTATAGGTTCTTTAATGTATCTAACTGCTTCTAGAGCTGACATTATGTTTTCAGTTTGTCTTTGTGCTCGTTTTCAGGCCAACCCTAAGGAATCGCACATGAAGGGAGTGAAGAGGATCTTGCGGTATCTTAAAGGAAAGCCTAAGTTGGGTCTCTGGTACTCAAAAGGATGAGAACTGGATATTGTAGCATACACCGACTCTGACTATGGAGGATGCAATCAGAACAGGAAGTCAACAACCGGTGGATGTCAGTTTTTTGGAGGAAGATTGGTGTCATGGCAGTGCAAGAAGCAGACCTCTGTAGCCATATCCACCTGCGAAGCAGAATACATGGCAACATCGAACTGCTGCTCCCAGGTTTTATGGATACAACAACAAATGCGCGATTATGGTCTGAATTTCACTCAAAATCCTATTTGCATTGATAACACTGCTGCAATCTCAGTAACTAACAATCCCGTTAAGCATAGTACGACTAAATATTGACATTCGTCATCATTTCATACGGGATTGTGCTGAGAAGAAATTAATTATGGTTGAAAAGGTTGATTCACTGGATAATTTTGCCGATCTTTTTACAAAATCATTTGACCAATCCCGTTTTCAAAACCTTGTTGAGCTTAACGGGATGATCAATCCCGAGTAACCTTGTTTTCCATATGTTTTTCTTAAAAAAGAACATCACTATCGCTGAAAACTATGTCGGTTGCTCAAGTTTGAAGGACATATTCCTGAATATGTTTGGTCCTGAATATGTTTTATTCCTTAGCTGAAAATTATGTCGATCATACTGAAGGGACACATATTCGCATGTGGTTGGTCCTGCTGACCCACTGGATCTTCAGGATAGCCGTTTACCTAAAGAATTTGAATTGATCGGGGCGTTTGAATATAAAATCCTCTTTTTTAGGGAAATGATATACTTTTTCAGTCTATAATTTCGCAAGAAGTTTCAAATTGATGTTAAAAATGAAATTTGATCCAACCTTGGAAAGTGATAGGTAAACTGATTTTGTGTGTCTAACCGGTGAAGTAATTAGGCTTAAAAGACTTTAGAACAGTCATTGTATGTTATGGTAGTTTTCTATGGTGCGTAAAAGTAGAAGTGATACAAACTAAATCTACTCGATTTACTGTGGAGAGTCATTTTGAAATGTGCATGTCTCCACATATATCTCCCCGAATGATAGGCAGAAAAGTGATTACCCAGTCATACACGAGCCCGTGAGTGTCTTGATCCCCGCGAAGATAGTATTATGTTTCTGCAGTGATCCAGATTCGGGACTTGCAGTTAAAAAAAAATCTTATTATTATCGGTAAGCCTTACGAAGATTATTTGTTTTCAAATATCAAGGAAGAGGCATCGACTGACTATAAAGAAAGCATATTCAAAGTATAAGAAAGATCAGAAAGACGAATCGGAAAGTCGACACATGAATATTGATTGATCAGACACTACGGGTCGAAGTCAACTCGGGGTAACCTGGGGAAAGCCAAACACGCCTTGAGAATAGATAGGAGGCATCACAATCTATTATGTGATGTCCATCTAAATTTTGAGCTTAATTGAACTTAATCCGTATCACAGAAGCAATGAAAACCATACTAAGTTTCATACCTGCCAACAACCTGTTTCTCTATGTCATAATACCGCTGAACATGGATCTATGTGACAGCCTCTTAATCAGTATGATTCCTGTTCGGATCTTTTTTAAAAACATGTTGGGTTCTACAAGACTGAAATTTGATCCCGTTCTTTTTATATTTGTTATGAAGTTTGTTTTATGGTTTATCTTCTTTAAAATCTTGGTTACTCGTTTTCGATCGTTTGGTTAAAAATTAACTTCACTATGGCGAAGTTGACTTTCAGGCGAACTTAATTCTATGGCGAACTTAACTAAGGGGCGAAGTTACTTTAACTTCGCCTCTGGGTTTTCTGATTCAGTATAAATGGCAACATTGGTCACACTTTGGTCAAACCTTGTTCATCTTAAACCCTAGGCGAACTTACCCTCTGAATCAGTATCTTCTAAATATGATTCTCGTCTGCTTTCAAGGTCATATATGGTCTTTTGTTGCATAATTAATATCATATACCGTTATCTATGTGCACAATGTCGGTTTTTAAACTGTTTTTCTTATGAAACCCTTCGAAACTGATTATATTTGCGGGTGAGGCTGTTTTGATGATAATTGGTTATTCATAACCTTAATCGCATCTTTATCTACCTTCGTTCAGCCTCTGATCGTCCTGAGTTTTGATAAATTAAGTGTTCTGATTACTCAGTTGGGCATGGGTGAAGTTGGGCAGGAGCGAAGTTAAACCTAACTCCGCTCACTTTGAAAACTTCGCTTCTGAAACCTAATTGTCCAATAATTGCAACTTTGCTTGGGTATTGTAATCCTGTTACACTATGTGTTAGAACTCTTCACACCCAGCGAAGTTATGTGTCTAGCGAAGTTAACTCATAACTAAATCTTAACTTTGCTACTGGTATAACAACGAAGTTATGAACTATTGCCTCAGATATCTAACTTAGCCCGTTTGTGTTGTTCATGTATGGTTGCTGTGGCTGGTGCTGGTGGTACAGGTGGTGACGAAGGTGATGGTGATAAGAGACAGTTCTTTCCGGGTCACAACATGTATGTCACTTTGGATCTGGATGGTCGAGGAGCTAATGACTTTCGTGAGATCATTTCGTTTCTCATTCGCTCACGTATATTTCATACCATTACAACTACTATACCGATATCTCTACCGAATATTGAAGACTTTTGGAGGAAAGTTGAATATGACTGTCAAGTTGAACCTCCAGTGATGCGTGCTACTGTGAACAATCAAGTGGTACAATTCTCGGGTAATCAGATCAGGGAAGCTTTACAGTTCGGGGTTGAAACGACTCAGGACCCTACTGAGTTTTTAGCTACTTTCAGAAATGGAGCGTTTCTTCGCATGCGGTATTCAGGTCCATTGGAAGATTCTCAAAGGCGAAAGGGGTTTTTGTTAGATCAGTGGTGGTTTTTGATGCACATGATGATTGTGTGCATGTCTGGTCGCAAAGCTGGTTCAGATGGTATGGGTGCGACGATGCAATCTGCAATGGCTGCATTGACTTACAACAAGCCTTACAGTTTCAGTCAGATGGTATTTTATGAGATCGATCGTCAGCGACGCGCAGTGGCACGGGAACGGTTTTTGATGTATCCAAGATTCTTACAGATGACTCTCAATCATGTTGCTCCCAATCTGCCACAACGTCGTCCTATCTCTTATGTGGAGAGCATCAATAAGAGAATTTTTGCACAATGTCTATCATCTAGTGCACGTAGCAAGCGTGAGCTACGTCCGAGGCATACTGCTTTATTTGGGTACCTTATCAACCCGGCTTATGTGGCTCCACCAGGGGATGAAATTAATGATCGAGCACCTCAGCAAGTTCATATTCCTCAACCACCTCCTGTGGTTCAACCACCACCTGTTATTCAAGAAATTCCTATTGTTGATCCTGTTGCAGCTCCAACAAAACAGGTTGATCTTGAGGCTGCCTTTGGAGGGCAAGGTTTCTTTGATATGGATAGGGTTGATCCTGCTAAAATTCAAGCCTCGGTGGGTGGTGTTAATGTTGTTCATGCGTCTACAGTTGGTGAATCTGTGGGTTCGTCTGTTGCTTACGTGGAGGATTCAGAGGAAACTTTATCTGATTCTTCCACCGATGACGCCGTGGAGGCACATCATGTTCTTGTTGCTCAAGAAAGGATCCAAGGAAAACGAAAGAAGGATACTGATGATAGTGAGTTAGATTATGAGGATGAGATGTATCGCTTTGTACGTAGATCAAAGAGGGCCAGAGCTGGAGAAAGTTCAAGTGTTCTTCATTTTGCTCAACCATTGTTATCGGGTATGTCTATGCTACCTCCCTCTTCGTCAGATCAACTGCTGGTAACCTCGAGTGTACCAATGATGGCCGCGCCTACACCATCTAGTATAGCTCCTTCTACGGTACAGATATCTGCACCAGAGATTGTTTCTTTACCACCTCCTACTCTTACTCCATCAGAGGTGGTTGCTAGATTTGTTGAAGCCACGCTGGTAGCGACTACTGGGTTATACACTCTTTGCCACCCACGGTTACTATTCAATCTACATCTAATATTCCAGCAAGCTTGGGAATTCCACCGCCTTATGCTCAAGATATATCTCACATACGGTTTGATTTTGATGCCACCCTGTCTGACTCTGAGAGGATTGCAGCACTTGAAAGAGTTGTTACTGAGCAGTCGAGGACAAATCTCATTCAGACACAAGCTATTCAATGGCTCGTGGCTGAGAATCAGATTCATTCTTCACTTTTGATTGAACACGGTAAACTCTTTGATGCTCTCAAACAATTCTTAGCATCTCAGGGGGAGACTAGTTGCAAAGGTGATGAGCTGAGAAAAAAGAAGAGACAAGACAGAGACGATGATCCCAATGCATCGAAAGATGCAAGTGGTGAGTTGCCAAGAACTGAACAAAATCTTGGGACTTCTACATCTCAGGGGGAGTCTGCTGGTCCGTCAGGCAGTACAGGTGGTGATACAGTGGTGGTTGTAGATGATGAGGATGAGTTGGGTGATGATGTGCTGACGGCGAGTGAGATTGAGAGAATTGGTGAACAGATCGAAATTGACAGTGGGTTAGAAGAAGGAGAGATAGTTGATGATAGTATTGAGCACGATATTCCAGGTGTTGATCAAGAAAACGTAGTTCAAGAAGAAACTGTGTCAGGAGATTCTGAATGGGAAGAGCAGCCAAGATGGAAAGAAGGTTGTGCTCAATGGTTCGTCAAGACAAAGAAGCCAGTGGTACCTACAATGTTCAAGAAAAGTTACAATATCAAAGGCTATGCTGAATCGAAGAAAGGTATTATTTGCTGGTTGTATGATTAACAGTTAAAATTGTTTGTGATTAAGCGATATGATGGGGTTTAGTATTTAAATAAGGCATTGAGATCGCTCAACACCTTGCCTGAGTGCGAGGTGAAAGATTTGGCTCAGTTGAGATTGATAAATAGAAGTGATGATGATTTTGCGAGATGGGTTGGGAAGATTCTGTGGAAGGAGAGTGTTAAGGAGAAAAAGTTTGAGCTTTTGAAGCCTCAGAAGGGGAAGCTGATTGAAGATAAGGAACGTGGTATGCGGGCAGATGGTAAGCCCTGGATGGTGATGAAATACAAGCCAATTCGGTGTTTGAAAGAGGTTCCTATGAAGCTTATGCCCCAAGATGTGTTGAAGGATCTCAAGCGGTGGTTTGTTGACTGCCAAACTGCTGAAGCTGTGATGGAAGATGAAGATGAACATGAGATATTGAGAGTGTATGATCCAGTGCACTTGGTTAATTTCTCTCAAGCTGACTTGCAGGTACTAAATGACAAGAAGATTTTTTATATACCTGCGTGGAAAGATGAAGCAAAGAAGTACCAGAGGGTCGTCTATGTCTGTGTGAGTCAGGGAGTTCATGCTTGAAGACGGACGGTGCATACTTTTTGGATTACGAGACACGAGAAAGATGATAGAGATATGAAGCTATTGCCAAGGGGATTCTGTTGGTGCATAATGCCAGTAGTTCATTATCTCGTGCTTATTTGTGTATGTAATCGTTACATTGTTCGTATTATGTTGAACGTGTTAGTTTGCTTTAGTGTTTAGCGAACTTGGGGTAGCGAAGTTAGGACAACTTCGCCTAGCATGTTAGGCGAAGTTGTCGTGTTATATCTACCCTAACTTAAGCTCATTTGATATAACTTTTTAACGGTAGTATTCAGTAACCTAGGTGTTACGTGTTTTGGGTCTTCGGTTATTGTCTTTGCAATATAACAAGTATTCCTATATATTCATGTGTTTAAGTGTGATTTACGTGTTCATCGTGTTAGCACTCGTATCGTATACGTAGGATTCCACATTCTCATGTTACGAGATACTCCTGTGTAGATCCGGTTGGGAACCTACAATCCAACATGGTGTTCCACATTGGGTGCTTCTCAGGCATCAAATACAAATCTTCCAAACTCGGGAACGTATACCGGTTGGTGGGCTTGCTAAAAAATTTCGCAACCCGTCTCAAGCTGTCAAACGATACCTCCACCTCAATCCCGTTCACAATACCAATTAACTTATTCTTTGATGGATTACTACCTGTAACACGTCTTAAGGTAGCAACCCATTCCGGTATCTCTTTATCAAAAAAATTAGTCGACTCATGATCAAAACACTTTAATACCAAATGGACCAAACTCCGCTTCCCACACTTCTTTTTAACAAATGAACGCCTATTTCTTCTGAACTACAGAGTTCATTTATTCATGGAACAATTCCGGTTGCCATTCCACAGGTTGGTCTGCCAAAGACTCAAAGTTACAAATTTGTATCTATCTCACTTCTCTCATCTTCTTGTTCCTTTTCTACATCCGGCTGAACTATTAATCTTCTCCGTTTTTCTTGCTTAGCCGGATTGCTTGAAGACCCAACATGCTCTTTTCCTTTGCGACCCATTATGGTAAACCCAATATACAACAACCAAGGAGCAATTTATACTCTCTTCTATCTTAAACATCCCCACAATTGCTTGACACTATGGTTGTAGATATAAATTAAACACAATATTCACCTTTTCCAAAAATTATCAAAAAAATTGAGCATTATGCCCACTAAATAACCAAACATCTTCCCAACAATATGTTTCAATCCATAACTTGGCATGTACAACCATAACCCATCCAAACTCACAACTCCATATCATTCAAAAATTTTAGCAAACGTGGGTGTATAAATATTATGAACAATTTACAAATTGCCTTACAATACACCTTCAAGAATTAGAAGAAATTACATACCTTGGTGTTGTAGATGATGAGGATAACTAAAGCTTCAATATAAACCAAAAACCCCAAAAATCCCAAATTGTTTTTGGACCAAGGTGTCCAAAATCGACCACCAAAACACAATATTCTTCACAATGTAATTTCACAATTGGTATCCTTGTGAAATTTAGTCAAAATAGACCCGGAAATCGATTGATTTGGTTAAGAGATGAAAAAAATGATGTTTTGAAGTATAGAAGTTAGGATTTATGTGTTGGAGAAGGTAAGGAAGAAAGAGGGTGAGATATACGGTGAAGAAAATGGATCCCATATTTTTAGTGGAGGAAAGATGTTATTATTATTATCTTTTTTTATTTTATTTTAACAAAACCCGGTGCCCCTTTTTCCAGGGTCTACCGTAAGCTACTGTATCCACCGTAGCTTACGGTTGAACCTGACACATTTGTTTACCGTAAGACAGTCTTGAACTGGCGTAGGGCTTTTACAACCCACCGTAGCCTACGGTGTCCACCGTAGGTTACGGTGGACCCTGTAGGCTGATTCCAATTTGATTTAAACTATTATAAACACGTATTATAAATACAAATAAAATTACATACCCCTCATGAAAAATCCGAGTTGTCCCCAACACGGTAAAGAAATTTGTAAGATCTTCCCCACACTTGAGACGAACACACTCCAAGACAAGAACAGTAATTTTGTAAAACCAAATTAAACTAAACTAAAATATACAACATACCTGGGCCTCTCAGTTTGATTCCTCATCGGGTGAGCGTAAGAAATAACGCACCCTATCAACATCGAGCATTTTATGTCCCTTCCTTCCAAATAAGGCTTGCGTCTTTGTCCATTCACCGCTTGCTTCGTTTGGTCTTGTGAATCTTATATCTCCACATCACCATATCGACCCACTCTTGTGATGATATATGGACCCATCCATACTTCTGAGCTTACCAGGAAACAACTTCAACCTTGAATTATACAACCACACTTTTTGACCAACTTCAAAATTCCTCTTCCTCAACTTTGCATCATGAACCTTTTTCAGTTTGTCTTTTTATGCGTAAGCACATTCGTGTGCTTCATCCTGGATTTTCTCAATCTAATTCAATTTCGACTTTCTTAACTCACTCGCTTCCTTATAATCCGCATTCACATTCTTGATCGCCCTTAGTGCCCAATGTGCCAACTCCATTGGTAGATGACACCCCTTCCATACACTAACCGATAAGGAGTTGTACAAATGGGAGTTTTATAGGTGCTTCGATATGCCCACAACGCATTATCTAACTTGGATGGCCAATCCTTTCTATCAACCCACATCGTATTCATCAAAATATCTTTGATTTGTCGGTTGGACACTTCGACTAGTCCACTTGTTTTCGAATGATATAGAGTAGCGATTCGGTGATTCACATTATATCTTTTAAGAGCTTCCCAAAGTTGAAATTTTTGAAAATTGACCCGTCATCGCTAATAATAACCCGCGGGATACCAAACCTCGCAAATATGTTTTGTTGAATGAATTTGCAAACCATAGAATGATCATTAGTTCTCGTAGCTACCATTTCTACCCACTTTGACATATAACCCACAACCAAAATATACAAAAATCTATTTGAGTTTGGAAACGGGCCCATGAAGTCAATGCCCCATACATCAAAAATCCCTATCACCAAAATCAAATGCAATGGCATTTCATCCCTCTTCGAGATACTACCCATGTTTTGGCAATTGAAACAATGTCGGGTATACTCACTTGCATCCTTGAAAATGGTGGGCAAATAAAACCCACATTGGAGAACTCGGTAACCCGTTTTTTGACCACTAAAATGAACCCCACATGCCGATGCATGTGCATGAGTCAAAACTTCCAAAACCTTAGAGTCGGGAATACACCTTCGTATCACTTGGTCTGAACCAATCTTGGAAAGGTCCGGTTCATCCCAAATATATTGTTTCAGTTGGGCCATGAATCGTTGCCTTCTTTTCTTCACCCAGTAACTTGGAATAGACCCCGTGGCTAAATAATTCACAAAATGGGCATACCACGGTGCGGTCGACACGACTAACAGTTGTTCATCTAGAAACCATTCATTTATTTACATCGTGTCATCAATGCCTTCTAGTTGAATTCAAGATAAGTGATCCGCCACTACATTTTCACACCCCTTTTTATCCCGCACCTCAAAATCAAACTCTTGCTAAAGCAATACCCACTGAATCAAACGTGCATTTTCATTCTTCCTCTCCATCAAATACCAAACCGCACTATGGCCCGAATAAACGATCACCTTGCTCTCCCAAATATACGTGCGAAACTTATCCAAAGCACACATCACCGCAAGCAATACGTTTTCGGTGGTGGTTTAATTAAGTTGTGCTTCAGATAATGTTTTACTCGCATAATAAATTATCACTGGTTTCTTATCAATCCGTTGACACAAAACCGCTCCAATGGTATTATCACTAGCATCATACATAAACTCGAAGGTCCTTGTCCAATACGACATTTGCAAAATGGGAGCTTTCACCAGTTGTTCCTTCAAAACATTTAACACTTGTAAACAATCGTTAGTAAAATCAGAAGGAGCATCTTTTGAAAATAAATTACATAAGGTTTAGTTATCACACTACAACTTTTAATAAATCTCCTATAGAAACCTGCATGCCTCAAAAATTACCTTACCCCTTTAACGTTTTTCGGTGGAGGTAAAGATGATATTACCCGAAAATTTTTGCCTTATCCACCTCCATTCCCCTTTCCGAAGAAACATACCCCAACAAAATACCTTCTTGCACCATGAAATGACTTTTCTCTCAACTTAGAACCAAAAGTGTCTCAACATGTCTTTTTAAAAATTTTTCTAATTCATTGAGACAAGTTTCATAAGTTTGACCGAAAATGGAAAAGTCATCCATAAATACATTAAGTGAATCCCTGACCATGTCCAAAAAAATGCTCATCATGCAACGTTGAAATGTGATCGGGGAACAATCTGAATGGCATTCACTGAAAAGCAAAAGTGCCATACGACACATGAATGTGGTTTTGTGTTGGTCATCCGGGTGGATAGCAATTTGATTATAACCTGAGCACCCATCCAAAACAGGTTTATTTTTTACCAGATAATTTTTCAATAATTTGGTCAATGAAAGGTAATGGAAAATGGTCGTTAGATGTAGCGGCATTTAATTTATGATAATCAATGCAAACTCGCCACCCGGTGACCAGTTAGGTGGCGATTTTTCACCGCTTTTGTCTTTCATTGCCTGTATACCTGTTTTTTTCGGTACCACCTGTTTAGGACTTACCCAAGCACTATCCGAGATAGGATAGATAATTCCCGCATCTAACCACTTGATTACCTCCTTCTTCACAACATCCTTCAAATTAGGATTCACCCTTCTTTGCGTCTCCCGAGTTTGTTTTGCATCCTCGTTGGTGATAATTTTATGCATGACTATAAATGGACTACTGCCTTTTAAATCAGCAATTGTCCAACCTATAGCCGCCTTGTTCATCTTCAACACATTCAACAACTCATTCTCTTGAAACACCTCCAAATTGGAGGAAATAATGACCGGTAGTGTGTCATTATCCCCCAAAAACACATACTTCAAATGGCTAGGCAAGTCTTTCAACTCTAGTTTTGATGGACATTCCAAAGACGTTTTTGTATCCGAGTTGATTCCGGCCGGTAAACTTTCAATTTGGTGAGTCTCTCTTGTGCTGCCAACACCTCTTGGTTTTTCTCTTCCATCCTCAAACACAAAGTTGTACTTGTTCAGAAAAATCACAAACACATGCTTCCAAAGCATCTTCCTCATAATCATATGGTTCACACATGTCAACTAAATATGCTATAAAACACTCATCACCACATAAAGAATTAGAAACATTAGTAAACACATTTAATCTCATATTTCTATTTCTAAAAGCCATATCAACCGTACCCGATTGACAATCAATAATAGAATGAGCGGTGTTTAAAAATGGTCGACCCAATATGACATTTTGTTGTTGAGTCGATTCAACCGATGAGTAGTCCAAAACCAAAAAGTCAACCAGATAGTAAAATTCATCCACTTTTACAATAACATCCCGCACAATACCTTGGGGGAGTTTATGAGACAAATCGGCTAAAACAATCGTTGTCTCAACCCGTTTTAATGGACCAAAATCATATTGGTCATATAAACCCCCCAGTAAAATACTTACTCCAGCCCCAAGATCTAACAACGCCCTTGACATTTGAAAATCACCAACTTAATATTTATTAAAGGTGTTCCCGGATCTTGGAGCTTAGGAGGAAGATCTTATTTCAAAACCACACTTACCCGCTCGGTCAAATCAACCCGTTTAGGCAATTTTTGTTGCCTCTTTTGGGTGCACAATTCTTTAAAGAATTTGGCATAAGCGGGTACTTGCTTAAATGCCTCAAGTAATTGAAGATTCACCTTCACTTGTTTGAAAACCTCCCACATTTATTCTTTTTGAGCCCCTTTCTTGAAATTATATTTTTCTTACTTGGGTCAACTAAAGCTGAAGGAAATTAGACTTGACTTAATCCCACTCCTTTGTCTTTGTCATCAAAATTTTTACCCAAACCCGGTTTTCAATTATTTTTTCAAAAGTTGGGCCTTTAGAAACAATTTTGGGTGAGACCTCATTCTCATCACTTTCATTCCCCGTAATGCCCTCAACCACCCCATCAACCAAACTCGGTGATAAATTATTTTAATTTTTTTACCACTTCTCAAAAAACTAACATGATTAATAGGAACATTATGAGAAGAGCTATGGGAAGGGTTTACCTTGGTGTCGCTTGGAAATTGACCTTTCTTTTTCTTAATATCCGACACTTTGGTTGCAAGTTGACCCATTTGAGTGGTAAATGATTGAATGGCTTTGTCCCAGACTTCATCTCTTTTGCATGCACACTTCATCAAGTTAATTCCTCTTTTGCATGTCTTGTTGCATAATTCTAAGCATATCCATGACTTCATTCCCACTAGAAGAACTTTGAATCGAAGACCCACTTTGACCACTACCCGTTTTTTAAATTGACTTTGAAAAACCTTGATTGTTTTTGCCTAAAAAATTTCCTTGATTTTTGTATTGTTGACGCGGAACAAAATTTCCTTGATTCCCTTGGAAATTCGGATTGGATTGGTTAGCCGGATTCCATTAACGAAAATTTGGATGATTTCTTCTCCCCCTTGACCTTGAATTGCATTTACCTCTTCCACTTGTTCTTGACCCACCGTACAAGCATCCGCTGCATGACCCAGTCCACCACAATTAGTACAAACATCATACACTTGATTTGTAGTTTGCACCCCTCCATCTTCTACGGCATGTACTTCCTGTCTTTTAATTTTCGGCCTTGCTCTTCTTGAGGTTTGAGCCTTTCAGTTTGATCTGACCAACATTTGCTACAAAAATGCCCAATTATCTTCCTCATAATTAGTACCAAATGTACCATCTGTAATCGACATCAAATCTCGCTTATCTTTCATATTCAACCCTTCATGAAAAGCATTTAACAACTCCCCAAGAGCAATACCATGATGAGGATAATTCTTGACCATCATGTTAAACCTTTCAAATACTTCATGAAACATCTCACCGGATTGTTGTTGAAAAGTTCTCAAACCGTTTCTTGCATCATTAGTCTTTTGAGCCATGAAAAACTCTTTCAAAAATCTTTATTGCATAGAGGCCCAAGTATAAATTGATGCGGAAGGCAATGTGTAAAACCATATTTTCGCCTTATCTTCCAAAGAAAATTGAAAAGAAGACCAACTTAACATCATCCGACGAAAAAACTTGACCCCCAACTGGGTTGAAAATGGAATCATACGCCTCCAAATGAAAGTAATGTTCTTCCGTTGCCAAACCTTTATACTTTGGTAAACTTTGGAGTGAGTTGGTTCTAACCTCAAATGTTCTTCCTTGTTGCTTTTGAGGAATAACCATCGGAGAAGGATTATTAGTGATGACCGGTCAATAATGTGTTTCAATTCCCCTTACCATTTCTCTATTATGTCTTCTTGGTACTCCCATTTGTGCTCTTGGTTGGCCCATTTTCCTATGCATGGGCCTCGGAGGTGCAAATTCTTGAAGTGATGGTTGGTGTAATTTGTTAAAACTGTTGCTCTTGTTGTTGTCCTTGTGGAGGAACTTGATGTGGAACTTGTTGTCGTATAACCGGTGGTGGTGGTTGAACTTGTTGTTGAGAAACCGGTTCCGGTTGTTGAGAAACCGGTTCCGGTTGTTGAGAAACCGGTTCCGGTTGTTGCCTTTGAGTATAAACAAAATTCCCTTGATTCCCCATTTGCTTTCCATCACCTTCCACGTAATAACCTTTCTCTTCATAACCCCCAAACTCTGTTAAAAACCCATCACCATAACCATCACCTTGTGTTCTCAAAGATTGCATAAAAGGTAGTGGTTGATTTTGAAATCTTGATTGTGGGTCTTGTTGGTATGGAGGTGGTTTGTATTGTTGGGATGAAGATGGACAGAAATTAGGAAAGAGATTGGAAATAGGTGGCAATGTAGATGAAGTTTGGTATGTATATTGAGTACTTGTGGGCACAGTTGTGTAGGTTGGTTTCACTTCACTTGATGTAGTAGGTATGGTAGTAGAATTTGGTGGAGATGTGGTTGGCAACGTTTGACCCGTAGTGGGAGTTGGTGAATCTATTGTGTTTCTCGATGTAGTAGGAGAACCAAGAAGTTTGTTCTCACGAAGTAAGACTCTGTTTCTTCTAAGTGTGCGTTCAATCTTGGGATCAAAAACAAGTGGCGATGACCTATTAGAGCCTCTAGTATGCATACACCTATAAGTACCTACACACTAACACAACTAGGGGTGAGAAAACAACGGTTCGGAACCGTTAGAGCCGAGGAATCAGAATCGAACCGGTGCCTCAGAACCGCTAACCTGTGTTACCTTACGGTTCTCGGTTCTCAGAATTTGAATTAAACGGTTCGTGGTTCGGTTCCGGGTAAAACCGACGGTTCTAGACTTGGAATCGATGAACCGAAATATTAAAAATGTTTTAACTAAATTTACCAATCCAAAATTTTTATATAGAACCAACATCCATTCAATCATTATTTAATTCAAATATTTCTTCTTTAAGTTAAAGACCTAGCAACCATGATCAATTTTGATTTAAGCAATCTAGGTAATTTAATATAAAATGATATAATCTTCCTTTAATCTCTCGTTGCTAATGATTTATTTAAGTTCAACAATTAGGTTTTATAACGAAGGTTCATGTTGTAAACTAAATTAATTTTACTATAAAAGAAAACATACAATTATATAAACTTGTTTTGTAATTTTTAAAGTTCGCACAACTCATTTGATAAATATACAATGGAACTGGTTCTGGCCAGAACCGATTAGCGAAAACCGACTTTACCGGTTCTGGAACCGAACCTCTTTACTATATGAGGTTCCAGTTGCGGTTCTCATTTTCAGCCATTTTCGGTTTTGGTTCGGTCTGGTTCTCTCGGTTCTAAACCGTTGCACAACCTTAAACACAACTAGTGCAAACCCGAAAATAACCAACAAAACCACAAAAGTTAACACACGTTGCGCACTACTCCCCGGAAACGGCGCCAAAATTTGACATCAGGTCGTAGACTCACTCAAATATAAACCAATTACACTAAAAAGATAGGAGTCACTACGTGAATATTGACCTTCGGCCACACGAAAATAGTGTGGCCGTACGCCTTTAGCCACACACATTTGGTTCAGGTCATATGTGGCCAAAGGTCGCGACACCGTGGCTAAAGGGTACATGCATTAGTTGCTGGCCATTAAGAAGCATCTCCAATAAGTGTGGCTAAACGGTAGAAAATGGCCACATGACAATTTACTATGAGTGACCATTGCATCTATATAGCCACATGAATTCATGTTTCAGCCACATGAATTTTATATTAATGTGGCCAATAGAGTTGTGTTAAGCTTGCATTGTGACCTATACCGTGTGGATATAGCAAAGAAATGGCCACTTAAATTTAATAATAGAGTGGCTAATTATATGATATAGACACTAGATATTACATTAAAAGTGACTAAATATGTTTACTTGCCACTCAAACACTCCTTTGTAGATTATAGTGTGGCCATTGTCTTACCATTTGTCACACATAATGGTTTTCCTAATTTAAAGTGTGGCTATTGTAAAACTTTTCGTCACACATAGTGAGGTACTGTGTGGCTAATCATATCTTATAGACACTGGAGGTTATTGTGAATTAATGTGGCTAAAAATGTGAACATGCTAGTCAAAAACTCTTTTGTAGTTTGTGGTGTGGCCATTGTCTTACCGTTTGTCACACATAATGATTTTCATAATTTAAAGTGTGGCTATTGTCAAACTTTTTGTCACACATAGTGAGGTACTGTGTGGCTAAAAATATCATATAGACACTGGAGGTTGTTGTCAATGTGGTTAAAAATGTGAACTTGCTAGTCAAAAACTCTTTTGTAGTTTGTGGTGTGACCATTGTCTTGCCGTTTGTCACACATAATGCTTTTCCTAATTTAAAGTGTGGCTATTGTCAAACTTTTCGTCACACATAGTGAGGTACTGTGTGGATAATCATATCTTATAGACACTGGAGGTTATTGTGAATGTGGCTAAAAATTAGAACTTGCTAGTCATAAACTCTTTTGTAGGTTGTGGTGTGGCCATTGTCTTACCGTTTGTCACACATAATGTTTTTAGTAATTTAAAGTGTGGCTATTGTCATACTTTTTGTCACACATAGTGAGGTACTGTGTGGCTAATAATATCATATAGACACTGGAGGTTGTTGTCAATGTGGCTAAAAATGTGAAGTTGCCACTCCAACACTCTTTTGTAGTTTGTGGTGTGGCCATTGTATTACCGTTTGTCACACATAATGCTTTTGTAATATAAAGTGTGGCTATTATCATACTTTTCGTCACACAAAAATGTTTATGTTGTGGCTAATGGTCATTTATAGACTCTAATTTTTGTAATTTCAGGTGTGGCTTTTGTCTTACTTTTGGCCACACCTATTTAATGTGTTCTATGTGACCAAATTGTGTGTAATTAGGCAATATATAATTATTTTTATTTTATGTGCAGTAATATAAAACGGCTATAAGCAAGCATGACAAAACAAAAATAGAAACAAATTATATTAACAATAATATGCAATTAAGCAAATGCATATGAAAAATATCTTACAAAATACAAAAATAACGACTACCTATATACTAGCTAAGGCGTCGGTTTGGTCACCCGGTCTATCGTTGTGTTCTTTGCCTTTGCCTTCTTGCCAGCTCTATCTGGTTCTTTTGAGGATGGGAGTGGTGGTAGCTGGAACAACAGAATATGAAAAACAAATATGTATAATTAATGTCGTATTTTGTAATTGAATAGAACAAAATAGTAGGCCTGCAAACGAACCAAACGTTCGCTTAACTGTTCGTGAACCTTTCGCCGGGAAGTTCGTTTATGTTCGTTTATCTTTGTTCAATTACGTTAGTTTAGATTATAAACAAACGAACATAAACGAACACAAGTGTTCATTTTTTACACTAAATGAAAAAGAACATATATATTTGTTCGATTAAGGTAAAAGGGAACAAATCTCCAGGTCACATAAGATTAGGTGTTCTGGCCAAGCAACAAAAGTACCAATTGCGTCGCCAACAGTCGTAATTTCACCTGCCTTGCATGGAATAATTGCTTGTTCCTTTATGGCTCCATCAATACTAACTTTATAGCAACCCTCCTGGATTGCTTTTCCATGCAACTATTGTGGAACCGGTGACCAGTTAACTTTACCATTCGCCACCTTGTTACGCTTGTCATGCACACACAAACGACACTCATACACCTATAAACCAACATGTGAAATTAAGATGGCTTAGTTGAAGTCAATATATAAGTACATACCCATGTTGGTGGGAAATTAACAATGTTTCGCGCAGTACATACCTTTATGTCAGCAGGTTGGGAAGCTTCATCCGTAGATACATCAACTTTTCTTTTACAGCTTCTCCGTTTTACCTAAAAACCATTCAATGAATCAATCAACAATTAAAGGAAAAACTAAAATTTCCAAATACTTACTGATGGTTTTTTCGAGCCGTTACTATCCGGAGTGTGGTGTAGTTGTGTTGATGCTTGGTCAACATTGTTCTCTACAGGCTTCATCGGTAATATAAAAGAAATTGGAATTGTTAGACTTATTAGGTTATAAAATATAAAAACTGAAATTGCCAAATACTTACTGATGTCGCGCTATGGGGATTGACTACCGTTTGGTCAACACTTTTTTCCACAGACTTGGCCTGCAATTCGGTAATAGAAAATGAGCATACTCACATTGGAAACGAATTATAAAAAGTACTGAAATTGTCAAATACTTACTGATGTCGCGATATGGGGAGCGGGTATCGCTTCGACAACTATTTTATCCGCAGACTTGGCCTACAATTAACTTATGCAAAATCAGCACACTCAGATGGAAAGTTAATTATTAAAACAAATCAATCAAACTGTCAAATGCTTACTTGAGAAGCGGATTCTTGTTGCACAGCCTCACCTGAGGTTAAGATGTTTCCCACAGAACTGGCCTACAAATCAATTTATTAGGTTATAGAAAATTAAAAATCACATGGAAAGTTGTAATAAACAAAGAAACTGTCAGATACTTACTGGTACTGGCATTTTATTTTGCGCCACAACACTAGTACTTTGGTTAGAACCAACCTGGTTGGGAACAGGATTTACCTACGAATTGTAACAAAAACAGTGCCAATTATGTATGTCGAATGCATTAATTAATATGTAGCATAAATCACTTACTTAACTTGCCGACATTTGCGGCAACAATCCTTCGAGATGTCTGAACCTGGCCTCAAATGCTAACTGTTCCTCTCACGGCTTGCTAGCATAGCATTCGTGGATTCAAGTAGAGTCGTCAACCTGTTCACCACTTCATCTCTCTGCACCGCCTCATACTCAAGCTGGGCAATCCGTTGCTTAAACGAGCCTTTTACACGACTCACACCCCAATATTTACTTGTTGTCAATCCGTACCCAATCCCTTTTAAAAACCCACCTTTCTCTTTGCTAAGAACTAAGGTGACGACATCTGTGCACGGTTCAAGTGCCAGGGCTCCGGAGGCGATCTGCTCCTCATGCTGAACCTGCAAGAAAACACATATTCTAATACACTTGTAACACGCTTATGTATCCACATCAAGTGTTGAGACAAGTTATACAGACTCAAGTTTTTTTTGACACCAATATAAGGCAGTGAATTGACTTTAACATGATTTAAAAAAGTTTAATACTAAAACATACTAATTTGGTTGCCACGCCTTCGATAACAGCATTCTTATATGCACCATCTTTGTCCTCCCTTCCTTTCATCCACATTAATGCACGGCCGGGGATCTCACCCAGTTCAATTTCCTTCTTTTTGACCTTGTAAAATATTCAATAGAAAGCAGCTGACGGTCATGCGTTAGACACATATCCAACAAATCATTGAACTAGAGAGAAAGCAGCTGACGGTGATTACCAGTTTCTCTCGAAGGTAGGTATAACCCCCTCGTCCCATGTGATGATCAAAAACATTCTTTGCTCGAGCTCCCTTTGATGAAGCCGATCTTTTCTTCAACCACACATTATAATCGTTTCATTATATTTAAACAAAAAAAACATAAACCATATATAGTCGATCAATCTACGTTTGTAGAGTAGAGTATTTATACCTGAAACTGCTCTGATTGTGTGTACTCAACGAAGCGATCCCAGTCTTCTTGCCTGATCATCGTCCTGTGTCCCTTCGGTATCGCCATCAGCTTTAGAGGTTTACCGATGTTCAGCATAATGTATTTGGTATACATTTTTCTTCTGAAATCCTGAAGAAGGTGTCCGAGTCGATTCATCACAGAAGGCCTGTGAGACGACTCAATCTCAAAATATTTCTACATAATATAATACAGTAAAGGTAAATTACATCTCAAAATATAAAATGCACAAATAAAAATAAAAAATAACCGTTATTTGTTCCCACAGTTTATCTCTATGCTCCTTCGTGACCTCCCTCCAACTTAGATGTCTCAAGCCAACTATTTCCCTTACAACATCCCCTAAGAAACTTACAAACTTTGATGTGTTTTGGCCAGTGAACCTAACCAGATTATCAAACTCCACTGCCAGTCTGACACCACCAGAGTTTGCATATTTGGTACGTAGCGTAGGTAACCTCGTCAACCCCCTTGTAGGTTTTTTCGTAGTAGCAAAACTGTTGATGGGTTCGATAACCATCGTCCCTACAAGTCTGACCGTCATCGTCGTTGGCTTCCTCGCTGGAGTAGCCTTCAGTGTCGTCTGATTGAGCGTCGTCGTTGTCGTTGGCTTCCTCATCGGAATATAAAACATGTTCTTCTTCGATTCTTTCATCTATAAGCTTCATCTTCGATTGTTTTTTAATAATTTGGAGTGTAATTTGATTATTGGAGTGTTATGTAATTTGGAGTTTTTGAATATTTGGAGCCAATATTTTGGAGCTTTTTGAGTTTTGCCTCCCTTTTAATTAAGAACCAATAGATTATTGGCATAGTTTTTACGGCAGAGAACCTGTGGCTGAAAATAGACACTTTGATAGAAGATGGTTGCATAAGCGTGTTTCTTGTGTATTAGGATATTTATATATTTTTATGTACATTAGCGTGTTACAAGCGTAATAGTGTTTTTTAACAAAGTGCTTTTGTTTTATTTTTAGATTTAATCAAGTTTTTTTTGTTTTTTCTATTTGTTTTAAGATACTCCATAATTACCTTTCATTAAAAGTTTCCATACAAAAGGCACAATTACAATACATTCCATGAAACAAAATAAGAGTGAATAACAAAATAGGTGATACAAGAAACTATAAAAGTAAAGCATTTAAAAGCTAACCAACCAGCATTCAACACAATAAACTAAAAAGTGTATCAATACAACCATACAAATATTACCCAGAATGACCAAATCACAAATGTTCCAAAATTCACCAAACACATCACCAAAATATTTCCCAAATGTTCCTAACATCACCAAATCACTAATCAACTTTTGAAACTAACAAAGTACCTTCATTGAAGTCATATTCAAATCTGCACTTATCACCAATCTGTAATTCATTTTCCTTCTTGAAAATTTTCCATTTTGGTAACCAATATCTCAGCCTCGACACTTCACCATGAAGTCTCATTTTTTTTACGACCTTCGGGATTGACCAAAGTGATTAGCATTCCATCATAGGCATCAATCTTGGTAGCAATGTGACCCGGAAGACGCTGTGAAAAGCAAATTTCAAATATACTTGTAAATAAAAATAAAATTTAAAAATTCAATTTACCATTTTCTTTGTGACGTTCATGTGGAAGACGATTTTAGAGTCATAATTTTGCTCATCAAGATGAATTGGGTTTTGGGAGGAACTACCTTGATTGCTTAATTGATAGTTGAGAAACAGCTGATTTGGACCAGGAAGGATAAATTCTATGCCATCTTTACGAAAGACATTAATATGAAATGTCTTATCTGATATGATTTCCAACACAACAAACGAACCACCTTTCAAGTTGGTTTGTTTAAAAACCTTAATCCATCCATCCTCTAGCCTACAACCCATTCCATCCCAAAGACATGAAACTTTAAACATATATCTATCTGGAGCAATAAGCTCGAAAAGCGAATTCATGTAATTGTCACCAAATTCTTAAATTACGTACCACTCAGGGAAATCCTATTAAACATGTTAATTAAAAGACATTTGAATTTGGAAACAATCATTAAAAACATAAATTAAAACTTACCAAGTAATGGACGTGTCGGTTTTTGACTGGAATACATATCATAGTACCGGATTGATCATTTATGTTTCTTTTGAAAGTAAACATATTCAACATAGATCTTGATTTAAGCTCAAAAACAACATATGTTCCAGCTTCTATACAACATTCTTTGATTAATTCAGTCCAACCGGTTCCAAAATAAAAGTCATCAAGTACTTTGATTATAACAACAGAAAACGTTCTACCACTTTGATCATAAATCAAACAACAACCAGTATTCAATTTCATGTCAGCAAACATTGGTTGAAAAACTTTAGGAATGAGCTATAAGTAACACAAAAAATGTTCTTAGAATGTATATGTTGCAAAAATGTAAAATGTTTCATAAAAAAATTAACCAGATAACATTAACATACCATCCTACTCATGGAATCGCTGTCGATATCTACCAGGAACTTAACTCCATTATTGAGACGTGGCAATTTTATGTTCATACCAGGATAAGCGATGTCTACGAATTACAGTAAATACGAATTACAGTAATGCGAAGTAGAAGTCGATTTAGGGTTTTGAAGTTAAAAGGGGTTTGAATTTTGGTTTTATTTATTTCTACACATTTAATTATATATATATTTTGGTTTTTTTTTATAACTTTTTAAAAATAGTATAAAAACATTTACTTTTAGTTTTTTTTACTAACATTCCGGTATTAAATTTCGTTAAAGTTGAGTTCGTTTAATAAATCGTATTTTTTAAATAAAATTAAAATTTTATCTATTATTGAAGTATTATCTTAACCATTAGTAAGATTTTCTGGATAAGATTTACAACTTCGTAATAGAGAAGCTCATAACATTCTAGTGTTATCATTATTATATGTAGTTTTGTATCATTATCATCTTCTAGGTTATCATCATCACCATATGTGTTATGATGATGATCAAATCATAAAGTTATCATCGTTATCATGTATTATAGTGGTTATCATCATCATAATCATCGATCACCGTCACCATGAAACGGCATAATCATCAGACGTGCGGGTAATCAATGTGGTCATTGTATAGGTTATCGTAGTCGGCGTTGATCATACGGGTAACATATATCTCGCTATCAGTGTCGTCATCATCGTCACACATCATTATCATCATCAGCAGCATCATCATTATCATCCGATTTCCATGTACGGGATGTAAATATTAGCGATCACTGGTGGCACCATCTTATGAATTGTTGTCATCATCAAACGACATCATCAGTCGTACATGCTACCATCAGTATGACCATCGTATACGTTATCATGGTCGTTGTCGATCATACCGGTTACATGTCATTAAACATCGGTGTCACCATCATCATCAACACACACACACACACACACACACACACACACACATATATATGTGTGTGTGTGTGTGTGTGTGTGTGTGCGCGCATGTGTGGCTTATTATCATATAGGTACATATAATTGGTCCTCATCATATATATGTGTGATCATCATCATAGACGTCATGCTCGTCGTGCGAGCTACAGTCGCCGTCGTATGGGTTGGCGTAAGAAAACCGTACCATATAGGTTAGCAGCATCAATATGATAACCACCACCAACCCAGTTTGTTATATTAGCATCGTCTCGTCATAATTGGGCCAATCATCATGGTCATCGTACGGGATAGCACCGTCATCGTCTCATGTATTACATATCCGCAATCATACTACACACCACCTACTACCACCATCCACCGCCCACATTCGCCACAACGACCCCCAGCACCAACCACTAATCATACTCCACCACCACCCACCACAACCAACCACCACACCACCACCACCCACTAATATTATATATAATATATATACATTTATTTACACCCATCCACCACCACCACCCACTACCCACCACCACCACCACCCACCACCACCACCACCACCGACCTCCGCCACCAGCACCCACTGCCCACCACCACCACCCACCACCACACATCCGCCACCACGAACCACCGTACCTCCGCCACCGTCCACCACCATCATGACCACCTGAACCCACCACCACCCACTAATATATATATATATATATATATATATATATATATATATATATATATATATTTCTACTATACAATACTAACCGTACGATTAAAATTTAAAAGCACACGCCTTCGTTTAAAAGGGTCAAATAATTACCCTAACTCATCTACTTCTGGAACGGCGATAATTATTCCCAAAATTAAACTTCGGAAGTCAATATTCCTAAAAACCGTCGACGATTCGTTTCTACTGTGAAGCACAAGCCCGAGTGGTTTAATTATTCTGGAACGGAACCAAAATGAAGAACCCTAACTCATCTACTTCTGGAACGGAACCAAGGACGAAGAAAAAGCACGATAGGTCTCAGAATGAAGATGGAACAGGTGTTACTTTATGATTTTTTTAGCGTTTTAGGTTTACTTAATCTAAAAATGTAAGCATTTGTGTGAATCTTCTTATGTATTAACGTGTTTGATAAGCGTGTTGTTGTTGTAATACATATCTTTGTTTTTTTAAATCTATGTATAATATTAAAGCATGTTATATGCGTATGATTAGCGTGTTATGGCTTTGGTATGAGAATTTATCATTGTGATGTTTGATAAGAGTTTTCTTTTTCCTTGAGATTCGTGTTGTTATCCCCTACCCCCGTGTTTTATTGTATGTAAGTGATTCAGTTGTAAAAAAAAACAAGACTGATAAAAGGAAAACTAAAAAAGTTGCTCCGGTGGGGAAAACAAAACATGTTGTGAAGCAGACTCTGCTTCAGACCTTGACACATAAATCGACAGGTTGTTGTCAAAGTGGAAACAGGTGGAACACAGCACTCTTGCCTGGACTTTCAGCGTCCGAAAAAGAGAGCCATTAAAGAAAAGAAGCCAGCCGAGAGGGGAAAACCTTTTGTTGAATTTGTAGATAAAAAATTGAAGAATAGGTGTGCACCTTTTAATATTGTTGATGCAGTGAAAGCAATGACCACTGCCCTAAAAACTTGTGTAGAAGAAATGGGTTTCTGGTCAATGTTAAGACTTCAAGTAACCCAAACTCCAACAACTTTGGGATATTGGTTGCTCATGAACTATAATAACTGTTAAAATGAATTGAACATTGGGAGCGGTGTTATTAAGATAACACCACAAAAAGTACATGAAGTGTTGGGGAAACCAATGGGTAAGATTCCTGTTTTAGACAAGAGTAGACCAAGATTGGGGGACGATGTTACTACAGATTTGTTCAAAAATCAATTCCCGACAAATTGAAGAATAAGTATAAAGCATGTGAATGACAAACTGGTCGCGGATCAAGGAGTTGGTGAACTGTTTAAGATTAATTTCCTTGTGTTGTTCAACACCTGTATAGGATTTGTGACCAAATCAACAACAGTCAATCAACGATTCATCGCCGTAATTGATAAAACCTCGGATATTCCAAATATGGACTGGTGCAGCTATGTTATTCAAAACTTGAAAATGACAAAGGAATAATGGAGAGGTATCAACATTCAATACAACGGTCTGATCACCTTCCTTGTGATGCTTTACACGCATGAATACTAGAAAAAATATGGTCCATTTGGGACTCCCGTCACAACGCCTGCAGTCAACTACATAACAACAACTACTCTTAATAAGATGGAAAAATACTTGGAGAATAATGGTCCTCCCTTAGAAGAAGATGCTACTTAGGTTATTGTTGCTGCTGCTGCTGTGACGTTTAGTGTTGACGGGAAAGGGATTGATGTGGCTGCTGCTGTTGTGACCGTTAGTGCTGCGGGAAAGGACTTGATGAGACTGCTGATGCTGCTGTTGCTGATACTGCTACTGTGACAGTTAGTGCTGCCGGTAAGCCTAAAGTTGAAGAAAACACTGCAGCTGAGGAGAAACAAGAACATGGTATTAAACTTGTTATTTTCTTCTAAAAAACTCTCATATCTCTCATCTCAACATGCATTTTATGTAATACAACATTATATGTAATTAGAAATAGATGGTCAAAGTGCATCTGAAACAGATAATGCCGATCAAACAGCTGAACAAGATTTGGATGATTATGTAAGCGATTATTGACCTTTAAGTTTGCAAATGCCTATCGTGCTTGTTGACTATTATTTAACTCCATTACAACTGGCTGGGATAAATTGAAAATGTTTTTGAATTAACAATAACTATATTTTCTTTTTACAGTCTTGGAATAAGGCAATGGATAACAAGTTGAAGAAATTTGATAAAATTTGCTCCGAGATCAACGAGCTGGTCCGTCAAGGAAAGGATAGACATCTATCAAATGTGAATATCTTTGCTAGATGTTGTGAATGGGAAAACAGATTCACTAATAATGTGGTCCCTAAAACACAAGATTCAGATGTTGGTGCTGGTGGTCCAGTGGCTGCTCTAAAAGGTATTTGGGCTAAATTAATTATTAGTATAATTAAAACGCTCTTTTTTTTTTTTTTTTTTCAAGAATTATAAAGTTATCGAAGTTTTATATAATTTACTATAAAACGATTACAATAAAGTGGCAGGCAAACGGGCAACAAGCTGCGCCGCAACCCCCTTTTGAACAGCAAAGCCAATCCTGCTAAAAACGAAGCTTTGAGACCTAGAAGCTGAAGAGGTTCCGTGTACGACGCGCTGAACCCTACTCAAAAATTTCACAGCCTCTGGAGCCAGAAAACCAAATGTATCAAAGGCAAATGGTAGAAAGACATGTTGATTATCTAAACAAGCTTTCTCGTGTTTAACAACTTTGCCCGATTCAGCCTTCAACGCAGCCTGACCCACAACAAACCCACGGTCCCTGAGCCCAACATATTACATCTTTGGCTGTCGTAAAAAATGATGCAGGTGATGCAAGTCAAGAAAACAATGTCTCATGCGCAGAAATTGATGAAGTTGTTAATACAGTGGTTGCATGGGCAAAAGATGGTATTTAATTAGAAAAATTGGTTTTAAATAATCCCAACTATGGCCTATTGGTAAATATTCAACCCAACTTTACACTTGCCTGCTGGCATTACCAACTACTTGTGCGTTTGTTTTTAACGGGGCGCGACTAACGGATGTTAACTCCGTTAGTCTTTGTCTAACGTGGCCATCCCAGTTGGCAAAAAATTGATTACGTGGAACGCGACGTGGCGGCTGACTGTGTATTATTATTATTATTATACTCCTCCATCTCCCTTTTATTCTTAGTCCAGTACAACCACCACCACCCCTCGTTTCCCGGCGAGCCACCACCACCACCCCTCACCGGAACACACGACCACCACCATGTCTATTCCCTGCAACCAACACCGGAACCCATTACCACCACAATTATCTTACTCGTCGGCCACTGGCGGTGGAGATCTAAACAGAAACTGTCGGAGACCACCATGTTCTCCGGCGCCAACAACTATTGCTCGTTGTACAGCCACCTAGTTGGCACTCCGCTGCCACCGCCTCGTCTGCAACATCGCCGGAAACACCACCATCTCAACTGAATCTGTACCGGAAATGCCACCACGTTCGCACTCCGCCACCACCATCTCAACTTCCACTCGTCTGCAACCACTCTGTTCCGGAAACACGATTTAGACCTTGAATTAGGGTTAAAAGAGGGGAAATGAGTGTTGATCTTCAAGGAGACACGATGTAGACCCTGAATTAATGTTGGATTTATGATTTGGGGTTGATTTGATGATTATTGTTTTTGAAATGTCTGATGAAGATGATGACAGTGGTTGGGTTGTGGTGGGAATGAAATGGGTGAGGAATTAAGGTTTTATTATTATTATTATTATTAATTTATTATTATTATTATGACTGGTTGCCACGTAAGCTGCCATGTAATCAGTTTCTTGACAACTAGGCATGCCACGTAAGCATCAGATTAACGGAGTTAACATCCGTTAGTCACGGCCCGTTAAAAGCAAATGCACAAGTAGTTGGTATTACCAACAGGCAAGTGTAAAGTTGGGATGGATATTTACCAATAGGCCATAGTTGGGATTATTTAAAACCAATTTTCCTAAATAAAAGCCAAAAGGGGTTGAAGGTATTTAATTATAGTTACAATTATTTTCAGTCAAATTTAAAGTGAGTTGTTTTATGTTTAACAGTTGACACCGGATTGTCAACAAGTGATGGCCTCATTACACTGAAGTCTCCATATCTTCTGAGAGAGGTTGACGTATCCGCTAGTGTCACAGTAGATGAAGAAATAATTTTAGAATATATATTTTTTTGTCTTGAAGACATTTGGGAGGAGGTCTAAAAGTCCACTCCCGCAGAATCGTTTAATGTGGTCTTTGAAAGCTTCTATCCTGGCATTCATTGAAGTAATGAATGAATGTAGAAAAGAAAAAATCTGCAGCATCAACGTTCAGATTCTTTGCTTCAAGCACTGTGCTGGTACATATTAATCTATTTTGTTTGTACTATTAGAAAACGCACAATAAACGCTTTAATCATCTGCGTTTTAATTATTATACAGACAAGTGACCATTATGCTGAGTCAAGGGGTTACACAGACAAATAAAGACTGGATGTGTTTTCAGACAACATCGAAACACAAATGGCAAGGCGTGGAATTCTATCACTCAAGGGGGTTGTTATAGTGCTCGTGCCAATTCTACAACGCGATCATTTCTTTGTGGTTACCTTCAATCTTAAAACAGGAGTGATAGAATTACTTGACAACAGTGCAAATCAAGAAATACCAGCTGATGCAAAGTTTAAAAGCTTAGAAGACAAATCAAAAGCATTTAGAGAGAATTTTGAAGAAAGATACAGAAAGACTCCTGATATACTAGTAAACATATATACCTTTAACCCAAAAAACATACATACCTGTTATAAAAATTGTCAAAATACTTAAATTGCTTTCTATTTTGTGTAAAGAAACGTCTTTTGCATGTATCTTAAAACAATCAAACACCCCATTACTCAGCAAATCCAAGTAGAAACAATCAATAGATTGAAGATGACATGGAGAACAACAAGTAATGGAATAGATTGTGGTATTTTTGCTATAATGCACAATAGATTGAAGACATCACCATTTATTTCTGTTTCATGTCCATGTGTTCGATCTGTGAACCACGTATCTCTTAGTGTAGACGATGTAGAACATCACTTGTACAGGTTTGGAATTGATAAGAATTATACTACTTGGATAAAACATTGAGAAGCCGACACCAACATTCCAACTAATTATGTTAATAATACTGGGTTTGCCTGCACCTGCATTCCAACTAATTATGATAATAATACTGGGTTTGTTGACACCAACATTCCAACAGATGCTTGTGAAACTGTAGAAATGGTAAATGCTACAAAAGACAATTTCAAAGGCGACAAGAAGTATCAACAGTTTCTACAACTACTTGTTGACGCTGAGAAGCCCCTATATAAAGGATGTCTTGACTTCACCAAGTTGTCTGCATTAGTACAACTACTCAACTTGAAGAGCAAGCACGGGGTATCTCATAAGTTCCGGAGTGCCAGGAAACAATATTGATATGTTTTTGCAGCCTTTAATTGACAATCTAGCATCTCTATTTGAGGTCGGGGAGCCAATATATGATGCATATAAACAAGAAATGTTTACACTACGTGCAGTTGTGTTATGGACGATTAATGATTACCCTGCTCTTGGTACACTATGTGGTTGCCCTTACAGTGGATTCAAAGGTTGTGTGGTGTGTCGGGGCGACACTCAGTGTGTTCGACTTTATCACACAAAGAAGCAGAGTTATGCTGCCTACAGAAGGTATTTATCACATTACCACCCTTTCAGAAAACAAACAAAGACATTCAATGGAAAAGAGGAGATGAGAACCGCTAAAGAGCCTATGACAGGGGAAGAGATATACGACGAGGTCAAAAACATTAACAATGAATGGGGAAAGGGATCTGAATCCCCAAGTGGGAGTAAGAGGAAAAGGGATAACACAACGCCGCAACCATATTGGAAGAAGTTCAACATATGGTACCAATGGCTCAGCTATTGGAAGTATTTACTTGTCCAACATTGTATTGATTTGATGCATGTTGAAAAGAATGTGGCAGAAAGTATTGTCGGGACGTTGCTGAACATTCTCGGTAGGACAAAAGACTGATTGGCAGCTAGAAAGGATTTGGAGTTTTTAGGGATTAAAAAGGAGTTGCAACCGAAAGCAAAAGGCAACAATACAGAACTGCCTGCAGCATGCTTCACATTATCAGCGCAAGAAAAAGACATGTTTCTTGAAACACTGTATAAACTGAAGGCTCCACAAGGGTATTGTTCTAACTTCTCTACTTTGGTGAATTTTAAAGAAAGGAAGCTACAAGGCCTTAAATCACATGATTATCACATGCTTATGCAACAGTTTCTGCCCTTTGCAATACGGTCCATCATGCCAGAACCAATGAGAAATGATATAATCAGGCTTTGTTTTTTTTCAAGTCAATTTGTAGCAAAGAAATCATTGTAAAAGAGCTTGATAAGATGCAGGAAGAGCAAATAGTTACGCTATGCCTGCTGGAGAAGTACTTTCCGCCATCATTTTTTGATGTCATGGTTCACTTAACCATGCACCTTGTAAGAGAGATAAAATTATGTGGGCTACCATGCTTTCGTTGGATGTATCCCTTTGAAAGGTGTATGAAGGTTATCAAAGGGCATGTGCGAAACAAAACTTATCCAGAAGGATGCATTGCTGAGGAGAACATTGCGGAAGAAAGAATCAAGTTTCTGAGCGAATACCAAAAAAACATCAAGAGTACTATTGGTATTCCACATGATAAGCATGATGATAATGGGGAGACAATTCCCGTCACAGGTTTTAAATCAGTTGAATTTTCTCCTGATCTTTTTAAGAGAACACAATTCTATGTGCTGCAGAATACGCCTGAAATAGCGCCGTATATCGAGTAAGTATTACTAGCATACACACTTTAAATTATATATATATATATATATATATATATATATATATATTATTCCTACTTGCAGACAAACAAGACCTCTTTGAAAAATCAAATGCATGGTAAACGACAAGCATTGCTGGAGAAGGAGCATACTTTAAAGTTTGGTGACTGGTAACGCGACAAGGTATATCAATTTATTAAGTCTTCTATAATTTTTAAAATTCTTTTATAGTTTCTACAATGTAGGTGAAGAATCTAATCCTTGTAATGAAATTCAGGTTGAAAAAGAGCTAGCGGGCTCCCCAGGTTATGTATCGGAAACCGTAAAGTGGATTGCACACGGAGCACACCGCAACGTTTACAAATACGACTCATATGACATCAACGGTTTTGAATTTCATACAAAATCTCATGATGGTAGAGTTACCAGAACAACGGGGTTGGTGTAGAGGCGGATGACATGCACATCAAAAAAGACGTGGTGACCTATGGATAAAACTTTTATTTTGGGGTTTTGCAAGAGATATGGACCTAGATTATCATACTAAAAGAATTCTGGTCTTCATGTGCCAATGGGTTGACCGTCAACATGTCAAACATGATATTCTTGGTTACACGTCGGTCAACCTAAACACATTTGGCCACAAGGATGATCCGTTCATATTGGCCTCGCAAGCACGCCAGGTGTTTTATGTTCAAGATCAGCTGGATAGAAAAAAGCATGTTGTCCTCATGACTCCACCCAATAATTATAGGCATTCGTATGACGAGGTCAATGAGGAATTTAGTACGGTAACTTTCCCTCATGAGGGTAATACATTGCCACTTGTACAACCAAATCAACTGCTTTGTAATGAGTCCCCGAATGATTACTGGAGGCCCGGGAAAAAGCCTACAACTATTCGTAATGGAGATTGACACCGATGTCGGGGTTGTCAACCCAGCAGTTGTGTTCGTTCGGCAAGTTAGATGTAAATAATGTTTAAATATAGTTGTGATACATGATATCACCATTCTTTACTTTGTACTTATTAATACAAACTAAAGAAATATTGGTTGTTTTTAATACTATTACTACTTATACATACAGGCCGGTTTGTTGAATTCATTTCATATTCTGGCTATTTTGGTCAATTGGTGTCAAGTTCCAACATACATCATGTTACATCGATAAATGTCACAATTGACTTGTAGTGTACCATAGTAAGATCAATAAAGTCATTACACTCATAACTGACTCGTGCTATATCAAAGTTACATTAATACAAAGAAAGCCCAAAAATGCATCATGTTGTCTAGGGTGTTCATGGTTCGGTGACAGTCATCATTTCTCGTGTTATGGTTTTGTTTCTTGCACAACCTCTATTTGGTAATGTTTCAACATACTTTTCAACAACTGGTTTCCTTCAAAACATTATCAACTCATTTTATCAAAAAAAGACCATTATGCCCTTCTTTTCACTAACCCGTATACCAAAATTATACCCTCCAGACTTTGAAGAAGCCTTTGAACAAATAAAATTTAGTTTTTGAAAAACCGCTTCCAAACTCAATGCCATCACCAGTAACCTAATATAAGATTTGGTGATGGCATTGAGTTTTGGAAAGGATTTTATCAAAATCTAAGATCTTTGGGAAGTTTAATATCTGTGGAAACCTTAGGTTTTTTCTGCTTGGCCAAGTTTGGAATTCACATAACATAGATAAAAGTGTAATAAATTTCAGTCACCAGTTTTATTACAATCATTAAAGTGTCTGTTGTTATATAGTTGGTTGTTGGGTGTATAACACACTATAAATGCATACTAATTACTACCTGTCAAAATGGTTTCCACATGCTTTGGAAACGCATAGAAGCTAATTAATTTTGGAAATTAATTACATTTATACGTACTACCTGTCAAAAATCTTGGAAATATATTTAGGTAATGATAGCCTACATTCAAGTTAATTAAAATAAAAAAACTAGTATATCACACGCTTTTGTACGCTTTAAATACCTGTCAAAAATCTTGAAAATATATTATGTAATAATAGCCTACATTCGTTAATTAAAATAAAAAACTGGTATATCTTACTAGATAAGCTACAAATCAACTGAATTACAATAAATTACTGTCTCAACTACCAAAAATTAAATTTTAGTTCTATTTTGTTATTCACTCACACTAACTTCTATTTTAAAGTTAATTATAAAAATACAGCATCAACTACGCTTAAAATACGCAACCAAAATATAATAATAACATTTACAGTTAATACCAAAATATAATAATAACATTACATTAATATAGAAAAACTAATTACAAAAAACTAATTCCTAGCATCTGATTCCATATCTGAATCTACATCCATCGGATTCTCAACTTCTGGAGTCCTACCATCAGATTCCGTATCTGAATCTACATCTGGATTCTCTTCTGGAGTATGAGAGGGCATGTTCCTCTCGTACATGCCATCTGAGGTGTAGGTGGAGTCCCTAAGCCTTTGGAGGCGAAGGTTCACCTGAGTATGGAATGCCCCATAAAGGGACACAGCCTTGAAGTCCTCCACGGAGTTCAACTCAATGTGCGCCACCTCGATTCCCGGGACTACCATATCAATGCTGAAATAGTCAGCAGTGGTGTACCCAAGCCACCAAACCATTCGGTTAAGTTGTTGGTACGTGAAGGTTTGAGGGTTGACATAGTCCACAAACCTCACCCTTTGATTCTTCCAGACGGCGCCGGAAGAAAAGTGGAAAAGAATGGTGAAAAATGAGGGGTCGTAGTAGATGGGGGCATCAGTACCCGGTTTACGTTCGATCCATGTTGAATCCATTATCGGAAATTAATCGGAAGAAGGTGATTGTGGATTGTGATTGTGATTGTGGATTGTGACTGGTATTTAATCACCGTCTGACGCCGGCGGTACATCTCCCTGACAATTTGAAATTGGCGGCACAAGAAACTGGAAAGACAATGATGACGTTAGCCACTCGTCAAATCAACGTGTGGCAATTAATTACATTTGGACACACTTAAAAATATTTTATGTGACTATTTATCACTTATAGCCACACATAATAAGTGTATCTGTGACAAAAAAAAAACTTAGAAAAAATAAAACTAAGATACTCTTTGGTCACACAACCTCTTATAAGTAACCATTAATTACATTTGGACACACTTAAAAATATTTAAGTGTGACCATTTATCACTTATAGCCACACATAATAAGTGTATCTGTGACAATAAAAAACTTAGAAAAAATAAAACTAAGATACTCTTTGGTCACACAATCTCTTATAAGTAACCATTAATTACATTTGGACACACTTAAAAATATTTAAGTGTGACCATTTATCACTTATAGCCACACATAATAATTGTATCCGTGACAATAAAAAACATAGGAAAAATAAAACTACACTACTCTTTGGTCACACAACCTCGTATAAGTGGCCATATATTTTAAGCATTTTAGCCACATTACTAATATATACAATGGTTGTTCGTCATATTTCACCACATTATTAAAAATGTGGCTAACAAATGTGACATTAGGTCACACAACGTAATATAAGTGGCTATATATTTTACGTTTTAGACACATCTCTTAACAATACATAGCTGTTAGCCACATTTGGCCAAACTATTAAAACATGTGGCTAGTTAAATGTCACAGTTTGTGGCTAATGCATGTGTTTTTAGTCACATGTATCAAATATCAAACAAACTATGACTGTAGGTCACATTTCGCCACACGTTTTTATAATGTGGCGAAAAGTACCTGAGTAGGTATAGAATGGTCACATGAAGAATAACATGTGTGGCCAAAACATTCTTCAAGGTTTTCAAACATGGTCAAAGACCTTTTAGCCACACATTTAAGCCGAAGTGTGGCAAATCGCCCAGACCACATGTGTGGCTAAAAGTCGATATTCACGTAGTGAGTAAGTGGGTATCGAAAACAGAGAGTTTGTGGAAAATGTGTTACTAAGTAGCTTTGTAATTTAACTATATTAAACTAAGTGCAGAAATAAATTCAAAGATTTGATTGTTTGGTTTAATTAACAAAAAGAACTAATAACAATTTAAGGAGTTTAAAATCAAAAATGAGAAAAAACATGCCTTCCCTCGGTTTCAGGTTTCTATGAATGTTAAAATACATGTTTAATCTGAGATGAACTATAGAACACAGTTCGTGCTTATGCAAACGATTGTGATAATTGAAGACTAAGTACTTGATTACAAACGCAAGGTAATCACTCAAAAACCAATTAGTTTATCCAACCCCGAATACCTCCCGATTAATCTCGGTTTCCTAAAGCACCAAGAACTCAACAAACTAACAATATATCAATCAATTCATAAACACCATAATAATGAAATTAATAGGATCAAACTATTATCTCAGAAATTGCATAAACATTCAATCAACATTCAAGATAAAATCTTACAATCCGAGGGAATACACAAAGATAATTAGCCGAGCGTGATTCGGTTCATCATCCTTTCGATTATAGTAATCATATGAATCAAAAACTAGTATTCAGTGGTTACATAACTCACAATTGAACTATGGCACCTGAAAAATCTCCCCTAGGTCGTCATTGATTCTAAGATAATGATTGAATAATGAAAAGCCGTATAAAAAACGAGTATAAATGGCTATTACAATTTTCAGCGTTAGGCCTACCGTAAGCTACGGTGGCCACCGTAGCTTACGATGGCTTCTAAGATTTTCTGTCACACCCTCAAAATCCACTAACAGAGTTTTACCGTCAGAGGGAGTGAACTAACAGGATCGGAATCATTAGTTATAATCAAACAATAAAAACGTTTAAATGAAAATAAGTGCGGGAGCGTAAAAACCAAAAGACAAAAGTTGCGTCACGCAGGACGACTTAAAACCCAAGTAATAATAGTTAAAACATGTTTGCATATCAGAATGTTCAAAAACCATGCATGATCCTATACCGCGCGCCCGCCTCGGCTACCTGAGAATAACATACTAAAAGTGTCAACACGGGGTTGGTGAGTTCACAAGTTTATATAAAATAAAGCGTTTAGCGTTTGCGTTCAGCGTTTTTCGTTTCAGCGTTTTGCGTTTCAGCGTTTTGCGTTACCAGATAGTGTTATGTCAATTATATATCTATAGGTAGCTAGCCTATAAAACAAGTATTACTAAGTGTTCGACACCGAAGCTGACTGTTTATCATTTGCCTTGCCACCAGGTCTATCCTGACCATGGTATGTGTTTAGCCAAGATTACACCCACTCGACCTCCAGTCGAGTTTAGCGTTGGGTGGGGTTTGTCAAACCCAGTAGTACTACTCAACAATGACTCGCTATTATCCAATATTAAACGGTTCGATGTGAATGAAGGACTTTAGTTATTGTGTTTGCCACTTAGTCTTTACAAGTGATATATAATCTATATTAACAAAATCTTAAATGCGTTTTCGGAGTATGTTATCTCCCCCAAGTGAAAAGCGTTTGAAAACAGTTTAAAAGGGGTAAGTGAAACTCACTGTTTGCGAAGAATTCCCAAAATAAATCACCAAGTGATGCGCGTCACAGAAAACTCTCTCTAGCGTTCTAAAACAACAAGGAGATTTTCTAAGTATCGGAACTAATATCGAGTCTCTAGACCCGGCACATAATTCCTAATCACAAGATACGTTTCGTGTTTGTTTGTTAATCGTGTGTGACTTAACAAGTACATTTGTGATACGATACGTGTGTGAGCAATTATTTACGTGTCATGTATTAATAATGTACATCACTAGCAATTACTCCCCGTAAGGGCAATTTGGTCACACATAACAATTAACTAGCAATTATTCCCCGCAAGGGCAATTTGGTCAAAACACAACAATTATATAGCAAGTATTTCCCCACAGGGGCAATTTGGTCAAAACATAACAATTAACTAGCAATTATCATGTTTCATGCATTTTCACAAAATTCAGCAGCTAGTTTCACCGAGAAAGAAATTCTACTTGAAAGATTGTACTATTCCATCGATCATAGCATCTCAATTAATTTACCAAAAATCATAACTAAAGAATGCATGTGTTAGGTTTCCAGAACATATTTTATTTTATTTTTATTCCACATAGATTTCTCATAATGATCAAAACACTACAGCAAGCTCAAAACAGTCGAATTCATGCGCAACAGAATGTTATTTGAAATTCCCGTTAAATGAAAAATCCAACAAATGCAAGACCACTTGGGTTAGGTTCCTAACTTAATAATTCAACTTCTAGAAGTGGAACCAACCCAATTGGTCTCGTAGTTCATGAGATATAACATTTACAAAACAATCTAACAGCAGGTCTAACAACTCAGCTTTGCACAACGTTTTTGTAAAATCATAAAGGTTAACTTTTACACGTCAAAAAATTGCAAATTTATATTCTATAGAAACTAGACTCAATCTAGTTTACTTTAGTATCAATAATCTCAACCAATTTTCACATTTACACCCCGTTACAGTCAATCAAACATCAACAACACAATCTGTCCAGAAACTGTTTGCATCCAAACTCAACAATTTAACTATCTATGGACCACAAATCATTCATATAACATTCTAAACACCATAATCACTATCCATGCACATCAATTACACATTACATATATGATTAGGGTTTTTGTTTGAACTCAAATCAAAGACACAACAATTAACATGTAACAATATCAATTCTAGTTATCAAATCATCATCAATACATCATCAAATCAAACAAAGATCATATGAACACAATATATGAAATTTCCAGATTTTAGGGTTTATAATTAACCCATTCAAACTCAAAATTAAGCATGTAAAATACATAGGATAGTTGTTTATACCTTCCTAGCACCTTAATCTTCTATTAAACTTGAAAAATCTTGATTGTATGTGTGTGTATGAAGTCGACGGCTGCCAAAGGGATAGGAGGGAGGGCCGATCGGTCTAGAGGGAGAGAAGAGAAAGAGAGGCTAGGGTTTTATAATATTATTAATAATAATCATGTTACATCTAGGTCCCTCCACTTCCAAATGTTACTTTTCTAACTTAATTAACTTAGTTTGCACATTGAGTTAACGTTATATAACATGTTATCACATAACACATAAGCCTAGCACATAATTATCACATAATTATTGTTTTGACGGTTTTCGTTTATTCACCAATGGTTAGCGTCAACTCGTTTGCGTTTCGGTGCAATTCCCGAAAGACTACACATGTAGTAAGTGTTAAGCGTCATTTAAACCCTAGTTTAAATGTAATGAGGTGTGTGTTATAGATTCAGTGACCTTTAAGTTTGAATTGACGGAGTTGAGTTAACGGAGTTAACCTGAAATTGACGATTGTCACATCATTTCCATGTTAAAGAATTTTCGTCCCGAAAATTTGAGTCAAGTCGTGATGAGTGTCTAAAAAAGTAAGAAAAATTTTCAGTTTGTCATATCATCCCCTAGTAGAAAGAAATTTCGTCCCGAAATTTAATTCATACCTCCGGTGATTTCTGACGGTTTGCCTGGTTTTGTGGTTTTCGGTGTTTGGTCAGCCATTCAAAAAGGTGAGGATACTTTTTCATCATTCGATCCTCGCGTTCCCACGTGAACTCCGGTCCACGTCTTGAGTTCCAACGAACCTTAACAATTGGAATTTTGCTATGCTTGAGTGTTTTGGTTTCCCAATCCAAAACTTCAACTGGTTCTTCAATGAAGCGTAGCTGTTCATCAACTTGCAGTTCGTCCAAAGGGACTACTTGGGTTTCATCGGATAGGCATTTCTTCAAATTTGATACGTGAAAAACATTGTGTACGCCACTGAGTTCCGTTGGTAAGTCCAGTCGGTACGCCACCGGACCAACGCGTTCGGTTATCCGGTAAGGACCAACATATCGTGGGTTGAGTTTGTTTCGCTTTCCAAAGCGAACCACACCTTTCCAAGGAGAGACTTTGAGTAACACTTGATCGTTCACTTGAAATTCGAGAGGTTTTCGGCGCTTGTTGGCGTAACTCTTTTGACGATCTCGTGCTGCTGCCATACGGTTTCGGATTTGAACGATCTTTTCCGAAGTTTCGAGTACCAGTTCTGGATCAGTGATTTGGCTGTCACCCACCTCTGCCCAGCAGAGTGGTGATCGACACTTCCGTCCGTACAGTGCTTCAAACGGCGCTGCTTTAATACTTGCGTGGTAGCTGTTATTATACGAAAACTCTACCAAAGGTAAGTGAGGTTCCCAACTTTTTCTGAAACCCAACACACATGCACGCAACATATCCTCCAAGGTCTGAATAGTTCGTTCACTTTGCCCATCCGTCTGAGGATGGTATGCTGTGCTCATATCAAGACGTGTGCCTAGTGCGCTTTGTAGTGACTTCCAAAAGTGCAAAGTGAAACGAGAATCTCGATCGGAAATGATTGAGACAGGCACTCCGTGTCTAGACACTACTTCCTTCATGTAGACGCGAGTCAGTCTTTCCATTTTGTCCGATTCCTTAATCGCTAAAAAGTGTGCCGACTTAGTCAACCAGTCAACGATCACCCAGATGGTATCGCATCCCGTCGGTGTTTTAGGCAATCCCGTGATAAAATCCATTGAGATGTGTTCCCATTTCCACATTGGAAGTTCCGGTTGCTGTAGCAGGCCAGATGGTTTCTGGTATTCTATTTTGACTCTGGCACAAGTCAAGCATTTGCTCACGTAGGTGGCAATGTCAGCTTTCATGTTCGGCCACCAGTAAAGTGTCTATAAGTCATGGTACATTTTATCTGAGCCAGGGTGGATAGAATATCGGGACTTGCGAGCTTCGTCCATCACTAGAGTTCTCAACTCTCCGTATCGTGGAACCCAAATCCGGTTCTCAAAATATCGGACCCCGTCCGATTTGGTTTCAAGTTGCTTGTTCATGCCCCGCATGAGTTCCGATGGAAGATTTTCATCTTTCAAAGCTTCGAGTTGGGCATCGCGAATCTGATCGGGTAAGTTGGTATGAATAGTGAGTTGCAATGCTCGCACTCGCCTGGGTTTATCTGTTTCTTTTCTGCTGAGAGCGTCGGCCACTACACTGGCCTTGCCAGGGTGGTACTTGATGGCACAATCATAATCCTTAAGCAGCTCGACCCAACGACGTTGTCGCATGTTCAGCTCCTTCTGATCGTAGATATGTTGGAGACTCTTGTGGTCGGTGTAAATGGTAAACTTGGTACCGTACAAGTAATGCCTCCATATCTTAAGGGCAAACACCACAGCTCCGAGTTCCAAATCATGGGTCGTGTAGTTCTTCTCGTGAACTCGCAGTTGTCGAGAGGCATAAGCTATAACCTTCTCGAGTTGCATCAGCACACAACCGAGACCTTGTATCGATGCGTCACAGTGTACCTCAAAATTCTCCGTTCCCTCGGGTAGGGCTAGAATAGAGGCGCTACAGAGTTTGGTTTTCAACAGTTGAAAAGCGGATTCTTGCGCGTCACCCCAATTGTACTTAGTACCCTTGTGAGTCAAAGCGGTGAGGGATTGAGCAATCTTTGAAAATCCCTCGATGAAACGTCGGTAGTAGCCGGCCAGTCCTACGAATTGCCGCACCTCCGTCGGAGTCTTAGGTGCTTCCCAGTTTTTGATGGCCTCTACCTTACCGGGATCGACATGGATACCATTCTCGTTGATCACATGTCCTAAAAAGTGAACCTCACGAAGCCAAAATTCGCATTTCAAAAGTTTAGCGTACAGTTGTTCCTTCTTTAGTAATTCCAGAATTACCCTTAAGTGTTCCTCATGGTCAGCCTTGTCCTTGGAGTAGACGAGAATATCATCAATGAAAACAATCACAAACTTGTCGAGGTACGCCTTGCATACTCGATTCATGAGATCCATAAATACGGCTGGTGCGTTGGTTAATCCAAAAGGCATAACCGAAAACTCGTTGTGACCATACCGTGTTCAGGAAGCCGTCTTTGAAATATCTTCCTCGCGCACTCTTAGTTGATGGTAACCAGACCGCAGATTGATCTTCGAGTAATAACTCGATCCTTGAAGCTGGTCAAACAGATCATCAATTCGGGGTAAAGGATAACGGTTCTTGACCGTCACCTTGTTCAGCTCTCTGTAGTCGAAGCACATGCGGAAAGTCCCGTCCTTCTTTCTAACAAATAAGACAGGGGCTCCCCAAGGCGATGAGCTAGGTCGGATAAAACCGTTATCCAACAAATCTTGTAACTGAGTGGACAGTTCCTGAAGCTCCGCCGGTGCGAGCCGATACGGGGCTCGTGCTATGGGTGCTGCACCGGGTGTCAACTCGATTTGGAATTCGACTTGTCGTATAGGAGGGAGTCCGGGAAAATCCTCCGGGAAAACTTCCGGGAAATCCCGCACAATCGGTATATCTTCAATTCGTTTCTCCTCCGCGGGTTTCTCAACAATATTTGCCAAAATTGCCGGATGACCCTTTCGTAGATACTTCTGCGCCTTCATGAGGGTGATAACGCTGGTGGTCATGCCGCTTCTCTCACCCCGGATCGAAATGATCTCGCCGGAAGGGGTAGTAATGTGGACTATCTTGTCGTGACATATAATCTCCGCTCGGTTCTCAGATAACCAGTCCATGCCGACAACGACATCGAAACTACTAAGCGTAAAAGGAATAAGGTCAATATCAAAGACATGACCTGACAGTTTTAACTTATATCAAGCAAGTACATGAGTCGTTACTATAGTCTTACCGTCAGCTAATTCAACAGAAAACTTAGCATCTAATGGGGTTGGAGTTAAGTCTAAGAGTTGACTAAAGGCTTTCGACACAAAACTCCTATCAGCTCCAGTGTCAAACAATACAGAAGCAAAACAATCGTTCACAGGGAACTTACCAGTCACCACGTACGGATCATTGCGGGCTTGACCCGACCCAATAACAAAAGCTCTTCCTTTACCATTTTTTCCACCACCACTGCCACTTCCATTACCTCCATTGTTGTCGTTCTGTTTCAGCTTGGGACAATCTTTCCTGAAATTACCTTCCTGCCCACATTCGAAACATCCCTTCGTCGTCATAGGTGGTTTAGGAGCACCCTTTGCCGCAAGGTCTCCTCTACATTCCTTTGTCTGGTGACCCAACTTTCCGCATCTCAGACACTTGACACGGTCACACGGGCCAGCATGATGATAGTTACACCTGTTGCACTTCGGGTACTTCCCAGGATAGCCGCTCGAACCCTGCCCGCTACCGTTGTTATTGTTATTGTGACCCTGATTGTTGAAGCTCCTGGTGAATTCGGGCTTTTGGTAGTGTTGCTGCTGAGGGGGGTTCGAGGATGAGGATCTGGTGTTGTCAAACTTTCTCTTTCCGCTGCTCGGGTTGTTGTTGCTGTTGTTGTCAGTACTCGGGTTGTCACGGGCTTTAGTGGTTGAACCCCTAGGTGGTAGCGCACTTTGGGTCACTGCTTGATCCGTCAGTTTGTGAGCTAACCGGATCGCTTGTTGAATCATGGCTGGTCTGGAAGACGTCACCATGCCCTGAATTTGCGGTGCTAACCCATCAATATACATTTCAATCCTCTTACTCGGCGGGTCTACCATCCGTGGACACATCATAGCTAACTCGTGAGAACGGGTAGTGTAGGCTTCGATTTCTGAACCCACCATCTTCAATAACCAAAACTCTGATTCCAACTTTGCAATCTCCTCCCTAGGACAGTACTCTTCTCGCATCATGTTCTTGAACTCCTCCCAGTTCATAGCGTTAGCCAGTTCCAATCCAAAGATCCGCACGTTTGAATTCCACCATGTGAGGGAAAATCTTCAAGTGTTCCAGCAGCAAATTTGACCCTACTGGCAGGGGGGCAATTACACATTTCAAACGCCGATTCGGCCTTCTCAGCCCAACGCAGGAAGCCTATAGCTCCCTCAGTGCCCTTAAATGTACTGGGCTTGCAGTCAATGTAATTCTTGAAGGTACACGTTCCAATTTGACCTCCAGCTTGGTTCTGTACATGTGCGGCTAGAGCGGCCGCCGTGTGGTCATTCAGCAGAGTTTGGAGTTCTGCTACAGTCAGGTTGATGTTACCACGTCCGTGTCCAGCGTTTCTTCCTGCCATTTCCTAGAATCACAGCATAAAATGTTAAACATGAATTTTTCTTTCATATGCAACACGCCATAGGCGGGAAATTTCCTCCGGTTCCTCTTCAGGTTCCTCCTCGGGATCTTCCTCGGGTTCCTCTTCAGGCTCTGCTCAGGTTCGGCTGCGTTCTGAGAAATTTGCATTTGTAAAACATCGCAACGCTCTAAAGCTATCTCTGTTCGGGTCCTTGCCACTTGGAGTTGCTCTTGCAAGTCTATCATCTCGGCTTGAATCTTTCATAATCTTCATCTGTTGATCACTAGCCTCTTGCATTTCCTTCATGGCCGCTGTCATGAGGGCAATTTCCTCCTTAGTTTCGGTTCCATCTTTTAACAGTCCAGAAACGTTCGCTCTCGTATAGCGCATGTAACCCACATCACGCTCCAAGCATGAAACAACAGCTGCAAGCACACGCTCTACAGGTTCGGTTATGGGTGGTAGGGTGTTGGGGTAAGCAGGATGGTTCGGGTGAGATAGCGGGGGAACTTGTTCACGATAGACCATACGTCTGATCATATTAGGGTACCGCTCCCAGCTAACTTCGTTTTCGTACATGCCTCCGAATAAGCGATACCTCTTCGGTGCGGGAGCTTCGAGTTCCGGGACTACTCGGGGTGGCGATGAGGTAGGTAGCTGCGGCTCCTTCCCATGAGCATGAGTCATCTGATCGGATGATGATGATGGTAGCGTCGACATCTCTACAGGTAAGCCGTGTATGCCCGCGTATGAGTGAATGAGGTAAGGAGATAAGAAAAACAAAGACTACACAAACATATGCAGTGCGTATCATTATAACTAATGGGTCGTCGCGGTTATAGTCTTGTATGCATGCAGCTTCTAGTTCGCTATAACCAATGGCTCTGATACCAATCTGTCACACCCTAAAAAAATCCACTAACGGAGTTTTACCGTCAGAGGGAGTGAACTAACAGGATCGGAATCATTAGTTATAATCAAACAATAAAAACGTTTAAATGAAAATAAGTGCGGGAGCGTAAAAACCTGAAATTGACGATTGTCACATCTTCACGGCAGGCAAGGTATGCCTTACGACAGACGTTTTCATCCAAGTCCGCCGTAGCTTACTGTGGACACCGGAAGCTACGGTGGAGGGTGTTTTCCTTTCTTTGTTTCCTTGTTAATCATTCATCCTCCATCGCCAAACATCGTTGTTTCCAATAGCTTCGTTCCAATGCATCAATTAACTTCTTTTACGTCTCTTGTTCCTGAAATAACATATAAACATAGTTATCCAATTCCATAAAATAAAATGATTAAATGAACGATTATTCATGATCTTTGAGCACTTAAGGGTTGTCCAGCGAACTACCCATCAGAAGTGCAAATGTTAATCAGGAAAATCTTGCAATGTTCGAGTCTTTTGAGAATTTTCAAGATGCAAGAGGTGAATGATTAACTGCTGAAAAGTGAATAAGAAATTGAGTCTGATTCTGATACTTCAAGCCAAGTGCATCCAAGTTCTATTGCTTGCATGGCCAAATAGAAGAGGTTAGTCTTAATTCCACTTCTGTTATGTTTAAAAATGTAGCATGTGAATCAGTTAAAGTAACTGATAATGTTCCTTGTTCTTATTGTGATGAATTTAAGTCCAAGTTTGACTTAATTTATGCTCATAATAAGACATTAATGAAATATTTTTTTATAGTTTGTGATAACTATAGACAATCCTCGGATCTTGAAAAGGAATCTCAATTAAAATTGAAGGATTGCCGAACAATAATCGTGATCTGAAAGCAGAACTTTCAAGGAAATTGATTATAATTGATCAACAGTTTCAAGTGATACTTAAATCAAGAACAAAAATTATTGAGCTTGAATATGAAGTTCTTGAGCTGAAAAACAAGTTAGGAAAGTTTAGAAATTCATATTTTCTATTAAACGAAATAATAGAAGTATCTACTAAGTAGAAAGGTTCTAAAAATGGTTTAGGTTTTGTTGAGGTGCCTCCACCATCACAATGACTATTCAAACAATCCATTCCCAGGAAAAGAAGAAAATGTTATTAATGACAATTCTTCAAATGCTAATTCTTCTAGTAAGGTTGAATCAGTCATTAAATTGGAGAAACGAAAACACATTAATCAAGAAAAACCAACTTGCCAATCATCAACTCAAGGACACCATATTAAAGAAACAAAGTTTTTGTTGAGACTGTTGAGGAGGTTGTAACTGAGGACGTGTTTGAACCAGAATACGCACACAAAGAAAAGAACATTCCATATTCAAATCACATTTTATGTGAACTTTGAAATTGGTTTTCAAGCAAAGTACCATACATTTAAATACATGTAAGTGCAAGGTACATAAATAGTTTCCAATCTAGAATTTAGAAAACTTGGAGAAACGAAAATTGGAGAAACGAAAACACATTAATCAAGAAAAACCAACTTGCCAATCATCAACTCAAGGACACCATATTAAAGAAACAAAGTTTTTGTTGAGACTGTTGAGGAGGTTGTAACTGAGGACGTGTTTGAACCAGAATACGCACACAAAGAAAAGAACATTCCATATTCAAATCACATTTTATGTGAACTTTGAAATTGGTTTTCAAGCAAAGTACCATACATTTAAATACATGTAAGTGCAAGGTACATAAATAGTTTCCAATCTAGAATTTAGAAAACTTAAATTCCTTTTAAAACAAGTTTAACACCATCCTTTTATACAACACTCGAATCACTTGGGAACTCGATGTGGGATAAAGGTCACCTAACCACATTGGAAGAAACTTGTGAGTTTGAGGTGGGTTTGCCATATTTGTGGGATAAAGGTCACCTAACCACTTGTATGTGCAAACTCACATGTGTATGTATGTAGGATGACTTGATTTGGAAACCATGTGAATCTGGTCACCGAAGCATGGCGTGCAAAGGTGTTGATGGGATTAAACATGCCAAGTAAACATAAGATGTTTAACCGATCTTATAAAGCTAGAAGTTGCAATGGGTTGCGATCATCAAACGTTGACTACCTTGTTAATTTAATAGTTGGATAAAGGTCACCAAACTACTATGTGAATGTGACGTTGGGTTATAGATTTTAATCATTAATTGTCATGGAGACATAAAGGGTATTAACTACTAAAATAAGTTAATGATATCGAAAATACTAAAATTGAGCTTTGTTAATTTATGTAGATAGCCGCAATCAACAATCCACCTAACACAATTATCCCACCTGTGCATAACCTAACACTAAGAGCTATTCTTGATAAGGATCGTCTTCATTACAACAATTTTATGGATTGGTATCGAAATTTGAGAATTGTTCTCAAACAAGAAAAGAAATCCTACATACTTGACGATCCTATTCCCGATGAACCAAACATTGACGATGTTGATGCCTATAACGATTGGTTAAAATACACCGAGGATTCGGTGCAAGTTTTTTGTCTCATGTTGGGATCTATGATTCCCGAAATTCAAGAGGAGTTGAAAGACAAGAGGAATACGAAGCAAACCACGGGTACAACTTTCATGATCCATATTTATCTTAATGTTATTTCTTCTAACACATGGGTGTTGGATACCGGATGTGGAACTCATATATGCAATTTGTTGCAGGAGTTCAAAAGAAATAAGCATTTCAAGAAAGGAGATACAAGTTTTTTCATGGGCAACAGAGCAAAGGTTGATGTCGAAGCCCAAGGAGACTATGTTTTGAAGCTTCAAAATGGTTTGGAAGTTGTTTTTGAAAAACACATTGTATGTTCCTGGTTATGATTTCAAATTTATGGACAATGGTATTTGTACTTTCATGAATAATGTCTTTTATTTTATAGAAATGCCATCTAATGGCATTTATGAATTATTTCATGATAACACATCCTTTGATAAAAAGTTGTACTAATTTAGCATCAAGAAAATCAAAACGGATTTGAGTAAGACTTATCTTTGGCATTGTCGCCTTGGTCACATAAACAAAGATCACATACATACACTTCAAAAGAATGGTCTTTTGGAATCAAATGATTATTCATTTGATAAGTGTAAATATTGTTTACAAGGAAAGATAACCGTGGAATCCTTTAGTGGAACTAATGATAAGGCGAAAGACTTATTAGGTATCATACATTCGGATGTATGTGGTCCTTTTAACGTAATGACAAAGAGTGGTGAAAGATACTTCATTACCTTTATCGATGATTATAGTCATTATGGGTATGTGTACTTGTTAAGACACAAAGATGAAGCCTTTGAAATGTTCAAAGTCGTCCAAAGTGAAGTAGTAAATCAACTCAGTAAAACCATCAAAGTACTTCGTTCGAATAGAGGAGGTGAATACCTTGATGATGCTTTTCAAGATCATCTTAGGAGTTGTGGAATTATCTCACAACTCACTCCACCCGGAACATCACAACATAATGGTGTGTCCGAAAGGAGGCTTCGAACTCTATTGGATATGATTCAATCTATGATGGCTAGAAGCACATTGCCTCTATCATTTTGGGGTTTTTCATTGCTCTCGGCAGCCCGTATTCTAAATATGGCCCCAACTAAGAAAATGGACAAGACACCTTTAAAAATTTGGCATGGAAGGGTTCCATCATTATCATATTTAAAGGTATGGGGTTGTGAGGCATATGTTAAGCACAACATCCAAAACAAACTTGAAAGCCGATCCACTAAGTGTATCTTTGTAGGATATCCGAAATACTCTGTGGGATATTATTTCTACTACCCAACCGAGCAAAGGCGTTTATTGATCGAAAGGCTGAGTTCTTGGGAACTAAGTTCCTTATGGAAGGAAATAGTAGAACTGTGGAACTCGAGGAGGATCGAGAAACACAAGCCGATACACGTTTGGTTGATACTAGAAATCAACAAGAGATTGTTGAGAATGATCAAATGGTTGATCAAGACGCCCAAAAGGTTCGCAAATCTGGTAGACTTAGTAAACCACTTGAAAGATATGGATTTTTCATGGATGGATGCTATATGGTAGATTCGAATGAACCCACCACATACCATGATGCAATGTCTCAATCCGACTTTGACAAATGGCTTGAAGCCATGAACGTTGAGATGCAATCCATGCATGACAACCAAGTTTGGGATTTGGTTGTACCACCTCTTAACTCCTAGTCGGATGGAAGTAAATGGGGTTTCAAGAAGAAAACTGATATACGTGGAAACTTGGATACTTAGGAAAGATTTTCAGCCAAAGGTTTCACTCAAACTCAAGGGGTTGATTATGATGAGACATTTTCTCCGATGGCAATGCTAAAGTCTATTAGGATATTATTTGCCATAGCCGCATATTATGACTATGAGATTTGGCAAATGGATGTAAAAACCACTTTTCTAAATGGACATCTTGAGGAAGATGTTTATATGGTTCAGCCCGAAGGTTTTTTTGATCCACAACATCAAAATAAAGTATGCAAGTTAAAGAGATCAATATATGGATTGAAACAAGCAACAAGGAGTTGGAATCATCATTTTGATGAAGAGGTTAAGAAATTTGGATTCATCAACAACGCTGATGAGGCTTGTGTGTATAAGAAATCCAGTGGGAGCATTATTACTCTATTAGTATTTTATGTTGATGACATACTACTATTTGGAAATGACATTCCAACCTTGGAAGATGTAAAAGCCTGGCTTGGGAGTTGTTTTTCCATCAAAGATCTTGGTGAAGCCGCCTATATTTTGGGAATAAAGATCTATAAGGATAGATCAAGGCGGTTGATAGGTTTAAACCAAAGTGCATACATAGATAAAATTTTGAAAAGGTTCAAGATGGAAAACTCTAAGAAAAGTTTGCTACCTATTCAAAGAGGAACGGTATTGAGTGCGACTCAATGTCCAAGCTCAAAATATGAGCAAGAGAAAATGAAAGGAATCCCATATGCATCTGCTATACGGTCCATCTGGATGTGTCATGCGTTTTGAGTATGACAAGTAGCTACCAACAAAATCCGAGAAGTAGTCATTGGATGGCGGTTAAGAGTATATTGAAATACCTTAGAAGGACTAAGGATATGTTTCTAATATATTACTCTGATGAGGAGGAACTCATTGTATATGGTTACATGGATGCAAGTTTCTAAACTGATCGAGATGATTCTCGATTACAATTGGGATATGTTTTCATTATGAATGGTGGGGCGGTTTCTTGTAACAACGCAAAACAAGATGTGGTAGCATTGTCCACTACTGAATCCGAATACATTGCCGCCTCCTTGGAAGCTCAAGAAGCTGCGTGGATAAGTAAATTAGTTGCCGACCTAGGGGTAGGGTAGTCTGTACAATTCAGGACCCCCTAGAGATCTTTTGTGACAACGAGGGTGTGACTATTCAAATCAAAGAACCCCGTGCACATCAAAAGACAAGGCACATTGAGCGGAGATTCAACTTCATAAAGGATGAAGTTAAATAGGGAAAGATATCTATTCACAAAGTTTACACCGATCAAAACATTGTGGATCCACTCACGAAGCTTCTAGAAAGGCCGAAGCATGAGAGTCATACTTGCGCCTTAGGACTTCGATATTCTAGTGACTGGATTTGATCTATTTTGTATTTGGATATCCGAACAATTGTTATTTTGACTCATTCATATGATTATGGTTTATGATTATGAAATTTAATTTGTGTTCGATTTTAGCATGTTTAAATCCATGAATATGTTAATTATTCTAAATGTCCGTAGTCCTTCATATTTGTGGGAACAAATATGAAGGTAAGACTATTATGAACTTGGATTGGTGGATATTCATTAGGTATGAATATAGAGCAAGGGTTGCTGCCAAGGTTCAAAGATATTTATGGGATATAAATATTCGACTGATCCCCCCCCTCAAATGTTAGTACATATAATCTTTGTGATTGATCATATGTAAATTTGAGTAAAGGTGAATATCATAGAATCCTCCGACCTGAGATACATATTGGGTCTTGATATCTATTTTGGTCAAAAATCGTTTAAGGATCAAATAACCAAATTTGTAAGGTGAGGTCTAGTGCTATGATGATAATAATGATTAGGTAATGATTGTAAACACAAACACAAGGATTTGTTACGAGGAAAAGCCTTTTTCTTGTTTGGATCGCCGACACAAAAACCTTGGGTGATTACAATTGTCTATCACCACTTCATTAATCAAAAATCAGGTTACAAATGGAGATTATGATCAATGATTACAAGAATGCTAAGTGTGTGTGAACTGCTGGAGAGACATCTGAGTAATGATTATGAACGTGAAGTAACAAGTGAGTGACCTAATTGATCATAATCTCTATAAATATTAAAAATATCTACAACTATATTCCCTATAAACTCGCCACTCCTCCACTAGCTCCATCAACGCCTTTTGACCACGTGCTAGAAGTGTCCAGTAGCGAGATATAAGGTGGACTTGGTCACAGAGACGTTTACCTATGTTAGTGCATGTTTTGTAACAGATGATCTTTAGTGTTTGTTAGAATTAAGAGCAACGGTCAAAGGGGAGTCTGTTGGTGCATTTTGTGACCGTCGCTATGCAATTCCGACTAGCTGGGGCGAAGTTGGGGAGGGAGCCAACTTCTCCATAGGTGAAGTTAGAATAACTTCGGCTTGAGGCCCAAGCCCAAGCCCAAGCCTGCGAAGATGTTTATCTATATATATGAGTGTCATGTTTAGGGTTAAGGTAACAAAACAGAAAAAGAGAGGTAGAGAAGTAAAGTTGTCTAGAGAAAACAGATAGGCGAATTCTCGTGGGCAGACCCGATGTAGAGCTCACCTAGAGTCGGCCATAATATGTTTTCTCTTTCGGTATGTAATGTGTTTTTGATTATTACATAAAGCGATATGCAGACCTGTTTATCCCATTCGTGTGTATGTTTGTGTATAATGTTGGGTTTTAACAAGATTATCAAAGTCATATAAACCCATTTATATGAAAAACGTAGCGGATAATTAAGTTTTAAATCTTGTTAATTAGATGAATATAAAACCGATTTTATATGCAAAACCCAAGCCTCGGATCCAATATACGAATTTGCATGCTTACCAATATAAACAACCACAGGGTGTTCATAGCATACTACCTTCAATAGTCCAAGAAAATGAAGGAGATGATGATATGAATGGCAAGTCCTCAAAATAGAAGAACCTCAGCTTGTATACCCTTCAAACTTCCAACAAACACCTTGATATGCTAGAATTTACACTTGAAAACTCTTTGTTATTCTTCCTTGTTCTAGGTGAAATCAAGATAGAAAGAGAAAGAAGTTTTCTTGCAACTTGTGTGTGAGAGAGAGAGAGAGAGAGTTATGAGCAATAATGCACCACACAAATCTGCCCAATCAAAATAGTGCATGTTTTGGAATAAATAAAACAATTAAGTGAGGAGAGAGAAGGGGGAAAAAGGTGTGCAGCCTAAAGATTCCCACCAAATTCAAACTCAAGTAATCTATTTTATTTATTTATGTTATAACATAACATAACATACATAATCCAGTATGCATTGCATATTGTTATTTAACCAACTTAAATAGCTTCGTATATGCAAAATCGTATATGCAAAATCCAAAATGCAGTAAGTTTTGCATATTGTTATTTAACCAACTTAAATAACTTCGTATATGCAAAATGCAAAAGCAGTAGGTTTTGCATATTGTTATTTAACCAACTTAAATAACATCGTATATGCAAAATGCAATAAGCCTTGCATATTGTTATTTAACCAATTTAAATAACATCGTATATGCAAAATGCAAAATCTCTCGTAACATAAATTATCCATATAATTTATTTGTTACACAAGTGAAAATATTTAGAAACCCAATTTCCAAATATTCTAAGTGTTGATATTTATTTGTTAGATCATATCTTAAATAAATATCGAGGTGTTTGTCTTGCTTGTTATAGGGTATGACCCGACTTGGATCATAACGTACTAGCCACATCAACTATGATATGTGTCTTGGGCAGACCGATTCCAACATACAATCAAGTTCTTCGTCTCCAACACCATAAACTAGTCTAGGAGGATTCTGTACTCCTAGACTTCGTGCAGATCTCATATCGATCAACGACGAAATGGGGACTTACAAGTGGTATGTATGAGAGCCTTAGGCTCTTATGCTATGGCAATTAATATCCTAATAGACTTTAGCATTTCGACCGGCAAAAAGGTCTCATCATAATCAACCCCTTGAGTTTGAGTAAAACCATTTGCGACAAGTCTTGCTTTATAAGTATCCAAGTTTCCATGCATATCGGTTTTCTTCTTGAAAACCCACTTACTTCCAACCGGCTTGGAGTTAAGAGGTGGTAGAACCAAATCCCATACTTGGTTGTCATGCATGGATTGGATCTCAACGCTCATGGCTTTAAGCCATTTGTCACAATCATATTGTTATATTGCATCGTGGTTTGTGGTGGGTTCATCAGAATCTACCACATAGCATCCATCCATGAAAAATACAAATCTTTCGGGTGGATTACAAATTCTACCAGATTTGCGAACGTTTTGTGTGTCTTGATAAACCATTTGATCATTCTCAACAACCTCTTGTTGATCGCTAGTATCAACCAAACGTGTATCTGCTTGTGGTTCTCGATCCTGCTCGAGTTCCACGGTTTTACTAGTTCCTTCCATAAGAAACTTAGTTTCCAAGAACTCAGCCTTTCGAGCAATAAACACTTTTTGGTCGGTTGGGTTATAGAAATAATATCTCATAGAGTCTTTGGGATATTTTACAAAGATACACTTAGTGGATCGGCTCTCAAGTTTGTTTTGGGTGTTGTGCTGAACATAAGCTTCAAAACCCCATACCTTTAAATATGATAATGATGGAACCCTTCCATGCCATATTTTAAAATGTGTCTTGTCCACTTTCTTGGTTGGTGCCATATTTAGAATACGGGATGCGGAGAGCAATGCGAAACCCCAAAATGATAGAGGCAATGTGGTTCTAGCCATCATAGATCAAATCATATCCAATAGAGTTCTATTTATCCTTTCGGACACACCATTATGTTGTGGTGTTCCGGGTTGAGTGAGTTGTGAGACAATCCCACAACTTCTAAGATGATCTTGAAAAGCATCACTAAGGTATTCACCTCATCTATCCGAACGAAGTACTTTGATTGTTTTACTGAGTTGATTTTCTACTTCATTTTGGAAGACTTTAAACATTTCAAAAGCTTCATCTTTGTGTCTTAACAAGTATACATACCCATAACGACTATAATCGTTGATAAAGGTAATGAAGCATCATTCCTTGTCATTTTGTTAAAAGGACCACATACATCCGAATGTATGATACCTAATAAGTCTTTTGTCCTTTCATTAGTTCCACTAAAGGGTTCCTGGGTCATATTTCCTTGTTATCAAGATTCACATTTATCAAATGAATCATCATTTGATTCCAAAAGACTATTCTTTTGAAGTATGTATGTGATCTTTGTTTATATGACCTAGGTGACAATGCCAAAGATAAGTCTTAAAATCCATTTTGAGTTTCTTGGTTCTTGATTGGAACAACTTGTTATCAAAGAATGTGTTATCATGAACTAATTCGTAAATGCCATTAGACGGCATTGCTTTAAAATAAAAGACATTATTTATGAAAGCACAAATACCATTGTCCACAAACTTTAAATCATAACTATATTGTCTTAAAAGAGAAACGGAGATAATGTTCCTAGTCATACTATGAGCATACAAAATGTTTTCCAAAACAACTTCCAAACCATTTGGAAGCTTCAAATCATGGTCTCCTTGGGCTTCGACATCAACTTTTGCTCCGTTGCCCATGAAGAGACTTGTATCTCCTTTCTTGAAATGCTTTTTTCTTTTGAACTCCTGCAACAAATTGCATATATGAGTTCCGCATCCGGTATCCAATACCCTTGTGTTAGAAGAAATAACATTAATATCAATATGGATCATGAAAGTTGTACCCGAGGTTTGCCCCACATTCCTCTTGTCTTTCAATTCTTTTAGATAGGTTGGATAATTCCTCATAGAATGTCCTACCTTACCACAACCAAAGCATGGATCCTCCGAGCTAACCTTTAACTTCTTCTCTTTTGGTTTGTGTGGTTTTGCTTTTTTCTTCCCTTTGAACTTACCCTTGATATGTCCCTAACCTTTGGCAACCTTTGCCTTAGGTTCCGGGTGATGCCTCTTCTTGTTGCCACCTTCATTGATCTTGAGAATCGGTAAAACCTTTTTATCCATTCCTGCTTCGGCCGTTTTGAGCATTGTGTGAAGCTCACCAATGCTCTTGTCCCATCCATTTATGTTATGATTCATGACAAAAGTCTCAAACCTTTTGGTTAGGCCATTAAGGATCATAACTGTGGCTAACTCTTTTGAGACAGGACAATTTAGTCGTTCAAGTTGATCAATGTGGCTTTTCATCTTAAGCACATAAGATGAAACCGATTGGTTTTCTTCCATATGACATGCATGAAGCGCTCGAATTGTTTCGAAGCGTTCTACCCTAGCTTGAGTAAGGAAAATTTCCTTAAGTTGGGTGATCATGTCATCTGCCCCATGATTTTCAAAGTCCTTTTGAATTTCGGGATTCATAGTTCCCAACATGAGACAAGAAACTTGCACCGAATCCTCGGTGTATTTTAACCAATCGTTATAGGCATCTACATCGTCAATGTTTGGTTCGTCGGGAATAGGTTCGTCAAATATATAGGATTTCGTTTCTTGTTTGAGAACAATTCTCAAATTTTGATACCAATCCATAAGATTGTTACAGTTAAGACGATCCTTGTCGAGTATGGCTCTTAGTGATAGGTGATGCACGGGTGGGATAATTGCGTTAGGTGGATTGTTGATTGCGGCCATCTACATAATTTAACAAAGCTCAATTTTAGTATTTTCGATATCATAAATCATTTTAATCGTTAATACCCTTTTATGTCTTCAAGAAAATTAAAGATTAAAATCAAGAAGTCAACGTTACATTCACATAGTAGTTAGGTGACCTTTATCCTACTATTAAATTAACAAGGTAGTCAACGCTTGACGATTGCAACCCTTTGAAACTTCTAGATTTATGGGATCGGTTAAACATCATATGTTTAGTTGGCATTTTTAATCCCATCAACACCTTTGTAAGCCATGCTTCGGTGACTCTATTCACATGGTTTCCAAATCAAGTCTTCCTACTTAAACACACATGTGAATTTGCACATACAAATTGTCAGGTGGCCTTTATCCCACAAATATGGCAAACCCACCATAAACTCACAAGTTTTCTCCAATGAGGTTAGGTGACCTTTGTCCCACATCAGGTTCCCAAGTTATTCGAGTGTTGTATAAAAGGATAGTGTTAAACTTGTTCTAAAAAGGGATTTATATTTTCTAAATTCTAGATTGGAAAAGAATTTGCATACCTGCGTTTGCATGCATTCAAATTCATGGTACTTTGTTTGAAAACCATTTTTCAAAATTCTTTTAATAAAACCCATTTTATAATGAAATCATTAACCTTTAATAAAACCAATTTTATTACCTAATGATTTCTAAGGAGCCAATTTTATGCAAGTTGTTGATTTTAAGTTAACTATCCATATGCAAAACATAAAACAATCAAACATGCATAAATAAAACAACCACAAGTTCATAACCATAACCACCTAAACATGGCTACAATTTTTAACCGAAACAAGTGTGCCAAAAGGTCTCTCCTAAGGGACGAGAATGACACAAGTCATGTGTCGGTGAACTACCACTTGCCCCGCATCCAAATGCTTCAAGTGTCCACCTTGTGTTGTGACTCTTCCACTTTATTTGGGCTCCAACTTCAGCTCCTAGATTTCTTGGGCCTCCATGTTTGGGTTTTGGCCATTGGGCTAAAATCCCATCTTGGACTATGAGGTCCATTAAGGCCCAAAACCAAAACCGTAACTTTGTTGAATCTTCTTTTACAAAAAATATATCCCAATACATTTTTCTCTAGTAAAAGAAATACAACTAATCTACTTATTATTACAAACCAATATGAAATGAATAAAGAGATTACAAACCTAAATAAATGGATATTACAACCATATTGAATAATTGAATAAATCACAACACAAACACACATCCAAACACAAGGTCATGGCTAGGTTATGAACATGCAAATGCATATCCGAATATGCAAACTGTGTAAATCCAAAATGGTTCCCCTTTTAACCCTTTAAGTTTTAGGCCATGGTTAAGCAAACCGAAAACTTTGGGTTTTTGTCCAAACAAAATAATCAATCATCCATATGACTTAATTCTTCAAGATTACCACATGCATGTAAAGTATAATCTTGGAAAACCAAGGGGTAACCAAAAGCCCTAAAACTTTCGGCCATATGGTGAATCACACCATAAATCCCGAAAATTTTAGATCTATTGAAGCATGTATCCGTATAAGCGGCTCTTGATGCCTTTGTTGGGTTTTAACAAGATTATCAAAAGTCATATAAACCCATTTATTTGAAAAATTCAACGGATAATTAAGTTTTAAATCTAGTTAATTAGATGAATATAAAACCGATTTTATATTCAAAATCCAAGCCCCGGATCCATATACGAATTTTCATGCTTACCAATATAAACAACCATAGGGTGTTCAGAGCATACTACCTTCAAGAGTCCAAGAAAATGAAGGAGATGATGATATGAATGCCAAGTCTTCAAAATATAAGAACCTCAAGCTTGTATACCCTTCAAGCTTCCAACAAACACCTTGATATGCTAGGATATATTCTTGAAAACTCTTTGTTGTTCTTCCTTGTTCTTGGAGAAATCAAGAGAGAAAGGGAAAGAAGTTTTCTTGCAACTTGTGTGTTTGTGTGTGTGTGTGTGTGTGTGAGAGAGAGAGAGAGAGAGAGTTGTGAGCAATAATGCACCACACAAATCTGCAGAACCAAAACTAGTGCACGTCTTGGAATAAATAAAACAATTAATTGAGGATAGAGAGGGGGGGGGGGGGGAATGTGCACAGCCAAAAGATTTCCACCAAATTCAAACTCATGTAATCTATTTTATTTAGTAATGTTATAACATAACATAACATGCATAATACAATATGCATTGCTTATTGTTATTTAACCAACTTAAATAACTTCGTATATGTAAAATGCAAAATGCAGTAAGTTTTGCATATTGTTATTTAACCAACTCAAATAACTTCGTATATGCAAAATGCAAAAGCATAGGTTTTGCATATTGTTATTTAACCAACTTAAATAAAATCGTAAATGCAAAATGCAATAAGTCTTGCATATTGTTATTTAACCAATTTAAATAACATCGTACATACAAAATGCAAAATCTCTCATAACATAAATTATCCATATCATTTATTTATAACACAAGTGCAACTATTTAGAAACCCAATTTCCAAATATTCTAAGTGTTGATATTTATTTGTTAGATCATATCTTAAATAAATATCTTGGTGTTTGTCTAGCTTGTTATTGGGTATAACTCGACTTGGATCATAACGTACTAGCCACATAAACTCTAATATGTGTCTTGGGCAGACCGATTCCAACATATAATCCAGTTTTTCATCTCCAACACCATAAACAAGTCTAGGAGGATTCCACACTCCTAGACTTCGTGAAGATTTTGTATCGATAAACGACGAAACGGGGACTTACAAATGGTATTTGAGCCTTAGGCTCTTATGCTATCGTTCGAGATCCGCGTTTTGGTGTTTTTGGCCCGTTTCAGATATGTTTTTAGTTGGGGCAGACGATAGCCTCGAAGTTGTCGCTAGGGTTTTATGGTTTATGCGAAGTTACTGGAAGGCAAAGTTAAAGAAGGGAGAAGTTATTAGGTGAAGTTATAACTAAGCGAAGTTATACATAACTAGGCGAAGTTAATGGAAGGCGAAGTTAAATAAGGACGAAGTTAAAGAAGGGAGAAGTTATCAGGTGAAGTCATCAGGTGAAGTTATCAGGCGAAGTTCACCCATAGGTCAGACTTCTGATATGTAAAAGGTCAGACTAACAATATGTTTTCCTTTCCTCCAACGTTCAAGATACGGTATTCCCTGAAAAAAAAGGTATTTTCGGAAAATTTTCTTGAACGAAAATTTTTATATGTCATTCATATGAAAAGAGGATCATTGAGGAAAAATTTGGTGACAATATTTTTTGTTTGGAGTTTCCGTCTGAATGGCCGGGTTTACACGATTATTATGAGGCCGAAAACGTTGTTCCGACAAATAGTGACAATTGGTATCTCTAGGTCTTACATGTGAACAATTACGGATCAGCTATTTAAATGAATTTATGGACTCGTTTTGTATATGGAGTTGAAGTTGCGAATGTGATATTAATTGAAAGGGATTATTTCATAAATAGTAACCAAGTTTTAACTTTGTTTCAATTAGGTCACTCATTCTTTTTATTGTTCCATTTAGATCACTAACTTTCAAATAATGTTCCAATCCTAGGTTTTTTACCTATTAAATAAGTAAAATGATGACATGTCATTTTTATTTTATTTTTCTTTTGTTTGATATATATACACAAAACAATTTTAGTTCTTATACATCTTTTCAAAGAATTAAATAAAGAAAAATTAAAATTTCATTCTTCTCTCCGTGCATCTCTCTCTCTCTCTCTCTCTCTCTCTCTCTCTCTCTCTCTCTCTCTCTCTCTCTCTCTTTCTACCATAACCCAAACCCCTCAGTTTCTCCGACAACCAAACCGTCCTCTCCGGCGAACCGTACCGGTCTCGGTTGGATCCATTCGCGGTCACAATCGTGTTAGCCCCACCGCGCTTATACTCTCTCTATGTATAACTACTATTGTACTCTACCAATAACAACACCATGCGCCGACCACCATCGTAAGCTACTTCCAACTCCAACTTGGTACCATTTCTTTTGAAAAATATGTAAAAGATATCATGTTTATGAAGAATATATTGATGTTTTGAAAGAGAATTGAGTTACAATGTCGAAACCCCAATCCCGAAATGCCAAAATTTCTTCCTAGATGAATCCGATACAGACTTCTAGTACGGATCAACATTTTGGAGGCTTAAAGAATGGACCTTTTACAAAACACGAGAATAAAAAGATTGGCCGGAATTGTCGGAGGGGTGGCCGGAGTTGGTGGAGAGGGTGGCCGGAGTTGGTGGAGAGGGTGGCCGGAGTTGGATCTATTAAATCAAACATAATTTTTATTATTTTAGTTATAAAATCTTATTGTTATCTGACACATCAGCATTTAACATAAAAGAATAAAAGAAAAAGAAAATGAAAATGACATGTCATCATTTTACCTATTTAATAGGTAAAAAAACCTAGGATTGAAACATTATTTGAAAGTTAGTGATCTAATTGGAACAATAAAAAGAATGAGTGACCTAATTGGAACAAAGTTGAAACTTGGTTACCATTCTATAGAGTAATCCCATTGAAACTAGAAATAGACACATATTTGGTTATTTGGGCATAATTTGTCAAAGAAAAGAGGGGGTTAAAAATTTCATTTGAAAATGTGTTTTTTTAGCAAAATTGAAGATGCTCGGATGATAAAGATCATGGAGGCTTGGTTAAGTTTTTGATGATTATTACAGGGCATGTGTGTTAGATTCTGTCAAGGTGGTTTTGTGATGAAACTGATCATTTGTTGTTGAGTAGTTGAAGAGTGAACCTTATCTTATGAATCGATTACGGTTGAGATAATTGATTAGGCACCGGTTGTAGATCAAAGATCTCGATATAATTTGGATGGGCTTACACAAAAGGGGAGATCTGATATGGAAGACGCCGGGTGACTGGTAGATTCGTGAAGCTACAAGACAGATTCAGACACTGTTGGTTGAAGACAGGATTGCTGTTGCATATATATGTGAAGATCAACCTTGAAGATCACAGTGCAATGTCTGAAGATCGAGTCCTACCAGAAGAAGAACACAGAAGATCATCAATTAAGGGGGTGTCTTATAACACCCCGGCTAAAGCGGAATATGCCCGAGTGTGATGTATAGATTGTCCAAAACACATGTGACACTATTACGCGACAATAATATCATTAATTCATTGATGATTCAAATATCAAGTACTTTTGCAAATAAGAAAAATATACAAGGAAATAAACAAGTCAAACAATTTATTATTAATAATCCTATGTCTAGTGTCTTCGCTTGTTTCATCCTAAAATAAGCATACCTGTAACATATGTATAAAGTAATGTCAACTAACTTAATAGTTGGTGAGTTCACACATTTTTTTTATATAATACATAAAACCAATACAATTCCATGAAACTCGTGAAAGCAAATAAGGTCCTTTCCAATTGGGATTGTGCACCAATGTACTCGGTTAATGAGGCCCTTTTCCACTCATAACAACAAGGTCTTGAGTGCAAAGGGGGGCGTATGATCATACTATATTGAAGTAATCCATGAGCAAGTAATATTGAGCAAGTAACAAGTAAGCACACAAGTCCATGTAGGAATTGTAGTTTGTAAGCAAAATCATAAACAATTGGGTTGTTTTAGGATACATATGCTACCCCCAAAACAATAAAAGAGTAAAAAGAGGGGTGTGAGAAACTCACCTTTGAGTTGGGATAACAAACTTGAAAATGAAACGAAAGCGTGTTATATGAAACCAAACGATCGTATCTCACGAGCTAGAAATAATAAAACACAAGAATTACTAACTAATTTTAAGGAAAATAAAGGGTAGGTTTTAAGGTACAAGTTTTATTATTTATATATACTTTTACCCATTTTAAAGTATTTTTTAAAACTAAGTCTAACGGATTTTAATAAGTTATAATATTACTTATAAGGTGAATATTGATTATAATAGTATTTACGGAAATTTTGGTTGCCGGTATTGTTTTATTAGTATAAGCGTTTGTCGGTTTAGGATTTATTATTTATATTATTTATATAACTATTCCACGAGTTTTAACGAGTGGTTTGGTTTGTAATAGTTGATTCTTGAACGGAAATTGTTAACGGAAAACAAAACATATTTTATTTAACTACAAAACTAATTTTATTTATTTTGTATGATTTATAAATATATATTTGATTTATTAAAACTAATAAAAAATGGTTTTCAAAAATATAAAACTTATTTGTTGTGACCCGGGTTCGAACCCGGGTCTCCATGCTCACACCACACACACACAATCACTAGAACAATTTAATATTTCTGTTAAGAGATGCAAACCAATTAAATATAAACAGAAAACTAAACTTCATCTTCTTCACCTTAAACCCTAGAAATTTCAATTCTTCATAACCTTTACATGTTTGTTAGATTTAGGTTACGGGTTTTGTTTGTCAAGTCAAAACAATGAAAACCCACCTATCAATTACCTCTAATGATGCTGGAATGAGGTTGAACGACGAGTTGGTCGGAACCGAGTTTATAAGAATGATTTAGTGATATTAACGAGTGTGTTTGTGAAAGATTATGTCTGTAACACGTACAGGAGAAGGTTAGGATGCTATTTATAGTTTTAATTGATACCTTGAGTGGTAAATTCGAGTTATTGCGTTTATAATTATATCCGACGGTTTTGTGATTGAAATCCGAACGTTGGGGTGTTAATACGCGTAAATGTGTCTTGATTAGGTGTTAATATGGTGGAGAAATGAGTTTATAACATTAAAAGTTGATTAAAATGGCGTTTTGGGTTGTTTTTAAGGTCACCGGAATGTTTCTGCCGTCGCCGGAATTTGGCCTCGCCGGAAAAACGTGAGGGAGGGGGGGGAGAGGGACGACTGTGGTTTTTTATTAATATAATATTATAATTTAAATTCCAATTTTCACTTTAAGCCCATCAACTTCTTAAATATGTATATAAACTGTTTTTACTTTATTAATTCAGTTTAACCCTTGAACTTTATAACCAGTCGAAACTTGGTATATTTTATTATCTTGGGATTTTTTACGTTTTATACCCATAGAGTTTGGAGATTGATTATTTTATAAACATGTATAGCTCGGAGATTCGTTATTTGAACTAAAAAGATAAACAATGAACGAGAAATAACTATAAATCGTCGTAATTAATATTAAATGATAAACGACAATGCGAATTTATTTAAACAACACAACGGGTAGGTTTAACGAATACAAATAAAAATTGTCAAATGTCACATGTTTGTTAGTGCTTGTTTTGTAACAGATGATCTTTAGTGTTTATTAGAATTGAGAGCAACTGTCAAGGGGGAGTCTGTTGGTGCATTTTGTGACCATTGCTATGGAATTCCGACCAGCTGGGGCGAAGTTGGGGATGGAGCCAATTTCTCCATAGGTGAAGTTAGAACTACTACGCCTTGATGCCCAAGCCCAAGCCCGCGAAGATGTTTATCTATATATGTGTGTCATGTTTAGGTTTAAGGTAACAAAACAGAAAAAACGAGGTAGGGCTGTAAAGTTGTATAGAGAAAAACAGATAGGCGAATTCTCGTGGGCAGACCCGAGGTAGCACTTCGGGTCGGCCATAATATGTTTTCTCTTTCGGTATGTAATGTGTTTTTGATTATTATATAAAGCGATTTGCAGATCTGTTTATCCCATGCGTGTGTATGTTTGTGTATAATCGAGTTCTTCGTCTCCAACACCATAAAAAAGACTAGGAGGATTCCGCACTCCTTGACTTCTTGCATATCTCGTAATGAATAACGACGAGACGGGGACTTACAACCTATTGATCACAATACCACTCAAACACAACCGTTAGTAAACAAATAATACCGAGGATCCTTGATCCTTCACAACCTGGAACATATCTCAAGGATAATTGATCCATAAGTTCCTAAAGGATAGAGGATCCTCAACATAAATTCTATGCCCTAATAATTTTCCCCAAAATGGCGGGTGTTTATGAAATACAGCTGTCATTTTGAATTTTGAATCCCTGCAAAAGATAAACCGATTAGACTTGTGTCAGACACATTAATTATCATTTAACCCTTATAATTTCTCTAGCCGCCTATGTATGTGGTCTCCTCAATCCTTTTATAACCACATATCTTGGCAGACTGTTTAGGTATCCTTCTTCTTTCATTTCTCGTTTTTTAGAATAATGATTACTCTAAAATCATGTCTACTGCTTCTTCTTCTTCTTCTTCTTCTTCTTCTTCTTCTTCTTCTTCTCCTTCCGAATACTATGATCATTCCGAGTTATTGGAAATCCAATCACAGAACCTTGTCACTAACCCTTCCATGGAGATCTGTAAATTTACGGATCCCAAAATAGTTGATCTCCAGCCACTGTTCCCACCGAAAACCGTTTTCCGACCATTCGATTCTTTAACCCGATGCTACGCCTACTCAAAGACTTGGGTCTGCTTCCCTCCTGCCCGTTTCTTATCGGTTACACATATCCATTCCCCTCTTTTACCTAGAGTTCTTCGACACCACCGGAATGTCTTATATCCAAGCCATGCCGATGATTTGGAGGGTTTTGCGTACCATCGAGAAGATAATAGAGGAGGAGAGCATCGAGTTTAGTGTCCAAGAGTTATCATACCTCTACAATTTAACCACTCCCAGCTAAAACAGATTCGTCTTGAAATCCAAACCCCGACAGCCTACTCTGATTTCCAAAGTAACCCAGAATGGTTCCTTTTGGAGGAATCAGTTCTTTTTCATTATATGAAACTGCATCCCTGGTGGGGTTGATTTACCATTAGAGTGTGTTAAAAAGGGTAGGATCCTAGATCCTTGAAAAAGAAACGGTTTAGGATAACTGATCCTTCTTTTAATTGTTTTTCCTTGCAGTAGACACCTCTTCCTTGGATAATTTACCTGGAACAAGAGAAAAAGCAAAAAGGTTTCTTAACCTGGATCCCGAAGTACGAACTTTCCAGGCGAAATTCATTGAGGCTTTTTGTGAAATCTCTTCGGATTCCAACAACATCATGTCAAGTAAGACTTAAACATGTATGATAAATTAAATAAAGTAAAAAACTTATCTGTTTCTTGTGCTTTACAGACGCTCAGAAATCTCGCAAGTCTGTCAACAAGTTCTCCCTGGAGGATATTGATAGTTTGATAACTCCACAGGTTGTCAATACATAAGCTTTAAAGGCAGCCACCACTTTTGAGCCAAGAACCGCAATCACCAGGGCCAAATTGGTAGCTTCAAAGAGGAAAAGATCTTCAGAGCCAGAGAATCATTTTGACATGATTATTGCTGTAAGTATCCTTTATCCTGATATCCCTTATTTATGAATTAAATATCCTTCCAACTTTGCATAATTGTTTGGTACAGGCTGTGAACGCTTCTAGAGATAACTATGAAAAGATCGTGGGACAACTGGGAGAGAACCTAACTGGAATGGGGAGTGCAGCAGTGGCGAAGGATAATGCTCTAGCCTAGTGTTGGAACCCGATTAAACAATCGTATCAATCTAATAACTATAACACTAACAGATCTCAGATCTGTGGATAATCGATTAATACGTTTATATAGATCTAGCTCATACTTACCTTAGATTCAGTGTTGTATGTTTTTATATATTATCAGTATATATGTATATCAATTGTTTGTATAATGTTAGGTTGAAGATCGAGAGAGCGATTGGACTGAATTCAATAATTAACTCTCTAAACTTTTTTTAATTAACAGTGAACAGTGTTCACTATATTTAGAAGATATGTCTGGTTCGCTAACATCCCCTAGCGAACCACACTACTTCGTTACATACATTAATTAGACGAAACACCCCCTGATTCGTTAACATCCCCTAACGAATCAGGAGGGAATACACTTAATGTCTTAGTTCGCTAACATCCCTTAGAGAACTAGACTTTACACATAACGAACTAGATAATAATTAATCTAATTATTACATTAAATAATAAACAAAACGTTAACGACAATTACAAAGACTCAATACGCAAAACCGTGCACTAACAGACACCCCCTGGTCTTGAGCTCTTTATCTTTAAATTATTTGAAGCGCTTGGACTGCTAGTCTCTGCAACTATGAATTCCATGCTCATGACACACACGAACAACTCGTTGGAATTACATAGCCAGGTCATAGTCTTCTTGGCGCTCGAACAAAATCTGCTTCCTGTGGAGCACATCATTGTTTGTCTCTGATAAATTAACCAACCACATCGGGTTGATTATCTTGATGAGCTCAGTCTTCAGTCCTCTACCAAGAACAACGACGACCTCGCATGTACAATTGTCATAGTACCAGCGGTTGAATGAGAGATGCATGTCTTGAGGCATCGTCTTCACAGGAACCAGCTTCATCGTCTTTGGCGGCTTCACTTTCAATTCAAGTTTTCTCCAGCCAGTCCTCGGATCAATCTCGTCAATACGCTTACGTCTTGGGACCTGGGGCTTGAAAAACTTGAAGCCATGATTGACCTCGAACAGTAAGTGTTGATGGAACCACTCAGCTATTCGGTAACCCCCACGATTGATAAATGGACGTCTCGCGAGGGTACGAACATCCCACCGCGGTAATGTCAGAACGTACCTTATCTTTTCATAGTATTGGATCCCCTTCTCCCATTTGATTATACATACTTTCAGCTCAGAATCATAAAGCTAGGAAACAATGTCACCGTGTACCTTGGAAATAGTCTTGAAGGAGGTCACTTGGTTTTCTTTAACCCATGCAGCAGCTGTGTCTTTACGTTCTTGATCTACAATACGATATGCCTTGATAATCTTACCCGTTGCTTTAAATCTGAACCAGCTCAGAATCTCTTCAACAGACGGATCAAACGGTTTACCAGCATAAAAACCCTTTCCTTTGGACTTCTCTTCAAGATGGTCTTCTACTTCTTTGATTGTTTCTTCATTGAATACCGGAGCACCTTGATCAACGTTTGTGTGTTGATACAAGTTTGGATACTCCTCAACAGTTACGTCTTCCATCTTAATATCCTCATCCTCATAAATAAACTCCGTATTCATCTGAAGACGAATCATCTTCTAAACCTTCTTCATTCACCACCTCAACATCTGGCTTAGTTTCTAACACGGTTAATTGTTCGTCATTAAGCCCAAGCAGTATGGAAATCTACTCCCGTGTCAGAGACCTATCCACAAACTCCCTAACCTCTATCTCATCCCTATTAACCACACTTTTAACTACCCCCGATCCATCCACAAATATCACAGTATTAGCCGCAATCATCTCAATTGGCTTAGTAGCAGTTGGATCTTGATATATGATAATCTGTTTACCCGAGTCTTCACCGCCACTAGTACCAGCACTGGAAGATGAACCATGCGATTGTTTAGGCTAACCTCCTGCACCAGACTCATCAGGGTCTTTATCATCATCTTTGATTTTTTTTCAGGGCATCTTCTTTGCATGTCAGTTGAAGGATTAACTCCTCTTGTTCCTTTAATTTTCACCCCCTGAGACTCAACAATCGTACGCAACGACTTAGTCTCTTTCTGAAAAAATGAGATATAACTCATCAACCGTCGCTGATTCTCCATAAGTCTTTCTTGGTTCTGACGATCAGCAGCCATTTGGTTTTCATAAAGATGTAGAAGATTCAGCAGCATCTCAGTCTGACGGTTTGATGGCATGTTATACAGAGATGGATGAACTGGTTGGATTGGACCTTGAGGTCGAGTGATTCTGATAAACGAGACATCACTTGGAGGCGGTGGAGTAGGAGGACGAGGAGGAGGCGGCCTCTTCGAGGGTGTTGAAGGGACAGTAGACACTGTAGCAGGAGGCCTTGGTATTTCTAATAACGCCGTTTGTGGAATTACACCAAGCCTTTCATGCGACACCAACGTCGTCGTCAATGTAAGCATCGGGGTGCTAGTAGTAGGCGGCACTGTCAAGCGTTGATTTGTTGATTGACGTGGTGGTGGAACCCCAAAAATTACCCCAGCCCCCTCTGAAACACGTCTCTTCTTTGATGTCTCACCAGTTGCCACCGCTTTCCCTTTCTGTTTCCTTTCTTGTTGAGCTGCAATGGTGGCAGCTAAAGCAGCATTGACTGCCTCTTGTTGCTCTTGAAAAGCAGCATCACCAGCTCCACCATCACCATCACCATCATTACCATCATCCTTCCCGACATCATCGTTCCCACCTTCTCCCCCTTCACGCTCGGAATCCGAAACGTCATGGATCCAGCTTTCATTAGGAGGACATACATAATTCGTATTGATTATATGACCAATCATCCATTTATTTTGTGGCTTCTCCTTTCTATAAATTAACATTCGATGCACAGTTTCAGCTGTTATGTGTTCCATATGAAGTACATCGTTCACCAACGTCTGATCAATAGCCAAATTCGAAATTAAATCTTGAATAATCAGCTGTAGAAAGCGAGGATACATCAAGAACTTCTTTGACTGAAGTGTTTGCTGAACTTGTTCTTTCAAATGATCAAAGACTAGTTCCGAGAAGTTAAATGGCTTGTTCAAGATCAACGCTACAAAAGCTGACTGTAAGCTAAGTCTACATTCGTCAAACCCACCACGACGGCCACTCATACAATGAATAGAACATGTAAAAGATACTTGTATGGTGGACACAACTCGTTCTTGACCAACATAGATTTATGAATGCCACCACCATAACGCAAGCGTGTGAATAAACCTTTAACCAGCGGCCTGTCGAATTCACTTGGGTTGTTATCATTATCACCAAATTAAAGTACGCGGCGAATAACCTCAACATCAATCGTAATCGGGGTTTGATTGATTGTAGCTTGAATGTATTTATCGTCCTCAACATATTCAGCTGTGTTCCAAAATTGCCTGATAATACTCAGATACACTTTAGGTCTAGCAGTATAGCATAGTGTATCACTGAGCGTCGTAAGAAGGCTAACATATCCCCAAACAAATCCACATTTACCACATCCTGATTCACGTAAGCGCATATATTATGTTTCTTGTCAAATAGTAGTAAAATAACAACGTCTTGTTGCTCTTGTTGTGGTGGTTGAACTTGTTTCCCTTGATCGGCAATTGGTGGATCTTGATTTACTTGATCAGCCATGTTTACTGTATAAATATAAACAAATATGAGAAATGTGAAGACGTAATATGTATTAAACATCAATATATGTCTAGTTATTTATAAATGGTGTATATTCAGTGTCAAAAGATATGTGTATTTAATTTATTTGCGCGTTTAGACGATTTAAATACTTTAATTATTTAATTAAAATTGAATGTCATTCGTTAAATATCTCACTGATTCGTTACTATACAGTAACGAATCGTGCGATTCGCTATCAGGTAAATAAGCTAACGAAGTAGTCTTAGCGAATTACTATTCAAAATGATGAACTAAGGATCTAGCTCGTTATACTTTTAACGAATCCACATATGATTCGTGAACTCCATTCTTCGCTAAGCTAGTTCGTATATGTCTTTAACGAATTGGACACGAAACAGTTTCAATTCGCTAAGGAGAACGAATAGTCCATCAATTAGACTTAATCTTTGACCTTCAAAGTCAAAAGTCAAAATTGCGATGAACACAGATAGTCAACAATATGACCCAGAAGCAATTAGTCCATAACTATCGTTGAATCATCAAGACAATGAACGTGTTGAACTAGAAAACACACAATGAAGCTCATGGTGATGAGATTGAGACTCAAAACCCAGAGATACTGAGGTTAACCGAAGCATACAGAAACACAGAAACTATGTAAACATAATCAACCCGGCAAACTATAATCAAACGTCGATTAAAGTCCACCAAGGGTATCAAAATTACATTCCGATTACATTGAAACATTAATAATCTATATTATCACAATTGCATAAACAAATCAGGGTTTAAAGACTCGGAAAACCCTTAGACCACAAAAGTACATAATTCATCTATCAAATCACACTCATTTTTGACGAAAATCACATCGCGATGATCGTCTATACCTTAGACACACAGAGATATCCTTGAAATGTCGAAATGTGAAAGTCGAAATTTCAGAGAAAATTTTGAATAGAGTTACTTTAGGGTGAAGGAAGAAGACGAACAGTGAAGGACTGTTCGTGTTTCTTGTCCTATATAACTTAACACGCTACCCGAGGTACACAGTGTACGAATTACGCAATTCGTTTGAATTTTAAATAACGAATTAGCTAATTCGCTATTCCAGTTCGTTACCTTTGGGTAGAGAACAAGACATGATTCGTGTCTTGATTCGTTAAATATGTATAACGAAGAAGGGATGATTAGTTACAGAGTGTGGAAGCGAATTAGGTGAGCGAACTAGAAACCACTTTGCTAAAAAATCACCTAGTTCGTTATCCATAAATGACGAAGTAGCTTTTAACGAATTAAAATCTTTATTTAAATTTAAATTAAATAAAATGAATTAAATAATGAATTAAATAAATAAAATTTTAACTTAAAAGAATTACCGAGAACCGTTTTATCCCGATAACTAAGTACCTTTAAAACCGTTTCATTTTTACGAAACATAACTTAAAAGCATTATAATATGTAAAGTACGAAAAATAAAATATTTTTGGTATTTTGTAAAAAATTAGAGAATGTATTTACAAAAGAATATCCGAATTAGAAAATTGAAAATCTTTTTGTGGTTTTCAATGATTTATCAAAAGCAGTACATATTTTTGTGTTTTTGTTGAGTTTGAGCAGAGAATCATATTGACCAAAATGCCCTTCCATCAAAGTTTTATATTTCAGCGGTATTATGACTGGCGTTAATTAGGTCATTGATATTGTTGTCCACTTAAATCTTATAACAAACCTTCGAGCATTTTTGTGATATGATTTATGGTTCAATTAGCGCACAGAATATCAGAAACTATCAGCCCCTAATTTCGGTTCAAGCTTAATTTGATTTTTGCCAAATCACCCCAACTTGACTTAACCATTATAATGTTGATCAAAATTTGAAACCTTTTGAATATTTGAGCAATGCATCAGGTTTCCTTTACTGTGAGTGAGTATGCACGAGTCCATCTGTCGGCTTACATACATTGTATCCCCTGGGGTCCGTTTCTTATTGGTATTGAGACGCACACAAGGGAGGAACAATTGTATGACTAACAGCGGATTTTGATCAAGTCAGTAATTTAGATTGTACAGAGTACAGCAGTGATCAAGTTTAATTACTTTGGGTTTGCTCTAAGAAGCGAGTGAAATATTCATGCTTATGAATACCCAGATGATTAAGCCGCATAAAGACTCACAGTGTCCAGAATCCTAACGCTTGTTATTTGCTTTATTATATTTTTGGGTGATCAACAATGATAAGACTTGAGTATGATCGGTTATTACATTTTTGCCATCTTCACCGAGACTTTTGCTAGACACTAACACCTCTTTCAATTTGGCTTTTCTTTAAGTTTATATCACTTACTTTACTCTAGCAGCTTGTTTAAGACCTATCAATGCACCAATGAATAAGCACACAGTCTTTTAAGCTTATTTCTTTCTGAATTTGGGGTCAAATAATCAATGTACTATCATTTTCTCTTTTTGCTTCAAAAACTCAAGATTTTGAGGAGCATAAAACAAAATGATTTAAATTGCCCAGTTAATTTAAGTTCATAAATTAATGGCTATCCTAGTCATCTACAAGTAGAGAATAGGGCCAAAACATGCAAGCACGCTTCACAAACTTAAATAACTGACTAAATTCTCAGCTAAAAAATAAAGTAGAGTGCTTAACGAACGCCCCAAATACTTTCCATTTGTCAGATAAATGGCTAACCCGAAGATTTCCAAGAGATTATCAGGACCAAACATATACAAGTATATGTTCTTCAAAATAGAAGCAAATGACATAATTTTCAGCGAACATAAGCAAAAATCTTTTTGGTTTTTCTCTTTACAAACTAAAAACACAATCTTTTTGTCTTTTTCGGATTTTTCTTTACAAAGACAAGAAATTCACATTCTTTTTGAATTTTTCAGAAATTTTTCTTTACAAACAGAAATCACAATATTTTTGGAATTTTCTAATTTTAAAATGTTTTTGGTTTTTCAGATATTAAAATAAAACAAGAAAGAACAATATTTTTTATTTTTTTATGTTTTCTAATGTTTTTGGGTTTTATCTATACAAACTCAAAGCACAATATTTTTGTATTTTCTAGAATACACCCCCTAAAACCTAAAAACAAAAATTATAAACTAGAACAAAACTAAAAATAAAGATAATCATCCTAACTTTAGGATCTCAGCTTAAACCAAGCAAAAAGTTAAAACGTGTTTTATCAAACGCTTTGGTAAATAGATCGGCTTTTTGAAAATCAGTGTGCACTTTCTCAAGATCAATTAATTTCTTTTCATAACAATCTCGTATAAAATGATATCGAATTTCGATATGTTTCGTTTTAGAATGTTGTACGGGATTCATGGTGATACTAATAGCAGCAGAATTATCAATCAAAATGGGAGTAGTAAGAAATTTCAAACCGTAGTCGCGAAGATATTGTTGTGTCCACAGAACCTGGGAACAGCAACTCGAGGCTGCAACATACTCAGCTTCGGCGGTTGAAGTGGAGACCGTTGTCTTCTTCTTACACTGCCAGGAAACAAGCCGGCTTCCTAAGAATTGACTTCCCGATGTAGTAGACTTGAAATTGATCTTGCATCCTCCATAATCTGAGTCTAAGTAAGCGATAAGATCAAAAGTATCATCTTTGGGGTACCATAACCCGATATCAGGATTTCCCCGTAGATATTGTAAAATACGCTTGACCGCTGCCAAGTGAGTCACTCGGGGACTAGCTTGGTGCCTAGCACATAAACAAACAACAAACATTATGTCGGGTCGAGAAGCAGTTAAATACATTAAAGAACCAATCATAGCACGATAGAGTGTCGGATCAACGGTATCCTCCAATTCATCCGGTGATAAATTGTGACCCACTGGAAGAGGAGTATAAGAGATTTTTCCAGCAGTAATTTTGAATCGGCTCAAGACGTCGTTCACATATTTTGTCTGATGAATGAAGATTCCCTTCGCAGACTGATGAACTTGCAACCCTAAAAAGAAATTCATCTCTCCCATCGAGCTCATCTCGAACTTGGTCTGCATAGATTTCTCGAACTCCTTACACAATGAATCGTTTGTAGACCCAAAGATTATGTCATCAACATAAATCTGAACGAGCAGAAGATCATCACCAATATTCTTATAAAATAGAGTGCAGTCAACAGTTCCATGTTTGAAGCCGTTATCCGTCAAATGATCGGCGAGCGTGCCATACCAAGCTCTCGGTGCTTGATGTAGACCATATAATGCCTTGTTTAATCGGTAAACACGGTCAGGATAATCCGGATCTTCGAAACCTGGAGGCTGTAGAACAAAACTTTCTCATGAAGTTCGCCGTTGAGAAAAACACTTTTAATATCCATTTGATACACTTTGATATTCTTGTAAGCAGCATAAGCCAGGAAGATTCGAATTGACTCTAATCTTGCAACTGGAGCATAAACCTCAGTGTAATCAATACCCTCTTGCTGATGAAAACCTTGCACCACCAAACGTGCTTTGTTTCTTACAATTACCCCACGCTCATCTTTCCTACACTTATATACCCACTTTGTCGGAATTGCTTTCTTGACTCTAGTAGGTTTGTCAATAAGATCCCAAACACCTAAACGTGCAAATTGTTGTAATTCTTCTTGCATAGCTTCTACCCAAGAAGGATCTTGCAGAGCCACACGAGGAGTTGTAGGCTCAACTTGAGATAGAAAACAAGTAAATTTAGCAACAGTTGCAATTTCAGATGCGTGTAAGTCATCATGAGCACATAGAGCATTATTATCACTTGAAGAGGCAATTTGATGTCGTGTCTGAACCCCTACATCAAGATCTCCAATAATATTTTCTTGTGGATGGTAATTATGAATCCTAAGAGTAGGATTTTCAGAAACAGCAACGTGTTCAAATAAGTTAGTATAATGTTCACACAATTCAGGAGATGAAACATTATCATCATTCACAATTGCATTATCATCAGATGAAGACGAAGCAGTATCATAATGAATAGAAGAGTCATGATCAGGTTCTTCAGTTGGAGCAACAAATGGAGCTTCAACATCACTGGAACTTGCAAATCTTGGAATTTTCAAATGTTCTTCAAAATAAGCACGGACTAAATCTTTATCTGGATGATCGATTAATGGAGTAAATGTATTAAATAAGTTGTCGTAGTCAAACATCCAGTCGAGACCTTTCCCTTGATGAGGAGTAGTGTACCGTTGACAATCCACATGGAACCATTCCTCAACACAACCAGATGTAAAATTATATACCCTTTTCTTTGGAGATGCATACCCCAAGAAATAACCTTCGTTCGTTTTTTCCTCAAATTTAACCGAATCCTTCTTCAATATTGTACAAGGACATCCAAAGGGTTCCAGGTACTTTAAGTTAGGCTTTCGATTGTTCAAGAGCTTATAACTTGTCTTCTTGAGTCGTTTAACAGTCATAACCCGATTAAGCGTGTAACAAGCTGTGTTCACCGCCTCATTCCAGAATTGGACATGAAGCTTAGAATCAGCGAGCATTGTTCTTGCAGCTTCAATCAAGGTTCTATTCTTTCGTTCTGCAACGCCATTTTGTTGAGGTACATAAGGTGCACTATATTCACGGTGAATTTCCTTTTGAACACAAAAGAAATCCAATATAGTGTTTTTGAATTCAGTTCCATTATCACTTCGAATTCTCCTCACTTTTTGTTTGTAAAGTGATTCAATCTTAGTGATAAGATTTTGTACCAAAACAGGCGTTTGAACTTTCGAACTCATAAATAAGACCCATGAGTATCTCCAATAATCATCAGTCACGACTAGGCAATACCAGTCTCTAGAAATACTAGCCCGATTCACTGGACCGAACAAATCCATATGAAGTCGTTCAAGCGGAGTATCAATGGAATTCAATACCTTAGATGGGTGCGATTTCTTCTTCTGTTTGACTTTCTTACAAGCAACACAGTGATCGGATAACTTAAAGTTCTTCAACGACACCCCCTCTACCAAATCGTTTGCCATTAAATAATTCATCTTTCGAACATGTATGTGACCCATTCTTCGATGCCAAAGTACGGAGTCTTTCTCGGTTGCTTTCGAGACAAAACACGTTTCTATCGATGTTGATACCTTAGAATTCATATTCAAGACATAAATATCATTTGATCGTGGTGATCGCATGACAACCATGTCCTCGGGAATCACATAACCCGGTTTCAGAATAAGACATTCTTTATCTGTAAATACTGTAGTGTATTGCTTATCACAAATCTGCGATACACTTAATAAATTATGATCCACTTTATCACAATAGTTAACCTTCTCAAACGTAATCTTCCCATTTGAAACATCACCCTCCTGTGTAATCATACCCCCAAAATTCCCAGCAAACGCCACATAACCCCCTTGAATATTTCTCACATTTGATAAGAGGTTGAGATTTCCAGTAATATGACGAGAACATCCACTGTCCATGATCCAGTTTTCACCAGAAATGGTCTTGGATGAACCCTACACACAAAAGAAAATGATTAGTTCATAAAGGCAGCCCAAGCCTCAGTCTTGGGAACCTTTTGGTTTCCTTGAGAAAAGTTAACTTTAGCTGCATTGAATTGTTGTTCAGCAACTTGGGAATAAGTTACAGGTTTCTTCGACTTTCGTCTTAGATACGCATCTTGAACCACATTTGAATTAACATTTTTGCATAGTGGTTCAGTAGGAATAAACTTAAGTTTAACAGAACCATGAGTTTCATTCATATGAACCACTTTTCGAGGATGTACATCTTAAAACATGTTATGAGTATCATCAGCATACGAAACTGGTCGTTTTAGAATCTCCTTTACTACAGGAACCGGCTTAGAGTGGTCCTTGATAAAAGGATGAAGATTCTGATGGATATTCTGGCTATAATTTCTTAGCACATGACCATGTTGACCACAAAGAAAGCAACTTCGCATGTCTACACGATGATGTTGAGAAGTAGTTGGAACGAATGAAGCAGAATTTTGATGATGACTCGCATTTTTGGTCATGCTCTTAGCAAACTCATCAGATAATTCAGATTTCTTTTTCAAGTAAAAAATCTAAATTAGAACAGTTCGAAAAACTTTTCAACATGTCAGTTCCGGTAGATTTCACAAATTTAACTTGTTTAGCTTGTTTTAAAACTTGCTTTGCTCTTGTCATCGGATCTGATGAAACTGATGTTTTTGCATGAGCATATTGACGTTCAAGTTCACGAACCTTGGAAGTTTCATTGTAAAACACACTCTCAATTAGTTCAGGTTTAATGATACTAATCGGAATGTGTTTTTCAGTGAACATCGTATCCATCCCCTTTAACTTAAAACACGAGCAGATGACGGCTTAAGTGCATTAGGATTTATAAAACGCAACAAATCCTCATCAGAAATTTTGGGTTTTTCTGGTTTCCTAGCCTTCACCGGTTTAACAAAAACATCTTGCTTCATCTTAGTTGTGTGCGAACCATACACAGCCTCCTCAAATTCATGAGGTTCACACAGTATGTGATTAGAACTTGGAATGTTCTTGTTCTTGTGTATAATCTCAGGTTCAAACACATCCTCGATGATAACTTTGTCAACATTTTCAACAAAAACTTTGTTGCTTTTAACATGAGGTTTCTGAGAAACTGATTGGGTTTTAACAGTTTCAGATTTACTTTGTTTAGAATTTTCTGAAATCACAGGCTTTTTAGGAATAACATCTTCTTCAGTTGGAGCAAAAGGATTAATTTTTATAATCATTGTGAAATGGTGGTGGAATTTACAACAAAACCTATCCCTTTCATAGAATCCTTTTGTTTTCCAGAAACTTCAATAATTTCATTCAACAAGAACGAGGAGTTTCGAAATTTACCCAATTTGTTCTTTAACTCAAGAACCTCATTCTCAAGCTCGGTTATTTTCGAACGATGTTTCAAGATTTCATGAAACTTTTGGTCATTGATTGTCATTTTCACAGATAACTCGGCTTTAAGATCATGATTGCTTATAGTTAATGCCTCAATTTTCTCTCTCGAGTTGATTTGAGAGGTCAAGGATTGCCTATAAGTATCTTTTAAAGACACAATCTCTTTTAACAGATTATCATTTTGAAGTTTTAATGAGTCTATCTTTGACTTATTATACTCACAATCAACACATGATAATTTAGAATTTGAATTACTAACCTCGCTTTGTTTGGCCATGCAAGCAGATGTAGCAGAATCACTGATCTTAGCCATACAAGCAAAGCTAGTTGGAAGCTTTTCACTTTGATTATCAGATTCAGACTCAGTTTCAGCGTCAGAAGAAACTTCACTTCCACTTATATCTTGTGTGTATTCAGGAAACCCAAACATAGCTAGATTAGCTTGATTATCATTGCACAATAGTCGTTGTGACCAATCACCTCCATCAGCTAACACTGCATGTGACCCAGAAGTAGACGGTTTCTTTTCAGTATCATTGACTTGTGGTGTAGAAGTGTTTTGATTTTGACCACGAGGACCAGTATACTCCTTCTTTGGCTTGTCACATTCTTTCGCAAAGTGTCCGAATTCTTGACAATTATAACACTTTACCTACAACTTGTCAAAACCCAACTTCTTATTCAGAGCAGGAAGATCTTTTCCGGTCCTTTGCATGAATCTTTTTACCTTACGAACAATCATTTCCATGTTCCATTTTAAATCCGTGAGTTCAAGATCATCGGGATCAATTTGATCATAGTCTTCATCGGTTAAATCACTTGTTGCAATCTTGCTACTCACCAAATTCTCGTAAGAAGACATAAAGGCAGACAAAAATGCAAAGTTTTGTTCATCTTCCTTTATGTTTACATTAGTTTGAGATGAGAATTGACTTGTAGATGATGAAGTTCCCGATCCTCCAGATGAACCAGAGATACCAGAAGATCCAGTATATCCAGCTGTGTAGAAACAGGCTCGTGGATCACTATACATTTTAGTAGCATTCTCACTTGCAGCTTGAGTAAGGAAAGCAGTTAGTGGAGAAATAGTTGAACTTAGAGGCATACTACCACCATAGAAAGAAGGATCTTGACTTTCCTTAGAAGATTTCTGGCAATTAAGATCATATTCCCTAGCTTCAATCTTTTGTAAGAATTCAATAGCAGTCAAATCTTCAATCAAGAAATAATTATTCTCCTTGAGAACCATTAAGAATGTGGAATAAGAACTTGGAAGTACACTTTTAATAGTGTCTATTTTATCTCTCTCAGAAACTTCCAACTTCATCTTATCCATTTCAGCAATCAAGTGATTGAATCTTGTTGTCATTTCTTCAACTGTCTCACCTTTGAGTAAATTAAAGTTTCTGAATTGAAACTTAAGCATCACCTTCTTGCTTTTAGCAGTATTTCCCATACTTCTCATTCGAATGTGTTGAAACAAAGAAGCACATATTTTTATGCTACCCACTTGATGAAAAATATTCTCAGGCAAAGCCATGGTTAGAGTAGAATAAGCTTTTGTTTCTATCTCTAATGCTTTCTTTTCTTCAACTGAGTATTGTGAAATGGCCTTTGGTGTATAACCAATAGTCTCATCTCCAATCATAGGAACTGTATAGACTTCATCTAAACAATAAGAACAGTCCGGATGAACTGATCCTAGATGAGCACGAAACCTAGGTTCCCACTTGGCAAAGTCACTGAACTTCATCAATCTTGGACATTTCGAATGTGAACCTATCTCTGTATCAAGTTGCAACATTTTTTGCATCAACATATTTTGAGACGCCAATGCATACATACCGGCCATCTTTGACAAGTTTGAAAATTTAAGGATGTAACTAATCAAACAACGAATAAGATTAACGAATTGTGAACAGTTGTAGCGAACTGTGAACAGGAAAATAACGAATCAAATCTTAACGAAGTTAAGATTGATCAGACAACGAATCACGATTGAGTTTAACGAATCAATCAACGAAACAAAAAGTTAACGAGCCAGAAATTCAAACTAACGAATCGAATAAGCGAATCACACAGAATCAGCTTAGCGAGTTAGGGAATAATCAGTAACGAATCACCAAGAAAAACTTAGCGAAATAAGATAACGAGTCAGCTATAGTTGATAGTGAATCAACTATAACGAATCAGGTTGTTACAACCGTTTGTAACAAACTCTGACACCTTATGCCACGTGGCAAAGGTTGTTATGACACAAATCCCAACGTGGACGCGTGTCACACAAATCAGTTAATCCAAGTAACGAATCAGCTGTAACAAATAATACGAACTGGCTAGCGAATCACTTGAAAGTTATGACGAATCAACTAATTTAGATAACGAATTAAAGTGAATAATAAAACGAATCACCATGAAGATGATAATGAATCAGATTCATCTTCAAATCTTCAAAGAAAATTTCCAGAAATCTGGATTTGATGAACACTAAACCCAGTAACCCAGAATACGTAAATTTGTAATACAACCTCGATTCTTAACCAAATCACACAAATGACCTACCAAAATACTCGTAACATCATCGCGAATCTAATACACTAATCCTCGATACCACACAACTCCGATTACCGATCCAATTTTATCACAACATAAACTCTGTTTCGGACTTAAACCAAAACCAATACTAATCCACTCAAAACCAATCCAAAAATCAATTCCAACTCACAAACTCGTACCAATACCTTAACCAACACAAATTCAATCCAATTCGTCCATAATTCAATCAATTCAACATAAATTTAATTCAAATTCACTTAAACAGAAAACTAACAATATCAAAATCTAATTAAACACTGAATCAAGAGTAATTGAGCTCCAACTGCTCTGATACCACTTGTTGGAACCCGATTAAAAAATCGTATCAATCTAATAACTATAACACTAACAGATCTCAGATCTGTGGATAATCGATTAATATGTTTATATAGATCTAGCTCATACTTACCTTAGATTCAGTGTTGTATGTGTTTATATATTATTAGTATATATGTATATAAATTGTTTGTATAATGTTAGGTTGAAGATATAGAGAGCGATTGGACTGAATTCGATAATTAACTCTCCAAACTTTTTTTAATTAACAGTGAATAGTGTTCACTATATATAGAAGATAGGTCTGGTTCGCTAACATCCCCTAGCAAACCAGACACTACTTCGTTACATACATTAATTAGACGAAACACCCCCTGATTCGTTAACATCCCCTAACGAATCAGGAGGGAATACACTTAATGTCTTAGTTCGCTAACATCCCCTAGCGAACTAGACTTTACACCTAACTAACTAGATAATAATTAATCTAATTATTACATTAAATAATAAACAAAACGTTAACGACATTTACAAAGACTCAAGACGCAAAACCGTGCACTAACAACTAGCTCACTAGAAATAAAAAACGCTTGGAGGATCTGCTATCCACCACAGAAACCCAACATCAACAAGAGGTGAAGCAAGATACCGAGGAGGCAAAAATGTGGGCTGCAAGGTCAGTTTTGCAAGCCAGGATCAAGATGGTTGCAGAAGCCAGTGATCCTTCTTTCAATAGGTTAGCTTGGGATGCAGAATAACGGAAGCAGGCTTTGGTGGAGCTTGGTGGAGGTGATGACGAAGAAGAGGTTGAGATGGCTGATGGAAGTGGAGTTGGGACAAGTGGAGCGAAGGATGCGGGCGAGACTGATGAAGGAAAGAAAGCAGCAGCAGATGGAGAAGAAGCTGCTTAAGCGGGCGATGAAGGATAATATTGACAAGGCCCGAGACCCTTTTTTTTTCTTATTTTGCTGATGTTTTTAAGGATATTTGATAATGGTCTGTACTGAACAATAGTAATTAGGGTAAAGGATCCATGATCCTTAAGAAAATTTCTAGGGGTAGCAAAGGTGGAGGGATCCTCTGTTTGTGGGGATGAAGCCTTTGATGCCCCTGTTTTATTTCCCGGCACTTTGATAAACAATTAGTAACACCTGCTTAACCCGTGTGGATGGTCCATCTTTTGAATGGTCAAATCCGGGTTAAGAATTTTGGGTAAGTCCGGGTGACTTATTATTAATGAAAACTTAAAACTTTTGTCTATGTGCATGTTGTTTATCATTTTGAAAAATATATATGTTGTAGTCTTAGATTTATTGGTAGTTTGAAACAAAGCTTCAAGGATACATTATCCTTATAGAAACAGATTGAGAATATTGAATCCTTATATCCATAAAGATATAAATTTAAATCAAACAATAATAAATTGAGATACTGAAATCATACCATAAGGTCTGATTAGACCTAAGTTACCATAATTGTTGATGTCTATTTGATTCTTGTAGAAACAAATTAAGGAACTTGAATCCATGAGTATTGATGACTCTGTGATCCTCGTAATTGAACTTAGGATACCTGATGCAAGAAACTTATGATATTAATTGGGATTAAACCCAACAAACTAGGGACAAGCCCAAATAAAATTGGGACAAGCCCGTGAATTGGGGACAAGCCCAAAAACTGGGGACAAGCCAAAACTGGGGACTGGCCCAAAGAGATAGATGTCAACTGGGGACTCACCCAAACCGGGATTTAGCCCAAACGTGAGTGATATGAAAACGCCAAAACCTTAGCTAACATACAAACGTTAGAAACCTTTGTCTTGAGATAACATGAAAATGTTATAAACCGGTGGTATGGTACGCCTACCATATATTATAGGATCCTCTGTATAGCCGAAGGCAACGAAATTGTCAGCCACTGGGCGCATACTGGTCCTGCTGCCCTGGAATATACATTGGATAACGTGCACTCCAGGGGAGAGTGTAGAAACTCTAATGTATAAGAAATGTGAAAAGCTTTAAACCTGGGAAGATATGACCATCGCGGATCATACCTTAATTGTGGGCAAGGCCAAGGGAAATAGTAAAGTACCTTAAGCTTGAGGGAGAGGTGGCCAACCTCTTAGTCGTTGAACCTCTTACTAGAATCTTACTAAAACATGGAAAAGACAAACGTTAAGAATATATTAACCTTAAATTAATAAGAATATTAAATAAATAAGTGATCAGATAGATATTACCAATTTCAGGATCCTTAATCCTTATGAGGATATTTGATCCCCTAAGGATACTTGATCCTGACTAGAAAAAGTACTTATTGAGATGGATGGCATTCCATGCCCTTGGGAGTCTGTCACCTTCCATAGTAAGCAAATGATATGCCCCTTTTCCTGCTTCTGATTCAATCAAGTAGGGGCCTTCCCACTTAGGTGCTAGCTTTCCATCTGCAAGGTTAGTTGTATTATGGAAGGCTTTTCTCAAGACTAGATCTCCTTCTTGGAATCTTCGAATCTTGATACTCTTGTTGTATGCCCCAGCTAACCTTTGTTGATACGCTGCAATTCTGATATTGGCCAGATCTCTAAACTCTTTAACAGTATCTAGGTCTTCGAGAAGGATTTCATTATTAGCCTCAGGGTCACGGATGCTTGTTCTAGCAGTAGGAACCACCATTTCTATAGGGATTACAACTTCTTATCCAAACAGCAAGGAGAAGGGTGTTTGACTTGTTGCATTCTTTGGTGTTGCTCTATCAACCCAAAGAACACATGGAAGTTCTTCTGCCCACTTGCCTTTCTTGGATCCTAGTTTCTTCTTTAAGTTGTTGATGATAATCTCGTTACTTGACTCAGCCTGGCCATTAGCTTGAGGATGTATTGGAGTAGATGTGATCATCTTAATTCCCCAAGTGTCACATAAGTTAGTGGTCCTTTTCCCGATAAACTGGGAACCATTGTCACAAATAATTTATGAAGGAACGCCAAATCTAGTAATAATATTTCTTTTAATGAAGGATATCACCTCTTTTTCGCGGACTTGTACGTAAGCTTCTGCTTCTTTCCACCTTGAAAAGTAATCAGTTATCGCGAGCATGAACACTCTTCCTCTTGGTGCTTTAGGTAGTTTCCCACAATATCCATGCCCCACTTCATGAGAGGCCATGATGAGGATATAGGGTACATAGGCTCTGCTGGCTGGTGCAGAATGTTGTCGTGCCTTTGATGTGAGTCGCATCTCTTTGAATACTCCATGGCGTCTCTCTTCATAGTTGGCCAATAGTGTCCTATTCTCACAATCTTAGACAATAGGGCTCTGCCTCCAGTGTGATTACCATAATCTCCTTCGTGAAAGTCTCTGAGCACCTCTTGAATTCCAGGATTTTCGATACACCTCAAGTATGGACCTGTAAGAGATTTCCTATACATAATATCATGTAATAAAATGTATTGTGATACCTTAAGTTTGAAGGATTTGAGATATTCTGTGGCGGGAATCTCTCCATTTTGAATGAATTTCTTGATCGGGAGGTTCCAGGATCCTGGATTATATGAGGATTATGGATCCCAAAGCACAATCTCTTTATTGGTTGTTATCTCCATAATTTCTTGTTCTCCTATTCCTGGTGAGAGTATATGGATGATCGGGATCTTCGTAGCTTCTAGAATCTTCAAAGATGAAGCTAAATATGCCAAGGCATCTGCCCCAACATTTTCTTCCCTTGGTACCTGTATAATACTAAAAGAAATGAAGAACTTTGACAATTTTTTCACAATGTCTACATACTTAATTAGTTTTTCTCCTTTAACAGCATATGAGCCATTAAAGTGGTTAGCTATTAATAATTAATCTATATACACCTGAAGATACCTGATTCTCATGTGTTTAGTGTTGGGAGCAGATTTTTTATCCTCAGGATTGATCATGATTTAAGGATTTCGACCTATCCTACCGATGCAAATATTCTGAGGATAATATTTGACTAATTCAATTGTCTTTTATTATATTTGTTTGTTTTGCAGATAAGACCACGTGTTTAATGTGATTATAAGATCGTGGGTTTATAACAACTATTCATAAGGCTTCGTCAACTTGAACGTGGGAAGCAATAGATAGTGTAGGGCTCAGTCTAGGGTTTATTCCGGATTTCTCGGAATTTCAGCTTTATTCTTTTGTATATTTAAACGAGTTGATATGATCATTTAGAACACACACTTCACATACTTAGCTATCAACACTCATTGTAACACTTAGTATACGATCTATTATCAACTCTACCACTTGTAATCACCCGTTTTGATATTAATAAATAGATGGTGATAGTTTTCACCGTCCGTCGGTTTTTTGTGCTGGAGATCTCGAGATCAAGAACTTTTTCCCTCAAAATCAAATCATTGTGTTCACCATGTTCTCGATCAAGCACTCTACCTCACATACAAATTTGATCAAATATTACTTTGTTAATTTTTGACGGAAACAATTTGGCGCCCATCGTGGGGCAAACGGTGCTTTGATCATTATTAACCCTCAAATTAAACCCTACTTTCAACATCCACAACATGTATTCCCAAACGAAGAATGTTTCCTCTTCTGCCGCAGCTTCAAATTCCTCTGTGAGGCCTCCTATGCCTCCTCCTCCTGCTGGTGGTTTCCCGAAGAAACCTGACAATACTCAGAAGAAACCTGCTACCCCCGTGTTCTCAGGATCGGGACCGTCTCCCAAGGATCCCATCATGGTATCTAACAACGACCTTTTGTCTATGTTTAGACAGTTACTGGAACAAATGAATCACCAGAACAAGACTAACCAAATGCTCGTGAGGGAACTGGAAGATATCAAGAAAGCCAAGAAGCCGGCGGAAGAATTCACACCACTAGTCCCAAGGTCTCTGGATTTCACTCCTCCAGGATCTTCAGGATTGGTGCGTTCGGAGTCGACCATGGCATATAATTTTGGATCCTCGTCTTTCCAGCACTTAGGGTCTGTGGGATTGCACTCATCTGGATCCCAAGGATACTTGCATGCATCCTTTGCTGGACCGTCTCAACATGTAGGGTCCTTAGGATTATCGCAGCAGGGAGGATCCTCAGGATTGTTCCATCAGACGGGATCCTCAGGTGCTTATCAGCAGGCGGTATCCTCAGGATTATCGCAGTAGGGAGGATCCTCGGATTGTTCCATCAGACGGGATCATCAGGTCCTTATCAGCAGGCAGTATTCTCAAGATTTCAGCAACAGCCAGGATTCTCAGGAGTACCTTCACCAGGGTTCCCTAATCCTCAGCAACCATTTGCTCAGACTCAGCAGTTTACTGGATCCTCTGAGGTGCACCAAGGAGACTTTATCCCGATGCAGGCTAACACTTCGACCACTCCATTTGCTACTCCATGAAATACTATGTCTGGGAATGCAAGCTACAACACCCAAGCTGTTCCTCGGAATATTAATCAGGGTAACACCTTCAATACAATTCTCTTTAATGCTAATCAAGGATTTTTGCAGGATGCAAGCATAAGTTCAAGTTTAGCCCAGGAATTACCGAAGCTTAAGGACATGATCTCGAATGTTCCTAGTGTAATCCTTCCTATAGCTGAAGTTCCCACTGATAGTCATAGAATATCCCGATTTGTGCCATCAATTAGTGACGTACAGATCCCAAAAAGGTTTCAAACCCCAAATATGAAACTGTATGATTGTTCAACGGATCCTGAGGAACATGTTGCACAGTACAGGGATCGTATGGAGATCAACCCAATCCCTATGGAAATCAAGGAAGCATGTCTTTACAAGAGATTTGGGTCTACCTTGAGTGGAGCAGCCATGAAATGGCTACTGAGTATTCCTCCTAACACCATTTCCTCCTTTTCTCATTTAGTTAACTTGTTCAATAACCAGTTTTCTTGCAGTAGAACATTTGAGAATATGACATGTGATCTTTATAGGGTTACCCAGAATCCCAGGGAATCCTTGAGAGATTTTATTACCAGGTTTAGCAAGGAGTCGCTAGAGATTCCAAATCTAAATCCTACTTCGGCAGTGGAAGCTCTTAAGTTGGGGGTTAGAAAAAGACTTCCCTATCTATAATAATCTTGTTATGACTCCGCACAGGTCATTAGATGAAGCAAGAAGCAGAGCTCTGAGGTTTATTAGGCTAGACGATGATAAGAAAAACTTTAAAAAGATCGATATCCCAAAGTATGATCAAACGAACAGGAAAGTCGGATCTCCGGGTAAATCATATCGATCAAAACCTTACTATAAGCCTGATAACCCCAGGATTAATGCAGTAGATGATGGAGATGATGAAAAATATCCTAAGATCCCTAAATATTGTTTTTCTATTGATATAGGATTAATGTGTGTCATGCAGGATTTAGGTGAGAATGCCAGGTGGCCAAAGAAGATGGAGAAACAAGGAGCCTGGAAAGACAAATCAAAATGATGTGCCTTCCACGAGGATTTTGGTCACTTAACTGAGGATGGCATTGCCCTTAGAAGGGAGATTAGCTATCATCTCTGCAAGGGCCACTTGAAAGAGCTACTTGGCCGGAAGAAGGGAAAGAGTAAAATCCTGAAAAAGTTCCTGAAAAGCCGACTCCTCCACCAACAGATGCAAAAACAATCTTGTTCATTTCTGGAGGATCTGACATCTGTGGAACCTCTTATTCTGCTGCAAAAAGAAATGCTGACCAAAGAAAGTTAGAAGTGGTTGACAGACCGACAAAGACATCCGTTCTCACTCAAGCAAAGACCATATCCTTTGATGAAAGCGATAGAGTCAATATTCAGGATCCTCACCATGATAGTTTGGTAATAACATTATATGTGGCAAACCATTATGTGCGCAGGATCCTCATAGATGGTGGAATCTCTGTCAACATTATTCAATTAGACGTGCTAAAAAAGATGAATATTCCTGAGGATAAGATCGTCCCCAGTTCCTCAGTATTGGTTGGATTCAGTGGAGAAACTAAGAACACTATTGGGGATATCAAGCTCCCAGTATATGTTGAAGGGGTAAATAAAATGCAAAAATTTTGTGTTATTGACTGTTTGTCTTGTTGCAATATTATATTAGGCAGGCCCTGGATACACGACATGGAAGCAGTCCCTTACACTTATCACCAATGTGTGAAACTCCTAAGTCCATGGGGAGTTATCAAAATCATCAGTGATCAGCAAGATGCAAAGAATTGCTACACCTCTTCTATGAAGTGTACTGCCAAATCCCAGCAGGCGTAGCAATTACAGAAGCCGGCACAAGACGTAATGGAGGCCAGGGAACAAGAAATTAAATAAGTACTTTCTTATCCCGAGGATCCTGAAGTCAAAGTGCTGATAGGAACGAGCATTCCTGAGGATATTGAGTCAAAATTGCTCGATTTCCTCAAGTCAAGACTGTCAACATTTGCATGGAAACTTGAAGATATGATAGGTATTTCCAAAGATATTATAACAAATAAACTTGGAATTGATAATTCTTTCAGGCCGATCCATCAAAAGAGAAGAAAGTTTGCACCTGAGAGAAACACAATCATTCAAGAAGAAGTAGAAAGACTCTTAAAGGCAAATATGATTAGGGAAGTTCAATATCCCCGATGGTTAGAAAATGTGGTGGTTGTACAGAAAAAGAATGGCAAATGGAGAGTTTGTGTAGATTTCACAAACTTGAATAAGGCCTGCCCTAAAGATCCATTCCCTCTACCACACATAGATTCAATGGTAGACACTACAGCCGGCCACGAAATGGACCAAGAAGTTCGAATGGACCAGTAAGCATGAGGAAGCTTTACTGTCCTTAAAAGCTTATCTTTCTTCTGCTCCTCTACTGGTAAAACCCGAGGAAGGTGAACCTCTATCTCTATATCTAGCTGTATCAAATAATGCTGTAAGTGCAGTTTTGGCCAAGGATCTCGAAGGTCAACAACATCCCATCTATTTTGTAAGTAAAAGTCGTTTGGATGCTGAAACCATGTATTCTTATCTTGAGAAATTAATTTTTGCACTTATTATGGCATCTACTAAACTTAGACACTATCTTGAAACTCACCATATATGTGTTAAAACTAATTACCCTATTGAGTCTGTTTTGAGAAAACCAGAAATGTCAGGTAGGATGGGAAAATGGGTTGTGAAGCTAAGGCATATGATATAACATATGAACCTAGGACTGCCATCAAATCCCAGGCATTAGCAGACTTTGTGGCTGATTTCACCAGTGAGCTTAAAGAAGAGGCAGACTTGGAAGTCCAACAACTTGAAGAAACCAAAGATAAGTGGACTCTATACACTGATAGTGCTTCAGATGTTAGAGGAACAGGTCTCCGGATCCTGCTGAAATCACCACAGGGGGACATTATACCTCAATCCATATCCTGCGGATTTCAAGCCACAAATAATGAGGCAGAATATAAAGCTTTGATAGCAGGATTACAATTAGCAATCGACATGAAAATCAGGTTTATTCAAGTACATGTTGATTAATTATTATTAACTAATCATTTTAATGGTTCATATGCTGTTAGTGGAGAAAAACTAATGAAATATTTAGAGCTAGTCAAAAAACTAGCAAAGTGTTTCGAAATGTTTGATATTTCACAGGTACCAAGAGAAGAGAATGTTGAAGCAGATGCCCTAGCATATATAGCTTCATCCTTCAGGATACCGGAAGGTGTCAAGATTCCTATCATACATATCTTGAGCCCAGCAATAGGAGAGCAAGGTGTCAATGAAATATCAGACGATGATGAAGATATGGGAGTCAAGAATCCTGAGGATAATGAAAATTCTTGGATTATCCCGATCAGGAGATATATCCAGGATGGAGTTATCCCCAAGGATGAAAACCCAAGATCTTTTCGCACTAAGGTAGTCCCATATACTATCATGAATGATATATTATACATAAAATCTCTTGCAGGACCATATCTTAGGTGCTTGGAGAAGGCAGAAGCTCAAGAAGTGCTTCAGGATATCCATGAAGGAGACTGTAGGAATCACACTGGGGGCAGAGCACTATTCTCCAAAATCCTGAGGACAAGATACTTTTGGCCAACAATGAAGAGGGATGCTATGAATTATTCTCAGAAATGTGATGCATGCCAGAGACTTAGCAACATTTTTCACCAGCCAGCAGAACATTGTATCCTTTTATACTTGGCCTTTCATGAAGTGGGGAATGGATATTGTGGGAAAACTAGCAAGAGCTCCAGGAGGAAAAGTCTTCATGCTGGCTATGACAGATTATTTCTCGAAGTGGATTGAAGCGGAAGATTTTTTTCAAGTTAGAGAGAAAGAAGTTATCTCATTCATCAATCGCAATATCCTAACAAGATTTGGAATCCTGGCAGAGATAGTGTGTGACAATGGCTCACAATTCATCGGCAAGAGAACAACTAACTTCTGTGCCAGTTGGGGAATCAAGATGATCACTTCAACACCTGTCCATCCTCAGGCAAATGGACAGGCCGAATCAAGTAACAAAATCATTATCAATAACCTGAAGAAAAAGTTGGGGTCTAAGAAAGAAAAGTGGGCCGAGGAACTGCCTTTTGTTCTTTGGGCGGATAGGACCACTTCAAAGAATGCTACTGGTTAGACTCCTTTCTCATTTGTATTTGGAGCTGACGCAGTTATCCTTACAGAGATGGTTATCCCTATAGCTAGAGTCAGTCATCAAAATCCCGAAGATAATACTCAAAGTCTACTTGAAGATCTGGATGCAGTAGAAGAATTCAGGGATTTAGCAAAAATCAGAATGGCATCTTATCAGCAGAAGATAGCAAAGTCCTACAACAATTATATCAGGGTTCGAAGATTTCAAGAAGAGGATTTGGTTCTCCGAAAGGCTTTTCAGAATACTACAAATCCTACAGATGGAAAGCTTGCACCAAAGTGGGAAGGTCCATACTTGATTGACTCAGAAGCAGGAAAGGGGGCATATAGATTGTCTACTTTGGATGGTGACTTGCTACCAAGGGCTTGGAACGCTATACACCTCAAAAATTATTTTATGTAAGACTTATATCCCGAGGATAATTGTTATATTAAGTAGATAAGGTATTATTTAATGCCTTCTAAGGTTTAAGGGGGGGCTTTCACCTCTTCTTAAGATCGCCTGTAGCGCGTTTTTATTCATCCATAGTTCGAGAGGCGGGGCAGCACATGAAATATAGTGACTTGTTACCTCGCTATCCTCAGCTATTGGTTTGAATCTAGAGTTAATGGTAGACGTACCATCCCTAAGGTTTATGGGGTTTTCACCTCTTCTAAGGGCCTTGTCGCCAGTTTATTCCTAAGGTTTAAGTGGGTTTCACCTCTTCTAAGGGTCTTGTCACCAGTTTATTCCTAAGGTTTAAGGGGTTTTCACCTCTTCTAAGGGCCTTATCGCCAATTTATTCCTAAGGTTTAAGGGTTTTTCACCTCTTCTGAAGGCCTTGTCGCCAGTTTATTCCTAAGGTTAAAGGGGTTTTCGCCTCTTCTAAGGGCCTTGTCGCTAGTTTATTCCTAAGGTTACACCTCTTCTAAGTGCCTTGTCGCCAGTTTATTTAGGCCTTGTCGCAAATTTATTTAGGCCTTGTCGCCAGAATTTCTGAAGTTATTTTCAGCATAATGTTAATATTGCAGCTCTGTTAGTATATCCCTATAATTGGAGGAAAATTCTGAAAAGTAATCTTATTACAAGGATGAAATGGTCTATACATTATCAGAGTTAGTTACGATATGATTCTGGTATGATTTCATATTTGTAAATATTTTATATTTCATATTACTTGTCTTATTTATAAGATGAAATTTATGACTTGGTATTGGTTTATTGAATTAAACTGAAACTGTTATTAAAGAATCTCATTCCTAATAAAAATAATTTTTTCTCTAGATATAATAACAGAAACAGGGATAAAATACCAACATAAGTAATAAAAAGTTGTTATACTAATATTATAGTACATGAAAGGATGATTTAGGTTTCACTCAAAACAGAGCCCATCCACCTGAACCATTAGATTGTTCAAAAACATGAAATAAAAGTTAGTTTGGGCTTCGTCCTGAATTAGGATCCCTCCACCCAAACCATTATCCTAAGCATATTATAATATCCATACACAACCAAAATAGAAATTGTTCAAACAACCAACAGAAACACATCAAAACATCTTGAAAGCAGGCTCAAACCTTGTCATCTTCACCCTGATCACCCTCCTTCTTTTCCGCTTCCGCCACCTCATTTGCACTTGTCTCCTTCGTCGCCTCTAAAGTACTTGGAACCTCGGCTTCTTCCACCTTCTGACCCCTCAACATCTTCAGCTTCTTTGCCCAAGCTGAGGAATTCCAGGATTCCTTCAGGAAGCCCTTTTCCTTCACCTCCTCTGACATCTTGAGCATTGACTCCAGGATACTTGTAGCTGTAGACTTTTTGGCATCTTCAATAAGTTCAGCTTTCTCCAACTCGAATGAACCTTTAAGATCCAAAATCTCTTTTTCCTTCTTCCTGTGAAGCTTGATCTTTGTGTCTGCTGCGTGTTGAAGATCTGCAATCTTTCCTTCAGCCTCTCTCAGAGGCAATTCGGTATCTTGGAGCCTTTGTTGGTAATTCTCAATTCCCTGTTATGCTCAGGTTAACATAAACTTTTTGCAGATTATTATTCTCAAGATAAATAAGGATACATCTGGTTCCAAGAAGACTGGCAAGAGCATGTAATTTCTCTCCAACTTCGGCAATACTCATATCAGGAAAAGGCTCATTTTCGGCTGAAGTGGTGGCCTTCCTTTTCTTCTAGGCAGCGCTCTTTTGGCGAGTAGTTGGAATCCTCGGCTTTGGGGAGAGAGTCTTGGAGTGCTCCTGCTTCACCACAGTTTTGTCCTCGATGAAGTCGTCTAAGTCGATCAACTTGAAAAAAGATTTTGATTTCGGCATTTCTATGCAATAATTTATCAAGTTATCTCGAGAAAGCGAAATCCAAAGGGTTCTATGAAATACTCAGATACTTACCAGAAGACATACTTTCAGAAGACCTTGCGGCAGTTGTGCTGGTGTCACCTACTTCTCCTTCAAACCGAAATTCTCTTTCTTGTGCCGGAATTTTGAACAAAGCCTTAAGCCTTCGATTCGAATCTTTCCTATACCTTACCAAATCCTCAAACACAACTGCAATAAAGAAGATGTATTAATACAAACTGTTTGCAGAAAGAAATTCTATCCTAAGGATTTCCTACCCATATGAACCCATTCAACAGGCAAGTTTACTCCATCGGGAATTGAGTTACGACGTACAAAGATGAATTTCTTCTTCCAATCATGGTCATTACCATACACTTTGGGGACCATGTAGAGGCGGCTGGTTTTGGATTGAAGCCAGTAACGGTGAGATCCTTGTGTGCGAAGGTTATAGGTTGCGGCTATCTCAGGGATACCTATGGACAGTTCATGGGTTCTATTCAAGCAGTCTATTGTAGACAAGACTCTCCACACCATTGGCATGACTTGGGAGTAGTAGAAGCCGGTAATATCGAAAAACTCATTAATGAGCGAAGAAAATGGATATGAAAGTGTTGGGTGCGGATTTTCATTCTCGGAATTGAGCCTAATTTAAGGATAACGACTTAAGCTGCTATTATGAGGAAGGTACGTTGACTAATTCAATTGTCCTATATTATCTGATTGTTTTGCAGATAAGAGCACGTGGTAAATGAGTTTATAAGAACGTGGATTGCAACAGAATGATACTTGAACTTTGTCAACAAAGAACGTGGGCAGCAACGGCTTGTTGAAGAAATAGTCTAGGGTTTCCGGAATAATCGGAATAACAGTTGTAATCTTCTTATTATAAATATGAGCTGATAGTATCGTTAGGTCACACACAACTCACTTGCTTAGCTACTGTTAATCATTGTATCACTTAGCTCACAATCACTAATCAGCTCCAACCTTTGTACTCACCGATTTTATTATTAATAATATTGACAGTGATAGTTTTCACCGTCCGATGGTTTTTTGTGCCGGAGATCATAATAATCAAGTTTTAATTCGACCAAAAGTTAAGTTCATAATCTTTAACCAAAGTGATTCGACTAAAGATTACGTTGTAAACTCTTGACCGAAACGAAGATTATCATAATCAAGGGCTTTTTCCCTCGTAATCATATCTTTGTGTTCAATATTATTATCAACAAGCACTCCACCTCACGCACTAATTTGATCAAAGGTTGCTTTGCCAATTTTTTACCAAAACAATTTGGCGCCCACCATGGGGCAAACGGTGCTTTGATCATTATACACTCTTAAACTAAACCCAACTCTCAATATCCACAACATGTCTTCGAAACCCAAGATTGTTTCATCTTCTACCGCAGCCTCAGAATCATCAGCGAGGCCGCCTATGCCTCTCCCTCCTGCTGGTGGTATCCTGAAGAAGCCTGACAACGCTCAGAAGAAACCTACTACTCCTGTGTTCTCAGGTTCGAGGCCATCTCCCCAGGATCTCATCATGGTGTCCAACAACGACCTTCTGTCTCTGTACAGACGGCTACAAGAACATATGGATCGCCAGAACAAGAACAACCAGATGCTCGTGAGGGAATTAGAAGATTTCAAGAAAGCCAAGAAGCCGGCAGAAGAATTCACACCACTAATCCCGAGATCTCTGGATTTCACTCCTCCAGGATCCTCAGGATTGGTGCATCCAGAGCCGACCACAGCGTACAACTCTGGACCCCCATCTTTCCAGCATTTGGGGTCTGCGGGATTGCACTTATCTGGATCTCAAGGATACCCGTTTGCGTCATTTGCTGGGCCTTTTCAACAGTCTGGATCCTCAGGATTGTTCCAATAGTCTGGATCCTCAGGATTGTTCCAACAGTCTGGATCCTCAGGATTGTTTCAACAGTTCGGACCCTCAGGAGTGTTCCATCAGGCTGGTCCTTATCAGCAGTCGGTATCTTCAGGATTAGCTCAAGCTCAACAGCCCTTAGGATCCTCTGATGTGCATCAGGGAGACTTTATTCCGATGCAGGCTAACACTCCAACTACTCCATTTATCAACCCTGGAAGTACTATGTTTGGGAATACGAGCTACAACGCCCAGATCGCTCCTCAGAATGTTAATCAGGGTAACTCTTTCAATACAATTCCATTTAATGCTAATCAAGGATTTTTGCAGGATGCAGGCAGAAGTTTGAGTTAAGCCCGAGAATTACAAAAACTTAAGGACATGATATCGAATGTTCCCAGCGTAATCCATCCCATAGCTGAAGTTCCCACTGATAGTCACAGGATATCCCGGTTTGTGCCATCAATTAGCGACGTACAGATCCCAAAACGGTTTCAAACCCCGAATATGAAATTATATGATGGCTCAATGGATCCTGAGGAACACGTCGCACAATACAGAGAACGTATGGAGATCAATCCAATCCCTATGGAAATCAAGGAAGCATGTCTTTGCAAAGGGTTTGGGTCTACCTTAACCGGAGCAGGCATGAAATGGCTACTGAGTATTCCTCCTAACACTATCAATTCTTTTTCTCATTTAGTTAACATGTTTAATAACCAGTTTTCTTGTAGTAGAACTTTTGAGAAAATGACAGGTGATCTTTATAGGGTTACCCTGAATACTGGGGAATCCTTGAGAGATTTTATTACCAGGTTCAGTAAGGAGTCGCTAGAAATTCCGAATCTAAACCCAGCTTCAGCAGTGGAAGCTCTCAAGTTGGGGTTAGAAAAAGGCTCCTCTTTCTATGATGATCTCGTTATGACTCCATGCAGGTTATTAGACGAAGCAAGAAGCAAAGCTCTGAAGTTTATCAGGCTAGAAGACGACAAGAAAAACTCCAAAGTCGATATCCCGAAGTATGATCAGACGAACAGGAAATCCGAATCCCCGAGAAAATCATATCGAGCAAAGCCTTACTACAAGCCTGATAACTCCAAGATTAATGCAGTAGATGAGGAAAATGATGAAGAATATCCTAAGATCTCTGAATATTGTTTTTCTGTTGATATTGGTGGATTAATGTGTGCCATGCAAGATTTAGGTGAGAAAGCCAGGTGGCCAAGGAAAACGTAGAGACCAGGAGCCTGGAAAGATAAATCAAAATAGTGTGCCTTCCACGAAGACTTTGGGCACTTGACTGATGATTGCATTGCACTCAGAAGGGAGATCAGCTATCTTCTCAGCAAGGGCCACTTGAAAGAACTACTTGGCAAGAAAAAGGGAAGAGAGCAGAATCACGAGAAAATTCCTGAAAAGCCGATCCCTCCACCAACGGATGCAAGAACAATCATGTTCATATCCGGAGGATCCGACATCTGTGGAACCTCCTATTCTGCTGCAAAGAGAAATGCTGACCAAAGAAAGTTAGAAGTGGCTGACAGGCCAACAAAGACATCTATTCTCACTCAAGAGAGAATTATATCCTTCGATGGAAGTGATAGAGTCGATGTTCAGGATCCTCATCATGATAGTTTGGTAATAACTTTATATGTGGGTAACCATTATGTTCGCAGGATCCTCATAGATGGTGGAAGCTCTGTCAACATTATTCAATTAGACGTGCTGAAAAAGATGAATATTCCTAAGGATGAGATTGTCCCCAGTTCCTCAGTATTGGTTGGATTCAATGGAGAAACTAAGAACACTTTTGAGGAGATTAAGCTCCCAATATATGTCGAAGGGGTAAATAAAATGCAAAAATTTTGTGTTATTGACAGTTTATGTTGTTGCAATATTATATTAGGCAGACCCTGGATACACGAGATGAAAGCAGTTTCCTCCACTTATCACCAATGTGTGAAACTCCCAAGTCCGTGGGGAGTTATCAAAATCATCAGTGACCAACAAGACGTCAAGAATTGCTACACCTCTTCCATGAAGTGTACTGCCAAACCCCAGCAGGCGTAGCAATTACAGAAGCCAGCACGAGGCATAATGGAGGCCAGGGAAAAAGAAATTAAAGAAGTACCTCTTTATTCCGAGGATCCTGAAGTCAAAGTGCTGATAGGAACTAGCATTCCTGAGGATATTGAGTCGAAATTGCTCGATTTCCTCAAATCATGGCTGTCGACATTTGCATGGAAACATGAAGATATGACAGGCATTTCCAAAAATATTATAACACATAAACTTGGAATTGATAATTCTTTCAGGCCAATCCATCAAAAAAGAAGAAAGTTTGCACCTGAAAGAAACATAATTATTCAAGAAGAAGTAGAAAGACTCTTGAAGGCAAAAATGATTAGGGAAGTTCAATATCCCCGATGGTTTGCGAATGTGGTGGTTGTACAGAAAAAGAACGGCAAATGGAGAGTTTGTGTAGGCTTCACAGACTTGAATAAGGCTTGTCCTAAAGATCCATTCCCTCTACCACACATTGATTCGATGGTAGACACTACAGCCGGTCACGAGATGCTGACATTTATGGACGCATCCTCCGGATTTCAGCAAATCCAGATGGAGCCCTCGGATCAGGAAGATAATGCCTTCATGACTCCCACAGGTATTTATTGTTATATTGCTATGCCCTTTGGACTTAGAAATGCAGGTGCAACCTATCAGAGGTTAGTTAACATGATGTTCAAAGAGCAACTGGGGGACACGATGGAGGTCTATATTGATGATATGGTGGTGAAGTCCAAGAAAGCTGAAGATCACCTCCAAGATCTCAAGACCGCGTTCGATATCCTCGACAAATACAACATGAAGCTAAGTCCTTCAAAATGCCATTTCGGAGTGAAGGCTGGCAAATTCTTGGGATACATGGTCTTCAAAAGGGGGATAGAGGCTAGTCCGGAGCAGATACAAGCTATCCTGAATCTGAAATCCCCAGAATCAGTCAAGGATGTTCAAAGGCTAACCGGCAAGATAGGAAATATCAACAGATTCATATCCAAATCCTCAGCAAAGTCCAAAGAATTCTATGATATCCTAAAGAAAAACAAGAGGTTCGAGTGGACCAGTAAGCATGAGGAAGCTTTATCATCCTTAAAAGCTTATCTTTCCTCAGCTCCTCTACTGGTAAAACCCGAGGAAGGTGAATCTCTATCTATATATCTTGCTGTATCAAATAATGCTATAAGTGCAGTTCTGGCTAAGAATCTCGAAGGTCAACAACATCCAATATATTATGTAAGTAAATGTCTTTTGGATGCTGAAACCAGGTATTCTTATCTTGAGAAATTAATTTTGGCACTTATTATGGCATCTACTAAACTTAGACACTATTTTGAAACTCACCCTATATGTGTTAAAACTAATTACCCTATTGATTCTGTTTTGAGAAAACCAGAAATGTCAGGTAGAATGGCAAAATGGGCAGTAAAGCTAAATGCATATGATATAACATATGAACCTAGGACTGCCATCAAATCCCAGGCATTAGCAGACTTTGTGGCTGATTTCACCAGTGAACTTTAAGAAAAGGCAGACTTGGAAGTCCAACAACTTGAAGAAACCAAAGATAAGTGGACTCTATACACTGATGGTGCTTCAAATGTTAGAGGAACAGGTCTCGGGATTCTGCTAAAATCGCCACAGGGGGATATTATACCTCAATCCATATCCTGCGGATCAAGCCACAAATAAGGAGGCAGAATATGAAGCTTTGATAGTAGGATTAGAACTAGCAATCGACATGAAAATCAGGTTTATTCAAGTACATGTTGATTCATTTTTATTAAATAATCATTTTAATGGTTCATATACTGTTAGAGGAGAAAGACTAATGAAATATCTAGAGCTATTCGAAAAGCTAGCAAAGTGTTTCGAAATGTTTGATATTTCACAGGTACCTAGAGAAGAGAATGTTGAAGTAGATGCCCTAGCATATCTAGCTTCATCCTTCAGAATACCGGAAGGTTTAAAGATCCCTATCATACATATCCTGAGCCCAGCAATAGAAGAGCAAGGTGTCAATGAAATATCAAAAGATGATGAAGATGTGGAATCCAAGAATCCTGAGAATAATGAAACTTCTTGGATTATCCAAATGAAGGAATATATTCAGGATGGGGTTATCCCCAAGGATGAAAACCCAAGAGCTTTTCGCACAAAGGTAATCCCATATACTATAATAAATGATATATTGTACAGAAAATCTCTTGCAGGACCATATCTTAGGTGCTTGGAGAAGGCAGAAGCTCAAGAAGTTCTTCAAGATATCCATGATGGAGATTGTGGGAATCACACTGGGGGCAGAGCACTATTCTCCAAAATCCTGAGGACAGGGTATTTCTGGCCAACGATGAAGAGGGATGCTATGAATTATTCTTAGAAATGTGATGCATGCCAGAGACATAGCAACATTTTGCACCAACCAGCAGAACCATTATATCCTATTATATCCCCTTTACCTTTCATGAAGTGGGGAATGGATATCGTGGGGAAACTACCAAGAGCTCCAGGAGGAAAAGTCTTTATGTTGGCTATGACAGATTATTTCTCGAAGTGGAACGAAGCAGAAGCCTTTGTTCAAGTCAGAGAAAAAGAAGTTATCTCATTCATCAAGCGCAATATCATGACTAGATTTGGGATTCCGACAGAGATAGTATGTGACAATGACTCACAATTGATCGGCAAGAGAACAACTAACTTCTGTGTCAGTTGGGGAATCAAGATGATCACATCAACACCTATCCATCCTCAAGCTAATGGACATGCTGAATCAAGCAACAAAATCATAATCAATAACCTGAGGAAAAAGTTGGGGTCTAAGAAAGGAAAGTGGGCCGAGGAACTACCTTTTATTCTTTGGGCAGATGGAACCACTTCGTAGAATGCTACTGGTCAGACTCCTTTCTCATTAGTGTTTGGAGCTGAAGCAGTTATCCCCACAGAGATGGTTATCCCGACGGCTAGAGTCATTCATCAAAATCCTGAAGATAATACTCGAAGTCTACTTGAAGATCTAGATGCGGTAGAAGAACTCCGGGATTTGGAAAACATCATAATGGCTTCTTATCAACAGAAGATAGCAAAGTCCTACAACAAGAATCTTTTCAAAATACTACCAATCCTACGGATGGCAAGCTCGCACCAAAGTGGGAAGGTCCTTACCTGATCGATTCGGAAGCAGGAAAGTGGGCATACAAATTATCTACTTTGGATGGTGACTCACTACCAAGGGCTTGGAATGCTATACATCTAAAAAAATATTTAATGTAAGACTTCTATCCCGAGGATAACTGTTATACTAAATAGTCAAGGTATGTACTCAAACTTATTTTTTAATATTATTATTCTTCAAACATGGTACTGACTTAAGCATCGGAGGGGTGTTAGCAAGGCTAACACCCACCCCTCACTTAGAGTTGACTGTTTTGTAGATATGAGAGAATGAAGTTAACAAAGGCCTTGTCGCCAGCTAATTCCTAAGGTATAAGGGGTTTTCACCTCTTCTACGGTTTAAGGGATTTTCATCTCTTTTTAAGATCGCCTGTAGTTTACTCAGCCTTAGTTTGAGAGGCGGGGCCAGCACATGAAATATAGTGACTTGTTACCTCGTTATCCTCAGCTATTGGTTTGAATCGTGAGGTTTAAGCGATCTTCATCTCTTCTTAAGACGCCTGTAGAGCATGATTTATTCGGCCTTAGTTCGAGAGGCGGGGCCAGCACATGAAATATAGTGACTTGTTACCTCGTTATCCTCGGCTATTGGTTTGAATCACAAGTTTATGGTAGACGTACCATAATCTAAGGTTTAGGAGATTTTCGTCTCTTCTAAAGGGCCTTGACGCCAGTTCATTCCTAAGGTTTAAGAGATTTTCATCTCTTCTAAAAGGCCTTGTCGCAAGTTCGTTTCTAATGGTTTAAGAGTTTTTTCATCTCTTCTAAAGGGCCTTGTCACCAATTTATTTAGGCCTTGTCGCCAGAATTTCTAAAAAAGTATTAGCAGGATAATACTAATATTACAATTCTATTGCTATATCCCCATGATTAAAAGAATATTCTAAACAATGATCTTATTGCGAGGAGAAGACGTTCAAAACAATTTCCAGGTTAATTGATACACGGTTCAGGTATGATTTAATATTTACAAGTATTTTATCTTTCATATTATTTAAAGTTATGACTTGATATTGGTTTATTGGTAAGACTTAAACTATTGCTAAGAGATTTTTCGTGAAACTTATATTTTTCTAAAAACGGAAAAAGTGAAAGCATGCCAATATAAGTCATAAAAAGTTGTACTAATATTATAATGCAGAAAAAGATAGTCCGGGTTTCACTCTAAACGGAGCCCATCCACCCGAACTATCATAATTGTTCTAAAGAAGAAATTAAAAGACGATTTGGGTTTCGTCCTGAACCAGGATCCCTCCACCGAAACCATTATCCTAAGCGTATTACATTATCCTTACATAACCAAAATAGAAATTGTTCAGAACAACCATTGAAAACACATAAAAACAACCTGGAAACCAGGTTCAAACCTTTCCACCTTCAGCATTGTTGCCTTCCTTCTTCTCCAAATCGGCCGCCTCCCCAGCCTTAGTCTCCTTCACATTCTCACTAGCTCCAGCATCCTTGATCATCTCAGAAGTCCCAGCCATCTCATCCTCTTCGAGCTTCTCCCCCCTTAGCATATTGAGCTTTTTCTTCTAAGTTACAGAATTCCAAGAATTCATCACATGACCTTTCGCTTGTGCTTCCTCTGACATCTTGATGATCGACTCCAGAATGCTGGTGGCTGCACAGTTCTTAGTCTCCTCAAAAAACTCGGTCTTCTCCAACTCAAATGAGGCTTTAAGATCCGAAATCTCTTTGTCCTTCTTTTTGAGCAGCTTGTCCTTGGTATCAACATCTTGAAAAAGATCGGTGAGTTTGGCTTCAGCCTCTCTCTTGGACAATTCAACATCTTGGGATATCTGACGGTAACTTTCGGTTTTCTGTTATTCCCAAATTAATATTAGTTTTTCTGCAGATTACTATTTTCAGGATAAGCAAAAAATACTTACTGTTCCAAGAAAGTTAGCAAGAGCTTGAAGCTTCTCTACAGTATCAGTGGTTCTCGTATCTGCAAAGGGATCGGTCTCGGCTGAAGTGGTGGCTTTCCTCTTCTTCTGTGCAGCACTTTTTTGGCGATTAGTTGGAATTCTCACCGAAGGGGAAAGTGTCTTGGAGTGTTCTTGTTTCACCACAGTTCTGTCCTCAATAAGATCATCCAAATCAACTAAGCTAAAATACTTTGGCTTCGGCATCCCTATACAATGATTTATCAAGTTATTTTCAAGATAACAAAATCCTTAGAAAACCTAATATCCCCAAAACACTTACCAGAATTCATGCTCTCAGCGGGTTTTGCAGCGATCACACTTGTTTCTCCTGTTTCTTCCTCTAACCAAAACTCCCTTTCCTCTGCTGGAATCTTGAACAACGCCTTAAGCCTTTTCTTCGTATCCTTCCTGAGCTTTATCAAATCCTCAAACACAACTGTCAAAAAACAAACCATATTAAGATGAATCATTTGCAAAAAGAAGTTTTATCCTACAGATTTCCTACCCTTATGAACCAATTTAGTAGGCAAGTTCACCCCATCAGGAATAGAATCACGGCAAAAGAAAAAGAAATGTTTCTTCCAATCAGGGTCACTACTGGACACCTTGGGAATCATATAAAGACGGCTGGATTTAGACTGAAGACAGTAGCGGAAAGATCCATGAGTCCGGAGGTTATAAGTTACGGCTATTTCAGGTACGCCTATGGACAACCCGTGGGTTTTGTTCAGTCGATCTACTGTAGCCAGAACCCTCCATACCATCGTCATGACTTAAGAATATGAGAACCCGACGACGTTAAAAAACTCTTTGATAAGCGGGGAAAACGGGTATGAAAGGCCAATCGAAAAGAAGTAATAGAAAAAGCAAGTCCAAGTTTTAGAGGAAAAGTCAGTCTTGACTTTAGGATCATATGGCCTAATGACAGTTTCAGCAGGTAGCAAACCCGACTCTTTCAAAAACCTGATGTCCAAATCTGTAAAAAGACACTAGTCTTCGTCGGTGGCCGGAATGAGAGCCTGGTCGATGAAGTCATCTAAGGTTGCAAAAGAGAAAGGGTAGGGCGCACGAGGTGTTCTTTTCCTCATTTTTGTGTGGATCGGAAGAAAAAATTCAAGAAATTAAGAAAACAAGGGACGAGAACTAACCTGATTATGAACCGGCAGAAGAGGATTGTGGTGTAGAAGACTGGGAATGCTTTAATTATAACCTAGAGAATCGGTTGTAGAGTCTCCTCGATTCCCTCACACGTCATTTCACAAAACAGAGATATTATTAATTTTGAAATTCAAAATTTTTACACCTGTCACTCAGTAAAAATTGGGGGCAATTGTTGGGTGCGGATTTTCATCCTCGGAATTGAGCCTAATTTAAGGATAACGACTTAAGCTGCTATTCTGAGGAATGTACGTTGACTAATTCAATTGTCCTATATTATATGATTGTTTTGCAGATAAGAGCACGTGGTAAATTTGTTTATAAGAACGTGGATTGCAACGGAATGATACTTGAACTTCGTCAACAAAGAACGTGGGCAGCAACGGCTTGTTGAAGAAATAGTCTAGGGTTTCCGGAATAATCGGAATAACAGTTGTAATCTTCTTATTATAAATATGAGCTGATAGTATCGTTAGGTCACACACAACTCACTTGCTTAGCTACTGTTAATCATTGTATCACTTAGCTCACAATCACTTATCAGCTCCAACCTTTGTAATCACCAGTTTTATTATAAATGATATTGACGGTGATTGTTTTCACCATCCGGGGGTTTTTTGTGCCGGAGATCATAATAATCAAGCGTTAATTCGACCAAAATTTAAGTTCATAATCTTTAACCGAAGTGATTCGACTAAAGATTACGTTGTAAACTCTTGACCGAAACGAAGATTATCATAATAAAGGGCTTTTTCCCTCGTAATCATATCTTTGTGTTCAATCTTATTATCAACAGGCACTCCACCTCACGCGCTAATTTGATCAAAGGTTGCTTTGCCAATTTTTGACCGAAACAGAAAGGCCGATTGAAAAAGGGTAATAGAAAAAACAAACCCAGGTTTCGGACGAAAAGTCAGCTTTGGCTTTGGGGTCGTATGGTCTGATGACGGCCTTAGCTGGTAACTAGCCAGAATTTTTAGAAATCTAATGTCGAGATTGTTGAAGAGACACCGATCCTCATAAGTAGCAGGGATGTGACCTTGATCGATGAAATCCTCAGAGGTTGCGAAAGAGTAAGGCTTGAGCGATCGAGGGGTTCTTTTTCTCATCGTTGTTCGAATTAAACAAGAAGCTTCAGAAAATTAGAAGATGAGAGAGAGAAGAACTGACCTGGTTATGAAGCAATGAAGAGATTATTGTTATTTTGAGATTTGGGAATGGCTTGATTATAACCTAAAGGAACGGGTTTAGGTTCTCCTAAATTCACGTGCCTGTCCTTTCAAGTAGTAGAGATATTTTCATCAATAAAATTTAAAATTTTTACAGTTGTCACGCGCTAACTGTAAAAATTGGGGGCAATTGTTGGGAGCAGATTTTTTATCCTCGGGATTGATCATGATTTAAGGATTTCGACCTATCTTGCCGATGCAAATATTCTGAGGATTATATTTGACTAATTCAATTGTCCTTTATTATTTTTGTTTGTTTTGCAGATAAGACCACGTGTTAAACGTGATTATAAGAACGTGGGTTTATAACGGCTATTCATAAGGCTTCGTCAACTCGAACGTGGGAAGCAACGGATAGTGTAGGACTCAGTCTATGGTTTATTCCGGATTTCTCGGATTTTCAGATGTATTATTTTGTTTATTTAAACGAGCTGATATGATCATTTAGAACACACACTTCACATACTTAGCTATCAACACTCATTGTAACACTTAGTATACGATCTATTATGAGCTCCACCACTTGTAATCACCCTTTTTTGATAATAATAAATAGACGGTGATAGTTTTCACCGTCCGGGGGTTTTTTGTGACGGAGATCTCGAGATCAAGGGCATTTTCCCTCGAAATCAAATCATTGTGTTCACCCTGCTTTTGATCAAGCACTCTACCTCACATACAAATTTAATCAAAAATTACTTTGTTAATTTTCGACCAAAACATTTAGCTAGTTCCAAACCTGCAATCATAGCTTCATACTCTGCTTTATTATTTGTGGCTTGAAACTCACAAGCTATAGACTAGAGTATTATGTCCCCTTGTGGCAATTTCAGTAGGATACCTAATCATGTTCCTCTTACGTGGAGGCTCCATCTGTAAAGAGGATCCAAGGATCCTTGGTTTCTTCTAGTTGTTGAACCTCCAAGTCAGCTTCTTTCTGCATGTCACTACTGAACTCAGCCACAAAGTCTGCAAGCGCTTGTGACTTGATGGCTGTTCTGGGCTCATACTAAATATCTTATGCACTTAGCTTCAAAGACCATTTGGCCATCCTTCCTGACAATTCTGGCTTTCTAAGCATATTCTTAACATAATAATTAGTTCTTAAAATAATAGTATGAGTTTCAAAGTAATGCCTTAAGTTAGTAGAAGCCATAATAAGTGCAAGTATTAATTTTTCTAAATGAGAATACCTGGCTTCAGCATCTAGAAGACTTTTACTTACATAATAAATGGGATGTTGTTCACCTTCATAATCCTTCACAAGGACAACACTTACTGCATTTCCCGAGACAGCTAGGTACAAGTATAGGGGTTCTCCATCCACCGGCTTCATTAATGCTGGTGTTGAGGATATGTAATCCTTTAAGGCTTTGAGTGTAGCCTCATGCCTCTCCGTCCACTAGAACTTTCTATTCTTTTTAAGGATATCATAAAAATCCTTACACTTCTCTAAAGATCGAGAGATGAACCTATTCAAGGCTACAATTCTTCCAGTCAACCTTTATACATCCTTTGCATTCACGGGAGACTTCAGGTTGATGATGGCCTTTATCTGTTCCGGGCTAGCTTCTATACCCCTCTTAGTGACCATATAACCAAGGAACTTTCCCGCCTTAACACCAAAATGGCATTTAGATGGATTGAGTTTCATGTTATACTGGTTAAGGATATTGAAGCCTTCTTCCAAGTCTTTAAGATGGTCTTCAGCCTTGTTGGACTTGACAACCATGTCTTCTATATAGACTTCCATGGTTTTCCATAGTTGGTCTTTAAACATCATGTTAACTAAACGTTGATATGTTGCACCTGCATTTCTTAGTCCATATGACATGGCAATATAGCAATATATTCCAGTAGGAGTCATGAATGTTGTGTCTTCCATATCATATGATTCCATCTGAATATGTTGGAATCCAGAGGAAGCATCCATAAAAGTAAGCATTTCATATCCTGTTGTAGCATCCACCATGGAGTCTACATGTGGTAATGGGAAAGGATCCTTGGGGAATGCCTTGTTTAAATCAGTGAAATCGACACACACCCTCCTATTTCTATTCTTTTTTGAAATAACAACCATTTTAGCCAACCATAGAGGATACTTAACCTCTCTAATCATACCGGCGTTAAGAAGTTTTTCAACTTCTTCTTGTATGATCGTGTTCCTCTCAGGAGCGAATTTCCTTTGCTTCCAATGGACGGGTTTAATAGAATTATCAAGGCCTAACTTATGAGTAATTACCTCTTTTAAAATAGCTGGTCTGAGTGCTTGAAGGCAAATGTAGATTTTCGTTGCTTGAGGAAGGATACTATATCCTCTTCAATGCTAGTAGGGATACTGGATCCTAGGAAAACTTTCACGTCTGGATCATCAGGGTACAAGGATACCTCTTTCAGATGTTTTCTCTAACTTCCAGTATGTTCCTAGGATGTTGTTGTTGTTGCTATGCTATCGTTTGCTTGACCACCGGCTTCATGGAAGAAGAGTAATAATTCTTAGCTTCCACTTGGTCACCATCTATTCTTACTACTCCCCAAGGAGTTGGTAGTTTGATACACTGGTGATAAGTAGAGGCTACAGCCTTCATTCCGTGTAACCATGGCCTGCCAAGAATAATGTTGCAACAAGACAAATTATCAATAACACAAAATTTTTGTTAAGAGTTTAACCCTTCAATGTATATAGGGAGTTTAATGTCCCCCATTGTTTTCTTAGTTTCACCAGTGAAACCAACTAGCACGGATGTTCGGGGAACAATTTCTGAGTCAGGGATATTCATCTTTTGGAGCACATCATATTAAATGATGTTAACTGAACTTAATGTTGGGGGTTTGAAAGCGTTTTGGGCTCTCCGCATCACATATTGGTGGAGCAAATCTAGATAGCTTATGGCTCCCTTTTGGTATTCCAGGGATGGGACGGACCACTCCTGGCACGCTGGATATCATATCCTTAAGCTTCTGAAGTTCCTTAGCCATAGCCTGATTGACACCTTCATCCTTAAGATTGGAACCAAGATTAGTGTCTAAGGATATGTGATTGTAGGTGTTACCCCTTTGTTGAGTGAATGTTGGCATCCCAGAAGAATAGCCTAAATAAGAAGCATCTGCCACAAGAGTTGATCCACTAGAGGCAATGGTTTGAATGGGATGATGTCTCCTTCATGGACTTCTGAAGACCTTTGATGTTGAATTCCCGAGGATCCCTGATTCTGCCAGAAGGATCCTTGAGGTTGGGAGTTGAAGGATCCTTGATTATACAATCCAGAGGATCCTGGTTGAAGGAACGAGGATCCTTGATTTTGCTGACCCATGACCCCTGTTAAAGGATAGATTATCCTGGATGAAGGAACGATGATCCTTGAGTTTTCTGACCCATGGACCCATGTTGAAGGATACATGATCCTTGAGCAAGTTGAGCTAAGGATCCTAGAGTGGTGAAATCCAACATCCTAGGCACCAAGGGATTCTGATCCACCATTGGCCTCTTAGACTTCTTGAGATCTTCTATCTCACGAAGGATCTTCTAGTTGATCCTGCTTTGCTGCTCCATATATGTTTTAACCTGTGAAAACATAGCAGAAACATCATTGTTAGAGTTAACCACCAAAGTCGCAGCAGTGGTTTTTGAGCTTTGGAACACTGGCAGTTTTATTTTGTTTCCAGTCGCGGTGGTCCTTGGAGCTGCTGCCAATGGAGGAGGCATCGGTGATAAGGTTCTTGGTGGGTGAGAAACTAATGAAGGCATGGTGGATGAAGCAGAAGATTGTTTATAGCACCAATTTCCCCACGGTGGACGCCAAATTGTTCTGATCAAAAATCGTTTAAGGATGATAATAACAATTAGGTAATAATTGTAAACACAAGCACAAGGATTTTTTACGAGGAAAAGCTCTTGATATTGTACGGATCGCCGGCACAAAAACCCCGAGAATGACAATTGTCTATCACCACTTTATTAATAAAATATCGGGTTACAAATGGTGGAGATTATGATCAATGATTACAAGAATGCTAAGTGTGTGTGAACTGCTAGAGAGACTTCTGAGTAATGTTTATGAACGTGAAGTAACAAGTGAGTGACCTAATTGATCATAATCTCTATAAATATTAAAAATATCTACTACTATATTCCCAATAAACTCGCCACTCTTCTGCGAGCTCCTCTATTCCGCTAGTTCCTTCAACGCCTTTTTACCACATGCTAGAAGTGTCCAGTAGCGAGATATAAGGTGGACTTGGTCACATAGCCGTTATACCTATTGATCACAACACCAATGAAACACAATCGTTAGTAAACAAATAATATTGAGGATCCTTGATCCTTCACAACCTGGAACATATCTCAAGGATAATTGATCCATAAGTTACTTAAGGATAGAGGATCCTTAGCATAAATTCTATGCCCTAACAATATTCACCAAATACTATGCTTTGACATCGTTCCTCGTTGTCCTGAAACATAACAGTACATAATGCTAAGCTCAAGTGTAGTACAAGGTGATTGTGAGAGACGTATGTAGTCAATAGGGGATTTGCCCCTCTTATTCATTGAGAGTAAGATGTTTAAGGCCTGCTAAGTTAAATAAACAGAGAATGATCACTCTGTGTCTCTAGATTTGACATGACATCTGTGGCAAAAAGATAAATGATAGATTCACCTAAATCATTTTCAAGTATGGGACTTGAAGGAGATGATTTTATTGAATGGCACTTCGTCATATGTATTAGGGGTAGTAAACCGTTGTTAGGCAGTATTTTGCTATTTGCATCAATCTTCTATGTATCTTGTGCAAGTGGGAGATTGTTGGAATCGGTCTGCCCAATACACATATTAGAGTTGATGTCGCTAGTACGTTATGATCTAAGTCGGGTCATACCTAATAACAAGCTAGACAAACACCCACGATATTTATTTTAAGATATGATCTGACAAATAAATATTAGCACTTACGATATTTAGAAAATGGGTTTCTAAGTATTTGCACTTGTGTAATAAATAAATTATATGAATAATTTATATTTTGAGAGAAGATATTTTATAATGTTATTTAAGGTGGTTAAATAATATAATGCATGTTACTTACATTATGTTAGGTTACATTTTTATAATATGTAACAAATATAACGTAAGTAATAAAATGAAAGCGTTTGAATATTTGGGAAGGAAAAATCTCTCTCTCATCTATTTATTATATTCCTCTTTCAAAAACATGCATGTGTGGTCATTGGCCAAGTGAGTGGTGCATTGGTTGCATCCATCTTTCTCTCTCACACACACAAGAATGCAAGTAAAGTCTCTCTTCTCTTCTCCATATTTTCGGCTAAGGTTATGGAGGAACAAAAAGGAGTTTTAAGTGTAAAAATCCTAGAAAATCAAAGTGTGTTTGTTGGTTGCTTGTGGGTATACATGCTTGAGCTCTTCTATCTTGAAGACTAGCCATTCAACCTTCATCTCTTTCATTTTTCTTGAACTCTTGAAGGTAGTATGCTATGAACACCCTATGGTTGTTTATATTGGTAAGGATGTAATTTTTTATATGGATCCTAGTCTTGGGTTTTTATATATAAGATGGGCTTATATTAATCTAATTAAAAAGATTTAAAACTTAATTATCCGCTGTGTTTTTCATATAAATGTGTTTATATGTGTTTGATAATCTTGTTAAATCCCAACAACGTTGACATGCATACTTCGGGAATCATGAGTATTGCCCGATACACTTGTTTTTATCTTAAGTTGAGCGGACGAGTGTTCCTATAGCACTTCATGATTCTTTGTGGGTTGAAGCAATGCAAGATGAGTTGTAACAGTTTGTGCGACTGGGTGTATGGGATCTCATTGATAATCCTGAATAGGTTAAGAAGCCTATACCTACAAAATGGGTGTTTAAATATATGAAAGATGACTGTGGGGTCATTGTGAGAAACAAAACACATTTGGTTGTGCAAAGTTTTAATCAGCAAGAAGGCGTGGATTACACTGAAGTATATGCTCTTGTTGCAGGATTGGAAGCTATACATATTTTTCTAGCCTATGCTACCTTCACTAATTTCAATGTATATCAAATGGACGTTAAGAGTGGTTTCTTAACGGGGAACTTCATGAAGAGGTGTTTGTGAAGCAGCCTCCTAGTTTTGACAATCCAGACTATCCAGACCATGTTTACCAATTAAACAAGGCTCTATATGGTTTACACCAATCCTGGAGATCTTGATACAAAACGCTTACTGACCATCTAACTGATATTGGCTTCAAACTAGGGACTGTGTATTGTACTCTCTTTCACAAAAATGTCAAAGAAGATATGATCCTTGTCCAGATTTATGTCGATGACATCATATTTGGTTCAAAAAATGACAAGTTATGTAAGGACTTCGAAAATTCGATGCAAACCAAGTTTGAGATTAGCTCAATGGGAGAAATGAGTTTCATTTTAGGTTGCAGCTACAACACTCTAAAGACGAAATTTTTATTCATCAGACAAAATACGTGAACGATGTGTTGGGCCGATTTAAGATAACTACCGGAAAAGTCCCTTGTACTCCTCTTCCCATGGGTCACAATTTGTCACTGGACGAGTGGAAAATATGTTTATTAGACCCTTTACCGAGCTATGTTTGGTTATTTAATGTACTTAATTGCATCGCGGTCCTGATACAATGTTTTCTGTTTGCTTGTGTGCCAGATATTAAGCGAGTTCCCGAGTGACTCATCTGGCGGCTGTGAAGTGTATCTTTCACTATCTGAGGGGTAATCCTGACATCGTGTTATGGTATCCCAAGGACGATAGTTTTGATCGTACTAATTTATGGATTCCGACTATGGAGGATGCAAGATCAACTTTAAGTCTACGATGGTGGGTTGTCCATTCTTAGGAAACCGACTTGTTTCCTGGCAGTGTAAGAAGCAGACAACAATCTCCACTTCAACCGCTGAAGCCGAATACGTGGCAGCCTCGAATTGCTGTTCATAGGTTTTATGGATCCAGGAACACTTGCAGGATTACGGTTTGAAGTTTCTTACTACTCCCATCTTTATCGATAGCTCTACTGCCATATGTATAACGAAGAACCCCGTGCACCACTCTAAGACGAAACATATTGAAATTCGTTATCATTTTATCTTTGACTGCTATGAAAAAAAACTAAGACAGAAAAAATGCACACGGATCATCAAAAGGCAGACCTTATTACCAAAGAATTTGATAAATCAAGATTTAAATTTATACAGTTATAAACAATGATTAAATTAAAACTTGGATCGTTCTGAGAAATTTACCATGTCCCCGGCAACAGCGCTAAAAAAGTGATGTGTATGCGCGGTGTGTTAAAAAAGTAAAAGGTTAGAATTTTAGTTTACGCACAAGATTGTGTTTTAAATTTATAAAAGTGATTTCTTCTAAGACTAAACACACACAAAATAGGCAAGTGTACCTATCGCATATGTAGAATAGTATTGGTAAGAACCAAGTATCGATCTGTGGACACAAATATTTCTAATAATAAATCCTCATTTTAATCTAATCGGAGAAGATAATCCTTTTGGGGTGATTTTTAAACTTCTTAGAACTTATATAAATTATAATATATAGGTGAACAAGAAGAGAAATCTAAATAGGTAAATCAATTATGTGAAGGTTACCATCTAAGATTATGAATCCACTGCATTCTTCCTTTATGATTATAAAGTAAATTTGTGATAAACTTTCTTTAATAATTATGAGAGAATAGTCCCGCATTTCTAAGTGAACATACCCTATGACATAAAAGAAAGTAGCACGCATAACTTCATGTCTACCATGAGCATGTCAATTTAAGTAAGCAAGTAGTTTTGGTAAAGTATAAAGATTAGGATTGACTTCTATTTCTCCAATACCAATTCTAACAACTTTGGGTGATTATAGTTTAGTCACACAACCTCCCCTTGGTTGATTTAAGTAGGTTATAATTACACATTCCTTCATATGATTTCTTTAACTAGCATGATAACCTAAGCAATCAAGTTAACAATGTTATTTCAGAATTACCAAAACTTGAGAAATAGATCAAAGCTTATATCTCATTATATCTAAGTACAATCTAAGGATCCATGTTTTATCTTAGATAAATTATCAAGATATTCTTTTTACCATTTCTAGTCTCCAAGATCATGAGTGAATCATGAATGATTGTTAATCATCAATCTTGATTTGTTGAGTTAAAGTGATAAAACATTTTTCATCAAAGGATAATTGCAAAATAACCATGTACTTTACTAAAACTAAATCACATATTTACTATAATCATCAAGTAAAACAAAGCTTCTTCATTGAAATTAGATGGTAAATGGAGTTTAGCTCATAATGAGCATCGTTATGAACATCAAAAGAGATGAAGATAACAAACACATGATTAAACTAGAACAATCTAACCAAATATGGATGAATCATCCTTCTTCAATGGTGATGGATGATGATGATGATGGTTGATGATAATGATAAATTCCAAGTCTTCAAACTCTCTACAAGACCTTCAATATGAGTGTAAAGTGGGTGTTTTTATAAGTGAAACCCATATAGAAAACTCTCTTCAAGAGGCATGCCCCCGTGTCCAGCTGTCCACTCGCATAAAATGCTCTGTCAAATCATACATGTTAACTCACCATGAGGACGTGCTTTATGAGGCACGCCCCCGTGTTTTTGGGTGCCTGTTATATTATCTTTTGTCTTTTCAGAAAGGTGTCCACAGTCCCATGTTCTCTGAAGCACGGCCCCGTGTCCAGCTGTCCAGTATTTTGTCTTTTCTTACAGATTTTTGTCTTTTCTTGAACATAAAAGCATGGGGGTGTGTTTTGCTGTTTTCTTGGGTTTTCTTTGATTTTTCTTTGCCTTTTCATTCGATTCTTTATTTAAGTCTTGGATATACCTGAAAATACATTTTAATATGATAAGTAGTTATTTGAACTATATTATTTGATAGAAGTTGCAGTTTTTCGAGATTATTTGATACTAAAAAGATGTATATTTTTATATATATCAAACATTCCCACACTTGAACCTTGCTTGTCCTCAAGCAAGCTACCTACAAATATTCACAAAAACTAGCATGTTAAGACCATAGTGTAGACATCCCCAAAGGAGTTCAAAAAAATGAGAACAAAATAACCAACCTTAAATCATAGGAATATATGTAGTGATATATAAAAAGGCGATTTGTTTTTACGAGTATTGTTTATGCAAAAGGTCATGTTCTCACAATGTTCGCTCACACTCGGCTTTATATATGATCATACATGTGATGTATGTATGTGAACACTCTTAGCCAACATGTGACCCGTGATAAATAAGCTTGTAACGAGTTCAAATCTTCCTCTTTATGAAGGGTTGCATAAATCAAAAGGTAATATGGGTTAGTTTCGTGTGAGTAGGGATTTGGTGTTTTGTGGTGGTTCAAGGGTTAAGGTTAATGATGGTGCAAATGGTAAATACAACTTCTGCTGATTATTAGGAGTCTCAAAATGTCTTCAAGGTTAGTTCATTTCTCCCGATTGCTGATTTTTTTATTTTATTTTATTTTTATATTTTTTTTATATTTTTGTTTTTTACAAATCTAGTGACTTTTTTAAGGTCAGATTGTTAAGACCAAATTTTTTCGAAGATGTGAATCAGTTCTTCCTCAATCCTGTTCTGAACATAACTCCCAAATCTAATGGATCGTTTGGCTCTGAGCCTAATAGCCCCCACCCTCATTAGTTCCATATATTCATATTGAGACTGCTTTTGACTTTTTCTACATTTTCCTTCGTGAGACCAGTTTCCGCAACCTAAGCATTTTTTATATATTTTTACTCTTCTTTTCATTGAGCTTTTGGAAACTCCACAAAATGGTGACTTTGTTCGTCTTGGCGCCACTTTTTCTTCACCTAATTACTAAAGAGAAAAATTCTCTACATAAGTTCTGGAGGCAATCTAGTTTTTGTGAAATGTATGCAGCAAAGGAAATTGAAATCGAAAGAATGCATTCCAGCTCTTTATGGTCTGCCGCTAAAATACCAATGTTGTATTTTACCGGTGAGAGAGTTAAAGTGGTAAGGTTTTGGGTATGGTTTTTGGGTTTTGTGTTGTAATTTGGAGAATGGTTTGAGGGAATTTTGATAATATTAACTTTTTTCTCTATACAACGCCTTGTGCGGTCTCGAAAAAAATACTTGAGACAAGTTCTAAATCACACGAAACACATAAGTCACTCAATGCTTCCGAAAAAAATATTTATATGGCATAAGGTTTATCAAACAGTATCGGAGGGATTGGCTATAAACGCCATATTTTGCATAAATTTCTCCTCACTATTACAAAACTTCTTTTTACTTTTTCACAATTTTTTTTGTTAGAGTAGATTTATAGTTAGTTATTTGCAAAAAAAATTCTTGGATTTTCTTTTAGTTTTGTCACACAAAAAATAGTCTTTGTTTGCTACAAAAATTTTGTTAGAGAATTTTATAATTAACTGAGCAAGCAATTGGTCAAGTAATTCCCCTCCCCACACTTGAATCTCACATTGTCCTCAATGTGAAAAGATTCATAAAAAGGTTCATAAAAAGATTCAAATTGAAGTATGGTGGGTAAATTGAAGTATGCGAGACGGCGGGTCTGTCGTGGCGGTGATCATGTTCTCCTCTCATGTATGTCTTGAATGGTCATCTATGCTGGGTCCTCAGGATCCCAAATCTGGTTGTAGGCATCCTGAAACCTCCACTGTGGTGGGTCTCGTTCAATTTGTTGGACCATTTGCATACTAAGTCAGAGGCCTAGATCAAGTGGAAATGGCTTCGGCCTTCGTGTTCCTTCTCAATCGGCACCATAGGCTTTATAAAGCTTATAAATCCAAGCACCACCAAAGATCCGGGTGGTGGGCCGTTTTGCGTTCCCGTTTGATTTGAACACCTGACATAACATGTATGTAATGTTTCCTGGTACCTCGTTCTTGATACAGTATAAGGCCCACAAATCACTTAAACCAACGACCCCCTCTCTTTGGCCACGCTGTGTGACTGTGTGGCTCAACAAGCGATGAATGTAACGCATCAATGGGTTGCGTAGCGCGGTGCTTTTGGTGCTGCTTGGTGTGTATAGTTCATCCCCAGAGTCGAATTGTTCCCATGCCTCTAATGTGGTGTATCTTGGTTCACCCCTGTCTTGATCATCCTCGTCTGAGAAAGTCGTCCCTGCCTCATACTATGAAGCAGTGTCGGTTTCCTTGGCCATGTAGATTCCCATGTCAATCCCAAACGGTGTTACCGAATGGTATACCATTCTCCCCCGATTTGGAATTGGATAGCACTTTCATCCCATATATTCAAATCCTTCGTCTTAATAGAGAACGAAGCCAATAACTCTTTGGTCATTTCAATTATCGATTTTCCCTTTTGGTTATAAAAACATGCCCATGGACCTTGTACAAGCCTTTGATACCTTCCAAGTTGGTTTACTTGTTACAAAATTTCGGTACACGCGTAAAAGTTTGTTTCAGGTTCTCTTCTGTCTAGATATCCCATTCTTTGACAGGTGGTTTCATCCCTTCTGGAGCATTCTGGAAAGATGAGGAACGCATGGACATCGTCTCCATACTCAGCCATCTAATATTTAAAACAAGATTAGTCAAGTAATCACAAAGTTTGAACTGAAAATATTGAACATAAACCAAAACACTCCCACATGTTTCAAGAAACACGACCCCATGTTTTTGGGATTTTGACAGAATTGACTTATTTTGACCTAGGTTGACTTGAAGTTGACCATGGGGCGTGTTTTGCAGAAACATTGCCCATGTTTTTTTATCTGAATTTTGAAAATGTCACGATTCAAACTTGCATTTCAACCCGTTTCTTAAGAAATATCATCCGGGTTTGATTTATATGATATGGATTGTTCAAAACCCGAACCCAAAATGATTTATTTTCATAACTTCCTTCAATCCTATGTCCTAATCGGGTCAAACCCTTTTTGACAAAGCAAAACCCTAGATAGTAACAATTAAGTACCTTATTACTCAATTTTTTGACCCGATTCAACAATGAAATGGGTATGCATTCAAATTTGGGGATTTCCTACAACCCTATTTTGACTTATAATAGTTAACTAGAACCCTAAATCATTAAATTGACATACCTTGTTTTGAGATTTGAAAGATTGAAGCAAATATTGGAATAAAGTGTGTTAGGTCGCTGGTTCTTGGAGGGAGGCAGATGTGTATTTTGGGTTGAGTAATGAGAAAATGGTTTCTTTATAAAAATTCCCGTAACTGTACCATTAAGTGGGGCACGACCCCACGCTTCTTGAAGCACGACCCGTGCTGTAGTATGCAGTCAGGTCATTTTTGTTTATTTGTTTATTTAACGAGCCGGGTCATTTTTAACTTATTTTACTGAAGATTAAAGTTCTAAAAACATAAAAATCCTAAAGAATTTCATTAACTTCTTAAACATTACACCAAAACTAAAACAAAATGAACCGTAAACATAAAACAAGCTTAATTGATAACAAGGTGTTAGGAATCAAAACAAGGCTTCTCCTACTCGAAACTACTAACCACCACCATTCCTGAATAAGTCTTGAATGTGTGGTGGGGCTCTCTTGGCTTCCAAGAGCTCAGAAAGCTTTTTGTCGAGCTTTCCGATTTCTCAGTTAAGGAAGTTGAGCTTGAAGTCCACGTCCTTATTGTGGCTTTCAATGATGTGGAAGTTCTCGAACCTCAGTAGTTATATTTTGTTTGCCAATTCTATCAAGCGATCCTCCGCTTGAATGTTGCTTTCGACTTGGTCTCTCACCACACTTTGGAGCCTTATGATTTCTTGTTCAAGATGTGATGAATTATCACCATTCTTGAACTTTCTCACTAGTGTCCATTCCATTCTTTTGTTATTGTTGGTGCATTTGGTGACCGTCACTATGCAATTCCGACCAGCTGAGGCGAAGTTGTGGAGGGAGCCAACTTCGCCATAGGTGAAGTTAGAACAACTTCACCTTGAGGCCCAAGCCCAAGCCCACGAAGATGTTTATCTATTTATATGTGTGTCAATTTTAGGGTTAAATATATAGAAAAAGAGTATTCTGGTGCAGCGGTTAAGTTGTTCAGAGGAAAACAAATAGGGCTAGTCTCGTGGGAAAACCCGAGGTAGAGCTGTAAGGCCCCGTTACAGATGCCCTACTTTAGACGTTGGATTTACTCATAAACACAGTTCTAAATATCAGAGTTAATTAAAACTTTCGCGGAATATAAAATTCAACCATAATATATATTACACAACCTTCAAATCTTGTCTTAACAAACATTCATCGTTATTTAAACATAAAACATAGTCTTTAAAAGCATCATAACATTTCCTTGAAATGCCAGTATCTTCAATTCTATGTCATGTGTCCTCATCAAGCGAGCTGTCTCATTCTACTCACCCGCGTGTATACTAAAAGTCAGCGATACGTCCATACACATTCACATATATGCACCCGAAGGTACATATACCTACACAGTTCTTTCCTTCCTTCATACGTTTATACTATCATACCTTCCTTCTTTCCTTTTATACATAAATATATACATATACCTCGTCCTAAAACATTCACAGATATTATTAGGGTCTGTTCCCTACATTCGCAGATATTATTAGGGTCCGTTCCCTACATTCGCGGATATTATTAGGGTTCGTTCCCTTTCTAACTATACCTTCTATACCTTTCTCTACATTCACAATTACAAGTTCCATACGTACACACATCATTTGTATATCATATATATATATACATATATATCAATCATATCTTTAAACTATCCTTTGATGATACATGTAATATCCGAAGATCGTTCATGCATCGTCAGGCATTCATTCATACAAAAATCATATAAGACATACACTTACCACATAAGGTAAGTTTATTATCAAATCACATCTAGTATGCACACAGCCCCGAAAACATAACAAGAAAGTGGGGTTAGAAACTCACCTGAATGCGGTTACGTTCACCGTTTATGGTTATTCTTTTCCTGAGCTGTGCATTATTAACTGTATAACAATTACACGTATCAATTAACTATCACTACCCACATCGTCTTTCTAGTTTAATTATTACCCTCAACGAACGGGGTCCGGGGGCAACGCCCCTGGCAGCGGGGTTCTAGGGGCGGCAGCCCCTAGCGGGGTCCAAGGGGCAGAGCCCCTGGCTGGGGTTAAGCCTAATTCGTTACCTGAACATAGCCTAATTTGTTATCTTATCATCATCTAATTCGTCATTCCAATTCGCTATCTGAACATGCCCTGATTCGTTACCTTATTCGTAACGAATTGGCGAGTAACGAATCACCTGATTCGTTATTTGGTTCGTTAGCTGATTCGTGATTCTGGTTCGTTGTCTAGTTCGTTATCTTAGTATAACGAATGGATAGATTCGTTATACATTTACACGAATGAGTCACATTCGTTATGTGCGCGTAACGAATTAATCATCCCTAACGAACTACCAACAGTTCTTATCCAGATCTTTGACTATAGGGTCAAAGTCAAAGTCATCAAGAACATACGCAGTAAACCTTCATCAAATCTGCAATTAAACCCTCATTTCGCGATGAAATAACACGATTTAGGTATCAATGGATTTGTAATCCTAGCGCCTACAAACCCCAATAAACTAATCTGTTAACCAGTTCGTTTTTAAGGGTGCGATAGGTCCATTTTCATACCCGGTTTTTAGGTTAACAATTAACATATCAAACACTAACGGATTTGGCTGATAATCATTGCGTTTGATTCGTTTTAACCAGTTATAGACATATTTAAGATTACTTAACAAATCCGAACTTAAATGAACACGTTTCTATTATAAACGTACCTTAAACGAGTCGGTTCACGAACACGAGCTGGTCTTTGATGTAGGTTCGGTTCGTCACAACGTTCTATCACCAACAAGCTCGGGTTTTCAACCTCAGATCTAGGCTTGGGTTAAAGGATAATCTTTGTGTGTGTTTTTTATGGTGTAGGCTATGGTGTAATATGGATAAAAATGGAAAGGTTTAAGGTTTGGTATTTATACTCCCTTAAGCCCATGGACCTAAGGCCCATTCTATCTCTAATTCCATCTTTTAAAGTCTAAGCCCACCTTCTATTAGTTTATTTATTTAAACTGACACACGACACTTTATCGAATAAACAAAATTTAATTTATTTATTATAATCAAAAGTAGGATGTTCCAAGAGCTCACCTCGGGTTGGCAATAATATGTTTTCTTTTTCAGTATGTAATGTGTTTTGATAAAGCGATTTGCAGATATGTTTATCCCATTCGTGTTTATGTTTGTGTATAATCGTGTTCTTCGTCTCCAACACCGTAAATGAGTATAGGAGGATTCCGCACTCCTAGACTTCGTTCAGATCTCGTATCGATCAATGAAAGAACGGGGACTTACAGTTATCCATTTGAGATTTTGTTGGTTTGGTATGGATGGAATAGTGAAGTGTGTTTGCAATATATAAAGGTAATGGATGTCGGGCACAGCCCCGTGTAACTTGTTACACGGCCTCATGATTTTGAGGGAATACATGTTTCTGATTCAGAGAATTGTATGGCGTCAGTGCGTATCATGCTGAAGATTCTAGGGTAACCACGACCTCGTGTAGCCTGATACACGGCCCGTGTTTCATGCTACTTGAATTTATTGTTGATTTTTAGTTAAATGTGAGAGCAGGAACTTTCAGAACGATGTTTCAGTTGTTATTTGAAGACATTTTACTTCCTAAAATTACTTTCATTGATAAAAAAGAGTCCTAAACATAAATTGGGATAAGCCCGAGTATCCTAGAACATGAAATAAAGTCGGGTTAAGCCTGAAAGTCCTAAACTTGTGCATATTGCACTTGTTTGCACATGAAAATATAAAAACGAATTTAGATTCCATTGAAAGGCTCTCCTCCGTGTAATGGCCTGGGTGGAGGAAAGTAGGTGAAATGGAGGACTTGAAACTGCAGTTATTCGTTGGTATCCCGTAATTCCATCTTCATACTTTCCACCGACTCGTTGAGTTGAATGAGACGTAATTCTATGGGGAGATTCATTTCGGTGAGTTCCTTAACAAGCTTTTGAAGTTTGAGTAGTAGCTCAATTTTGGAAGGATGTTGGGTTTCGTTTCTCGGTTGGAGAGGAATGGGAATTTCATTGCTCATCTAAGTAGGCATTTTGGTTTCTCAGAGGTGAGAATTGGTGTTTTGGTTTGGCGCAAGAAATGCATTGGCAAGAGATGCAATCAATAGGCAAAAATTTGCCAAACACGACCCCATGTTTCAAGGAACACGGACTCGTGCTTCAATCTAACAATTCTGTTACGAATCAGATTGACGGAGGTTTTTTGCAGCGAAGATTCTAGTCCACAACTTGTGGCATCGGCCCGTGCTAACAGAAGCACGCCCCCGTGTGTTGTGGCTAAAATATAAATATATATATTTTTAATTTTTTTATTATTTTTTAGAAAAACAAAGGAACATATTTACAAGGCCTGGTTTAATGAGGGTCTCGGCTTGACCCTACTTCCAGTATGTTCATCGGCTTTAAGGATTACTACCTCCAAGACGGCCTCGAATGGTCCATCGATGTATGGTTTTAATTGATGTCCATTAATTTTGAACTTGTGGCCGTAAAAATTTGAAATCTCAACTGTCCCATAATAAAAAATACTGTTTCAACTATTTATGGGCTTTTGCAACGAGATTTCAACTTTCCTGGGAAAATACGTAAACGTGTGTTATATAAAAGTACATGATCGCTAAGTGAAACCCTTTGTTTCCTTTTAGGTGGGCGTTGTGCAGATGTTTAGTCTTTTCTTTGTAAGACCACGAATTTTCATATGCTAGTGCTCTTAGTTATTCTAGCTCGTGAATTTGATCTTCTCGGTTTTTATCAGCGGACATTAGATCAAAGTTGACTGCTCTAAGAGCCCAATAAGCTTTGTGTTTTAGTTCTACGTGTATATGACATGCCTTTCCATAAGCAAGTTTGAGTGGTGTTGTTTATATGAGGGTTTTGTAGGCCGTCCTAAGGGAACACAAAGCGTCATTTAATTTTTATGCCCAATTTTTGCGATTCATCCCTATAGTTCTTTCGAGGATCCTTTGTATCCCTCGATTCGAGACTTCAACTACCCATTGGTCTGCAGATGGTATGGTGTTGCCAGACATTGATGAACTTCATATCATGCTAAGACTTTTGTCCATTAGGGTATTGCAGAAGTGAGTACCTCTATCGCCGATTAAGGCTTTTGGAGTACCGAATCGTGAAAATAACTTTTCCTAAAATCTTACAAAGAATTGTTAGTGGGAAGAGCTTGTGATTCAACCTATTTAAACACGTAGTCGTCTACTACTAGGATGTATTTACTTTCGAATGAGTTAGGTAATTGGCCCATGAAATCTATTCCCCATACATCAAAGACCTCACAAATCTGAATGCTTTTTGAGCCATCTCATTTATGGCTTAGATGTTCTCAGCTCTTTGACAAGCATCGCATGCTTGGATCAAAGCATGTGTGTCTTTATATATGGTGGGCCAGAAGAATCATGTGTTAAACACTTTCCTGACTGTGGTGGTGGTACTGTGGTGTCCACCAGTTGGTCCTTCATGGAAGTGTTTGAGAATATCAAATGTTTCCTCTCCTGATACAAACCTACGCACAACCTGATCGGCTCCTATCCTAAACAAGTAAGGGTCTTCCCATAAGTAGATTTTAAGGTCAGAGAAGAATTTCTTATGTGGTTGATGAGTTAGCCCGTTTCTTAGGATTCCGCAAGCTAGATAGTTTGCGAAATAAGCAAACCAAGGACATTCATCCTCCTCTTTCATGAATGCTTAGATATGCATGACAACTTTGTGTGGAAAATTATCATCGATTATTTCTTTGTGAAGTTCTTCTGAAGCTGGGCATTCTAAGCGTGAAAGGTGGTATGCGGCTACATTTTCTACTCCTTTTTATCCTTGACTTCTGTGTCTGGGTTTGGCATCTTGTTTGTTTAAAAGGTATCGTATGGTGGTATGGTCGGTGTAAACGATTGTTTTGGAGAGAACTAAGTAGGATCTAAATTTTTCAAAGGCAAAAACTACAGCTAATAACTCTTTTTCTGTTGTGGTGTACTTATCTTGTGCATCAATAAGAGTTTTACTAGCATAGTAAAATTGGGTGAAAATACTTTTCTTTGCATTGTCTGAGTATGGCTCCAACTGCAAAGTTACTTGCATCGCACATGATTTCGAATGGAAGGGTCCAATCGGGTGTTGTCAATAGGGTGCGTTGACAAGTTTACCTTTTAATATTTTGAATGATTCAACAAATTCTTCAGAGAAGACGAATGGTGAATCTTTCTCTAGATGTTTGGTCATAGGTCTAGAAATTTTAGAGAAGTCTTTTTTGAAGCGGCTGTAAAATCTTGCGTGGCCTAGAAAACTTCTAATTGCTTTGACTGAAGTTAGTGGTGGAAGTTTGGATATGGTTTCAATTTTTGCTCTATCAACTTCTAGTCCTGTTTGGGATATCTTATGATCAAGAACAATGCCCTCTTTGACCATAAAGTGGCATTTTTCCCAGTTGAGTACTAAGTTCAATTTTTCACACCTAGTTAACATTCTGTCAAGGTTCTTTATATAATAATCGAAGGAGCCTCCAAATAATAAGAAGTCATCTATGAAAACTTCCAAAGAGTGTTTGATCATTTCATGAAAGATGGCCACCTTGAAACGTTGGAAGTTGGCTGGAGCGTTACATAGTCCAAATGGCATTCTTCGGTAGGAAAAGGTGTCATACGGACATGTAAAGGTGGTTTTTTCCTGATCCTCAAGAGCAATGGGAATCTGAAAGTATCCGGAGAATCCATCAAGAAAACAAAAGAATATTTTCCAGACAAACATTCAAGAATTTGATCAATAAAAGGAAGTGGAAAATGATCTTTTCTTGTGGCATCATTAAGCTTCTGGTAGTCATTGCAAACTTGCCAGCCTGTGATGGTCCTCATTGGTATTAGTTCTTCATTCTCGTTCATTACTAGTGTCATTCCTCCCTTCTTGGGTACTACTTGAACTGGACTAACGCAAGGTGAATATGAGATTGGGTAGATTAATCTGGCATCAAGGAGTTTAATTACATCTTTCGTCACCACATCTTGCATGTTAGGATTAAGACGTCTTTGATGTTGGACCACGGTTTTGTATTCTTCCTCCATGAGGATTTTTTGAGTGCAAAAGGAAGGACTAATGCCCTTGATATCCATGATCTTCCATGCGATAACCTTCTTATGGTTTTATAAAACCTTAAGAAGTTCATCTTTCTCTTCTTTAGAAAGGTTAGATGAAATAATTTCTGGGAGTTGAGAGTCTTTTTTCTTGAAAGGCGTATTGAGATGGTTCGAGAGTTTATTTGACTCCAAGACTGTTGGTTATTTGATTGATGGTTTAGCTTTTTCATTACACACTGTGATCTCACATACTACCTCTAATTCTTCTTGATTGTTGTTGGCCTCGAGATTTTTGTTTTTTAAAATGGGTTTGGTGATAGTTTCGATTAAGACTTGTGTTTCTAGGGTTTTACTGATTGAGGAATCTCGCAAATAGCAACTCACGCGTCATCATGATGTTTCGGATGTTGCATAGACTTTCTTATATCAAACGTGGTTACCTCGTTGTTGACCCTTCGAGTGAGTTTTCTGGTGCAAAGATCATGTCATGACCGATCTATCAACCACAAATCAGTCTCGTAACCAACAACAGCGTGTTGACAAGACGGTTACGAGGTCTGCTCCTGTGAAGATCCAATAAACATCAAAGGTGGAATCAATGATATTCAAAATGTTGATAGACGTACATAAATATAACAAACACACAAAGTCACTCAAAATATTTCCATTAATATTATCAAGAATACAATGAAGATATAGGGTTTCTAGGTGGAATGTTCAGTGTCTGGCTACTTTTCGTACGAAATATTCTTTTTACGAGAAAGTTGTCAGCCGTCAATTCACAATATTCGCTTTGTGTTCGTTATCATAAACGTGTCCTAAAGTTTCCTTAAATAGGCACACCTGACCCCCTCTAGAAACCCTAATGATTGATACATAACATATTCAAAAATATTACAAGTGTAAACAGATCTTCGAGTAAGCTTCTTGACATGAGGTCGAACACTCTCTCAAAAATAAACCAAATACAACTAATTAGATAGCAGTAAGTGGGTATCGAACACAGAGAGTTTGTGGAAAATGTGTTACTAAGTAGCTTTGTAATCTGACTATGTTAAATTAAAATAAAGTGCATAAAAAGTAAATTCAAAGATTTGGTTGGTTGATTTGATAAACAAAAATAACTGAAAAAACAATTTAACGACTTTAACTAAATCAATAAAAGAATGCTCTCTCTCGATTACAGGTTTCCAAGATTGATAATGTTAACTTTTACTTTTGGGATGAACTACATAGACATAATTTGTGATTATGTGTTTGATTGTGATAGAAGAGGACAAAGTACTTGGATTGTAAAAATGCAAGGTTGTCACTCGATAATTAGTTTTATATAGCCAAGCCTAATTCCTTTCCAATAAATCTCGATTGCCTATGGCACCAAGAACTGATAGTCAAGAACATGAATTACACTATACTAACAATTACTTAAATCACCATAGCAATATAATCATAAGATCAAACTACTATCCCACAAATTACATAAACAAAATGTAACAAACATTCAATTGAAAACCTTACAATTCGGGAGAGAACACAAAGGAATTTAGCCACACATGATTTGGTTAATCATTCCTTCAATCAAAGTATGAAAATGCATAGAATTTAGGTCTCTAACGATTACCACACTCACAATAAGGTTCTTAGACTCCAAAAATCTTCCCTAGGGTATTCTTCGATGATAGATAGGTGAAAAGACAACGAAAAACGGATTAAAAACAAAGAAAATGGCAGTTACAGCTCTCGGACCGTGAACAACCGTGGGCCACGGTGAGGTGAAAACTGTCATTTTTGTGCCATTTTTACCGTGGCCCACGGTCAACACCGTGGGCTACCGTGGAGCTCTTTTTCATTTTCTTATTTTTTTCATATATTTCTCGTTTCAACTCTATTTTCTTCGCCGTTTTCATCCACGTTCTTGTGATTTCATCCTCTATCTCCTCATACCTGCAATTGTATGAGTAACCATAGTCAACTAATTCCATAAAATTAATTGGTTACGCATATGCATTAATATCTTTTAGCTCGCTTAACGGCTTCCCTACGTTCACCAGTCACTTGTAAGCTTTTATCCTTGTCGAGCAGACCTTGTAACCAGAATTATGCTTGGAACAGTTCTCTGAGTAAGCTTTACTTAAAAATATTATTCAAACATACTTCAATCTTCATGATAATATCAAACTTTGCTCGATAAAATCCTACGAGCAAACTTGTTCTTCATTGTTCCCTTCAACCTTTTGTCTTGAACTTATTTGAACAAGTTAAGTGCGTTGGTTACACTATTACTTGCTCGGGGTTGAACCTTGCTCGTTGGAAGTCCTTACAATAATTTCTTCAATAACTTCCTTCAAGTGTGCTTAGACCACTGTTTATTATTAAACCTTGCTCGTTCCACCAAAGTACTTGATTTTCAGCTTGGTTAAGTCAAGGGTTTGCTCTGAAACAAACCTTTCTCAACTTGAAGAACAACCTTGCTTGATGAAGTGCAGTTTGCTCGAACTAACACTTAGAAGAATTCTAGTTGATAACTTTGCTCGAGAGTAAAATACGTTGCTTAAATAAGTTCTAGGGTTGCTCGAAGGCCAAGTTTGCTCATAATCCATACTTAGCCATTTCTTGAGGAGGTTGAGAATATTCCAATATTTCCTTTTTAGAATCTTGATCCCAATAATATCCCCCCTGGATTGGAACAAACTCAGATGCACCAAAACACCTGTAGGTTATTTACACTTTTTAAAATACATATCAAATTCTAAAAGCAATAAATTACATTACTTAAGACAATTTACATAATCAAAAAGGCTGTCAAATGGATATTACAAATCAATTTCAAGCAAAATAATACGAAAAGCCTTTATCTTCTTGAGCTTACAGCTTCGTGTCTTCTGTCAAACTTGACTGTAGTTGCCATTTGTTGAAATGTAGAGATCTCCCTGTGGTGTGGATGTTGAGACGAAAGATTCCATCTGATAATATCTTTAAGATCTTCCACATGGAGATATTCCAGTTCTGTGTCATGTTCAATAATGCCTAAGGCGAGTCCTTATGAATTTCTCAAGATGAATCGTTGAGTCTTCTGTTCTTAGATTATCTTTGAAATTATTCCATTTTTCTGGGCTTCACAATTCGGCCTTATCATCTCCTGCTTCATGCTGATACACTCTTTCATGGTGGCCAGAGGATTAGAGGATTTTCTTGATTTCTTGTAGGATAGTTCAGCCATCCTAATGTCATTCATCCTTCTTTGCCTTCTTGTTCTTTCAGCTTCAGTGTACTCCAACACCCTTTGCTTGTCAAGTAAAGGAAATCCCTTTGTAGATTGGTCTTTTAAGAACATAGAAAGTTCATTCATTTGTGGTCCTGCAAACCTGTGTCTCTGCTGGTAGTCATACAGGTTGACTTTAGTCAACAGGGAAGGAGCTTGAGTTGGTTTATCACTTGTAGACTGGTCCTTCAACTCTTCCCAGTATTTTGCCAATTTAGACTCATATAATATTTTCTTCTCACCAGCAGTCAAATTCTTGACTTTGTATCCTTTACCCCTCGCATTCATTAATCTTTCCAACAAAATTTCTTTCTTTTGAGAATGTTTATGTTTCTTTTCTTCAGCCAATCACCTTTGTCTTGATTGTTCTACAACAACATCAGTATCTGCTTGTAATTTTTGTGAAAGTTTTTTGAACTTTTCTTCCACTTCCTTTCTACTCATTGAATCAACAATATCATAATCAAATACATGTTTGATACGGAATCCACACTTGCCTCCAAATCTACTAAATATCTTATCAGTTCGCTTCTGGTCATCAGAGTATTTTCTTCGTATTCTCTCTTTCTCTTCTTCTTCAACTCTTGCTTTTGTGGTCGGGTATACATTTTCAAGATCTTTATAGCTCATATGGCTGAGTTGTTTTTCAGAAACATTATGTTGCCTGAGATAGGTAATGTAATGCTTTGTCATCTTGATCCTTTTCTCCCTCTTCTTTCTTACCTCCTCTCTAATCTTTTCAAATAGAGAATCCAACTCATCTTCAGTCATCTCAGCCAGTTTTTCAAATTCAAACCCTTGGCTTATAAGATTTAGGATCCTTGGTTCTTCTCTCTTTAGCTCATCAAGTATGGCTTGAATATTTTGCATATGAACCTCAATTAAATGAATCTGAGGAGAAACATATTCTTCCTCTTTGTCCTTGTATCATTGAGATCAGGTTCTTCAATGACTAAATCTGATGATTAATTGTTCATTACAGCTTCTTCTTCAACATTCTAAGTTGATGTTGAAGCAAGATCACTTCCCATATTCAAGTTTTGAAACAAGGTTTCAAATCTTGATTGTTTGTCAGCTTGGTCTTGATCTTCCTGGTTAATTGTTTCTTCACCATTCAAGACATGATTTTCTTAATCTTTTTGCTAATCAACATGTTCATTCTACTTGATATGTGAAAAGAGTATATAATATTAATAACCAAGTTTTACGGAATTCACCTAAACAACCACACACAATCGGCAAGTGTACCGGTCACAATGTAGCTAGCAAGTAAGAACGGATATCGAACCTAGGACACTATGGGTAAACTCTAATTATTATAGACTTTATTTTGATTATTTAGAATTTTTTTATTAATTAAACTAATTATACTTATCTAATTAAAAAACTAAACTTTAAATTAAAACTTAATAAAAATCGGGCTTTACTTAAATGCGAGAACGACTACCTAGTTAATGGAATCCTACTAGTTAAATTAATAGTTAACAAACTTGACTAGGTTGAAAAACAATATCATAAAAATATGACACTAAAGACCACTAAAGTATGCTAGATCGCCTTCCGGCCTCACAAACGACACTGTAGAACTCTAATGACATGTGAAGCTCAATTGTTAAAGGTTGGATTTACCTAATCAAATTATGGTACCCCAAAATTCAAATCACCTCCTAGTCTCTTCGAAAAGAATATATATTAATATAAGGGGGTATTAATAAATAATCTGAACATTACTTGTATCACAATAATCTAAGGGACCTAGGATAACTCACTCCTGTGCAATTATTACCCAAACTTGCAGAAGACAAAGATGACACAACACTAAATCGCCTCCCGACCTCTATAGTGATAGAACAATAAAATCTAATCATCTTTTTATACATTATTCCTACGATTATTTCAACCATAAATCGCTAACAAGTTGAAAACAAAAAGTAGACAAACTAATCATGCATCTAACAATCACCAATGACTGTCAAACACAAGTGGAATAATGATTAAAGAAATAAATCGGATATAATTACTCAACAAATAATGAACAAACCAGTTAAAAACATTACCATAACATTAAATCAACCAACGTCAAATAATAGTTCGTCAAACCATTAATCTAAACTAGTAATCACCAAAACCTAGGTAGTATGCAATATTTAGTTACTCATATAAAATTATGAAACAAAAACAGTATAACGATTATGGTTCATAAAATAAAACTAAAGATAAATGAGTGTGCCTTTTTTTGGTGTGTTGATGTATCACGATATGCTCTAGATTCAAAAGTAGCCACAACCATATAAATCTCTTACCACAGCTGCAAAAAAAAATTCCTTGATCTGAATTGTCTTGCGGCTGTGCTCTTTTCTTTTCTTTCATCTCACTTTTTTTTCTTTTGCATAGTAGCCACCAAAAAAATTAATAATAATCTCTTTCCATTGTCAGCTTCTCTTCCTATCTATCCTTGTGGCTACCATCTCTTTTTAGTATATATATTAATCATATTGCTGGGTTTCTATAATATCTGGACATATTCTTTCTTTCTCTCCATGCCAAAAAAACTCCAGCCCATCATTTTGTTTTATGGTCCTGGTAATTAGTTGACCAACAAAAGAAACCCATATGTCTTCAAGCTCTTATACGAGATTCCCCCTATAGCCATGAAACTTATGAATTAATAACCATTCAAATGTCTTTATCAATTAACAACTAATATATGAGTTACAACTTTAATTTAATTTAATCACGAATGTAAGCTGTCACATTTCTTTTGTTTCTTTTAACGTTCAAATTCATATTTTTAATGAAGTCACTAGTTGATACGTTATTTTAATCTATGGTCTCATAAAAACCTTTAAACTTTTAATATGAACCCAAAACGTGTATTAACTAACTCAAAACAACTTAAAAGTGTAGAGACTATTTGCATAACATTAGTATATTTTAGACCATATCAAATATCCCCACACTTAAACTTTTTTTGTCCTTGAAAAAGTTATCTGCACAGGATCATAACCGAGAGATACAATATAAACCAACAACTCTTGAATTTTCTTTTTTTTTTCAATATTTAAACCTATCAAACACATTAATCACAATTGCCAATAAATTCATCCACTTAAAACACTGACAACTAAATAGTTGTCCACTTATCGGAATTTGTCTAATAAGATAAATCTAGTTCATTGCGAGTATAGTTGTCCACCTAAACCCATGCCCTTTAATACTTACCGAGACAAGTAAGATGCGACAAGTTTATTTGTTTTTGTGATCTAGTGGGATCCCAACTGAAACAATTTTATATGGTTTTACCGGAATCAGAGCACCCCAATTTGATTTAACCTTATAACTAGTTGATCAAAACATATTATACCATTTTTAAGAATAGCTAAAGACGATCAAGGATATTGTTTATCCACCTAAGCTTAGGCATTAAGGTCTACCTGGAAGCTATTAGATATGATTAAGGTATGTATTAAGTAACAAACTAGAAAGTGTTCCCCACTACATGACATACCCCCGTTATAAAGCAACACCCCAAAGTCCATCTCCATAGGTGAATATTCACGAATTCATTTGTAGGCTTACATATGGCGTGTCCTTTGTGGTCTATTTCTTAATGGTAATAGGATGCGAGCAAATGGGGGCCCATATGGCTAACAGCGTGGATGATCAAGTCAGTAGTGTATTTGTACATTGAAGTACGAGATGATCATGTTTAATGACTTATTTTTGACATGAAAACCGCGGGTTTGCTCTTTGAGATCTCTTAATATTCATAAATCCACTTAGGAGATATGAATACCCAAATGATATACCGCATAAAGACCCATGGTCTCCGAACCCCGAGACATTCCATCAATACTTGATTTAAGGTTATAAAACCATACGCCTATGAATTGTTAACCACTAAAACTAGAAGTTTGAAATTTATGTTTATATCACAGGCTACTTAGGCATACGCTAACGTCAAACCTATCCCAGCATCGTATGATTAGTCTATTCAGATTTCTATTAATTTTAATTTTTATGATCAAACTAAACATAAGGCTTGAGTATGACCCCACCTTTCATCCCATTTTTTTAATCTAACATATATCCTACTCAAATCAAGCAATCTAAGTTCAATTAAGTCTACAATCATACTGTCCTTTCATTCTTAAGGGGTTGAGCCTACTGGCACATCAATTACGGAGTCTACCCGTTCAGTCACATCCACTTATATGTGTTGATTAACAACTCTTTTTCTTTTAAAATTTCTTAAAAATTTCAAGAGTGTTGTCAAAATTCATCGGTAATAATATCATCTCCTGTTTCATGCAGAAATTCACTTTCAAGGGACATTTCAAAACTTTTGTAAATATTTTTGGTTTTTAAAACTTTTTTTGGATTTTTATTTTACTTTTTTTAATTTTTTTTTATTTTTTTAAAAACGAGCGTCAGTTCTCATCCCCACACTTAAAATCTACATTGTCCCCAATATAGGAATAGAAAAAGACATAAAATAAAGTAGAATAAAAAAAATTAAAGCATATAAAACAATAAAGTGGAACGGACTCCCCTAGTAATAATGCAGTTATCTTCACAAGTATCGTTCCAAGGCAACCATATAGCATTTCATTCGTGGCTGTAGCTTCCGGTGTCCTCTACAATATGATAGGCTCAGAAAATCCACATCCGAATGGAGATTGAGTACGAACAAGAAAATCCAATCCTGCAAAATAAAACTCAAAACAACCCAAAGCAGACATCAAACAAACTCTAAGGACTAAAATAGATTCAAGGAAAAATAGAACAAAGAAGAATAAAAAAAATGAAAATAATGCAACTAAGTATTATACAAACTCCACAACTCGGGTGAAGTCCCGAGTGTGCTCTCGTCCTATACTTTCCAGGTGGATCAAGGTAGATCGCCTCTTCCTCGGCATCACCAAGTGAACTTCCAACACAATGCTTCACTCTATGCCCATTCACTTTCCACGAATGTCGGTTGTCAGCCTCTATCTCAACCGCTCCATAAGGAAATGTCTCCTTCACAACGAACGGACTAGCCCATCAGGATTTCAATTTACCTGGAAACAACTTCAACCGGGAATTATATAGAATAACCTTATCCCCACACTTAAACTCTTTAAACCCCTTAAGATGTTTATCATGGAGTTCCTTCGTCCACTCCTTATACACCCAACTTCTTTCATATGCCTCGTTTAGTAACTCTTCAACCTCATGAATTTGAAGAAAACAACCTTTTCTGGCCGCTGATAAATCAAGATTTACGGCTCTTAAAGCCCAATACGCATGATGTTCTAACTCAATAGGAAGATGACACGCCTTTACATAAACTAACCAAAAGGGAATGGTCCCGATAGCCACTTTGAAAGCAGTACGGAAGCCCAGAGTTCATCATCTATATTTTCAGCCCAGTCCGCGCGACTGTTCTTCACTGTTTTCTCTAACATGGCAGCTTTCCACTTGAAATCCATATCCTCCAAATTATTAGCATTAATTTGTTCACGATCTTCTTGCACTGCACTTGTGTGATTTAAATTCTTGGCCACAAATGCATTGTAAGTGTTAGTGCAAAATGTCTAATGCTTGGTCTTGCAAGGTTAAACGAGTTGTTTTTGGTCATAATAGATTGTTAATGACGTATAAGTCACTTTTCCCAACGTATAAGACTTATACACCCGAATAAGTCTTATACGCTGTAGACTTATACGCCCATAGGCCATGTTGTATAAATATGTAAACTTTGTCATATTTTGTAACCTTTTGGAAAGACTTTTGGAAAATCGTTGTAATCACTTGTACTCTTTGATTGTTATATTCAAGAGTGATTACTACTTTGAGTTATATGTATTTGATTCCTTCTCTATTTGTTTCCGCCTTATAGCTTAGTATAGTAACACAACGTATTCGGTCTGTATCGTATTGCACTTACATGTATACGATGACATCATATGATCCAGCAACTAGTCTTTCGAGTGGTATCAGAGCACTATGCTCATGTTTACTACCAATTTAAACATATCAGCTTGTATCAAGTTGACAATTTGCAAGTCAAAGTTATCATCGAAACTTATTTCTTCAATTAAACACTCATATATGGATGAAAATCATATTCAATCTCATCAACATGTTCGTAAACACCTTATGATCACTTTTGCTAGAGTCAAAACCTTATATTCAATCAGATTATTCAAGAATAAGATCATGATCAGTTCATAGAACCTTTCACGGTATAAGTCTGTTGATCCACTTATATGTTTCTTGATCAGGTCATAAGTCATTTCCTCCGCATAAGTGTGTTCTTGCGTATAAGTCAAATTAAAGAGTATAAGTCTTAAAACGTATAAGTCACTTGTCAGCACATAAGCTATGATGTGAAAATGCTCTATTAAAAACCTAACCTAACCTAGACACTCAAATTTTAAATTTATAAACCTAGACTCTTCTAATGGTTAGACCACTAGACAGGCAAGTGTACCTATCAACTGTAGTAAAGACTAATGAAGTCCGGATATCGAACCCACAGGACACTAGTGACACCTAAACTAGACTCTGACTAATAACTTAAATAAATAGATTTAATTGATTTTTGTGTTTTTTAATTATTAACTATAAATTAAATAATACTTAAACTAAACTTGACACGAATATTAGACACGAACAAATCGTTTTAGAACTTTTATAGGGTAAGCAACTACCTAGGCTAGGAATCCAACTAGTAAACTTGTAAACTCTCGGAATTGGATTTATGATTGGTAACCGGATTCTAAAAATATGGAACTTAAGTATGCTAGATCACCTCCCGGTCTCACCAACAATACCTAAGAACCCTAAATATCATGTAAGCTCAACGGTTTAATGGTTCAGATCACCTCCCGATCTCACCTTACCTAACTATGCTAAGGTACCCGAAGACTAAATTACCTCCCGGTCTCTCTAATCACAAAACACCCTAAGATGTGAAGGGGTATTCTTATTGAATTTGGTTATAATTTGGATATGTAAGAATCTAAGGGAATCTAGGGTAACTCACTCCCGTGCAATCACTACCCAAACACGCGAAATACCAAAATAGACGACACTTAATTACCTCTCGGTCTCTCAAGTGGCAGATTATAAGGTATCTCTATACTCTCAATTACTATTCCTATGGATTACGTTAACAATAAACCACAAACTAGTAGTAAACACACAATAAACAACCTAATATGCATCCATACATGAAAGACATTCACAAAGACACATATGGAACAATAAATTGATCATAAATTAATATCAAACACACATTTGCATCACAACCAAATACAATAAAAAATTTACCAAAGTATGAACCAATTAATAAATGATCTGAAACAAAAAATAAAACGAGTCTAAAAAGTATTCATCCAAACCTATGCAGTATAACAAGTTTAGCCTCTCATATTAGTCGATGAAACCAAGATAAAATAAATAATACGGTTCATCGTAAAAGAAATAAAATTAATTTTGCTACTAACCTGGAAGCATAAAATACTGAGTTGTGTGTCGGGTAGCTTAAATTAATTCAGCAGCTTGCTTGTGTGCTTTCTTTTCTTTTACTTATTTTTGGCCGTCAGTTTCTTGAGCTCCTAGCCAGGAAGCTTATTTGTTTTCTTTCTTTGTTCCGAAGTCCAGGACTCGTTTACTCCCCTTTTGACCTCTTTTATGATTTTTGATTCCACCCAACCGTCACTCAAAATAATTGCTTTAACTTTATTTTTCTTTATGAATTGAGAACCCAGCCGCCACGAGGGTGGTCCCTTGAATTTTTCCATTTCTCTGTCTCTATGTTCTATATATATATATATATATATATATATATATATATATATATATCTCTTCTTTGTGACCTATTTTTAGTTTCTTGTATAGGACGTAAGTCACTAGCTCAAGCCCAATACTGATTGTGTAACTTAGTCTCCTCTTGGGCTGCTCCATGTGCTAGGTTTCCACTCCCGACACAATAAGCAATTCACTATAATTATGTCAAAGTTCAAATATCTATCAAGTACTAGAATTCAAAGTATTTAATTGAACAAATGTTCCATTTTCTTTTCTGTCATACGCACCAAAAAAAATATATAATATAATATAATAACACCATATATATATACATTGCAATATTTATTTATGAGTTATTTTGTAGATTTATATATTTTTCTATTACTATTATTATTACTATCATTATAATTATTCGCTCGTTGTCAGTTGAACATATAAACTTTAAATATGAACCAATTGTGTGTATTATTTAATAAAAACAACCCTAAAGAACCATTATAAGTCTAGAAAATATTAATAAAATTTGTATAGTTTTAGCCCATATCAAATATCCCCACACTTAAACTTTTTCCGTCCCTGAAAAGGTATTTTGCAATGGAGTCAGAATTCGAAACTGATCTTTAAAACATATAGATTATTTTTAAGCACAGATAAACGTAAAAACCGCGAATTCCGATATTGTTGTCCTCCTAAATCCAGCCACCGGCTTATCAAGCCCCCAACCAGATTTTAACAATTAAGTTCAAGTTATATCAATAAACCAATGGGTCTCACACCTAAAGATCTACCGATCCGGCTACTCCCATTTCAAGCATAATCAAGACAATTTAAACTGGGTTGAAACAGACTGGTTCAACCTGTCACCGTAAGCTTAGAACCCTTTAACGGTAAGAAAAATATACACTTAGGTAGAATTTAGATGGATGAAAGGTCAAGTGAGATCGTACAAGCGTACCCTAAATATTATTGGACTTTGTCCTATGTATTCACTAAGAAAATATTTATCGACTAAAAACTTTGAGTCCCAATAGTGTATCCTTAGAGTCACCATCCCCGTGGAAACACGTAAACTCTCAGTCTTGTCTAGTATGTGAACTTTGACCTCTTTTTCTATTTTTGATAATGCTTCTTTGGCATTTTTCATTACATAACTTTCTCTTTCTTTTGTTTTTGCTTTTCGGACCAATTCTTGGAATACCCTTTTAAAACATACTTTTTTATATTTCTTTTTTCTTTTTTTTATGTGCAGTTAGGCATCTTTACCCTAAAAAAATATAACTGTAGACTAAAGCTCGTATAAATATGGACATGGTGTGGCGCCACCACTCATTATTTACTTTCATAAAACAGAGTGGCCTGCTAATTTAAGTGCATTTAATTCTCACCACCTCAAGGTAGTTAGATTACGATAATACTTCCTATGCCTTATCGAATTTTCGGCTTCACTATCCCACGTCAAGATGAGAACCCACAAAGTTTACGCTCTATTATATATTAGTAATATTCATGAGAAACTTTTAAAAGCTAGTTGGATCTATCGACACATCTCAAGCTAATTGGAATCTCAACTGGAGCAAGCTCTCTTAAAAATTCAAGCCCTGGTGGCTGAGGTTGAGAAGACCTAAAATGCACCAAAACATGGGGAGAATTTACCTGTTTCTGGTACAAACTCTGTTGAAGATAATGTATTGAAAAATCCTGGAGAATTGTATGGGAGTGAAGAGGAAGAGGAGAGTAGGGGTGATGAGAGAGGATATGAGGTTGATGTGTCTGATGAAGTGATTCAAGAATACAATGTAAATGATAAAGATGTGACTGATGTTGTAAACATGGATGAGAATGTTGATGTGAACATGCAAAAGAATGATGTGAATAATGAGGTAGAAGGGAATAAGGACCTGGTGGTTGAAATCATTGTTTTGATTGAAGTTTCGAAGGATGATGATGATTTGACTGAAGTACAAATTAATAAAACAGTTGAGCTGACAATGTCACTGAGGAGATGGTGGTCTTAGGTGAGACTGTAGCCTAGACTGACAAAACTGAACTAAATGACGATATGAATGAAGTAACCTCCAAAGAAAAAAAAAGTTGATGATGAATTGAATGATTTACTTAGAGAGATTAATGACTTCCCAGAAGACTTCCCACCCACAGTGGTGAGGGAAGTAGGCCCATCTAGACTGGAGAACATCGAAGATGCAAGAAAGAGAATCAAGGGGAAGGCAGTAGATGAACATGAAGGCCAGCTGCAACCCTTGAAACAAAAAAGAGTTGAGTCCAGTGATGAGCTATTATTTGTTGATGAAACAGTTGAAGAAGGGATTAAGAGGCATGACAACATTGTGGGAGAATGGATGCAAATGGAAATGATTATTAGTGTGAGCAAAGAATATTGACTTCTAAAGAAATGGAGGAACAAAGAATTTTGTTGGAAGAGTGTGAGCTGAAAAAGAAATTTAATGAAGATAAGGGGGAAATTGATCAAGAATATTGAAGGGTATTATGGTTGCAGCAAGAAGAAGACGCTGACAATGCTATTGCTATTGTCATTCATCAATTCCAACAACCCCAAACCCCATAACCCAAAACCCCTGAGCCTGAATTGAATATTCTCACTGCTGAATCTCCTTAGCCTGAGATAGATATTCCCACTTCTGAACCTGAAACTGAAAAATCTAATATGCAGTTGGTGACTGATCTGGATGGAAAGACTATTCAAGAAGAAATGATGAAAAGAGCTAGTGAAATGATGAATCAAATTCTAGTTGATGAGATAAGCAAGGATGAAAAGAGCTGGCCAACCTATCTGTTAAAATATGTAAGACAAAGGAAAAGGTTTGGAGTTTATAAGATTCCTGAAGAGGCCATACCTAAAAGGAAGAAAGGTGTAATTAATGTTGTACCTGTGCAAGCTATGAAGCCATATGATTTTATGAATGAGCCCCAGATTGATGCTCTAAATAACTTGAATGATGTTGAAGATGATGAGGTTGATGAAAACAAAGAAGAGGCTCATGATTCTCCCCATGTGGATTTAACAGATATTCACAGGGAAAATATTCAAGCCAGATTGGATGGGTTGAAGAGAGAAGATCCCAGGATCATAAATTTAATGGGACATGGCTTTGCATTTGAAAAATTGGCGGCTTTAACTAAAGAGGAGTTGGACTCTCTACATGAAAAGAAGATAGAGGAACTCAGAAAACTAATTGAGAAGAGAAGCAGAAATAGACAAAGGTATCTTGCTTATTTGAGGCTCTACAACTTCTCAGACAAACAGTTAAGCCATATGAGTTATGATGATCTTGAGTCTGTGTACAAGTCTACACAAGAAAGAGTTCATGAAGAAGAAAAGAAAAGAATTCAAAAGAAATATTTTGATGATAAAACTGATCTGATGAAATATTTAGCAGATTTGGAGGTAAGTGTGGATTCCTCATTGAGCATGGTTTTAACCTTGAGATTGTGGACTCAATGAGCAGGAGGGAAGTAGAGGAGAAGTTTAAAAGACTATCACATAAAATAAAAGAATATGCTAATAATGCTAAGAAAAAGAAACTCTGAAAATATAAAGAAAGTTTATCGGAAAGATTGATGGTGGCAATGGGTGAACGAGATAAAGTGAAGAATCTGATCGATAGTGGGAAGAAGAAGCTGTATGAGTCTGAACTGTCAAAATACAGAGAGGAGAAGAAGAATGAATCTAAAAGTGATAAAAGAACTCAAGCTCCTCCTCTATTGACAAAAGTGTAAGAAGAACCGGCTGAAACAAGTACAAGAGTCAATCTATTGTCGTGGGAAGATAAATATAGAATCAGGACTCTAAAAGAACTCATGTTAAGAAACGAATGTCTGAAAAAGTCTTTGATAATCTTGTCCTAGCACAACTTAAAGAACTGTACTATATTGAAAAAGTGCATTGGGAGAAATTGGAAGAATAACAAAGAAAATTATTATCTTTCCAATGTGAACCAAGAGGGGAACTAGTTCAAAGGAAAAGATCCCCCCCCCCCTGAACAATTTGATAGAGACACAATGGAGATAATGAGAACCTTGTCTAAAGAAGGGGGAGATTATATAAAACTGATAATGATGAAAACGCTGAAATTGTGAAACTGTACGCACAAAGGGGACATGTGAGAAGACCTCAATCCAAAAGACAATACACTCCAAGGGTCTCCACTGTAAGTGTTCCAATTCCAGCTACAAGGTCAAATTTGTAGAGACAACAAAGGCCACCTACAGATGTGGACCTACCAAAGAAACTTTATTTTGATTCAAGAACAAATACCTTGAAAGTAATTATGTCTATTGGAGAATTGAAGAATATTATATTCAATGATGACTTTAGAGATTACAAGAGAGAAAAATTGGATGAAATGACCAAACTCAACTTGTATGATTATCAAGAAAGACATAGATTTACTGGACAACAGAGAAATTAACTTTCTAGGTTCTCAAATGAACAATCTAGAAAGGTATTTCCTGTACAAAACAAGAAAAGGAAGCTGGAGCTCTCTCAAGCTAAAAGGACAAAGAGACAGAAGAGGATGAGTGATATTAGGATGATTGAACTATCCTACAGGAAAACAAGAAGATCATCTAATCCTCTGGCTACAATGAACGAGTGCATAAACATGAAGCAGCAGATGATGAGGCCCAATTGTGAAGTCCAAAAAGATGGGAAAATTACCAAGGTAGTCTTTGAAGAAAAATCCCAATCTTTCATTTTGAGAAATTCTAATGAACTGGCCTTAGGCATTATAGAGCAGGACACTGATTTGGAGTATCTACATGTGGAGGATCTTGATGACATAATCAGATGAAATATGCCGTCTCAACATCCACACCACAGGGAGATCTCTATAATCTAGTAGAAGGCTGCAGCTATCAAGTTTGATAGAAGATCGGAGGCTGAAAGCTCAAGAAGATGAAGGCCTTTTATTTTTCTATTTGAATTTGATTTGTAATGTCCATGTGACATAATTTTGAATATGTAATTTTTCTTTAATTAATGTAATTTTTACTTTTTGAAATTTGATATGTATTTTGAAAAGCGTATGTAAGCAACAGGTGTTTTGGTGCATCTGGGTTTGTTCCAATCTAGGAGGAGATTATTGGGATTAAGATTCAATAAAAAGGAATATTAGAATCTTCTCAGCCTCCTCAGAAAAGGCTAATTATGGAAAACGAGCAAACTTAGCCTTCGAGCGAGCCTAGATTTAATTCAAGCAAGGTATTTTACTCAACGAGCAAACTTATCTTCTTGAAGTCTTCTAAGTGTTAGTTCGAGCAAGCTACACTTCATCAAGCAACGTTGTTCTTCAAGTCGAGCAAGGTTTGTTCTAGAGCAAACTCTTGACTTAACCAAGCTAAAACTAAGTATTTTGGTGGATCGAGCAAGGTTTGTTAATAAACAGTGGTCCAAACACACTTGAAGGAAGTTATTGAAGAAATTATCCTAAGGACTTGCATCAAGCAAGGTTCAGCCTCGAGCAAGCTACAGTATCACCAGCACACATAACTTGTTCAAATAAGTGAAGTAACAAAAGGTTGAAGCGATCCAAGAAGATCAAATTTGCTCGTAGAATATTATCGAGCAAAATTTGATATTAACATGAAAATTGAAGTCTGCTTGAAGGATGGTTTCTAAGGAAAGTATCCTAAGTAACGCTTACTCGGAGAACTGTTCAAAGCACACTTATGGTTACCAGGTTTGCTCGACAAGGATAAAAGCTTGCAAGCTTACTCTAAGGCATGTTTACATTTGTAATATTTTGTAATATGTCTGAATATGTTAAGTATCAATCATTAAGGTTTCTAGAAGGTATCAGTGCACGCCTATGACAAGAGACACAGAGCGAATATTGTGATTTGACGGCTGCCATAGCCTGAAAAAGAATATCTTTGTATGGAGAAGCTGCACAAATACAAACATTCCACCTAGAAACCCTAATCGATTTTCATTGTATCATTCACAATATTAATGGAAATATTTTGAGTTATTTTGTGTGTGTGTTACATTTCTCTCATTTTAGCAACAATTTGAGTATTATTGATTCCACCTTTAATATTCAATGGATCTTCACAAAAGCATAACTCATAACTGTCTTGTCAACACGTTGTTGTTGGTTACGAGACTGATTGTTTTTTTGATTGATCGGTCCTGACATAGAGTCAGCCAACATAGCCCTTGTTTTCTCAATCAAAGTCCTATTCTTTTGTTTTGCGATCCCATTCTATTGTGGAGTATAAGGAGCATAAGATGTCATCGTATACGTGTAGTTGCAATACGATATGGACCGAATACGTTGTGTTACTATACTTAGCTATAAGGCGGAAACATAATAGCAAAGGGATCAAACACATGTCAACTCAATGTATATATTACTATTATCATATAACAATGTCAGAGTACAAGTGATAAGTTTTCACCAAAAGATTACGAAATATGACAACATCAAGCACATTTATACAATGATGCATATGGTCCATATAAGTCTTACATCGTATAAGACTTATACGACGTATAAGTCTTATACGTTGGTATGACAAACTTATACGCCCTTAACAACCAAATCTAACAATTCAGCTTGTTTAACTATACAAGACCTAGAATTAGACATTTTGCACTAACATACGCATCACCTAAGAAACGTGTTTTCAATTTTCCTCCGGCTTGTGTTGAAGAGTTGCACCATGTAGATTGCCAAAGCTATACAAAACCTATTGCTGGCAAGGATCCTAATTGGATGTTCGATTATGAGAGTTTATTTGATTCTTTTACTCCCATAATTCATCTCCCAGATGAAGACTTTGTGCGTGCTTACTTGGAAGATCAATTGTTTTCCACACTGAGATCTTCTAATTATAACTATGAAGTGAAGGATGATCATCCAGAACCATCTGATGCAATTTATGTATCATTGGATGATGGTCATTTCGTTGATTCTACTTCAGTACCGTTTGCTGATAATCCCGAGGTTGGGGAGTCTTCTCATAACTAACTTAAGTAATCATGTTGTTGTCACTGAAAATCCGACACTTCGGATTCATACGTATCATCCTCGGGACAACGTCAATGGTGATCTCGATGTTGGTGTTCAGACACGCCATCAGATTTCTAATGCAAGTGATTCTAATGTATTATGTGCTTATGTTGATATGCATTCATCAGGATTCATGATTATCGTTAAATACACTTGTTTTCTTTCTCAAATGAAACCAATGAGTGTTCGTATGGCGCTTGAAGATTCATCATGGGTAGTAGCAATGCAAGAAGAATTGCAACAGTTCATTCGACTGGGTGTATGGGATCTCATCGATAAACCTGATCGGGTTAAGAAACCTAACCCGACTAAATGGGTTTTTAAATGTTAAAAGGATGATCGTGGGGTCATCGTAAGGATTAAAGTGGGTTTGATCGTGCAAGGGTTTCATCAACAAGAAGGCGTAGATTACACCGAAGTATATGCTATTGTTGCAAGACTGGAAGCTATACGCGTATTCTTAGCCTATGCAGCCTTCAAGAAGATTAAGGTATATCAAATGGACATCAAAATTGCATTTCTTATTGGGAACTTCACGAAGAGGTGTTCGTGAAACAACATCCTGGTTTTGAAGATCCGGACTATCCAGACCATGCTTACTGTTTAAGCATGGCTCTTTATGGTCTACACCAAGCCTTGAGAGCTTCTTACGGCACGCTTGCTGACCATCTTACGGATAGTGGCTTCAAACGAGGAACTGTGGATTGTACACTTTTCAATACGAATGTCGGAGAAGATTTGCACCTTGTCCAGATTTTTGTCGACGACATCATATTTAGCTCAACAAACGACAAGCTATGTAAGGGCTTCAAATGGTCGATGTAGACCAAGTTCGAGATGAGCTCGATGGGGGAGATCAATTCCTTTCTTAGTTTGCAACAACAGTCTGAAGACAGAATATTCATTCATCAAATGAAATATATGAGCGACTTCTTGAGCCGATTCAAGATAACTGCCGGAAAACTCCGCTTTACTCATCTTCCCGTGGGTCACAATTTGTCATCGGACAAATTGGAGGATACCATTGGTCTGACCTTGTACCGAACTATGATAGGTTCTTTAATGTATCTAACAGTGTCGCGTCCTGATATTATGTTTGTTGTTTGCTTGTGTGCCAGGTATCAATCAAGTCCCCGAGTGACTCATCTGGCGAAGGTTAAGCATATATTTCACTATTTGAGGGGTAATCCTGACATCGGGTTACGGTATCACTGCATTTTCTGATTCAAATTATGGAGGATGCAAAATTAACTTCAAGTCAACTACAGCGGGTTGCCAATTTTTAGGAAGCCGGCTGGTTTCCTGGCAGTGTAAAAGCAAACAATGGTCTCTACTTCAACCATAGAAGCCAAATACGTGGCAGCCTCGAGTTGTTATTCACAGGTTTTATGGATCCAGCAACACTTGCGGGATTACGGTTTGAAGTTTCTTACTACTCCCATATTTATTGATAAATTTGCTGCTATTTGTATTACGAAGAACCCCGTGCACCACTATAAAACGAAACATATTGATATTTGATATCATATTATTCGTGACTGCTATGAAAAGAAATTAATCTACATAGAGACGGTGCACAGGGATTATCAGAAGGCGGACCTTTTTACCAAAGCAATTGATAAAACAAGATTATATTTTTGCTTGGTCTAAATGGTTTAAAAACTCTTGTTGATATCCTTAAGCTCGGATAATCATTTTTGGTTTGTTTAGTTTTTGTTTTGTTTTGTTTTCTAGAATATTTTTGGTTTGGGGGGGGGGGGGGGGTGGGGGGTTGGAGAGAAAAGGGAAAAAATTCAAATAAAAAATATGCTTTTAGTTTGTACATATAAAACCCAAAAACATTCAAATATTTCGAAAATCCAAAAACATTGAAAAATTTATGCTATTCAAAAATGAGTTTTAAAACAAAAAGAGAATATGATAGTAAATTGGTCATCTAGTCTCAAATCCAGTAAGAAATAAGCTTAAAAGACAGTGTGCTTAATTGTATTAGTGCATTGGTAGGCTTTAAAACAAGCAAGTAACAAAATGTAAGTGATACAAAAATAAATGCTAGCCGAATCTAGTGGATTAACATCTTTTAGCGTGGTTAATGTTTGTTTTATGTCTCAAAATGTTTTAAAGATTGTTGTGTGTGCATGCATTCATTTTACTAAGAAATTCAACTTATTTTTCTTTTCATTTTACAAAGAAATTCAACATTATTTTTTATTTATTTTTGCTTGAGTCTTGGACTCTCTACGCGTGTAGGAATACCAATCTGACGGTTAAGGCCTAAGTATTCTGCTTTATTTTCTTGGTTTTTCGTACAAGTCTTGGACCTTCTCCGCGTATACTATAAAGTAATGTATTGAATTGGAGGTTAAGGCATGTACAATTTCAACTTATTTTATCTTTTTATTTGGTTAAAATGGAACCTTATCTGCGTGTAGTAATACCGATCTTAAGGGAAATTTTAACCTTCTGCTTTGTTTTGTATTTGTTATTTTTGCATTTTTAGAAAAAGAAAAGGACATATATGATAAGTTTCATTGTATGAGATATTTCAATTATGTCTGAAAGATTGGTGCCACTAATGATTAGTGCTTAATTGAACAAATCTAATCATATCACAGAATTTTCTGAAATATTTGTTGTTAAAGTGTAAATGGAAAATTATACCAATGAATGACTTAACATAGTCATATTAACGCTGAAATATAAAACTGTGGTGGAAGGGAGATTTGGTCAATATGATTCTTTGCTCAACTCACAAAAATATATATTGCTTTTGTAAAATAGATTTCATATTTGTCTTAGTTTTATTTTTGTTTTTAATTCGAAAATTTCTCCAAATTTTTTTATTTATTTTTTTTTTTTGTATTCTGCTTTATTTTTTATTTTCGAGCTAAAGGGTAAGTTTGAAAAGGAAAATACAAAAATATTTCCCCACATTTTTAAGTTAATTCTTTTTAACTTATGCGTTTTTCACGTAAAACACGTTAAGGTATTGGTTTTTACCCCGACTATGAAAGTTTTAAGGTATGTATAATTAACTGGGAGCATGGTCTTTAGTACTACCAATACATCACCGATTTTCTCACATTGCCGAGTTGGGATGTACGAATAGTAGCTAACCAGTCGTTCGTGAATCAAGGTGGCAATCAAATGGTAGCATGGTTAAATCAACATCTGTTGTTTGAGGTTATCATGGTTTTAAATTTTCAAGCCACACGTTCAGACAAGAAAGTATATCGACGAGATCGATCCGAAAACAGGTTGGAGGAAGCTAGTATTGAAAGTGAAGCCGCCACGTACAGTGAAAAGGGTGCATGTAAAGACGTTTCCACAGAGTCTTTACAAGACATTCAACAAGTGGTACTACGACAACTGCACCGTGAAGCCGTTCTAGTACTTGGTACAAGATTGAAGACTCAGTTTATGCAGGTGATCGATCTGATGTGGCTCGTTAATTTATTGGAGTTGGATAATGACTGATGTTCAAGAAAGAGATCCAACTTGCTAATACGAAATATTTTGAGTGAGCTATGAAATTCCAACGTGTTGTGCGTGTTTGCAACGCGTTTGGAGTTCATAGCTACGCGGGTTGGAAGACTAAGAGGTTCAGCTGATCAACAACAAAGAGCACGAGAGCAGGGGGAGTTTGTTAGTGCATCGTTTTGTTGTTTCGGTCTAAGTATTTACTGTAATTTATCTTTATTAATGTAAAAGGGCATTTTGGTCTTTTCACCAGTTCATACGTAATGTTTATGTTGTCATTCGTTAAGTATGTTTAACGAATGAACCCATACGTTATTTTTATTAGCCATTCGTTAAGGATGTTTAACGAATAAGCCTAATCGTTACTATTATTGTACCATTCATTATGTAATGTTAACGAATGAGGTATAGGGAATTAGTCATTCTCTATACTATTAAGTTAAAGTAGGGAATGAAGACGAATGACTCCCATTCGTTACAATCTGTATAACGAATGGACTTCCTCTTCTGTATATAGATGTATCTTGAAAGCTAAATTAACAAGTGTGTTTATTATTATTTCCAAGTGTCGTTACTCTGCCGAATTTCCCTCAACACACACACACGCACTTCGTTCACTTAATCATTTAAACACCTACAGCATATTAAGAACTAGATCCATATATACACGGTATGAATTGATTTGTATTTGCTTTATCAGGCTCATAGAAATTTAGATCGCCACTTTGTTGGACGGAAGTCGGTGATACTCAAGTTACAAGATCCTATTTTATTCAGCAAATGACCAATAAAATACATAAGATTAAACGAAAACTGAAAGCCGCTCGAAACCGACAAAAGAGTTATGCTGATTTTTGTAGAAAACTGTTATCTTTTGAAGTGGGTGATAAACTGTTTCTTAAAGTATCCCCATGGAAGGGTGTCATAAGATTTGGTAAAACCGGTTAGTTAGCTCCGAGATACATTGGACCTTTCGAGGTTATTGCAAAAAATTAGTCCTGTAGCATATCCACTGAAACTACCTTTAGAGTTGAGTGCTATTCACGATGTTTTCCATGTATCAAACTTGAAAAAGTGTCATACTAACGAAACGTCAATAGTACCACTGGGAGATGTGCAAGTGAACGATAAGTTAAAATTCGTAGAGGAACAAGTAGAAATAGTATATGGGAAAACAAATAGTTATGGTACGACAAAATTTTGTTGGTAAATGTGCGGTGGAACTCACAAAGAGGACCTGAATATACTTGGGAACATAAGGATTCGAATTTAGGGGACAAAATTTCTTAACAAGGGAGAATGTGACATTCGTGACAAAACGAGATACACATAATTTATTACGTAACGAGTAAACAGTTAAACGATTATTTTGTATCGAGTAAACGACTTACCGAACGATAATGATTATGAACCAGATATATCGGGGGGCCATACACAAGTGATAAATGTATTATAACAACTAAAATATTGATATTGTAGCCCTAGTGTGTGCAAAAACGCTTAAACGAAAAGATTTTCGTTTTACGATACGTTGTAATATCCATAGTACCAAAACAAGCAGTGTATCATTCGTCAAGCCAAAAAGAGTTATGAAATACTTATTAAGAAAATTATGAAAATATATTGGGTTTTAACAATAAAAGGACATGTTTCCTTTAAATTACAAAAATAAGACGAATATCGCTCGTTTTTGCTCTACTTATCGCACTCGAACGGTATTTTAAAAACCAAACACCGAACCTGAACTGAAAATAGCCCGCGGCATATCTACTTGACAAAAAAATAAGGGGGTCCACCCCTTTATTCCGATCGGAATAAGGGGTGGTAACCTCCTTATTGTTTTATTCATTTTAAAGACTCCTCAAACCTAATACAAGATATTTATCAACATACAAACCTGCTCCGGCTTTTTCTCTATCAATCTCAGCCAATATTTGGGGTAAAAAATTGATTCTAAATGTGTTTTAATCATATTCTTAATAATCATATTCTAAATGTGTTTTAATCATATTCTTAATAAACCAGATATATCGGGGGGCCATACACAAGTGATAAACTTTTCAAAGTTGAAAACAAAATAGGTTTTCATTTTAAGCATAGTTACAAGTCGGAATCAAATACGTTTTTGGCCAAAAACACGAATTAGGGGGTTTAAATCGCGTTTTTACGGTTTAAAAACTCGATTACGAACCCTAATTGAAACCCTATGTTACAAAGCTGGATGATTGATGTTCTATGCTTGGTTTTTTTGTACATGATCTGTAGATAATTTATATAGATAACCAAGGACCCGGAAACTAGAAAAGAGGGTTTAACCGATCGAAAATCACAAAGGTATTAACCGAAAATCGTAGTTTAGGGGCTATTTAGGATTAGATTGTGACTTACTTTTCATAGTCTATGAAACTTTTTAGGAACATCAGGTATCATATGCATGAATCCCTGTTCAAATTTGGTAATATTTTGATAAACGAAGAATATTTAGCGATTTTATTACTGTTTATTGACGATTTATTATAAAAAATTGATAAACAGATTGGAAAAATCTGAAATTTTGTGGAGAAATCAGAAATGTCATCTTAAGATTACCCTGAAAATTTTGTGTCAATTGTAGAAGTCTAGCTATAGTTTCTGGATTCTCGTTTAAATGAGTTTTAACAGTAGAATTATGCGCAAAAAGGTACTTTAGATAAAGAGTTAGTATCTGGGAATTTTTCAAGGAATATATGAAGATCTTTTAACCATTCAAAGAAATTATTGGATTATTCAGGTATCGTTTGGTATAAACGGAGGATTTATCGGTTAGAAATAACATATAAAATGAATTTTTATAAATGAATAAGTAAGTTTAATAATTCTAAAAGCATTTTTATAAAAATTACACTTTTTTATTTGTAGTATAGCAAATCTCATAATATATATATATTTAAATAAAAACTTATAATAATTTAAAGATTAAAAATAGAAGTTTTGATAAAACCGACAATGTTATGATTCACGAGCTGACTAGTATATCAAAACATTAAAAGTGGTCAATTGTTATAGTTTCAAATAGAATCATTATAAAACGAAAACGAATCATTATAAAACGAAATTTTGTACAATCGAATATAAAAAGAAACTTTTTAAGAAAATAAAAACAAACTTTTTAAGAAATTTTCGGACGATTCAGGTGAACTGTACGCGTTTTGTACAATCGAATCATTATAAAACGAAAACGAACCCAGAAGCGAATCCAGACACCTAACTCTAATTTGCTTTTATAGTTTGAATTATTTTATCAAATACTACGTTTATTCAAGTTTGTGTGATCTTTCCTATTTTTGAAACGCGTGAACGGCTAACTTGGTCAGGCACGTAGAATGGTGAATCAAATACCGATTTTGAATATTAGATATTGTACAACGTCACAATCAAAGACTACTGACACGATCTAGGAGTAATATCCATACCCACACTAGATATACAACCCGATTCAGTTTAATGACGTTACTAGTATTAACAATACAATACTGATTACAGGGATTGAGCTATAATCGAGGCATAGCATTTATAGCAATGTGTTGTTGATACTTTAATACAATAAGGTGAGTTTCATGACCCCACTTTTTAAACTGTTTTATGAACATTTTGGGTCGAAAGCATGTTTATATATATCGATCTATCTGGAAACATACTATGATGTTAATTGTCTAAGTGCTAACACTTTAAAGTCCCCACAAACACGAGTGATTTATTACGAGCCGGTGGATTGTGAATAGTACTATTGGTTTGACAAACTCAATTGAAAAGGTCGGTGGAGAGTACCTGAATATTACTCAAATGTACGTGACCATATAACTAAACATACTTACATGCTATGTTGTGTTAGACATAGTACTACTTGGGGCATGTGGCAGATGTAGCCACGAGGAGTGCGTGGGCAGTGAGGGGCCATGTGATAACCGCACGTCAAGGGTTCACTTGTGGCTTAGCACAATTACATTACATACATACATACTGTGGATACTATGATATCGTATACCGGTTTTGTACAAACTTGTGAAAGTCACCAACTATTCGTAGTTGACCCATTTTAACATACTTTTCAGGTATACCAAAATTGGAGTAATGTGTTTACGTACTACATGTGTGGGAAGTAGATAAGACAGCTGTAGATAGAAGCAAATGTATTGATAAAGAATCAAGCATCTGCGAACTGGTTAACGTTGTGTAACGCCAAGTTTGTAAGCAAAGTTAGAATGATGTTATATAATGTAGATAAGTTTGCTAATGTTTCTTTATAAACAATGTGGTTGATACCAGAGGTGTCTTTTACATTCCCGTATTACGCTTTCGCTATGCTAGTCGGAGTGTGACAAGTTCATAATAAAGAAAATACATGGAATTGAAACATTTCAAACATTTATTTAAAATATCTTAAGTCTAGTGTCTTCATCCATGTCATCCTCTAACAATGGTACCTATAGCATATGTATATAATAATGTCAACTACCTAAATAATTGGTTAGTTCAGACAGTTTGATATAAATATGTAAAAACCATATAATTACATGAGACAAGTGTAATAATCACGCAAGTAAGGTCCTTTCTACGAGAAAACCCTATTATTTGTAACAAAATTGTCCTGAGTGCAATGGGGTGTATGATCATACTTATTGAGGCTACCACGTGCAAGCAAGTTCGAGCAAGTAATCAAGTAAGTACACAAGTCCTTGTAATGAATTCATCATCATCATCATCGTACTCAGTATATCCCACCAATAGCAATGCTATGGTAGGGTCTGAGGAAGGTAAGATGTAGACAGTCTTACCTCTATCCCATAGGGATAGAGAGGCTGCTTCCGGTGAGACCCCTGGCTCGAATTGTAATGAATTGTAGTTTCTAAATGAAATCGTAGATACTTGAGTTTATAAGATACATATGCTACCCCCAAAAGTAATAAAATAGTAAAAAGGAGGTGTGAGAAATTCACCTTTGAAATTGTAAGTCCCGATGAAGGATATTTCAATGTGATATCACGTAGACCCGTTGTTAGGTGGAATCTAACAATGGATTAATTCAATACTAGCAAGAACAAACACACGAGATGGCTTCAAAGCATATGTTATATTCAACGTCGGGTGCTTAAGCCCTTAACAGTGATTACAATTATAATGATAATGTACTCTCTTGTCTCCCATTGTCTCCGAACGACCAACCCTATAATAACCAAGTGACATCATCTATATAACATGCCAACAAGCCTTAAGCCCAACTCGTACAATATAGCCCAAAACAAGACCAATACATTAAGCGTAAACCATTAAGTATAGTCCAACAATCTCCCCCTTGGTTTGTCGCTTAATCTTTACTCGTGTTCTAGCACGCCAGCATCAGCTTCCTTGTAAGCGCTCGCCCACAAACCTATTCATATGATAGACCCCCACCATTCCAGTATACTCCATAGCAGCTAGCTCTTATAGTGGTTCAGCCATAATCAGAAAGCCGCTAAGGGTCTTGATATCCTTTTCACCGAACATCAATAAATCTCTTGGATCAACAATGCGGTATTGTTCCTTCTTTAGCCTTATAATAATAGTAGCCATCTCACCATCATACGCACAAAACTTCATTTCATCAAGTGCACCCTCAGGAAATTTCTTGGTGATCGGTATGGACGTCACCTTTGCAGTCGGAGGCCACATCACGTTTAGCATTGTCTTGTCAGTATGAGGATCACGTACCCCCTTTGCTTTCATGAGGAAGGACTCAGCAGTAGGCATGTTGGGAAATCCTCTTTCTACCTTGTTGCTCAAGTATTCCAGAAATTTGTGGCCTTTGGATCGTGATTCAGGTTGTGGAAATGAGCATTTATCAAGTCACTTAAATCAACCTTTGTCCATCAACCGAAGTCATTCATCTTCTTATAGTATTCTGTGTTACCCGATTTACTCTTTACCCACCACATCTCCTTATCAATATCACAACCCCATGAGATGACCCTTGAGCGATCACCATACTTATCATAAAAACTTTTGTTGAGTTCTATCATAAATTTCTCCGGATGATTAGAAGACACAAAATTTTGATTGGAGTTCCTTCTGATAAGTATATTTCTCTTTATCCATTCCATCTGCTCAGCGGCCTTTAGTGGAGCAGATAAGTATTTCTCCAGTTGCACTGAAGTAACAATGTTTGAGGCAGGGCGCAAACTGGAACTACTATCAATAGGAGCATCTTGATTAAAACCAGCTGTCTTTTCACCGCTATCGTCACCACCTTTAAAATCATCACCAAATCAACTAACAAGCTTTTGTTGGAGGTTAAAATATCAAGCTTAAAGACCACCCGTGCTTGCTTGAAGCCCTTGAATCTTTGAATCTTTATCAGCATTACTGGCTTCAAGTTCTTGAATACGTACATCATTTACCATAGAGTCTTTTTCAAGCTCAAAGAATATGCGTTGTAAAGCATGTACATCGACTGGTTCGGCTTCTAGTGCAATCCCTTTACCCTTATCTTGTAAGAATTTGTCTTGCATGTCGAGGATGTAAGCAATCTTGTTAGCTGCACTTGAACTTTCTTGACCAATTGGATCAGACGATCCAGATGGTTCAATTGTAGACAGATTATGAGCCTTGAACTCAAACTCTTGTGTAATGTCATCAAAAATATGATCTTGAGTTTGTTGGGCATCAACAAATGGGCCTTGATTAGATTGAGCTTCAACAATAACGGGCTCAATAGTTGTTGGTTGAGTGGTTGGTATAATATCACTAGCCAGCACACCCGATCTTGGATCTTTCTTTCATCGTTTACGTTGAATAAGATCAGTTGCTGGCTCTTCTTCAACATCATCATCATTATGTGTCACAGAAACTGATTGAGGAGGCTTCAATGCAGTCAACTGGAGCTTCTCTTTAAAAACTCAAAATCTTCAATCTGTTCAGCAGTAGGTACAGAGTGTTGCACCTGGTGTTCACTCTCCATAGGTTTAGATGGAGAACTATCGGATTCATCATCATTAGAAATGGTTTCAAAGGCAGTTGTGGGCCTTTGAACCGTAACAACATGTTCCTTAGCAACAGTAGCACTACAGCAGCAGCAACAACAACCTCTGTTTCATCAAATCTTCCAAACATTACAAGCTGATGGAGTCCCTGATAGACTATTTTGGCCCATTTTCTCGACTGCTTCATCAAACCAAATGTATTAGGACCCATAGCATTCAAATCAAGCATCTCTACAGATCTAGTCAAGTCAGGATAATGAGAATCAAAATTCATATGTAGGAACCTCGGATACATTAAGAACATCTCTTTTTTCCACTTGGGGTTGCTTATCATCTCATCGAACACGAACTTGGAGTAATTGTAGTTCCAATTCATGATCAAAGCAACCACGGCAGACATCTGGGTGTGGCTAATCTCATCAAAACCCCCCCCCCCCCTTTTCATCCTGAGACACGCGTAAAGAAAGTGAGAATTAAGAACCTCCAGTTTGGATGAAATAGCTTCTTGATGTCTGGAGGGTAAGTTCTGTCGTATCCCATTCTTTATACCCTCTATGCTACGGATTCTGTAGAATATTTTGTAGGGTAATCAGGTTGATCACCGAACTGTAATACATCATGAATAAGAATATACGGCCCTTCAAGAATGTATCACATTGGGAATTCCAACAATTTGTTTAATCGATACAAATTGTGACCCCGATCTCGCAGATATTTCGATTCCAGCGAATGATGACGCTATATCTTCAATCCGATTAATTCTTAACAAATTAGTATTTGCAATTTGTGAAGGCCGTTCTGGCTATATAAGAAATCCGTGATTAATAATAAGATAAATAACTTATTTCATTTTGGAACCTTCATAGATTTATCGAATCGGTTACTATTTCTGAATCTCAAAAAAGAGATAAAAATAACAAGGAATAGAATTTGATTAGTTGGTATTCAAAATATACGATTCAAGTAGTCAAGTCGAGAAAGAGATGGTTGAATCAAAATAATTTTGTTTAAAGTTCTATTTGCCTCCGAGACAATAATAGGCTTCTTCTGGAACTTTGACTCAATAACCACCGCTCCCCCGTCACCTCTTTGATTAATAGATGCATGATTCGAAAAATCTGTCACCATCTTCTAACAAATAATAGGGTTTTATCGTAAAGCGTGAGAAATCCTGCATGTACCACTATCATGTACATGAGCTCCTTGTGAGCTGGAGGAGGATGAAAAAGACATCCAGCAATGTTATGTGAGTCTACATACTTCAAAGGTGCTTGATCAGCCATGACTATAACAAATGAATCAAGTTAGAGACGTATTCACTTAAGTACATAATCAGTTGCCTTTTGAACTTGATATCTTTTAAGACAAACAAACTATAAGGACCAAACATAAAAATAATGAAAGTATAAACCTCTTTTAGTTAATTCGTCCAAATTATAATTATATTAATTTGATTAAAGATGTTTTCTGTCCAGATATTGAGTTTTTTGGCAACATAAAGAGTTTTTAGTTCAAAATAAGGGATTTCGGTCAAAAATGATAGTTTTCGGTTCAACATAATAGATCTCAGTTCACAAATGACCCTTGCCAGTCGAGAACACAAGTTTTCAGGTAACCTGATGAGTTCTTGGTCAAAGTTTGACCGAGAACCCTTGAGATCTCTGTTGATCTCAGGGGTTCTCTGGATGACCAAAGGTATACGGTCAACCAATCCTGAGATCTCCGTAGATCTCGGGCCTTAAACCCCTTCGGTTCCGCCTTGAATTTCATGTCGTCTTCCTTTAAACACCATTGACAGAGAAAGCTGCAACTCAATATAAACTCATAAGAAAATCAAACGCACAATGGTCATCCATCACAAACATGCATCACAATCAAATATCACAGTTCAATCAACTATTTAACCCAAAACACGCATTCAGTCCATAGAGGTTTCAATAGTGATCCGAAAACTAGCCATTAAAGTTTCATATACCTTTTATAATTGACAAAGATAACATAGATGATCAGAATTTTGATTTTGCATATTTGGAAGATGAGAGAGTTATTAGCAGATTTTGAATAGTATTAACAATAACGCACACAAGAGTTTGCCTTTTAAACTTCAAGGATTGTTTAGGAAATGGGCCGAAAACCTGATGGGCCGAGACAACCATACCTTTATAAACAGTTTGGGCCAAACCATCTGGGCCGAAAACACATCTTAAGTAATACCAGGCCTCATGGGCTGAAACCATAATTGAACACAAGTCTGATCCAAGTTTAAAAACGATTCTTTAACGCATTTGTTTCGACAAGAGTAAACATACAGAAATGAAAATTTTAAAATTTAACCACCCGGCCTTTAGTAGTTCTAACATATCGTGTGATAAAATTTCAGTTTCATTAAATAAGCAAACTTTTATGAAAAGATCCGAACATGGAATCATATTGATTAAGTTGCTTTCACAATGATTCATTTTCAGCATTGTTAAGACATAGAGAATAGATTGATAGCAGGTATTTAGATACTTAGCATGATTTTCATTGCATCAGTAATATGCAATAGATTCAATTAGGCATAAAGCCTAAATGGACATCACTTATGGACCTATGATGCCTCTTATCTCTTCTCAAAGCGTATTTGGCTTTCCCCAGATCACCCCAATTTGACTCCAACCCCCTAGTGCTTGATTAAAAGATTTTTACTATACAAATAGAAATTTTTAAGCTTTAAGGTTGAACGTTGGACATACATGCCTTTCGGACATACAAGCCTTACATTCAGGGTGTTTAGGACTTATTTGACTGCCCCATGCTTGTAGTTCTAGTTTGACCACAAATTTGTATGACTTTAATATTATATATATATATATAGCAATAAATACGAGACAAAATACTTTTGGTGATCAAGACACTAATGGGCTCGAGTATGAATGGGTAATTTTTTTTCTTCCTATCATTGAGAGAGATGTATCTGAAGACATGCATAAATCTTCAAAATGACTCTCCACAGTAAGTTTAGTAAATTTAGTTTATATAACTTCAAACTTTTACGCATCATGGAAAGCTACCATACAAATCAGTGGTTATTCAAAAGCTTTTTTAGCCTAGTAATCACACGCTATGCACACAAAATCAATTTATCTATCATTTTTCAAAGATTGGATCAAATTTTCATTTAAAAACATTTTGAGCTTCTATAAAGCTTGAACTGAATAATTATATCACTTCTCATGTAGAAAAAGAACCAAAAGCCAAAAACAATATATTTTTGTTATTTTTTTTTTATTTAATAAAACACACTCACACTCTTTTTGGAATTTTTTTAATATAGAACACACGCACACTCTTTTTGTATTTTTGAATTTTCTCCCTCCTAAGCAAAAAAATTTAACAAAAAAGAAAAACTTTTATGTACAAATTTAACTTCAGAAAGACTTAATCGTCGAAACGAAGCATTTTAAAAAATCCAACCAGCACGTTAAATCTTGTTGTTCTGACCGGTTTTGTAAATAATTCTGCCACATTATTATCAGTGTGAACTTGTTCAAGATGAATCAAATTCCGGTAATCACATTCACGAATGAAATGAATTTTTTTGTCAATGTGCTTGGTTTTAGAATGTTAAACAGGATTTTTAACAATAGCAATAGCAACATCATTATCACAAAAGATTGGATTGTCAAGAAATTCCAAACCGTAATCCAATAATTGGTGTTGCGTCCAGATAACCTGTGAACAGCAGGTAGAAGCAGCAACGTACTCAGCCTCAGCAGTGGACGTGGACAATGTTTGTTGTTTCTTGCATTACCATGAAATGAGTCGATCACCCAAGAATTGACATCCAGCAGAACTAGATTTCCTATCAATATCATCACCTCCATAACTGTTGTCAGCAAAGGCATATAAATTAAATTTTGAGTTTTTAGAATACCAAAGACCTAGGTTTGGTTGCCTTTTCATATATCTAATTATGTTTAACAGCAATTAAATGAGAAAGTTTAGGATTAGCCTGGAAGCGTGCGCATTGACAGACTACACACATGATGTCGGGGCGACTGGCGGTGAGATACGTCTGGGATCCGATCATTGATCGATAGTACGTTTGATCTAAGGATTTCCCTTCAGTATCAGATGAAAAAAGTGGTTTTCCACCATAGGAGTCGTCGCACTCTTAGAATCTTGGAACTCGAATTTAGCCAACATGTCCTCGACATATTTTCCATGATGTAGCAATATTCCTGTCGAACACTGACGAACCTGTAACCCCAGAAATGTCGTCATCTCCCCTAACGAACTCATCTCGAATCTCTTCTTCATTACTTCTTCAAATTCAGAACATAGAGCAGTACTGGTGGAACCGAAAATGATATCGTCCACGTAAATATAAACCAAGATCAGGTCTTTCCAACAGTTTTAAGGAACAAAGTCTGATTGATGGTCCCTCACTTGTACCCATGTCCCTCTAGATGAGCCGTTAATGTAGCGTACCATGCCCGAGGAGCTTGATGAAGACCATAGAGAGCTTTGTCTAACTAATAGACGTGAATAGGATGCTTTAAATCGGTAAAACACGATGGCCGGTTCACATATATCTCATCCTTTACTTCAACATACAGAAATGCCATCTTGACATCCATTTGATAAACCGTAAACCCCGTGTAGGAAGAATATGCCAAGAAAATCCGAATGGCCTTAAGATGATCCACTGGAGCATACACTTTAGTGTAATCTAAACCTCCAACTTGACGAAAACCACGAACCACAAGCCATGCTTTGTTTCGAACTATAACCCTAGTGTCATCTTGCTTGATACGAAAAACCCACTTTGTATCTAAAGCCTTTATTCTGACGGGCAACTTAACCAATCTCCAAACCTTGAGTTTCTCAAACTGATTTAATTATTCATGCATGGCTTTCACCCAACTTGGTTTTTTCAAAGCCATTTCAACGGACTTATGTTCATTCTGAGATATGAAACAGGAATATAGACAATTGTTGATCTGTCCTGTTTGACTTTTGCTTGAGACGCCTAATTGAAGGGGACCTATGTAATTTTCGATTGGATGATCCCGTTAAATTCTTGTCTATCGAAACTACCAAGCGTAAAGGGTATGAGGTCGATATCGAAAGTATGACCTGACAGTTTCAACTTACATCCCGCTAGTACATGAGTTGTTTCTATAGACTTACCGTAAGCTAATTCAACAGGAAACTTAGCATCTAACGGGGTCGGGGTTAAGTCTAAGAATCTACTAAAGGCTTTCGATACAAAAATCCTATCAGCTCCAATGTCAAACAAAACAGAAGCAAAACAGTCATTCACAGAGAACTTACCGGTAACCACATTCGGATCGTTGCGGGCCTGGCCCGACCCAATGACGAAAGCTCTACCTTTACCACTGCTCCCGCCACTGTTATTGCCTCCATTGTCTCATTCTGCTTCAGTTTGGGACAATCCTTCCTGAATTGACCCTCTTGACCACACTCAAAGCACCCTTTCGTCGTCGTAGGCTGTTTAGGAGCACCCTTAGCCGCTAGGTCTCCCCTACAGTCCTTGGCCTGATGACCCAATTTACCGCATCGCAAACACTTGATACGGTCGCATGGGCCAGCATGGTGATAGTTGCACTTGTTGCACTTCGGGTACTTTCCAGCATAGCCACTCGAACCCTGTCCACCACCGTTGTTGTTATTGTTGGAACCCTGATTATTGAAGTTCCGAGCGAGTTCGGGTTTACGGTGGTGTTGTTGCTGTGGGGGGTTCGATGATAAGGACCTGGTGTTGTCAAACTTTCTCTTTCCATTCCCAGAGTTGATATTGCTGTTGTCATTGCTTGTGTTATCACGGGTTTTGGAGGTGGAACCTCTAGGTGGTAGCGCACCTTGTGCCACTGCTTGATCCGTTAGCTTGTGGGCTATTGGGATCACTTGCTGAATAGTGGTTGGTTTAGAAAACGTCACCATACCCTGAATCTGGGGTACCAAACCAACGATATACATCTCGATTCTCTTACTTGGCGGATCAACCATCCGCGGGCACATCACCGCCAGCTCATGAGAACGGGTGGTGTAGGCTTCAATCTCAGAACCCACCATCTTTAACGCCCAAAATTCCGACTCCAACATCGCGATTTCCTCTCTAGGACAATACTCTTCCCGCATCATGTTCTTGAATTCCTCCCAGTTCATAGCATTTGCCAATTCCAACCCAAGAATTTGCACATTAGAGTTCCCCAGGTGAGGGCGGAATCTTGCAGTGTTCCAGCAGCAAACTTGACCCTGCTGGCTGGTGGACAGTTACACATCTCGAAAGCTGACTCTGCCTTCTCGGCCCAATGCAGTAAACCTTTGGCTCCCTCAGTGCCGTCAAATGAATTAGGCTTGCAGTATAGGTTGTTCATGAAATTATAGACTCGGGCTTGACCTCCGGCTTGATTCTGAACATGAGCAGCCAGAGCTGCCGCTGCATGATCGTTCTGTAAGGCTTGGAGTTCTGATGCGGTCATGTTGAGCTAGAGCTACCGCTGCATGACCTCTTGCATCTCTAACTTCTTCCTGCAAGTCTAAGAAGTTTGAGCTACCGCTGATTACATCTTGAGCACTAACTTCATTAGATGAACATGAGCATCTTGAGTTTCCTTCATGGCTTCAGTCAGGTAGGAAATCCTCTTCCTAGCCTCAGCTCCATCCCCTATCAATCCAGTAACATTCGCTCTCATCGAGCTCATAATCTCTACCTCACGCTGTAAATAGGAGGTGAGAGCTGCAAAAGCGTGTTCCATCGGTAGGGTTAGGGATGGTAGTGTGTTGAAGGATATAAGACAGCCCGGGAGAGGTAGTGTGGGAACTTGCTCACGGTAGACAAACCGCTCGATCAAACCTAGGTACCAACTCCAGTTACCGTTGTCCTCGTACACGTCTCCAGATGGGCGGTGCCTCTTCGGTGTGGGGGCTGCTAGTGCGGGGACTACTCGGGGTGGTGAAGAGTTGGGTAGCTGCGGTTCCTTTCCAGGGGCATGAGACAACGGGTTGGATGATGACGATGATGATGGCGTCGACATCCCTATAGTATAAGTCGTGTATGAGGGAATGAGGTAAAGAGATAAAGAAAACGAATAGCTAAATATATAATATGTATTTATATATGCAGTGCGTAAAATTATAACTAATGGGTCGTTGCGGTTATAGTCTAGTATGAATGCATTTCTAGTTCGCTATAACCAATGGCTCTGATACCAATCTGTCACACCCTCAAAATCCACTAACGGAGTTTTACCGTCAGAGGGTGTGAACTAACATGATCGAAATCATTAGTTATAATCAAACACCATGTTTAAAGTTTTCAAACGAACAAGACATTAAGTCTTAAATAAAATGCGGAAGCGTAAATTGTAAACCAAAAAGTTTGCTCCACACATGACGACTTAAAAACCCAAGTTATTAAGATAAAAATTAAAAGAAGTTTTCAAAGCGATCGTGTTTAGCGAATGCATGTTCCTATACCGCGCGCCCCGCCTCGGCTACCTGAGAATAACATACTAAAAGTGTCAACATAGGGTTGGTGTGTTCACAGGTTTATATAAATAAAGTGTTGCATTTACGTTTGCGTTTGCATTTGCGTTTGCGTTTACGTTTGCGTTTGCGTTTGCGTTTTCATTTGCGTTTGCGTTTGCGTTACCAGATAGTGTTAAGTCAATTATATATCAATAGGTAGCTAACCTATCAAGCATGTATTACTAAGTGTTCGACACCGAAGCTGACTGTTTATCAATTGCCTTTCCACCATGTCAACCACGACCATGGTAATGTGTTAGCCAAGATTACACCCACTCGACCTACAGTCGAGTTTAGAGTTGGGTGGGGTTTGTCAAACCCAGTAGTACTACTCAACAGTGACTCGCTATTATCCAAATATTAACCGGTTCGATGTTATGAAGGACTTTAGTTGGTTTGTTGCCACTTAGCCTTACAAGTGATGTATAAAAAAAACTAACAAAATCTACAGCATTGGAGTATGTTATCTCCCCCAAATAAAAGCGTTTAAAAAGAGTAAAAAGGGGACGTGAAACACACTGTTTGCGAAGATAACCAAAAAGATCCGAGAAAAGTGTGCGTCACAGAAAATCCTCACTAGTGTTCTTAAAACAAAAACGAGATTTTCTAAGTATTGAACTACGAGTGAGTCCCTAGACTCGACACATACAACTTATGCATGAGATGCGTTTCGTGTTTCGTTTGTGAAATAAGTGCGACTCGACAAACACGTTGGTGATACGTTACATGCGTGAACAACTACTTAAGTGTCAAATATTAACATTGTACATTACTAGAAATTATCCCCCACAAGGGTAATTTGGTCAAAACATAGCAAACATCGATCGGTTATGCACTTTTCATGACAATTCAAGAAATACAGCAGCAAAATTATCCAGGCAGATTTTCACTCGACAAGATTACTCTTATATAAATCCTAACATGTCAAATAAATCGTCAAAAATCATCACAGAAGTACACGTGGATTAGGTTTTTAAAAATATTTTTATTATATTTTTATCATGTATGGTTTTATCACAATGATCAAAGCATCACAGCAAACATACAGCAATCATTATCATGCGCAGCAGAATGTTATTTGTTATTCCCGTTAAATGACAACTCCAATTAATGCAAGACCAATCGGGTTAGGTTCCTAACTCAATATATTTTCTTCCAGAAGTGGAACTAACCTATTTGGTCTTGTAGTTTATGAGATATCTTAGTCGCAAAACAGCCTAACAGCAGGTCTCCCAAATCAGCCTTGCATAACAGTTTTGTAAAATCATAAAAACAAACTTTTATATGTCCAAAATTTACAAACTCGGACTTTTCAGAAAATAGACTCGACCTAGTATATTATAGAATCAATAATCGCATCAAAACATAAAATTAACATCGAGTTACAGTCGTCCAAACACGAATTCAATAATCTGTCCAGCATTAGTTTTCATCAAAACTCAATAAACAATTAACCTATGAACTAACAATCATGCATGTAACCCTAAATCATCAACAAACAACATATTTAACACTTAGGGTTTATGATTATAGGTTTAATCATACAATTAAATGATATAATAAATTAGATATGGTGTTTGTATTACCTAGTTAGCTTCTTGAACCTTCAATTCTTCACAACAAGCTTGAAAATTATCTTGTATGTGTGTGTGTGTAGGTTTACGATCGCCAAAGGGAGAGAGAGGAGGGAGAGCAGCCGTGAGAAAGGGTGGGGGATTAGGGTTAGGACAATTTAACTTGTTTATATATTTATCAAATATAATACATGTTACACTTTACCCCTTGCACTTCAGAGGTATTTGCCTTGTAATACATTGATTTATTATAATTAAATTTACGGAATGTATCTCGAAGCATATTCCTATTATGTCCGTAGTATGGGACATAAGGACGGTGTGGGCAGTTTATAGCAATGTGACCGGGAATTCCGCAGTTAAAACGAGTTTTCCTTCTAACATAAAAATCATTGTGGTCTACTCCTGGTCTTGACCTGTTGTGTGAGCCAGTTTGTCCTGCTTTGGACTTAACACTTGATTTATCACAATTATGAATACATGAACTTCCTCCTTTAACAAACTTAGGTGATAAACATATATGCAAACTTTTATTTCTATCAAATTTACTTATAACCACACAATTGTCTTTGCTTTTAAAAACAAAGCCCACCCACAAACATTTGTATTAACAGAATTCAAAACAGGCAAATTTAAAGAAATATTAGAATTAATGTCTTTATTAGTCAAAACAGGTAAATCATCCACCTCATCAGTCCAAATCTCAATAATTACTTCATCTACACGTGAAGCAAACACATTAGTATTGTTCACTCTCAATGTTGATTCAGTTGCATTGATTGAACCATGAGCACTTTTGCCATTAGGAGTCAGCTTACCATACTGCATGAACGGTTCCATTGCTTTATCATCCTTTGAGAGAGGAAGCCCAGTGTAATGTCATTGTATGGAGGAGGGACCACACTGTACCTAGTACCCTCACCCTTGTTCTCTTTCCATTTTAATTGTCTTTTAATCATGGACTCAACAACAGCTCTAGAGACATCGAATTTCTTAAAATTGAATTCAAAATTTTCAAATTTATTAGTTAACTTAGCAATCTCCAACTTATAAGCGTCTAACTTGCGGTTAGCTCGGCAATTTTCTGTTTAGCATCTAAGTGGTGACAACATTTTACGCTAAAATCTGTTCGAAGCTTTGAAAAATATTTTTTTTTGTGCCTCTAGTTTATCTTTTAAAACTTTTTTGAGTTTCTTAAGGGTGAAGTTTTCATGTTTTATTCCCTCCATTTCTCTAGTTGATTCACGACAATTAATGATGTTATTATGTGTTTTAAGACTTGATTTAGGGTCATAGTTAGCAGAGAATACGCGTTATACAAACTACTTGGGTCAAAGAACAAGTTTTAAGGGTGGCTTTGATGGTAGCCGGAAAACGTGGACGGGAAAGGGGGTTGGGTTTTATTTTATTAATATATTTTTAATAATTTTACACAAATTGTCCTTGAAGTTCCAAGTTGTTTTAAAACATAATTTAAACTATAATTACATAATAAACATTATACTTTCAAGTGTTGTATAAATGAAATAAGAAGTTAAATATTTTTTATTTAACATATTATACTCGATAGTTTGCAAATTGTTTAAATGTATAAACTTTAAACTTCGGCGTTTTGATATATAAACAAAATGATTAGAAAACGAACGAACAATAACATAAATCATCGGAAGTAATATATAAATGATGAACGATTAATAAAAATCAATGTTATAAAAGTAGGTCTACAAGACCGAGTACTCGCTACAAGGTATGACGCTGAGGTGAGTTTCTTTAACTTCGTCTAGTTACAAAAAATCGATCAAAGGTAGTCAACCTCAACCAAAATCACATCTAGTCGGTCAAGTTTGGCTAATTTTAACTTAAAAATATAAAACATACTTCTTATTTTCTATAATATTAAATCCTAATATCACTTTTTTTAATTATTGATTTGCGAATTTTAGGGTTATTTAGTATTTAAAATATGTATTTCTCTTATTTATACTGATATTCGCTTATTTTGTTATAAATATTATTAAATTATGATATTTGACCTATATATAATATCCGAAAATTAATTTCCTTAATATTAACCATGTCCGAGTACTCTCCGAGTACACCCCGTGTACTCCAAGTACACCCATCTCCCCAGTCGACCGTCTAGGATCCGCTTAATGACTTTTGCAACCTTGATAAGAATACATTGAAACGACAAAACTGGTTAGTTTAACGAATACAAATACAAATACGGATAAAATTGACAAATGTCACATATTGTGCCACGTAATTGTTTGTATTTATATTGTGTTAATTTTTTATGTTAATTTTGAACTTAATAAATTATATTTATGATTTTGTGTAGCTACTGTTGATTTTTGTTACCGGAATGAACTTGACGAAAATCGACCAAATTCGCTTATAGTCGCCGTCTCAATGTTCGGGTTTGACCAACGCCCAACTTTTACCGAACAACACCACCTCATTAGCTCACCTCAACTTTTATATTTATTTTATTTCCTTTTTTTCTAAATCATGTTAATTTTTTAACTTAATAATTTATGTTTATGATTCCGTGTCACTGCTGTTGAGTTTTGGTATCGGAACGAACGTGTCGAACACTAACCGAATTCGCTTCGAGCCACCGTCTACAACCGATAGCGCTTTGAAACCAACGTCCAAGTTTTACCGACTGACACCCCATCATTGGCTATCTCAAATTTAATCTATAGTTTTCTGCCTTAGTACTAATGCCGTAAAGAATACTACCGACCAAATTCACGTTAAGTCGTCCCTGCAACGCCGAAGTTTTATAGACCGATTTTACCCTACAACGCTTCGGTAAATCATTAGTTTATACTTTAACGTACCCTTCTCCCCTTCATTTTTACTAAACGTACCCCCTCCCTTAAATTTTGCATTAATACGATTTAAACTTTTTTGTTTTTACCTTACCATTTTGATAGGGTCAGGCTAAACGTACCCCCCTCCCTTACTATCCATACACCCCCCCCCCCCCCCCCCCACCTGAACTTTGATTTCCCCTTAACATTTGTAATTGGCATGTTAGTCCCTCTTATTTTATTTTATAATTCTCTCAAAATATCAAATAAAAGACTATTACGTTTTATTTTTGTTTTACAGTTTTTTATATATATTTTTGTTATTGATTTTATTATTTTATTTTTTAAGATCTTATTAAATGTTTGTTTATTTTTTTACCTGTATTGAAAAGGTTTGTATGTTTTCTCTAGCTAGTTTTTTATTTTTTTTATAAAATGTATTCAAAACAATTTGATTTTTTTTGTTAAGTTTGGATATATTAGATTAATGTTAACTAAGAAATGAGTAAAATTTGTTTATCAAGTTGTATGTTATTGAACCTTTTTGTTTATATAAAATAATATAATTTTTTATAAAAGAATGTAAACTATCTATTTATTTTAAAAAAACGCTCTCCAAAAAGATTAAAATAAGTATAGAAAAAAAACATTTTTTAAAACAAGAAAAACAACGTTTTTTAGATAAGAAAAAAAAACTTTTTCTAAGTAAGAAAAATTATGTTTTTATTAAAGGCTTTTAAATATACATAAAAAAATAAATAGAAAAAAAAATTGTTGTAAAAAATAGAAAAAGAATGCCTTTATAAAAATAATAATGATAATAAAAGATAACAAAATGGCAAAAGAAACAAAAAAAGGTTTAAATTGTATTAATGTAAAACTTGAGGGAGGGGGTATGTTTAGTAATAATATTTTTATTACTATGATAAAGAATAATAAACACAAAAAAAGAGAAATTAAAAAAAACTTTACAAAAATAATCAATATTACTATTATGATAAGCTTAACAAAAAAGTATTAGTGGATAGTAATATGTCAAATAAAATTATTAAAACGAATTGAAAGTTCAGGAATGGGGTACTACAAGTACACGAGGAGAGTACGTTTAGCCTAACCCATAAATTATTGGTTGTACACGAGCTACATTGGCTGTGATTTTTTTAAATTGTCGAAAGTGACGATTGACAGATCCCAAAAAATACTTTCCTTTTATTATTTTTAACAAAAAAGTGAATCGCACTAGATGGAAATGATCGGAGAAAACACATAATTAACCTCCAAATATAATATACCCAGTTGATTAGCTATTACATTAGTGGTTAACCACTTAGAGCATTCCCAATGGGTTCTTCATCTCTATCTTTAAAATTTAACCTAAAACCATAATTTCTTAGAGCATTCCCAATGGGTTCTTTATCTCTATCTTTAAAATTTAACCAAAAACCACAATTTCTTAAATTTATATATCATTTTTTAAAAACCTCTTCCAACCCATTCTCCATTTCTATCTTTATATTCTTTTTTTATTATTTCTTTCTCTTTCTTCCATTTATATCTTAACTACTAACTATTTTGTTTTATTATCATTTTCATTTTAAACTAGTAGTATTACCCATGCATTGCAACAGGACACGTCAAATGCATTACATGTATTACCAATAAAACACTACTACCAATAAAATCCAAATTACAATCCGACGCTTTATCAATAAAATAGAAATCGCCTACTATGAAGAAAATGTAACCTTATTACAATACGACTCCTTAACAATCAACATTCAATAAATCTTGGTGTGGCGATTCTCCAATCATGTGTCTTGCAATGATTTGCGTCTTCCAATCCGGATGAGTTCTCTCAAATCTTGGGGCCGTTAACGCCTCGAGCATCCTAAGTACATTAATATGTATTTTAATTCAAATAATAATAGAAAGATACCAAATAGACCATCGGATGATGCAAATGATTAGTTGATAAGTAACTCCTTTTTGTATGCTTATAAAAAAGATTTCCAAAGACAAAAAAGTACATAGAACCAAGCCTGCAAAAAGTATATGAAAGTTGAAAGACCTCTAAAATAAAAAGATAGAAAAGACAGGCATCAAGGTAAAAGGGATATAAACATGTTTTTCCATTTGATCGATCACTTGGAAATATGAGCAAAGACATTTGAACACACTATTAGCCTAAACACTCTACCTGCTCATCTACAAATTCTTCTAGCTTCTCCTAAATGTACAGTGAATTAGCTAAGTGCATCTTTTGCTCTACTCTTTTAAAACAACTAACGTGACATTATAATGGTTCTACTGTTTTTTTTTAACTTAAAATTTTGCAAATTCCAAAATTTCATATTAGCAACATTACTACATGTTCTCACCAAATGAAGCATTTTTTGGAAGGAAACTTAAAAGTAACTATTATACTATAACTCTTCAAATTAGAAAAAATAAAATAAAATAAACCACCCATATCCTAACTTGTAAACAAACACAGGCACCTCTAAATAAAATCACCCAATGTCCCAATCTGTAAATAAATCAATAAATTCTCAAAAGAATAGCAACGCATTAGGTTGGCAAAAGAAAGACCCTAATTTCCTAACAATGCAATCATGTTTATTGACAAAAAACAAAAAAAGACTAAACACAAATACGGTTGTAAGAAAAATCGAGTACCTACGAAGAAGAAGTCGCCATTTAGAATAGAATCGGTAGAGACGCAGAAGACCGACAACTTACCTAAGACCTGCATAAATCAGAAAACATGAGCACAAACACTTTTAAGACCACTGTAAATTAACAGATATATAAAATTACATACCGAAGATGCAGTTTTCGATTTCTGCAGCTCTTTAAACGACTTCTTATTAAGTAAAGCTTCAAGATCCTTAAGGTCATCTTCCTCAGTTTTAGGCGGCTTCGGGTTCGATTACCGGGCCACCAAATTGTCCACCATCTCCTTGTCCAGCCTAACCACCCGGACGGGTGATCACCTACCTTTCCTGATTCACATTCCTGCCACTCCAATTATTCGAATTCGACTCGTTATGCTTAAGTCAAACGAGACCAAACATTTATAATTGTTCCCAACGCAAACAGCAGTGAGTAATGATATAAAGCAAACACAAGTATACAACACATGATATATTTCAAGCAAATGAAGCCCACATAAAACTACCATGTCCAGTCAAGATATAAATCATATGACAGACAACCGCAAAACATGGAATGATGAAAATGTAGGTTCCAACCTCCTTAAAATTTTTGCAAATAAAATACTAGTACCAACAGAAAATCAACCATCAAAATAAAGTTTAAGACCGACCCTAACACAAAAAAAATAGGCATAAATATTTCCATGTAGAACCAAAATATACGCACTAGTCTTCGACTTTCAAAATTATCTCAAGTATGATTGCGCCTCATTATGATTTCCCTCTGAAGTTCCTCAAAATATAGCCGCTGGATTTGTGACATGCTACTCATGTCCATCATCATAATTCGTTGTTCGGAATCTTTCTTTGCAAACTCCATCTTCTCCGCTTGAAATCGCAGCCTTTCATCTTCAACTTTTTTGTCATAATCAATCTTCTTGGACTGCAATCTCAACCTTTCATCTTCAACCTTTTTGTCATACTCCATCTTCTCCGACTGCAACCTCAACCTTTCATCTTCAACTTTTCTGTTATACTCCATCTTCTCGGCCTTAAGTCGATAAAACTCTTTCTCTTGAACCCGTGACTCCTCTAAAAGAGTATACCTCATCTTTCTGATTTGGATGATTTCCTCGGTTTGCATAGTTTCGGGCATTCGTTTTCGTTTTGCAGCTTTCCTACCCATTGGTCGGTCTAATTCGACAACTCCATTGTCAATCACATTACATGTTGGAGACGGGGTTATGCTCGGGGATGGGTTCGGGGTCGGGACCATCGTCTTCCTTTGCTTTGGGACAGAATTTTGTGGGACGCGAATTCCATTTAGGTTCGCCCTTCAGTATGTGCCAACAATGCTCAAACTGAAAGATGCACTTTTCTATTGATTGGTACATGATCTTCGCCCTATCAAACTTGCATTAAACAAATAAAAATGTGTGTTAGAAAAAACAGAATAAAAAATAAAGTAGTCTCAAAACAAGAGTATGGAAACTTTACCTTATCATGCTCGGTTATACCACTTTGATTTACCCCTTCAACTTGATCTAGGTATGAACAAAAGCTATTTGTGGCCTTTTGAATGCACGACCATCGTTGTGTTAAAGACTTAACGCTCGGTTGTGGTTTCTTTATGTTCATGAAAGTATTTAAATATTTTTGCCCAGAAGTGAGAGCTCTTTTGATCCGTTCCTTTTATGGCATCAAGGCTGCAATTTAGCCATGCTGAGACAAGTAACTCGTCTTCTTTAGAGGTGAAGTTTGTGCCCCTCATTGACCTCTTAACGTTGGTTGAATTGCTAGAGGGTAAGGGTAGAGAGTCACTAAGGTTCACGAGAGAGTTTCCACTAAGAAGATTGGTGAAGGACATATCCGGGTCCTGTGAATCCATCCCCTGGTCTTGTAAATCCATATCATGATCTTGTGAATCCATATCTTGACTAAGTAAACTGAATAATGATACAAAAGTAAGAAACATGATCAACCATGTTCAACACAATAACTATATTTAGTCTAGTTAAAAAAACATAACCATCAATATCTTTTAAGGCGCAAAAAGATCTTTACAACTACAGAACATAAAAGTATCAAAAATTTTAAACCATAGCGAACGGTTTGGTTTGCGCTTTATACCAAAAACCGGTTGTATAAAACCAGGCCGGATCATAAGCTTTTATTACATTTTATTTTTTTAATATTTATATTAACTAAAATTTGATTAAAATAATATTAGCTAGCTTAAAGTCCAAAATCTCAAAGCACAAACCTTCACTTTAATTAAGAAACCAAACCTGCATCTCTATCACCATCATCGATCTAACAATATCACCATCAAATCTAAAGCATTGAAATAAGAAACCAAAGATAATAGAATCACTTTAGAGTTTACCAACAAACTCTCAAGAACAGTAAAGTAAACATTTGATAAATATAACATATCAGTTTTCTATTACATCATGAACCGAATATTTCACAATCTAAGCATCATAATCAATTTTGACTAATTTTGTCATAAAACCCTAGAATTTGTGTAATAGGGTCTGCATCAAAATTTACCATATTAGAATCAAACTAGGAATTACAAACCAGCAATATGAATGAATTACAAAAGATATATGGATTTAAAGATGAATTACCGGAGAATGGAGAAAGAATATTTGAGAAGATGACCTAGAATCACAGAGTGTTTGATCATTTGATAGCCAAAGAAATCAAGGCAGTGAAAGTGAAGGGTTTTATTTATGTATCTTGGTTAATAATACCCAATTTGATTAAGTCAAGGATTGAGAGGGAAAAACGAGCGGCAGAAGACAATAGGCGGGAGAATGAAGGAGTTGAAAATGGAGTGTTGTGTCTTGCTCTAAATTTGAAGGGTTACTTTAGTATTTCATTAAAATATGGAGACGGAGTTTGGAGATAGGGAATGGGGTGGAGTAATTATTTAGAGCATTCTCAATCTCATTCCCCATTTCTATCTCTATAATTACACTAAAAAACACTACATTTCTCTCTCATGTTCATTTAAATAATATTTTTTATATCTTTATCATTACAGTTTTCTCTTTCCTCTACTCACAACCAATCCAACAAATATTAAAAAATAAATAGGGCAAACAATGTTCCCCAAATGTTTCCCTAAATTTACAAAAAATCACTACATTTTTCTCTCCACCCTATAATCTACACTCACAACCACTCAAAACCCCACCTTATAATTTACATACTCTCCTCACATATATTTAGGGGATGGGATGTGAATGCTCTTAGAGGTTTTTTCTAAAGTTTAGAGATGGAGATGTGTATGAAGAAATCATTGAGAATGCTCTTAAACCTTTTAATATTATTTAAATGAACTACTTAATTACACCTCTAATAGAAACGAATCTTCAACGTTTACTCCCTTTAAAAAGGAAATTAAGAAAACGAACCCTCAACTTACCTAATTTTAACTGTACATTAAAATGAAATTTCATTGATTTTAAGTTTGTGTTAAAAAAAATCCTAAAATATAGTATCATACTTGAAAAAAAAATGAAAAAAAACCTTATTAATATAATTTAGTTTTTAAATTAACATATCAAAAAAATATCAATTAAAAAAACTAATGTTGAATTAGTTTTTATTACTGTTAATTATTTTAATAATTTAATGATAAGATATAGATTGTAATGAATTTGTGAAAATCCTAATGGGATGAACAGTCCCTCGAAGTTTAACTCGTGTGAACATATTAACAATAGAGCACAAATTTATAAAGGGTTTTACTGGAACACCCCAACGACCTAGTAATATGTGTTGTATAGCACTATATGCGGCATATAGGGTACAATCAAACATAGGATTAGTTATGTCGGTTCTAGGCTGTCAGGTCGTACCCTATATGCCCCCATATAGTGCTATACATGGGCGTATTCAGCCAATTTGAATTATTGAGCCTACCGTCTCTCCCTCCCTTCTATTTATTATATATCTCACAACATACACACAAATATCTCACATACACCCGAGAAGCAAAAATAAAAAATGGATTGGTACAACCATGTATTTCTAGGCTCGAATGAGGAGGAGCTGGGATACGTGCATAATGATCAGTGTGGCACGCCCGGGTTACCAGATTTGAACCAGTGTTGTATATTTATTTAGTATAAAGTCATTAGATGCTTTTCGATAACGATATATAACCTGAACAGTCTTATGGTCAGCCTAGCACGCTGGTGATACCAAATTTTGAACAAGGTTTCGTTGTATATTTAGTTAATATAAACTCGTTAGTTGATTTTTAAGTAATATATGTTACCATTACGTTTTCCAGGAGTATTACAGTTACGATAGTTAGCCATCGTACCAGTTACTAGTTGACGGGTCGTTTTATTGAAGTCGGTCTTCTTCTTCGTAGCACTTACCAGTAGTAGATGCGACGAATGAAGATAATTGTGATGTTGATAATTATGATGTTGAGGGGCAGTCACATGATGAAGATAATTATAATGTGATTACATACGCGAGCTAACGGTTTCGTATAAAACAGATATTGTAAGACATCATATGCTTTGTTTAAGATATTTGAGTCCCGTAATGAATTGGAGGATTGGGCCAAGAAGAGAGGACGGGGGCATGGTATGCTATTGTGGTCCAATAGTCAAGGAAAAACGGTGTGGATGTTGCATACAATCATGGTGGGGAACCGAAACTGAAGTCCACTGTCAGGCATACGGGTAGTATTAAAAAGTGATGTCCATTTAAACTCCTAGGGAGGCACTACCCGGCATGTAATTGTTGGAGGCTTGAAGTAGTAAATGATACACACAACGACGATCCTGGTGTCTTTGAGGAGGGGTAAGTGCATCTCAGGAATATGACAAGCGCTGAACTTAAGCTTGTTGCGACGTTAAACCGGAACGGCTTGAGGCCCAGTCAAATTCACACATCCGTACGTGAGCAGTTTCCTGGTTGCCAATGTAAAATAAGGACATGGACAACGCCTTGAGTAATATTAAAGATCAGTAGAAATTTGGCGATACCCATATGAAGATAGTTGAAAACCTTTCTAGTTTAACTATATAAAACCTGTGTTTATAATATTTATTAAATTTTTATTAAATCTAATGCAGATACTAGAAACCATTTTCTAGAACAATGTTTCATTTTCTATATCCGGGAGAATTATTCCACTGACAGAACGGAGGATATTTTCTTTTGTCATAATAAGTCGCATAAAATTTGGCATGCATTCCCCAAGGTGTTGTTGTTTGACACGACATACAAAAACAATATGTAAAAGTGCCCGTTGGTTCAATTTGATGGTGTGACTTCCACATCAAAGTCGTTCTATGTCGCCGACGCATTTTTAATTAGGGAACGAGAGAAAAACTTCACATGGGCCCTCAAGAAACTTAAACGAATGCTTGAGGATTGTATAAAGTCGTGCGTAATAATGATTGACGTGGACCGAACCCTTATGAAGTCATCTAACGTGGTCTTCCCTAATGCCACAAAAATTTTATGTAGATGACACATCTTCGAGAACATAAAGAAAAAGTTTAAGAGTCTTTGTAGGACAGATATCGGGGAGGAATTCGTGTACTGGTGGAAGGTTTTGTACGGGTCTCTAACCATCAAAGACTTCGACTATAATTGCCGACAGATGGTGTAACAACCCTAAAAGTAGGGCTAGATATTTTTTCTAAAAAGAAACTTATCGTTAGATACCGAGTTTGATGTTGGTTGAATAGTCGAAGAAAATCATACTTCTATGGGCTTAGCCTGAACCGTAGAGACTATAACTGATGGGCTAGACCCAATGATTATGTAGAACCCGATAAAGATAGAGACAAGCCCGATAAGAATACCATAATTTATAATATGGGCTTGGCCCAAATCAATCAAGTGAAACCGGAACTCGTTTAACCCAAACGAACTCGATAATTCAAGATACTATACAAATCAATCCACAAATCTTTCACTTTACCTGATATCAAAAGATATATAAAAAAATCGAATGATTACATATATCACCACCCGGTCATCAAACCGAACAGGGCGAAACGAGAACTGAAAATAACAAGGTTGTGACATATTTAATAATATTATCTATGGTAAATGTTTACTATTAAAAACCTCTCATAAGATTATAAAATAACAAACATAAACATTATATAACTTGTGTTATATGAAGAACACCATAGCCATTACCAATAAATGGCCAATAAATATAATTAAAAACCCCATCCATATTTTTTATAAAATCGAAGCTCCTCCTTTTTTTTCTGTTCATTTAAGTTTTATAAATACTCATGAAAATATCTTTTTATATCTTGTAGAAGATATAAACCCCTTTTAAAGTCATACTATTTGTCCTTTGCAGTTGATTATACGTATAATCCTCGCTACACCAATCAAAACCACCTGCTACCCCTTCCAATCACCATCGATCATCATCTGCACCAACCAAGTTACATGCAAATATCTGTTGTGTTTCAACGGTGGTCAAAGAAATGATTTAACAGTTTAAACCCGATTTTAATATTTGTTTAATATTTATTAATCATATTAACAAGTAAACGAATAAAACCCAGCGGAAAATAAACGAGTAACCACCATAACGAAACCAAAACAAGGATCCGGTTACAACAATACGAGTACGAGATCTAAACAACCAAACAACCATAAACGTAAATAACCGTATTTAAGTTTATCTCGGTTACGAATAACCGGTTGAGACACCGAGGAGTAATAAAGGGAGCTAGGAGACACAACAAGATCAAACCATGATTCCGGCGACGTCACGGCGGCAGGCGGCGGCAGCAGGCGGCGGCAGCAGCAGCTGGAACGCGGCAGCAGTGGCTCGGAAACAGCAGAATCGGTAGTTCCGGCGATGGCAGAGGTTCCGGCGACCGGCGGTGGTTCCGGCGGCGAAGGTGGCGGCCGGAGACAGTGGCAGCTAGGGTTTTAGTGAGATGCTTAGGTGTTTATCTTTTGTTTCTAATGATAAATAGATGGGTATTTATAACACAAGATTATGGTTTAACCTATCATTAAACCCAATGGGCTTTGAGCCAAACACCACACCAAAAGCCTTATCCACCATTAAACCTTGTTTAACTTTGTGTCTGGCCAGTTAACTAATTAAGTAGGCTTGATGTTCGTTATCCTCGGTGTAACTCTCACGGGTCATAATTGGGTCGGCCCACGTTGACTTGACCCGAACCGTACATATATCCAACAGTCTCCCACTTGGACGGTTTTGGATCAATTAGCACAACGCTAACAGCTAGAGGTGCTCTAGCTACACATAGTTGTCCACAACTGATTATGACATTTTTAAATTCATTAACTAAAATATCTTGGAATACATTATTGCAAGATAATGAACTTATAGTAATCATTGTCATCTATCCTTTTCGTATGAGACATCAATTAAACAATGAGACATGGATCAAATCAATTTCATATAGTGTTCAATTATTGTAGTTCTCGATATTGAGTCAAAGTGGTCCAATCAAACACACAGTAAGTTTGGGTGAGGCCTCTCACTTTACCAGTTTGAATCAACGAGGGCACCAAGATGTCTAACTGTTACAATTTATGTAAGAGTACAGAATCCCTTCTTGATTACATACAACTCTCACTGAACTCTAGTATATTCCCAATCAATGCATGCCAGGCGTTTACGCAACAACGGTTAACATGATCAAAGAATACTCTTCGGTAAATGAAAGTTCTAATATGTATATCAGGTCTAAGGATACTAAATGAGTAAACCATTATAAAAAAATCTTATGATCAAGATCCATGAAGATGATTTGATGCGAGTTACATCCAACGTCATTTATAATGAAGTCTGTGAGTTTGGAAGTCAACTCCTTGAGTCCAAAGTCAGAATAGTCTTAATTCAGAATCGTTCCCACGAATCTGACCGACTACGGATAATTTAGAATATAATATTCACGGATTAAACGTATAAAAAGGAACACAGTTGTATCATTCAACATTTGCATTTAACAGTTAAATCAAAAGTGAACTAAAAAGTACAATTTCTTAAACGTTCATACATCCAAATACTAAATCAAAATAAATCACTAGCAAATAATAAGCCCGATAGCATCTCTATGCTGATCAAGTTTGGCCTGTGTCAACTTAGCTAGGTTTTGATCTGTGTCAACTTTAATTATTACGATGTCACCTCGTTCCAATATTTCTCGAATGAGGTGGAACTTCCTTAGCACCTGTGTTATCACAGAACACCTCGATTGGTTTGTTGATACTCGGAACCACATCGAGGTCGGTGATGAACTTCTTCATCCTAGCAACCTCCTTAGCAGCATCTGATGCAACTATATATTCGGATTCAATGGTTGAATCCGCCACTACACCCTGCTTGGAGCTCTTCCAATAAATAAGCCCTCCATTGAGAGTGAAAACGAATCCTGACTGTAAGTGAGAATCATCTCGGTCAGTCTGGAAGCTAGCATCAGCGTAACACCTTACAGTGAGCTCCTCTTCCACTCCTCCAAACACCAAGAACATATCCTTGGTCTTATTCAATTACCTCAGAATGTTCTTTACTGCAGTCCAATGGGCAATACAGGGGTGGGAGATGGGTTGGGCTGATTTTATTATTATTATTATTATTATTATTATTATTATTATTATTATTATTATTATTATGTTACATTCATATTTACACTAATAGCCCTCAACTTTCATATTTCTTTTAAATAGAATTTAAAATACATTCAACCTTGAACTTTGAATGCTATATACACTTAATAAAAGTTTATAACTTGGATTATTTTCATATTATACCTGGATAGTTTGGGACTCATTTAAGTAAGCATGTTAGAGCTTGGAGTTTTGTTACTGAACAATACGAAATAGATAAACAACGAATAACGATTATAACACGTCGTAAATATTATTAAATAAATGAACAATAATTATATATATAATAAAAGAATTATACGAATAGATAGAAACATCAAAATGAGTCGGTTGATGAGCACGCATAAAACGAAACTTGAAATATACATTTATATTTTTACATATATTCATAAATAAAACCGGAAATTTAAATGGGTCGGGTTTTCGGGTTAGAAAAGTAACAAATATTACAGGACTTACAACTTTTTGAAATTTCGTCCCGAAATTAAAATAAGAATAAAATTTAAAAGAGAACAACTAATATACGGAGTTGTTAGAAGTTTTAACAATTTTATATATTAAAATAAAATAACGCCGATCTTTGAATGACCCGAAAAAACGTCACAAATAAGAAATATGACAAAGACACTTATGTATAGGATGTACCGGCGGCGTATCCACCTTACCCTTATCATATTGTATTTGTCCCGTTTCCCAAAATCATTCCAAATTTCGAGTTATTTCACACAACCGGACTTATTATATTTTTCATGCGAGTACTTTGATAATTACTTGTCGACCCGTAATTACCTCTATCGTCGGATGGTCCATATAACTTGCTCTATTGTGTGGTTTAGGACATATACCTTACATAAATAATAAAATTCTCATATATTACGTTGAAAATCAAAAATAATGAATTTAAAGAGTAACAACATTACAAATCATATTGATAGGCCATTCAGGCCAAGGACAACACGAAAAATAATAAGTCAAGTAAATAAAATCATCGTGTCTAAAGCAAGTAAACGATGTTGAAAACAAAATAAACGAGTTAATGAAATTAAAGAATGAAACATTTAGAATTATAAACATCATAAAATGTAATTGAAATAATGGAGAAGAAAATAACGTGACATGTAAATATAGCATTTAACCAACGAAATATGAATATGTAACTTGATAAAGCATTCGGTTCGAGAATAGCTTAAATGAACGAAACTTTTGTCACACCCCCGTCTAGGGCCTAGGAGTATGACCCATAAGTTGGTATCGTAATTGTAAATAAATTAGAGTTACGTTTAGTTTGCGGAAGACTTATAAATTTTAAGGATCTAAATATAATATTTACATAAAAGGCGGGATTATAAAATACCCGTTTGAGTTAACAAAAGATTACTTGTTTATGTTACAAAACCACCATATATTAAGTTTTACAAAATAAAATCCGAGCCATCGGATATATAAGCACTTCGTTACTCTAAGTGCTAAACTTATTCACCTGCAAAATGTAAGAAAATACGTCAGCAACGAATGCTGGTGAACACGCTGACGCATAAATACTTTCTTTTACTTTATTACCCCTCGAGACTACGCCTGCCTCGGCCCAACGTGGCTTAGGAATAACAAAGTCAAATAACACATTATAAACTAGAGCCTCTACACTAGGTCACCTCACAAACACCGCATCGTTTGACTTAGTTAAGTACCCGTAAATATACACAACGGTCGTACTCCCTGCAGAAGAGCGTCCTACGACCAAGGGTGGTGCGATCATGCCCATACATCGCATAGTACCACCTATGTAAGGATCCTGACATATGTATACCACAGCCTGAGGGCTAGGTTCATACCATAGTTATAACGGTTTTAGGAACACATAGTTCCTTGTAAACAATTTCATATAACAAGTTTGACTCATTTGAAAACAAGTTTAAAAGTTTAGGGGCGTATTCACCTTATCTCTTTAGGATCGGCTTCACTCACCGTCCAAGGGTCTTTCCCTTTCTTTATCTCGAACCTATAGTTACGAGTATAAATATTTGTTAGTCAGATACACGATCCGGCTTAAGACCTTTAGTCTTATATCTCAATCCTCGATTGAACCTTTAGTTCAATTCTTATTTACTTGAAAACCTCTTGTTTAAAAGTAAATTTTAAACCTTCAGTTTATATGAAAATCCGACGTTTCTTCTTCTCTAAGAAACATAATCTTTTATTTTATTATTTAAGAATACTCTTTATTCATTAAATATTATTTTCATAACAAATAATATAATCATATATACTTACACACATATATATGTATCACAATATTTAACAATCAAATTTTCATTCGTTTCTTTGTTATGTTTTCTTTTCTCTTTTATCGAGGTATCGAGTATAACCTCGACTTAAGGCCAAAGCCTTGAATATAATATTGAATTTGATATTACGCCTAATCTTAGTGGCGTACCGAGATCCTAGGGACTTGAGCAGCACTCCGACGCCGCTTTACTTCTCGATCGTCAAACGATTACACCAAACTTCAGTACTCGTCGACACGCTTACTGAGATTCATTGCCATTTCAACAACACCTTCTTGGTATGTGGGTGGAGAGTGGTACAACTTCTAAAGGAAACGTTCGTACACAAACGATGGAACGTGGCACGCTTATCGAGGCAAATCGCTTATAGGTTTTAGAGAGAGGCTAGAGAGAGGTTAGAGAGCAGATGTGGGATGTGGAAATGATCTGCCCTTGGCTGTTATTTATAGGCCTCAAATTGGTTCCCATCGCGGTACGCGATGGGTCCCTCAGCAGACCTATCGCGTACCACGATATAGGTCTGCTGACGAACAGCGTAGACCTGCCACGTGTCGACACGTGGCAGGCTCCGCTCCACGTGGCGGCAGTGTTGCCACGTGGTGACACGTGGCAGGCTCCGCTCCACGTGGCGGCAGTGTTGCCACGTGGTGACACGTGGCAGCACATAGGGCCACCGTGTGCCGCGTAGCGCGACGGGTCAGGAAACCAGAATTTTCATTTTTAACCCTCCAGTTTGGATTTTGGCAATTTTAGTCCCTAGACTTTGAAATGTTGATACTTTGAACTCGAAATTTTTACGGTGTTACAACTTTTAAGTATCAAAATATCATGATGTTAAAAAAATGAAAATCTCCTATAGAACAACAACGTGACCAATGGCAACGTTGAGATGAATAAACAATTATATCTTACAAACATGTAAATTGATAATAACTTGATATGAAATGGATGAACGAAATTTTAATATTAAAATATTGAAATCGATTAAGTTTGTGAAAAGAAAATTTTCCAATAGTAACTTTGTGCTTATCAAGTATATAATTAGAACTTCGAAATTAAAATAAAGTATTTGTCTTAGATTGATGAAATCAAGAACAATAAAATGGTTCAAACAAAACATTGAGTGGAAGAGAAGTACAAGAACGAACAAAACAATTTGTGTAAAATATAACATCAGATAAACTCCGCATGTACATGGGACACAGTCCCGGTTCTAATTAAACGAATTTGTTTGGAGAGAACCGGACACCGATAGTAAAATGTAGAAATAAAATGAAAATACGGTTTCTATTAGGTAACTATGTGCACATACATGTTCATAGTCCCAATTTTCACTTAACGGTTACGTTAATGGGAAATTGGTAATAGATCACAGAATTCGAAATAACAAACGTAAACCGATTTAATAAAGCGAATAAGAATGATGTACGAATTTACGTTTCGTAAAATACAAACGAATATGGATCAAAGATCAATGAACAATCCAAATAAACTTCGTAAACAATATTCTAAAGACGTGGATGTAAAATCACTTTGGGTACATCCAAAAAAAATACGTGAAGGAGAAGTTAAAGAAACGAAAATGTAGCTTGTGACGCTTGTCTTCTCGAAGGTCGGTTTATTTGGGGTAGGAGAGGTTGACGGGGGAGGTGGTGCCATGATTTCTTAGCCGAAACTCATTGGCGTTAACGAAGGGGAAAGAAAGAAGAACTTTAATCTACGAAAATCGGTTGGAAATCGTGATGTTTTTAAATCTAATGGTGAAATATTTTTTTTAGACAAAAAGTTTTAGCTATCGCAAAGACTTGCAAATTTTATGAAACTTTCACATAAAAACAAATGTTTTCTTTTGGCCCGCGGCCTAGGTAGGAAAGGAAAGAAATGATTGTCAAGGTATCCAACTTGTTGAATGAATAAATAATTACATTATTATTAGTGGTGACGATAATACTAATAATAATAATATTACTAATAATAATAAAATAGTATTAATAAATTTTATTAATAATAATATTGATAATGATGGTAATAAAAAATAATGATGACGCTAATGGTACTAACAATAATGTTAGTAGTAATATTAATAATGATGTTAATAACTTTAATAATCATAATAATAATAATAATAATAATAATAATAATAATAGAGGTAATAAATTCTTTTTAAAGGAAATCAATTTGACTGGGGGTTAAAATAAATGAGGATTTGTATTTAGGCGCGAGGTTTTAGTAAAATAGATAAAATATAGGAAAGTATGCAAAAGAAAATATAGACGAGGTTGATGAGTTTTGTAAAGATCTAAGTATTGAAACCGGAAAATCGTGTAAAGTCGCTAAAGGATGAGGGGTTAGGATGTTGCATGGCGGAAACAAGTTAGGCCTTCCAAAGTATGGCGGGTGTGCTAGGGTCACCATGATGATAGTAGGCTTAAAGCATGTGGTCAAACATGTGATTGAGACAAATAGTTAAGTACAAGATTTGTAGACGGGTGAGTGGCGTTGAGTTTGGGTAGGTTTTGGCATTAAGTGGTAATTGAATCTACCACAGATAGAAGTATATCAACGCTTCAGGGAAGTAAGGTGGTGGAATTTACACATACTATACAAAGGGTGTGTTTCAGCGCGAGGCCTTTCGGTTGAACTTAGTTTGCGTTTCCAAGGATGGTGCTGGGTGTGGATTTGAATTAACTATAGCGATGAAGGTAGGTGCGGTCAAACGTGGGGTGATCGGGATGCGGAGGCCGTTTACTTGATAACTTGGATTAACATTTCGTCGGTTGAGTGCGACAACTAGGAAAACGAGAAGACGTGATTCGAAACGTGAAGAATTTGCGTGACTTGGGACGTAAGTATGACACGACCAACATATTTATTGAGACCAATCATAAGAATAAGTAAATAGATGAAGTTGCATGAAACAAAATTCAAAATCAAAATTGCCCAATATCATATCTAGATCAAAAAATTTAACAAATTAAAGTTTATGATGTAGATCTGGTAAAAAAGACCGGAGTCGACTCGTACGTTGTAACCATGGCTCTGATACCACTGTTGGTTTTCAACGGTGGTCAAAGAAACGGTTTAACAGTTTAAACCCGATTTTAATATTCGTTTAATATTTATTAATCATATTAACAAGTAAACGAATAATACGCAGCGAAAAATAAACGAGTAACCACCATAATGAAACCAAAACAAGGATCCGGTTATAACAATACGAGTACGAGATCTAAACATCCAAACAACCATAAACGTAAATAGCCGTATTTAAGTTTACCTCGGTTACGAATAACCGGTTGAGACACCGAGGAGTAACAAACGAAGCTAGGAGACAAAACAATATCAAACCAAGAATCTGGCGACGTCACGGCGGTAGCGGACGACGGCGATTGGTGGCAGCAAGCGGCTACAGCAGCTGGAACGAGGCAGCAGCAGCCCGGAAACAACAACAACGGCAGTTCCGGCGACGGCAGAGTTTCCTAAAACCGACGGTGGTTCCGGCGACGGTGGTGGCGGCCGGCGGCGGTGGTCTGGAGGCGAGGTGGCGGCCGGCGACAGTGGCGGCTAGGGTTTTAATGAGATGCTTAGGTGTTTATCTTATGTTTATAATGATAAATAGATGGGTATTTGTAACACAAGATTAAGGTTTAACCTATCATTAAACCCAATGGGCTTTGAGCCCAAACACCACACAAAAAGCCTTATCCACTATTAAACCTTGTTTAATTTAGTGTCTGACCTAGTTAACTAATTAAGTAGGCTCGGTGTAACTCTCACAGGTCATAATCAGGTCGGCCACGTTGACTTGACCCGAACCGTACATATATCCAACATTCTCTTCATCCAATCTTCTGCACCTGAACCCCCTTCTAATAATTCACTTCAAGTTCAATCACAACACACTTACAGTCTGAAACTCAAGAACAACCAACTGGTAATTTGATACTGTCCTATTCAATCTCTATTCCATTGTTTGATAATCCGTTTGTTGATTCTAATGTTGGTACGAAAATCCCAGTGCAAACCTATTATCCTCCTACTCTCGGATTGATCAAAGAACCAGCAAACCTGAATCCGTGGTACCTGTTCAATTGATAGAGGTATCTGGGACTATGTATTATCATTCTTTTCATTTAATTCAAAGTGTTTTAAGGCCAAGTGTTGTTCTATTAAACAGCCAACCCTATACAAGAAAAATTATGTTCACGAAAAAGTCGTGTAAAACGCTCTAGAACCCTAGTACATGATAGATTTTTATGCATAAAATTTTATGAAGAAAACTAAGTTTGTGAAGCTAAAGTGAAAGGATGCAAACTGAACCACCTAATGGCATTAAACTATCACAAAACTTTAATAAGCAACTTATCAATATCATATTCAATATAATATTTTCTTAACATTTTTAAGTATTTAGAAATCTTAACCGAAAACTCGGTCCTTAAACCAAACCAACAAGATGTGAAATAAACCATTTTACTTCGTTAAATAACTAGAATATGCAGAAAATATTACTGGTTGCAACTTCAAAAATAACATAATATACTGTCCCAAAACCATAGCCATTTTAATGGCAATTCGGTAACCCGTTTAAGTGAAAACTAACTTGAAATCCAACCCGACATGTGACATTATTAACTTCTGGATATTTAACGAAATTTGCAGAAGTTAAGTATACATATTTGAGGCCTTAAACTTGGTAAAGACCAGCCCCAAAAACTAATAATAAACCAAGTACTAAAAATCATCCGAATCGGCATTTTGGTGACACGTTCGATAAGAAATAAGTTATGAAACCAAAGTAATAATATGATATCTTTTTTGCAGCCCTAAATATAATATGTTAATGCTATATAATCTGACCCGGAACCATTTTTCATGAATCGTCATTTTTAATACTGAACTAAGACCCGAAAGGGCCAAAACTGGCCCGTTAGCGAAAACACAGCCATGAACATATTTTCAAAACCCAAGAAATGCCAAAACAACCTATTTTTATGTATTATAGCAGGTCTTAACAAGTTAGAAAAAGGGCCCGTTTACGACCTTAAAAGTGTCATTTCGTTAAAACTGACAAATGGGCCTACTTTTAAAGACTTAAATGCTTCAAAAATATAAAATGGATATTTTTCTAAAAATTTATATTTTAAAAACTTTATAGTAATGGTATACAACATTTTTGGTAGATACAACATTTCTTTTGTCAAGAATGGTTGTTTAAATGCGAGTTTCAGTTGAACCGACATAAACCAAACAAGCATTTTGAAAAATACAAGAATATGAGGTTTCTGATTTTCAACAGCAAGAATAAGTGAATAAAACCTTAATTTGAGTATTTATTTAATTTACAAAAACTAACCGAGTCTTTAACTTGATTTTTGCTCAAATGAACAGTTGACGAACGAACGTGGACTAAGACCATACAACCCCAAAAGTTCTGAAATATCATACCTGCAAATATCTTATTTGTATGATATATATAGTTATGGAAAGTTAGGAGCTTGATTTGAAGAGTATTCAATTATATAAATTATTCTTTCAAGACACTCATTAAAATCATTAAAACCAACATCACCAACGATAACCGGCATTGTCGACCTTTTTAAACTCAATACATGGTTGTTTTAAACAAGAATCAATAAACTCCATATATTAATACAATATATAACCTCAATTGTCATACGGTAACCCGAAACCTAACCAAAACCCGATCTTTCCAAAAATGGAAACTTTATCAAAACTCGACAAATGAACCAAGTAACTAAAAATCCAAGAAGTTGAATTATATACCGAAACACAAAACATCAATATTATTTAGGTATTTAAGTACAAACTTCCCATAAAAGGAAACTTTATTCATCGGGAACCAAACGCGTGGCCAAGACTTAAAATTAACTAGAGAACAATACTAATAACGAATTATACATTGTTCTTCGATAACTTATTGTTGATTAATATATGTACCAGCCGTACTTGGTGATTTCTAGCATAGTGCAAGCTCACTAATTATCTTTCATATACATATTGCATATGGACTGAGGTGAGTTTTGTGTTGCCCTTTTTTACTTAAACTTTTGGACTGGCATACATGCTAGCTTTACTTTTAGTGTGATGTTTATCAAGACTTGTTTTCTGCCATGTGTTTGTTCCGCTTTAAATTACACAATCATTAACTCATGGAGTGAGCCAATGGCTCGTATGGGTAGTACTATTTGGGAGACCCCCACGCACAGTGACCCTATGTCGGGTAAACCACACTAAGGTATGTGGACCGTTGTGGCATATGCCCTAACATTTGGATTATTGCTTGGCAGAGTAATAATCGGGGACGGGTGTCGTTCGGTTGTAAGTCGAGGGGAGGCATATTATCGAATGCAGGATTGATTGTGGACTTGAATGATGTGCACCATGCTTTATACTTGCACACCCCCAAACTTGCGCGCTTTTATAAATGAATTGTTTTGTGTGTATGTGAGCAAAACTCACAAACTCACCAACTTTTTAGTTGACCCTTTTAGCATGTATTAGGGTATTACGAGGATTAGCAATTTGGATTAACTTTGTAATGAGAATGCTTAAGGATAGAGGCATACGCCGAACATGAACAATCAAGTTTAGATGCCAAGAAGATTAGTAGAACCAACCCCGGGATTGTAGCAGTGTCAGAGAAGAGATAGTTGTGTAGTTACACCTTGTCATAGTTACTTAGTGCAAACTTTGTAACTTATTTTTATCAATAATATTCTGTTGCTTACACTTGGTACCAATTTGTCCTTGAAACTTCGAGGCCCCTTTCGGCAGGGTGTGACAGATGGAAAGTCATTTAAAAGAACACAACAGACATGGTAAGTGTTACATGCGTATATAGTTACTAATACTCTGCATAAACGTTTTATTAACATTTCCTTTTATTTTGTTAAAGGCATGTGTTTATATTCGTGACAACTAATTGGAGCAATACAAACAAAAGTTTTTAGCTTGTTGGATTAATGACCGGCAAAACTACGACGAACACAAAACAAACCGACTTGAGAGCCACCACGCCAACTTGAAAAGCTACATCAAAGGAACCAACAATACGTTGGACACCATTATGGGCTATGTCCTTCAAGTGACTAAGAATTCAGAAATCGGTGCAACGTTTGAAGAGTCCCGTTCAAAGGTCATGGACGACCATCAGGTACACATGTAATTAAAAAAAAGTTACTTAATAGAGTGTCCATTACGGCTCTTCAACTAATTGTAAACAAGTATAATTTGATAGAAAAGATGTGTGACGGCGGAACTTCGTGCGGGCACTAATTGTTTGTGTCTACGGGGTTTGTGACATTCGTCAAAATCGGGTCTCGTTTGTACTCGTTTGTATTCGTTTATGATCCGTTTATCATGTAAACCGACCGGTTTTGTAAACCGAAACTTATGATATAATCAAAATGATGTTTTTTATGTTACAATATTGTTTTACACTTGTTGGGTCTTGAAAACATCCTTTACAGGCCTTAAAACGCGTTAAAATCACTTAAAATGAACTTCGGGAGCCAAACTGTCATTTTTGAAACTTTGTAAAGTATCGCTAGACCAAAATGTTCCTTATGTTCCCTTATGTCTCCTTGTTGGTTTTATTGTCCAACGAATCCGAGTTTTAACCCTTAAATCACTTGTTTAACCAAATTTAACTCTTCCTATAGATACAAGGTCATCTCTAACATAAATCCTTGCTCATAAACTCTTTCCTCACTCAAATTCAAGAATCATTCAAGGTTATATTCATGTTTATGTCGGTTTTGAATTTCAAAGTCAAACTTATGTAGTTTTTACATTTTAACTAACTTACTAGCTCTTATTAATACTTGAAGTATATGGCACAACATATATATAATATATACCCCTTGTTACCTTTGGTGGTTACTTTTCCGGCTCCGGTTGGTTAAGTTTCGGGCCTCGTAAGGCAAGGCTTCATGGAGAACTTCGTGTTCTTGATATATATATACTTATAACTTGTTTATACATACTAACCATGTCTAACTCTTTTTCATTTTAGTTTGTACATCATATTTATGAAGTTCCATGGTTATGGGATTGAAGATACAAGCCTCGGTTTAACCGTAAATAGCTCTCAACCGTAAACCGAACTTTTTTGACTAGTTTTTGCTAAATAATTGTTATGCTTATTGTTAGATTTAAGTTTATAAAATCATTTTTATAAGTTCTATGATTAGATTCTAAACTTGGTCTTAACCCGAAACTAGATCCGAACCGTAAACCGAACTTTCGTTTAAAGACATTATTGTTAACTTTTTGGTTGTAAAACTCAAGTTTTATCATTTATAAATTATTATACAAGTTCTTTGATATTTGGGCATGTGGAAACCATCTATGAACTTATTGTGAGATGGAAACCGAACCAAACCAAACTAAACCGATTTTCACTCGCTTAAGACACACAAGTGTGTTTTTAGCTATCAGGACTTTTATATTTCTTTAAAAATACCTTACAAACTAATTTTAAACAATTTATTAAAATACTTGGAATGTTGAATCCAACTTGATCTTATAACAAAGTTTGACCGATAAAACCGAACACTCGCTTAACGTGCGTTGTTAGTTCTAAAACAATAGGACTACATACTTGGTTAAGTGTTATTATAAATATTGATTTATCTCATAACATTTATTATTCCGGAAACTTGACTTTGGGTTTGACAAATTACCAAGACCCGAACCAACAACGCGAACACTCATGAAAGACCTGTTTTAGTATCTTTATTCCAAAGGGACTTGCATTCTTGCATTTTTACCCACCTTATTACTTAACATAGGTTGAGTAAATATTAAGGTTAGATACTTTAACTCGGTTTCGAGCAAACTTACATTTTTAAAGGATTATTATTATTATTATTATTATTATTATTATAAGCTTCTTAAATAGCTACATTTTAAACCTTTAACTTTAATTGTTTATATTTCTCAAGCATTTAATTTATTAAAATACTTCTAAAACAACTTTTCTAATTCAAGGATTTTATTTTATTTTAGGCTTTGCTCGTTAAACCCGTTCTTCCGATTACCCAACTTTTTCCGAAATCAAGTTTCTTACTTATATGCGAGTACTTTCATACCCCGTTTTCCATCTTCCGTTTTGGGGTGACATTTCATACTTATTCAACTAAATGCGTTATACTTGAATCTAAACCCACAAACGTTATTGTATACTTTACTTAAATAATTGCTCGATTTGGTGTTCTATGATTATATGCCTATGTGTTTATCGCTTTTGGTTGGTGGAACTGTAAAATCCTAGTCTATTTGGCAACCCCTTATAGAAAGATGTCGTTAACGTAATGCAATTAACGATAACTATAAAATCCTAGACTATTTGGCATCCCCTTGTCGCTAATGTGTTTTGCGATATCTATTTATCCAAGTTATTGCTTTTATTTATTGTTTCGTATACAAGATTGTAGCTTTTTCGTACTATAAACTATTATGCTCAAACTTATGAATTGCTCACCAACTTTTGTGTTGATAAACTTTATTTTATGAAATGTTACAGGTTTGACTTTTGGTTGACTCGAGACTTGAAGAAAACGTCACAAATACCTTTAGGATATTAGCAAAAATGAACAATATTATATTTGCTATATTTTGTTGTGACGATCTCATGAATATTGTTATGTGACATTTTCGATGTTGTGAAATGAAAGGAGTTTGTTAAATATTGTCGCTTTACTTAGTGTCATGCGCTTATGGGCAATCGTTACACCTCGGCGTGTTCCGCCGCTTTTGGCAGAGCTGCCGTGTGCTTGTTGGCTTGAGGGATACAAAGTTAATAACAAAAGTATTCCATTAAAGGATGTAGACCCATTCTGGAGGAGGCTAAATTTTGATCCAAGGTATCCACAAAACAAAGAACAAGATTATAAAGCAAGAGTAGAGGATATCAAAAAACCACTTTAGTTAATAAACGACTGGAAATCAACATAAAAGTATCTTCTCAAAGCTGATGTTTGTTTTTCTAGGAAAATCAATTAAGAAAGAGTCGAGAAACCAGAGGACCCTAGGGGGCGTGCCAAAAATCTTGATCCCTCGAGACACAACTTTTACACCCCTTCCTCGTCACGGGTTCCACACATGAAACCCCAAACCCTTGGCTGTCTCGTTCGATGTCCCATTCTCAGTCCTGGTTTAAAACTCCGAGAATGTGCCTATGACATCGAAACGTTCTTCAATTGAGAAGCTGTCGAGATCTCATCGCGCGTTTCCTTCCATGGATTATCCAAAGCGTGCCTCAGTGATCGAGATGGACACTTGGTTTCTCAGGCATATGAGTGTGTTCTAGTCAATCTACATGACAGTAAAAATCAATCTTATATTCCGATGAGACACGGTCCAAACCAACTGTCTGACATTACGGTTATAGTCGTCGTTAATTATGGAGGTAATCATTGGATCAATCTAAAATTAGAAGGGAATTTCCCGATGTCGTGTTCAGTAACTAATTGGGCAAGATACGCGCAACAGAGATACAAGGGTGGGAAAAATATTAAGAAGACTGCATAAACAAGTATAGGAACATAAGCCAAACTTGATAAGCCCCCGCTCGTTTCATTGATAGTTGTAATATAATTTATAACAAGGTAATACTATCATCTGTAACAATGTTTGGATTTTCATATAATAATAATAGTAACAGTAACAGTAATAATAATACTAACAATAACAACAACAACTGTAATAACTCAGACTTTTCAAAATTAATATTCTTATTAAAACCCGACCCATTTCGATGTTCGGGAAATTTTACCACATTTATAGAGTAAATTAACTATTACTATATTATTATTTAGTTAATTATACAATATATAATTATAACTTTCATGTTTTGGCAAAAATAACCCAAACTTAAACTTTTACCCCTTTATGATTCCAACGTCAAACCCTAGGGACTAAAGTGCAAACTCATTATACAACCCATCCGAAAATTTGGTTAAACAGGTAAACCCAGACCCGTATTTCAAACTCAATTACAACATAGGATGTCTTGGACCTTAATTCTCGTCACTTTTATAGAAATTGGATCGATACGTGTATTATACTTGCTTAATTTGGCCTAACCGACGTTGTAATTATGCTAATTCGATCAAAACGATTTGTTTTTCCTAATTCTGCCCAGTCGGCACCAACTTGACCCTATTATACATGTAAACGATCATTTTAATTCAATTAAACTGGTATACAGTATCCTCAACCCAATACCGTCCTTAACCTTATACTTAATTATATTAAGAATCATCGTGGTATCGCGTTCTGGAACTCGATTGGCTGACCCTGTTCTTTCTTAATTAACCATTGTTTAAACATCAATTGAGGTAATTGGTGATATGTTTTTACTCGTCATGATTTGCTCTATAATAACCCTATGCTTAATTGATTAAACAATAACGGGATTAACCGAATAAAATTCCTAGGGTTCATAATGAATATTGGATATGTGTTGGTCTAGTTTTAACATTTCTGTATCATCGTTAAACAAACGTGCACCCAACTCAGTTGGCTTGGGCGTTAGTTCGTCTCTGCTTGGTTAGGTGGCTAGGGGCGCGGGTTCAAACCCCCCTTGTCCGTTTTTATCTCTTTATTTTTAGAAATTTATCTTTAAACTATTATATATAATACATTTAATCACATACATACTAGTTATAATCATAAAATCAATAACAAATTATATTTTTTAAAGCCGACATATTAGCTAGTCGTTTTTCCAAATTTGTTAAAAACCATATTATATATATGAATATATTTTATTTATTAAAGATGTATTAAAGATTTTAATTAATAAAAGTTTAGTAAGGTTTTATTTTAAAATACACACTTAAAATGTAATTTTATTTTTTAATATGTTAGGTTGATTTTGGTCAAGTATTTTCTAAACCAAATGTATATTATTTTTATATTATTTATTACAACTTTAATACTTATAAGTAAAAGTGGTTTTCTAAACGATTTTATTTTATATAAAATATTGTTTACAAGTAATCTTTGATAATGTGTAATATTTTAACTCTCCAATACTCGTTTGTATCTCGAATCATTATATATTCATTTATTAATTTCTAGTATGCTCCGTTATTATTTTTAATTGGGATTTTCCCATTGATACATCTCGAGCGTGACGTTTACTGTCTTACTATTCTTAACACATTTATTTTTTTGATTATTGCTAAGGTGAGTATTTCACTCCCCTCTTTTACTAATTTTATCTTTTTGGGACATATGCGTAACTAGATATTTTTATATTATATCGTATTCAACCGCAACTATTTATCCTTGTGTGTATATCAATAATTGCTTAACTTGCTTTGTTTGAACGCATTTCAGAAAGGTCCATCATTTATAGTATGATCATACGACTATCTTTGGTAACCAATGTCCATTTTTATGGCAACGGTTTAGCCCGAGCTTGGTAACCAATGACCATTTGTATGGCAATGGTTTAGCCATATCTTTATTTTTTGGTTGATTTGTTTATGTGCTATGGCTTAACTATATATCTCATAAGAACAGCTTGCATTTTTCTTTATTTATTATATATTCCACGTAATTGGTGTTTTACTCACTCAACATAGTGTTGACAAAATTATTGTATTTTTAACGCATATGCAGGTCACCATGTGATATGATTGTTTGAAGAAACTAAGGATTGCATGCTAGATAGAAAGAACAAGAATTTAAATTTATATTTTGTCTTTAGTTATTTTATTTATGGACTATGTACTTTGGTATTTTAAATTTGTTGGATTATTTGAATTGGAATAATAGATATTAGAATTTTAATTATTGCATGATAGTTCCTTAAGAGCTGTGAGCAATCAGCTCACGCCCCGACATTTCCGTCGTAGGTTGGGGTGTGACAACAACTAACAACAACAACAACAACAACAACATAATAATAATAGTCCTTTTTAACAAAACGGTTAAAAAGGGCTATATACGCTGCGTACAACAATATACGCGATGTGTATAGCCCTTTTTAACCCCTCATCTACCCATGTGTCATTACACAACAAATCACAAACACAAACACACACATCCGGATCTTCCGTCTCAAACCCGGCCTCTGCATCTTCCTCCGACATAGGAAGGAGGTGCAGAGGTGAAGATTGCCGACCAGCCAAAGCGATCCGACCCGACCCTTACGCCATAGTATCTTTAGTCAAGCCTCCCCAACTCGCGGCAGCGAAGGTGCAGACTGTCGACCAGCCGATAGACGAGGGTGCTGAGGTGGGGGCCGGCACGGACGCAGATGACGGTGGGGATGTGGCTCCTGATCTGGACATGCATGAGGTACGTTTATTATATCATCGTTTAGGGTTACTTTTAATTTGTCTACTTAATAAATGTTTTATTATTGTTTTGATATTAGTCACCGCCGAAAAACATTCCCCGTACATATCGCGCAGTGCGTTTGGATATGAGCACTGACGCCCGGTTACAGCTCATTGAGCGGAGGATACTACAGATGCAGCATGGGATGCTACAGATGTAGCGTCATCTTAACTGGCTCGTTAGTTACTTGGGTGCCACTTAGCGTGGTGATATTTACACAGTACCCCCCCACCACCTAGTTTTGACAAGGAGGCAAGCACGCCATGTGTCAGACGCGGACGAGGCGACAACATGGATGATCCCGGTCAGGGATCTGGTGTCAGACGCAGGGGCGACGACCACGACGATGCTCATGATGCTATGTTTTATATAATTTTAGAGTACGTTTACTATACTCATAAATAGTAACATTTTTCTGTCCTCCATTTACAACCACTTTCACCACTCCATAAAATATAGACAACTCATTCACATAAATATAGATGAACCGTTGTGAATGTAGAATTCAAACCCTACCACTTCAAAATATCGTTTTTCTTTAAAAGTTTTATATTCCTTTTCTTCATACTTTATAAAAAATAATTAGCAACCAAATCTCGAATCAATAATTAGGAGAGGGCTATGAACATGGAACTTTGTAGAAGTAGTGTAAGCAAAGGTTTGGGCCCATGTTTTCAAAAACTTGGACCATGTGAACCAACGAGTGTTGGGAGTTTTTGACCACGAGTTTACAACTATTTTGTGTTAGAGAAAGGATCAAGCAATCCTATTGTGTACCAAGTGTGGTCGAAATGACAAAAATGACGAGACAAATTAGCACACATGATAACGACACGTTTAAGTGAAAAAAAGTGATGGAATTGGAAATAGTATTTTCATGTATTTTTTAATGAATAAAGTATTATTGTTTAATGGCCTATTGGTTTTTAACACTCCCAACTTTCTCTCGTTGGTAGATAACACTCCCAACTTTCACTTTGTCTCCCACCACTTTCAACTTTCAGCATATTTGTTTTTATCACTCCCCCGTTAACTTAAGGCTAACGTCGTTAGAGGAGACGCTGACGTGGCTTTCTTTATAATATTACTTTGTTTACTCAGCTGACATCAGCTGATGTGTCTTGCCTACATGGATATTGTTTTTTTTTATCAAACATCAATTAAACACTTATTATATTATCTCAAACATTAAAAAAATATATAAACAATTCATCTGGATTCTCTAACACTTCAAACACTTCAAATCCCTAAATTCTCTAACACACATATCAATTGAACCCTAAATTCTCTAACACACATCTATTCAAGCTGGATTCAAGCCCTAATTCTCTATCCCCAATCAATTGAGGTAGGTCCCGATTTAGGTTTTGGTAGGAAGGAAGAAATCTGTAAAACTTTGGTACAATGGTTCGCTGGAAGTTGGTGAGGAATTAACTGATTAGAGATCTTCTGCCACCGCCGAATGGCCGCCATTGACTACCCCACACTGTCCTCGGCTAGATCTAGGTCGTAATCTGTGGTTGTGGTTATGGTTTGTGGACTTAACGGTGATGTTGATGATGGCCGGATTTATAGTAGTGTTTTACCAAAATGAAGTTTTTTTATTGCCAGATTTGGTGCTGATAGGTGTGGCAGTGGTGATAGACGGTGTCGGTGGTACTCACACAGTGGGTTGTCGGAGGTTAGATGATGGTCACACAGTGGGTTGCCGGAGGTTAGATGGTGGTCACACGGTGGGTTTCCGGAGTTAGATGGTGGTGGGTGGTGATGGGGTGTTGGTGGTGTTGGATGTGAGAGAGAAAGAAAGAATGGTCTGGTTTTAGACGTTAGCCTTAAGTTAACGGGGGAGTGATAAAAACAAATAAGTTGAAAGTTGGGAGTGATGGAGACAAAGTGAAAGTTGGGAGTGTTATCTACCAACGAGAGAAAGTTAGGAGTATTAAAAACCAATAGTCCTTGTTTAATTATTTGGTGAAGCAAATTTGACGTTATCATTCTCTTGAATTGGACTCGGACTCAGAGGATGAGTCGACTTAATTTTGTTTATTTTATTCGTATTTGCGGTCTTTTTTTTACACATTATGAATCCCCTGCCCCATTTTTTTTTCAATTTTAGGTTTGTTTTCTATTTAAAATCCAATGAAACTTCCATTTTTGTTAAAGGTTGTCGTTTACAAGATGGAGCTGCTAAAGTTCAATTTTACAGACAACAAGTAGTTATCTATCTAATAGTTTGAGTGATTAATTTAATAAAGAGATTATAAGTTTGCATTTGTGATGATTTCTGGGGTGTGAAAGTTGTGATTGAATTAATAGATTGTGGTAGTGTTTGGGAATGCAGTAATGGGAGTTGAAATGAAATGACTTGTTGTGAGAGAATGGAGAAAAGTGTGTTTGGTTGATCAAATAAATGGAATGATCCATTACCTAGTTCAATCCATTCCCTCTAAAATGCCCCAATATTCCATCCATACCTCCATGTTTTTATTCCCTCCTTCACCTTACATCACCTCCACCGCCCTCCCACCATCACCACCACCCACCATCAACACCACCACCACCAACCACCACCGCCACTACAACCGACCACCAACATCGCCATCCACCGCCGCCACCACACATCTCCACCAACCAATGCCATCAGTGCCAGCCACCCACCACAGCCAGCCGCTCGCCGCATCCATCAACCATCGCCCGACCATCACACCCACCGCCCACCATCACTGCTGCCCACAACCACCTCCACCGTTACTGCCACCATCCACCCACCCTCACCTCCACCCCACTACCAACACCCACCTCCAACCACCGTTATCTCTGGTTGCCCAATACCACCCGCCACCGCCAACCACCATCACCGCCCACCAATGCCACGCCCGCCACCTACCTCCCACCACCACTCACTACCATTTTTATTTTATTATTTATTTTTTTCCTACCTATCAAACAATGCAAAGTAGTGACTCATTTCTTTCCCATGTGGTAACCAGACATTTCATTGGAATGGTCAGGACCAGCCACGGGGGAGGGCATGGAGGGCTCAGGTCCACACCCATCCCTAATTTTGGGTCATACAATTTGCTTATTGATTACGTAAGAGAAACACCAAATTTTGAATTCCTGGATTTTTTTTCCGGCGAGGCCGAGAGGACTGTGAGGCGGCAGTAATATGATAAATGAAGAAGACACCTTAAACTAAAGTACTATTTTGTTTGATTTTTAATTTGACGGGTGGGAGTTACGAAGCATCATTTTTTTACATTAATCCACAAGAGACAAACTTTGTTCTTTAAATTTCCTTCATTAGTTGGTGAAATTTAGTAAGATTTCTTTTCACAATTTTTTTAATCTGCCATTCAAAATTATTTATTTAACCTTTTAAATGTATTTATTTATCCTTCAAATACCAACTAAAGTATTATTATACAAAGGCGTAAATTATTCTAACGTATAATACAACTACTGCTAAAAAAATAACCTACATACACTGTGAGTTATAAAATAAAGTTTTATTCAAACCCCGTAGTTAAAATATCTTAGTTTCACCACTGCAACAAAGAACGGGTGACGAAGAAACCATAGTTGCGATATCATAATCTCCGAACATAGACCACATACCTTCAAAAACTGAATTAACAAATATTATCTATCAAAGTTACTCTCTCTCTCTCCCCCACCCCCACAAGCAAAAAAAAAAAGAAAAACAATAAAGAAAGAACACTAATGTTTATTAAATTTTTGCATTAACATGTTAGTTATTGATGCTTAATGACCATAGTTAGATTAAAAAAAACATAAAAACAGAAATAATATAGAATAGAAAAGTTAAAAAAGGCACAAATCGTTTAAGAATTTAGTTAGATCAATTTGCTAAAAATGCCTTTTGTTTTGTTTATTATTATCATATTCGTTTAAAATAAGAAGAGTTAGCATTTAAGGGCCTTTTATTTTTCATGTCCCAGGCCCCGAGTTTTTTCCGTATTCTCAGGGACGGCCCTGGGAATAGTAGTAACCCATTCCATTCCTTTGTCATTTTTTATTACCACATTCATTTTATTCCGTCGTCCATTTAATTTCCTCATACCAAAAATACCCTGTTGGTCAAATCCTATATTTATCTTTTCAATGGTATTTGATTTGTAATTAAGTTTTAAGCTTGAACTATTGATGCAGCGTAAATTTCATGTTTTTTGAAGCTTGAACATGTGTTTAGCTTGCCTGATATGTGTATACTTGATAATGTTTTGAAATACTATTAACATCATTCTTACGTTCATTGATTTATTCATTTAATGAATCGATGTTTTCTTCTCGATTTGCTTATTAATGGACGGTATTGATTTGTTTTAGTGTTTAAACCGATGGAATTTGCTCATTCGTTCTAAAGATTTCAATTTCTTTCATTCATTATTAAAGGAATCAATGTTTTTTTTCTGTTGTTGAAATCCTAAAATAACTATTGTTCTGTTCTGCAGACAAATAAGTTGACTAATGATTTTAATCTTGAAGTCTACTGAGAACCAAATTAACAAATAAACCAAAGTTAGTACATGTGAGGTAGGAGGGGATTATGGGTAGACTTAACAGGTATTAGAAACTTGTTGGTTGTTATTTGGTGGTATTGTTGGATTGTGATTTTCATTTTTGTCTATGCACGCTCTTTGCTGTTCAGATGGAGTGTCGATCAGTAATTTGTATTCTGAACTTGATTGTTAAAAAAATTGTTTGTGCATGTTGTTTACACTTTCCACATAGTTCTTTAAATAATGCTCATCATCCAGGCTAGCTTTTCATTTTAAGTATAATTAGTCATCATGTTTTGTAAGCAGTACCAAAAGTTTATTGCAGGTACTATATTGGAAGGATCGCCTCTAAATCTAATATTAAGGTAGATAGTAAGTCATGGGCTGCTAACATAAACGATGTAGTTGGCACTTAGTGATATCTCATTCACCAATGGCATGAAAAACGGGTTCATGACTTGGGATTAAATGTTGGAAGTATTCATGTGCTCATGAAGTAAAGTGGTTAGGAGACACTAAATTTATCAACATGGTCGTCCTACAGTCATATTTCTTAGTAAACCTTGTTATAGAAGTGGAAATTATGTCTGGGGTTAATATTGGTATTCACACATTTGTTACAAGAGTTAACATGACACCTACGGCTATAAACAAGAAGATTCATTTCATGTTTATGAGTAAACAATTTCCACTTGCAATGTATTTTGCGACGACGGTTAATGAAACCGAAGACAATCACCATGGAGAGTTAGTTTGTATATAAAACAACGTACAGGTTTTCACCCATTGACAGTTGTATATGGCACTTTCAAAAGTGAATGGCTGTCGTGTAAAGTTTTAAAATATTATATATATATATATATATATGTAAAAATACAAATAAAATTTCCAACCTTATAAGGCTATGTATATTGTGGTTGGGGGGAGGGGGCTACAAAATGAGACGACTTGTGTCATGTGGTGTCCAGTTAGTAAAATGATGGTTTTTTTGTTTAAAGGGTGTAATGGTGTTGTAGCCGGTAAGTGTATATATGTGCATATATATATATATAAATGCACATATATACACTTATCGGCTACTTAAACAAAAAACCATCATTTTACTAACTGGACACCACATGACACAAGTCGTCTCATTAAGGCTATGTATATTGGGGGGGGGGGGGGGGCAACAAAATGAGACGACTTGTGTCATGTGGTGTCCAGTTAGTAAAATGATGGTTTTTTGTTTAAAGGGTGTAATGGTGTTGTAGCCAATAAGTATATATATATATATATATATATACATATATATATACATATATATATATATATATAATTAAAATCATTTGAGAACTATTTTGAACTAAAAACTACTTTATACCAAAAGAACCCAAAAATAAAAAAACTTATAAAACGCAAAAAATGAAAAAAGTCAAAAAACCAAAATTCTTATTGATTATCATGGTTTCAAAAAAAAAATCTTAGTTTAGCTAAATTATACATATATGTAAATACATGTTCTTTTTATACACATAAATGTGAGTGAGTATGCACGAGTCCATCTATTGGCTTACATACATTGTATCCCCTTGGGTCCGTTTCTTATTAAAAATGAGACACGCGCAAGGGAGGAACAATTGTATGACTAACAAAGGGTTTTTCATCAAGTCAGTAATTTGGATTGTACGAAGTACAGCAGTGATCAAGTTTAATGACTTTGGGTTTGCTCTAGAAGCGAGTGAAATATTCATGCTTATGAATACCTAGATGATTAAGCCGCATAAGGACTCACAATGTCCAGAAACCTAACGCTTGTTATTTGATTTATTATATTTTTGGGTGATCAACAACTATAAGGCTTGAGTATGACTGGTTATTACATTTGCTTGAGTATGACTGGTTATTACATTTCTGCCATCCTCATCGAGATTTTTGCTAGAGACTAACACCTCTTTCAATTTCGCTTTTCTTTATGTTTATATCACTTACATTACTCTAAGAACTTGTTTAAAACCTATCAATGCACCAATTATTAAGCACTCAGACTTTTAAGCTTATTTCTTACTGGATTTGGGGTCAAATAATCAATGTACTATCATTTTCTCTTTTGCTTCAAAAACTCAAAATTTTGAGGAGCATAAACAAAATAAATTTAATCGCCCCAGTTACTTTAAGTTTATAAATTAATGGCTATCCTGTCAAACTATATGTAGATAACAGGACCAAAATATGCAAGCATGCTCCACAAACTTAAATAACTGACATAATTGTCAGGTAAATGGCTATCCCGAATATTTACAATAAATTATCAGGAACAAACATATACAAGTATATATCCTTAAAAAATAGAAGTAATTGACATAATTTTCAGCGAACGTAAATAAAAATCTTTTTGGTTTTTCTCTTTACATACTAAAAACACAATCTTTTTGTCTTTTCGGATTTTTCTTTACAAACGAGAAATTCACAATCTTTTTGACCTTTTCAAAATTTTCTTATAACTAAAATTAAAAAATTTCACAATTTTTTTGATTTTTCAAAATTTTTTTAAAATGTTTTTGGATTTTTCAAAATTTTAAAATGTTTTTGGATTTTTCAAATTTTTAAAATGTTTTTGGATTTTTCAAATTTTGAAACTTAATAGACATGAAAACTAAAGACATGAAAACACACTATTTTTGAAATTTTAAAATTTTTAATGTTTTTAAATTTTATCTATACAAACGAAAAGTACATTCTTTTTGTATTTTCTATTTTCCCCCTTTAAAAACCAAAAACCAAAATAAAATTAAAATAAAAATAAAAATAAACTCAAAATTAAGATAATTATTCTAATTTTAGGATATCAGCAAGGGTCTTTAGGCCATTTAAACCAAGCAAAAATTGAAAACGTGTTTTATCAAATGCTTTGGTAAATAAGTTATCTTTCTGAAAATCGGTATGTACTATCTCAAGGTCAATTAATTTCTTTTTAAAACAATCCCGTATAAAATGATATCGAATTTCGATATGTTTCGTTCTAGAGTGTTGTACGGGATTCTTGGTGATGCTAATGGCAGCAGAATTATCAATTTGAATGTGAGTAGTAAGAAACTTTAAACCGTAGTCCCAAAGATGTTGTTGTTTCCACAAAACCTGGGAACAACAACTCGAAGCTGCAACATACTCAGCTTCGGCGGTTGACGAGGAGACCGTTGTTTGCTTCTTACATTGCCAGGAAACAAGTCGGCTTCCTAAGAATTGACATCCCGCTGTGGTAGACTTGAAATTAATCTTGCATCCTCCATAATCTGAGTCAGAATAGGCGGTAAGATCAAAAGTATCGTCTTTGGGGTATCATAACCCGGTGTTAGGATTGCCCCTCAGATATTGAAGAATACGGTTAACCTCTGCCAGGTGAGTCACTCGGGGACTAGCTTGGTACCTAGCACATAAACAAACAGCAAACATTATGTCAGGGGGTCGAGAAGCAGTAAGATACATCACAGAACCAATCATAGCTCAATAGAGGGTAGGATCGACAGTATCCTCCAATTCATCCGGTGATAAATTGTGACCCACGGGGAGAGGAGTAGAAGGGATTTTTCCGGCAGTAATCTTGAATCGGCTCAACACATCGCTCACATATTTTGTCTGGTGAATGAAGATTTCTTTCGCAGACTGATGAACCGGCAACCCTAAAAAGAAATTCATTTCTCCCATAGAGCTCATCTCGAACTTGGTTTGCATTGATTTCTCGAACTCCTTACATAATGCGTCGTTTGTTGACCAAAAGATTATGTCATTTACATAAATCTGAACGAGGAGAAGATCATCACCAATATATTTATAAAACAAAGTGCAGTCAACAGTCCAACATTTGAAACCATTATCCGTCAGATGGTTGGCGAGCGTGCCATACCAAGCTCTTGGGGATTGATGTAGACCATATAATGTCTTGTTTAATCGGTAAACTCGGTCAGGATAATCAGGGTCTTTAAAACCCGGAGGATGTAAAACAAACACTTCCTCATGAAGTTCACCATTGAGAAAAGCACTTTTGATATCCATTTGATAGACTTTTATGTTCTTATAAGCTGCATAGGCTAGAAAGATTCGTATTGATTCCAGTCTTGCAACATGAGCATATACTTCAGTGTAGTCAATACCCTCTTGCTGATGAAAACCTTGCGCCACTAAACGTGCCTTGTTTCTCACAATCACCCCACGATCGTCTTTCTTACACTTATATACCCACTTAGTCGGAATCGCCGTCTTGACTTTAGCAGGTTTGTCGATAAGATCCCAAACACCCAATCGTGCAAATTGCTGTAATTATTCTTGCATGGCTTCTACCCAAGAAGAATCTTGAAGTGCCATACAAGGAGTCGTTGGCTCAACTTGGGATAGAAAGCAAGTGAATTTAGCAAGATTCACAATACCATATGAGTGTAAATCTTCATAAGCGCATAATACATTATTTTCACATGATGAAGCAACTTGATGACGTGTTTGAACTCCCACATCAAGTTCTCCAATAATGTTTTCTTTCGGGTGATAATTATGAATTATAAGAGTGGGATTCTTAGGAACATCAACAGTTTCAAACAAATTAGTGTAGTGTTCACCTAGGTCATGAGATGAAACATCACTATCAAGTTCGATAACTTGATCAACAACTGGAGTGTCATCAGACAAAATAGACGCGTTATCGAAGAGAACTGGAGAATCATTATCAGGATCTTCTGTTGGAGCATCGGTTGGAACTTAAACATCATTAGAACTTGAAAACCTTGGAATTATCAGTTGTTTTTCAAAATAAGCACGGACTAAATCTTCATCTGGTTGATCAGTTGTCGGAGTAAATGAATTGAATAAACCATCATTGTCAAACATCCAGTCGGGACCTTTCCCTTGAGAAGGAGTAGTGTATTTTTTACAATCCACATGGTACCATTCTTCAACACAACCAGACGTGAAGTTAAATACTCGTCTCTTAGGAGAAGCATATCCCAAGAAATACCCTTCAATGGCTTTTTCATCAGACTTTCCCACATCCTTTTTCAACATCGTACAAGGACACCCAAATGGTTTCAAGTACTTTAAATTAGGTTTACGATTATTCAACAGCTCATAACTTGTCTTCTTGAGTCTCTTAACAGTTAGAACTCGATTGAGTGTATAACAAGCCGTATTCACCGCCTCATTCCAAAAATGGATAGGAAGCTTTGAATCAGCAAGCATCGTTCTAGCAGCCTCAATCAACGTCCTATTCTTTCGTTCAGCAACATCGTTTTGTTGTGGTACGTATGGAGCACTGTATTCTCGATGAATTCCTTTTGTAGACAAAAAAATCCAATACAGTATTTTTAAATTCAGTACCATTGTCACTTCGAATTCTCCTCACTTTCTGTTTGTATAGTGATTCGATCTTAGTGATTAAATTTTGAACGAGAACCGGTGTTTGATCTCTCGTACTCATAAACAAGACCCATGAGTATCGTGAATAATCATCAGTAACTACCAGGCAATACCAATCTCTAGAAATACTCGCACGATTCATTGGACCGAAAAGATCCATATGAAGTCGCTCAAGAGGAGTATCAATGGAATTTAATAACTTAGAAGGTGTCAGGTCCCCGATTTCAGGTAGATCTTACTCAAATCAAGTCATAACTCACACAAATAAATGTGTTGACAAGGGAGTTAATTACGGGATGCTATATTTAGAAAGATTACCGTTTGTTAATGGCGGATTCAATAACAAACAGGGTAGTTGCTAAACAATAATCAAAGGTAACTAACACACACAAGATTCACTCAAAAGATTTCCATTTATATAATGTATATCATACAAACGATAATCTATTTAACTTTTCTTGAAGGAAAAGTTTTATCTGTACGAATCCTAGGACAGCCGTCACTTTCTAGAAATATTCTTTCTTATCTGAAAAGTGTAAAGGCTAAAATCCGTAGGAGGCGTGCTCTAAATTATTCTATTTATAGGCCTGCCATCCTAAGACAGCTGTCATTCCTTCTAGAAACCCCAAATGTTAATGCATATTCATATTACATATTCAAAATTATTCTAAGTATAAAACAAGTCTTCCGGGTAGGCTTTGCAACAATATTGACTTTCCGAGTAGGCTGTGTGCTCTGCCATCCTTCAGAACTTGGTAACATAAAAGTGTGCCCGGGATCATTTTCTGGGTAGACTTTACTTGAAGAGTATTTTACCAAGTAAAATACTCACCGGGTAGACTACAATCTTCTTGACTTTGCCAGACTTTGCCCGACAAACCCTTACGAGCAACCTTGTTCTTCAATGGTTCCTTTCAACTCTTTGCTAGAGAATAGCTTATTAGCAAAGTGTGCCCGGCAGCACTGTTCCTTGCTTGAGTTGAACCTTGCCCGATGTTGCTTAAAGATATTCCATTAAATCATCAAGCCCACTTGGACCATTGTATTATTAAAGAATACCTTGCCCAGTCTTCCAATCACTTGGCTTCATGAGCTTGGTTAGCCAAAGGCTTACTCGGAAGTAAACCATACTTGGCTATGAAGAACAGACTTGCTTGATATAGTGATCCTTGCCCAGATTGGCATAAACTAGTGAACCTTGCCTGGTAATATACCAATTTGCCAACCCTGCCCGGATATCCACTAAAGAAGAATTCTAGAAGATAACCTTGCACGATAGACAAAATATCATGCCCGGCTAAGTAAAAGCTTGCTCGGAAGTCTAAGGTATGCCCGGATCCATAATTAGCGAATTCTGAGGAGGTTGAGAAGATTCCAATCTTCCATATATATCTTTCTTAGGTCAAATCTTTGACTCAACAATCTCCCCCTAGATTGGAACACCTCAACTGACCCAAAACATTTTTATGTTTACTTACACTTACTCAAAAATACACATCAAATTAAAGTCAAATTACATATTCATCAAAACATAAACAAATTACATAACAAAGCCTATTCTAGGAATCTTGTCTTTTCCTTGCATTGTAGGCGGCTTGCTTCTGTTGACTATTACTGATGCAGCTCTCAGCCTAAAGATTTCAAGGATTTGGTAGTGAGTGTGACTTTCTAGTATAACCAAATCCCTTATATCCATCAGATCTTCATCATGCAAATAAGTCAAGTCTTCATCCTTTTTGATTATCTCCAGTACTCTTCCATCAGAGTTTCTTAGCACATAATGGCCAACATCTTCTTTGTACTCAATCTCAGTTATGATGCCATTCCTTTGAACTGTGTAGTTGGGGCGTGTCATTCTTCTTTCAAGACTGATGCATGTGTTCATGTTTGATAAAGGATTCCTATCTCTGACATTCATCTTGTAGTACAGTTCAGCACTGTCCATTTTCTTTAACTTTTCTGTCCTTCTTGATCTGTGAAGTTGAATTGTTCTCCAGCCTCTATTTTCTTTTAGGAATGAGAATCCCTTGTTAGCTTCACCTTTTAAAAATTTTGAGAGATCATTCATTTGTCTTCCAGCCATCTTATTTCTGTTTCGATAGTCATACAAATTGAGTGTTGCCATTCTTTCTAGTTGTTCTAGAGTGTATTCAGCAAAGTCACTCCTCAAAACTATGTCTCTCAGTTGTCTGCTTTCCATAATCACTTTCAGAGATTCAGAGACAGAATCATAGTAGAGTTCTCTTGGGAGATCCACATCAGATTGTGGTATTGCTGTTCTTTGGGGTTCAGCTCTACTTGATTTTCCTCTTCTTGATGAGGCATGCAACCTTGAAGCATAGGGTAGGGAATAGACTTCTTAGGTTTTCTAGGCCCCAAATTGAAAGTGTTGATGTAGATTGACTCTACCATTTCAGGTGGAAGGTTGGCCAGATCAACAAGGTTATGTCCTGCTTGTTCATTAAGAATAAGCATCATTTTCTCTAACCCAGGATTGTTTGACAATCCTGCAGGTACAAACCTTCCATCAATAAAGCTTCTAGGGTTCTCACCTTCCCTTAGAGCCTTTTCCCAGTCAGCCTTTTGAATGTAGAAAAGTTCTTTCAAATCTTCCTTTTCAAAGGCATTAAAAGTGGCTTCATCCATTCCCCGCTGATTTATCATTATGCCCCTCAATATATTAATCATTTCTTCATTTTCCCAATGAATTATAGGTTCATCTTCTAGTTCAGAATTTAATTCCTCTAGGATTGTGTTTCAACAGAAGGTACTTCTTTTGATTTTTCCTTTTCACCTTGAATCTTTTGTTTCTCCCTTAAAGTCAATATATTTCTTTTCATCTTAGGAGATTCTTGTTTATACTGAGTTTTACCTGACTGTTCAGTAGATGGTTCAGACTGCTTAGTTGAGATTTCAGGTTGTAACCTCTTTAGCTTTTCTTTTCTTTTGAGTCTGTTGTATTGGTTCAACACTGACTCTCTTGATAGATTTTCGACTATATCAGGCTTCAACCCCTTTTCCAATAGGTATCCACACATACCTCCAAATTTCTTTTTCAGAGCTTCAATATTTTCAATCTTTTTATTTTCCTTGACACATTTTTCTATCACCTTTTCTCTTTCACTGTTGTAAAGATCTTGAAGTTTGTCAAATTTGAAGTGTGTTAGATATTTTTCTGAATATCCATGTCTTTTTAGATATTCTCTGTATTTCAGCTATCTCTATTCTTTTGTTCCATCTTTTTCTTGAGAATCTCTCTCTCCTTGTCTAGTCTGTTTTGCAACTGATCACCATCCAGATCAGCCAAAGTTTCAAAACTTATTCCATATCCTCTCAGCTTCACAACCAATGGATGTTTCTTTTTGGTTTCCCTCATACTAAACTCAATGTTTTCCCTCTGCTCATCAGTCATTACAACTTGTGGGGACACAACATTAGCAGCTTCCTTATCTTTACCATCATTGTCATCATCATTATCAGATTCATCAGACTTATCCTCCTCCTTAGTTGAGTCATTTACTACATCTATTTTGGGCTCATCTGAAGGTGGATGTTCTGGGTTTGGATTACTCATAACAGGCACATCAGGAACACCTGGAATCTTTTCACCTGGCATCTATGTCTGCAGTGGAACTGCCTTGATTGGACTATCTTCATCATCAGGAGTTTCCACATAACATTTATTCTTTTCATCCCACTTGCCTTTCTTATTGGGTCTTTCATATTCAGACTGTTTAGATGCCCTCTTTCTTCTCATATAGGTCTTACCAAACCTATTGACTTTCTCTACAAATTGTTCATGTAGTTTTGAAAGTCTTTCTTGTTTATGTTGAAGTGTTTCATGAGATTGAGTCACATTTTCCCTTTCTGGCCAGCTGTCAGTTGGGTTTTTCCTTATGTCTTCTCTCACTTGCTCAGCCCATTTCTTAGCAGCCATTGAAGCAATAAACTCACCAATCTCTTCTTCGACCATCATTTCAGTATTCAAATTGATTGGTTCAGCAGTTTCATTTGACTTTTTTTCTGGTTGACTTTGGGGTTGAAACATGCTAACCACCATAGCTAATGAATTATCTGCTTCCTTAAATCTTCTCAATTTAATCAAAGCTTCAATCACATCTTGATCATCAGCCTCTACTTCATTAATTACTTTAGAAATATTAGCCTGATTGATCAAGGCTTCCTGCTCTGCCAACTCTAAAGGATCCATGGTTTGGGCCAGTATTTCTCTGTCCCTTATTTCTCTCATAATGTTTTCATGTTCTCTCCTGGCAGCAGCAGAAGCTTCAACATCATCTCTAAACAAGATGTCTTTCTTAGGATTAGCCTTAACAGGCTCTTCTTCAGTAATTTTTTCGTTTACTTTATCCATTCTCTTCTGCACATTTTCCTCTTCATCAGATTGTTGATATTCATCAATTTCCTTTTCAAGTGCCTCTAACTCTGGATCAAACTCTACCCTCTTGGAGCTTTCAGGTTGTTCAGTTTCAGTGATAGGCTCCTCAGTAGCTGTATTTCCCTTATTGATTTTATCAGTTTGAGTTTTTGTTAACACATTAGTGACCACATTAGTGGTAGTCACAATATCTTCATCATTTGTCTTCTCAATTTCATCCACTGTCTCCTCTACAATATCCTCCTCTTCACTCCAAGCAACATTCATTATTTCATCATTGACATCATAATCCTGTTCTCCAACATCAGATTTGTCAGCTTCATAGTCTACATCCTCCATTCTCCTTTCCTCACTATCCTCATCCTTATCATCATATGCACTCAAAAAAATTTCAAACCATCCACAGTCTCTACACCTGTTTCCTTCTTAGTTTCAACATTTACCATAGAGTCAGTTGGCATATTTACATTCTCCCCTTGTTTTGGGGTAGCTGAGGTCTTCTCAACCTCCTGCTCCAGGGTTTGAATTTTCATCATAGCCCGGGCCAACTGATCCATCAACATCTCATTCTCTATAGTCACCGCCTCAGTCCTCTTTTTCAATTCAACATTTTCTTTCAACAAGTCCAAATTTCTTTGGAATAGGTCTGTGTCAGTATGTGGGGTTGTAGGTGGTGATGTAGAGAAAGGTTCATGTTCAGGTTGTTCTTGGGTTGTGGTTTGAGTTTGGAAAATGGATTGTGGTGGTGATTGTGTATGGGGTGGGCTTGAAATAAATGGATCTGAATGAATTGGGCTACTGGTTGGTGGTGTTTGTGGTGTTGGGGATATATGAGTTGATGTTTCAGGCTGGCTCAAGGTTAAGGTTTGGGTAGGTGATTGAGTGGTTTGGTGTGGTGGAGTTTGTGGTGGTGATGGTATGGATTGGTCAGTGGGTGGTGGTGATTGTGGTTGTGATTGTGTATGAGGTGGGCTTGGAATAAATGGATCTGAATGAATTGGGCTAGTGGTTGGTGGTGTTTGTATAGGTTGGTTCTCCCCCTGATCCAGTGCATCAACAATCATGGCTCCTCCAGCCCCTCCTTCATCTCCATCATTATTATCATCATCTTCATCCTCCAACTCCTCAATCTCCTCTTCATCCTCTGAGCTCAGCTCAGGAACTGGCATAATATCCAAGTCATGGTTCAACAACCATGGCAAAATATCAAATGGTATGTTTGGATTATATCTATTTGCACTTCCTGGATTTTTAATTCGGTTGAATGTGTTGGGATTTTGCAAAATATGGGTAATACCAATGGTGGGTAAATCATGCAACTCCCTGTTAAAGATTATCTGTAGAAACCTGGGATATTGCAGAAACCTATCTTTCTCAGCTTTCTTTAAATTTGCTACAAATCCTTCAAAGATCATCTTGGAGAAATTGAATGGTAGGTCATAAATGATTGCAACTGTGGCGTTTGCCAAATCCCTGCTCATTAGATTCCATGAGCCTTTTCTCGGAGCAAATCCTTGAACCACATGGTGAATCAGAAATCTGTATATCAAAGGGAACATTCCCTTCTGAAATTGTCTATCATGTACTGTCCCCTGGTATCCCATAGTTTGTTAAAAATTTTCAGGAGGTGATCAGTATTGAAGTTTATATGATTGTGGTCGTCATCGTGTAATTTCAAGCATCTTCTGATCATTTGTTCTGTTACATGTATTTCATGGCTTGCAACAGTAACTTCAATTCTTCTACCATTTATGTCATCATACAGTCTTGCAGAGCGCCAGAAATCAAGTGAGTGATTTCTATAAATGACTGGGCACTCGGTGAAGGCAAAACGAACATTTGATCTTAACAACCACGTAATCATCATCTCCACTTCCTCAATATCAGGAGTAATCTGCAACATGGCGCACATATTATGCTTCTGTTCAAAGGGATACTAAGGTTGATTATTATCCGCCATGTCTGAAAAACATAATCAAACACATTTAAACTGAAATTAGTCATAAAGTTCACAGCTTTAAATAATTTCAAGTAATAAAAATGAAGAAGAAAGAGAGAAAAATCATCAAGAACCTGTTCTTCGAAAAGTTTATAACCTAAACACAAAAACAGAGTGTTAGCATATAAATACATAATCGAAGCCCATTATAGTCTAATCGTGATCGGAAAACATATTATTATCGCTTACCGAGTCGGAATTAGAGGGCTGATTAAAGTTAGGGTTTGGATTAGAGACGAATGCGATAAGTCGGTTTAGGTTTCTTTGTGATTAAGCAGTTGCAGTGGAAGGAGAGAGGGAAAAGTAATGTTGAATAATATTTCTAACTCCCTCTTATATACCTTTTGAAAGTGGGTTTTAAATGCATTTGTCGTGTAGTGAGTTATTAGCTGTCAAACATAATAATCTTATCCATTAAAACCTTACCCGATAAAGTTAAGATGTCAAACCTTGCTTGGTAAAATTTTCATTATTAAATTTACAAAGTTTGCCCGGTACCTTCCACTTACAAACCTTGCTTGGTCAACCTAAGTAATTTAAAGTCAAGATATGATGAAGAAAGCTTACCCGAAATACCAGATTTCTTGAGAACTTAATCACAAGGCAAATAATCAAGTATAAAATATCAAATAAACATTCTTGCTAGGAATCAATTAAGATACCCGTATAAATTTCTTAAATTTAAACTAGAAAGCTTAATCTAGCATAAACCCTATCAGAATAAAAAACACATTCAATCAAGCATACTTTGAAGCATAGTGTGCCCGAGCAATCTTCTGAATGTTTAATGTAACCGAACAACCTTCTTATGCAAAGTATACCCGAATAACTTTCATAGAGTATAAAGTGTGCCCGAAATGATATCTAGCAGACAGTGTACTCGGAAAGTCAAAATTTTGAAATTACCAAGTATATTGAGGGAACAATATTGTACCCGGAATATAAAGTGTGCCTGAAAGAAAAAGTCTGCCCGAAACACTAGTAATTTCAAAGAAATCATAAACACAAATAACACAGAGCATGCTAGGAGTGAAATTAAACATACAACATCTAAGTGTGCTATAGTCTAAAATATCAAAGAGCTTGCCCGAAAATCCTATGTTAGCACTAAGCTTACTAGGATACTCATATTCAAACATCAGGTATGCCCGGGAACTAAACTAAATAGCTTAGTCTACCCGAGAAACTTCAAAATATCAAACCATACCCGAAAATGACAAAATTAGATAACAGTATCTAAGTGTGCCCGGAAAGGTTATAGAGCAACAAACCTTACCTGAAAATACATATTCAATCATAAAAAATCAGGCTTGCCCGGAGAGTGACTTGAATAGTAACTCTACCCGAAAAGTATCAAATACTTCAAGGCATGCCCGAAAATAGTAAACTTAGATAACATTATCTAAGTGTACTCGGAAAGGTCAAAAGGTATTGAACCTTACCCGAAAGTACATATTTAAACATATTCAACTGTTTTTGTGTTCGGGAAGATTTGAAAACATCAAACCTTACCCGAAAATACATATTCAAACCTTTTTAGGCAAAATGCAACACTTTTTGACTTGAACCACTTGTCAGAGTATATTTTTTTATTCAAGATCATAGTGTAAGAGCAAATGGTGCATTTAGAGATCAAATTTCAGTTGTATTCCTCTTCAAAACAGTTTTTTCCATTTTCTGAAAAGATCTCAAGAATGGGATCATATTGACTAAGTAGCATTCTCAATACTTCATTCTCAGCATTATTATGACAGCATAGATAGGTTAACAGCAGGTCTAGACTTAGCATGAATTTCATCTCTTTGGTGATATGATTAAGATTCATTTAGTAGCATAATACATTAATGGTCAACACTGTGCTATGATGCCTCATATCTCTTCTCAAAGCTTATTTGGATTCCCTCAGATCACCCCAATTTGACTCCAACCTCCTGTATTTGGTCAAAAATTGTTTTTGTATGACAGAACTTATTAAATATTTTTGTATTTTTGATTTTCAAACATATGTAGTGGTTGAATGTTGGACTTACTGCTAAATAACAGTCCTTTCATTCAAGATGAGATAGATTTTTTCAATATCTTTGTAGTTCTTGTTGTAACCCTCTTGTTTGATAAAATATTTAAAACACTTATCAACTTTTGGTTGATTTATTCATTCTTCCCCTTGTTTTTGATATTTTCTCAAATTTTCTAAAACATGTTCTTTGTCATATTTAAAGATGTTTCAGTTTTGGTTGACCAAATAACAACAGGCTTGTGTATGACTGGGTAATCACTTTTCTGCCTATCATTTGGAGAGATTTATCTTGATACATGCAAAGACAACTATGTATCTCCACACAAAGATTAGCATATTCATTATGTTTATATCACCTTAGATTTTTTACATATCATGAGAAAGCAACCATACATGTTAATGACTATACTAAGGTACTTTTAGCCTATTAAATCGATATGATTGGCTAAGTAGTCAATGTACTATCATTTCCCATAATTAAATTCAGTTTAGTATTCAATCACCCCAATTTCTCTTCATTGGCAGGTAAATGGCTATCCTGTTTGACCAAAAGTGGTCAACAGGACCAAACATACATGTGAATATATATCCTTTCAAAGTCAGAGCTATTGACATATAAGTGAAGGAATAGAAAACAAGTTATAAGTGCCCCAAATGCTTTCAGTTTTCAGGTCAATGGCTATCCTTTGAATCTGTAGAGACTTTAGGACCAAACATACACAAGTGTATGTCCTTCCAACTGGGCAAATGACATAATTTTCAGCAAAAAACAACTACTTGAGACTTTTCTTTAAAAATCCTTCTTTTTAAGCTTCTTTAAATCTTGAACTGAATAATCTTATCATATCTCTGCACCATTAATCAACTTGCTCATGTTTTGACCGAAATAAAGTGTTTATGCAAAATTCATTAGAAAATTCATTTAATCATTTAATTTTGACATAAGACTCATTTTGACACAAACAGTTGTCACACATACACAAATCTCAATCAAACATAATATCATCAAGATAAGTAGATAGTACTATCATTCAAGGTCTATCCTATTTTAATAACATCAGAAGATCAGATAAAGCACATATTCAAGCAATTAAGCAGTGATGTCAGATAAGCTTATATTAACAAGTAATTCATAACAAGAACACTCATCCTAACATCACAAATGCACATCAACTGATAAACATGTAAAAACATCAAACAAATCAATCATGTCAAAACTTTGCACTCATAATCAGTTAAAGCACATAGCAGTCAACATATCAAGTAACATAATCAAGAATATTCACTTAACATTCATTAAGTGCAACTTCTAATAATATAATCAGTTAGCACATTGAGGTACACAACTAGGCACACATCCTTAATCAGATCTCATCAGAGTTGATCATTCCCAGGGCTTTCAAAAGAAAGTTGAACCTGGTACTATCAAGTGGTTTGGTGAATAGGTCTACCAAATTATCACTTGTATCAACTCTTTGCACTTCAATCATACCTTTTTCACTACAATCTCTTATGAAGTGATGTCTGATTGCAATGTGCTTAGTCTTAGAATGTTGAACTGGATTCTAAACAATAAAATATGCAGCAGTATTATCAATAAGAATAGGGGTATTCAGAAAATTCAAAGCATAGTCCAGCATCTGGTATTGAATCCAAAGAACTTGTGCACAGCATGCAGATGCAGTAATGTATTCAGCTTCTGCAGTGGAGATTGAGACAGTAGTCTGCTTCTTGCATTGCCATGACACTAGCCTTTCACCCAAAAATTGACATCCTCCTGAGGTTGACTTTCTACTCATGTTACAGCCATCACAATCACTATTTGTGTAGGCAATTAGATCAAAAGATTTATTCTTTGGATACCAAATTCCCAAGTCTGGTCTTCCCTTCAAATATCTAAAAATTCTCTTCACAGCATTCATATGGGAGACTTTTGGATTTGATTGGAATCTTGCACACACACATACAGCAAACATAATATCTGGTCTTGTTGAAGTAAGGTACATCAGGGATCCAATTTTGGCTCTGTATTCATGTTCATCTACAGGCTCCCCCTTTTCATCAGCAAACATCTTTTCTTTAGTGTCCATTGGAGTTGAAGTAGTTTTGTACTCATGACAATTGAACTTATTCAAGATGTCCTGCACATATTTGGTTTGGTAGATGAAAATCCCTTCAGCTTTCTGTTGAACTTGCAGTCCAAGAAAGAAGTTCATTTCTCCCATAGAGCTCATGTTGTATTTGGATTTCATTACCCCTTCAAACTCCACGCACAATTGTTCATTTGTAGATCCAAAGATGATGTCATCCACATAAACTTGTAATAGAAGCAAATCTGATCCCTTTCTTTTATAGAAGAGTGTCTTGTCGATGGCTCCTCTTTGAAAACCATTTTCAAAAATATGATTTGACAGCTCATCATACCAAGCTCTAGGAGCTTGATGCAATCCATATAAGGCTTTATTCAACTTATACACCCTGTTTGGATACAAAGGATCCTCAAAACCTGGAGGTTGAGCAACATACACCTCTTCATCAATCTTTCCATTTTGGAATGCAGACTTAACATCAAGCTAGAACACCTTAATGTTCTTTGAGGCAGCATATGCAAGAAAGATCCTGATAGCTTCAAGACTTGCAACTGGTGCAAAGACTTCCTCAAAGTCTATTCCTTCTTCCTAAAGGCATCACAGTGCCACAAGCCTAGCTTTATTCTTAATCACCAAACCCCTCTCATTCCTTTTGTTTCTAAAAACCCATTTAGTTCCTATTGCATATATGTCTATTGGCCTATCAACAAGATCCCACACATTAAATCTCTGAACTGTGCTAGTTCCTCCTGCATTGCTTCCACCCAACTATTGTCTTTTAGTGCTTGAGCAATGTTCTTTGGCTCTATTTGAGATAGAAAGCAGGAGTAAAGACAGATGTTTGCAATTTCAGAATGACTTCTTGTGACTCTTTCATGCAAATCTCCAATGATGTTTTGAAAAGGGTGATTCTTTTCTACATAAGGAGTTTGAACAATCATATCTGCAGACACATTTGTGTCAAGATTTGATTCATTGAGATCTGGTTCTTCAATGATCAAATTAGTTTCTGCATCATGAATATTGGTGTTTCTTCATTATTTTGTCCTAAAGTAGATGCACCATTGTTTCCTAAGTTTAGTCTTTGAAACAGATCTTGAAACCTTGCAGTTGATACAACTTCTTCTTCATTTGCTTGTTGCTTGTGTTTCCTATATTTTGAATTTCATCATTTTGTACTTCCTGATTGTCTTGATTGATATCAGGATGATCTTGTTCAGGACAGTGATTGTTTTCTTGAACTTGTTTAACAATATCACTTGAGGAATTCTTCACAAAAGTATATTCCTTTTCTTTTCTAGCAACCCTTTTCCACAACTCTTCTAAGTCCAATGGTTTCTTCTTTTTCTCTTCAACTACACTGGTCTTGTAAAATGAGTCATCAAAGTCTTCAGGGTAAATCTTGAAAGATGTTATCAGCTTCTCATGATCAAACAACCATGCTGCACCATCAATTTTGTTGAATTGATTCTCATTAAAGATGATGTCAGATGATTCTATAACACTCAAATGGTCTTTCACATATACTCTGTATGCTTTTGAGTGTGTAGAATATCCAACAAAAAAACAATCTAGGGATTTTGTTCGAAATTTGTTCAAATAATCCCTTGTGTTCAGAAGAAAACATTTTCATCCAAAGGTCTTGAAAACTTGATATAAGGCTTTCTATTGTAGAATATTTCATAAGGAGTTTTGTTATGCCTTTTGTTGACAAGTACCCTGTTCTGAACATAGCAGGCTCTATTCCTTCTTTCTCCAACAACATTTTGTTCAGGAGTTCTAGGAGCTGAAAATTGTTGAAGTATTCCCTTTTCTGCACAAAATTCTTGCATAACTCCATTTTTGAACTCAGTACCATTGTCACTTCTCATCATTTTAACTTTCTTATTCAGTTTGTTTTCAATCATTGTTACACATCCCTTAATCAACTCTGCAGTCTCATCCTTAGTACTCAGAAAATAAACCCCAGTATATCTTGAATAGTCATCAATGATCACAAGACAATATCTTTTCTTTCCTATACTTGGCACACTTATAGGACTAAAGAGATCCATGTGAAGTAATTCAAGTACTTGATCAATTGAGTTGATGAGCTTTGTCTTATGAGAATATTTGTGTTGCTTTCCTTTATGGCATGAACTACAATGATCTTCCAATTTGAATTCTCTTGTAGGTAAGCCAATTACATGCTCACTTTTGACAAGTCTATTCATGTTCTTTAAGTTTACATGACACAGTTTCCTATGCCACAATTTTGACTCATTTTCAGTGGCTTTGGACACAAAACATGCACCTCCCCTTGAAACAGCTTCTTTCATATTCAATTCATATAGATTGTCATTTCTTGGTGCTATCATCATAATCATTTCAGGTGGGACTACAAACTCAGGTTTTAAGATGAAACAATGTGAATCATCAAAACTGACTTTGTACCTCTTATCACACATTTGTGATATGATCAGTAAATTATACTGTAGACCCTCAACATGAAATACATTATCAAATGAAACTTTTCCATTTGTTAAGATTCCCTTTCCAACAATCTTTCCACCATTTTCATCACTCCCAAAGGCGACAGGACCTTCAAACTTTTCTTCATAATTGACAAGTGATCTTTTGTCACAAGTCATGTTCCTAGAACAACCACTATCCATATACCATATGTCATTCCGAGCGGTGGACTGTTCCTGCACAAAAGAAAGAGTTTGATTAGTTGCGTGATGAAGTGCAAGCTATTTCAGCCTGCAACTCATCAACTTCAGTTTCAGTGGCAGCTTGGGAAGTGAGTGTTGTTGGTTCAGGATCTTCATGAGTGACTTCTAAGTTGTCTGAATTGTCTGTCTCATAACCATACTCTCTTGGGGTTTTAACAAATGATGTTGAGCTCTGGCATTCTACTGATGCATTGTCATACTCTTTTATCACATAATCTTTCTTTTCTGAATAATCTCTTTTATCAGCCTTGGGTTTCCAAAGGAACCATTCAGGTTCAAAACCATGTTTCATTAGAAACTTTTCATCACCAGTAAGTTCAGTTGGTTTCTTTCTAGGAAAGACACCTCTGATTGTTGTCTTTCACTGTTTGGTGATCCTTGAGTACTATCAGATTTGACAGATTGTGTATCTCTTTTAGGAATGATTCTCAAAGATTGAAAGTTCTTTTTGACATTTCTCTCATGCTTTTCAGGAGATTTACTCCTTTGAGCTTGTTTATCCACATGTTTCTTGGCTTTTACTGATGACTTCTGGCTTTCTTTCTTCAGATCTTCCTTTTCACAAATTTTTCCCTTTCCCAGGTATTCATCATATTTTTACTTATACACAACAAAATCTTGTCCATACATTGTTTCATTAGGGACATGAAAAGGTTTGAATTTGAGTCTTTCATTGCAAGAGTCTGTGTGATGACTATACTCATCACACTTCTTGCAACAAACTTTTCCCTTGTATTTTTATGTTCTTTTTCTTTCTTGAATCTTTCACTTGGTTTAGGTGCTTTAACACTAAGTGTCTTCTGAGGTCTTAGACTATCAAAGTCTATTGAGAAAAGAACAAATTCCTCAATCTTGATGTCTTGTCTTTCAGTCTTGCTCTTTACAAACACAATTTTTTGTATACTCAGTGGTTCTTCATCTTGACTCTCTCTATGTCTTGATTGTCTCTTCTCATATTCTTCCATGGTTTCCACTTCTCCAATATCAAGCACATCATGATTAGAGAAAACAAGGTAAATTGGGATAAAGTTTTCAAATCCACATTTTCATTCACCCTTTTCTTGTTGTTCTGTTTTATCTTTTCTAATACTGCTTTGCTTGGAGGTCTTACAACATTGTAATTTACCTTCTTCTTTTCACATATGTCAAAGGACACATTCTCTTTCTTCATTTTTTCATTCTGTTTCTTCATTCTTAGTGTAACAGGTGGATACATTGGACGTTTGTCAATGGATTCTGGTTTCTTGTATTTTCTTCCTCTTTCAGCAGCTTTAATTTCCTCATCAGTGATTTGATCACTCAAATCACTCAAGTCATCTTGATTCAAATCAATTGAATCAAAGTCATCTTCAGAGACTTGAACTCCAATGGACTTTTCTTCTTTCATATCTTTCTTCACTACAAATTCTCCTTCTTCATTCACCTCAACATTCTTATACAAATCCACAAATTTTTCTTTGTCTTGAAAAACATCTTTGAATTGTTGTAGATATGCATTTCTTTTTTCTTTATCAACTTTTGGCATAACGTTGTTGTTGAATGGTGGTGGCACTGCCTTGTATTTGTCTTCTTCCTTTACTTGGTTTAGAATGCCACAGATGTTTCCAGTGGAGACCAAGTTCTTCAAGAATTCATTGTCAACTTGCAGTTTTGTGTTCTTCACCTTCTCTTCTATAATAATTTTCTTCAACCCTTCTATTTTAGTTGTGAAACTTTTCTGAGCCCTGTAACTACTGATACAGTCATTTTCAAGACTCTTCATCCTTTCTTCACTAATCGTCTCACTAGCCTCATACCCATTGATAATACTTTGTTTCTTGAAACACTCACTTTCTAGCTTGCCTACTTTTACTTTTAGATCATTGATAATTTCATTTAAATCAGTAGTAGGAGCAGAGTGTACCTGAGATGATGATCCAGTTTCTTTCTCAATTATGGCCATAAATGCTACATTTGCTTTCTTGATATCATCTGCAATGTCTTTTTCATGATTGTTCTAATCAAAACCATCCTCATGCGGTGTAGTTATAGCAACATTTCCTTGATTTCTGATCTGTTTTTGGTTGGTTGGAACAATGTTGTTTGGAACAGTTTGAAGGTTTTGGTTGTTGTTTATTTGAAACCCTTGATTCTGAGGCACTCCTTGATTATGATTGTTAATTTGAGGCTGGAAGTTGTTGAAGTTGGGATTATAGTTGTTTAAGTTGTTGTTGTTGTTGGTTCTCTGCTGATTCTGTTGATATTGAGGTTGCTGATTTCTTGGTTGGTTTTGAAACTGGTTCATTTGAAAGTTTCTTGGCATATTACATTCTCTTGCAAAATGACCAGGCTGTTGACAATTATAGCAAATGACTTTTGACTTATCAAAACCAATTCTTTCATTAGGCCCTGATAGGAGTGACCTACCAGTCCTGTTGTATAGCCTCTTGTTTCTAAGAGCCAACATGGATGCTTGCCACTTCAAATCCATGTCCTCCAATTCATCAGCATCTATCTGCTCATGATCATCTTGTACCACACTTGTGTGAATAAAATTCTTTGCAACAAAAGCATTATATGACTCTGTAAACATTGAAAAGAAGGCCTGTGTTTCACTCCCTTGGCTATTTCCACCACCAGTGTAAGAAACTTGCCCACTTGCTATTGAGGCAGAATCAGTATCATCAATCAATTGCATAATGAACCTTTGCTGGTTTCCATGATTACTGGTGCTACTACCAACAAAAGATTTTGGAGTATCAATATTATGCTCAATTGGTTCTTCAATAATGGGAATTTGCTGTTGATTCTTGGTAGTCAAATTTCCCATTGGTGCAATCAATGCATTTGAAACATTAAAGCAAGGTCTTTCCTCCTTAATCATCTCATTTTCAATCATTTCTATTTCTGCAGCCTGAAGGAAGCACACCACATCATCCAATTTCAAATCATTGAAGTTGTGCTTCTGAAGGATGAATTTGCAAGCAGTGTACCATTCCTTTGGCATTGAGTTGTGTAGCTTGGTATTCAAGTCAAAGTCAGTCATGACATACTCTGTGGTTCTGAGATCATTCACTATTGCTAAGAACCTTTCAAAATGGACTTCAACCTTTCACCATCTTTATACTTAAACCCCTCTAACTGTTGTTTCAGTCTCTGCTTCTTGATGTTTTTGAGCTCAGTGTTTCCCTCAAACATTTCAAGTATTGAATCATACATTGCATTTGTGGTGGCATGATGTGCAACCTTGGTAAGTATCTCCCAAGACAGACCTAACTTTAACATTGCTAAAGCTTTGTCATCTACTTTTCTCATTCTTTCTCTCACAGCTGCAGTTGCAGCTGGATTTGCACCATCCTCCTCAATGCCTTGTGGACCTTCCTTGATTGACTTCCACATATCCACATCATTATAGCAAACGGCTGCTTCAAACAAGACCTTCCATTTTTTGAAATTTTCCTGTCCATACAGTCTAGGAATCTTGTTAGTAGACACTTCTTGTTCTTCGTAACCAGACATTTTGAAAGATCAAAATCAATTTCTTTGAAAAAACAGAGTTTTAAAATAATCAGATCTGAAAAATCGGTTGTTCAGATCTGATGTATCTGGTGCGATTAGAACAAGATTTATAAATAAAGATTAAAGCTTTAATTGAAATTAGGAAGAGAAAACACCAATAGATTGTAGATTTGGAAGAAAAATGAAGAACAGAGCTGCTAACGTCATTTTTCAATGGAACAGTGGTCTGCTTACGTCATCTTTCTTCAAATCTTCAATCAGCAACAAGAATCTTTCCAAAACAGCGATAACAAGCTCTGATACCACTTGTCAGGTCCCTGATATCAGGTAGATCTTACTAAAATCAAGACATAACTCACACAAATAAATGTGTTGACAAGGGAGTTAATGACGGGTTGCTATATTTAGAAAGATTACCATTTGTTAAAGGCGGTATCAATAACAAACAGGGTAGTTGCTAAACAATAATCAAAGGTAACTAACCCACACAAGATTCACTCAAAAGTTTTCCATTTATATAATGTTTATCATACAAATGATAATCGATTTAGGGTTTCTTGAAAGGAAAGTTTTATCCGTACGAATCCTAGGACAGCCGTCACTTTCAAGAAATATTCTTTCTTATCTGAAAAGTGTAAAGGCTAAAATCCGTAGGAGGCGTGCCCTAAATTATTCTATTTATAGTCCTGCCATCCTAAGACAGCTGTGTGCTCTGCCATCCTTCAGAACTTGGTAACATAGAAGTGTGCCCGGGATCAGTTTCCGGGTAGACTTTACTTGAAGAGTATTTTACCAAGTAAAATACTCACCGGGTAGACTTCAATCTTCTTGACTTTGCCAGACTTTGCCCGACAAACCCTTACGAGCAACCTTGTTATTCAATGGTTCCTTTCAACTATTTGCTAGAGAATAGCTTATTAGCAAAGTGTGCTCGACAGCACTGTTCCTTGCTTGAGTTGAACCTTGCCCGATGTTACTTAAAGATATTCCATTAAATCATCAAGCCTACTTGGACCACTGTATTATTAAAGAATACCTTGCCCAGTCTTCCAATCACTTGGCTTCATGAGCTTGGTTAGCCAAAAGCTTACTCGGAAGTAAACCATACTTGGCTATGAAGAACAGACTTGCTTGATATAGTGATCCTTTCCCGGATTGGCATAAACTAGTGAACCTTGCCCGGTAATATACCAATTTGCAAACCCTGCCCGGATCTCCACTAAAGAAGAATTCTAGAAGATAACCTTGCCGGATAGACAAAATATCATGCCCGGCTAAGTAAAAGCTTTCTTGAAAGTCTAAGATGTGCTCGGATCCATACTTAGCGAATTCTGAGGAGGTTGGGAAGATTCCAATCTTCCATATATATCTTTCTTAGGTCAAATATTTGACTCAAAAGAAGGATGCACCTTTTTCTTCTGGTTGCCCTTTTTGCAAGCAATACAGTGATCGGATAACTTAAAATTCTTTAGATACACACCTTCAACTAGGTCATTTGCCATTAGATAGTTCATCATACGAACATGAATGTGACCCATTCTACGATGCCATAGAATAGAATCTTTCTCGGTTGCTTTCGAGACAAAACACGTTTCGATAGATGTTGATACTTTAGAGCTCATATTTAAGACATAAATATCATTTTATCGAGGTGATCGCATGATAACCATATCCTCGGGAATCATATACCCCGGTTTCACAATCAGACACTCTTTATCTATAAATACTGTAGTGAATAGCTTGTCACAGATTTGTGACACACTGAATAAATTATGGTCTACTTTGTCACAATAATTAACCTTCTCAAAAGTAATATGCCCATTCGAAACATCACCTTCCTGTGTAATCATACCCCCCCCCCAGAATTCCCAGAAAATGCCACATAACCCGCTTGAATATTTCTTACATTTGTTAAGAGGTCGAGATTTCCAGTGATATGACGAGAACATCCACTATCCATAATCCAGTTTTCACAAGAAATGGTCTTGGATGTACCCTACACACAAAAGAAAATGATTAGTTCAAAAAGGCATCCCATGCCTCAGTCTTGGGCACCTTTTGGTTTTCTTGAGAAAAGTTAAACTTAGTTGAATTCAACTGTTGTTCAGCAACTTGAGAATAAGTTACAGGCTTCTTAGACTTTCGTCTTAAATAAGCAGCTTGAACTACATTTGAGTTCACATGTTTGCATAACGGTTCAGTAGGAATGAACTTTAGTTTAACAGAATCATGAGTTTCATTCACATGAACAACTTTTCGAGGATTCACTTTGAGAACATAATATGAGTATCATCATCATGCAAAACATGTCATTTCAGAATCTCAGTTATCAAAGGAACTGGTCTTTAATTATCTTTGACAAATGGGTGGAGATTCTGATAACTCTTCTGGCCACAATTTCTCACCACATGACCTTGTTGACCGCAAAGAAAACAGCTTCGCATGTCGACATGATTATGTTGAGAATTAGCAGGAACATATGACACAGAAGGTTGATGATAACTCACATTTTTGGTCAAGCTCTTAGCAAACTCATCAGATAACTCAGATTTCTTTTTCAGATAAAAATCTAAGTTAGAACAGTTTGAGAAACTTTTCAAAGTATCTGTTCCAGTTGACTTTACAAATTGAACTTTCTTAGCCTGTTTTAAAACTTTCTTTGCTTTAGTCAATGAATCAGATGAAGCTGATGTTTTAGCTTGAGCATACAAACATTCAAGTTCTTGAATCTTGGAGGTTTCATTGTGAAAAACACTCTCAATCAATTCAGGTTTAATGATATTTATTGGAATGTCTTTCTCAGTAAACATCATGTCAATCCCCTTCAATTTAAATACTCTACCAGTAGATGGCTTGGAAACAGTTGGATTTATGAAACGCAACAAATCCTCATCAGAAATTTTGGGTTTTTCTGGTTTCTTAGCCCTCACTAGTTTGACCTTATCTTGATTCACCTGAGTTGTGTGCGAACCGTACACAGCCTCCTCAAATTCATGAGGTTCACACAATATGTGATTAGAACTTGGAATGTTCTGGTTCTTGTGTATTATTTCAGGTTCGAACACATCCTCAATGATAACTTTGTCAACATTTTCAACAAAGACTTTGTTGCTTTGAACATGAGGTTTCTGAATTGAAGATTGGGCTTTAACAGTTTCAGGTTTAACTGGTTTTGCTTTTTCAGGAATCATAGATTCTTTAACAATCACATCCTATTCTTTTCTAGCAAACGTATTTGGTTTGTAATCATTTTGAAAAGGTGGTGGAATCTCAACAAAACCTATTCCTTTCTTTGAATCTTTTTGCTTACCAGATACTTCAATTATTTCATTTAGCAAAAAGGAAGAGTTTCTGAATTTGCCCAATTTGTTCTTTAAATCAAGAACCTCATTTTCAATCTCGTTTATCTTTGATCTATGTTTCAAAATTTCTTGAAACTTTTGATCATTGATAGTTATTTTAACCGATAACTCAGCCTTAAGATCATGATTACTTATAGTTAAGGCCTTAATTTTCTCTCTTGAACTCATTTGAGAGGTCAATGATTGCCTATAAGTATCTTTTAACGAAACAATCTCTTTTAGCAAATTATCATTTTGAAATTTTAAGGCGTCTATCTTAGGCCTATTTGTCACACCCGGCCCTGAACGGCGGAAACAGCCGGGCGCGCGCGAGTGGGGATTGATACTTAAGCACAGGCCATTGCAAACATTCAAGATAAGATTTTCATTGCGCATGAAATGTTTAATACAAATACATTACATTGTTTAAAAATTACATAAAATCATCCAAGTATAAAAACTGTTGAAGATTTCCACGCCATATCCCCTTGCGCGGCGAGAACAACCACGCGCATCGAAGGGATAGAACTAAAATCTTCCAAAAAGCTAGTTTTAGATGTTCAGCGTGAGGTGCTCTAAGTGTGACTCCATGCGCTACCTAGTTATCTCCTGAAAGACACGTAAAACATTTGAATCAGTATAAACTGAGTGAGTTCACAAGTTTTAGTAACTTGATAAATCGTATTGCATCATAATCTTGATAAAAATCATTCTGAAACATAATTCTGATAGCATCATTAAAACACATGCTTGGTAAAACATAGTTCAATCAACATATTCTGATAAAATCGTTCCGCGGGTTACGCGCGAACATTTCTGGGAACTGTGCTCGTCTGTGTAAGTGGCGCTGCCACTACGAGCGAATAATACTGTAATACCGTCCCGCGGGTTACGCGCGGACGTTGTGCCGGAAAACAAGGCGCTCGTCTGCGTAAGAGGAGCGACCTCTACGAACGGGCTCAAACCCATAGTACTGCCCCATGACCATACTAGGCACTCGTCTGCGTAAGAGGTGCGACCCCTACGAGTGGGCGGATCAAACCAGCAGTCCCTACCCTTAGAGTTCCAATGGTAAAGTGATCACTTACTCGAGTTCTGGCGCACATACTTCGTAAATCATAGATAACCGTTTGCATTGCTCATCATGAAACATAATTTAAACACATAATCGCTTGCATAGCTTGTAAGTATACCATGATAAAACATTATTTAAGTACGTGTCCCTCGCCCCGAAAACAGTTTAAAAACAGTGAAAACAGTGAGAATAGGGGCTGTGAGACTCACCTGTGGTTCTTGTTAAGGGATTAATCGAGATTCGGGTTTTCTTGGTGTTGGCCTTTGAATTGAAGGTCTAGAATACGATTAAATAACAAGAAGTATATAAGAAATAGGAGAATATAAGGTTTGGAAAGTAGATCTCAAGTTTATAATCTCGGCTTACCTAGTAACTGGAACGGAATTGAAAATAACGGATGCTTGGGAGATGTTTAGTGCAAGTTTGCAGTTCTTAAGAGAGAAGTTTGAAGTGTGTTTGGGTGATAATTTAGGTTACATATTTATAGGCAAACTCAAGGGAACACAATCCCTTGCTTTAGGGGATTGTAATCTTTTCATATCTAGATGTAATGATGATAAAGTATGGAAATTAGTATTATTTATTTAAAAGTGGAGTAGTGGATAAAAGATTTTGATTTGATTTGGTCAGGACATGCAGGTCTGTGGTTGGTGGGAGTAGGGTGGCTGACAGTTGACTTTTCATGTTACAGTGTGCTTTTTCAGGTACTTTTGTCAGTGTACAGTAAAAAGTGGAAAATCTCTGAAACACGCTACTGTTTCCTTTTGGGCGGGAGTAATCTCCTTACATCTGGAGAATAGACTAAGTGTTCTGTGCGTATCACTTTGTGCGCATAGCTTTCTGCGTGAAGGACATTTCTTTGCTGCGGGTAGGTGCGTAACCTTCTCGCAGTTAGGGACATTGAGTTTCATTTGTAAATTCTCCAGGTGGTCTTGGTATTTTAACATAGTGATCAGTCATGTTGAAGTCAATTCCATCTTGGAGCTTCAGACAAACTAGCTCTCAATGTTCCCGCCATGCGGGGAGGTTAGTTCCCTTCCGCACGCGCATAAACGATTTAGGATGCACCCGCCTTAGCATCATGCGGGATGGTCAACCCATTAGACAACATAACGTTAAGTTACATGAAAACATAAAGCCAAAACATTCGCGCATGGCGCATATAACATATGCCCACGCTGGTTCTTAACATGGTGCGCTCGCGCAGGGCGCACATAATAAATGCACGCGCTGATTCTAACATGGCGTGCTCGCGCAGGGCGCACATAACAAATGCACGCGCTGATTCTAACATGGCGCGCTCGCTCAAGGCGCATATAACATAATTACCTAATGTTTAGGTTGATTACTTGGTTTAAGGGATTGGGAATTTACCGGGTGTCACATTCTCCCCCTGTTAAGCGAATTTCGTCCCGAAATTTAGGAGACGTTGCTGGCAGAAGCCATACTCTGAAAGAGGTGTGGGTATTTCTTGCGTATTTGATCTTCTCTTTCCCAAGTGAATTCAGGCCCACGCCTCGAGTTCCATTGAACCTTTACTAACTTGATTCTGCTTCTACGTAACTTTTGTTCTTTCCAATCGGTTACTGCTATAGGTTCTTCTACGAAGTGCAGTTGTTTGTCGATGTGAATCTCTTCCAACGGCAAAATCAACGTTTCGTCAGATAAGCACTTTTTGAGGTTGGATACATGGAACGTATCATGAACTCCACTGAGTTCGGCGGGTAAACGGAGTTTATAAGCAACCGGACCGATCCTCTCCAGGATCTCAAATGGTCCAATGTAGCGCGGATTCAACTTTCCTCGCTTGCCGAAACGGGGGACACCTTTCCATGGAGACTTTCAAAAGTACTCTATCCCCTACTTGAAACTCCAACGGTTTCTTTCGCACATCTGCGTAGCTCTTCTGTCTGTCGCGCGCTGTCTTAAGGCGATCCCGTATCTGAAAAATCTTGTCTGTTGTTTCTTGGATCAATTCTGGACCAGTCATTTGCTTGTCACCCACTTCAGCCCAGCACCGTGGGGATCTACACTTGCGCCCATACAAAGCTTCAAACGGCGCAGCCTTGAGGCTTGTGTGTAACTGTTGTTGTAAGAAAACTCGACCAATGGGAGATGAGTATCCCAGCTACCTCCGAAATCGATTGCGCACGCGCGTAGCATATCTTCCAATGTCTGGATTGTTCGCTCGCTTTGTCCATCTGTTTGGGGATGATATGCCGTACTCATGTCAAGACGAGTACCTAAAGCCCCTTGTAACGATCTCCAAAATCTTGAGGTGAACCGACTATCTCTATCAGAAATGATGGACACCGGGACTCCATGTTTTGAAACTACTTCTCGAATATACAATTGGGCTAACTTTTCCATCTTATCGGTTTCCTTGATCGGCAGGAAGTGCGCTGACTTAGTTAGCCGATCCACAATAACCCAGATCGTGTCATAACCCCCAGGTGTCCTTGGCAGTTTGGTGATGAAGTCCATAGAGATTTGTTCCCACTTCCACATGGGAATTTCTGGCTGTTGAAGCAACCCTGATGGTTTGTGGTATTCAGCCTTTACCTTCGAACACGTCAGGCACTTACTGACATACGTCGCGATGGCGCCTTTAAGATTGGGCCACCAATACAGCGTTTTAACATCTTGGTACATCTTGTCTGCGCCAGGATGTACGGAATACCGCGTCTTGTGAGCTTCGTCTAATACTTGCTCGCGCAATCCTCCCTTGAGAGGGACCCATATGCGGTTAGCGAAATATAGATTGCCGTTCTCTTTAAGTTCCAAACTCTTAATCATACCCCCAAGGCATTCGTTTTTAACAAACTCTGGTTTCAAGGCTTCTTGCTGAGCGTCTCGGATGCGGGTAGAGAGATCTGTGTGAATGGACAACCTTAGAGCCTTGACTCGTAGCGTTTTTATTCGCTCCTTCCTACTTAGCGCGTCTGCTACCACATTCGCCTTTCCAGAGTGGTACTTAATTTCACAATCATAATCATTCAACAACTCCACCCATCTTCGTTGCCTCATGTTTAAATCCTTTTGATCAAATATATGTTGAAGGCTCTTGTGATCTGTAAAGATTATACACTTTGTACCATAGAGGTAATGGCGCCAAATCTTTAGCGCGAAGACAACCGCTCCAAGTTCCAGATCATGCGTTGTGTAGTTCTTTTCATTGGTCTTGAGTTGGCGCGAGGCATACGCTATGACTTTGTCTCGCTGCATAAGGACACATCCGAGTCCCTGATGTGAAGCGTCGCAGTAAACGATGATGTCATCCGTCCCCTCGGGTAAAGACAAAATTGGCGCACTACATAACTTCTGTTTTAACATTAGAAATGCCGCTTCCTGATTTTCGCTCCAAACAAACTTCTTGTCCTTCTGAGTTAGCGCGGTCAGTGGTAGAGCTATCTTGGAGAAGTTCTCAATGAAGCGTCGATAGTAGCCAGCTAGTCCTAGGAATTGCCTCACCTCAGTTGGGGTTTTTGGCGCTTCCCAGTTTTCGATGGCCTTGACTTTGGAAGGATCAACGTGTATTCCTTTCTCGTTTACAACGTGACCGAGAAAGTGAACTTCTCTAAGCCAAAACTCACATTTGGAAAACTTCGCATACAACTTTTCTTTCCACAACAATTCCAAAATCAATCTCAGGTGTTGCTCATGCTCAGCCTTGGTCCGAGAGTAAATCAGAATATCATCTATAAACACAATCACAAACTTGTCCAAGTATGGTTTGCACACGCGGTTCATCAGATCCATGAACACAGCCGGCGCATTAGTTAGCCCGAAAGGCATCACTAAGAACTCATAATTGCCGTATCTAGTTCAGAAGGCTGTTTTCGGCACATCTTCCTCATGGACCCTAAGTTGGTGGTATCCTGACCGTAGATCTATCTTCGAATAATAACTGGATCCCTGCAACTGGTCAAATAAGTCGTCAATCCTCGGTAAGGGGTACCGATTCTTGACTGTCAGCTTGTTCAGCTCCCTGTAGTCAATATACATCCGGAAGGAACCATCCTTCTTCTTAACAAACAGTACTGGAGCTCCCCAAGGTGAAAAGCTTGGGCGTATGAAACCCTTATCCAATAGTTCCTGTAACTGATTGGATAGCTCTTGCATCTCAGATGGAGCTAATCGATAAGGCGCTCGAGCTACTGGCGCAGCTCCTGGGACTAAATCAATACAAAATTCTACTTGTCGCGGCTGCGGTAATCCGGGCAAATCTTCAGGAAAAACTTCTGGAAATTCGCGCACTACTGGTAAGTCTTCAATTCTTCGCTCATCTCCTTTCTTCTCTACTACATGCGCCAGGAAGGCGTAGCACCCTTTCCTTAGGCACTTGCGCGCCTTTAGGCACGAAATCAGTTTTGTCGCAACTCCCCTTCTTTCCCCTTGAATTACCAAGGTTTCTTCGTTCAACAGTGGGATCCGAACCTGCTTCTCATGGCAAATAACTTCCGCGTGGTTCTCGACTAACCAATCCATACCTACCACAATGTCAAAACTTCCCAAGTCTATTGGCAACAAGTTAATATTGAACCCGTGACCTCCCATGACTATTACACATTGTTCAGTTCTTTCGTTCGCTCATAACTGCCTACCATTGGCTAGTTCTATAGTATAAGGCGTGTCTAGCCTACTGCTTGCTAGGCCTAGGGAGTTTTTAAACTCAGCAGATATAAAACTTAGGTCAGCGCCAGTATCAAATAAGACAGATGCAAAATGGCCGTTAAGCAAAAACGTACCGGTTACCACATTCGGCTCTTCTTTAGCTTCGCCCGAGCCGATCACAAAAGCTCTCCCGCGAGCTTGGTTTCCCTTTTGCGGGCAATCCCGACTGAAATGCCCTGGCTTTCCGCATGCGTAGCAGTTGTCACTGGCTCCAGCTTCTTTAGCACGGCAATTCACCGTCTTGTGCCCTGGCCTGTTACATTTGGCGCACGAGACGCTCGCGCATTCACCCTCGTGGTGAAACTTGCATTTGTTGCACCATGGGTAAGGCCCGCTGTATCCTTTCCTTGACGGCTCCGCGGCTTGGATCGCGTAAACCCTTGCGCTTTCCTGCTTCTTGAACGGTGGCTGCTTGGAGTCGGACCCTCGGTGGTGAGAGTTCCATTTCCTCTTGGAGTCAGAGGTTCGCTGCTCGTTTCCGCGCATAGTCAACATACCCGCACGGACCGTATCCCTTGTAAGGGTGATGGCCCGCGCTACCGCCTCATCAAAGGTTGGAGGCGCTGCGGCGTTGAGCGGAACCCTAACAACAGGATGTAACCCAAAAATATACCTCTCGATCTTCTTTTCCTCCGTGTTTGCCATGCCTGGCACCAACTGGCAAAGCTCGTTGAACCGGTTGTTGTAGGCGTCGATATCCGTTCCTACCATGGTGTGGTTCCAGAATTCCTGCTGCAGACTCTGGATTTCTGCGCGAGAGCAGAACTTTCTCATCATCACTTCCTTCAGTTCTTCCCAGGTCTTGTGAAGAGCAACTTCTCGCCCCAAAGTCTTCACTTGAAGCTTCCACCAAGACGAAGCTGCTTCTTGGAACATGCAGGTCGCGTAAAGGACCTTCTGGTTCTCACTACATCTGCTAATGGAGAGAACTGTCTCCATCATGTCAATCCAGTTGTAGAGCCCAATGGCCCCTTCGGTACCCTTGAATGGCCAAGGCCTACAGGCCATAAATGTCTTATAGGAGCACCCTTTGTCCAAGGCTCCTGATTCGGGTTCTGGGGTCTCGTTCTGACGACCCTGACTTGATTCGGCCTTGCTGGCCTCATGTGTCGCGATCGCCTGCGCGATTATTTCCGCGAGTTCCTCGGGTGTCATGGTGATTCCCTTGGCTCTAGTTGGAGGCATTCTCGCTTTAAAAGAGAATGAAAATACATTAAACTTAGCGCATGTACTCTGAGCACATAATGTTCTTTATCTTTATTCACTAGACACTGTGTGACCCGTGTTCCTAAGTGTGTATAGTTTCTTTTGAAAATATTTTCTTTGAAAAATATTTCATGCGATTCCCCAACGGTTATAGTCTAGGTTAAAACTTCTTTTCCTAGTTCGCTATAACCAGTGCTCTGATACCAATCTGTCACACCCGGCCCTGAACGGCGGAAACAGCCGGGCGCGCGCGAGTGGGGATTGATACTTAAGCACGGGCCATTGCAAACATTCAAGATAAGATTTTCATTGCGCATGAAATGTTTAATACAAATACATTACATTGTTTAAAAATTACATAAAATCATCCAAGTATAAAAACTGTTGAAGATTTCCACGCCATATCCCCTTGCGCGGCGAGAACAACCACGCGCATCGAAGGGATAGAACTAAAATATTCCAAAAAGCTAGTTTTAGATGTTCAGCGTGAGGTGCTCTAAGTGTGACTCCATGCGCTACCTAGTTATCTCCTGAAAGACACGTAAAACATTTGAATCAGTATAAACTGAGTGAGTTCACAAGTTTTAGTAACTTGATAAATCGTATTGCATCATAATCTTGATAAAAATCATTCTGAAACATAATTCTGATAGCATCATTAAAACACATGCTTGGTAAAACATAGTTCAATCAACATATTCTGATAAAATCGTTCCGCGGGTTACGCGCGAACATTTCTGTGAACTGTGCTCGTCTGTGTAAGTGGCGCTGCCACTACGAGCGAAATAAGTAATACCGTCCCGCGGGTTGCGCGTGGACATTTCTGGAAAGCCGTGCTCGTCTGTGTAAGTGGCGCTGCCACTACGAGCGAATAATACTGTAATACCGTCCCGCGGGTTACGCGCGGACGTTGTGCCGGAAAACAAGGCGCTCGTCTGCGTAAGAGGAGCGACCTCTACGAACGGGCTCAAACCCATAGTACTGCCCCATGACCATACTAGGCACTCGTCTGCGTAAGAGGTGCGACCCCTACGAGTGGGCGGATCAAACCAGCAGTCCCTACCCTTAGAGTTCCAATGGTAAAGTGATCACTTACTCGAGTTCTGGCGCACATACTTCGTAAATCATAGATAACCGTTTGCATTGCTCATCATGAAACATAATTTAAACACATAATCGCTTGCATAGCTTGTAAGTATACCATGATAAAACATTATTTAAGTACGTGTCCCTCGCCCCGAAAACAGTTTAAAAACAGTGAAAACAGTGAGAATAGGGGCTGTGAGACTCACCTGTGGTTCTTGTTAAGGGATTAATCGAGATTCGGGTTTTCTTGGTGTTGGCCTTTGAATTGAAGGTCTAGAATACGATTAAATAACAAGAAGTATATAAGAAATAGGAGAATATAAGGTTTGGAAAGTAGATCTCAAGTTTATAATCTCGGCTTACCTAGTAACTGGAACGGAATTGAAAATAACGGATGCTTGGGAGATGTTTAGTGCAAGTTTGCAGTTCTTAAGAGAGAAGTTTGAAGTGTGTTTGGGTGATAATTTAGGTTACATATTTATAGGCAAACTCAAGGGAACACAATCCCTTGCTTTAGGGGATTGTAATCTTTTCATATCTAGATGTAATGATGATAAAGTATGAAAATTATTATTATTTATTTAAAAGTGGAGTAGTGGATAAAAGATTTTGATTTGACTTGGTCAGGACATGCAGGTCTGTGGTTGGTGGGAGTAGGGTGGCTGACAGTTGACTTTTCATGTTACAGTGTGCTTTTTCAGGTACTTTTGTCAGTGTACAGTAAAAAGTGGAAAATCTCTGAAACACGCTACTGTTTCCTTTTGGGCTGGAGTAATCTCCTTACATCTGGAGAATAGACTAAGTGTTCTGTGCGTATCACTTTGTGCGCATAGCTTTCTGCGTGAAGGACATTTCTTTGCTGCGGGTAGGTGCGTAACCTTCTCGCAGTTAGGGACATTGAGTTTCATTTGTAAATTCTCCAGGTGGTCTTGGTATTTCAACATAGTGATCAGTCATGTTGAAGTCAATTCCATCTTGGAGCTTCAGACAAACTAGCTCTCAATGTTCCCGCCATGCGGGGAGGTTAGTTCCCTTCCGCACGCGCATAAACGATTTAGGATGCACCCGCCTTAGCATCATGCGGGATGGTCAACCCATTAGACAACATAACGTTAAGTTACATGAAAACATAAAGCCAAAACATTCGCGCATGGCGCATATAACATATGCCCACGCTGGTTCTTAACATGGTGCGCTCGCGCAGGGCGCACATAATAAATGCACGCGCTGATTCTAACATGGCGCGCTCGCGCAGGGCGCACATAACAAATGCACGCGCTGATTCTAACATGGCGCGCTCGCGCAAGGCGCATATAACATAATTACCTAATGTTTAGGTTGATTACTTGGTTTAAGGGATTGGGAATTTACCGGGTGTCACACTATTGGTTTCACAATCAGCACATGATAACTTAGAAGTAGAAGTACTAACCTCATTTTGCTTAGCCATGTAAGCAGACGTGGTTCGATCACTGATTTTTGCCATACAAGCGAAAGTAGTTGAAAGCTTTTCACTTGAGTCATCTGAATTAGACTCAGTATCAGTATCCGAAGAGAGTTCACTTCCACTTGCATCTTGAAAATTCTCAGAAAATCCAAACATTGCCAGATTCGCTTGATTGTTACCACATAGCAGCCTTTGTGACCAGTCATCTCCATCTACGTTGAACAACATTGCTTGAGATGGAGATGACTGGTCACAATGAAAATTCTCAGAAAATCCAAACATTGCCAGACGACGGTTTAACTCCATAAGACTTTCCTGCATCACTTACACTTTTACCCGATGAGTTCTGATCTTGCTTTCTGGGAACGGTATACTCCTTTTTAGGCTTATCACATTCTTTTGCAAAATACCCAAACTATTGACAATTGTAGCACTTGACCTTTAATTTATCAAAACCCAATTTCTTGTTTAAAGATGGAAGATCTTTACCCGTTCTCTGCATAACCTTTTTTACTTTCCTGACTATCATAGCCATGTTCCACTTTAAGTCCATCAGTTCTAAATCATTAGGATCAATCTGATCATAATCTTCATCAGTCAGTTCGCTTGTTGCAATATTACTACTAACCAAATTCTCATATGAAGTCATGAAGGCAGACAAGAACGCAAACTTTTGTTTGGCCTCCCTCATGTTTATATTTGTTTGAGACGAGAATTGATTTGTGGGTGATGAAGTTCCAGATCCTCCAGATGAACCAGAAAAACCAGAGAATCTAGTATTTCCAGCTTTGTAGGAACAAGCATGTGGATCACTATACATAGTTGTGGCATTCTCACTTGTATTTTGTGTGAGAAATGCAGTGATAGGTGAAATGGTTGAACTTAATGGCATACTCCCACCATAAAATACAGGATCTTAACTATCTTTTGAAGACTTTTGTCATTTAAGATCGTATTCTCGTGCCTCGATCTTTTGCATAAATTCCAATGCTTTCAAATTTTCATTGTTGAAATAATTATTCTCTTTCAGAACCATCAAGAAAGTTGAGTAGGAACTCGGTAGTGAACTTTTAATGGTATCAATTTTATCAATCTCAGAAGTTTCCAATCTCATATTATCCATCTCATCTATTAAATGATTAAATCTTGTTGTCATTTCTTCAACAGTCTCACCCTTAAGTAGGTTAAAGTTTCTGAATTGAAACTCGAGCATAACCTTTTTTCTTTCAACGGTGTTACCCATACTTCTCATACGAATATGTTGGAATAATGAGGCAAAAATCTTTATGCTCCCTACTTGGTGAAAGATGTTTCAGGTAAAGCCATAGTAAGAGTAGAATAAGCCTTTGTTTCAATTTCCAATGCTTTCTTTTCTTCAACAGAGTATTGTGAAATAGCTTTAGGTGTAAAACCAATAGTTTCATCCCCAATCATTGGAACGGTGTAAACCTCATCCAAGCATTAAGAACAATCAGAGTGAACTGACCCTAGATGAGCACGGAAACGGGGTTCCCATTTAGCAAAATCGCTAAATTTCATCAAACGTGGACACTTTGAATGTGAACCGATCTCGGTATCCAGTTGTAACATTTGTTGCATTAACATATTTTGGGAAGCTAGTGCATAAATACCAGCCATATTTGATAAATGACAAAGATTTCAAACACTAAGGGTTAAAATTGAAAATTTAATTAACGAACTGTGATCAGTGGTAACGAACTGTGAACAGTAGTAACGAACTATGAACAGTAGTAACGAACTGTGAACAGTAATCAACATATCACACCTTAACGAAGTTAAGATTGATCAGGTAACGAATCAGAAATGATTTTAACGAATTGGTCCACGAATTAATTAACGAAACAGAATGATTTTCTTTAACGAATAACTAAGTTAATGCTTAGCGAATTAAGTAGCGAATCAGCTACAGTTGATGACGAATCAACCTATAGCGAATTAGGTAGTTACAACGGTTGTAACAAACCTCAGACAACTAATGCCACGTGGCAAAAGTTGTTATAAACAGTTACCGAGGTGAGACACGTGTCACACGAATTAGAATGTGTAATCCGAATCGGATATGGGTAACGAAATAGTTCACGAATCAGCTAATCAATTTAACGAATCAGCTTAAAGATGTGAACGAATTAGACTGTAAGAGTTAACGAATTAGACTGAAGAATTAACGAACCCTTTGAATCTTCAAATCTTCAAACATTCAAACTCATTTTTCTAGATTTCTAGAAAACACATAAACACAAACCCAGAAACCAAATCCATATTACTCACTCAAAACTCAACCAAATTGATCAATTAAACTATAAAAAAAAATCAGAACCACATCGCGAAGCCAACTCTCATCATCCCGTAATATAATTAACCTTAACACGTATCCGATTTGACCAAAATCAAACCCCTGTTTTCGGCGTAAAAAAGATTCAATACAAACCAATCCAAAACTCAAATCAAATTCCAATTCTGATTATCCTAACCCTTCCAATACCTTAAACACCACAAATCCAAACCAATCAGTCCATTAATTAGCCAATTAATACTCAGTTTGATCCAAATTCAAATAGAACATAAACTTAACATAAACACTATCGATTATCACTCTAATAAACCAATTAACATCCAAATCAAGCGTAAAAGAGCACCGAAAGCTCTGATACAACTTGTTTGGTCTCGTTAATCCAACACACAGATCTCAGATCTGATCTATGTATAATTAACCTAATACGAAGGATCTAGTTCATAATTACCATTGATTATATGTTGTATATATGATATATTAGTTGTGTGTATGTATGTGTATAATATTAATATGTTGATTGAAGCATGAGAGTGAATCTGGACAACAATTCGTTAATATAACTCAGAACTTAACTTAAACAGTGGACAAAGGCCACTATACATCGAAGATGGATCTAATTCGTTACACATTCCGTAAGAACTAGCATCCACTTCGTTACATACACTTAAATGAAATAACTTTAACGAATCACCCCATGATTCGTTAAACATCCTTAACGAATCAGGAGGGATATTTAACTTAGCTCTAGTTCGTTAAACATCCTTGACGAACTAGGCTATACATTAAAGAACACAATTAATAACTTAATAATTTATTACATAAATAAAACGACAAATACATAAAGGATAGATACAAAGACTCGAGACGCAAAACCGTGTACTAACAAAAAATACAATTTTAGGTAAATGATGATGTACATATGTGTAGATTACGTAACTAGAGATTAAATGAAATTATACACATGTGTATAATATAAAGTGTGTGTTTTTTTCTTTCTTTCTTTTTCTAAAACCGGAATGAAATATAAGAATTTTGTTTTTTTTTTACTTTTTAAAATTTTTTGTTTTATAATTTTTTTTAGAGGTTTTTTTGATGTTCCAAAATGGTTCTCAAGTTTCAAATGGTTCTCTTAAGATTCTTACCCTATATATATCTGTACTCTATTAAAATACACATAGGAAGGACAAGAAGGTAATTTCATCAAATCTCTTAAAATTAAGAGTTTACTAATTTTAAAGCTCAAGGTACAATAGGTGAAGCACAATGGAGGATTAAGTGAAAAAAGAGGCGGGGGGTTTCAGACATCAAAAGGGGTATTCAAATTTCAAAATCTAAATCTACTGTAAACTTCAAATTTCTTTTGCTCCAATCAAACCTCCCGTAAAAAACCTGCTTGCGGCTCTCCATCTTAAAATCGATCTTAAACGATAACTTTAAATCATAAGGTAAGCACTCTCAATCTAAATATCTAAATTAATCATCTTCTACAATATGTAGTAATAATTCATTTAGTTTCGCCATGCTAGATCTTGTTTGATTGCCACTAAAAACCGGCTATTAAGATGGCCAAAGCAGCGGGTGGTGGTGGCTTTACCCACGATGTCGTCGGTGACACTAGGGTTCGACTTCTAGGTCACTATTTCCAACAAGTTAGGAAGGAGTATGCGATAGCGGTAATGGAGTTCACATGTGCTAGCTTCAATCCATCCTTGTTTTCAGTTTCTTTCCATTTTTAGTGGTTTTCCGACGAGGACGTTAGCAATTGTTAGGGCTCCGGCTGCTGCCATGCCTCCGACAGCTGCAATCTTTTTTGTTTTTTGTTAGGTCACCAGGGTCAAGTTTGTGGCTGATGGTGAATTGCTTGATCTGGTTAATCTTACTTAGTAAGCTTATTCATCATTATCAATCATTTTTAAAGAAGACTATGAAAATATAGTAAATGCTTATCTGAGTTTGTTTGATCCCTAAAAAATAAGATGCTCAGTGGACTGTCTGATGCAGATTCCCTAAAAATGAGGTACGTTTGTGTTAATTGTGTTTTCAGATGATATTAGGCACTCTTTATATGATTAATTGCAAATGTTTTGTGTCCTTGAAGCTCTTAATTGATGTTGGTAATGGATTATACGAAAGTAAAAAGGAAGCCGGTAAGTGAGAGGAGGTTCTTAGTCAAAGTCAATGTTGAGTTAAAGATTTGACCTTAGAGAGATACATGGAAGATTGGAATCTTGTCAACCTCCTCAGAATTTGCTAAGTATGGTTCCGGGCACACCTTAGACTTCCGAGCAAGCTTTTTCTAGCCGGGCATGATATTTTGTCTATCAGGCAAGGTTATCTTCTAGAAGTCTTCTTTAGTGGATATCCGGGCAGGGTTTGCAAATTGGTGTATTGCCGGGCAAGGTTCACTAGTTTATTCAAACCCGGGCAAGGATCACTTTAACAAGCAAGTCTGTTCTTCATAGCCAAGTAAGGTTCACTCCCGAGTAAGCTTTTGGCTAACCAAGCTCATGAAGCCAAGTGATTGGAAAACCGGACAAGGTATTCTTTAATAATACAGTGGTCCAAGTAGGCTTGATGATTTAATGGAATATCTCTAAGTAACATCGGGCAAGGTTCAACTCAAGTAAGGAACAGTGCTGCCGAGCACACTTTGCTAATAATCTATTCTCTAGCAAAGAGTTGAAGAACAACGTTGCTCGTAAGGGTTTGTCGGGCAAAGTCTGGCAAAGTCAAGAAGATTGAAGTCTACCCGGTGATTATTTTACTTGGTAAAATACTCTTCAAGTAAAGTCTACCCGGAAACTGATCCCGGACAAACTTCTATGTTACCATGTTCTAAAGGATGGCAGAGCACACAGCCCACTCGGAAAGTCAATATTGCTGCAAAGCCTACCCGGAAAACTTGTTTTACACTTTGCATAATTTTGAATATGTAATTTGAATATGTATTAACATTTTGGGTTTCTAGAAGGAATGACAGCTGTAATGGAGGTGTCAGGCCTATAAAAGGAATGATGTAGGGCATACCTCCACAGCGGCGCTTGGGACGGATTGAGGCAATCACACTTTTAGGATAAGAAAGAATATTTCTAAGTGTGACAGCCGTCCTAGGAACCGTACGGATAAACTTTCCCTTCAAGAAACCCTAAATCGATTATCGTTTGTATGATGAACGTTATATAAATGGAAATCTTTTGAGTGAATCTTGTGTGTGTTAGTTACCTTTGATTATTGTTTAGCAACCACATCGTTTGTTATCGATTCAATCTTTAACAAACGGTAATCTTTCTAAATATAGCAACCCGTCATTAACTCCCTTGTCGACACATTTATTTGTGTGTGTTATGGCATGATTTGAGTAAGATCTACCTGAAATCGGGACCTGGCAAGTGGTATCAGAGCTTGTTACTTCTATTTTGGAAAGATTCTTGAAGCTGATTGAAGATTTGAAGAAAGATGACTTAAGCAGACCACTGTTCCATTGAAAAGTGACGTCAGCAGCTCTGTTCTTCATTTTTCTTCCAGATCTACAATCTATTGGTGTTTTCTTTTCCTTATTTCAATTAAAGCTTTAATTTTTATTTATAAATCTTGTTCTAATCGCACCAGATACATCAGATCTGACTAACCAATTTTTAGATCTGATTATTTTAAAACTCTGTTTTTACAAAGAAACTGATTTTGATTTTTCAAAATGTCTGGTTACGAAAAACAAGAAGTATCTATTAACAAGATTCCTAGACTGTATGGACAGGAAATTTCACAAAATGGAAGGTCTTGTTTGAAGCAGCCGATTGCTATAATGATGTGGATATGTGGAAGTCAATCAAGGAAGGTCCACAAGGCACTAAGGAGGATGGTGCAAATCTAGCCGCAACTGCAGCTGTGAGAGAAAGAATGAGAAAAGTGGGTGACAAGGCTTTAGCAATGTTAAAGTTAGGTCTGTCTTGGGAGATACTTACCAAGGTTGCACATCATGCCACCGCAAAGGCAATGTATGATGCAATACTTGAAATGTTTGAGGGAAACACTGAGCTCAAAAACATTAAGAAGCAGAGACTGAAACAACAGTTAGAGAGGTTCAAGTATAAATATGGAGAAAGGTTGAAGTCCATTTTTGAAAGGTTCTTAGAAATAGTGAATGATCTCAGAACCACAAACTATGTCATGACTGACTTTGACTTGAATACCAAGCTGCTCAACTCAATGCCAAAGGAATGGTACACTGCTTGCAAATTCATCCTTCAGAAGAACAACTTCAATGATTTGAAATTGGATGATGTAGTGTGCTTCCTTCAGACTGCAGAAATAGAAATGATTGAAAATCAGATGATAAAGGAGGAAAGACCTTGCTTTAATGTTTTAAATGCATTGATTGCACCTATGGGAAATTTGATTACCAAGAATCAACAGCAAATTCCCATTATTGAAGAACCTGTTGAGCATAATACTGATACTCCAAAATCTTTTGTTGGTGGTAGCACAAGTAATCTTGGAAACCAGCAAAGGTTCAATGTGCAATTGATTGATGATACTGAATCTGCCTCAATGGCAAGTGGGCATGTACCTCATACTAGTGGTTGAAATGGTCAAGGCAGTGAAACATAGGCTTTGTTCTCAATGTTTACAGAGTCATATAATGCTTTTGTTGCAAAGAATTTAATTCACAAAAGTGTAGTACATGATGATCTTGAGCAGATAGATGCAGATGATTTTGAGGATATGGATTTGAAGTGGCAAGCAGCCATGTTGGCTCTTCGAAGCAAGAGGCTATAAAACAATACTGGTAGGTCACTCCCATCAGGGCCTAATGAAAGAATTGGTTTTGATAAGTCAAAAGCCATTTGTTATAATTGTCAACAGCCTGGTCATTTTGCAAGAGAATGTAACATGCCAAGAAACTTTCAAATGAACCAGTTTCAAAACCAACCAAGAAATCAGCAACCTCAATATCAACAAAATCAGCAGAGAACCAACAACAACAACAACTTAAACAAAAAAAATCAACTTTTGGTTGATTTATTCATTCTTCCCCTTGTTTTTGATATTTTCTCAAATTTTCTTAAAGCATGTTCTTTGCTATATTTAAAGATGTTTCAATTTTGGTTGACCAAATAACAACAGGCTTGTGTATGACTGAGTAATCACTTTTCTGCCTATCATTTGGAGAGATTTATCTAGAGACATTCAAAGACAACTATGTATCTCCACATAAAGAGTAGCATATTCATTATGTTTATATCACCTTAGATTTTACATCATCATGAGAAAGAAACCATACATGTTAATGACTATACTACGGTCCTTTTAGCCTATTAAATCCATATGATTGGCAAATTAGTCTATGTACTATCATTTCCCATATTAAATTCAGTTTAATATTCAATCACCCTAATTTCTCTTCATTGGCAGGTAAATAGCTATCCTGTTTGATCACAAGTGGTCAACAGGACCAAACATACATGTAAATATATGTCCTTTCAAAGTCAGAGCTATTGACATAGTTTTAAGTGAAGGAATAAGAAACAAGTCATAATTGCCCCAAATGCATTCAGTTTTCAGGTCAATGGCTATCCTTTGAATCTGTAAAGATTTAAGGACCAAACATACACAAGTGCATGTCCTTCCAACTGGGCAAATGACATAATTTTCAGCAAAAACAACTACTTGCGTCTTTTTTTTAAAATCCTTCTTTTAAGCTTCTTAAAAGCTTGAACTAAATAATCTTATATGCTGATTGTTATTTCAAGCAAACTTTGTGAACTTAAGTTAGTACACCGAGTAAGTGTTGCGATTTGTGTGAATATGTTTTTCTTTGAAATTACAAGTGTTTTAGGGCAAACCTTGTTTCCCGGGCACACTTTATATTTCGGGTACACTTTTGTTCCCTCAATATACTTGGTAATTTCAAAACTTGACTTTCCAAGTACACTGTCTGCTAGAAGTCCTTTTCCGGGCATACTTTATACTATAGGAAGGTTATTCGGGTATACTTTGCATAAGAAGGTTGCTCGGGCATACTGTGCAACCAAGTATGCTTGATTGAATATGTTTCTTATTCTGTTATGGTTTATGCTAGATTGAGCTTTTAATTTAAAATTGAGAAATTAATATGGGTATCTTAATTGATTCCTAGAAAGGATGTTTATTTGATATTTTATACTTGATTATTTGTCTTGTGATTAAGTTCTAAAGAAATCTGGTATTTCGGGTAAGCTTTCTTCATAGTGTCTTGACTTTAAATTACTTAGCTTTACCAAGCAACGTTTGATATTTTTATCAGGTAAGCTTTGTGTAAGTGGAAATATACCGAATAGACTTTGCAAAGATTTACTTTTCCGAGTAAGGTTTGCTAAACATAAATGATAAAAAGGTATATGTTTTACAAATGCTTTAAAAATATCAAGTGGATAATATTACTGTTTGACAGCTAACAACTCATTAAACGACAAAAAGCATTTAAAACTCACTTTCAAAAGGTATATAAGAGGGAGTTAGACATATTATTACAACATTACTTTTCCCTATCTCCTTCCACTACAACTGCTTACTCACAAAGAAACCTAAACCGACTTATCGCATTCATTTCGAATCCAAACCCTAACTTGAATCAGCCTTCTGATTCTGACTCGGTAAGCAATAATAATGTGTTTTCCGATCACGATTAGGTTATAATGGGCTTTGATTATGTGTTTGATCACTAATACTCTGTTTATATGTTTAGGTTATAAACTTGTCGAATAACAGGTTCTTGATGATTTTTCTCTCTTTTAGCAACTTTGATTTCCTCATCAGTGATTTGATCACGCAAATCACTCAAGTCATCTTGATTTAAATCAATGGAATCAAAGTCATCTTCAGAGACTGGAACTTCAAATGAATTTTCTTTTTACATCTTTCTTCACTACAAATTCTCCTTCTTCATTCACTTCAACATTCTTATACAAATCCACAACTTCTTCTTTGTCTTGAGAAACATCTTTGAATTGTTGTAGATATGCATTTATTTTCTCTTTATCAACTTTTGGCATAAAGTTCTTGTCGAATGGTGGTGGTACTGCTTTGTACTTGTCTTCTTCCTTTACTTGGTTTAGAATTCCACAGATGTTTCCAGTGGAGACCAAGTTCTTCAAGAATTCATTGTCAGTTTGCAGTTTTGTGCTCTGCACCTTCTCTTCTATAATCATTTTCTTCAACCCATCTATTTCAGTTGTGAACCTTTTCTGGGCTCTATAACGGTTTACACAATCTTCTTCCAAACTTTTCATTCTTTCTTCACTTATCAGTTCACTTGCCTCATATGCATTGATATTACTTTGTTTCTTAAAACACTCACTTTCCAGCTTGCCTACTTTCATTTTCAAATCATTGATAACTTCATTTAAATCAATAGTGGGAGCAGAGTGTACCTGAGACGATGATCCAGTTTCTTTCTCAATTATGGCCATGAATGCCACATTTGCTTTCTTGATATCATTTGCAATGTCTTCTTCATGATTGCTCCAATCAAAGTTACCCTCATGCTGTGTTGTTACAGCAACATTTCCTTGATTTCTGATCTGATTTTGGTTGGCTGGAACAGTGTTGTTTGGAACATTCCTTGATTATGATTGTTCATTTGAGGTTGGAAGTTGTTGAAGTTGGGATTGTTGTTGAAGTTGTTGTTGTTGTTGATTCTCTGCTGATTCTGTTGATATTGAGGTTGCTGATTTCTTGGTTGGTTTTGAAACTGGTTCATTTGAAAGTTTCTTGGCATGTTACATTCTCTTGCAAAATGACCAGGCTGTTGACAATTATAGCAAATGGCTTTTGACTTATCAAAACCAATTCTTTCATTAGGTCCTGATAGGAGTGACATACCAGTCCTGTTGTAAAGCCTCTTGCTTCTAAGAGCCAACATTGTCACACCCTCAATTTTTGACTAACGAGATTTTACCGTGAGGCGCGTGACATACCAGGATCTAGCCATGTGTCATAACGAACAACCAATTTATAATAGAGAATATTTTAATTTTATTGCTCATCATAAATGAGGTAAGTACATTTACAATAAATTTGTTACATTTGCGGAAGCGTATAATTTATGAAAAACACTTAAAAACCCAGAGTGCGTGTCAAGACACCTAGACATAACATTTCATTAAAGACTCCCAGCATAATTCAATGCTTAGTGGGATCCATGCATCCTAGACTCATTTCAACTTCGCACGTGCACCTTAAACACCTGAGAAAGACATGCTAAAACGGGTCAACACAACGGTTGGTGAGTTCACAGGTTTGAGTTTGAAAACAAGCTTGTTAAACAAACCATTTAGTAAGTAAGCGTTGTAAGCAATAAAGCATGGATAATGTATGCATTAGTAATACCGCTAGTTAATTACGCTAGCAATCATGTTACATTAGTGTGAGTTCCATTGTGACCGAGGCTGACTTGTTCGTTTGTTTGCCACCCACAGAGTCTAATATAAGACTAGTGTGTTTCTAGTAAATGAGACGCCCGACGACTCCCTCAACCGAGAGTCCTGAGGGGGTTCGTCAAACCAAGTACTACTACCTTTCATTACCCAGCCAATATACAATTGTTAACGGTCCAATGTGCATGGGGGATTTCAGTTTAAGTTCACTATGTACACATGAGGTATTAAAAAGTCTACATTTATCCAAAAAGTTTGTATGTTGCATGCTTTCCCCCCAAAAGGAGTAAGTAAAAAGTGGGGTAGTGAAACTCACCTCGAATGCGGTTCAAATTGAAAGTCAACTGCTTAAGTCAAGGTTGTTCTAGTGCCTAAATCACACAAGCACTATAAGTATTTGCTAAGCGATTCCTATAACCCTTAGTGTCCAAACAATTCCCTTGTTTATTTGAAGTTTGACCAAAGTTTGACTATTTGTTGACTTTGACCAAAGTTTGACTTTTGTTGACTTTGACCAAAATTTGACTTTTCGTTTGAATTTTAACCAAAAGGTCCAAGTTGTTGACCGTTGACTAAAAATTGAGTTTTGTTGACCGTTGACTAAAAAGTCCAAGTCTCGATGACCGAAGACTAAAAATTGAGTTTTGTTGACCGCTTGACCAAATTGTTGACCTTTGACCAAAATGTTGACCGACGGCCCGTTGATGACTTTTGACCAATTCGTTAGACTCAGAATGTTTATATTATGTTCCTAGTCACAACTTTAACAAAATCAAGTGATGTGCACTTAGCCACTTTTCATGCAATTCTATGACAAGTCTAACTTCTATTTCTTTCAACATTTCATAAGTAAGACTAACCACTTAGTCAAATAGTTCTAAGTTTACCGGTAAAGTCAAAATTCAAATTAGCATAATCAATATATTACAATTTACAACTATTTTAACTAATCAATATATTGATCATCCTTAACAAATTTCAATCATCCTAAACCGATTTTTCTCATCAACCAAAACTTGAAATTAATTTACCAAATAAATCACAAATATTCTCACAAGTATTAGGTATAACATATATTTTTCTCATAATTTTATAATTCACCAAATCATACAGAATATTAACACACTACATCAATCTAATTTTTATCTCTATTATAACACAGCAGTACACAAATATTTGTCAAAATTTTTATATTTGTCCAATTGATGCAAGACCAATTGGATTAGATTCTTACTTCAATTCACAACATTTAGAAGTGGAATCATATCCATATCTATTTTTAACATCAAGTTATGCAATTTATAACTCAACGCTGAAACTTTACCTCTAAATCAGGTTTGCAACCCGATTTTATAAATTAATAAAAAGCATTCAAACAAAGTCCAAAAATTAAGATTTCGACTTTTTGAAAACTAGATTCAAAATACATGTTCATAGAATCAAAAATCGACCAGAAACACAAATGTATCATCAAGTTATTAACCATACATAAGACACAAAGTCTGCCAGCAAGCAGATTCAAACCACAATCCACACAAACCATGATTTTTACACCCTTATGATTCTAAATCATCAAAGATCATTCTCACACAATAAAATTTCATGTCTTTCTATTATCCATTTAATTTCATAAGAATAACAAATATACTTATAAAAGATTCAAACTTCTAGACCAAAACACATACAACTCTTTTGACTCATCAAACTTTGATCATCCCCTTTCTATGATCCAAATCATTTGGATACAAGGTTCATATTTATAAAATAAGACATAATAACCTACTCACTTGATTGATCCAAATCAAAATATGAATAAGAATATGTACTAAACCATATTTACCTATTGCTTGGTCCAAGAATCCAATATTCTTTCTTCCAAATTCACCAAATTGTTTATGATTGTTGAGAGAGATTTTGAGAAAATAAAATGTGTGTATGTGTGTGTGAATTGGATGGCCAAAAGAAGAAAATAAAAGTTTTAATCATCATTGTTATTTAATCCTCATTACACATTCATTTACACCCTCATTAAGTCATCATCAATCTTATTAAACTTTATTTTATTTAATTTGTGACATGTTACATTTTTAAAAAGTATTTTCTAATAACCTAAGGTTTAATCTTCCTTTACCTAATTGTCATGCAATATATCATATGTTGTATTATTTTAATTATACAACAACTAATCATGTAACATATTAAACATGTAACACAATTATATATATATCATGTATAATACAAGTAACCTATCATGTGTGACAAGTTTATTATCCTAGATATCAATAACTAGTCACTTATTCTTGTTTAAGTCACCAACGACACATTAGCTTAAACGTACGCATACATGACACTACATGTATAAGAGTTCATTAACATTGTTAACAGAACTAACTGAGTTTACAAATATAGTCAACAAGATTTAACTGGGTTTAGTTAACGGAGTTAACCTAAAAATGCTGGGTGTCACATCATCCCCTTGTTGAAAGAATTTTCGTCCCGAAAATTGATACGCTATTAAGTACTCCAGTCGACTTCGTCTATGTGTTTGGTCTTAGTAAATTCAGTAGACTTCTTGTCTATATGTTTGTTCACTGTACGTTAAGTACGTCAGTAGACTTTCAGTCTATATGTTTGTTCACTGTACATTCAGTACGTCAGTAGACTTTCAGTCTATATGTTTTTGCCACTAATATTTGAGTAGTGTTACTCGTATTTAAGCAAAATTTTCCATTTGTCACATCATCCCCTTGTTGAAAGAAATTTCGTATTCGAAATTTTAATTATGATATACGAAAACTATAACCATAGTTTCTTGACACTGAAAGCGTCTGAACGCATGACAGTATAAACAAATAGGAAGTGCTGAGACTAACAATTTTAATGTTGTTGGGAACCAAACAAGATTCAAGTATTCACTTGATTAGAGATATGAAAATAAACCGAGAGGTTTGTCATAAGAATATCCGATCAATGTTTGTAAAAGTTGATGAATTCAACTACGACTTTTTTTAAGAGTTTAGGGAAACCATTTTGATATAAACATCCATTTGTAAAGAAATGGCAAAATTTCAAAAGTAGTAATAGGTAATATTTTGATATAAACATCCATTTGAGTCTCGACAGTTCAATCTCATTTCCAGATAAGCTTAGTAATAGGTACGGCTAGCATTGCGGTAGTGATACATATGTTAAGGATTTGCCGAATAAGGTTTCTATAGCTCAAGGAGATGGTGGTTCATAAAGATGAATTTGTATATAAGAGTTTTATTTACCGATCAAGTCAGGCTATCGAACGAAGAATACTAATACGTCTCGTTTCCTATTTTGGTACATATGGTAATTTATGTTCATGAAAATCAATAATAAGGAAGTTTGTAATAGGTTACAACATCCCAAAGATGTTGTTCATAAGATTCGGATCACTATTATGCTGATTAGCCAAGGTTGAGTTTCCTCTATTCCACACGAGGAACCATTAAGAAAATATGCTACGTGCCCAATTGAACTATGATTTAGAAGTCCTTTGACTTTTGCTTAAACTATGGCAGCTAGCGCTCTTTTAATCAGGGAGGTATGGTTTATCGGATTGGACCGTTACTCAACATAGTTAAGGTAGTAAAGTTTCATGAAACGATTGTGTTCAACTTAAATTTTGAGGTTGATCGCGTGGACACGAAGTACACGTGTCCCAAAATAATGTGTTGATGGCATAACTCGTAGCATCCTATCAAGGAAATTTGGTTAAAGACAAATTTTCTCAATTTCTGAGATCACGCGATTTTGAAATACCAAAGGAGTTACTTTAAGTGGCCAAAGCGGAAAAAGCCAAAGTGAGTGTCAAATACATTCGCTGATAATCGATGCTTTATCAAGGTTAGAAATGGGATAGTCTCTACCATTCCTAAACAGTGGCCTTAACCTTGCGAAAAGGGTGAAATGTCATTTGAAACAAACAGGTTGAGTGTATAATCAGTACTAAATGAAGTCCAAAATTAGGTATCATTTTGAATATTCGGGAGATATCAAAGACTTGCCATATTAGAAATTGAAAGGAATGGTCAAAGGTTCGTTTATTTCCTCTTTCTTGTTAATACCCATGATTACAGAGGATTGTGCGTTTCCAGTTAAACGAATTATGATTACCCCAAATGGTGTTGCATCTGATAGGAGTTAGGGATAAATTAATGATGGAGATCATGGAAATTAGCTCCCATCTTCAATGAGGTTTTTATGATTCTTTGAAACAAGTCAGACGTCTTCTGGTGTTTGTATTTGTCTGGCCTCAAGGGACATGCTATGGTTTTAGCTTAAGAATTTGTCGTTATCACTAAGAATGAGACACGTTGTTCAACGTTAACGATGTTTAACCAAATGCATAATGCATATCCAATGGGTTATTTAATTGATACTGGCCTTAACTAGTTCCAGGTATTGAAAGAAAAGACATCATCAACTAGCTCAGTCAGCAGGTTTTGTCATTAGGTAGGATGGGTATCTAATGTATCTTATGTAGGAATACTAATCATCAGTCATAATGACACGATTTCCCCTTCCCTCCGCTCTAGCAGGCATTGTGGTTCAAGTCCAACATCAAACAAGGCATATTTAGAAAATATATCTCCTAATGTGAGCGGATCGTTTCTAGGTTGTAAGGTAGATCTTGTGTCCACCACTTTGGTGCGAATACCGATTCTGGTTAAAGCGAATATAGCTATGCTCAAGATAGGAAAGTCGGTTAGTGATGTCCCCAACATCAACATACCGTTAGCGTTTATATATAAGGTGTACCGCAGCTAACTCACCACACTAATAGCACATCTTCGGTGGTTCTCATTACCAATCCTATCCAAACTGTATCTTCTCAGTGTCAAGTGTAACTGGTAAATGTCCCTTCTCCACTTTAGGCAAGAAAATATGAGTACAGGTTTTCCATCAAAGAAAGATCAATATGAATCCATATGAATAATTGGATGGTCGGTTACTCGTCGTTCCTTGTGAGTTACGGATTCGAGGAGGATTTTGATGATGAATGGTCTTACGCCAACTGACATGACTTATTCATGTTAACTATCTAGTCCTCAGTCGGGCGGTATAAGGTACTTCGGGAATAGAAATTCGTTGTTGCTTAGACTTTGTTCCTATGGACAAATAGAAGTCATAATGAGAATACGGTTATTCGGGTTTCATTCAAATTAAGGCTTGTCACGGTCAAAGTTATTATCGGAGGTTGTTCGGCTATTGGAGAGTATGTCCATTACCTTGCGCCTTGTTTACTAGAAGAAAAGTTCATCCATATGTCTCGTTAGGGTCATACTCGTTGATGTATTGAAGTTTAGGTTTGAGATTTACCACTTCATTATATGCGTGCAAGCTGTTGGCGATAGTGGGTTCAAGCATGAACTAATGGCAAATTGTAAAATCAAATTAGGTTCCTTCATTAGGGCGTTCAATTATACTTAGGCTATTTGAGGCTTGACTCAAACTAGCGTGAGCTAGTGTTGGAGGTTTTGTAAGGCAACTAATTCTTTGTTACTATAGGCACATGAGATGAGTTACATTATCAGCTTTCGCAATCGATCAAGGCGTTACTTCAGACGATTAAGAATTGTTGCTCCGAGGCATAAAAAATTTCTAGATAAGGGATCATAGGGAATTACTCAATCACTAGGGTGATACCATTAGAGTTATGGGTCGAGATGAAGATTCAACGCTTTATGAAAGGTTACATAACTAAATTATCGATTTCCACGAGAGTTGAGGTAGGACCATACTAGTAGCTAGTTCACGGGGTCAAGATGAGGCGAGTGATTAAAATTGGTTTTGAGAATGTTAGCCAAAGAGGGGTGTTAAAGAAGATATTTCTAAAAGAGTTTTGTTATAGGGTTACGGTTCCATCCGTGCATAAGGTATTCCAATTCATTGCATTCTAGTGGAGGTTCGATGGTTTAAATTATGTTTTTCAATGTCCTTGAGAAAATGGGATTATCTTATGGAATGGTCTTATTATAGAGTTTGTCATGGTCGGAAAACGAGAAAAAACAATTCAAGCTAAAATGGGAGTTAACAATTGTTCAGAGTAAGTATATCATCAGGAACTTTTAGCTAGGTCGCACAAACATGGTGTTGGTTTACAAGAGGTTCTTAAAACTTCGCATATACACTAGGGTTAGAGGTCTTGCCACGAAACGCTATAGAGGTTTTGAATTCAGATTATTTTCATAACAAGGTTTGGAAAAGATATCTTAAGCTTGCCAAAATAACTTCCATATTGGTAACTAAAACATCAAATTTTATGAGGATCCATCTTCAATCGGCTAGTCGCTTCTACTAGTAATAGAACATATCATACAATTTCTACTAGTGTTGGACGAGTTATGAGAGCTTCCAGCAATGGTGGAAATTTGGGTTTGAGATTCACGGACTATGACCACACTATAGGATTCATCAGGATTCACATGCACCATAAATTATTATTAAGTGTGCACCCAAAATAATAATTCGGTTTACATGATCAGCCCATTTCCTCCCACCATGCATCAAGTTGTCCCATAGTTTGTATTGCCGAGTACAGAATGATACTAATCATGAAAAGGTGAGAAAAAGAGACTTTTTATTGATCGTACATAGATTAGTTCAGAGTTTCACCCAAAACTTTGGTTGGGAATAGATTATCCGAGTATTCACTAGAGTCGAACACACTAAGAGTTCAGCTTTACAGATGGCAAAAGAATACTTGTTCGTGAAGCAAACATTCAATCGAATAATGAATTAGACATAAGCTAGAAATAAAGTGAAGTAAGAATTTTTTTTCTCTAAGTCAGAATAGACTTTGAGTGTACCATAAGCAAGATGTTTTCAGTTGCGCAGTCAATCTACTCATCCAGCAGCATCGACTAATGAAATGAGCGCGCGACTCAGGAATGAAAATTACGGCATCTCAATGCCGATGAATTTCTATAAAAAAAATGCCTTCAAGGGTTTGCCTCAAAGAGGTGTGTCTTACCCGAGACTCAAGTTTGGAGTTTGGAGTGGAGTATGGCTAGTAAGTTTAGGATACTCAAGATGGTAGATAGATAAAAGACTCACTTCCGACATACCCAACTCTTGAAGAGGTTATACTTGTTTGGCGTTGCCCGTGCAAGGGCCTGAGATGACTCATCATTCTAGACAAGGTCGTTGCTATATTCAAGCCGGTAGTTCCTAGGCTCCAATGATGTGAGAATGGGTGAAGGTTCCTATGTGACAACAAGAGTGGCGTGCTCCTTATCCGAGGATAATGTTGTGGATGATGTCGACATACCCGTATGGCATTGTAGAGTTAAGTGGTTATGTACTAACATACTACGTACCCCAACTACAAAATAAATGTGTATGCAAATGCTTGTCATAAATGAGTGCAGAAGCTAAGTGCGAAATCAATGCGGTGCGAATACGACGCGTACACATATGCAGTGCATGCATGAGTGAAATGTATGTCTGGGTTTGTAAGTATTAAAACGGACATAAAGCTTTGAAAAGGGTTATAGACTGGTTTTTTAAAACAAACCTAGTTCATTATAACCAATGGCTCTAATACCAATCTGTCACACCCTCAATTTTTGACTAATGGGGTTTTACCATGAGGCGCGTGACATACCAGGATCTATCCATGTGTCATAACGAACAACCAATTTATAATAGAAAATATTTTAATTTTATTGCTCATCATAAATGAGGTAAGTACATTTACAATAAAGTTGTTACATTTGCGGAAGCGTATAATTTATGAAAAACACTTAAAAACCCAGAGTGCGTGTCAAGACACCAAGACATAACATTTCATTAAAGACTCCTAGCATAATTCGATGCTTAGTGGGATCCATGCATCCTAGACTCATTTCAACTTCGCACGTGCACCTTAAACACCTGAGAAAGACATGCTAAAACGGGTCAACACAACGGTTGGTGAGTTCACATGTTTGAGTTTGAAAACAAGCCTGTTAAACAAACCATTTAGTAAGTAAGCGTTGTAAGCAATAAAGCATGGATAATGTATGCATTAGTAATATCGCTAGTTATTTACGCTAGCAATCATGTTACATTAGTGTGAGTTCCATTGTGACCGAGGCTGACTTGTTCATTTGTTTGCCACCCACGAAGTCTAATATAAGACTAGTGTGTTTCTAGTAAATGAGACGCCCGGCGACTCCCTCAACCGAGAGTCCCGAGGGGGTTCGTCAAACCCAGTAGTACTACCTTTCATTACCCAGCCAATATAAAATTGTTAACGGTCCAATGTGCATGGGGGACTTCAGTTTAAGTTCACTATGTACACATGAGGTATTAGAAAGTCTACAATTATCCAAAAAGTTTGTATGTTGCATGCTTTCCCCCCAAAAGGAGTAAGTAAAAAGTGGGGTAGTGAAACTCACCTCGAATGCGGTTCAAATTGAAAGTCAACTACTTAAGTCAAGGTTGTTCTAGTGCCTAAATCACACAAGCACTATAAGTATTTGCTAAGCGATTCCTAGAACCATTAGTATCCAAACAATTCCCTTGTTTATTTGTAGTTTGACCAAAGTTTGACTTTTTGTTGACTTTTACAAAAGTTTGACTTTTGTTGACTTTGACCAAAGGTTGACTTTCCGTTTGAATTTTAACCAAAAGGTCTAAGTTGTTGACCGTTGACTAAAAATTGAGTTTTGTTGACCGTTGACTAAAAAGTCCAAGTCTCGATGACCGAAGACTAAAAATTGAGTTTTGTTGACCGTTTGACCAAAATGTTGACCTTTGACCAAAATGTTGACCAACGGCTCGTTGATGACTTTTGACCAATTCGTTAGACTCAGAATGTTTATATTATGTTCCTAGTCACAACTTTAACAACAATCAAGTGATGTGCACTTAGCCACTTTTCATGCAATTATATGACTAAGTCTAACTTCTATTTCTTTCAACATTTCATAAGTAAGACTAACCACTTAGTCAAATAGTTCTAAGTTGACCCGTAAAGTCAAAATTCAAATTAGCATAATCAATATATTACAATTTACAACTATTTTAACTAATTAATATATTGATCATCCTTAACAAATTTCAATCATCCAAAACCGATTTTTCTCATCAAACAAAACTTGAAATTAATTTACCCAATAAATCACACATGTTCTCACAAGTATTAGGTATAACATATATTTTTCTCATAATCTAAGACACAAAGTCTACCAGCAAGCAGATTCAAACCACAATCCACAAAAACCATGATTTTTACACTTATGATTCTAAATCATCAAAGATCATTCTCACACAATCAAATTTCATGTCTTTCTATTATCCATTTAATTTCATAAGAATAACAAATATACTTATAAAAGATTCAAACTTCTAGACCAAAACACATACAACTCTTTTGACTCATCAAACTTTGATCATCCCCTTTCTATTATCCAAATCATTTGGATACAAGGTTCATATTTATAAAATATAACATAATAACCTACTCACTTGATTGATCCAAATCAAAATATGAATAAGAATATGTACTAAACCATATTTACCTATTGCTTGGTCCAAGAATCCAATATTCTTTCTTCCAAATTCACCCAATTGTTTATGATTGTTGAGAGCGATTTTGAAAAAATAAAATGTGTTTATGTGTGTGTGAATTGGACGGCCAAAAGAAGAAAAGAAAAGTTTTAATCATCATTGTTATTTAATCCTCATTAAACATTCATTTACACCCTCATTAAGTCATCATCAATCTTATTAAACTTTATTTTATTTATTTTGTGACATGTTACATTTTTAAAAAGTATTTTCTAATAACCTAAGGTTTAATACTTCCTTTACCTAATTGTCATGCAATATATCATATGTTGTATTATTTTAATTATACAACAACTAATCATGTAACATATTAAACACGTAACACAATTATATATATATCATATATAATACAAGTAACCTATCATGTGTGACAAGTTTATTATCCTAGATATCAATAACTAGTCCCTTATTCTTGTTTAAGTCACCAACGACACATTAGCTTAAACGTACGCATACATGACACTACATGTATAAGAGTTCATTAACATTGTTAACAGAACTAACTGAGTTTACAAATATAGTCAACAAGATTTAACTGGGTTTAGTTAACGGAGTTAACCTAAAAATGCCGGGTGTCACAAACATGGCTGCTTGCCACTTCAAATCCATGTCTTCCAAATCATCAGCATCTATCTGCTCAAGATCATCTTGTACCACACTTGTGTGAATTAAATTCTTTGCAACAAATGCATTATATGACTCTGTAAACATTGAAAGCAAGGCCTGTGTTTCACTGCCTTGACCATTTCCACCACTAGTATGAGGTACATTCCCACTTGCCATTGAGGTAGAATCACTGTCATCAATCAGTTGCACATTGAACCTTTTCTGGTTTCCAAGATTACTTGTGCTACCTCCAACAAAAGATTTTGGAGTATCAGCATTAAGCTCAACCGGTTCTTCAATAATGGGAATTTGCTGTTGATTCTTGGTAGTCAAATTTCCCATAGGTGCAATCAATGCATTTGAAACATTGAAGCATGGTCTTTCCTCCTTAATCATCTCATTCTCTATCATCTCAATCTCTGCAGCCTGAAGGAAGCACACTACATCATCCAATTTCAAATCATTGAAGTTGTGTTTCTGTAGGATGAATTTGCAAGCAGTGTACCATTCCTTTGGCATTGAGTTGAGCAACTTGGTATTCAATTCAAAGTCAGTTATGACATAGTCTGTGGTTCTGAGATCATTCACTATTGCGAAGAACCTTTCAAGAATGGACTTCAACCTTTCTCCATCTCTATACTTAAACCTTTCTAACTGTTGTTTCAGTCTCTGCTTCTTGATGTTTTGAGCTCAATGTTTCCTTCAAACATTTCAAGTATTTCATCATACATTTCATTGGCAGTGGCATGATGTGCAACCTTGGTAAGTATCTCCCAAGAAAGACCTAACTTTAACATTGCTAAAGCCTTGTCATCTACTTTCTCATTCTTTCTCTCACAGCAGCAACTGCTGCTGGATTTGCACCATCCTCCTTAGTGCCTTGTGGACCTTCCTTGATTTACTTCCACATATCCACATCATTATATCAAACGACTGCTTCAAACAAGACCTTCCATTTTATGAAAATTTCCTGTCCATACAATATAGGAATCTTGCTAGTAGACACTTCTTGTTCTTCGTAACCAGACATTTTGAGAAATTAAAAATAGTTTCTTTGTAAAAGCAGAGTTCAAAAATAATCAGATCTGAAAACTGGTTGTTTAGATCTGATGTCTCTGATGCGATTAGAACATGATTTATATATAAAAATTAAAGCTTTAAACAAACTAAAAAAGAGATGACACCAAATGATTGTAGATCTGGAAGAAATATGAAGAACAGAGCTGCTGACGTCACTTTTCAATGGAACAGTGGTCTGCTTACGTCATCTTTCTTCAAATCTTCAATCAGCAACAAGAATCTTTCCAAAATAGCTGCAACAAGCTCTGATACCACTTGTCAGGTCCCCAATTTCAGCTGGATCTTACTCAAATCATGTCATAACTCACACAAATAGATGTGTCGACAAGGGAGTTAATGACGGGTTGCTATATTTAGAAAGATTACTGTTTGTTAAAGGCGGAATCAATAATAAACAGGGGAGTTGCTATCAATAATCAAAGGTAAATAACACACACAAGTTTCACTCAAAATATTTCCATTCATACAAAGTTCATCATACAAAAGGATAATCGATAATATTATGTCCGTACTATTCTAAGACAGCCGTCACACTCAATAATATTCTCTCTTAATTAATTAGTCTGTCTGCCTTAGGAGGCGTGCCTTAAATTATTCCTTTTATAGGCCTGACACCTCCTTTACAACTGTCATTCCTTCTAGAAACCCTAAATGCTAAAACGTATTCAAATTACATATTCAAAATTATTCTAAGTGTAAAATAAGTCTTCCTGGTAGGCTTTGCGACAATATTCATTTTCCGAGTAGGTTGTGTGCTCTGCCGTCCTTCAGCACTTGGTAACATAGAAGTGTGCTCGGGATCAGTTTCTGGGTAGACTTAACTTGAAGAGTATTTTACCAAGTAAAATAATCACCGGGTAGACTTCAATCGTCTTGACTTTTCCAGACTTTGCCCGACAAATCCTTACGAGCAACCTTGTTCTTCAATGGTCTGTTCAACTCCTTGCTAGAGAATAACTTATTAGCAATGTGTGCTTGACAACACTGTTCCTTGCTGGAGTTGAACCTTGCACGATGTTGCTTAGAGATATTTCATTAAAACATCAAGCTTACTTGGACTATAATTATTAATGAATACCTTGCCCGGTCTTCCGATCACTTGGCTTAAGAGCTTGGTTAGCCAAAAGCTTACTCGGAAGTAAACCTTACTTGGCTATGAAGAACAGACTTGCTTGATATAGTGATCCTTGCCCGGATTGGCATAAACTAGTGAACCTTGCCAGGTAATACACTAATTTGCAAACCCTGCTCAGATATCCACTAAAGAAGACTTCTTGAAGATAACCTTGCCCGATAGACAAAATATCATGCCCGGCTAAGTAAAATCTTTCTCGGAGGTCTAAGGTGTGCTCGGATCCATACTTAGTGAATTCTGAGGAGGTTGAGAAGATTCCAATCTTCCATATATCTCACTTTGGTCAAATATTTGACTCAACATAATCCAAACCCTAACTTTAATCAGCCCTCTAATTCTGACTCGGTAAGCGATAATAATATGTTTTCCGATCACGATTAGACTATAATGGGCTTCGATTATGTATTTATATGCTAACACTCTGTTTTTTTGTTTAGGTTATAAAATTGTCGAATAGCAGGTTCTATAGATGATTACTTAAAGTTGTGAACTTTATGACTAATTTCACTTTGAATTGTTTGATTGTGTTGTTCAGATATGGCAGAAGAAGAGGTTCAACCAAAATATGCCTTTGAGAAGAAACACAATATGTGTGCACTGTTGCAAGTCACTCCTGATAATGAGCCTGTGTCAAGGATGATTACATGGATGGCTAGATCCAATGTGAGTTTTGCTTTAACTTAATGCCCAATCATCTATAGAAATCATTCACTAGATTTCTGGCGCTCTGCAAGACTGGTTGATGAAATAAATGGTCGAAGAATCGAAGCAACTGTTGCAAACCATGAAATACATGTGACAGAAAGAATGATAAGACGATGCTTGCAGTTACATGATGATGATCATAACCCTATAAACTTCAATACTGATCACCTGATGAAGATCTTTGAGCAGGCGATGGGGTATCAGGGGACGGTACATGATGGGCAATTTCAAAAGGGAATGTTCCCTATGTTTTATAGATTCTTAATTCACCATGTGATACAGGGATTTGCTCCAAGAAAAGGATCATGGACTCTGATGAGTCGTGATTTAGCAAATGCCACTGTTGGTATTAAATATGATCTTCCTTTCAATTTTTCAAAGATGATATTTGAAGGCATGGTGGGAAATTTGAAGAAGGCCGAAGTGGATAGATTCCTGCAATACCCCAGATTCTTACAGATAATCTTTAACAGGGAAATACAAGACTTACCCACAATTGGCATTACAAATTTGTTGCAGAATCCTAACACATAGAAGAATTATAAATCCAGGAAGAGCAAACAGATTCAATCCCAACATTCCATTTGAAATTTTACCATGGTTGTTGAACCATGATTTGGAGATTATGCCGGAGCCAGAGTTAAACTCTGAGGAGGAAGAAGGAGAAAATGATGTTGAGGATGAAGATGATGATTCTAATGATGGAGATGAAGGAGGGGATGAAGGAGCCGTGATCAGGGGGAGCAACCTGAGGAACCAGAACAACCACCTCAAACACCACCACACCAACCTTCACCCACTGACCAATCCATACCATCACCACCACACACTGCACCACACCAAACCACTCAATCACCTACCCAAACCTTAACCTTGAGCCAGCCTGAAACATCAACTCATATATCCCCAACACCATAAACACCACCAACCACTAGCCCAATTCATTCAGATCCATTTATTCCAAGCCCACCACATACACAATCACCATCACAATCCATTTTCCAAACTCAAACCACAAACCAAGAACAACCTGAACTTGAACCTTTCTCTACATCACTACCTACAACCCCACATACTGACACAGACCTATTCCAAAGAAATTTGGACTTGTTGAAAGAAAATGCTGAATTAAAGAAGAGGAATGAGGAGGTGACTATGGAGAATGTGATGTTGATGGATCAGTTGGCCCGGGCTATGATGAAAATTCAAACCATAGAGCAGGAGGCTGAGAAGACCTGAGCTGCCCCAAAACAGGGGGAGAATTTAAATATGCCAACTGACTCTATGGTGAATGTTAAAACTGAGAAGGAAACAAGTGTAGAGAGTGTGGATAGTTTGAAATTTTTTTTTGAGCGCATATGATAATGAGAATGAGGATAGTGAGGAGAGGAGAATGGAGGATGTAGATTATGAAGCTGACAAATCTGCTGTTGGAGAACAGAACTATGATGTCAATGATGAAATAATGAATGTTGCTTGGAGTGAAGAGGAGGATATTGTAGAGGAGACAGTGAATGAAATTGAGAAGACAAATGATGAAGAGATTGTGACTACCACTAATGTGGTCACTAATGTGTTAACAGAAACTAAAACTGATGAAATCAATGAGGGAAATACTGGTACTGAGGAGCATATCACTGAAACTGAACAACCTGAAAGCTCCAAGAGGGTAAAGTTTGATCCAGAGTTAGAAGCACTTGAAAAAGAAATTGATGAATATTGTAACATCATGAAAATTTCGAGTTCAAAATAGCAACTTTTCAAAGTTATGGGACTAAAAATGTCAAATTCCAAACCTTAGTTAAATTGAAAATTCTGATTTTCGGACCCATCGCGCTACGCGATGGATCATCAGAGAGACCCATCGCGGTACGCGTTGGGGCTTCTGACACAGAGTGACACGTGTGCCACGTGGCACACGGTGGCACTATGTGCTGCCACGTGTCATCACGTGGCAACACTGCTGCCACGTGTCGCCATGGGTCTCCACGTGGCGTAACGGCTGCCACGTGTCGCCACGTGGCAGACCTACCCTGTGACACGACAGACCTATATCGCGGTACGCGATAGGTCAGTCCAGGGACCCATCGCGTACCGCGATGGGATCCAATTTGAGGTCTATAAATAGCAGGTCCGGGATCTCATTTTCTCATATCCAAAAACTGCTCTCCTTTCTCTCTCTAACCTCTCACTAGATCCCGACAATCATATTAACGATCCGTCTCGATAAACGTGCCATATTTCCTCGTAAAACGTGTCCCGAACCTTCATTTGTGTACCGACATTTCCTCGAAGTTCGTGCCACCCTCCACCCACATACGATCAAGAAGGTGTTGTTGTAATGGTGAGGAGTCTCGATAGACGTGCCGACGAGTGTTGAAGTTGGCATATCAAAGTTGATCAAAGAAGTAAAGCAGCGTCGGAGTGCTGCTCAATTTCGTAGGGTTTCCAATACGCCACTAAGGTTAGGCGTAATAACGAATTCAATATAATTCAATATTATATTAAAAGGCTTAAGCCCTAAGTCGAGGTTATACTCGATACCTCGATAAAAGAAATACAAACATAACAAAGAAAAGAATAAAGAAATGTTGTGATAGATAAAATATATATTTGTGTGCAAGTATATATATATTCTTTGTTATGAAATTATTATTTAAGTAATAAGAGTATTCTTATAAAATAAAAGAAAAGATTACGTTTCTTAGAGAAGAAGAAACGTCGGGTTTCTATATAAACTAAAGATTTATAATTTACTTTTAAACTAAAGGTTTTCAAGTAAAAGAAAATGAACTAAAGGTTCATCGAGGTTGAGATATAAAATAAGACTAAAGGTCTTAAGCCGGATCGTGTATCCGACTAACAAATATTTATACTCGTACTATAGGTACGAGATAAAGAAGGGAAAGACCCTTGGCCAGTGAGTGAAGCCGATCCTAAAGCGAAAAGGTGAATACGCCCCCAAACTTTTATAAACTTGTTTTCAAATAAGTCAAACTTGTTATATGAAATTTGTTTACAAGGAACTATGTGTTCCTAAAACCGTTATAGATTAAACCTAGCCCTCAGGCTGTGGTATACATATGTCTGGATCCTTACATAGGTGGTACTATGCGATGAATGGGCACGTCGCACCACCCTTGGTCGTAGGACGCTCTCCTGCTGGGAGTACGACCGTTGTGTAGGTACTTAACTAAGTCAAACGCTGCGGTGTTTGCTGAGGTGACCTAGAGTAGAGGCTCAAATTTATAATGTGTTATTTGACTTTGTTATTCCTAAGCCACGTTGGGCCGAGGCAGGCGTAGTCTCGAGGGTTAATAAAGTAAAAGAAATTATTTTGCGTCAGCTTGTTCACCAGCATTCGTTGCTGACGTATTTTCTTACATTTTGCAGGTGAACAAGTTTAGCGCTTGGAGTAGCGAAGTGCGACTTATATATATCCGATGGCTCAGATTTCTTTTGTAAACTTAACATATTATGGTGGTTTGTAATCATAAACAATTAAATGTTTTGTTAACTCAAACGGGTATTTTATAATCCCGTCTTTTGAATGTGAATATAAATATTACATTTTGATCCCTTTAAGTTTTATAAGTCTTCCGCAAACTAACGCAACTCTGATTTATTTACAACTACGGTACCAACTGTTGGTCATACTCTTAGGCCTTAGTTGGGGGTGTGACAAATATCAACAATTTGATGAAAAGGAAGAAGTGCAGAAAAGAATGGATAAAGGAAAGGAAAATGTTACTGAAGAAGAGCCTGTTAAGGCTAATCCTATGAAATACATCTTGTTTGGAGATGATGAAGAAGCTTCTGCTGCTGCCAGGAGAGAACATGAAAACATTATGAGACAAACAAGGGATAGAGAAATATTGGCCTAAACCATGGATCCTTTAGAGTTGGCATAGCAGGAAGCCTTGATCAATTAGGCCAATATTGCTAAAGTGATTAATGAAGGAGAGGCTGCTGATCAAGATGTGATTGAAGCTTTGATTAAACTGAAAAGAGTTGAGAAGCAGACAATTCCTTGGCTATGGTGGTTAGCATGTTTCAACCTCAAAGTCAACCATAAAAGAAGTCAAATGAAACTGCTGAACCAATCAATTTGAATACAGAAATGATGATTGAAGAATAGATTGGTGAGTCAATTACTTCAATGGCTGCCAAGAAATGTGCTGAACAAGTGAGAGAAGATATAAGAAAAAACCCAACTGACAGCTGGCCAGAAAGGGAGAATGTGACTCAAACTCATGAAACACTACAACAAAAGAAAGAAAGACTTTCCAATTTGTATGAATAATTTGCTGAGAAAGTCAATAGGTTTGCTAAGACCTACATGAGAAGAAAGAGGGCATCTGAACAGTCTGAACATGAAAGATCCAAGAAGAAAGACAAGTGGGATGAAAAGCATAAATGTTATATGGAAACTCCTGATGATGAAGATAGTCCAATCAGGGCAGTTCCACTGTAGATACTGATGCCAGGTGAAAAGATTCTAGGTGTTCCTGATGTGCCTGTTATGAGTAATCCAAACCCAGAACATCCACCTTCAGATTAGCCCAAAATAGATGCAGTAAATGACTCAACTGAGGAGGAGGATGAGTCTGATGAATTTGATAATGATGATGAAAATGATGGTAAAGATAAGGAAGCTGCTAATGTTGAATCCCCACATGTAACAATGACTGATGAACAAAGGGTAACATTGAGCAAAGTTTGTTAAATGCCAAAATGAAGAATCCTTTGATTGTAAAGTTAAAGGCACTTGGTGTGAGATTTGAAAGTATTGCTCAGATGAATGATGAAGAATTGAATAAGAGACTTGAAGAGGAAAATGACAAGATCAAAAGGGCTATGCAACAAAAGAATAGAGATGATCAGAAATACAGAGAATATCTTATAAGGCATGGATATTCAGAAAAAGATCTAACACACTTCAAATTTGACAAACTTCAAGATCTTTACAACAGTGAAAGAGAAAAGGTGATAGAAAAATGTGTCAGGGAAAATGAAAAGATTGAAAATACTGAAGCTCTGAAAAAGAAGTTTGGAGGTATGTGTGGATACCTATTGGAAAAGGGTTGTAGCCTGATATATTTGAAAATCTATCAATAGAGTCAGTGTTGAACCAATACAACAGACTCAAAAGAAAAGAAAAGCTGAAGAGGTTACAACCTGAGATTTCAAATAAGCAGTCTGAACCATCTGCTGAACAGTCAGGTAAAACTCAGGATGAACAAGAATCTCCTAAGAAGAAAAGAAAGATAATGACTTTAAGGGAGAAACAAAAGATTCAAGTTGAAAAGGAAAAATCAAAAGAAGTACCTGCTGTTGAAACACCAATCCCAAAGGAATTGAATTCTAAACCAGAAGATGAACCTATAATTCCTTGGGAAAATGAAGATATGATTAAGATATTGAGGGGCATAATGATAAATCAGAGGGGAATGGATGAAGCCACTTTTAATGCCTTGGAAAAGGAAGACTTGAAAGAACTTTTCTACATTCAAAAGGCTGACTGGGAAAAGGCTCTAAGGGAAGGTGAGAACCCTAGAAGCTTTGTTGGTGGAAGGTTTGTACCTGCATGATTGTTAAACAATCCTGGGTTAGAGAAAATGATGCTTATTCTTAATGAACAAGTAGGACATAACCTTGTTGATCTAGCCAACCTTCCACCTAAAATGGTAGAGTCAATCTACATCAATACTTTCAATTTGGGGCCTAGAAAACCTAAGAAGTCTATCCCAACTAGGCCCTCTACTTCAAGGATGCATGCCTCATCAAGCAGTAGTGAATCAAGTAGATCTAAACCCCAAAGAACAGCAAGACCACAAACAGATGTGGATCTTCCAAGAGAACTCTACTATGATTCTGTCTCTGAATCTCTGAAAGTGATTATGGAAAGCAGACAACTGAGAGACATAGTTTTGAGGAGTGACTTTGCTGAATACACTCAAGAACAATTAGAAAGAATGGAAACACTCAATTTGTATGATTATCGAAACAGAAATAAGATGGCTAGAAGACAAATGAATGATCTCTCAAAATTTTTATAAGGTGAAGCTAACAAGGGATTCCCATTTCTAAAAGAAAAGAGAAGCTGGAGAACAACTCAACTTCATAGATCAAAAAGGACAGAAAGTTAAAGGAAATGGATAGTGCTGAACTGTACTACAAGATGAATGTCAGAGATAGAAATCATTTGTCAAACATGAATATCTGCATCAGTCTTGAAAGAAGAATGACACGCCCCAACTACACAATTCAAAGGAATGGCATCATAACTGAGATTGAATACAAAGAAGATGTTGTCCATTATGTTCTAAGAAACACTGATGGAAGAGTACTGGGGATAATCAAAAAGGATTAAGACTTGACTTATTTGCATGATGAAGATCTGATGGATATAAGGGATTTGGTCTTACTAGAAAGTCACACTCACTACCAAATCCTTGATATCTTTAGGCTAAGAGGTGCATCAGTAATAGTCAATAGAAGACAAGCTGCCTACAATGCAAAGAAAAGACAAGATTCCTAGAATAGGCTTTGTTATGTAATGTCTTCGGACAGAATTCTGATTATGTAATTTGTTTATGTTTTGATGAATATGTAATTTGACTTTAATTTGATGTGTATTTTTACCTATGTGTAAGTAACTGTAGAAGTGTTTTGGGTCAGCTGAGGTGTTCCAATCTAGGGGGAGATTGTTGAGTCAAAGATTTGACCTAAGAGATATATATGGAAGATTGGAATCTTCTCAACCTCCTCAGAATTCGCTAAGTATGGATCCGGGCACACATTAGACTTCCGAGCAAGCTTTTACTTAGCCGTGCATGATATTTTGTCTATCGGGCAAGGTTATCTTTTAGAAGTCTTCTTTAGTGGATATCCGGGCAGGGTTTGCAAATTGGTGTATTTCCGGGCAAGGTTCACTAGTTTTTGCAAATCAGGGCAAGGATCACTTTATCAAGCAAGTCTGTTCTTCATAGCCAAGTAAGGTTCACTCCCAAGTAAGCTTTTAGCTAACCAAGCTCATGAAGCCAAGTGATTGGAAGACCGGGAAAGGTATTCTTTAATAATACAGTGGTCCAAGTAGGCTTGATGATTTAATGGAATATCTCTAAGTAACATCGGGCAAGGTTCAACTCAAGCAAGGAACAGTGCTGCCGAGAACACTTTGCTAGTAAGCTATTTTCAAGCAAAGAGTTGAAAAGGACCATTGAAGAACAAGATTACTCGTAAGGGTTTGTCGGGCAAAGTCTGGCAAAGTCAAGAAGATTGAAGTCTACCCGGTGAGTATTTTACTTGGTAAAATACTCTTCAAGTAAAGTCTACCCGGAAACTGATCCCGGGCACCCTTCTATGATACCAAGTTCTGATGGATGGCAGAGCACACAGCCTACTCGGAAAGTCAATATTGATGCAAAGCCTACCCGGAAGACTTGTTTTACACTTAGAATAATTTTGAATATGTAATTTGAATATGTATTAACATTTGAGATTTCTAGAAGGAATGACAGCTGTAATGGAGGTGTCAGGCCTATAAAAGGAATAATGTAGGGCATACCTCCACAGCTGCGCTAAGGACGGATTGAGGCAATCACACTTTTAGGATAAGAAAGAATATTTCTGAGTGTGACAGCCGTCTTAGGAACCGTACGGATAAACTTTCCAAGAAACCCTAAATCTATTATCGTTTGTATGATGAACATTATATAAATGAAAATCTTTTGAGTGAATCTTGTGTGTGTTAGTTACCTTTGATTATTGTTTAGGAGCCACATCGTTTGTTATCGATTCCGCTTTTAACAAACAGTAATCTTTCTAAATATACCAACCTGTCATTAACTCCCTTGTCGACACATTTATTTGTGTGAGTTATGGCATGATTTGAGTAAGATCTACCTGAAATCGGGGACCTGACAGTCAAATTAAGCATGTGTGTTTAAATTAGCTATCATATATTAATAATGTCATATTTATGATTTGATAGTTTGAATTATTATCTTTGCAAAATATGTAATTTGTAGATCGTAGTTAATTGGGTGAAACAACATACTTGGCTACAAGGGTACACGAATGATATGTTTGAAGTTGCTAATTCTGCTATTTTTACTTGAGCTTGGTTTGAAAAGGCGCGCCTGAGGGCGTGAGGCGCTCGAGGCGTTTTTGCCTTATTTTACGTAAGGCGAGAAATTACATGTGGCGCCCTAAGGCGGCGCATTAACGGGTGAGGCGTGAGGCGTTTGAGACAACGTCTCATGTGATGCAGTCTAAATTAGATTGACAATGTAACTGTTTGGGCCCATTTGCTTAAAATATTAACGTTAAGGCTCATCCATAAGGCATTACTCAGTCGTATTATATATATTTTTCACTCTATCTTCAATTCAAACCACTCTTTAATTTTCATATTCAAAGTTTATCTTCTTCAAATGTCAACCTTCTAGACGTTTCAAGTTTATCTTCTCCTCAGTTATTACTCCCATCTTTTAAATCTTCAAACTCACCTATTTATTACACATATGTTTATGACTCAAGAGGTATTTTACTTCATTATTACTTTTTACTATACTTTTTTTACTTTTTAATCTAAGAATATAATGTTTTGCAACTTCTAAGGAGCTGTTTGTTTTTCCTCAAAACCTCTTCCTGACCACTTTTGTCTGCGCCGCGCAGACCACTTTTCCTCAAAACCTCCACTCAAGGATTTTCAAACCTCTTCTAAGCCAAATAGACCTGTAAGATATTATACCATCAAACCCTACACCCTCTCCTCCATACTTCTCCTCCACCACCCCTGCCTCCGTCGCCGCCCTCTCCGTCGCCGCCCCTGCCTTTCCGCCGTCCACCCCACTCTCTCCGCTGCCGCCTGCTCCGTCATCGCCGCCCTTTTCCGCCGCCGCATAATATGTTTAATGAGGGGTTGATGAAAGGGAGGATCTGCAAATGATTGTGACGTGTTGTGTGTTGCACAATTTGTGTCAGATTGCGAGAGAGCCGGAGCTGGAGTTGTGGAGGGAGCCCGAGGAGAGGGGGCCGATGCCAAGGGTGTTGGAGAGTGAGAAGAGTTATTATTATTTTGGTGAGAGTTTAAGGCAGATTTTGGCTGATGATTTGTACCAGAGGCTTTCTTCAAGATGATGATTGGTGGTTCTTCTTCAAGCTAACTCAATTTCTGATTACATAGAAGATGTTTTTCAGTCATATTTTGTTTCATGTTTGATCTCCTTTTCTTTTGCACTTGATGCTGAAGTTAAACCCCTCCTCTAGACACTATAAACCTCCCCTAGACACTATAGTGATCCTGCCTGGTTTGGCCATAACTATAAGTTTATGTTTTGAACTGATTGGTTCGGTTAATTTTTTGTTTGTTTCAACAAGTCGAGCTAACGTTATGTAAATATGAAGACTGATATAAAAAGTTTGATAAACAAAAGAGTTGTTTATTGATTACTTTTTTAAGTTCAGTTAATTTAAATTTTAGTTTATTTTCGCATTATGCAGACGTTAAAAAACAAACAGTCTTCTTGTTGCAGACATCAGAGGTTTGGTCCACCTCTTCTGCTACAGATGTTTGCAGATGTGGTCCGCAGACTGCAGACATTTTACCTCTGAAAAAACAAAGAGCACCTAAGTGTGTTTTTATAACGTTTAACTTACGTATTAAGTATTCATGTTTAGTTTTACAAATATGTCATGTATAATTAATTTTTAGTAATTTTTAAATTGAGTCCCTCACATACGTGAAGCTCTCTTTTCACGCCTAGAGCTTCCGCTTTTTGAACCAAAATGCCTCGCCTCGCCTAACGCTTTTTTAAGCACACATCTAGGTGATTGATTGGGTTCATTATTTTTAGCTGGTGATTGATTGGGTTCTTATTATTTTCAGACGAGGGCTATAATTTCTTTTAGCTGGTGATTGATTGGGTTCTTATTATTTTTGTATTTTTTTACTAATTTTAAAACTGCACCTAACAATATTTTAGTTGGTGCAGATAATTAATGGTGTGGAGTACTGCCATGCGAAGATGGTGGCTCATAGAGATCTTAAACTTGAGAACCTACAACAATGCCAAAGGTACATCCACAATTCGTTTAAGCGCACATGCATGATTTGCTTGAGAAAACCACGACAACGACCATCTAAGATTCATTTAATTACCAAAATAACACTGCACTACCGTAGGTGGCAACATACAATGCAAAATTTGCAAAATATTGTTTTTGTAATTTTAGTTAACGCATTGCAAAATTTGTTTAATGGTCAACCTAAATTACCTTGATTTGTTTTAATCTGCATACAAAACAGCACGTTTTAAACTAATCAGTTTTGACCCGCTACTCAACCTGTCCATCTTGTTCGGTTCATACCGTTTTGATGTTTTCTAGTTGTAGCCTAAAGGTATTGAGTTAAAGGAATCTTTGTTGGTGTTCCAGAATTTCAAGGGATTGTGACTGCTAAATCTCCATGGAATGCATGTGGTTAGTTTTACTTCTTTTCTTAGGTCGGGTTGGGTATTGGGTCATTTCAATTTTATTAGAAACAGTGGTTGTCGAACCTTAAGAACACGCTGAGTGCTAACAGAAGTTGTAATAATATTCTTATGGCAGTCAATGAGAACATGCCAGAGAGGCTCAGTAATCTGCTGGCACATGGATACAACATTTGCAATGGTGTCACCCTTCATGATTCAGGAGATCGCAATCGGTCGTGTGAGTTTTGTGTATTTGAACTTTGGAAGTTAAATGCAAACTTTTTAAAGGTTAGTTCTACTATATTTGTGTGATTGCTTCTGGGTGTTAAAACTTTTTACTAACAATTTGCTTGAGTCATCTCCTTTGTGAGTCAACTAATGTGTTTATTAAACTGCATTTCAAAAAGATTTTTTTTGTTTTGGGACATACTAACTTATGTTTAGGATTTGGTGACGGTATCTACTAATGTATTTTTAAGGTTTATTGCCGGTAACGTAGCAAAGTTAACCAATACCGATCGAATTCACGTGTCGGCAATGCTATTTTTTTTGTCATAAATACTAAGATTGACGGACAGTTACTTTTTTAAAGTGTCGAATTGACGAACGTGCCCCGTATATCAGGTTTTTGTGATCTTAGCACTTTATTATAACGTTTTTGTGATCTTAGTAATAACCATAGGAGGTTTAAACCATGTAATCTCTCTAATAACAGATTTATTAACGAACATGCTCTTTAGCTATACTTAAATATGCCATGTAGCATTTAACTAAGTGCTCCGACCTGTTTTCAGGCCAAACCAGATTAGTTTTAAAACTTGGTTGCATCAAGTTAAAAAGTCACATATAACTTTTCATTAGTAGTTGTTTATCTCATTGGTAGGTGGAGTGTGCTCTCATTGCTCACTGTCATTTTCAGATGTAGGCAAGTTTGTCATTTTGGTTAAATTTATCAAAACTGCACAAAAAAAAAAAAAAAAAAAAAGCCAGTTTTGGTCTATATTTTTGTCAAAGCATTTTAGTAGGGACATTTTGGTCAAAACTGCATAATGAATATTAGCATATTTTAAGGGCATTTTAGTAGGGACATTTTGATAGCCGAAAGACAATGGTACATACACCGATCAGCCTGTGTCCCGATGATTGAGTGTTATGTGCCTATGTCCAAGGCTTGATGCAAAACTACTATCGAGCTGGGGGTCTCACCGGAAGCAGCCTCTCTATCCCTAAGGGGTAGAGGTAAGGCTGTCTACATCTTACCCTCCTCAGACCCTACTATAGCTTTGCTATTGGTGGGATATACTGAGTACGATGATGATGATGATGGTTTTTTACTAAGTTATCTTCGTTATGTTCGTGCATTCATGTTGTGATTTATGTATTGTTTCATATGAATACATGTTATGATACAGGTTTTAATGGGAAGGGCAACCAAGAAGTCTAATGTTGACATTGACTTAGGAAGAGAACGCCAATACACCAGAGCGTCTTATAGCAGGTGAAATGGGTGATGCTGAGCTAAACGAGCCATGCTTGGGTCATCCGGACGAATTCGTGGGTTGGCCCGTTTAACCCTTTAATTTTTTGTTTTGTTCAATTTTTAAATGTTTTTGTGTAAAGAGCTCAAAATGTATACATAGGTTTCAACAAATTCGTAAACGTAAACCCAAAATTTACCATGAGTTTTTTTTTATAAATTTGTATCTTTCATTGTAAAGAAAATTTAAAGTATTAACATGTGAAAAGAATAAAAAAAAAGTATGGGTCAACCGTGTTCGAGTTCACCTGTCTGACAAATATTTTGGTGCTAGCGACAACATTGGTCACTTGTGAGTTGCTTGTGGAAGTATGGCCTAACAACCGCCCTTGAAGGCATTGTTGGAATCATTTATTTATTTTTTTGGGGGTTTTCAACCTAACAAACTGAATCGATATTAACCGTGTTCTCGTTGGAATGTGTGGGTAGATAACTACTATACAATATATCATGAAATAATTGATTAACTATAAACATGTGCCGCACTGTAAATTGTCGCATCCGCTGCATCGCGTGTTCCTCCTAGTGTATATATATATATATATATATATATATATATATATATATATATATATATATATATATATATATATATATATATATATATATCACACACATAATAATATTTAACAAAACAAACCGGCGACAAAAACACCTCCCCCCCTTGTCGCATCTTTTATCGAACGGAGGGGGGGGGGGGGCGTTCCACCTCAAAATCGCCCCTCATCACCCACTACGTATAATCTAAATGCAATTTAACTTTCACTTTATTTGATATAATTTCTAACCTTATTTATCATTTCATTTATTTATAGAGTTGGACTCATAATTTAATTTGTTTAACTAGGACACGAATACCTAACTTAGTTTTTAACAATGACATATTATGATGCTATATATCCCCAAATAACTGCACTAACGGCCTTCTACCGATCATTCAGGTGACAAAATGGGACTAAATTTGTCTTTGGGTTTGCACAATTTACATTTTATTAATTTTTTTTAGCATATGCATTCAAAATTTTCTTTGACAACTAAGTTGTGCATATCCGGTCCATCTGGATATCAAAACTCATATATAACATATAATTTTGATTATGCCATACTCGATTAAACTAATCGAAAGAGATGACATACTCAATTAAACTAATTAAAAGAGAGTAGCCTTTTCCCATTAGACTACCCAGGATAGTCATGTTTTATTAATTGGATGTTATAAAAAAAAAAAAAAAGAAGTCCCAAAATTTTCACTTATGTGGGGGTAAGGGATATAACATTTCATGTACACAAAAGGATAACATGGTTAATTCGCGGAAAGGGTATCTTCTGCGAAGAAATCAAAACCCACCCCGGTATATAACCACAAGACAATATGAGTAGGAAAGAACAGCGGAAGTGTTGCCACAGATAGGACACGTGGTGGAACACCATTGCGTAGTACCAACTACCATATGGCCGCACGATGGACCAATGAGAATGGGCCAATGCCGCACTTGTACCAAACGAGAAAGCGGCGTAAGTGTTGCATGGTACAAAACCCTACATGGACGCATGATGGACCAATAAAAATGCGCCAACGCTGTACCTACATCAAAGGAAAGAATACTATTGACCAAATTGTCTAACCAATTAGGACGAGCCGTCATGCTCAACCATGACGGGAGAAGCTTCCATTGAGTGGGACAATTGGCCCAACCTTCTCCCCCCTTCGGCTATAAATACAGATGATAGTGTAACTGTAAAAAGAATTCCAATTTCTAAGCTCTCTCATTCCTTTAAATAGATTCCGACCACTTACGATACTGATTCTCACGCAGGAGGGTGGTTACGAGAAGACCCCCCTATTTCCCTTCTCGTAACGAGCTCACGGTATTCGTTTTGCAGGTGTACGGTTCGCTAGGGCTTGGGTTGAGCAATAGATTAACCTCATCAGCATGGTTTGATCTATTGATTAAACCCTTGGACGAAGTGTTGGGCCTAACCTTATCTAGTTAGACTTAGTGTTTCTTCATTGGCGCCATCCAGTTAAGCTAAAACTGTAAAGAAAACTCAAAACTATGAGTTCTCGCGGACCTCCACCGTGAACACCGTAGTCCTCCAATCGTGCTGGGACCCCGGATGGAAATTCAGGACAAAGGGAAGAATATGTGGAAGTGGAACGCCCTCAGCAAGATAAGTCATTCAGATTCGCGGAATACGCGATGATGGTCAAAAAAGCCCGTGTGAAACAGATGACGAGGAGTAGACCCAATGATGTAGTTAAAGAGGGAACAACAAAGGGTCAGCAGAGAGTACGAGAAAAAGTTGGAGAAATAGGCGAGGAAATCGACGAAAGGGATAGCCCCACACGCCATCTTATTCACAAGAGATTACGCGGAATCGTCCGACGACGAGAGACACCCTCGCTGCAGAGAGCGCGAAAGACTAGAAAGCCATAAAGACCAACAGAGAAAGCAAGGGAGAAGCCAAGAAAGGTCCCCTAACCAAAGTCGGGAAGCTAGGTTAAAGAACGTGCTCGGGAAAAGCCCGGAACCAAAGAGTCAAAGCGATGCGGAAAGCTCCGGACCAAAAGATCAACCCCGTGGGGAAGAAACATCTAAGTTATTATCCCGAGGCGGACGTAGATATTTTTAAACGTTACAGGCCAAAAGCTTTCACGGAAACGTTTCAAATTCGTACAAAAGATAGGAGAGGCTCCGCTGCCTTCTAACTCAAAGCTGCCATCCGCAGTGGGAAAGTGCGACGGGATGACCGATCCAAGCAATCACTTGTAAAGCTTTATATCGGCCGGAGGAGTAGCTGGGTGGACGTTGCCCGTTTGATGCCATATGTTCGCCCTAACTCTTCACGATGCGGCCATGGAATGGTTCGAGAGGCTCCCAGAAGACCAAATCATGTGCTTCGAGATCTGGTAGCTAAATTCTCCATGCATTTTAGCCAACATCGAATGCACACCCGCGACCCCGCCGAGATAATGAATCCATCGAAGATTTTATCACGCGGTTCAACACAGAAGGTCTCAAGATCAGAGGACTGAGCGAGGATATGATGAGGGCAGGCTTCAACCAAGGAGTGCGAAGCGATGACCTCATCCGTTGCCTATCAAAGAGAGATGGCATGCCAAAATTATGGAACGAAGTCATGAAAGCAACCAAAGTATACGTGCACACCGAAAAGTCCTTATGTGGACGACGACACCCCAAAGATGAAAATAGAAACGAGCCGAGAACGTTCAACAACAAAAAGAAATGTGAGTCGATATGGTCAAGAATCCAACTCTCGGCAGACACATCAACTCAAACACCAGTTCCTCGACCGCTATTAGGAGAAAAATAAAATCGAGGGTATAAGATCAGAGAATGGACCCAACTGGCGAAAACTCCGTCCCAGATATTGGCGACGGAAAACGTCGACTTCCGGACACTAAAGCCGATCTTCAAGATAAAACATCTATATAAATCGAAGTATTGTAAATTCCATGAGGACACCGGCTACAAAATAGACGATTGGAAAAATTTGAATGATGAGATTGAAAAATCAGTGAAATCCGGGAAACTTGAACACTTGGCCGTAGAGGCAAGAAAGCACGCCAGAAACTAGGGACCAAAAAAGACGATGGACCTCGAGAAAACAGATAAAAAATCTGAACACACATATGATACAAGGCGGGCGAAACAAGAGTGCAAAAAAGCAAACGCCTAGTAGTAAAGCCTGGAAAGAAGAACTGGTCATCTTCCCACGAGTAAAAGGAGGGCCATGCCTGAAGCAACCACTGATTTTCACCGCGTTGATAGGACACTACCGAAGCACATATGTCTTTATTGACCAAGGAAGCACGTCAGATATCATGTATCAACAGTGTTTCGATCAATTGGACGCAGAAGATAAAGTGAGGTTAGAACTGGTCAATGCACTTGTGTCAAGGTTCTCGAACAAAGTAACACGTCCACTGGGACAACAAAAGTTCCCGGTAACACTAAGTGATGGAAACATTTGAGAATCGAAGAGGTAGAGTTCCTCGTACTGCCAGTAAAGTCCAAACACGATGGGATTCTGGGAAGAGAAGCGATTGGGGATTTTAATCCAAACCCATCCACCACGCATGGCATAATGGGTATCCCGACACCAATGGGAATCGCACTGGTGAGGCCAAACAAAGATTGTTTGGTCGCGGAAGGGTCAAAACCCCAGAAGGTGCAAAAGACGAGAAACAACAATGAACCTGAAAAGTGGATGCTCAACGCCGAGTTCCCAGATCAAACCATCATCATTGGACCAACTTTATGAGTAACATAATCTCTTATCTGAAACAACTGTTTCTAAGGAACATGGATGTGTTCGCGTGGCAATCCATAGATATGGTTAGGGTCCCACGCAATACAACGGAACATGCCTTGAAAGTCAACCCATCGTTCACACCAGTAGTCCAAAAATAACGGAAGATGGGGCCGGAACACACAAAAGAAATTAATGATCAGGTGAGTGAATTATTGAAAGAAGGCATCATCAGGGAAATCAGGTACCAAATATGGGTCGCAAACCCCATGATGGTACCAAAGAGCAAAGGGGTATGGCGAATGTGCATCGATTACAAAGACCTAAACAAAGCATGCCCCAAAGATTGCTACCCACTGCCCAAGATAGACTTGAAAAGAGATTCAGTATCTCCACATCGCTTCAAATGTTTCCTGGACGCATACAAAGGTTACCACCAAATCCACATGACGACATCAAGACAAAACAACTTTCCGCGCAGATAAAGGCACATTCTGTTACAAGATGATGCCAATTGGGTTAAAAAACGTGGGAGCCACTTATCAACGCCTAATCGGCAAACAGTTTGGGGAACAAATTGGGAACAACCTGGAAGTGTACATGGAGGATTTGATAATCAAGAGCCTAGAAGAAGACCAAATGCTGCGAGATATCAAAGACACGTTCCAAAGGCTGCGGAATACTAGCATGAAACTGAACCCGAGCAAATGCTTATTCGGAATGGAAGAAGGCTAGTTCCTCGGGGTAATCGTCACAAAAAACGGGTTCAAAGCTAACCCTGAAAAGGTACTGTAACATCCTAAAATTTATAATGTTGAATAAAGAAAGTTACGTTTAGTGATTTCGCGTTATTAATTAATTAATATCGAGTAAAGAACGGATCATGGGCTTAGATTAATTGAGATGGGTTAAATGAGAATGGGCCTTAGGTCCACGGGCTTTAAGGGATATAAATATCCCCTAAACCAAGCTAAAACCCTAAACCCTCATTTTATTTCCATCTTATTCTCTAACACACTCCAAACACACACACACACACCATAAACGAGCAAGACCCGAGAGAGAGTAAACGTTAGTTGGTATTAGATCTTATTACACGAGATCTAGAGTGCATAAACAAGCTAACCAAGATCGAATGAGCGCTAAAGGTATGTTCTTGACCTTTAAAGTTTACATAGTATTGAACGTTTTTACTTAAAGATCCAAGCTTTATAGTATATACGGGATATATATACGACCGAAAATGGTTAGGGAACGTTAGTGGGTGATGTCGAACCATAACAAGGGTATTAAAATCGCCAAAATGCTTGATAAAAACCAAACCCGTAGCTGAACTGGGCAACTTCGCCTGCGAACTGGGCAACTTCGCCTTTAAAGCCTAACTTCACCTTCAAGCTTAACTTCGCCTTCAAAGCTTAACTTCGCCTACGGCCAAGTTCGCCTAATTGATAACTTCGCCTAAGGCCAAGTTCGCCTAATTGATAACTTCGCCTAAGGCCAAGTTCGCCTAATTGATAACTTCGCCTACGGCCAAGTTCGCCTAACTGATAACTTCGCCTAAAGCTAAGTTCGCTTAAGGTTTAACTTCGCCTAAAGTTAAGTTCGCTTAGAAAATATTTACACCCCAGCCAGGGGCTCTGCCCCTAGACCCCGCTGCCAGGGGCGCTGCCCCCGGACCCCCGTTCGTTGTGGGTCATAAAAAGATAGAAATACAACATGAGTAGTAGTAGTTAATTGATACGTGTAAATATTATACAGTTAGCCGTGCACAGCTCAAGAAGGGAATAACTATTAACGGAGAGCGTAACTGGATTCAGGTGAGTTTCTAGCCCCATTTATGTGTTATGTTTTCGGGGCTGTGTGCATACTCAATATGTTTGTTAATACGCTTATCCTAAGAGATAAGTGTATGCCTTATGTGGATAATGTGAAATGTATAAATGATTGTTTGATGGTACGTGAACGATCTTCGGATATTGCACGTACTGTCAGGTTGTAACGCTATGTATAAGGTAAGTATGATATGTATGCTTATGTGTATGAACGTAATAAAGTTAATAAAAGAAGGAAATGATGGTTGTATGGTTGTATGGTTACGAAAAGGGTACCGAGCCCTAATAATACTCGAGGTATGATTTATGGTTGTATGGTAACGAAGAGGGAATCGAACCCTACTAATATTCGAGAACTAGGGAACCGAACCCTACTAATATTCGAGGAAAGAGGGTACCGAGCCCTAATAATACTCGAGGTATGATGTATGGTTGTATGGTAACGAAGAGGGAATCGAACCCTACTAATATTCGAGAACTAGGGAACCGAACCCTACTAATATTCGAGGAAAGAGGGTACCGAGCCCTAATAATACTCGAGGAAAGAGGGTACCGAGCCCTAATAATACTCGAGGAAGGAGGGTACCGAGCCCTAATAACACTCGAGGAAGGAGGGTACCGAGCCCTAATAATACTCGAGGAATGTAGGGCGTAATGCTCTTTATAACGTAAGATATGAAAGTAAGTTAATACAAAAGAAAGTATGAAAGTATGAAAGTATGAATGAAAGAATATAAGTTTATGTGTATTGTATAATGTATGATTAACTAGAACTCACTCAGCGTAGCTGACTTTTAGTATGCACGCAGGTGAGTACGATGAGGCAGCTCGCTTGAGGAGACACGTGGCACTGAATAAGAGGCTGGCATCGGAAGACTCAAGACGTTTAAGTTTAATGTTTCGTTTATTCTGAAAGACAAAATGATGTTTTAAGACAAGACGTGTTTTGTTATGAAATGTTTTATGAAAGCTTTTATATTCCGCGAATGTTTTAATTAACTCTGATATATAGAACTGCGTTTATGAGTAAATCCAACACGAAAGTAGGGCTACCGGTAACGGGGCCTTACAGGTACAAGCGATTTCCAGCATGCCTTCTCCAAAATCGTTGAAAGAGGTCCAAACCCTCAACAAGAGGTTGGTAGCAATGAACAGATTCTTAGCGAATCATGCAACGAAATCATTTCCGTTCGTTTGTCACATTGCGAAATTGCCTAAAGAAATCACAATTCAAGTGGACACCAGAGGCAGAGCAAGCCTTCCAAGAAGTAAAGAAGTGTCTGATTCAATTACCAACAATGACGGCACCGCAGAAAGGCGAGGAGTTGACTATATACTTGTCGGCATCAGCCAAGGCGGTGGGAGCAGTACTGCTGGTAGATCGAGAAAAAAATTCAAAGACCAATCTACTACATTAGCAGAACCCTCACTGACGCATTAACGAGATATTCCATCATGGAAAGACTGGTTTTGGCATTGGTGTATGCATCAAGACATCTCCACAGATATTTCCACGGTCACACAGTCAATGTCTTGACAAATTACAAAATCCAAAATTTACTCCGGAAGCCCGAATTGTCATAACTGGCGAAGTACCCATCGAACTTGGAGAACACGCTATCCAATACAGACCCATGCCAGCGATCAAATGACAAGTTCTGGCAGACTTCATCGCGAAAATACCATCTGCAAAAGAAGAGGAATGCAGAGCGGAAGAGAAACCGACCATGTCTGTAGATGAAAACGAAACATGGTTGTTGTTCACCGATGGTGCATCCAACGATGAAGGGTTAGGGGCTGGATTGAAGCAAATCAGCCTAAGAAAATAGGAATTCACAAACGACATCCACTTAGATTTCAAGAGTATAAACAATGAGGCGAAGTATAAAACGTTCCTGGTTGGATTGTGAATAGCTAACAAATTTGGGGCACAACACGCAGAAGCACACGTTGACTCAATGCTAATAGCCAGCCAAGTTAACGGGTCATACGAAGGAAAAGATGAGTTCATGGCTTCGTACCTAGAACAAGCCAGATAGCTAATCCCAAATTTTAAGTCATGTAAAGTAAAACACATTAAACGATGTGAGAACAAGTCAGCCGACGCATTAAACAAATTAGCAGCAACCAGCTTTGAAAACCTAGCAAAAGAGGTCAGACTAGAAACACTGGCGGAACCATCATTCCCTCCAAGACAATTATGCATCACACAGTATGCTGAAGAGTCATGGATGACTCCCATTAAAGCATACCTAACAAAGGCCTCTGACCACAGCTAAAGGTAGAAGCTCAAAAGATAAGGCACGAAGCGTTGCAATACAAAATGAAAGAAGGAATCCTATATAGAAGATCATTCCTAAGGCCTATTCTATGTTGCGTAGATGCTGATGACGCTGCTTACTTGATAAGAGAAATACACGAGGTGAAACGCAGGCTGCACGCGAGACCCAAAATGTTCGTGGCAAATATCACCAACGCCGGCTATTACTGGCAAGGAATGCATACGAACGCCGTAAAAGAACTAAGAAAGTGCGACCCATGCCAGCGACATGCACCAAACACTCTCAGACCCAAGAATGACCTGATCCCAGTCTCCGCTACGTGGCCATTTCAAAAGTGGGCCATCGAAATAATGGGTCCATTCCATGAAGCACCCAGAGTGGTGAAATTCTTGATAGTGGCAATCGATTACTTCACGAAGTGGAACAAATCAAATCCCTTAGCCTCAATCAGCATCACTGTTGTTAAAAAATTCATTTGGGAATTCATAATATGTCGTTTCGGACTATCACAAATGATAGTCAGCGATAATGGCACTTAGTTCGCAGACAAAACCCTTCTGGAATGGCTGGTGGAACTTCATCTAAAACAAGTATTCACATCAGTGGCACATCCACAAGGTAATGGCCAAGTAGAAAGAGCCAACCGCACCATTTTGGAAGGAATAAAAGCAAGATTGGGGCAGAAAAGGGCAGGCTGGGTCAGGGGCTGGATTGAAGCAAATCAGCCCAAGGAAATAGGAATTCACAAACGACATCCACTTAGATTTCAAGAGTATAAACAATGAGGCGAAGTATAAAACGTTCCTGGTTGGATTGTGAATAGATAACAAATTTGGGGCACAACACGCAGAAGCACACGTTGACACAATGCTAATAGCCAGCCAAGTTAACGGGTCATACGAAGGAAAAGATGAGTTCATGGCTTCGTACCTAGAACAAGCCATATAGGTGATCCCAAATTTTAAGTCATGTAAAGTAAAACACATTAAACGATGTGAGAACAAGTCATCCAACGCATTAAGCAAATTAGCAGCAACCAGCTTTGAAAACCTAGCGAAAGAGGTCAGACTAGAAACACTGGCGGAACCATCAGTCCCTCCAGACAAGTATGCATCACACAGAATCCTGAAGAGTCGTGGATGACTCCCATTAAAGCATACCTAACAGAAGGCCTCTGACCACAGCTAAAGGTAGAAGCTCAGAAGATAAGGCACAAAGCGCTGCAATACGAAATGAAAGAAGGAATCCTATATAGAAGATCATTCCGAGGGCCTCTTCTTTGTTGCGTAGATGCTGATGACGCTGCTTACTTGATAAGAGAAATACACGAGGTGAAATGCAGGCTGCACGCGAGGCCCAAAATGGTCGTGGAAAATATCACCAACGCCGGCTGTTAATGGCAAGGAATGCATATGAACGCCGTAAAAGAACTAAGAAAGTGCGACCCGTGCCAGCGACATGCACCAAACACCCTCAGACCCAAGAACAACTTGATCCCAGTCTCCGCTACGTGGCCATTCCAAAAGTTGGCCATCGGAATAATGGGTCCATTCCATGAAGCACCCAGAAGGGTGAAATTGTTGATAGTGGAAATCAATTACTTCACGAAGTGGAACAAAGCAAAACCGTTAGCCTCAATCAGCATCACTGTTGTCAAGAAATTCATTTGGAAATTCATAATATGTCATTTCGGACTACCACAAACGATAGTCAGCGATAATGACACTGAGTTCGCAAACAAAACCCTTCTAGAATGGCTGGTGGAACTTCATCTAATACAATTATTCACATTAGTGGCACATCCACAAGGTAATGGCCAAGTAGAAAGAGCCAACCGCACCATTTTGGAAGGAGTAAAAGCAAGATTGGGGCAGAAAAGGGCAGGCTGGGTAGATGAATTGCCACACGTCCTTTGGGAGTACCGAACGCTAAAGAGGCGAAGTCATGTCGAAACACCATTCACTCAATTACGGCATGTAGGCAAATGATACCGGCGGAAATAGGAGTCCCCTCCGCCAGAGTACTGTTAGCCGAGAGAAACAACGAGTCCAAATTTGGCTTGAATTTAGACCTGCTTGAAGAAAGAAAGGAGTTGGCAGCAATTAAAGAGGAAAAATACAAACGCCAACTCGAAAAATATTATAATAATAGGGTCAAAACAAGCATGTTAAAAATCGGCGAATATGTGTTCCGCGACAGAGACGCATCAAACACGGAACCCCCAGGAAAGTTGGCACCTAAATGGGAAGGCCGTTATGTGATTTCCCAAATATTGGGCAAAGGGGCGTATTCCCTAGAGATATTATCATCGGTCACCAATCCCAAGGACATGGAACATAGCACAACTGCGGAAGTGTTATCTCTAAAAGATAGAGATCATGTATTAAACGGGCTAAGGGCCAATTTATATTTTCAAACATATTCTTATGACGTTTGATAGTAAGCGCGTAACAGAAAAGCAAACATGAAAAGATAAGACAAAATAAAATAAAAGGATTACGTTATCACTATCAAAGCAGAACATGAAAGTCCGCAAGCAAAAGACAAGAAGGTACAAATTGACACGCGGGAAATCTAAGCCCGCAACTAAAGTCTTACATAACATTAAAATACGTTAAACGATAAAAGGGAAAAAATGAATCATCAGCACCTTATAAACAAAATACAAACTAAACTATAAACTCACTCATAGTCAACAGCCTCTTCATCCTCATGCGCTCCATCACCTTCACCGTCATCACTACCAACACCTCTACTTCCACCATGACCAGAAGGACCTCCAAGCCCTGTAAATGCAGCCTTAAGTTGAACGAACCCATCGGGTCTCTCAGCTAGCTTGGCAATGGTCCCGACCACACTAAAGGTCAAGTCGTCATACTTAAACTGCAAATTGTGGCAACGTTGTCACAAACAATATCATCAAGAGGGAAATCGGTATGTGGACAACTAGAAGCAGCGCGATCATGAGCCTCTTGAAAACCCGCCTTACGGTCAGACTCGCGAGCAGCGACGAGTAGTTTCGCAACACAGTCAGTAAGTTCAGACCCATCCTTGACAAGGTCAACAATCTAGAAAGAAAGAAACGAAGAAGATATGAAATGGAAAGCCTATGATAAGATAGGGAAAAATACGTTTAACATACCTCACGGACGAAGTCGGTCATCAGCCACTTCTGGTATGCCTGCAAGGACTGAACTGTAAGGTCATTCATAAAGAGTTTATCTGCTTGGCCATCCCTGACGGCTTGGAGAACCATATTCTCTTAACCCAAACCCTCCAACTGGGCATCCTTAGGGGCTACAACCGCCTTCAACTCATCCAATTCGGCTCGTACACGAGCCAATTCTTCATCTTTATCTTGAACAACAACATCACGGGTAGCCAAAGAGTGAGTAAGATCAGCAATAAGAGTGTCTTTATATTTAACGACGGCCTCATGGTACGCCACCTCCTCTTATAGTTTGGCAAGTAAATCTTCAACACCCCAAGTTCAGACTCCACCATTTGCAGCTTATCTCGAACATCCTACAAACGATTGTTTTCACGCTGAAATGATCCTTCCCAACATTTCACGGCCTCATCATGTGCGGCTTGAGCAACAGCCAACTCTTGACGGGCTATAGCCAAGTTCCATTCAGCAGTGCGCGCTTCATGGCGGTGATTCTCAGCATCTTGCAACAACTTTTCATGATCAACGTTCAAAGCAACCCGGTCAAGTAACCTATCATGTGTGACAAGTTTATTATCCTAGATATCAATAACTAGTCACTTATTCTTGTTTAAGTCACCAATGACACATTAACTTAAATGTACGCATACATGACACTACATGTATAAGAGTTCATTAACATTGTTAACAGAACTAACTGAGTTTACAAACATAGTCAACAAGATTTAACTGGGTTTAGTTAACGGAGTTAACCTAATAATGTCGGGCGTCACATTTTGTTTCTTAGTCCAATCATATTTCTTGTCCTTTTGAGTTAATTGGGTTAAAGGTTGAGCTATGGAAGAAACGTTTTCAATGAATCGAGGTAATAACTAGCTAATCCCAAAAATTGTCGCACTTTGGTAGGTGACCTTGGTGTCTCCCAATTCTTAATTGCTTCACTATTTGAAGGATCAACGCAAATACCGTTCTCATTAATTACATGCCTTAGAAAATGGACTTCTAGATGTCAGAAATCTCATTTTAAGAACTTGGCATACACTTTTTCATTCTTTAGTAATTCCAGGATTAGCTTTAAATGTTGATCCTTTGTAAATTTCTTAGATTGTTTAGAAGGATCCGGCTTCATTTCCAATTCCTCATCAAGTACCTCATCAAAGACATCAAATTCCTACAATTCTCCCACATACTTAACCGATTCTGGTCTTTCATCAAATACAACATCATTATTCAACATGTCTTCATTTATACTTGCCTCATATAAGTCTTTCTCAAAATCGAATGTTAGATCATCAACTGATACGTCTAACATCATAGCAATCTCAGATCTATCAATCGCTATCTCTCCTTCTTCCAATTCTTCCTCCATATTTGATACTTTAAATCTCGAATAATCCGAAAATATATAAAAATCTTCTAATTCCTCCAATGGTTTTTCAATGGAAGCATCCTTAGTCTCAGACTCCTGTGGAGGTTCATCAGTTAGAACATCCCCCCCCCCCAACAAAGTCAAACTTATTATATGCTTTTCCCGACAATGCACCAGGACAACCTTGCGAGTTATCATCAAGGTCATCAAAATCATCAGATGAATCGCCAAAATCTAACTTTTCTTCATCTTCATATTCTTCTTCTTCCTCTTTATCTTTCTTTTCTTCAACTATCTTCGTTTCTTCACTAGTTTGTTCAACAGGTACTACTACTGATGGTGCACTATCAACCACAGGTTCATCCACCAGCATTCTCATTTGACTATACCCCCCCCCCCCATGCACAAGGGCATCTCCTTGAATTGAATCCTTAATAATGATTGGATCTTCAACTTTTGCCTTTCCTTTATCAACACTTTTCTCATTATCATAATCCACCCAGAACAAACCCTCAGCAACACCTATATCTCCACCATAAACGCGTTCAAATACCGTATAGCTTGCTTCAGCACGATCCACCTCGGAGTTGAATCTAATTCCAAGTTTCTTCTCGATAATCATAAAATATTTGATGTGTTCATACAACAAATCATCTTGTAGCTTTCTTTTCCTTCATTTTCTTCCAATCTCTTCTTGATTTCCGTATTTTCAGCTCTCAATCTATCATTCTCTTATGCTAAACTTGTAATCCTAACCTCTTGATTATCAAATTTTTCTTTCAACACATTGTATTCCAATCTTAACGGCCCATCCAAAAACAAATTTTTATCAAATTTAGGAAAACTCCCAAATGATTTTCGTGAGACGTTTGGATTAGCTTTAAGAGTTTCTTTGGGAACTGATTGTTCAACAACAGTTGTAGTTTGAGGAATGGTCTTTTGAACTATTGGAGTGTATAAAAGTTTATCAATAGCATCATCCAAATTAACTTTAAACTCAGGAGTCTTTTTAACTTTTTATCGGCTTTAGATGGTTCAGGTGTCTTTTCAATATTCATCTCCTGATCTTGAACCACTTTAACATTAGGACCCTCTGGTTCATCAACTAACCTCAATCCAGATTTAGGTTTTTTAGCCATGTGTTTTATACGTTTCTTCTTCAAATAGATTCTGGCTCATAGGTAACATCATTGTCAAATTTCTTCTTTGTACGTCTCTCCTTTTTCCTGAAGTCATAAACTGCACGAGGATATCTTAATATCCTCGTTCGAGTCTCAGAATCAAATTCGGTTTCCTCACTAGTTGGATCTATATTTTGTTTAGTACCAACTACAGGTGGTTGTTGTACAACTATAGCAGGAGGTGTCACCTGTTCAATTTTAACCACACGCTTTCGCTTCCTTTTTGATTTTTGAGATCCATCAGCTTCCTCATCAAATTCGGCCTCAGTTTTTACAAACCATCAGCTCCCCCTATAGGCACAAACATCTGCATACGAAATTCTCATTCTCACGATCTGAATCGCTTTCATCCTTTCTCCATTTATTATCTGAAGGTGCAACATAATCTGGATCTCTTAAATGTTCAAAAATATAACGAAAAACTAGAATTTCTTCCCCCGACTTGTTTCTGTATGATTTTAACTTGGCCCACCCATTACGGAAATATGAGCTAATTTCAATACTTCACCAGTCTTAACAACCTATTGGAATTGATGTTCTACAATCAAATGGATGAATTACGGGTACATCAGCCACTTACTCTCAAAATACAACTTTAGAAAAGTTATATTTCAAACTCAAGCAAAGTGCGGTCATCATGCACATCTGATAATCAAATATTTCCTCATAACCTCCTTTATGATGACCCGAGCAGTGAACAATCACATGAACCAAAAACTTAAACGGCCTTGAAATACGTAACCATGTTCAAGTCATTTTGATAACCCATCCGTAACAATCACCCCTTTTCCATCCTTTCATCTAATGCTGTCGGGTCAGTCGATTGATTTGCCAATTTCCAGCACGTCACGTAAAATCTGCTCGGACACGATTATTTCCTTGTTCTACACAACAGAATTTATACATTCTTCCTCTAACTTTGCATTTTTCCAAAACTTCTCCTCAATCTTCTTTACAACAATTGTGTTTGCCGTAATCGCCTTTAAAATTATTGATCTTTGAAAGAACGGCAATATCGGTCTAAAAGGTTCCATATTTTTACTTGTTCCATACAAAAATGCTCATATATTATGATTCACATCATAATCTTTCTCCATCTGCACACAAAAAGACAGACAAGATGTTAGAAATCTTTTGAAAAATTTAACAGTTTATAATTAAAATTTATTTCTATGTTTAACAATGTATAAGTCATACTATCCGTATAAGTGTAAGTGTTAATCAACATGTAAGTGTTTATTAACATGTAAGTATCTATCAATGTGTAAGTGTTAATCTACGTGTAAGTCATTTAACAACGTGTAAGTGAGTTAAACATGTAAGTCATTCAACAACGTGTAAGTCAGTTACACGTGTAAGTCATTTAAACGTGTAAATCATTTAAAAATGTATGTTTCAACTTGTAAGTCTTGAACAACATGTATGTTTCATGAACGTATATGTCTTGTTGACTTATAAGATTTAGAAGTTATACGGCGTTTAAGTCCATTGGACTTATACAACGTATAAGTTTTTAACTGGTTATGCGGTCAAAACAAGATCAAAACCAATTTGACAAACACAGACATCAACTGATAATCAAACATATACACAAGTTTTGTTAAACCGTCGATGAGGTTATTAGGTCAAAAATCCTATGATCTATGTCAAACAAAATTCCAATTTTGAACAATTAGTCTTTCACTATTCATCGGCTGCAAACACAAATAGAACCAACATATTAGACGTAATTTTTTACCTTAAAAAACTCAGGTGGGGTGCAAATCAACCACGAGAGTCAATAATCTCAATTATACGAAGTAAAGAACAAGATATAGAGTGCAAAAGATCAAGAACAATGTTCAACTTATATGTTTCTTAAAACCACGTATAAGATTTGATAACAAACAGACAACGTATAAGACACTACATATACAAGTTACTTATACGCTTTATAAGTCTTTGACTTATACGCCCGTGTAGGCCATAAAAACTTATACACCCGTATAAGTTGAAGACTTGTATGCTGTTAATTTCAAACAATGTTTAAACCGACAAATTTCACACTTTTGAACCCAATCAAGTCCAAATTAATGACATTGATTAATACACTTGAAGTTTTTTTCCCTATTTTGAAAATTTTTGACAAAAAACAATTGCTCGATTCAGGTTCTCAGATATCCAAACCTGATTAACCATTCACCAAAATCGAAAATAATACAAAAATGTAAAATCTTTTTTGGTTTATAAATGAAAGTTGTAATCAAAAACAAAAATTTTTCAAAATAAAACTATTTACAAACACTAATATATGAATAGTAAGGAATCATATTGATCTATATGTTCTTCCATCATGGTTTTAAATTTCAGCTTTCTTATGTCTGATATTAAGTCAGTCATTTGTATTGTGATCAGATTCTAATCTTGATTCAGGCTTAATTTGATTTTTACCATGTCACCCCAACTTGACTTAAACCTTAGAATCAGCAGATAAAAACATTTTTTTTAATTTTGTTGATTGGCAATCATACCAACAATGTTCCACAACAAGGCATACCCCCGTTATCAAGCAATACCCTAAGTTTCCTTTACCATGGATGAGTATGCAGGATTTCATCTGTCGGCTTGCAGACATCGTGTCCCTTGTGGTCTGTTTCTTAATGTTAATAAGACGCGAGCAAGGGCACAATGTATGACTAACAGTGTGTTTGATAAAGTCAGTAGTGTAGGTTGTACAAAATATAAAATGATCAAGTTAAATGACTTTTCAGGGTTTGTCATTGAGCACATTTTTAAATATTCACCGAAATGATTACCCTGATGATAAACCACATAAAGACCCAATGGTTCCAAAAACCAAAAGCATCCCATCAATACATGATTTAAGGTTATAAAACCATACACCATTAAAGTGTAGATTATATAGCAGATGCTTAAAACACTTTTATGAATTCTACATTTTGGTGATCTACTGAAACATATGGCTTGAGTATGATAAGCTATTACACTTCTGCCTTCATTACCAAGACTTTATGCTAGAATTATAACCCATCTTTCAATATGGCTATTTAGGTTTATATCACTTATTTTCTTACTTGTTTGTTTTAAAGCCTACCAATACACCGAACATTAAGAAATAGACTTTTATACATAATTTTACCAATACTTGGAACAAGATGATCCATGTACTATCATTTTCCTTTTATGCTTCAAAACTCTTTTTAAGGAGCATTTTCTATTGTTTTTGTAATTTCTCCTTTTTTAATATTAAGATTTTTAAATGTTTGTGTATTTTCCCAAACCATATCTCCCCCCCTAAAATCAAAATCTATTTATGAAAAGTTGATAGAAAATTTACAAAGAAATGTAACTTTGATGAATGATTACTTAAGGCCGGAATCTAAAACCTCGGGATCACTCTCTTTCTCACCTCCCAAATTCTTAATATCATTAAGCCTCAACAAATACACAAATCTGTTTCTATCGAAAGCTTTAGTAAAAAGGTCGGCCTTTTGTTAATCAGTGTGAATTTTGTCTAAGGTTATCAACTTCTTTTCGTATCAATCATGGATGAAGTGATACCGTATATCTATATGTTTAGTTTTAGAGTGATTTACTAGATTTTTTTGTTATGGAGATTGCAGTAGTGTTATCTACATATATCAGAGTAATAAGAAATTTGAAACCGTAATCGCGCATCTGTTGTTGAGTCCATAGAGCATGAGAACAACAACTAGATGCAGCAACGTACTCAGCTTCACAGTTAGAGAGCGATACAGTTGTCTGCTTCTTACACTGCCATGTCACCAACCTGCTGCCAAAAAATTTAACAATCAGTGGTGGTAGACTTAGCATTTAGTTTGCAGCTTCCATAATCTGAATCAGGATAGGATTTTCGCTCAAAAACATCGTCTTTTGGATACCAAAGACCGAATCCTGGACATCCCTTTAGATACCGAAGTATCCACTTCACTAACGTCAAGTGAGAGACTTTTGTATTGGATTGATATCAGGCGCACAAACAGGTAGGATACATGATGTCTCGCCTTGATGCTTTAAGATACATAAGAAAGTCAATCATAGAACGGTAAAGTGTCTCGTCAACCTTGTCCCCGGTGGGATCAGGACCGATTCCATGATTAAGAGGAATAGGAATGTTGATCGGCGTTTAGTCAACTATATTGAATTTATCTAAGATATATTTGACATACTTTGTCTGGTAAATAAAGATACCATTAGACATATGTTCGACTTGTAAACCAAAGAAAATTTTCAATTCTCCCGTTGCGCTCATCTCAAATTTCGATTTCAACATCCTCAAATTCCTTGCGCAGAACATCGTATGTCGACCCAAAGATGATATCGTCAACGTAGACCTGTACTATCAGCAAATGTCTATCTACTTCGTTTGTGAAGAGTGTACAATCGATGATGCCACGAACAAAGCTATTGTCCAACAGGTGTTGAGATAATGTTTCATACCAAGCTCCCGGGGATTGATGTAATCCATAAAGAGCTTTGTCGAGCAAGTACACATTGTCTTTGTGAATCGGATTGACAAACCCCGGTGGTTGTCCCACATAGACTTCTTTACCCAATTTTCCATTAAGGAAGGCATACTTCACATCTAGCTGATAAACCATGAATCCTTTCCAAGATGCAAAAGCCAAGAGTATTCTGATTGCTTCAAGTCTAGCCACATGAGCATAGACTTCATTATAGTCGATTCCTTCTTTGATTAAATCCAAGAACCACCAGTCGAGCTACGATTCTGACAGTGATTCCATTTTCATCCCGTTTACACTTCAAAACCCACATAGTATCTATACACCTTTTGTCTTCAGGTAGATCAACAAATTTCCACACACCCAATTTTTCAAACTGTAATAACTCCTCCTGCATCGCATTGACCCAACTTTCTTCGGTCAACGCTTGCTTATAGGTTTTTGGTTCAATTTGCGAGAAAAAAAAAAATTAAACGCAAACCAATTTTGAAGAGGAGTAACTTGTGAATAGTAACAATGGAGACTCTGGTCGATTTAACTTCGATTTTGTACTCCCGTATTAAGTCCACCAATGATATTTTAGGGGTAACTTCAGCAGGAACCACCACATTAGTTAGAAGATTATTGACATTTTCTTCTCCAACTATTTCATCCAAATCAGTCGTTGGTTGAACCAAAGATTCAATCACATCATCGTGATCTTCACCATCATCATCAAAAAATGGTGTAGATGGTTTATCTTCAGAAGGTTCATCAGCATCTGGTGCCAGATCATCAGTGAAAAGTGGAACTTCTTGTGATGTAATTTCTTCACTAATTCCTTTACCCAAATGTTGTTGAAATAACAGAATGGCAACTTCATAGGAGATTACCTCTTCAGGAAATGAGAAACAACTCCATTGGCTGTCATAATCAAATGTCCACGAATCGCCCTTCCGTTGAATTGGAGTATCATAACATTGACAATCAATGTATTGCACTTGCACAATCCGGTTAATGCTAGGTAAGAATATTCGTCGTAATGGACTAGCATAAACAACAAAGAATCCCTTCACAAACTTAGCACCAGATTTACCATTTGGATCAAGAACGGTACATTGTGATCCAAATGGTTCAAGCCACTTCAAGTTCGGTTTTTGTCGATTAAACAACTCGAAACAAGTTTTTCCGTACTTCTTTACCGTTAGAACGCGGATGAGAGTATAACAAGCCGAGGAAACTGCTTCTAACCAAAAGCTAACGTGTTGTTTAGAGTCAGCCAACATAGCCCTTGCCATCTAAATCAAAGTCCTATTCGAGTATATGGAGAATTGAATTCATGCAGAATTCCTCGCTAATCACAGTATTGAAGCATTTGGTTGTTCATGAATTCGGTACCATTGTCGCTTCTTATTATCCTGATGGACAAATTATATAGCATCTCGAGTTTCTTGAATAGGATCATTAGGTTGTCGAAGGTTTCATCTTTCGACTCAAGAAACAATATCCACGAGAAGCGTGAGTAATCAACAGTAACCACCAAGCAATAAAGTTCCCTAGTGATACTTTTGACATTCACGGGATCAAATAAAACCATGTGGAGCCTCTCCAAAGGTAAGCGGATTGAGTTGATAAACTTTGTTAGGTGAGACTCCTTCTTTTGTTTTTTCCTTCGTACAACTCAAACAATCGGTACTCAAATGAAACCCTTTGACGTTTACGCCTTCAACAAGCTGGTTGTGAACTAGATAGTTCATGTTACGAATGTTGATGTGACCCATCCGTCGATGCCATAACATAGATTCCTTTTCTGATGCCTTGGTGACAAAGCACTTAAGAGTGCCCTTAATAGATGATGCCACACCCATATTTATAACATATAGATCATTCTCTTGTGGTGCCTTCATCAAAAACCATTCGTCCGGTATCTTGAATCCTGGCTTCAGAATCAAACATTCTTGGCTGGTAAAGTAAGTAAAGACACCTCTGTCACATATTTGTTAAATACTCAACAAGTTATTCTCCAACTCAGTGATGTAGTTCACCATGTCAAACATCACCTTCCCATTTGACAAAGTACCCTCACCTACTATTTGACCACGATGATTTCCTGCAAATCCCACATAACCTCCCCGAATTGATTTGACATTCTTTAGTAAATGGAGAGTTCCATTCATGTAAGGAGAGGCTCCACTATCCATAATCTAACATGATTCATTGGATCTTGGAAGCCCCTACAAAAGTTATGCGGTTAATGAAACAAGGAAACCCAAGCCTTTTTGGTCTTGGGTTGTTTTAATTTATCATAAAAACAATCTTCAAAGTTATCATACTCACAATCAGTCAACGATTTAACTAATGAGCATGAACTAAACGAACTACATTTAGAATACTCAACATCTTTCTCAATAGTTGAATTAACAAGTTTATCTTTTGTTTTACCCTTTACCTCCCCATTCTGCCCAACAGAACTTGATTTCATATAAAAACTATCATTAGTTATATTTATCTTTGAAGACTCACTGACCTCAAAATTGTTTTTAAATAGTTCCTTCTCCACAACTCGTATTAAAATCTTTTTAGGTGGAGAAGTGGGTCTTACAAATAAACAATTAACATGTGGTTTCTTGTTCACCACATGCTTTTTCTCTTGGGAACGAGAGAATCATTTTGGGAATGAGTAGAACAAATGTCCTTCCTCATTACAATAAAAACATTTCCCTCGGTCAACAAACTTGTTAACTGGAAGAACTTGATTCTCTTCCCGATCTCTCTCAGCTTTAGGTTTATAAAACTCATCATTATATTGTTTTCTAAAGATGGCCTCTTTCTCTTCCTTAGAGGTCTCACCTTTAACAAATACAATATTTTGGAAACCATTTTTCGGTTTTACAGACTCTTTGTTAAAACCAGTGGATTTAACCTATTTGTACCCAATACTTTGTCTTTTGTGGAAAAAACTAGTTTTAGCAAATTTAAATGTATGATTACCAGCTTTATCACTTGATGAGTTTCAGATTTTGCTTTAGACAACACGTGTTCTGTAGCTTGCTTACCCACCTCGCTCTCACACTCAGGACTATGGAAAGACTTAACAGTTTGCTCTCCAAACAAAAGAGATGATGAAATATCATTATGTGGTGAACCAGTCACCACATTCATCGCCTTGAAGAACCCTTCCGGTTCTATTGGAACATAAGATTTCCAAATATGAGGCGATACAGGATGATATTTTGGATCATCCTTTTTGTCCCTTGAAATGTCAACAGATGGTTTTGGGACAATATAATCAAGAACATATGATGAGGCGGAATAACTTTTTAGTTTAGTTTCAACCCTTTCTGTTTCAATTTTAATCAACTGAAATTCCTTTTTAAGTTCTGCTTTCTCATCAATATGCCTATTAATGGCAATCTGTTTATCCTCAACCGTGTGTTTAAACTTAGAAATTGTTTTCTCATCTTGTAGGATTTCCACCCACATTTTTCTCACATATTTGAAGCTTGTCATAAGCTTCTTTAATACTTTTAAAATCATGAAACACATTATTGTAGTCGGCTTTAATGAGTTGATAACAAAATCTTTTTCATCACACAACTCACAAATATGTTTAATATCTTGAGTAGAAAATGTTACCAACCCTGCCATATAAGTAAAATTTCATGATATGGATTGAAATCATGTTTACAAACTGATTCAACTCTTTAATGTATTGAGCGAAATCAATACAAGATGAAAAACACGATATATATCTTGGTTATGCCCAAAGTTTATTAAGTAGTGACACGATACAAATGATATTACAAGTAAGCATGAGATTGACTGGATCCGCAAATACAACAATATGATCCAGAAGCTTAAGAAATTAAAGTAACAAACTAATCCTATTTATAGACACACATAAACTGTTAAATGTATATTTCCATCAACATTAGCGTATAACCATGCAACCATGTATGTCCATGTGCCGTATAAGTAAGCAGTAGTCGTATAAGTCCAAGCATACATGCTCAACGTATAAGTCAATGCAGCAACCAATCAACTTATATGTCCACAAGCAACAATGTATACGTTACTTATACACTCAAAACATATGCGCTCAGTTTGTGACTTGTCTGCTGATAAACTGTTTTTTACATTTGTTAACATTACTATCAAATGAACACTAACAAGACGAAAGCTAAAGACGTTTTCGTGCATCGACAGACTCCCCCTCGGATTTTTCTTCGTCTTGTTTATTTAAACACTTTACATTTTCGAACCATTAATAATAATGTTTTAAACTTGGTCGTCCAAAACAAAAGATCTCATAACATTGAATACTTTCCTCGATAATTATAAGATCTTTGAAACCTCCATGAATGACTGTTAAACCTCCATTATTCACTACTATTGCATTTCGATCTTCGAAATTCAATTTCTTATCTCCAACATGTCTAGTTAAATCAATAATATGAAAGTAAGGACAACACATATGTAAACTTTTCGTCTATGTTCTTTTTAACGAGTACACTTGTATATGTCGAATCTCTTATCTGATCATATAAGTACGTAGAACCAAATAACGAATCCGATTTGTACCTACTTATATATGTATCATAGTGTGTTAAAATATCGCATGTGAAGACAAGATATTAACATTTACGACTTATAAGCTTCAACCTCCATTGATATGTCATCATCAGGCTTCGGTTAACGCCGACATGAAATGCGTAAAAAATGATAGAAAACGAGATAAATATTGAGTTTCTCGAGTAGAATCGGAGCCACACGGCTCTAATACCATTAAGCACGAGCTTGACTGGATCCGCAAATACAACAATAAAAGAATATGATCCAGAAACTTCAGAAATGAAAATAACAAACTAATCCTATTTATAGACACACATAAAGTGTTAAACGTTTATGTCCATCAACATCAGCATATAACCATGTAGCCCTGTATGTCCATGTGTCGTATAAGTAAATAGTAGCTGTATAAGTCCATGCATACATGCTCAACGCGTAAGTCAATGCATCAACCAATCAACTTATATGTCCTAATGCAACAACGTATACATTAATTGTACGCTCATAACATATGCGCTCAATTGGTGACTTATCCGCAAATAACCCGTTTTTTACGTTGGTTAACACTACTATCAAACCACCACTAACAAGACAAAAGCTAAAGACGTTTCCGTGCATCATAACACGTCATCGTATACGTGTAGAAACAAGATAATACGAGTCGAAAACGTTGCCTTTAATATACTACACTAAATGGTGGAAACACGTAGCAAATGAACTGAACACATATTAACTCACTGTAATAATCACTATATTCATATGACAAATCCAGTACAAGTGATTTCCAAAGATTACACATAGTTTTCTTTTTTAAATATGACAATGAACAAGCTATTTGTACACAAACCTATGGACCGTATAAGATTCCTGGTGTATAAGACTTATACGAATCGTATATGTCTTATACGTTGGTATAAACTTATACGCTCCTTGATAACATAGTAATATGACATATTCAGTTTGTTTATCTATACAAGACCTACCATTAGACATTTTTCACTAACAAACTCCCCCTTGGATAGTGCTAGGTCTTTGTATCATTAATCAATACCAAAGTGCTTCTTACGATAAGCTTTCCTGGCATCTTCAAATGATGGCTTCGTTGATCTTTGCTGTCAAGTTGGACGAGGTACTTTTCTCGGCATATATTGAAACTGATTCCATTAAGTCTAAGTAATCCTCTCCTGACGTTCAGCTTCAAACTCCCCCTCAATTTGTTCTTTCTTAGCACTAACCTCTCTCCAATTAGTTTCCCAAGCACCTCCAGAATGAATATTCTTTACAAAACACAAGTCAACGACTTTCTGCAACTGATTAGCTTGAGTATTCACTTTGTCATTTGATCTTGTATCTTACTCGTATGTAACACTTCTATGTATTTCTGAGAGCAATTCACCAATCACATAGGATTGTAGACACGTATCACATCATACTTCTTCTCTCCACGATCCAAATGTATGTTTGCTTTAAAAGTTAATGCCAAGTATGACCAACAAAGGAAATAAGGACGAAAATCCTGTTCCATTGGGTATAATAGTATAACACGTAGCGACTCTGGTCGAGTATATCTCAATGTACGAATCAATTCACCTTCATGATTTTTTTCTATTTCTTGACATAAACGCTCGAGGAACCTAAGGTGTCCACTTCTTGAATCCCCTTTTTGTTTCATTAACCATAAGCTCCCATATCTCTTTAACATGACCACTCTTCAGTTTGTATAGTAGGTCCTAATGTTCATACACATCGAACCATGGAAACGTCTTAAGCTCCATCAAACTATTGAAGTATTAAACTCTAAATAGTCTTCGAATAGCAACCTTCCGAATCTTACATAATTAAGCTTTTGTTATACACTTTCCCAATGCCACATCCTTTTGAGTTTTCATATAATACTTTACGAGATTCAAATATACTCGTTTAGGTTCAATAGTACGGTCAGAGTACCCACCCTTCATTTCCTCCTTTGAAAATTTCTTCTTCTGTTTAGAAGGATCTGGTTCCATTTCAATTTCCTCATCAAAGACTTCATCAATGTATCAAATTCTTCTGATTCACCCACATATTTGACAGACTCTGGTCTCTCAGAAAATATAACATTTTGATTCAACCAGTCTTCATTTATACCTGCCTCAGAGATATCTTTTTCAAAATCAAATGTCATGTCATCCACAGATACGTCTAACATAATTGTTAGTTCAGTTCTATCCACTGGTATCTCCTCTTCTTCTAAATAATCCACCATATTTGATATTCTAAACTTCGAAGGATCAAGATCTTCTAATTCTTCCAATGGTTTCTCTGTAGAAGTATCTTTAGTTTCAAACTCATGTTGTGGTTAATCAGTTTGAACATCACCACTAACAGAGTCAAACTTCTTCTCAGCCTTTCCAGACACAGCAACACCACCACGTTATGGATTATCATCATCATCATCAAGGTCAGTATCATCATCATCTGAACTCCAAAGTCTAACTTCTTTTTTCATCTTTATTTTCTTCTTCCTCTTTGTATTTTCTTCAGATATCGAGCACCAAAGATCTGATACCACATGTAGGAACGTGTTCGTGTCATGAACAAGACATATATTAATATCTAGAATCAACGTGAAGGTGCGGAATCCATAAACATGATTGAAAACAACAAGATTACTCATTATATTTTCTTTGTTTCTCATATATCTCAATATTAGTGAAGTACAAAATGATATGATAATTATAGAACTAGTACAAGTATGACCAAAAAGCACTAAACTCAAATGCCAAACAATCTATATATATAGATGTGTTTGGGGCTTATATGTCGTATAAGTAAGACTTATACGCCATATAAGTACTCTCATGATTTTACAACATTACAAAGCATTCCAATACTATTCGAATACATGTCCTACAAGCCCAAAGCGATAGATATTTTATGTACTAACAGACTCCTCCTTGGATATTTCTTGGTCTTGGTGTCTAAGTAGTGGACGTTCATGCTTCAACAGACTCCCCTCGGATATTACTTAGACTAGGTTCTCCAAACTTCGATCATTAACTCATCTTCAATAATTCTCCCCCTCAAGTCAACAGTTTCAGAATCTTTAGGAATATTCGTTAAATCATAACTATTGTTATCCGAACTTACAGAATTGACATGTAAAACCGTTGAATTTTCTGAACTTTCGGATGTGACTGATATGACATTGTTTTCCAAACTTTCAGAACATGAATCTCTTTCAACATAAACTTGATCGGATGATATAACTTTGATTTGGATCTTTCCACATAAAATTTCAAGCTTTCAAACCTTTTTACATTACAATCTTTCAAATCAACAATCTCAACAACTTTTGGTTTCCCCGAAACCTTTTTAACGATATCATCTTTTCTTTTGAAAGTTTGTTTCGGAGGATCCTTTGGAATAATTGATTTGACATTTGAGCTAGTATTTTTATATTTTGAATTTTGGAATTTTAGTTTTTCTAGTTTTAAGAACATCTTGATTGCCTTTAGATGTAACAACATCTGATTTTGGAACGTAAGCATACTTTGATCTATTCTTATAACAAGAAGGCACCTCAGTTTGTTTATGTTTGTCTTTTTGAATAAAGAAATCCTTATTGAATTGGTTTCGATACTGGATTTCTCTCTCGCTCTTAGATGTCGTACCATGTACAAATTCAACCTTATTAACTTGCTCATGCTTATACCCTAATCCATGATCATTATATCCATAAACAATTTCCCCAGTTACCTCATCTTTACTGATCGGTTTGGGAAGAATATAGTCCAGGACAAAAGATGCTTCTTTGTAACTGTTAAGCTTCAAATCAACTCTTCCAGTCTCAATTTAACAGTTTGTAGTTCTTGTTTAAGTGTAGCATTTTCGTCAATGTATTTGTTTATTGTTTTCTCATATTGATTAATCTTTTCCCACAGTGCCTTTTCGCATTTTTTAAGTTGATCATAAGCTTCCTTAACATGCTTAAGCTCATTTAGTAAATAGTTGATGTAAGTTTTTAACATTCTTGATAAAGTAACTCACATTTTTCCAAACTTTCACAAACATCAATTTTACTATTCTTTTGGAAAGACAATTCACGATCTTTATCATCTCGATAAATTGAGAGAGATTGTACGTGTTGGTGCCTGATTGTATTAACATAATGAATATACGAATTTCAGGTGCAGTCTCAACGAATGTATCGACCAACCTATCAATTTAATCAAACTCACGTCTCTTAATTCCGATATGTCTCATTTCGCTCAAAAGATTGCAATATCTTTTGATTAAGTGATCAACCGATTCTCCGGTCATCATCTCAAAATCATCAAATTCTTTCTTCAAAACTTGCCTTCTGTATCTTCGCAATGTATCTTTAACATTAAACAAACTTGAAAATTCCATTTTCAAAAATTTATGTTTCCAACGTATAAGTTCGAGTGTATAAGTTTTTAGCAACCTATAAGTTCTGAGCAACGAATAAGTCCTTAGAAACGTATAACTCCTTAGGGCGTATAAGTCCAACCAGCTAAAACATTTCTAACGTTTTTCGACGTTTGAACTATCAAACGAGCTCGAAATTACACGAAATTTTCAGAAATGTTACCAATATCGAAACGAATATTTTGGTGCAATCGGATTTTGATTTTGGAACAGGTCAATTTTTCGCGTTTTTTAACGATTTTTGATGTTTAAGCAAGTAAAATAATTCGAAATCCAACAAAACTTTCCAGACTTGATCTATAAACAAAAACAAACAATCTCTGAGGTTTTGGACATGATTTGACTTTAACGAATCCAAAACAAACTTTTAACGAATATAGAAATAGATCGATTCCTGACGTGAAACGAGTAGTTCTTATTGTCTTTCGATATCGAGCACCAAAGATCTGATACCACATGTAGGAATGTGTTCGTGTTGTGAACAATACATAGATCAATATCTAGAATCAACGTGAAGTTGCGTAATCCCTAAAGGTGATTGAAAACAACAAGATTGATCATTATATTCTCTCTATTTCTCATATATCTCAATATTAGTGAAGTACAAGTAGGACCAAAAAGAACTGAAATCAAATGCCAAACAACCTATATATATAGGTGATTTTGGGACTTATACGCCAATAAGTACACTCTTATACATCGTATAAGTAAGACTTATACGTCGTATGAGTACTCTCATGAGTTTACAACATTACAAAACATTAAAATACTATTTTAATACATGTCCTACAAGACCAAAGCAATAGACATTTTATGTACTAACAATAAGCATGATGAGTAAGCTCTTCTCTAACATCTTCATTTCTCACTTCATCAACTGCCGCTAGAACACCTTCAGCTGGCGCAGTTGCTTCATTTATTTCCTTAATATTTACAGCCGCTGGTATTTCACCAGTTGCCACAGACTCATCTACTTCAGGTTCAAGCACAAGGCAGCCATGGTAGACATTTGATAACTTGTACAGCCTTAATAAACTCGTCTTTGATAAGAAAGTGAATTAACCGCACCATGGTACCCATTCTCATAAAACAACCCTACCAACTTCTTATTTAAAGCAACACCTTTTGAATAGCACCTTCAGAAACAACAATCCCATTTCCTTGAACTTTAGAGTGAATCTTACTTCTAGCATCTTGAACATTTTTCCAGAATTCTTCAACAATGGACTCGTATGGATCACAGTGCTCTGTAATTTCCTTGAAGATTCTTGAATGTTTCAAAAACGGCAACATCATATTGAATTGATTAACTTTAGGATCTGCCTCATTCATATATGACATTATATTATGTTTTGGATCAGTATTCTTCGGACCTTTACCAGGTGTATATAACAATTAGAAACTTGATGAATCATGTATCACATATGTATCATATAAGTCTTTTAAGTTTCAAACATGTTGGTAATATCAATATATTCGGCGTATATGTCATTTTAAACACAACCATCGTATAAGGCATGTCGTATATGTTACTTTAGGGAAAACCAGCGTATAAGACAAAAAATTTTAATACACCGTATAAGTCAAGTTTGACTTATCCGGTGTATAAGGTATTTTCCACTTATTACCCATATAAGTAAAAAATGACTTATCTGGCGTATGTCATATACATGGCCATTCAGATTGTTCTTGAATTCAATCCTGTTGTCACTTCGATTTCATTTGATTGGGAAGTTTTACAAATTTTTCAACGTCTTGGAAAAAATCGTCAGACAATCGAAAGTTTCATCTTTTGTGTCTAAGAACATTACCCAACAAAAAGTTTAATAGTCATCGGTCACCACCAGGAAATAAAGTTCACCAGTGTTACGTTCACCAGTGTTACTTTTGACATTCACATGGCTGAAAAGATCCATGTGTAATCTTTCAAAGAGTAAGTTAATAAGGTTGACCAACTTGTTCGGATGAACTTTTTCTTCTGCTTCCCTTTTTTTGCATCTAATACAATCATCATTCAAATAAAATCCTTTGATGTTAACTCCCTCCACCTAGTTTTTTAGAACCAAATAGTTCATTTTCGTCAAATGAATGTAACCCATCCTTCGATACCACAAAACTGATTCTTTCTCTATTGCCTTTGAAATGAAACATTGAGTTGTTTTAGACGAACCGGTAGCAGTACCCATGTTGAGAACATAGAGATCATTGTCAGGAGGAGCATGCATAAGGATCCATTTTTCTGAAATTTTGAATATGGGCTTCAATATCATGCATTCCTTGTTGGTAAAATGCATTGAGAACTTCTTGTCACAAATTTGTGAGATGATTAAAAGATTGTTCTCCAATTCGGTGACATAGTTGAATTTGTCAAACATTACCATGCCATTGGATAATGTTCCTTCCCCAATAATGCGTCCACTTTGATTTCCAGCAAAACCTACAAACATACCTATGATAGGTTTGTCATTTTCGAGTAGGGCTAAGATACTTGTCATGTGACTTGCGGCTCTACTATCCATAATCCAACGTGAATCATAAGATCTTGGAAGCCCCTTCACATGCCAAAAGAAGGTTAATGAAACAAGGAAACCCAAGCCTTCTTAGTCTTGGGTTTTTTGAGTTTGTAACATAAACCTCTTCAAATAATCATCAAATTATGTTTCAATTGAACTAATAAACTCATTTGAAATTTCATAACTTGATTTTTCCTTAACAACAACAATATGTGGATTTTCCTTTATTTTTATTCAAGTTTGATATATTTAGCGTTTCAGTTTTTCTCTTTAGAGTTAGTTTTCTTAATATTAAACTTATTTTTCTTACCTCTAGAAGCTTCACCTTTCTAAAAACATTTGATTTGATTTGTCCAACTTTTTGTGTTGGAACATTTTTAAAACGTGTTATAATTTTTCCAAGATTCTTTTTAAGAATTTGTGTTGGGACAAACTTTGGTGGTGCATGTTCAACAATATTCACTGGTCTAACAAAATGAGAATATGTTTTACCAGGGACATTCTATTGTTTCTGCCCATGATCGTTCTTGGAACAGTTAGGATACTTAGAGAAAACTTGTCCTATTTCATTACATTTGAAGCATCATCTCCGGTCAACATAATTTCTTAGCAACGGTCCTTGAGCGCGATCAAGATCAGTCTTTTGTTTGAAAAACTCAATGTTAGACTGATTTCTGAACATGGATTCTTTCTCACTTTCAAAAGATGTGCCATGACTAAACACAACCTTTTTCATGAATTTAGAACCTTGATTTTTATTTCTTGAAAATTTTGGCCTGTTATACCCATAATATGATCTTTATGATAAAAGGTTTTTTCTTGCAAACCGATGTTTTAAATTCTTGTCACAACTCGTAGTTAAAACTTTCTCAATATTCTGTTTTAACCACATTTTTTCTCAAATAAGTCAGATTTCTTTTTTAGACTCAATATTTCCATTAGTTTTAAACACTTGTTCGACAAATTTTTCACACACTTTACTATCACAACAAGAACTATCAGCAGATTAACAAACTCCACATCAACAAACTCAGGCAGATTTGTTTCAGGGTCATTCACAAGTGGAGTTTTTACATCAACATTTAAACGCTTTTTTAATTCCATCAGGTTCCTTCCTAGCATAAGAACTCCATAATGGAGATGGAACATGTTTATCCAATCCCATGTTTCATTGTACCCAAACACATTTTCCCCATTCGTTTTAGCAACACCGGGGAGAATGTGATAAAGCACAAATGAAGTTGCCTTGTAACTTTTTAGTTTTAATCAATTTTCTTCTATATGTATATTAATGGCAATTTGTTTATCTTCAACTGTAGTTTTTAAAATGTAGATAGTTTTCTCACCTTGACCTATCTTTTCCCATAAACTCTTATCACACTTTTGAAGCTTATCATAAGCTTCTTCGACTCTTTTAAAATCAGTTAAAAGTGAATCATAGTGTCTTTTCAACAGTTTATATTCTAAATCTTTTTCAACACATTCCTCACATTACAAGTTGCATTTTTCACATCCAAACACATTGAGTTTACTTTCAGATAAAATTTCAATTGTACCTGATTTTTATTTTCCATCATTGCATGTTGAATAGGTACTTCAAATCCTTCAGCTCTTACTTCTTCTTCCATATCTACGTATTCTTTAGTTTGAAGTCTACCATCTTGAGATTACTCAATTTTAGTCTCCTCTAATTCATCATCTTCTCCAAAGTCAATCTTTCGGTGTGACATTTCTTAACCATTAAACCAAGCTGTAAAACTTTCAACAATATCAGGAGGAGAAATTAATTGAAAGAAATTTGGAGGAATAGAATGAATTTTATCATATGTGTGTGGCACAAATTCTTCCTCTGATGAATCAAGATCTTCATCAACAAAATCTTCAATTGAACCAAAGGCATGAAGTTTGGATTCTCAGGTACATCAGATTCACCTACCTCAGAAACAACTACCTCAAGCACCTTGACCAAATCAATATTAGCTTCACTATTGCTACTTCTCCAGCTACCAAATTATCATCATAATCACCTCCAACACTTACTAGTTCTACAACATTTGCTTGAGCATGAATATTCCAGTTGAACCCCTCATCATATTTTGAGAGAAATTAAGCTTTATTCTGCGATATTGAGGCTTCATTAGATTTTTGGTTGTTGGAGTTGAAAGGATCAAACGTGTTTGGTGCAATTCTCTGATAAATGGCATTTTTTGTTATAATCTCTACCAAACATATTTGAGCCGTTATTAGGAACTTCTCGATTAGTACATTCCCGTTTGAAGTGCTCTTTCTCTTTACACTTGAAACATCAAACTTTAGATTTGTCAAAACCTAATTTTGACGATTTTTCATCCAAACAGTTCTTCTAGTATTTCTTTGAACCTTTATGCTCTTCTTACCACACTTGACATACACCAATAAATGACAAGGATTTCCATCTCTTCCGAATTAGTTTGATCGTATTCTTCCTTTATCATGTTAAAATTTCCAATTCTTCTAGCAATCAAACATTCATATAAATCGAGAACTAAACCAAGAGAAGCCATGTGTTCTTTAATATTTTTTGATGTAAGTCCATTGGTGATCTTGATATTCACTGTAATGTTGCATTGAAGTAGATTGGGATTTTGGTTCTCGGCTTGGTTCGATTGGTGTGATTTCTGATTTGTATACATAGTGCTTAAGCAACCACTTCTAAACTGAGGTGTTGGTGAAAAACTTTGTTGATTTCCCACAAATGCAGCATCAATGTTGTCGGTAGAAATTGTAGTTGAATATTCTGACTTTGAACAACCACATATGGTGAATTTTGTAGTACAATCCAATGTCTTGTGTCACGGATGAATTTTTCATCTTATGTTTCTTTCTTAACTCAAGATCCTAGGATTAGATTTTTTTCAATAAATCTGGCTAAGATCAATCTAGCATAAGCAACAGGGTTCGATTGTTGAATCGCGATAAATTTTTCATTAAATCTGGTGAAGGTCAATATAGCATAAGCAACAGGGTTTGATTGTTGAATCATGACAAATGTTCCCCATTCTTCTGGTAAAGCATCAGCCAACTTATTGATATACGCATACTGAGGCTTCTTGATCCATGTATCTTCATCTCATCCATAAGATGGAAATACCTCTCAATCAGTTAAGCAAATGTTTCACCTTTGACAATAGTGAATATGTCAAACTATTTCGTTAATAAGGCCATATTTTTCTTGCACATATAAGGATTTTCACAATCTTTATTAAGCAGAGAATTCCATATTGAAAAACATGACGTGTTATTGTGCAACCATTGCAAAATATTTTCCTTGATTGCTTGTTGCAATATATTCTACATTTTCTTCTCACGTAAATACAAAAGCCTGTCAATTCTTGGTACTCGTGATAAACGATAGTCTGTACCATTTTCAATATTTTGAATGATGAATTCTTCTTTAACTGCTAGCCATGTATCGTAGTTAAGTGCTTGAAAATACGTTTCAAATATGTCAGCCCATGACGGATAATTTTCCATACGAAGAAGCTTTGGTGGCTTGTTCATGTACCCATTTCAGTAACCAAATTTAAGCAATGGAACAGATTTGGAGATTGCATAGCATAGGCATTCAAGTTCTCCATCTTTTGTGTTAGTTCAAAATGTCTAATGCTAGGTCTTGTAGGGTTAAACGAGCTGAATTGTTAAATTTGTTTGTTAAGGTCGCATAAGTCTTGGTTACAAGCCCATAAGACTTATACGGCGTATAAGACTTATATGTTGCAAGATTTACACGCCCATAGGCTTTCTTTTTTATATATGCTTAACTTCGTCATATTTTGTAATCTTTTGGGTGAAAAACTTATCACATGTACTCTCTGACATTGTTATATAAAATAGTGATAATTATTTGAGTTGATATATGTTTGATTACTTTGCTATTTATTTCCGCCTTATAGCTTACTATAGTGACACAATGTATTCGGTCCATATCGCATTGCACCTACATGTATACGATGACATCATATGATCCGGAAACCTGTCTTTCAAGTGGTATAAGAGCTTTACGATCGTGTTTACTATCTAATTAAACAAATCTACTCATTTCAAGTTGATAATTGGCAAGTCAAAGTTATCAACAATACTTATTTCTTCAATTAAACACTCAAATGTGGTTCAAAATCAAATTCAACCTCAAATTCATGTTCGTAAACACCATGTGATCATTTCTGCAAGAGTCAACAATACCTCAAATTCAATCAATTTTTTTAATATTCAGATTATGTTCAGTTCACATACACTTTCAGCGCATAAGTTCTGCTGATAAACGTATAAATATGTTCTCCGTATAAACTTGTTCTCAGTATACGACGTCTTCTCCGTATAAGTATGTTTTACGTATAAGTTCTAGTTAAAGAGTGTAAGTATTAAAACTTATATGTCACTTAACGGTGTATAAGAATTATAAGCCGTATAAATTTTGTACAAAGTATAAGACTTACACGCTCCTAATACTTATACGCCTTATTACTTACAAGCTAACAAACATACACGTTGTATCTACTGTTTTTCTTGGTTGACGTGCGATTATGGAGGAAATGGGTGCTTTCGTGTCACAACCTTCGTCATTACTTCAAAACATCAATCTAGAGAATGAGATTGGCACGTCTACGAAGACACCTATGCTTTTGAGAATGAAGGATTATCCGAGTTGGGCGGATAAATTTTAGACATACGTGCAAGCTGTTAATTACGATGCATGTGAAGCGGTCGAAGTGGAGTTCATCATCACACGTAACGAGAACGGTACCAACTATCGTTTATCCCAAATTTTAGAGGGTGATAGAGCCAGATTTCTCCGAGAAAAGAAAATGATGAATCTTTTTCAACAATCTATTAAGTCCGAGACTTTCCAACTGCTACAACACAATGGATCGTGCTACTCGAAAAAGGAATTTGATAACTTCATCATGGTCAAAGGAGAAACAATGACACAATTAATCGAGAGGTATTGTCATATGGTTAATGAAATGAAGAGATTGGGTATTGAAACAAGAGTATGAGTATATTGATAAACTTGTTGATTCTCTATCTGACGAATGGGAGACAATTATCTTGATTCAACAGTCAAACCCAATTGCATACGCCAGGTAGATTGTCGCTCAATTTATTGAAAAATTAGAAGCCTAAGAGCTCGATGTCCAAAAACTAGAAAGTGAAGAGTACAGCGGTAACTCAAGATACCGGGCTATACTTCAAATCATCACAATATGTGGTGGCTCCTAGCCCGAAAATTCAAACTGTTTTTGTCACTAACAGTAGCTGTGGTGGTAGTTTGCAGCCAAGTCAATTTCAACCAACTAACATACTACACTACACAACCAACTACACTGGAACCAACACTTCTCATAATCAATCTTAAAAACCCACGAGTCCATCATCTGATGTTATGCAGTGCAACATAATTGTTAACATCAATAGACTTACTGTAGAGAATGTTCAAGAGCCTATAGATTTTCTAGGATCCATTCTCGAGTCATATGAATGTTTAATCGCGGGGCGAATTGGAAATTATAATATGCAAAGGAATATTATGATCAAATCGATCCAGAAGAGATGAAGATGTTGGATATCCATTGGTGCATGGCTAGTACTCTCACAAGAGCTCAAAGATTTAGGGAAATTACTAGAAAGAATTGTCTTGATGGGACGAATTCCAAACTAGGATTTGACAAGTCAAAGGTATGATGTTTTCGATGTAAGGAGAAATGGCATTTCAATAGGGAATGCACTAACCAAGAAGTGGGTGAAAATAGTCCTAATCCTTTTGGTAGGGACTACAATAGACATGCCATTTATCATCAAAGCTCTCCTTCACCAGCTAAATCATCAAAGAAACCCGAGAACTCGTCATCAAAAGCTTGTCACGCACAACTGGATGAAGTTTTAAAATGGAACTCTATCCTTCATAGGGCAAATGTAGCTGAGGAAATTGGTGAGGATTAACAAGCTGGAGAACATGTAAATGTTGTGAATGCAGGTGAAGTAGTGAAAGATATGGAAAATGATGTTGAAGATGCTGATGTAAAGGATGAGATCAAAGCAGCTGATCTCACTGATGGTGGAAAGACTGAGTGTGATAGAATATGTGATGAGGAGAACAACACTGAGGAAATATCAAGTGATCTTGAGGAGACAGAATCTCCTAAGTGTTTTGATTCAATTCCAAATGAATTTTTTCAATCATTTTTGCCACCTGATGTTTTTTCAAGTTTTGCAGGTTGGTTTAATGGAGAAGATGTGCCTCATCAAAAAATATATTTTGGAGTTTATGAAGAAGATGACACGGTGTCCAGAGTTTTGTAATGAAAATGGGATTCTTCATGAATTTAGTGCTCCCTACACTCCACAATAAAAATAGGTTGATGAACGAAAGAATCATACACTTATAGAAACTGCACGCAACATGATAGCCAAATCAAAGCTACCTAATTGTTTCTGGAATAAAGTTGTGGTGTATGCATGTTACACTCTAAACCGTGTTCTTACTGTGAAGAAATAGAAGGAATCTTAATTTGAAGTGGCTAGAACCTTTTGGGTCTCTATGTACAACTCTTGATCCTGGATGATACATTTGGTGCAAAATAACTGGATTGTTTCTTTGTTGGTTATGCTAGCCCTCTAAGATGTGTATTCTTACCTATCACGAACCAGATTGCAAGTTTAGCACATAGATTGTAAGAGATATTTAAATCCATAACAAAATCCAGGAGATGCGTGGTTGTTTGAATATAACAATCTCAGGAAATGTTTCAGTCTACCAGATGATTTAAATGATAAAGTAATTTCACTATTATATCAACAACAACAGTCGAATATTCAAACTGAAGATCAAGTACCAATTGATTTTTCCCAACACTTTGTGAGAATAATGTTTTTGTTCCACCCGAAGTAACTCTAGGTGGATATTTTGTGAATGATCCAAATCCTAAGCCTCTTACATTGTTTGATGATAACTGAGAGGCACACGAGCATGATGATGTAATCGAATCTTTGATTCATTCAGACATTCATATTTCCAGTGGAGATGATGTAACTAATCTCCAACCAGAGGTGATCATTTCAAAAATGTCATTCCGCATACGGTGTCATATCATCCTGAAGATAATAAAACTGGTGAATTACATCACGGGGTTCAAACTAGAACTCTAATCGATCAAAGACTTTTATGTTTGTACTCTAAAGTCCCAGGGTTACAAACTAGGTTCTCTTTTTGATATTTATATCACATATCAAATCAAAAACTTATAAGGAGGTGTTGACTGAAGAAAGTTGGGTCAATGAAATGCAATAAGAGCTTTAACAATTTGAAAGGCTTGGGGTATGGAAGTTAGTTGATTTGCCTGATAGCCAACGACATATAAAGACCAAATGATTTTTCAAGTGCAAACGTGATGATCAAGGGATTATTGTTAGAAACAAGGCTTGATGAATATTCCTAGCATTTTCAAGTGCAAATGTGATCAAGCAATTATTGTTCTAGGTTTAAACCAATGAGATGGTATTAACTATAATGAAATCTATGCGTCAATTGCTAGACTAGAAGTTATACGAATATTCTTAGCATTTTCTTCATGGAAGGGATTTAAGGTTTACCAGTTGGATGTCAAGTCTACATTTCTCAATGGGAAACTTGGTGAAGAATTCCATGTTGGACAACCACCGGGGTTTGTAGATCCAATCCACAAAGAAAAATTGTATTTCTTTGTTCGAGGAATAGTAAATTGTACACTTTTCACTACGGAAGTGGATAGTCATCTACTAATTATTCAAGTATATGTGGACAATATCATACTTGGGTCAACCAATGACGATCTGTACATGGAATTCAAAGCTGTTATGAAATCAACATTTGAGATGAGTTCTATGGGGGAAATGAAATTATTTCTGTTAGTGCATGATTTGTTGTTCATAGCTGATCGAATAGGCTATGAGTAGTTTAGTCAATATTCTATGATGTAATATGGCCCATTTTCTAAGTGTGTTTAGCGAATGGAGTCCATTGGCTATAGACTAAGGGCCATACGCTTATGTTATCGTATGGCGGCCCATTCTTTACCCTAGGAGCTCATACGCTAAGATTGTAGCATATGAAGGCTCATTCATTATTTAAGAGAGCCCATTCGCTAAGAGTGTTTAGCAAATGGGAGGTCATTTTATAGTGGACAAGCCCCATTCTCTAGTGTGTGTCCAGCGAATGGGGGATTCCTATAAATAGGCCTTTCCTAGTGAATGAACCAAAAGATCGTTCCATTTTACATTATTCGTATTATCACCATGCTGGATTCTCTCTTCAATGATAGGCCGCATCGAGGCGAATTGAGCTTAACCATATGTATGTATGGTATGTATGCATGTATGAATCCTTGTAATCATTCAATTATCGTTATCAATGAAACAATCATTTGGCTCGATATTGTTCTATCCATCATCTCGTTTTATCTATTGTACGTGTCATGTTATGCGATTTGATCCTCCTAGAGGCTATAACGGTTTCTCACGTTCTAGGGCTTCAGATGGATCAATTATCAAACAGTATATTTTTTTTTCACCAACAAAGTACGTCAACGATATCCTAGGGACAGTTCAACATTATTGATTCATCGGCGATCACTACTCCTCTATCCTTGAATTATGGAATTGGTCCAGATCCCACCGAGGAGAAAGTTGATCGGATTTTGTACCGATACGTGATTGTATCTCTCATGTATCTTACAGCGTCAAGGCCAGACAACATGTATGTCACATGCTTATGTGCTTGATTTCAGTCCAGCCCGAAGGTCTCACACTTGATGATCATCAAACAGATTCTACGTTACCTAAAGGGATGACCAGGGGTCGGTCTTTGGTATCCAAGGAATGAAGAGATTGTGCTGAGAGCCTTTTCGGATTCAGAATATGGAAGCTGCAAATTGAATGCATAATCTATGACCAATGGATATCAACTCTTTGGCAGTAGGTTAGTCAACTAACAATGCAAGAAGCAAACGACTGTTTCAATGTCAACTTGTGAGGCTGAATTTGTAGTTGCTTCTAGCTGCTGTTCTTAGGTTTTATGGATTAACAGCTAATGCGCGACCATGGTTCCAATTTTTAGACTACACCTATTTTCATAGATAATAGCACGGCTATTTCAGTTACTAAAAATCCTATAAACCACTCTAAAACTAAACATATTGAAATTCGATATCACTTCATTCGTAATTGTTACGAAGAGAAGTTGATTACAATTGAGAAAATTCACAACGATGAACAAAAAGAAGACATTTTTATAAAAGCTTATTATAAAAAAAATATATCAATATTTGTTAAATCTTAATGGGTATTAAGGAATTGAGCGGTGGGAATACAAAACAGAGTGATCCTGAGATTATGGATTCTGATCTTGAGTTATCGAACATCATAATCAATTTGTAAATATCTTCTTTTTCGACAATTCAAAAAGACGTTTTTGAATTTAGGGGGGGAGAAATACTTGAGAAAATACAAAAACAATATAAATTTTTAAAAATCCAAAAACATTCAAGTATGCAAAAAGCCAAAAACACTGAAAAATACTCCTCCAACCAAACATAATCTATACATTCATGTAACCGTTAATTTTAATACCTAAACATACCATGCATGAAAAATTATATATTCATGATAAAATGAGTTTTTGAAGCATAAAGGGAAGATAATAATACATTAGTCATCTTAGTCCCAAGTCCAGTAAAAAGTAAGCGAAAAAGGTGGTGTTCTTAATTACATCGGTGTGTTGGTAGGCCCTACACAAACAAGTAAGAAAACGTATGTGATATAACTTAAGTATCGCCAAATTTTAGTGGATTAACATGACTGACGGGGTGTTAGTTTCTAGCAAAGTCTTGATAACGAATGCAGAAATATAATAGCCTGTTATACTCAAGCCTTACTATGTCTAATTAAAAATTATATTTGTATATGTCAAGAGTCAAGTTTTGCACAAAAGTCAAAAAGAAAAAGAAAAATAGTTAAAAAAAATATGCAAAACGATCTTCCATTTTAACAAAATGTATTCTTCTTTATTTTATTGGTTACTATTTTCCTTTGAAAACCTTGGACTTTCTCTTGCACGTTAGGAATATCCGACTTGATTGTTAAGGTTTTTGAACCCTCTACATTATTTTCTATGTTATTCTTTTCGTTTCAAAACCTTTGACTTTCTCCTACGCGATAGGAAAATTTGACCTGATGGTTAAGGTTTTTAAATCCTCTTCTTTACTTTTCAATTGCTTAAAGTGCAGACAAAAAAAGCAGAAAATCTCAAAAGAGTTAGTTTTTGTTAATATGACAAGTTAGGATTAAGTCAAGTTGGAGTGACGTGGTGAAAATCAAACTACACCTAAATCAAGATTAGAGTATGATAGTTCCTGATATTGTGGGAACCACGTAAATCTTTAGTGCTCGAATTGAATCTTAATCATATCACATAAGTAATTTCTGAAAGATTTGTTACAAGGTGTAAGTGGAAAACAATACCAACAACTGACTTATCACCAGTCATAATAAAGCCCTCAAAAAAAAGTGTGATGGAACAACATTTCCCTGATCAAACTCACAAAAATATGTGTTTTTCAGTTTGTAAATAGTTTGAAAGTTCAGTTTTTGTGAATACTGTACATTTAAGTTTTTATTGCTTTTTCTAAAACCAAAAAGGTTTTACTTTTCTGATTATTTACGACTTTTGATGTTGGAATGAAATCTGTTGGGCAATATTGACTAAGCTTGTGTTTTTAAATCACAACTTGTTTGAAAAGCTAAAATGTCATTTTTTTTATGCAAGGTCATTAACTTGGACTTGGTAAATAATATTTATTTCTGGAAAATGGTTAAAACATTAATCTTGTTTAATCAAGGTCATTAACTTGGACTTGATCAAACACAAGGGTGTGAATGTTCTGTTTTATGAATATAACAAAAAATGTAACATTGTAGCACATAGGTAAAGTCTTATACGTCGCATAATTAGAATCAACTTATACGGCACATATGTCTTTCATGTGTATACTACGCATATCCTGACTCTTATTAGCGCATATGTCTCAGTATAAATACAGTTACATGTTGTGTATGCTTTCATAATTCAAACAAACACGTTGAGATACTCTCAGCTGATTGTTTAATGAAAAGAATGTGTTGCACATCGTTATTGTGTTTTCTTGTTGATTTACACAACATTTAAACAGTTGAAGATATATATTATTCAAACCTAAGTGTTGATTTGTATAAGTTTACGTTTGAAGATGAAAACAATGATTAATGGTTGAATTCAAAGGGCTTCAGATAGTCAATTGTTGCTTTACCAATTTTGACCTTAAGAAAGCTATAATCATTCATAAACTATGACAAATTGGCCTTAACTGATTAAATGATCAAACTAAAACCCTAGGACGTATAATAACATGGATTACTGATATTGAATGATACAATTGTATTTATATGAGAATTTAGGTCATGAATCAATATAATTTTCACATCCAACAAGTAAATTTTGACAGATTAAGTCTTGAAAGTGTAATGTCTTGAGCGTATCAGGTTTATACACTGTATAACCTTCATTAGGTTATACACCATATAAATACGGCGTGTACATCTTATGCTTATGCGCCATATAACCCAAATCTGGTTATACGGTGTGAACCTTTTGTACTTTACGCCGTGTAAACCAAATTTGCTTACAAGTTGCAAATTCATATGATTTATTCGATGTATAACGTATACGTTGGTATTTCCTTTGGGTTATATAATGTAATACATGTTGGGTTATACGTTGTGATATATGTTCATGTTTCAATCAGGTTCTAATTGATTTATCTTTGTGTGTTTGTAGATGGTAGAAATACTGATCCTAAGCACAATATTGTGACTTACCTTGAAGAGGACGTTCCTAAAGCTGAAAAATTCAAGGTGATCATGCCATTTCTAAATATATCATGGATTTATGAGTCTATCGTAATTAATTTTTTCAAGAAGAATGCGAAGCTGAATGATAAAGAGATTCATTCTGTTGTGCAAGACAAGAAGATCGAGATTTATAAAGACTCTATCAGAAGGGTTTTGGGTTTTGGAGATGAAACGACTGATCCTGTTTCTATTGGTTAAAAGCTTGTAAAGAGGTGCTTCTTGAGAATGGGGTATAATGGTCCTCTAAAACACTTATGATAAGACTAGTTTGTCCCGACCATAAAAAATAAAAATTTCTAGTGCATGTTGTTATTCATTTTCTTAGACATAGAAAGGGAGGTTACGAAGAGATCACTGATTATCATGAGTAATATTGCTTCTCTATGCATGAACTTAAAGTATAATTTCTCTCACATGATCTTGAATAATATGAAGCTTAATTTGGGAGAATATGGATGGTTGATGTATCCAAGGTTGGTACAGTTGCTGATTAACGATCAACACCCAGACTTAGAGAAAGAGGGTACAAAGATTAAGATAGAGCATATGTCAAGTACTTCTTATGCAAAACTTGTTTCATACAGACTGAGGCCCAAATCACAAATCCCGAAGTTTAGAGGATTTTTTGGTCATATGAAAAATGAGAATTAGGTTGCTCCATTGAACAATTAGTGGATGAGACATGGTAGTGTCTCAGAAAGGGAGACTGAGAATAGTATAATGGAGAAGTTAGTTGCTATGCAAGCGTGTATACTCTGCAACGTCTGATAAAGATAAAGCTGTTGATGATGCTGATAAGGAAACATAATATGAAACTCAAGAAACAAAAGAAGACTATTGATGAGGTAGATGTGACCATTGTTCCTGAGGATGTTAATAAAGTAAAGAAAGCTTAACCAAAGAAGAAACCAAAAGGTAGAAAGAAACGTATGTCAAAAAGAACAAAATCCCCTGAGTTGCAATTGATGGATGAAGATGAGGATGTGGATGTTGAGGGAGAGAGAGAGATCAAGAGAAAGAGAAAGAAGTTGAAGTTATTGAAACTCCTTATGTTTAAGAAATGTTGATTGATTCTCAAGAACCAGTTGTAGATCTGAGCAAAGATAAAAATGTGTTGAAGACTCCAAATACTCAAGCAACACCATAACCACAACAACCAAAGTCAATACCACAACAAAGACCAACAACTTAAAAACCTTCTCAATCAAGCATGCCATTGTTATTTGGTAGTCTTCCTGATATTGATAGAAGGGTGAAAAGAACCCCATCGGTCCCCTGAAAAATTAATCAATACTTTCTACGAAATATGATATTTTTTGGGCATTTCTGATAATAACAAGTCTTATTCCTATTTTGGTATTTTTCATCTTTACTTGTATGACTTAGAGGTCGGAACGCGCCGTTCTTGTAGAGATAAAGTGAACAAATTCAAACTTGAAAAGGATCTTTCTGATGAATAAATCTGCCATTTCTTGAAATCTCCCATTTTTTTTAATTCCAGGGTTTCTCTTTCAATAATTTAGAAGACATTCCAAATATAAGAGATTTTGAATAGTTGAAAAAGAAGGTGGATACTCAGAATGTGACTATTGAAAGTCTTACCTTTGAGAATGAGAGATTAAGGAATGAGAATGTTGAACAACAAAGAAAGCTTGAGGAAAGTAAACAAGAAAGTGAATTCAAGCTGGTATGATAAACTAGTATTGAAGAGAAGTTGGGGATTGATCTTGCTTAAGAAGCTAAGAGTATTGATGATAAATTAACTCAAAGTTTGAACAAGGAGCTGTTACTCGAGGAGATCTGGCATTTAAAGTTTATTTTATAAAGATCATGTAATAATTTGTAATGATCGTATAATCAACATGTAATGACATGCACACAAATATCTACTCTTTAATATTACGTGCGGAATCCATAACAATGTTAAACACACAACAAATCTCTTTTTTGCAAGATGGTTCAAGTTTTTCATATTAGCATGAGTTTTTCGATGATGTTTACCCAGAGCACAAGCCACACATTTTTCAATAGTAACAAATATTTAACGGGTAAACAACGCACCAAATAGTTTTTTGCAAGATGGTTCAAGTCTTTCATATTAGCATGACCAAGATGCCGATGCCAAAGCATGGCATTATGTTCAGACCCTTTTGAAAACAAACAGGTTATTTCATCAGGAACATTTTTGCTCATGTCGATCACATAAGCATTATCTTTTGTTTGTGATCGAACAAGAAACCAGTCTTCTGGTATAATGATACCAGGTTTCAAAATCAGACACTCTTTCTTAGTAAAGTGAGTTGAAAACCCTTTATCACAGATTTGTGACACGCTCAATAAACTGTACTTCAACTCTGGAACAAAATTAACATTTTCGAATTTTAAAACACTGTTACTTACAGTACCCTTTTGTGTAATCTTCCCTTTTTCTCCTCCCGCAAAGGACACATACCCACCATTAAAGATTTGAATGTCATGTGGCTGGGAAATGTCTCCTGTCATGTGCCTGGAACAGCCACTATCAACGTACCAAGGTTTGATGATATTCCTCCATAGCTGTTCCTGCACGATGTGCGAGATTAGTTAGACTTTGGTAGCCAGTCTATAGTTACACTGGGTGACCCTGACTTATCTAAAGTTGTCACAGGTTGCCATGGCATGTCCTTATGATCGTCTAACACATAATTCAAAATTTCTTTTACCAGAGATTTAGACAACCATTTATGTCTACCATTGTAAGATTTAGCATTATATGTACAAATGAATGACTTGATCTCCAGTTTTTGAGGGTTAGAAACAAACAATTTTATCTTTCTCACTTGATTCGATTTCGAATTCGTGTTCGTTCTAAGAACCGAAATACCTTTTCTACCCTCTTTACGAAGCATGTTGGGTTTGGTCTGATGAGGACTAAACCTGCCAGATTTGTTTTTATTCAATTATCGTCAGAAGGATTAGCCGGGTAATGCCTAAATTTTCGCCTGTAGGTATTATAAGGCATATAAGGCATCCACTGATAGAATCCATAATAGGGAACATATGCACGATGTGGACAGTTTCTGGCAATATGACTGGGAGTGCCACAGTTAAAATAAGTTTGACGTTTTTACATAGAAATCATTTTGGGTAACTCCTTGTCTGGACCAATTGTGTGGACCAGCTTGCTTAGCATGATGTTCACCATCCTGTTTGTCATTAGAGCATCCCTCTTTGACAAACTTAGGCGGTGAATATTTGTTGAATTTTTTTGAGTTTTTAAGTGTATTAGGAACATCATTATTAGAATTCAAAGTCTTAATAGAATCAACCACACAAGAATCCTTGCTCTTAAAACCAGAGCCCACACAAACAGTCGGAATAACAGAATTTAAAACATGTAGTTTTGAAGAAACATCAGAATTAAAGTCTTTATTAATTGAAACACTAGAGTCATCATCCTCATCAGTCCATTCCTCAATGATTACTTTCTCTGCACATGAGGCAAACACATTAGTATCGTTCACTTTTGAAGTGGACTAAACTGTTTCTACTGAATTGTTCTTTTCACTGTTAGCTTGTTCACCATACTTCATATCTTTATGAAACACCCCGTAACCGCAGCGGAAACGTAAACGGGATGCAACAGACACCTCTGATATCAACCACATTGTTTATAAAGAAAACTGAATACATTAATATACCTCAAATTACATTATCTCGTATTTCATTACCGTCTAGGTGTTACACACATCATACCATACGATACATAATTCTATTTATTATAATGTATCCTAACATCCCGCACGCAAATCTTACACACATCAAGCACTTAGCACGTAAGCAATCACTTCATCTTAGTTGTACCTGAAAAGCATGTGAGAAAACGGGTCAACTACGAATAGTTGGTGACTTTCACAATTCGAGTAAACCATAATAAATCATTATCAAAATATAATATTATCGATGTAATTATGCTGAGCCCACAAGTGAAACCTCTGACTATCCACACACAACCCCGTGGCATACTCCGCCCACGTACCTGCCCCAAACCGCTATGCCTAACATTGCATAGCAAAATTATATATCAACAACAAAATAGACATGTGCAACTGGCTGGGAAACATCAGCAAATCCATGCCGGACCAGTTGGGTTTGTCAGACAATTACCATCTTAATACATTTCGTATGATTCCCGTACAATAAAATATATGTAAATACACGCAAATCCATGCGTTCAGTATGTACTTAAACATTTCAGTAGTAACATGCTTCCGCCCCGGGAAAATATTTAAAAACAATTCAGAAAAAGGGGCTCGTGAAACTCACCTTAGCACATGCAAGCAGGTAACAACAATCATTATCAGTTAACACGTCCAATCTGTAATATGATCCCTACGATCGTTACTATACACTCATTATTAATATAACTTTAACCAAGTTAACCGGTACATCTGGGGACACTGTTAACCCAGCACTGTACACATTCCGGGGGCAATGTTAACCCAGAAACACTTCTCCGGACTCAGATTGTGATATCGTTTAGAGTTCAATGGTCAAAATTATTATTAGTCGTTTTTCCCGTTTTGCGTGCCTAGCACGGTTATCCGTTTTTACGTCCCAAAAATGAGTTTCGTCACACACGACCCGAAAATAGTTGTTGACTGATAATTTAGTTAAAGTTGTGAAATTAGAGCTCGGTTTAGACGCCCCGTTTGGCCGCGGGACCCGTTTCCGTCTTTAGCGCACCGGAAACTGTTAAATCGTTTAAAATTACCCAAATCATCCGAATTATTTTCGGATAATTTATTTTTACTTGTTTAACTCAGTTATATGAAAATAGTTCATTTTTAAGGTTCTTATACACCAGTCAGCTCGTCTACCCGAACTTTGCTGGTTTACGTGTTTTATATTATAAAAGTTCACTTCTATTCCAAATAAATATCCGTTCATCCTCGGATCTTGAGATTTTGCAAAAATAACATTTTGACAGTGGGTAAATTTATAAAAATATTTCCAGAATTAATTTTTATATTTAAAATTTATTTATCATTTTTTAAACACCATTTAAACACTAAATATGTCGTAAATACCAAACGACCTTAGAAAAATCCCAAATTTTTCCTGGATGTCCCCTGCCATCCACATAGTCCCCTGTAATTTTTCCAGAACCAAAATCTCTTTTTACATGCCATTTTCACCAAAACCGAGCTAGAAAACCCTAGAACTCGTTTAACCGAAAAGCCTACTTAGACTTCTCCAACTGACCTAAAATTTTGTGTGTGACTTATACATGTTATAAAAAGCTTATCTGCAATTTTCCAGAATTTTGCATGATATTTAACTATTTTTCACCATTTTTAGCCAAAACCGAGCATTAAATTCACCAAATATTCATCCTTTGCCAAAAATTACCAAAAAATCACAGAACTCATATTTTCATGTGTAGATCATCCCTCTAAAATTTCATGACCTAACTCTAAAACATCAACAATCTGTCCAAAAACTCCAAAACCGAACATAAACCGAATATACCTTTCGATCTCCGCCACTACAAGCTACAAACTCTTCTTTCCGCCTTATCTACCACTAAATACAAAACCTACAACCAACATACCACAATACCAAGCAAGTTACACTCACGATCAAGCCTCTTACACTATAGTTTCGGTTATTGTTTCAAAACTAAAGTTTAAACCGTAAAAATCCGTTTTTGGTCCGTTTAACTCCTTTCTTGGACCAGGATCCCTTGTATAACCCGTATACATCACTTGATCATGCAAGAATAGGTTTTCATCTTTGAAACCTCATTTTCTTGCAAATAAACTCAATAAACGAAGATGGAAACGTATATAACTCGATTTTTACCTTGTTTCTCTTGCTAAAATTCCGGGTTTTTGGATGATCTTGTGGAGAGAATTGATGATCATGGAGAGTTTGATGTAAAAAAAAAGAAATGAGCAATGGGGTAACACCCCTTGAGTCCGATCGGTTTAGTTAGGGGGGTGGGGTGGGACCCACCTCTCCATTCTAGGCCACATGTTTGGATTTCGGATATCCGGATAATGTTTTGGATAATCTGGTTCAGTTCGTTTTTCGGTTAAATGTCTAATTCGGCTTAAAACGAGGTTAAAACGGTCGTTTTCGGCTTAAAAAAAAGAATTTATTTAAAACCGATTTAAAAACTTTAAAAACTTAAACCATGACATTTATTAACTTAAAACATCTTATTATTAATAATTGCGCATCTTTTTCGGCTTGATCGATCGTCTCTTGCTTGGTTTGGTATTAAAGGTTTCGTTTAATGTACCGACGTATCATTAAATCGAAATTCTTTTTCTGTGCCGTACTTTACTTATCCCGAAGCATTAATGCTTCGTAAAATCACTAACTATCATAGATATCGTCTATAATTGAACCCTCGATTCGTTCGGGTTTCAATAACTATCGATCGATTAATCGCATATTCATTACGATGAATTATATATTCACGTACAATCAATACAGTGAACCATGTATTCTCGTATAATTACTATGGTAATTCATGTACCCGACATTAAATACGACGTAACTATTGTCTACCGGTTAGGGTATACCGGGTTTTGTCGGAATCGTTACATTCTCCCCCGGTTAAGAAATTTCGTCCTCGAAATTTTACACGCCCACTATCCCCTTCCGAGAGAAAGGTGGGGGTTTTCCCTTCAGAATTCACCCTCACGTTACGAGGTATAATCTGGTCCTTGCTGTGAATTCCACTTATTCTTAATCAATAAAGCTTGGTGTGTCCAAACTGTTTAGTTTTCCCGTTTTCTATCTCTACGGAATTATATATGATATCAAGCATGTTTTCTATGAGTACCTCCATTACTAGTACTTTCGTTGCCTCATCGCTTAGGTACTTTTCAATCCGTATACATGGCAAAACATCATGTATAGTACTTAGCCCCTGGAGTACTTTAATCGATAAACTAAATGACCAAACATGGGGATAGTCTCATGAGGTCCAATATAGTAAGAAGCTATTTTCGGTTTTGCCAAACCTTATATCACCTCTCTAAGGTGATGCTTAAAATGCCTTGTCAACTATTTCCAGTGACAATGGTTTCCCTTGAATGTTGGCATAAATCCTTTGCCAATCTCGCGCTGCTTTCAACTTATCTTAAATATTATAAATCCGATTGGTTGTTTCTCGAATCAATTCAAATCTTATGGCTTGATTGACGCCCATTTTCAATTTAACAAATTGGTGTTAATTACTTCACCCATAGAAAGCTTCAAGCTCTCGATGCTTCCTTCCCCTCCTTCCAATAATGGAAGTAGGATGACTATTTCGATCTGAGATCAATGAAAATGGTACTCCACGACGAGATACCATTTCACCATCAGGAATTTGGGCGAGAATTCATTGTGGTAATCGTCATGGATTGGGATGAAATGCGAGGATTGGTTAATCGACCCGCGATTACCCAATTTACATCATGCCTTTGATATATCTTGGGAATTTGCGTCCCGAAATCCATTGTAATTTATTCCCACTATCATTGGCGAAATTTCTGTCGTTGTGGCGTTCCCTAGGGTTTTCGGTGTGCAGCCTTATCTTTTGCACAACTTAAATATTCACCAACATACGTAACCATATCTTTCTCCGAACTCGGCCATTAATAAAATCCTTTCAGATATTCGTATCATCAATAGTCTAATCCGATCCCGGATGTATGGAATATTTCGATCGATGCGCTTCGTCCATGATTAATTCACGAAGGTCATGGAGGGTCGGGATCCAAACCCAATTTTTGAAATAGAGAATTTCGTCCACGCGCTGTTCGAAATTCTTCTCGTTGCCGTAAAGTCCCTCCTTTTCCAATTGTTCCTCTTTCAACGCCTCACGTTGAGCGACTCGAATAAGATCCGAAAGGTTCGACTGGACTATCATCCCCAGCGCTCGCACTCGCAAAGGCTTAACCCGATCTTTCCTACTCAATGCATCGACTACGACGTTAGCCTTGCCGGGGTGATAACGGATGTCACAGTCATAATCGCTTAACAACTCGACCTATCTTCGATGAATATGAGACTGCGGTCTCTTATCATCTATAAAATTTGTACATTTGCGTTGTACAAAAGATTATGAGTTGGGTAATGCTAAAAATTCTTTAATAAACCGCTGATAGTCTCCGGCTAGTCCTAAAAATTGGCGCATTCCCTTTGGTGCCTTGGGTGACTGCCAGTTTTAATGGTTTCTATTTTATTTGGATCTATGAGAAATCCTTGTTGGTTTACAACATAACCAAGGGATTATGCTTTCTGTATTGAAAGTCACATTTCGAAAACTTCGCGTACAACTCCTCTTGATTTAACACTTCCACAATTTTCCTTAATCGTCGTTCGTGCTCTTCTTTATGTTGCAAATATATCAAAATATCATCAATGAATGCTATGACAAATTTGTCAAAATAAAGTTTACAGACTCGGTTCATGAGTTCCATGAACACTGCCTGCGCATTTGTTAGCCCGAACGGCATGAATAAGAATTCATAATGGCCGTAGCGGGTCCGAAACGCTGTTGTTGCAACGTCCTCCTCTTGGATTTTTCATTTGGTGATAACTGTATCTAAGATCAATTTTCTAAGAATAAATCGCCCCTTGCAGTTGGTTAAACAGATCATTTACTTCGAAGAAGTGAATACCTATTCTTGATCGCCACTTTATTCAATTCTCCCTAATCAATACATATCCTAACACTTCCGTCCTTCATTTCCCAAATAACACTAGGGCACCCCATGGTGACTAACTAGGTCGTATAAAACCTTATCCAATAATTCTTGCATTTCAGTTGGTGCAAGTCGGTAAGATGCTTTAGCAACAGGGCCAGCTTGAGGTATTAAATCGATTCTGAATTCGACCTGTCGGGTTGGCAGTAATCCAGGAAGTTCTTCTGGGAAAACTTCTGGATATTTACGTATCACCGAAACATCTTCTATATGTTTTCTTTTAAATCGTACACTTTTCTCTGTATCTAATCGCTTCATCGTCCGAAAGAGAGCTTCTAATCATCTTCTTTTCATATTTGATTTCAGCTTCGTGTTGAGTTAGCCAATCCATGTTAACTATTACGTCAAAACTTCTTAACTTTACTGGTCGTAGATCAATAAGTAAAGGTTAATCGTTCAGAATAATAGGACAACTCCGAACAATTTAGTTAACCATTAGGGATTTACCGTTAACGATTCTACAGTATAGGGTTCTATAGTTTCACTAATCGGTATCTTTCCAAATGGTAGGAGGTTAACAGGAACTAACTTCTATCGGCGACCGTAAAAATATCACTGAAGCCTATTGTTTTAAAACTAAAACATATTTGATACCACCTTTGGAACATGACGTGCTTTATTCGAACTACTCACAAAAGCACGGCTCCTTGCTTGATCAGAGGTTGATGCTTGTCATGAGGTTCATCTTCCAACGACTCCTTGGTTCAACTTTGGGCAATTTATCTTGAAACGTTCTGTATTGCCACATTCATAGCAAGTACGACTGTTTGGCATAATTTGATTTCTTTGGATGGATTGTTATTGAAGCTGTTGGGTTCGGAGTGGTTGTACACGAATGGGTTGGGGTTGCCGGTTCACATGGCTTCAATTGGTTCTACGATTGGGGCATTACGTCCATCTTTACCACACCTGTGGCCTACTATCACTCAACATTCTTCCTCCTGTCGATAACCATATTTTCCACATTTAGGGAAGGACCCTTCATGCGGTTCATGTTTTCACTCCAGAACTAGTCTTAGTATAATTCTGGGTTGTAGGACATACCTACTTATTCAAAAGCCTATCTTGCACTATACCTTTATCATTTCTCTTCTTTAACACTCGACGTCTCACCTAACGTCCTTCCACCCCGCTTCCCATAGAGTCAAATATATCACTGCTGGCTTGTGACACAACCCTTCCAAAGGTTGTATATTTTACAGGATTGACTATACTTCTTATCGATGGAGTTAGTCCCTAATATAGCGCTCACTTCGCTTAGTTTCAGGAGTAATTAGCCATGTTACCAGACATGACAATTCCTTCAAACGATTAGCGTGTTCTAAGTGATCAGCACACAACATTTTTTTTTTCTTCCCTAGCTCAGTTTCCAATCTCTGAACTTAATTACTCGAATAAAAGTGCTCTAGCACAAGAATTTTAAATTCCGACCATGTCCTCTGAGTAATAATTTTCTAACTATAATTTTGTACCATCGTGTTCCATCACGATACAACATAATCTACCAACATATCTGTAGCATATTTCACTACACAATGTTCTAGACTCTTACCAATATCCTTAACCATTTCGATCTTTTCTATCCACTTGCTAATCTATTCCTCCCTTCACCATCAGTAAACTATTAATAATTTCCTTAACACAACCAACAAACATATCCTTCATACCGGATCTAATTCATTACGACTACTATTCATGTTTAGTTTATAACTAATACTTGTAGTCGTAATAGTATTCGGTGGGACATTATCACTCTTAGTAATAACACTAAGAATTGAAATATTCATTTTCATGTGATTGCTCGATCTATAATTCTGCGATCACATTTGCATCAACACTAGCAGTGATCTGTGATACGACATTCGGTATCATCATCTGCTATCTTTGAGCAATCAACTGAATCATATCAATCTCCATCATTGGAGTTACTCTTTTTATGTCATTCTGCCGTACTCATCCCGTACGCAGTAATCAATACTAATCTCCCCGTATAACTCGTTACCAGTTCAATCATAACAGCAGGTATACATACACACCAAATATTATCATACATATTACACATACCAGTATCTAGTATATATGTCCCACAAATGTAATATCATAAGGACTTAACCTGACGTCGGTTAATGTTTAAATATGTTTCATAACCCTTGTCACCAACTAACATATAGATCTTTCTCACAAAGATTAATGTTTAATATGCTTGATTTCATTATCCTTCTGCATGTCAGCATAACCGATACATGCTCACCGTGAGCACCAAACGATTACGTACCACGGAGTTATAATATCCGTGTCTATTTGTATATCCGGCATACACGGTATACCACCTACGAACGAACAACCAACTAGGCTATAATGATTCCAACACCTCTTTGTGTATGGGTAATCATTCTATTCGAATATTCATGGGTATGGGCATCTAACGGATGTAAGGTTAACATAGGGAGTTGCAAGGTTCAAGGTAATCGCGCAACATGGGTTGCCTTCAAATATTATCAATTACTATTATGGGAAACTCTATTACTTGCTCAGTCATTGTCCTCAGGCGTTCTAGGTTCGCTAAAATCGGTGATTCTCGATCTGGAGGTGGTATGACTCATATGTTTGAGAGTGAGAGATACACATATATATTTATATATATTATTTTTATCTGCTCATTTATTATCAAATTTATTGTTATTATTATTATTTTATTTTATTCTATTTATTTATTTATTTATTTACCTTAATGGAATAGGAATGGGTTCAGGTACAGATTCGTCCGTACGTGAGGGTCGTCGGTTCGGGTGAACATAGGGGGTTATTAGGATATACGGTACCGGTGTTGGTAGGGTAAGGGATTTATTAATTTCGGTTGGGAGTGACGGTTACTAGATATTTCTGGTTAATGTCAAACGGGAGATCTAACTTGATAATATCATAACTATGGCCCGATAAGTCCGACTTATCACCAACCGATGCTCTAGAAATTTCAGCATCCTCGGTACTTTTTATTATTTCATCCCCCGGTTCCTTATCCGGGTCCTATTTCTCAATACATGTACCCACAAGATACGTACATATATATATATACACATTAGCACGCATAAATAATATTACATACTTTACATATATGTTGCCATTTTTACCTATTAATGTTCCCCGTGACTTCCCCTGAGTTCCCTCGTGCGGACAAGTCTGTTATTATGTTCCGGACCATAATAACTCACTTGTCCATCCAAGTTCATCCAGATCTCGTCACTATATATTATTAGTTGATATTCAGATCCTATAATACTTGAGCTACTGGTTATATTTTAGGTATCTTTTAAAGACATCCTAAATCTTTATAACCAATGGCTCTGATACCAAGTTCTGTAACACCCCGTAACCGCAGCGGAAACGTAAACGGGATGCAACAGACACCTCTGATATCAACCACATTGTTTATAAAGAAAACTGAATGCATTAATATACCTCAAATTGCATTATCTCGTATTTCATTACCGTCTAGGTGTTACACACATCATACCATACGATACATAATTCTATTTATTATAATGTATCCTAACATCCCGCACGCAAATCTTACACACATCAAGCACTTAGCACGTAAGCAATCACTTCATCGTAGTTGTACCTGAAAAGCATGTGAGAAAACGGGTCAACTACGAATAGTTGGTGAGTTTCACAATTCGAGTAAACCGTGATAAATCATTATCAAAATATAATATTATAGATGTAATTATGCTGAGCCCACAAGTGAAACCTCTGACTATCCACACACAACCCCGTGGCATACTCCGCCCACGTACCTGCCCCAAACCGCTATGCCTAACATTGCATAGCAAAATTATATATCAACAACAAAATAGACATGTGCAACTGGCTGGGAAACATCAGCAAATCCATGCCGGACCAGTTGGGTTTGTCAGACCAATAGTACTATCCACACTCTACCGGCTTTCAGTTAATCACTCGTGTTCCGGGGCCTTAGAATGTTAGCAACTCAGACAATTACCATCTTAGTACATTTCCGTACGATTCCCGTACAATAAAATATATGTAAATACACACAAATCCATGCGTTCAGTATGTACTTAAACATTTCAGTAGTAACATGCTTCCGCCCCGGGAAAATATTTAAAAACAATTCAGAAAAAGGGGCTCGTGAAACTCACCTTAGCACATGCAAGCAGGTAACAACAATCATTATCAGTTAACACGTCCAATCTGTAATATGATCCCTACGATCGTTACTATACACTCATTATTAATATAACTTTAACCAAGTTAACTCGTACATCTGGGGACACTGTTAACCCAGCACTGTACACATTCCGGGGGCAATGTTAACCCAGAAACACTTCTCCGGACTCAGATTGTGATATCGTTTAGAGTTCAATGGTCAAAATTATTATTAGTCGTTTTTCCCGTTTTGCGTGCCTAGCACGGTTATCCGTTTTTACGTTCCAAAAATGAGTTTCGTCACACACGACCCGAAAATAGTTGTTGACTGATAATTTAGTTAAAGTTGTGAAATTAGAGCTCGGTTTAGACGCCCCGTTTGGCCGCGGGACCCGTTTCCGTCTTTAGCGCACCGGAAACTGTTAAATCGTTTAAAATTACCCAAATCATCCGAATTATTTTCGGATGATTTATTTTTACTTGTTTAACTCAGTTATATGAAAATAGTTCATTTTTAGGGTTCTTATACACCAGTCAGCTCGTCTACCCGAACTTTGCTGGTTTACGCTTTTTATATTATAAAAGTTCACTTCTATTCCAAATAAATATCCGTTCATCCTCGGATCTTGAGATTTTGCAAAAATAACATTTTGACAGTGGGGAAATTTATAAAAATATTTCCAGAATTAATTTTTATATTTAAAATTTATTTATCTTTTTTAAAACACCATTTAAACACTAAATATGTCGTAAATACCAAACGACCTTAGAAAAATCCCAAATTTTTCCTGGATGTCCCCTGCCATCCACATAGTCCCCTGTAATTTTTCCAGAACCAAAATCTTTTTTTACACGCCATTTTCACCAAAACCGAGCTAGAAAACCCTAGAACTCGTTTAACCGAAAAGCCTACTTAGACTTCTCCAACTGACCTAAAATTTTGTGTGTGACTTATACATTATATAAAAAGCTTATCTGGAATTTTACAGAATTTTTCATGATATTTAACTATTTTTCACCATTTTTAGCCAAAACCGAGCATTAAATTCACCAAATATTCATCCTTTGCCCAAAAATTACCAAAAATTCACAGAACTCATATTTTCATGTGTAGATCATCCCTGTAAAATTTCATGACCTAACTCTAAACCATCAATAATCTGTCCAAAAACTCCAAAACCGAACATAAACCGAATATACCTTTCGATATCTGTAACACCCCGTAACCGCAGCGGAAACGTACACGGGATGCCACAGACACATCTGATATCAACAGCATTGCTTATAAAGAAAATTCCACTACATTAATTTATATCATATTACATTGTTGCTAATTCGTTACTGTCTAGGTGTTACACACGAGTTTTACCGATAAGACATTAATATATTCATTACAAAATATAGATCAGCAAGCTTCCAACAAGTAGCACATATCAATCATTCCAACTTGGGCATACCTAGAAAACATGTAAAGAAAACGGGTCAACTACGAATAGTTGGTGAGTTTCACTAAGTTAAATAAACACTGACAGATCATTTTATTAATCATTTATTAAACAATGTTATTATGCGGGAAACTATGTTTCCCCAGAACATTTATAACCTCTGGGAACTAAGTTACCCCAGAACAATAATAACCTCCGGGAACTACGTTACCCCAGAATAATAATAATCTCTGGGAACTATGTTACCCCAGAATAATAATAACCCCTGGGAACTACGTTACCCCAGAACAATAATAACCTCTGGGAACTATGTTACCCCAGAATAATAATAACCTCTGGGAACTACGTTACCCCAGAACAATAATAACCTCTGGGAACTACGTTACCCCAGAACAATAATAACCTATGGGAACTACGTTACCCCAGAACAATAATAACCTCTGGGAACTATGTTACCCCAGAATAATAATAACCTCTGGGAACTACGTTACCCCAGAACAATAATAACCTATGGGAACTATGTTACCCCAGAACAATCCCACACGATAAACAATTTATATATTCTATGCATCAAACCATATATATATTTAAATATACAAGTATTTCCATACGATCAGTATGTACTTAAATATTTTAATAAATACATGCTTTCCGCCCCGGGAAAATATTTAAAACAGTTCAGTAAAAGGGGCTCGTGAAAACTCACCTTTTTGTGAGTCGGTGGGTAATACAATGAACAGCTACGTGCCTGGATCTGTAATATAATATCTAGTCGTTACTATATAATTCCCGTAAATTAAATCTATGTCAATCGGTACGTCTGGGGACATTGTTAACCCAGTACTGTACTCGATCCGGGGACAATGTTGACCCCGTGACACTTCTAAGGACTCAGATTGTGACATTGCTTAGAGTTTGACAGTCAAAATTATCATTTTTATGTTTTCTTCGATTCGCGTGCCTAGCACGGTTATCCGTTTTTAAGTTTCAAAAATGAGTTTGACCACACCCGACCCATAAATGGTGTTTGACTGATATTTTAGTTAAAGTGATGAAATTAGAGCTCGGTTTGGTCACCCCGTTTGGCCGCGGGGCCCGTTTCCGTCATTTAGGTGCCGGAAACAGTAAAATCGGGTGAAATTACCCAAATCATCCGAATTATTTTCGGATGATTTTGTTTTATTTAATTTACTTAGTATTATGAAAATGGTCTATTTTTAGGTTTTTATATACCAGTCAGCTCGCTTATGCGAGTTTTGCCGGTTTACACGTTTTAAGCTTTAAAAATTTGTTTTTATGTCCTTTTTAGCACAAATAATTACCCGTTTAGTCTCGGGTCTTGAAATTTTGCACAAAACTTATTTTGACAGTAATAAATTTTATAAAAATTTTCCAGATTTATTTTTTTATATTTACATTTATTTATCTATTTTTAAACATTATTGAAACACTAAATATGTCAAAAATACCAAAAGACTTTAGAAAAATCCCAAATTTTTCCGGGAAGATCCCTGCCATCCTCATAACTCCCTGGAATTTTCCAGAACCCAAAACTCATTTTTCAAGCCATTTTCACAAAAACCGAGCTAGAAAGCCCTAGAACTCGTTTTACCGAAAAGCCCCCTTAGACTTCTCCAACTGAGCTCAAATTTTGTGTGTGACTTTTATATGTTATAAAAACCTTATCCTAAATTTTCCAGAATTTTTCATCAAGTTTAGCTATTTTTCACCATTTTTGGCCAAAACCGAGCATTAAATTCACCAAATATTCATCTTTTATCCAAAAATTACCAAACATTCACAGATCTCATATTTTCATGTGTAGATCATCTCTGTGAAATTTCATGACCCCTCTAAGCATACTACAATCTGTCCAAAATCACTAAATCACACGAAAACCGAACTATCTTGTGTTTTCTAGCGTTAGATCGCAAAGATCTTGGTTTCTAGCCTTTGCTAGCCACTAGATTGTAACACCCCGTAACCGCAGCGGAAACGTACACGGGATGCCACAGACACATCTGATATCAACAGCATTGCTTATAAGGAAAATACCACTACATTAATTTATAACATATTACATTGTTGCGAGTTTCATTACTGTCTAGGTGTTACACACATATTTTACCGATAGACACTAATAAATTCATTACAAAACATAGAGCAGCAAGCTTCCAATAGGTAGCACAGATAGTTAAGCACATATCAATCATTCCAACTTGGGCATACCTAGAAAAACATGTAAAGAAAACGGGTCAACTACGAATAGTTGGTGAGTTTCACTAATTTAAATAAACACTGACAAATCATTTTAATAATCATTTATTAACAATATAATCATGCTGGGAACTATGTTACCCCAGAACATTTCCATTAACTTTCTGGGAACTATGTTACCCCAGAACAATAATAACCCCTGGGAACTATGTTACCCCAAAACAATAATAACCACTGGGAACTATGTTACCCCAGAACAATAACAACCCCTGGGAACTATGTTACCCCAGAACAATAATAAACCCTGGGAACTATGTTACCCCAGAACAATAAATACCCCTGGGAACTATGTTACCCCAGAACAATAACAACCCCTGGGAACTATGTTACCCCAGAACAATAATAACCCCTGGGAACTATGTTACCCCAGAACAATAAATACCCCTGGGAACTATGTTACCCCAGAACAATAACACATGATAAACATTTTATATATTCTGTGCATCAGACCATATATATATAAATGTACAAGTATTTCCATACGATCGGTATGTACTTAAATACTTTAAATAAGACATGTTTTCCGCCCCGGGAAAATATAATTAAAACAATTCATTAAAAGGGGCTCGTGAAAACTCACCTTTTTGTGAGTCGGTGAGTAATATAAGGAACAGCTACGTGCCTGGATCTGTAATATAATATCTAGTCGTTACTATATAATTCCCATAACTTAAATACGTATCAATCGGTACATCTGGGAACATTGTTAACCCAGTACTGTACTCGATTCGGGGACAATGTTAACCCCGTGACACTTCTAAGGACTCAGATTGTGACATTGCTTAGAGTTTGACAGTCAATTTAATTAAGGTGATGAAATTATAGCTCGGTTTGACACCCCGTTTGGCCGTGGGGCCCGTTTCCGTCGTTTCGGTGCCGGAAACGGTAAAATCGGGTAAAATTACCCAAATCATCCGAATTATTTTCGGATGATTTATTTTTACTTAATTTACTTAGATTTATGAAATAGTCCATTTTTAGAGTTTTCATGTACCAGTCAGCTCGCTTATGCGAACTTTGCCGGTTTACACGTTTTAAGCTTTAAAAACTTGTTTTTATGTTCTTTTAGCACAAATAATTACCCGATTAGTCTCGGGTCTTGAAATTTTGCACAAAACTTAATTAGTAAGGAATTTTGTAAAAATTTTCCAGATTTATTTTCTTATATTTACATTTATTTATCTATTTTTAAATCTTATTAAAACACTAAATATATCAAAAATACCAAAACACTTTAGAAAAATCCCAAATTTTTCTGGAATGATCCTTGTCATCCTCATAACTTTCTGGAATTTTTCCAGATTTATTTTCCTATATTTACATTTATTTGTCTATTTTTAAATCTTATTAAAACACTAAATATATCAAAAATACCAAAACACTTTAGAAAAATCCCAAATTTTTCTGGGATGATCTCTATCATCCTCATAACTTCCTGGAATTTTTCCAGATTTATTTTCCTATATTTAAATTTATTTATCTATTTTTAAATCTTATTAAAACACTAAATATGTCAAAAATACCAAAACACTTTAGAAAAATCCCAAATTTTTCTGGGATGATCTCTATCACCCTCATAACTTCCTGGAATTTTTCCAGAATTTAAAACTTATTTTTCAAGCCATTTTCACCCAAAACCGAGCTAGAAAGCCCTAGAACTCGTTTCACCGAAAAGCCTACTTAGACTTTTCCAACTGAGCTCAAATTTTGTGGGTGACTTTTATATGTTATAAAAAAACTTACCTTAAATTTTCCGGGATTTTTCATCATGTTTTGCTATTTTTCACTATTTTTGGCCAAAACCGAGCATTAAATTCACCAAATATTCATCTTTTATCCAAAAATTACCAAAAATTCACAGATCTCATATTTTCATGTGTAGATCATCTCTGTGAAATTTCGTGACCCGACTCTAAGCACACGACAATCTGTCCAAATTTCATAAACACACGAAAACCGAACTATTTTGTGTTTTCTAGCTTTAAATCGCAAGGATCTCGGTTTCTAGCCTTTGCTAGCCGCTAGATACAACACTTACAAGCACATCAACACCACACCAAGCAAGTTATACCCACAATCAAGCCATTTCTTTCCTAGTGTCGGTTAAAACATCAAAACAACGATTTTGACCGTAAAAATCCGTTCTCGACTCTTTTTACTCATTTCTTGGACCAAGATCCCTTGTATAACTTGTATACATCTCTTGGTCATGCAAGAGTCGGTTTCATCTCGGATTTTCACCCGTTTTTCACATGGAAAATTCATTTGACAAGATTTCAACCGTAAAAATTCATTCTAAACACTTTTAACTAATTACTTGGATCAAGATCCTTTGTATAACTTGTATACATCCTTTGATCATACGAGAACCGGTTCCATCTCGGGTTTTCACCCGTATTTCACTTGGAACCTTTTGTTCTTGCAAAAACAACTCAAACTAAGTAATTAACACCAAAGATTATGTATTGTAATATGCTTATACCTTCAAAATCTTGGTTAAAATGTGATGATCTTGGAAGAAAACTTGAAAGAGTTAGAGATTTGAGAGAGTTTGAGAGAGTTTTGAGAGAGTTTGTGAAGTAAAAAAAAGAAAATGTAATGTGTAAAAGGGTGTGGGGGGGTGGCCGGCCTAATGAGGTGGTGTGGGGGGCCCCACAAGTTCAAACCATAGCCACATATTTGGATTACACAATCCGGATAATGTTGTGGATAATCTGGTTCAGTTCGTTTCTCGTTTAAACTCGTAATTCGGCTTAAAACGGGCCTAAAATGGTTGTTTTTCGGGTTAACATAAAATTTATATAAAACTGATTTAAAAACTTTAAAAACTTAACCCATGACATTAAAACATCATATTATTAATAATTACGCATCTTTTTCGGCTTGATTGATCGTCTCTTGCTTGATTTGGTGTTAAAGGTGTCGTTTAGCGTACCGACGTACCATTAAATCGAAATCCTTTTTCTGTGCTATAATTTACTTATCCCGAAGCATTAATACTTCGTAAATATCACTAAACATTATATATTTCGTCTATAATGTAATTCCCGATTCGTTCGGGTTTCAATAATCGTTCATTGGTTGATTGTAATTCCAATACGATTCACTATATAATTGAGTATGATTCATACTGTGAACCATATATATTCGTATAAACGTGCTATAACTCATATAATCAATATTAAATAACACGCAAATAGTATATACCGGCTAGGGTATACCTGGATTTGCCGGAATCGTTACATTCTCCCCCCGTTATAAAAATTTCGTCCTCGAAATTTTACGCGTCAACTACTTCCTTTTGAGGAAATAGGTGGGGGTATTTCTTCCGAAATTCATCCTTTCGTTCCCAAGTAAATTCTGGGCCTCGTTGCGAATTCCATCTAACTTTGACCAACGAGATCTTATTGTGTCTAAGTTGCTTGATTTTACCGTCCACTATTTCGACGGGCTCCTCTACGAAGTTGAGCCTATCACTTATTTGCACACCCTCTAAGGGTAACACCGATGTCTCATCCGCCAGACATCTTTTCAAATTCGACACATGAAACACGTTATGAACTGCACTTAGTTCCTCAGGCAGTTCTAGTCGGTAAGCTACCGGACCGATCTTTGCAGTAATAATGAATGGTCCAATATATCTAGGGGCCAACTTCCCCGCCTTTCCAAATCTGACCACTCCTTTCCAGGGTGATACTTTTAGATATACTTTTTCACCCTTCTCAAATGACAACGGTTTTCGACGGGTATCGGCATAACTCTTCTGCCGGTCCCGCGCGGCTTTTAGGTTGTTCTTAATTTCAAGAATCTTGCTGGTCGTCTCCTGGACCAGATCCGATCTAATGATCTGCGGGTCTCCCACTTCAGACCAGCAAAGTGGTGATCGGCACTTCCGCCCATACAATGCTTCATAAGGTGCTGCCTTTATACTGCTATGGTAACTGTTATTATAGGAAAATTCAACGAGTGGGAGATGTTGATCCCAATTTCCCTTAAAGTCCAGTACGCAGGCACGAAGCAAATCCTCCAAAGTTTGAATGGTCCTCTCAGACTGGCCATCGGTCTGAGGGTGGTAAGCTGTGCTTAGGTCAATACGTGTTCCCAACGCTTCTTGGACAGCTTGCCAAAGTTTGGAGGTGAAATGGCTATCCCTATCGGAGATGATCGAGATGGGGATGCCATGACGAGACACTATTTCATTTATATAAATTTGCGCAAGTCTCTCAGTGTTATAATTATTCCTAATTGGAATGAAATGTGCTGATTTGGTTAATCGATCCACGATTACCCAAATTGCATCATGACCTCGGGGCGTCTTGGGGAGGTGTGTCACAAAATCCATTGTGATCTGCTCCCACTTCCATTCCGGAATTTCCGGTTGTTGCAACATTCCCGAAGGTTTCTGGTGCTCCGCCTTAACTCTCGCACACGTCGTACATTTGCCGACGTATGTGGCTATATCCTTTTTCATTCCTGGCCACCAGTAAAATTCTTTCACATCCTTGTACATTTTATCTGATCCCGGATGTATGGAATATTTCGATTTATGTGCTTCATCCATGATCAAATCACGAAGGTCATGGAGGGTCGGGATCCAAATCCGATTTTTGAAATAGAGAATTTCGTCCACACGCTGTTCGAAATTCTTCTCATTCCCGTAAAGTCCTTCTTTATCCAATTGGCCCTCTTTCAACGCCTCGCGTTGAGTGACTCGAATCAAATCCGAAAGGCTCGACTGGACTATCATCCCCAACGCTCGCACGCGTAGTGGCTTGACTCGATCCTTTCTACTCAAGGCATCGGCTACAACGTTAGCCTTGCCAGGGTGATATCGTATGTCACAGTCATAGTCACTCAGCAACTCGACCCATCTTCGTTGCCTCATATTCAGTTCTTTCTGATCGAATATGTGTTGCAAACTTTTATGATCAGTGAATATGGTGCACTTTGTACCGTAGAGATAGTGTCTCCAGATTTTAAGTGCAAAGATGACTGCTCCCAGTTCCAAGTCATGAGTAGTGTAGTTTTTCTCATGAACTTTTAACTGTCGAGACGCATAGGCTATGACCTTTTTATTTTGCATTAACACGCATCCTAACCCTTTACGGGATGCGTCACAATATACAACAAATCCATCGTCTCCGTCGGGAAGACTTAAGATTGGCGCTTGGCACAATCTTTGTTTTAGCGTTTGAAACGCCGTTTCCTGCTCTTCACCCCATTCATATTTCCGATCCTTTTGAGTCAGGAGGGTTAAAGGTTGGGCGATGCTGGAAAAGTTCTCTATAAATCGACGATAGTATCCAGCTAAGCCTAAGAATTGGCGGATTTCCTTCGGAGATTTAGGCGCTTGCCAATTCTTAATAGCTTCAACCTTACTCGGATCAACGTGTATTCCTTGGTGGTTTATAACGTGACCGAGGAATTGCACCTCTTGTAACCAGAAGTTACACTTGGAGAATTTTGCATACAACTTCTCCTGATCCAAAAGCTCCAAAATTAACATCAAATGTCGCTCATGTTCTTCTTTACTTTTTGAATATATCAAAATATCGTCAATAAATACAATGACGAATTTGTCGAGGTAGGGTTTACAGACTCGGTTCATGAGATCCATGAACACCGCTGGCGCATTTGTTAGCCCAAAAGGCATAACTAAAAATTCGTAGTGGCCGTAGCGAGTCCGAAACGCGGTTTTTGGGATATCCTCCTCTTGAATTCTAACTTGGTGGTATCCCGATCTAAGATCAATTTTTGAGAAATAGCTCGCACCTTGTAGTTGGTCGAACAAATCATCGATTCGGGGAAGAGGATACCTATTTTTTATGGTTAATTTGTTCAATTCCCTATAGTCAATGCACATTCGAAGGCTTCCGTCCTTCTTTTTCACAAATAGTACAGGTGCACCCCACGGGGAATAACTGGGACGTATAAACCCCTTATCCAACAATTCCTGCAACTGGTTGGATAGTTCTTGCATCTCGGACGGTGCAAGTCTGTAAGGGGCCTTAGCAACAGGGCCGGCTTGAGGTAATAAATCGATTCTGAATTCGACTTGTCGGGTTGGCGGTAAACCAGGAAGTTCCTCTGGAAAAACTTGTGGAAATTCGCGTACCACGGGAATATCGTCCACCCGTTTTTCCTCAGAATCAGCGGCCGTCAGGCTCGCTAGATACGCCACACATCCCTGACGTATATATTTCAACACCTTGAGATGGATATGAATGGTATCATGGTGCCGGATTTTTCTCCATGCACTAATACCTCCTCGTCATCCGACACCCGGATCTTGACGGTTTTCTTTTCGCAGTTTATTTCTACCCTGTTACGTGCCAACCAATCCATTCCCACTATCACGTCAAAACTACCCAATTCTACCGGTAACAAGTCAATCAGGAAGGATTGTTCGCTCAGAATAAAAGGGCAATTCCGAACAATCCGATTAACTATCATGGTTTTACCGTTAGCGACCTCTACGGTGTAGGGTTCTATGGTTTCACCAATAGGAAGGTTTGCTATCGAAAGGAATCTAACGGAGACAAAACTTCTATCGGCGCCTGTATCAAATAATACAGAAGCGTAATGATCAGAGACGAGGAAGGTACCTGTCACTACGCTGGGGTCCTGGCGCGCCTCGTTCGCTCCCATCACAAATGCTCGGCCTCGCGCCGGATTGGACGACGATGGCTGACCCGCGAGTTGTCTCCCGTTTCCTCCCTGATTCAGTTTCGGGCAGTTCCTTTTGAAGTGATCCGTGTTGCCGCATTCGTAGCAAGCACGGCTAGTGGTCACCATCTGGTTTCCTTGCGGGTTCTGCTGTCGGGCTGGTTGAGTTCTAAATGGTTGCGCCCGAATAGGTTGTGGTTGTCGGTTCAGGTTGTTCAGATTTGTCTTACAATTTGGTGCGTAGTGTCCAACCCTGCCACACCGGTGGCACACCACCTCCTTGCACACGCCACTATGGTGGTAACCACATTTCCCGCACCTAGGAAACGTTCCCTTCTGCGGTTCTTGCCTTCCGCCCGAACTAGTCATGGCATAGCTCTGGGCAGCGGGCCTAGCTCGTTTGCTTTGCTGCTTTTCTTGGATTCTATGATCATGCGCACCCCGTTTTCCCCCAGCGGATTCTCCTGTCACCTTTAGTGATCCGCTCCGCAAGAAATCATACGTGACTATGCCAGCCTGTGTCACTGCACTTTCATACGTCCGGTGTCCCCCCGCGTTGACTATACTCCTCACTACTGGAGTAAGTCCCCAAATATAACGTTCCACCCTTTTCGTCTCCGGGGTGACCAACCATGGTACTAATCGTGACAGTTCATTGAACCTATTGGTATAACCCAAGTGGTCCGCCCCCTTCATCTCCAGATTCCACAACTCATTTTCCAGTTTCTGCAATTCATTCTTTGGACAGAAATGTTCCAACACAAGAGCCTTAAGCTCCGTCCAGGTCATGTGGTTTGTCGCCACCTGACCTCGAGTCTGTACTATGGTGTTCCACCATGTCAAGGCATGGTCGGTGAATGTACAGGTGGCGTACTTAACGATACAGTCCTCGGGACAGTTGCTAATATTCACCACTGATTCGATTTTCTCTATCCATTTAACTAACCCATTCGGTCCTTCTGACCCGCTAAACTCTAATGGCTTGCACAACATGAAATCCTTGATCGAACATCCCCTGGATGCACGAATTGGTTCCGTACGGTTTGTCTCTACCGTAGGTATAGGGCCATTGCTGTCAGTAACGACCACCCTAGGCGGTGCGTCATTACTCGGAATAGTGTTATCATTCCTTGGAGGATTAGCATTTTGTTCCCCGTCATTATTTATGGGCGTTTGATTGCTCGGAGGGGTTGGATTGGTCGAGTTATTAATACTGGCGGCGATGCGCGATACTATATCCGGTATCGCCGCCTCCAACTGTTGAGCAATCAAACGGCTCACATCTACTTCCGATATTTTCGTTGATCGTTTCGGTGCCATTCTACACAATCATCAAAGAAATACATATAATCAATACCATCTCAAATCATAAAACACAATACATATTTCATTCATTAGTAAACATTGATTCATATTACACAAACATCAGTTTACATACTTTCAGTCAACATTACATAACTAGGTTTTAATACAAAGGGCCTATGTTGGTATCATCCTCGACATAACCCGCAATGGGTCAGTGCTTGCATGATACCCAGAAGTATCGATAATGATATGCCCTACAAGAGACCCCCTATGGGCCAGTGGTTGTATCATAACTAAACAAGATTCACTCCATGTTAGCATCACCACTAACTGCTCACATGGAGTATCAAAAAGCGGTTCAAGATTCTACCATCTAACACATCTACACATGGTGGTAAACCAACCCCACCAACACCGCCACCAGCACCACCAACACCGCCGCCATGACCCGGATTCGGGTTTCCATCTGGCCGATCAACCAGTGGGAGTATGAGCACTCCCTCTTTAACTGGTTAGTAGCATACTGGTGGTCCTGTATGCTATCCCCGAGGTACGCTCGCCTCTGTACCCCCACGACCAGGGCGGCAGAGTGCTCGTTCACCTGTTCGGTGAGAACACGTAGCCAGGCCGCCAAGTCCCGTTCCTGCCTCGGAAGACCCCACACAGGTAGGGTCGCAGGCTCGGGTTGGGGGCGGGAAGACTCGCCCCGGTGGTATGTGGATCTGGGTGGGGTAACGGTGGGCGGAACATACGGGGCACTGATCCGCGCCGTGAGGCGGGGACCGTGTCTGGGGGGAATCGGAGCGGTCTGTGGTGCGGGCGGGGTAGGAGACCTGGTAACCCTAGCAGGGGAGGGTAAACTAGCACTCCTAGCTGGGGTGGTCTGTCTAGAAGTACTATGACTAGCCTCCGAAGGCTCGGAGCTGGGTGCTACACTTGGGCTTCCAGAGGCCCTGGAACTGACCTCTTCCGGGTCCTCTTCCGTCGACACACTAGGTGTTCTTGCCATTTTTACCTGCACACAAGTTAACAAACATATAGTCCCTTTTTATAGTGTAATTCAAAATCAAATTAACATGCACTTACTTATACAATTTTACCACATAATAATATTATCATATACTTACACATATGTTGCCAATTTTACCTATTTAAATTCCCCGTGACTTCCCCTGAATTCCCTCGTGCAGACAAGTCTGTTATTATGTTCCGGACCATAATAACCCACTTGTCCATCCAAGTTCATCCCGATCTCGTCACAATATATTATTAGTTGATATTCAGATCCTATAATACTTGAGCTACTGGTTATATTTTAGGTATCTTTTTCAGACATCCTAATTCTTTATAACCAATGGCTCTGATACCAAGTTCTGTAACACCCCGTAACCGCAGCGGAAACGTACACGGGATGCCACAGACACATCTGATATCAACAGCATTGCTTATAAGGAAAATACCACTACATTAATTTATAACATATTACATTGTTGCGAGTTTCATTACTGTCTAGGTGTTACACACATATTTTACCGATAGACACTAATAAATTCATTACAAAACATAGAGCAGCAAGCTTCCAATAGGTAGCACAGATAGTTAAGCACATATCAATCATTCCAACTTGGGCATACCTAGAAAACATGTAAAGAAAACGGGTCAACTACGAATAGTTGGTGAGTTTCACTAATTTAAATAAACACTGACAAATCATTTTAATAATCATTTATTAACAATATAATCATGCTGGGAACTATGTTACCCCAGAACATTTCCATTAACTTTCTGGGAACTATGTTACCCCAGAACAATAATAACCCCTGGGAACTATGTTACCCCAGAACAATAATAACCACTGGGAACTATGTTACCCCAGAACAATAACAACCCCTGGGAACTATGTTACCCCAGAACAATAATAAACCCTGGGAACTATGTTACCCCAGAACAATAAATACCCCTGGGAACTATGTTACCCCAGAACAATAACAACCCCTGGGAACTATGTTACCCCAGAACAATAATAACCCCTGGGAACTATGTTACCCCAGAACAATAAATATCCCTGGGAACTATGTTACCCCAGAACAATAACACATGATAAACATTTTATATATTATGTGCATCAGACCATATATATATAAATGTACAAGTATTTCCATACGATCGGTATGTACTTAAATACTTTAAATAAGACATGTTTTCCGCCCCGGGAAAATATAATTAAAACAATTCATTAAAAGGGGCTCGTGAAAACTCACCTTTTTGTGAGTCGGTGAGTAATATAAGGAACAGCTACGTGCCTGGATCTGTAATATAATATCTAGTCGTTACTATATAATTCCCATAACTTAAATACGTATCAATCGGTACATCTGGGAACATTGTTAACCCAGTACTGTACTCGATTCGGGGACAATGTTAACCCCGTGACACTTCTAAGGACTCAGATTGTGACATTGCTTAGAGTTTGACAGTCAATTTAATTAAGGTGATGAAATTATAGCTCGGTTTGACACCCCGTTTGGCCGTGGGGCCCGTTTCCGTCGTTTCGGTGCCGGAAACGGTAAAATCGGGTAAAATTACCCAAATCATCCGAATTATTTTCGGATGATTTATTTTTACTTAATTTACTTAGATTTATGAAATAGTCCATTTTTAGAGTTTTCATGTACCAGTCAGCTCGCTTATGCGAACTTTGCCGGTTTACACGTTTTAAGCTTTAAAAACTTGTTTTTATGTTCTTTTAGCACAAATAATTACCCGATTAGTCTCGGGTCTTGAAATTTTGCACAAAACTTAATTAGTAAGGAATTTTGTAAAAATTTTCCAGATTTATTTTCTTATATTTACATTTATTTATCTATTTTTAAATCTTATTAAAACACTAAATATATCAAAAATACCAAAACACTTTAGAAAAATCCCAAATTTTTCTGGAATGATCCTTGTCATCCTCATAACTTTCTGGAATTTTTCCAGATTTATTTTCCTATATTTACATTTATTTATCTATTTTTAAATCTTATTAAAACACTAAATATATCAAAAATACCAAAACACTTTAGAAAAATCCCAAATTTTTCTGGGATGATCTCTATCATCCTCATAACTTCCTGGAATTTTTCCAGATTTATTTTCCTATATTTACATTTATTTATCTATTTTTAAATCTTATTAAAACACTAAATATGTCAAAAATACCAAAACACTTTAGAAAAATCCCAAATTTTTCTGGGATGATCTCTATCACCCTCATAACTTCCTGGAATTTTTCCAGAATTTAAAACTTATTTTTCAAGCCATTTTCACCCAAAACCGAGCTAGAAAGCCCTAGAACTCGTTTCACCGAAAAGCCTACTTAGACTTTTCCAACTGAGCTCAAATTTTGTGGGTGACTTTTATATGTTATAAAAAAACTTATCTTAAATTTTCCGGGATTTTTCATCATGTTTTGCTATTTTTCACTATTTTTGGCCAAAACCGAGCATTAAATTCACCAAATATTCATCTTTTATCCAAAAATTACCAAAAATTCACAAATCTCATATTTTCATGTGTAGATCATCTCTGTGAAATTTCGTGACCCGACTCTAAGCACACAACAATCTGTCCAAATTTCATAAACACACGAAAACCGAACTATTTTGTGTTTTCTAGCTTTAGATCGCAAGGATCTCGGTTTCTAGCCTTTGCTAGCCGCTAGATACAACACTTACAAGCACATCAACACCACACCAAGCAAGTTATACCCACAATCAAGCCATTTCTTTCCTAGTGTCGGTTAAAACATCAAAACAACGATTTTGACCGTAAAAATCCGTTCTCGACTCTTTTTACTCATTTCTTGGACCAAGATCCCTTGTATAACTTGTATACATCTCTTGGTCATGCAAGAGTCGGTTTCATCTCGGATTTTCACCCGTTTTTCACATGGAAAATTCATTTGACAAGATTTCAACCGTAAAAATTCATTCTAAACACTTTTAACTAATTACTTGGATCAAGATCCTTTGTATAACTTGTATACATCCTTTGATCATACGAGAACCGGTTCCATCTCGGGTTTTCACCCGTATTTCACTTGGAACCTTTTGTTCTTGCAAAAACAACTCAAACTAAGTAATTAACACCAAAGATTATGTATTGTAATATGCTTATACCTTCAAAATCTTGGTTAAAATGTGATGATCTTGGAAGAAAACTTGAAAGAGTTAGAGATTTGAGAGAGTTTGAGAGAGTTTTGAGAGAGTTTGTGAAGTAAAAAAAAGAAAATGTAATGTGTAAAAGGGTGTGGGGGGGTGGCCGGCCTAATGAGGTGGTGTGGGGGGCCCCACAAGTTCAAACCATAGCCACATATTTGGATTACACAATCCGGATAATGTTGTGGATAATCTGGTTCAGTTCGTTTCTCGTTTAAACTCGTAATTCGGCTTAAAACGGGACTAAAATGGTTGTTTTTCGGGTTAACATAAAATTTATATAAAACTGATTTAAAAACTTTAAAAACTTAACCCATGACATTAAAACATCATATTATTAATAATTACGCATCTTTTTCGGCTTGATTGATCGTCTCTTGCTTGATTTGGTGTTAAAGGTGTCGTTTAGCGTACCGACGTACCATTAAATCGAAATCCTTTTTCTGTGCTATAATTTACTTATCCCGAAGCATTAATACTTCGTAAATATCACTAAACATTATATATTTCGTCTATAATGTAATTCCCGATTCGTTCGGGTTTCAATAATCGTTCATTGGTTGATTGTAATTCCAATACGATTCACTATATAATTGAGTATGATTCATACTGTGAACCATATATATTCGTATAAACGTGCTATAACTCATATAATCAATATTAAATAACACGCAAATAGTATATACCGGCTAGGGTATACCTGGATTTGCCGGAATCGTTACATAGATACAACACTTACAAGCACAATAACACTATACCAAGCAAGTTACACCAACAATCAAACCATTTCTTTCATAGTGTCGGTTTTGATATAAAAACAAAGGTTTTAACCGTAAAAATCCGTTCTCGACTCTTTTTACTCATTTCTTGGACCAAGATCCCTTGTATAACATGTATACATCTCTTGATCATGCAAGAGTCGGTTTCATCTCGGGTTTTCACCCATCTTTCACTTGGAAACTCATTTTAACAAGATTTTAACCGTAAAATTTCGTTCTAAACTCTTTTAACTACTTTCTTGGATCAAGATCCCGTGTATAACTTGTATACATCACTTGATCGTGCAAGGATCGGTTCCATCTCGGGTTTTCACCCATATTTCACTTGGAACCTCTTGTTCTTGCAAAACAACTCAAATACATGAAATCAATACTATGATTTAACCAACTAAACCATGTTTTTACCTTACAAACTTGATAGAAATCAAGGGTTGTGGATGGATGATGAAGGAAATGAGAGAGTTTTGTGTGAGATGTGTGGTAAAAAAAAGAAAATGAAATGAATAATACAAACAAAAGGACCGATCGGTCCATTAAGATGGATGGGGGTGGGCCCCACACATCAATTCTAGGCCACACATTCGGATTACGCAATCCGGATAATGTTGTGGATAATCTGGCTCAGTTCGTTTCTCGTTTAAACTCGTAATTCGGCTTAAAACGAGCATAAAATGGTCGTTTTTCGGGTTAAAATAAAATTTACATAAAACTGATTTAAAAACTTTAAAAACTTAAACCATGACATTAAAACATCATATTATTAATAATTACGCATCTTTTTCGGCTTGATCGATCGTCTCTTGCTTGGTTTGATGTTAAAGGTTTCGTTTATCGTACCGACGTACTAATAAATCGAAATCCTTTTTCTGTGCTAAAATTCACTTATCCCGAAGCATTAATACTTCGCAAACATCACTAAACATTATATACTTCGTCTATAATGTAATTCCCGATTCGTTCGGGTTTCAATAATCGTTCATTGGTTAATTGTAATTCCAATACGATTCACTATATAATCGAGTATAATTCGTACTATGAATCATATATACTCGTATATACGTACTATAACTCATATATAATCAATATTAAATGACACGTAAATAGTATATACCGGCTAGGGTATACCTGGATTTGCCGGAATCGTTACATTCTCCCCCCGTTATAAAAATTTCGTCCTCGAAATTTTACACGTCAACTACTTCCTTTTGAGGAAATAGGTGGGGGTATTTCTTCCGAAATTCATCCTTTCGTTCCCAAGTAAATTCTGGGCCTCGTTGCGAATTCCATCTAACTTTGACCAACGAGATCTTATTGTGTCTAAGTTGCTTGATCTTACCGTCCACTATTTCAATGGGCTCCTCTACGAAGTTGAGCCTATCACTTATTTGAACACCCTCTAAGGGTAATACCGATGTCTCATCCGACAGACACCGTTTCAGGTTCGACACGTGAAACACGTTGTGAACTGCACTCAGTTCATCAGGCAGTTCTAATCGGTATGCTACAGGACCGATTTTTGCAATAATGTCGAATGGTCCAATGTATCTCGGGGCTAATTTCCCCGCCTTTCCAAATCTAACCACACCCTTCCACGGTGATACTTTCAAATATACCTTTTCACCCTTCTCAAATGACAACGGTTTTCGACGGGTATCGGCATAACTCTTCTGTGAAAATATGAGTTCTGTGAAAATATGAGTTCGGCATAAATTTTACAGCAACACGTATCGATCGTCTCTTGCTTGGTTTGGTATTAAAGGTTTCGTTTAATGTACCGACGTATCATTAAATCGAAATTCTTTTTCTGTGCCGTACTTTACTTATCCCGAAGCATTAATGCTTCGTAAAATCACTAACTATCATAGATATCGTCTATAATTGAACCCTCGATTCGTTCGGGTTTCAATAACTATCGATCGATTAATCGCATATTCATTACGATGAATTATATATTCACGTACAATCAATACAGTGAACCATGTATTCTCGTATAATTACTATGGTAATTCATGTACCCGACATTAAATATGACGTAACTATTGTCTACCGGTTAGGGTATACCGGGTTTCGTCGGAATCGTTACACTTTAACCTTCTCTTCTTGCTCTTTGGTAAGAGGAAGACCTGTATAGTTGTCATTATATGGTGGGGGTATCTGACTATATCCTATACCCTCACCCTCATTCTCTTTCCACCATAACTGATTTTCTATCATTGAATTGACTACTTTACTGGAACCATCAAATTTTTTAAAGTCTAGTTCAGCTCTTTCAAATTTACTACTTAGATTCAGAATTTATAACTTGGAGGCTTCCAGTTTAGCAGTTAGTTCAGTGATTTCCTGTTTGGCATCTAGGTGGTGACAACTTTTTATACTGAAATCAGATTTAAGCTTAGAGATGTCCTTTTTCTGTGCTTCTATTTTGTCTAGGAAAGCTTTTTCATTTTTCTTAAGTTTAAACTTTTCAGATATTACTCTTTCCATGTCTCTAATCAAGTTATCATTGTGAAGCTTATATAAATTTATTTTATCAATGCAATCTTGAGAACATGATTGAAAGCTTACCTAAGATGAGCCGGGAGGAATGAAGGCCATGAATGCAAATTGAAGTTCCTTGACTTGCTCCTCAGTAGAATTTTCTTCCTCAGTGTCCTCAATATGAGCAAAGTTGGTGGTCTGATTGTTGATGTTGAGAGCGGCCATCTGACCAACCCAAGAGAATTATTGAGTAACTAAACCCCTCTCACCATTTCCTGAACTACGGCCAACTTCTCCTCTAGCATTTCCCACGGGAACTAGTGCCCTTTCCACGTTTCCCTCCTATGCTGGGTTGGTGCATTCACGAGCAAAGTGACCTGGCTCGTGATAGTTGTAGCATCTTAGAGTGTCCTTGTTGAAAGCCACCTTTTGATTATTTGGCATATTCCAATTTTTTCTTCCCGTCCTCTTGGTGAATTTCTTAGCCCAAAATACTGTCATGGCGATTTTCCAAGAGATATCCATTTTTTCAACATCATCAGGATGGATCTGTCGAGCTCAGCAGCAACTACAGGTTGAACCAAATTTCAGCTAGGAATGCATTGTAGCAGTTCATGAACCCCGCCATTAGAGCTATGTTCTCTTGAGTTTCTTTTGGGATGGAGGGAATCCGACTGGAGTTCTTACCAGGAGCATCGCCAGATGATAGAGATTTACCATTTTCAGCAGTTGATTGAGCAGACTTAGTAAAGAACACTGGAGCTGGTTGTGATGGAATGAAAGATGATTGACCCTGAGTGGATTTAAACATTCCTTGAGGTGGAAGTTGTTGAGTGGTCTTGAACATTGAGAAACTGTCTTGTGAGATGAGGGCATTGTTGGAAGCAACGTTGTACCCAGCTGCACTGTAAGAGTTTGCATGATTTATTGCATGTTGCTTGTCATCCATGTCACATGCCTTAATAGTAGCCATCATCACGGAAATAGACATTCTGTTGAGATCTTTAGTTTTCTTGATAACAGCAACATTCATATCCTAGCTTTTAGGAAGTGAATTCACCAAATTGTTGTTTATTTCAGAAGTTGCTAGATTGATGCTTGCAGATCACATCTCAGTCACCAGGGCTATGAACCTTTGAAGCTGAGTCTCCAACGACTCTCCTAGAACATGATTAAACATATTGAATTTCTGACGCAGCAGGTCTTGGCGACTTCTCTTCATGTCTTCGTTTCCTACATACACCTCGATCAGTGCCTCCCACAACTCCTTAGCAGACTGCAGTTCTCTAAAACCCAGGGCAATCTTAGGTGAGAGTGCCATAGTTAAAGTTGAGAGTGCCTTTTCATCCTCCTCAACTTTAGCAAGATCATCATCATCATACAAAGCAATAGGCTTTACAATAACTTCAGTTGTGTTCTCACGTTGATAAGTGATTCTTTGAGGTCCCCTAACAATACTTCTCCAGATTTAGGCATCTTTCATCTTAACATACTTCTCTAATTGAAACGTCCATTCGCTAAACCCCTCATTAGACAGAAGACGGGGCACACGACTGGTGTTCCCCGTTATGGAGTCCAGTTCTTGATAAAGTGAGGCATTGGATGACATATTACCGTTAGTTAATTGTTCCATTTTAGTTCAATTAGTCCAAAAGTAATTTCATTTCTGAGAAACTCTAAAGTTTAATACACAAAGCCCAAATCAAATTGATCAGGCCCAAATCTGTTCATTGTTCTGTTGGCAGAGAACCAAAGGTGACCGATAACCTAGTAGTTGACCGAAAACTGAAATAGTTGACCGAGAATTGAAATAGTTAGCCGAGAACTACAAATAGTTAGCCAAGTTTCATCTAATACACTTATTCCAACAATCACTTACTGATTCATCACCGTATAATTCTTTATAGCGTATTAGTAAAAGTTAATGTATATGTTCAAACTTCAGCATGTATATGACGTATAACCTTATGCAGTGTATAAGTTTGTTTAAACCAGAAGTCCCACACAGCGTATAAGTACTTATCAGTTGATGGAGTACTCTGAATCATTTATACGGAGAAAGATATTCGGCGGATATGAATACATTGAAGTTATGCTCCTTGTATGTATTTGTGTTCCTTTGAGATATACGGCGTCTATGATTATACGTTGAGGACTTATGTGCCGTATATGTTTCAAAGTAATAGTGTATGGAAATTTTTGTGGAGAAATTGACGATGTAATAATCTTACTTTTAAGTATAATGTTCAAAACCAAGAATATAACATGATGTGAACCCATGGTAATGTTAGAATAGCTACATCTTCTAGAATGATAAAAACAATGTAGAAAAGAGATTAATTGGGCTTTTCGAAGTAGATACTGAGCCAATGCCTCTGATACTAGATACAAGTCCATTATAGTATCATTAAATGGGTGTGTCCGAACACCATGAAGATATCTAATCTACAATTTTATGTGCGGAAACCATAACAAGGTGAAAAACTCAAAGATGTCTCTTTAATATTCTATTTTGTTCACAAATACCGGTAAAGTACATCATTATATTGCAATATAAGAACATCTACCAACAGGACCAAAAATATCGAAGAGCATATAAGCTAAACAACTATTTATAGACATGATGACCAACATGTACGATGTACATGTCTTATACGGTGCATAACATATGCGTAGTATAAGCACATATCCGCTGTATTAGTTACTCATACGTTCCAACACATTAATCAAACATTCCAAATCACTAACTATCAAGACCTACACACTAGACCTAAGCGATAGACATTATGTACTAGTAGACTCTCCCTAGTATATTCCTTGGTCTTGGTATCTAAGCAATAAATATTTCATTCACTCTCCATTAAATGTCTGCTTAGACTAGGTCATCATTCAATCGTTAAGATGTAGAGCCCATGAACATTACGCTTCCCAAACATCTCTTTATATGATTTGACATTTTTAGACTTTTCCTATGGCTTATGATTAGATCTCCACCTTTCATGAATCCATCCACAATTCTTGTTTCCGCCGCTGTTTCATTCTAAATATCTGCCAAGTTTCATCTAATATATTTACTCCAACAATCACTTCTTGATTCATCACCGTATAATTCTTTATAGCGTATAAGAGACAGTTAATGTATATGTTCAAACTTCAACATGTAAGCATGTATACGACGTATAACCTTATGTAATGTATAAGCTTGTGTAAACCAGAAGTCCCACACAACTTAAAGTACTTATTAGTTGATAAACTACTTTGAAACACTTATGCGGAGAAAGACATCTGACGGATATGATATACATTGAAGTTATACACCGTTTATGTCTTTGCATTCCTTTGAGATATACGGCGTATATGATTATACGTGGAGGACGTATGAGCCATATATGTTTGAAAGTGATTTTCTTTGGAAATTATTTGAAGAAACTAGATATGTAATGATATGAATTATAAGTATAATGTTCAAAACCAAGAGTATAACATTATGTGAACGTTTGGTAAGGTTTGAACGGCTACATCTTCTAGAATGATAGAAACAATGTAGAAAAGAGATGAAATTGGGCTTTTAGAAGTAGATACTGAGCCAATGCCTCTGATACCAGTTAAAAGTCCATTACAGGATCGTTAAATGGATGCGTACGAACACCATGAAGATATATACTACTCTACAATGTTAGGTGTGGAAACCATAACAAGGTGAAAAATCAAAGATATACGTTTAATATTCTCTTTTGTTCATTGATAGCAGTGAAGTACATCATAATATGACAATATAAGGACATGTACCAATAGGACCAAAAAGATTGAAGAACATATAGGTTAAACTCCTATTTATAGACATGATGACCAACATATACGGCGTTTATGTAATCGGTTTATAAAATATGCGCCGTACAAACACATATCTGCTATATTAGCAACTAATACGTTCCTACACATTATCATGCATTCCAAATCACTAACTATCAAGACCTAGACACAAGACCTAAGCAGTAGACATTATGTTTAACCACATTCCCCCTTGTATATTGTTTGGTCTTGGTATCTAAGCAGTAAAGATTTCATTCACTCCCCCATTAAATATCTGCTTAGCCTAGGTCATCATTCACTCATTAAGATGTAGAACCCATGAGCATTATGCTTCCCGAACATCTCTTTATAAGATTTGACATTTTAGACATTTCCTTCGGCTTATGATTAGATCTTCACCTTTTAAAAATCCTTCTACAATTCTTATTTCCACTGCTATTTCATTCTAAATATCCTTCAAGTTTCATCTAATATCTTTACTCCAACAATCATTTCTTTATTCATCACCGTATAATTCTTTATAGCTTATAAGTAACAATTAACGTATATGTTCAATTTCAACATGTAAGCAAGTATACGACGTATAACATTATGCGTTGCATAAGTTTGTTTGAACCAGAAGTCCCACATAGCGTATAAGTACTTATCAGTTGATGAACTACTCTGAAATACTTATGCAGAGAAAGACATTCGGCGGATATGAATACACTGAAGTTATGTGTCGCGTATGTATTTGCGTTCCTTCGAGATATACGGCGTATATAATTATACGTTGAGGACTTATGCGCCGTATATGTTTGAAAGTGATAGTGTTTGGAACTTTTTATGGTGAAACTGATGATTTAATGAACTGACTTTTAAGTATAATGTTCAAATCCAAGAATATAACATTATGTGTACACGTGGTAAGGCCAAAATGGCTACATCTTATAGAATGATGAAAACAATGTAGAAAAGAGTTTAATTGTGGTTTTCGAAGTAGATATTGAGCCAATGCCTCTAATACCAGTTAAAAGTCCATTATAGGATCGTTAAATGGATGTGTGCGAACACCATGAAGATATCTACTCTAAAATGTTATGTGCGGAAACCATAACAAGGTGAAAAACTCAAAGATATCACTTTAATATTCTCTTCTATTCACTGATAGCGGTGAAGTACATCATAATATGACAATATAAGAACAAGTACCAATAGGACCAAAAATATCGAAGAACATATAACCTAAACTCCTACTTGTAGAAATAATGACCAACATATATAGTGTACATGTCTTATATGGTGGATAACATATGCGTCGTATAAGCATATATCCGCTAAATTATTTACTCATACGTTCCATACATTAATCATACATTCAAAATCACTAACTATCAAGACCTACACAAGAGACCTAAGCGATAGACATTATGTACTAACATACTCTCCTTTGTATATTGCTTGGTCTTGGTATCTAAGCAATAAAGATTTCATTTACTCCCCATTAAATGTCTGCTTAGACTAGGTCATCTTTCAATCATTAAGATGTAGAGCCCATGAACATTATGCTTCCCGAACATCTCTTTATAGGATTTGACATTTTTAGACTTCTCGTTCAGCTTATGATTAGATCTCCACCTTTCATGAATCCATCCACAATTCTTGTTTCCACCGCTGTTTCATTCTAAATATCCTCCAAGTTTCATCTAATACATTTACTCCAACAATAACTTCTTGATTCATCACCGTATAATTCTTTAAAGCGTATAAGTAACAGTTAACGTATATGTTCAAAATTCAGCATGTAAGCATGTATACGACGTATAACATTATGCACTGTATAAGTTTGTTTGAACTAGAAGTCCCACACAGCGTATAAGTACTTATCAATTGATGGAGTACTCTGAAACATTTATACAGAGAAGGATATTCGATGGATATGAATAATTGAAGTTATGCGCCGTGTATGTATTTGTGTTCCTTTGAGTTATATGGCGTAAATGATTATACGTTGAGGACTTATGCACCGTATATGTTTGAAAGTAATAGTGTATGGAACTTTTTGTGGAGAAATTGACGTTGTAATGATCTGACTTTTTAGAATAATGTTCAAAGCCAAGAATATAACATTATGTGAACCTGTGGTAATGTTAGAACAGCTACATCTTCTGGAATGATAAAAACAATGTAGAAAAGAGAGTAATTGGGTTTTTCGAAGTAGATACTAAGCCAATGCCTCTGATACCAGTTTCAAGTCCATTGTATGATATTAAACGGATGTGTGCGAACACCATGATGGTATCTACTCTACAATGTTATATGCGAAAACCATAACAAGGTGAAAAACTCAAAGATGTCTCTTCAATATTCTTTTTGCTCATAGCGATGAAGTACATCATAATATGACAATATAAGAACATGTACCAATAGGACCAAAAATATAGAACAACATATAAGCTAAACTCCTATTTATAGAAATAATGACCAACATATACAATTATAATGGATAACCTATGCGTCGTATAAGCACATATCTTTTGTATTATTTACTCATACGTTCCAAAACATTAATCATACATTCAAAATCACTAACTATCAAGACCTACACACAAGACCTAAGCGATAGACATTATGTACTAACAGACTATCCCTTGTATATTGCTTGGTCTTGGTATCTAAGAAATAAAGATATCATTCACTCCCCATTAAATGTCTGCTTAAACTATGTCATTATTCAATCATTAAGATGTAGACCCCATGAACATTATGCTTCCCGAACATCTCTTTATAGGATTTGATATTTTTAGAGTTTTCCTTAGGCTTTTGATTAGATCTCCACCTTTCATGAATCCATCCACAGTTCTTGTTTCCACTGCTGTTTCATTCTAAATATCCACCAAGTTTCATCTAATATATTTAATCCAACAATCACTTCTTGATTCATCACCGAATAATTCTTTATAGCATATAAGTAACGGTTAACGTATATGTTCAAACTTCAACATGTAAGCATGTATACAACATATAAACTTATGCACTGTATAAGTTTGTTTGAACCAGAGGTCCCACATAGCTTATAAGTACTTATTAGTTAATGAACTACTTTGAAACACCTATGCGGAGAAAGACATCCGATGGATATGATATACATTGAATTTATGCACCATGTATGTCTTTGCGTTCCTTTGAAATATACGGCATCTATGATTATACGTGGAGGACTTATGTGCCATATATGTTTGAAAGTGATTTTTTTGGAACTTTTTATGAAGAAAATGGAGATGTAATGATCTGACCTTTAAGTATAATTTTCAAAACCAAGAATATAGCATTATGTGAACGTTTTGTAAGGTTTGAAAGGCTACATCTTCTGGAATGATAAAAACAATGTAGAAAAGAGAGGAAATTTGGCTTTTAGAAGTAGATACTAAGCCAATGCCTCTAATACCAGTTAAAAGTCCATTATCGGATAGTTAAATGGATGCGTACGTACACCATGAAGATATCACTCTACAATATTAGGTGTGGAAACCATAACAAGGTGAAAAACTCAAAGATATCTCTTTAATATTCTCTTTTATTCATTGATAGCAGCGAAGTACATCATAATATGACAATATAAGAGTATGTACCAATAGGACCAAAAAGATCAAAGAACATATAGGCTAAACTCATATTTATAGACATGATGACCAACATATACAGTGCATATGTCTTAATCGGTGCTTAAAAAATGTTTCTTATAAACACATATCCGCTGTATTAGCTACTCATATGTTCCAACACATTTTCATACATTCCAAATCACTAACTATCATAATCGATAGACATTATGTTTAAACACACTACCCCTTATATATTTCTTGGTCTTGATATCTAAGCAGTAAATATTTCATTCACTCCACATTAAATTTCTACTTAAACTAGGTCATCATTCACTCATTAAGACGTAGAACCCATGAACATTATGCTTCCCGAACATCTCTTTATAAGATTTGACATTTTAGACTTTTCCTTCGGCTTATGATTAGATCTTCACCTTTCATGAATCCATCCACATTTCTTATTTCCATTGCTATTTCATTCTAATTATCCTCCAAGTTTCATCTAATCTCTTTACTCCAACTATCATTTCTTTATTCAACACTGTATAATTCTTTATAGATTATAAGTAACAATTAATGTATATGTTCAAACTTTCACATGTAAGCATGTATACGACGTATAACATTATGCACTGCATAAGTTTGTTTGAACCAGAAGTACCACACAGCGTATAAGTACTTATCAGCTGATGAATTACTTTGAGACACTAACACAGAGAAAGACATCTGTCGGATATGATATACATAGAAGTTATGTGTCGTGTAAGTATATGAATTCTTTGAGCTATACGACGCATATGATTATACTTTGAGGACTTATGTGTCGTATATGTTTGACAATGATAGTTTTTGGAACTTTTTGTAGAGAAACTGAAGATGTAATGATCTGACTTTTATGTATAATGTTTAAAACCAATAATACAACAATATGTGAACGTTTGGTAAGGTTTGAATGGCTACATCTTCTGGAATAATAAAAACAATGTAGAAAAGAGATGAATTGGGCTTTACAAAGTAGATACTAAGCTAATGCCTCTGATAATAGTAAAAGTCCATTATAAGATCATTAAATGGATGTGTGCGAACACATGAAGATATCTACTCTAAATGTTTTGTGCGGAAACCATAACAAGGTGAAAAAGTCAAAGATATCTCTTCAATATTCTCTTTTGTTCATTAATAGAAGTGAAGTACATCATAATATAACAATATAAGAACATATACCAATATGACCAAAAAGTCCATGTATGTGCTCCAATGGCTACACATTGGGATGCCCTGAAACGCATATTCCATTATATTAAAGGTACCACACACCTTGGCCTCACACTCGGCAAGTCTGTAAACCTGCCATTACTTGCCTACACAGATGCCCACTAGGCAGGTTGTCCAGGCACTTGGCGTTCCACATCGGGGTATATTGTGTCTACTATGGTTCCGGCCTTAGTTCTTGGCCCTCCAAAAGACAACCCACAATTTCTAGATCGAATGTTGAAGCCGAATAACGGGATTTTGCCAACGTTGTTGCCGAAATATGTTGGCTTCATAATCTTCTACTTGAACTATGTCGCTCTCTTTCTAGGGCCACTCTTGTTTAGTGTGATAATGTTAGTGCCATTTATCTATCCGGTAATCCCGTCCAACATAAGAGAACCAAACATATCGAGCTGAACATTCATTTTGTTCGCGAGCAGGTTCAGTGGGGTCAGGTTCGCATTCTTCACGTCCCTTCATTGTATCAGATTGCGTACATTTTTACTAATGGTCTATCACGCCCCTTATTTGAAGACTTTCGCTCCAGTCTCAGCATTCACTCTCATCCCGCTTCGACTGTGGGGGTGTAATAGACTTATATTACACAAATATTATTTCCATGAATTTATGATTTATTGTAATTATCTTTATCCTATAATAGAGAATTATATTCGTTTATATATCGAGGTATAATGAAAAAGAGAATTTAACGATCCTATTATTATTGTTTCATACTCTTAACACCTAGTATTTGCAAAATATAATCCTAAGAAAATGTTTGCCATCCATAAATTTTCGAAAAACTTCTTTTACTTTCTATTAACAACCACCTCAACCAAAACCAGGCATTAGAGTATTCACATCCTATCCACTATCTTTAAATCTAAAATTACACTAACGATCACTACATTTATCTTTCATTTCAATAAAATAATTTTTTTTATACATTTATCAACACATTTTCTATTTTATTCACTAACAACCAATTTTAAAATTATATTAAAAAATTGTATGAAATGAACAGTAGCTATTCAAATATACAGAAAAATCATTGTAATTCTCTCTATTCCACTCACAACATCTTAAACCACTTCTTACATTATAAAAACTCTACTCATTTTAATATATTGAATGTGAATGCTCTTAGCTTTGTGTACACCTAGAGAGGGAGACTTGGTCATTCAATGATAAATTTCTCAGCATATTGACGAATCAGAGTAAACTAACTACCTATCCAATAATCAATTTGACTAAAAGATTAAATTTACGAAAAATCATATGCTAAAATGTCAGAATTTTGTCTAATCGTTCTTATAAAAATAATAATCTAGTGTAAAAACAATATTGGTGACAAAGCAAATCACTTTTCATTTTTTTATTTATCTTGAAAACCCTGTTGCTTTCATATTTATTTTTTAATTCAAGCAAATGAATTTGATATATATCACGTTTTTGAAAACGTACAGGTAATAATTTATGAAATAAAATCCGACCGTCCAATATGTAAAGATCTCATTTCGTGGGACCAATATTGTAACCAAGTCATAACAAAAAATTATACTATTATAATTGCAAGTAGGGCTCTTCCCATTTTATATAACATCTGAGTTGTTTTTCTTGAAACACAACACTATCATTTTCTTTCAATATCCTCATTGTTTCTTTCGTCCTTCTTTCGCATCTGTTTGATCTTTTAAGATGAACGATCTATATGTTTATGTCGGAATTGTCGGTATATCTTCGCTACAGACGTTACTTTTTGTGATTGATCACCAAGTTTAATTCCGAAATCTAACATTTTTGTTGTTTGTTTCAGGCAATATCATTTCAATTCTTATGTTTCTCTCCCCAGTGTAAGTAAATATGTGTTCTTCCACACATTTTGTTCGATATCTTCCTTGCTTTTGACGGTAGGTTGGTGATGCTCATTTGTAGAAAAACTTTCTTGAGAATAGTGAAAAAAAGATCAACCGAAGAGTTTGAAAGCCTTCCCTATATCTGCACTTTGCTGAATTCGAGTTTATGGACTTACTATGGGATTACAAAACCAGGGAGTTACTTGGTGGCAACTGTGAACGGCTTTGGCGTGGTTGTAGAGATTGCTTATATTACATTGTTCCTCATCTATGCATCTCCAAGAACAAGAGTGAGTTACTTATTTATTTGTTTGTTTATTTTCATATATTAATTAATGGTCCCTAGCCTATAAGTTTATTAAAATGTATATGAATAGATAAATTTTGGAGACATGTTTCCGCCTTTATATGCCAACTTAACTTTTTGGTTAGAAAACAACATGAGTTGATAATTAAGTGGCACATGACATATCTGTTTCATTTTTAGGAAATATAAAACATATAGATATATTGTGGCTACAAATAAAACTATCAAATGATTATAAAACATTAGTTACTACTTTTGGTTTGAAGAGGTAGGTCCAGCAGAGCCCAGTTGGACCCGCAAGACTCACCTTGAATAGGGACGTCTGCGCAGAAAACCAACTGGATCCGCAGGACCTACCATGCTCAGAGACGTGACGTCCTTACGCGCAGTACGCAAGCTGTTCCCGCAGGAAATGCCTCCCAATGGTGGACTCTGCCTGTTCCCGCAGCTGCGGATACAAGCCATCAGGGAAGGCCACCCGCGCAGCAAGGCTACACGCACAAGGCACTTAGCTCTCAATCATTCAGTGTCACCTGAAGGAATGAGCAAAGCCGGGAACAATCCCGCACAAGGGCGGGAGGGGGAATACTTCCGCCCAACTAAGCCAGTCCGTACGATACGGGAAGATCTTCTGTACTGTACCTGACGAGGTATGGGCAAAAGATCTGACTAAAGATACGACAGCTTATTGACAACAGTATGGCGAGCAGCATACTCCTGTACTGTATGTCACTATTAGCCGCTGCCTACTCACCAACTCCTGTCATACCACGTGCATAGCCGGCAGTTGGTGGAAAAGGAATACTACACAGCAGGCCTGGTCACTGTCAGCCGCTGCCTACCCATCAACTACCAGCAGGGCACGTGCGTAGGCCACAGTTGGTAGAACAGGAATACTATTCAGCCGGCCACACCTCCTTGGAAACCTACCTTCGGCTATAAATACCCCAAATGGTATGATCATCTTATCTTAACACATTACTATCATATTATCATCATATTATACCTGATATCTGCTCTAGCAATCTCTTAATATACATTTATATTTAAAGAGCAATCTAGTCTGATTCTCACGCCGGAGGGTGGTCACAAGGAGGAACCCCCCCTTCTCAGTGACAAGCTCACGGTGTCTGTTTTGCAGGTTATCAGAAGAACCATCTTTTCTGGGTCTAACCCCTCGTGGGAAACATCTATCTAACCCCCAGGTTATCCGTAATCTGCCCGGGGTCCGGTTAGTGTTTCTTCATTGGCGCCATCCGTGCATAAAAGCTAGAACTTCATTTCTTTTCAGTTTTTTCAAACTTCTGGAAAGATGGTTAAAGAAACTCCGGTAACCACAACCCCAGCTACTGGGGGGAATACCGGCTACATAGTTTTTACAAACACTACCCCAGTTACCCAAGCCGGGGCAAGTGAAGTAAATCTTACGAACACTACCCCAGTTACCCAAGCTGGGGCAAGTGAAGTAAATAATCGCTCACTGGGATTCACCGATACCCAGTTAGAGAAACAAACAAGACTCCCCCGCCAAACACTCGATGAAGTTAAGGCATGGGCGGAGGCACGTCAGAGGGAATTCCAAGCTGAGTTGGACGAACGCTTGCGTTCCGTCCAACAGGCTGACGAATTCGAAGAATACTTGGAAGATGACTCGGAGGAATCCGACACCGACGCGAACCCTCGCCATAGGGCAAAAGGGAAGCGTAAGGAAACGGACTCCCAACCGAGAAGGCGTTTTGAATAAGCCTTCAAACCAAAAAACACAGGTGGAAGTCCACGTGACTTCTCCAAAACATTCAGACCAACTGTGGCAAATGCGGGAACGTCCAAATTTGCAAGGGACATTGCGGAAGCAATCGCCCCAAAAAGTGCCAAACAGATGTCCAACATCGGCACTTATGATGGTATATCTGATCCAGACGATCATTTGAACAGGTTCATAGCGGGGGCAACCGTCAGTAGTTGGACGGAACCTACGTGGTGTTACATGTTCCAAATGACGCTTGTCGGGGCTGCTAGAGCGTGGTTCGATCGTCTACCGGTCAACCACATCTACGACTGGGCAGACTTCCAACAGAAGTTTAGCCAACACTTCAGCCAACAACGAAAGTATACCGAGGAGCAATGGACAATCCTCAAATGCATTCGAGAGGAAGATGAATCTTTGCCAGACTTCATCACTCGCTTCAACTCAAAGAAGCTAAGTCTGGGTAACATTAGCAAAGATCTTGTTCGCGCTGCTTTTATTCAGGGCGCGAACGACCCAGAGCTCATCCGCACCTTAACGGGTAAAGATGGCATGCCATCCACATGGGATGCCATCATGACAGCAGCTAAACGCTTTGCGGAAACTGAGAGGCAACTGGGTAGAGATCTCCCACAGAGCACAAACCTCTACACCCAGAAAACAAGAGAAGACAACGTCCTCAGTGCCCGATTAAACAAAAAGCGGAAGCTAGGCATTTGGCAGTCAAGGGTAAACTTTGACACCTCATCCGGCTTGCAACATCGGTTAGGCGGAAGGGATAACGTACGGTCGAACCAGAACTCCAGATGGACGCCACTCACCAAAAGCGTCACCGAGATATTCGCCACTGAGGAGCTCCCATGGCCAAAGGCTCCAATAATCCGACATCGTCCCAATGCTGATCGGAGCAAATACTGCGACTTTCACAGGACAAAAGGCCACAACACTGAAGAATGCACAGACGTAAAAGACATGGTCGAAGCATTTGTCAGAGATGGGACGCTCGCGCACCTCGTGGCGCAATGAACGCTGAGCAGGCTGATCCGTGTAGAACCCCAGCTGGGGAAAACACGAATAAAATTTCCAGCTTCAATGTGGAGACTACATGCTGCGTAAAGAACGAGATCCCGAACCAGGTGCATATCGGCTCGATGGCACTCCCATCCCAACAACATGGAAGGGAGCTCAATTACACAGTTTGCATGTAGATCAATTCCAAATTTGTAAAGAAAAGGCCCAGAGCCACTTCTAATGGAAATGATTCTCCTTAGAACATCGACGCTGATGATTTTACATTTATACTTTATGAACTATCAACACTGATGCCGGTTTTCACCGCATACATAAGTGTGAAAGTCGTTGCATGGGGAAGGCGGCAAAACCCGCATAAACCCAAAAAACGGCAAACCTTCACGCAGGTCAGTTGAAGGGGAAAAGTTCAGTCATCCTACTAAATGAAAGTGCCGGTCTATCCGCATGAATCATGAGAGGAAACTGAACACTAACCTATTGACAACCGCGCGTCGAACGGTTAACTTATTCCAAACAGAATTTCTAACAAAAGGATGAGGAAAACCTACACGCAGGTCAGATATAGGTAAAGTTTAGCCATCCTACTAAGTGCAAGTGACGGTCCTACCCGCACAATCACGAAAGAGGAAGCAAAACTTCAACCTATTATCTACCACGTTCAAAGGTTAACTTATCCTAAACACTTAGAAATTTCAAAAAAGATGAGGAAAACCTCCACGCAGGTCAGATGTAGGTAAAGTTTAGCCATCCTACTAAGTGCAAGTGACGGTCCTACCCGCACAATCACGAAAGAGGAAGCAAAACTTCAACCTATTATCTACCACGTTCAAAGGTTAACTTATCCTAAACACTTAGAAATTTCAAAAAAGATGAGGAAAACCTCCACGCAGGTCAGATGTAGGTAAAGTTTAGCCATCCTACTAAGTGCAAGTGACGGTCCTACCCGCACAATCACGAAAGAGGAAGCAAAACTTCAACCTATTATCTACCACGTTCAAAGGTTAACTTATCCTAAACACTTAGAAATTTCAAAAAAGATGAGGAAAACCTCCACGCAGGTCAGATGTAGGTAAAGTTTAGCCATCCTACTAAGTGCAAGTGACGGTCCTACCCGCACAATCACGAAAGAGGAAGCAAAACTTCAACCTATTATCTACCACGTTCAAAGGTTAACTTATTCTAAACACTTGGAAAATTGCTAATTTAAACTAAAGTATGCAAGTCATATAACGTTTATAAAGCAAGGAATCCAGTAAAAGTAGCGGTCTTACCCGCACAAAGATTTATATTTCACAATGATTAGTTACAAGAATGGCCGGGTACTACCCGCCTACAAGAATATAAATCTATACAAGCTAAATCTATCCTAGCAGTGGGAAGGGATCTTCAGGATCAGGCTTCAGGGCCACTTCCACTTGGACCAGCACCGTCAGTAGAGCGTGGCAGTTCAAGGAAAGCTTTAAGGATAGCTAGCCCATCATCAGCAGCAGCAACTTGGTTCACCTTCTCCACCACCGGATGCGGGAAGGCGGCATACTGATTCACTGCTTGGTCGTAAACAGCTTCAGTATCAACATTGTACAAAGGGAAGTTGGAAGGCGGGATGCCTTTCTCAACGAACCCTAGACCAAGCAGGAAGCCGGCCTTTTCCCCATCCTCATGAGAAGCGTTGAGGGCTGCGCTCATAGCATCGTCATAAGACGTCTCCGTGAAGACCCGATGCACAACCTACAAGAAAATATACAAGTATCAGAACCTTTTCTATTTACAAAGAAAAGCGTAAAGACATGAAAAGCATACCTGAGACAACGCTTCTCGAAGAAGCCATTCCTTGGCAACCAGAGCTTCTTGGAGGGCAGCTTGAGCTTCGTTACGGGCGCGTTCGGCTTCACTCTTGTTGAGGTTGGCAAGCAACACTTCTTTAGCCGCAGCCTCTTCGACGCCCTTTAGCTTCCGCTCAGTATGGTCAAGCACCCCCCTCTGGTCCAAGATCTCCTGGAGCTTTTTGGCGTCTTCCATCGCCAAGGCATCATGAGCCTGCTGGAGAGCCTCTAATTTGGCTTTAAGCTCTTCATTCTCCACGCGTAGAGGCTCAGCAACAGCTTCAGCCTTGGTGGCCCTCTCGGTTGCGTTCCTTGCAGTTTCCTTAGCCAGTCGAAGCTGTTCATTAACAGCTTGGGCAGCCTTGGAACGGGCCTCGAGCCGGGCCTGAACTTCAACCTCGAGGGCCTTGAAGGCCTTCTCCTTTTCCGCAGCAGCTGTGGTAAGCTTTACGTTCTCCTCCCGGACAGCCCGCGCCCGAGCTACTTCTTGAAGACGAGCTGCTTTTAACTTGTCGTTTTCACGACAAAGCAGCTCGACGCGCGGCTGCATCCGGGTCAGGAGAACCCGAAGCTCATTGGTTAGCCTACCCTCCTGGTAGCTAGCCATGGCTTCCCCCAACGCACCACCGGGAGCAGCGTGACGAGCCCACTCCACACACTCCACAGGGGTGCGAAGGGTTGTTCCTCGGCGAATGTTCCATCGTGGAACATACACTTCATTGGAATCCGACACTGCAAAAAACATAAAGCAGTTAGGAAAAGATGATAAAAAAATATATAAAATGGGCCAAAAGAACCCTACGCACCTGTAGGGTCAATAACAGGCCGATAGCCGCCAAACCCATCACCTGAACCCAAGGGAAATCCATCCAAAAGGTCAGGCAGATGGGAAGGAGGCAGAGGTTGGCGATAAGCCCCATGCATACCTGAAGGTTCGGCCGTCGTTGCCGATGACGGAGGCATGGTAACAGCCGCCGCGGTCGCCGCCGCGGAATCCGCAGCAAAGGTAACCGCCGGCTCAGTGAAAGATGTGGTAAAAATGGCACTGACAGCCGGCGGTGACGTCATCACAGCTGGAACAGTCGGCTCAACGGAGTGAGCAACTGAACCAGTGGAAGCAGGCGCAGCCGCCTGGGTCGTCGCCTCAGGTAGGCTGACCGGGCCTGCCGTCATTGGCGGGGAGGTACTCCTCTGCGCTCCACCCTGGAATGCGTCAACATCCACGCCTGCACAAAGAAGATAAGTGTTAATGATATTAAGCTATGAAGTTAAAGATAAAGGAAGTTTGTACTTACGGGTTTTCTTGAGCCTAAATGTACGGACAGGCGGGGATGAACCCGATGGAGCCGGCCTCTTCACGCCGCTCACCATTGTCATCCTGGGCTCTCCGGTGACAGTTGTCATAGCCTCCGGAATGGTGGTCTTATCGCCACCGGGATTCCCCACCGGGATTCCCCACCACCTCTTCGCTCTCGGTCTCCGAATCAGACCGAGGCACCGGATCGGCAGTGGAGGCCACCTTCTCCTTCCCCTTCCCGCCGGCAGCCCTCTTCTTCCGCACCAACGGAGGACCATCTGCGGATTCCTCATCAGAACATACGATTAGAGGAATTCCAGCAGAGGTTTCAACATTGAGGGGTCGAGGGTCGAATAGCGCCTTACCTGGCCGCCTGGCGCTAAAGCCAGTTGGACTGATTCACAATGATACTTGTAAATTAATAATTCTGACAAGTTGACCATTTTATATCCATTCATTGATGTTTCTCTATGTTCTACTTCATTACGACCATTCAAAATTTTAAAGGTTATGGGGCTGTTCATTTGTTTGGTAGGCTCTCTTAAGATAATATCTTTAAATCAGTTTGAGATATAATGTGTGGTTCATTCAGTTACACTCTTTGGTGTTTAATGTTTTGTGAAACATTTTAGTGGAAACTACATATAATACTAACTAATTTATAAAAGTGTTTAAATTAAGTCACTTAACTTTAAAAAGTGTTCTAATTAAGTCACTTAACTCTTATATTTTATTAAATTAAAGTTTTTAACATTTTTTTTTTGCATTTTTCTTTTTTGTTTCACATAAGAAATCCTTTTATCTTTGTTTTTCTATGTTGACGATGATTGGCGACGTGAATTTTATTTTTTATTTTTGAATTTTAATATAATTAACGTTTTTTAAAATTTTATAAATTTAACTACATATATTGCAAATTCCGACCCCCACATCTTATTCTTCATTTCTTTCTTGATGCACAAAAAATCGGTGAGACTCTATTTGAAGATTTAGTTACCCTATTTAGGAAAAATATGTATGAGTAACCTAATTAGAACAATTTTGAAACTTAGTTATTATTCCATGAAATATTCCCAACATTTTAGTAGTTAGATATTTTAATGTTTCAGTACTAGATTATTAAACAACCTGTATGTACTATACCTTTTAATTTTAATTAGACATACATTTTAAATATGTATTACTTAAGCTAGTGAATAAACTAGCTATGCTTTATTAAATAATGTATACTTATTATTAGTGGTTCCAAAAGACAATTTTATCATTTTAAAAACATTATTATTACTTAAATGTAGTGTTTGGTATGCAAAAATGGGGGCGGAATGAAATAAGCCATCACAAAAAATGAAAAAAAAGTGTTTGTAAACTAAGGAAATGGAATCATATTATCTTGTACATTCTCTAAAACACCTCAAATTAATTCCATCTACCACCCTTTTTCGTTAATTCGTCCCATATTTCACCTTATATCACTTTCACCGCCTTCCCACCACTACCACCGACCACCACCCACCATTGTCGCCGCCACCCACACCATCCACCATCTCCGCCATCCATCCATCATTTCCCGCCACCACCATCTCTCGCCACCACTAACACCCACCACCGCCACTCAACATCACCAACCACCGCCAACCGCCGTCACCTACCACCTCTCTCCACCACCGCTTGTTGCCCACCATCGCCACCACCTACCACCATTACCACTACCACTTCCACCAACCATCATCCTCGATCGCCACTGCCCACCACCACTATCGCCGCTCTCCACCAATTTTATTTATTCATCATTACTGTTTACCTAACAACATAAAGTAATGAGCCATTCCATTCCTAGTTACTACATTGTAATCGAACAAAGACAATTGAATAGTAATGATCTATTCCATTTCTTTATCTATTCTATTCTCCCGTTCATTTCATTCCTCTGTCCATTTCATTACCTCATAACAAAAAGACCCAAAGGGAATGCGTCAAGTAATAACTCATTTCATTCCTATATGGTAACCAAACATCTCAATAGAATAGTAGTGATCCATTCCAAACATCTCAAATTCTCAATGCATCAAGTAATAACTCGTCTATTTCATTCATGTGTTCATTCCATTACCCATTCCAAACAGAGAGATCATGTTTTTTTCTTTTTTACATTGAAAAATATTCCCTAAATGTAATAAAGTAAATTTTTATCTAAATTAATATGAAAATTATTGTAGATGTAATTAACTGAATATATATGTGCCTATAGTTAAGAGTTTTAAAAAAATTCTAAATACCGTAAAATTTTGTATGAATTGAATTCATACATGCTTTGAGTCTTTCTTATTTGAACAAACTCACATGTTAACGCATATATTATGAACATACCAACTAAAGGTAAATTTCTGTTTTGTGTTTTAGTTTGTGTATAATGTATGATCACTCGTCAATAATTATATGTGAATCGATTTAATCTACTTACAAGTTAACACGTAATTTTAAAATTTTTAAAGTTTTAATAGTATTTATTTGACCCGTTAATTTGTATGTATGTGTGTGTTCATGCATCAGTTCATTCTATAATCTACGGGAATTTAAAATATTATCAAAGACACTAGTCTCTTTATTTCAGTTTTAACACTTAGTTTGATTATGTCACTCAGGTGAAAACAGCTAAGCTTGCTGGGATAGTTGATGTGTTGGTGTTCGCAGGGGTAGTTTTGGTGACGCAATTTGCAATGGTGGGAGAAATGAGGATTGATGTGATAGGCTTCATGGGTGCAGCTCTTAATATTGTCATGTATGCTTCCCCTCTTTCTGCCATGGTAAGATTTTGATACCTCCTTTAGAAATATTGTAACGAAACCATACACACATGCGTATATACGTGTCATATCATAACACAACAGGTAGGCTTATACAGATTCATTGTTGTTAATAGAAATAAAATTTCTTATTAACTAACATGACTGTAATTTGTCATTAACAATATTCTTCCGCTTTAATTGTTTATTGGGATAATATCATGAGACGATAATAATATTTTAAGATTTTTCCACACTATTTACTTTTCTAACAACCATAACTACATTTTCTGAAGTTGTTTTTTTTATAAATATTGAAGTTATTTTTAAATTTAGTGAGTTGGTTATTGTAATTAACTTGCACTATTAACACAAGTAGTAATCAAGTTTTAAATATTTTTTATTTAGGTCAATTAGTTAAATTGATTTTTAACATACATACATATATAAATATATTTCAGAAGATTTGGAACCACACTAAATTTGACTGATTTTATTAATAGAAAAAAGTGTGAATACTTTTGTGTGACACTCTGGTAGCTTTTGGTATGTCGGAATAACAAGGGGATTGAAATGATCCATTGCGTGATAATGAAAAAAATTGTGTTTGTTTGATCAATGAAATGGAATCATCCATTACATACGGAATCTCATTTCATCAAAACAATTCATCCCCCCCCCCTATTTTTTTCATTTTATTCCTCATGCACCCTACTTTCTCAACAACACCACTACCTAACAACAACCACCACCACCACCATCTGACAGCCACCGCCACTATCACCACCACCTCACCACCAGCGCTACCACCACCGCATGACCATCGCTGCCACACCGTTGTTGCTGCTTGACACCACCACTTTACTGCCACCACCGTCGCTAGCTACCACCCCACCATCGCCATCACTACCAATTCTACCACTACTTGACCACCCCCTACCACCACAACCGCCATCACCATTTTCGTTGCCGAAGCTACCACCACCACCATTGCCATTGTAGTTTTTATTTTTGGTAAAATAAAGTATTTTGAGATATGAGTGTTTTTATGATTTATATATCATTCCTACAATTCTTTTGAAAGTAATAATTCATTTCATTCTAATAGGTTATCCAAATAAGATAAATGAGTGGTAATGATCAATTCCATTCCTTCTTTCATTTCATTCCCCTTACATTTCATTACCTCCAACCAAACGTACTCTTTAAAATTTGAATTATTAATTATTAACTGAATGATTCCCTTTTATAGAATCATATCAAGATATATTTTAAAAAAAACTGATCGATCTTGCTTCGCATGTTTGTAATGTGATTATATCATTTAATTATGCAGAAACTAGTGTTGACGACTAAAAGTGTAGAGTACATGCCGTTTCTTCTAAGCCTCTTTCTCTTACTTAATGGCGGGGTATGGACTTTCTACGCCATTCTTGTGCAAGATTGGTTCCTCTTGGTATGTTGTTTCTCCCTCGTCCCTTTAATTTATTAAGGCTTAACCATAGAAATTGTTTTTATGACTTCCAGATTGCTTGATCCAAAAGCTTGAGTATAGATATCTCCATTATAATAAATACATATAAAAAAAGTTAATTATACGTAAATTTAAAATTTAAGTTATTATAAGTGTTATTGTACAGTACTATAAAGTATACAACTATTACCTTTTTGTATGAAGTTCAAGAATAACTCATTATTTTTTTTATCCCACACTGATAAGAAAGAAAGTTGAGGGACCACATTACTCTATAAAAAGGTAAGCCTATGCAAAAATTAATAAGTTGTATAAATAACATACTCGACTATTTAGCTACGTATAAATTTATCGTATCGTGCCTAAGCACCGTGAACAACTTTCAAGTGTTGTACATACTCGACTAAGCACCGCTAGTGTGTATATACATATAATCTAGGGGCATTTACATATATCCCCTTTCTAAGTTCATTTATTACATATTTGTCCATCCCTTAAAAATCAATTACATATTACTCCTCTCTAAACCACATATATTACATATCTTCTCATTTTATTAAAATTTCCTAATTAAATGACTATTTTACCCTTAATAAACTAACTAAAAAACTAAATACATATATCCCCTTCTTAATAACAATTTTACATATATCCCCATGTTAAACCCAAACCGAATCGGTGTTAAGACGAACATATTGAAGCTAATAAATTCAATTTGAGTCGATTTTTTTTAACGTGAGAAAATATTAAAAAGTATTTTTACAATAATCAAAATTAAAATCGATAAACAAAAACTATTGTTAATGCTTTATGTTTGTTTAATTCTAAGTTCATGTACATATACCCTTTATGCTTAATTGCTTTGATATATTTAACAAGAAATTGAAGTTGTATGGTTCGGAGGAAGAGGCAACAGTAGCCATCTACGTTAAGGTGGAAATACAAACCAATACATACAACAACAATTACCCTTTCATCATCATCTTCAAACTACCCTACACCATGTTGCTACCAATCAAACCATTTTAGATTTCTAGGTTTTCAACAAAACTGGCAGCATAGATAGGAAGGAAGTACCGATAACATCTCCTCCGGTTACTGCCTCCGAAACGTACCGTAAACCACCTTGACCAGCCACCACCACACTAGATACACTAGCTCTAGTATTCTCACCGCCGTTTGATTCCACCATTCCTAATCTTGAGTTGCAGGTGAAATAAGCATCCCCAGTTAGGGCTAGTCGCCGGCGGCTTAGGGTTGCTTGCAGGTGGAACAGAGTCATGGATGAGATGTCTGGGAAGAAATAAGCTTTATTGTTCCCTAGGGTAATATGTTAATGACAAGTGAGATGGAGAAATATGTTATTAGCTTTTAAGGATTGAGGAAATGTGTAATAAGCCCTCTTAGCAATGGAATATATGTAAAAATCCTTATAAACTAAAATAATATAACTTATGATAATTTAAAGTGTGAGTTGAATAGATGATAGTTTCAAACAACTAATGAGATTTAGCTAACTAGGATTGGAGAGGAGGTGGAAATTTCGGTCAAAGGCCATAGAGTCTTAAATTTGAATACGATCAAACCTGGTCAGTGACGGAACCAGAAATTTACGACAAGAGGGTCAAAATAAAATTTTTATATTCTCTAACGCGTAACAACTATTTCTATTAACAAATCGACTTGGTGCAAACATGAGAACGGCCGTACGACACTTACCTTTTCTATTTATAGCAAAGTGAAAATTGTTATTTTAAACAATAATAAAACCCTATATCAAATAAAGATATAAATTGATTGTACCATAAATTAAGTAAAATGTAAATAACTCAAGTTAAGTTTTAAAATTAAAAGTAATAAATAAAAGGAATTTTAGAAATTCACCATAATAATCATTATTTACTTGTGTTAGTTGTATATTTTATTTATTATTGACTTGTTAGTTGATATTAGTTTGATCATCAAATTTACTAAATACAAAATAGTTAATAATTCAAAACAGAAAAAGACAAATGAAGTCCATCATCTCAGTTTACCTTTCCCACACATATTCCAACATTTACTTTACAGTTGAAGCACCGCTACCTTTGCCGCTAGCCAGAAAATATATGAATCAGAATTTCTGAACTCCTTTTCTCTCTTCACTTAAATTATTTAGTATATTTGTGAGGGCCAAAACCTGTAAAAACGATCTTGGTGTCAATTACTCCTATTCAAAGTTTAGTCGTCGGAGGGTCCGGTGACCCCCCGGACCCTCCTATGGTTCCCTCCCTGAACCTGGTTCTATCTTTGTGGGCTGGTTTTTACCGAAACAAGAGATGGTGGTTTAGGTTACTTAACGCTCTCTATGATTGTGGGTGTATTGGTCGTCTTTTAAACTTGAGTTACCCCGAAAAACTACAGTTTATTCTTTATAGTTGGTCGTTCAAAAAGATCCAGCCAAATCAAGAAATTTTGTATGTTAAGATAGAATACATAAAGGGAGGGGTACATGCGACCTACCAGATAGGCTAACAAATTATATGATAGACGTGGTCACTTCTCCCTCATATTTGAAACGAACAACGTGTTTTAAAATCAAAACTGAAGGTAGTACAATCATTTATCTACAAATGTGGGCCCTTTATAACTACAACCATTAATTATTTCTATCTACTATTCTAGTCTTTTTCTTATTTTGAAATGTTAATCATGAAAACTATAAAAACTATTTAAACTAAAAGATATTGTTTTTAATGCTATGTAATACTATATTACCTATAATCTATAATATATATAAACGAAAGCTTTAAAAACTCTCTAGTTGTTGCTCTTTACATTTTCTCAAGCCACCATATTGCATTATTTGTAAATGGAGGTTTCTCATTCATTTGACCCGAATTTACGAGTATGGTCTTACCAAACCCGAATATTACTTAAACGCGTTATATCTCATAAAATTTAAAACTAATATCACCAAACATTTGATATGAAATCCCATAAAATAGGATATACTAAAAATTAATATCTTATTTTCCTAAAAAAGATATTATTTACAATTAAAAAATAATTTTATAGTAAAAAATAAGCGGATCATAGATCTCATCATAGCTTTTAAAACGGGTTTTAACATCTCTTTTATTTGTTAAACTCTTTCATCATCAAATCTTAATTACATTATTAACCTTCTTACAATAAATAAAATTAAAAAATCCAAACATATATATAAAAATTAAAAGCGAATAATGTAAAAAAAACCTCGTAATACAAGGGATAAAACCTATTAATTTATAAATCAGACTTAACGTACTATTAGTATTTTAAGAAGTGTATAAAAATCTGTTTTTTTACGTTTTGACGCCCTCAATTTATGTGTTTGAGTTCTGCCACGGCTCTCAAACACTGTATCATCATATCACCTCACCTAGCGGATAATATATTAGATAAAGATCAACAATTATTAAAAATGTCTTGATTAATTAAAATATTAATAACCCATGAAATTATTAAAGAAACTAGCTGTGGATATAACGTGATCCACGACGCGCATCCAACGTCGCTTTCCAATTTCTGAAACTTCAATCTGATTAAAAATTTTATTAGTTGTGTGTTTCTTTTTTTATAAAATAAATAAAGATACACATTTATTTATTAGAAACAACTTGATATAATATCTTTTACAAAATATTTATCATAAATATGATTAAAGAAAATTTAACAGTATTTTCAAGAATATCTCCAGCTATATTATGTCAATAGTTGTTTGAGAATGTGTTAAATATTCCTCTTAAACAATTTTCGTTCTCACAAAACTGTTCCTGACATATAACAACCGAAACTATAGGTGAAAATGGGTCATCTTAGTGATACTTTATCGAAAAATAGGATTTTATACTTGCGTTTTTTATTATCGGAGGTTTTTCTACTTTATCTTTGATGTGCGAAAATATATATATAATAATCACGAATCGCAACTAAGCTTTAAAAAACCAAACAATCTATCCTAGTTCACACAAACGGCAAGTGTACCGGTCGCGTATAGCAAAGAAAAGGAAAGTCCGGATATCGAACTCGAAGACACGTGAGAACGGCTCAGATTATAAACCCCAATCCAAGTCCTACCTTAATAACTAATTGATTTTTATAAATTTTTATTTTATTTTAATTAATTTAACTAACTTGCTTAACTTAACGAAACTAACAAGAAACTTAACGAGACTTAACGGCACTAACGAAGCTCTCAAATATGATGAAGGTGAACCACCTAGGTAAGGTATCTTGACGACTATCAACGACGCTCGGGTGACAACGAACACATAAAACTGGGTTCTAAAGATGATCTCACTAGACAATAATAAGGGAAAATAGGTCCCCATGGTTAGCTTTACTAAAGACCCCTAAAAACGTCTAGAAAAAAGGATAAAACACAATTGATTTTCTAAGTACCCAATTGATTTATTACTTGGTCCGTATCAAAATCACAAATTCCTCTGAGACCCGTAATCCTAACAAACCTTGGGAATAAGGGGTAATTCAATATTAAAGATTAAATAATTCGGCTTACAAATTAACCTAATCAACGGCTAGAAAACCGCACGTGGTCTTGCAACGGCAAACTAAATCGAATAGACGAAAGAGATAAACCAACTCCTAATGTCTTGGTCCAACTAAAAGGAGATGAACCATTGAGATAAACAACTTTAAGTCTTTAACCAATCAAACCCTATGGTGACGTCTACCACAAACAACCAAAAACACCAAGTAATTAGTCTAACATGCAATCCTAAACCAAACACAAAACTAATTCATGTAAAGATAAAATAACACGGAGTTTAATTAATATAATATTGAGCATACTCGATAGCAATCACAGAATAAAATCATAATAATATGAACTTGACAATAGAAAATCAATTACATGTTCGTTACTCGACCCAAAACAATCGTTAACACATCGTGAATCAACCAAACCTAGGTAGTTCTAAGTGTTTTAGCCAAGCATGATGAAAGAAAAGTAGGAAATATCAATAATAATGATCATCATGTCTTTAAAAATCAGATTATTAGTTACGTTTAATGATCAAATCTGAACTTACAAACTTGATTAAAACTTCAAAACTCCAAACCAGAAACTTGTCCCCCTTTAAAATCAACTTCGAACCCTCTAGTGGCTGGAATCCTCCTAGCTATCTTGCTTCTTTCATCGTCTCTCGCTGCGGCAGTAGGGTATGAACCCACTCAGCCCCTCCAAATATTCCTCTAGCTCCTTTTTATTTTCTTACGTGGACTTAGTATCCACGGCCCATACATATGAGAGGCCCCCAATTACTTTTTATAACATGCTAGCGGGCTGCTCTAATCTTTTATTTTTTTTCCTTGTAAATATTAAGCTGAGGGGTGTGGGGGGCGCGAGAGGGGGCGCGAGTGGGGGCTCCAGCCAATAATATTGTGACGTGTGGCAGAGAGAGAAACTTGATAAGATGGGTGTTGGTTGTGGTGCTCGCGCCCCTGGCCCTGGTGTGGAGGGGCGCGAGAGGGGGCGCGAGCGGTTTATTTTTTTATTTTTTTATAAATGTATTAAAAAAACGTATTATTAAAAAAACAAGAAATTATTTAAAAAAACACACATTTTTTTGAAAATTCATAATAAAAAAAAACATACTAAAAATTAAACAAACAATAATATTTAATAATAAAACTAATCTAATACAAGATCATCTGGTCGCCTCGCCCACAAATGTTCAACCAACTCATGTCGAAGACCCCCGTGTATCTCACGGCTCTTGATATTTGCTATGTTATGAAGTTTTTGTTGATCACTGATTGTGGACGGTTGTGGCGGAATGTCACCTTGGTAGTTTTGGCATATAGCTTTGCCCTCGTCTTCTAACGTCATGTTGTGTAGGATAAGACACGTGTAGACGACGTCCATTATCCTCTCCCGAGTCCAATAACGTATCGGGTTCGTCAGAACATAATATTGTTTTTTTATAGCTCCAAAAGCTCTTTCAATATCTTTTCTAGCAGACTCTTGCTTCTTCGTAAAATACTTCCGTTTGTCGGCGATTGGATCTGTAAAAGCTTGAACTAACACAGCCCATTCGTTGTAAATACCATCGACCAGATAGTACCCGTACTTGAAGAGGTCTCCATTTGCAACAAAAGATTGAGGTGGTTCAACCCCGTCGATAAGGTCGTTGATCAAATGTGACTGATCGATAACATTAAGGTCGTTATTTGACCCAGCAACACCAAAAAAAGCATGCCAAAACCAAAGATCCTGTGACACCGCCGCCTCAAGTATGAGGGTCGGCCCTTCATGATCACCACGGTGGAACTGACCTCGCCAGGCCGTTGGACACATAGCCCATCCAACATGCGTACAATCGATGCTACCTAGCATCCCAGGAAAACTATGTTTTTCTGCGTGCACCTCATATATGCGTTGGATGTCATACGTTGTAGGTTTACGCAGATATCTCCGAGCGTAAGTCGATATGACTCCTAAGTACAATATGTATTAAAAATGTAATAAATATTAAATAAAAAGTAAAATTAATGTTTTTTAACTTGGCAGAAAAAATGAAGGGATTCACGTGCAACCCTTTTCGACATCTGTAAATACTCATCCAAAGCGTCCGACGAGATGCCGTACGCTAATTGACGGATAGCAGCCGTGCATTTTTGAAGAGGGGTAAAACCGGGAAGACCCCTAGCATCCTCCCTTTGTTGAAAAAAGGGATACCGTGCCTCTAAATCACTCGCTATACGCGTGAACAATTGTCTGCTCATTCGAAAACGAGTTCGAAAATCCGAGTCCGCGTATACCGGTTGAGGGCTAAAATAATGCCTCATCAAAGTATCGTTAGCACCCGATCGATCACGATCACGAGGTGGTGCTCTAACCCTCGGGAGTCGGGGTTGATGGGCTTGATTTTGCAAGAGATTGACCACGGTTGCGGTCAAAACTCCCCCTACATGAAGAAGCAAATCATCCTCTTCGGAGGAGTCGGAATCAGACGAGTACGACGACATTATTTTAAAAAAAAAAATTGGGACGATGGGTTGTTTTTGGATTTTTTTTTTTGAAGTTGTGGTAATTGATTTATATGAAATGGGTTATATATAGGAAAAAAATTTTGGGTTTTATAAAGGAGTTTGGGATATTATATATGAGTTTGGAGATTGAAGTTGTGCTTGATATGGTTAAAATGGGTTGATTTAGGGGTATTATATAGGATTTTGTAAAGGTTTTTTTAAAAAAAAACCCGAGCTCAACGGCTCTTTTGGGTGGGCCCACCAGCTTTTCCTCTCTCTTCTCCCGCGATCACCCTTGCGCTCGCCTGGAAATCCGCGCTCGCGCCCCTCTCGCGCCCCTCTCGCGCCTCGGTGGTGTGGTGCTCGCGCCCCGGGGCGCGAGCGGATGGCCTCACGTGCCCTTTCTCGCGCTCCACACCCCTCAGCCTTAATTAGTTTTCGAGTAGTGGATGGTCCACTAAAAACGATGATTGTTCCTGTACGAATCAAACAAAAGACTTTGAAATTAATGTTCATAAATTTAAAATGTTAAATTCATAGATAATAATGCATATTCTATAAACAATTCAAATTGATTCCATGAGAATAAAAATAATAACAGCAATACATTCGTTTAACTATTTACTCGTTACTCTCAAGTTTAGAAATAAATACTTCATTTTAGTTTGTTGTCTCATAAAACCTATAAACTTTATATATAAACTAGAAACGAGTAATTTTCAATAAAAACCAATTCAAAACAACTTAAAAATATGGTAAACATTTATATAAATTATATATATTTTAGGCCACATCAAATATCCCCACATCTGAACCTTTTTTCGTCCCTGAAAAAGTATTTTGCAATGGAATCAGAATTCGAAACTGATTTTTAAAACATATAGGTTATCTTTTAAGCACAGATAAACGCAAAAACTGCGATTGCCGATATTGTTGTCCACTTAAACCCGACCACTAGCCTATCAAGCACTCAATTGCATTAAGCGTTTTAAGTTCAAAAACCACAGCTACACCTACCCCATCTCAGACAAAGAGAGGTAGAAAAACTAGAGTCAAAGCAGACTGGTTTGACAAATCACCATAAGCCAATGACTCGTTGATAGTACTAATTAAATGCACTCGGTGAAATTTGATGGATGAATGGTCATGTGAAGATCGTACGATCTATTCCTAAATATTATTGGACTTTGTCCTATAAATCCCTAATTTGATATTTATTGACTAAGAACCTTGAGCCCCAATAGCGATAACCTCAGAGTCATTATCCCCTTGGCAACGCGTAAACTCTCAATCCTGTCTAGTATGGACAACTTTGGCCTCTTTTTCTATTTTTGAGAATGCTTCTTTGGCATTTTACAATACATAACTTTCTCATTCTTTTGCTTTTTGAACAACTTTTCGGAATACTCATAACTTTCATAACATACTTTTTTTCTTTTTTTTTCATCTTTTTTTTTCTCTTTTTTATATCACCCTAAAGTATATAACTATTTCTAAGCTCGTACAAAGATGGACATGTAGTAGTGTGCTGGTTTGAGTGCATCTAAGTCTTACCATATCAAAGTTTTTAGATTATGGTAATCCTCCCTAAGCATCGAAATTTGGTTTCACCATTTTTCAAATTATTATATATATATATATATATATATATGAAATATGCTAAAGAGGAATATCAAAGCTAGTTGGACCTACCGACACATCCCAAGTTTAGTGCGTTATCTTTATTTAATCTCTTATATAATAGTAGTTTTAAAGAAACCAATTTCAAATTTTTCTATCATTTTCCATTATCTGCAAAATTTCATTAAAATCTGGGACAGTTTTCAATTTTTTTTATTATTTAAAATATTTGATTTTTTTTGGTTTAATATAAAAACGCAGTTTCCCATCCCCACACTTAAATCTCACATTGTCCTCAATGAGACAGGAAAAAGACAAAAATTAAAACACATTCATATATAAGTAAAGTGGAACAGACTCCCTTGGTAAATATGACGATATGCCTCATGAATCGTGTTCCATGGCATCCAATTCGAACGCAAGCTTAAAACTCAATTGCTCTATACCAAGCTATCACTCACGAACGAACGCAACTCCTCTAAAACAAGTGGTATCCCCACACTTGTTTATAATCATCTCATCAACCGTCATCATCAACCAACCATAGAATAACCTGCAAACAAGAAAAGAACCAATTGGAGTATCGGAGAAACAAAACCAAAATTAAAATAAAATGAAACATATTACCGGGTTGCCTCTCGGGAAGCGCTAAGTTTACACAAAAAGTCTCAGCCATACTTGCTCCCGAAACCTCAATCAGGAGGCTTCTCCTTTATCCGCTTCCCATCAATGCTCCTCAACACTCTCCGTTTACAATTAGTAGGGAAGAAACCAACTGCAAAACTCATGTGGTCTTGAAAATTTGAATTCAGCTCGAACCACCAATTCGTGAATTCCCCCTGGAATGATTAAGTAAAGTGAGGTGGGGAATTCAAACTCGTTATCAAACCATAATCTTTGAGCCCAGATATCCTCCTTCTAACTCTTTTAGCCAACTTTTTAAACCTCGACACGTCCCGAATGGAGATTGAGTACGGTTCATGTTTTGGTTTCTCATAATCAAGGAGTACTGTCGGAAGAACTAAATCACCTACTACCTCATGGCTCTCCTCACAAAGCTCCTTCTTGATCCCCACACTTGGCTCATTATATAATAGATCTTCGAGCAACTTCAAATCACCAAGTGGGTCAAACTCTCCATCATCCATCACTGTAAAATCCATCAACTCGTCACCAAACTCACCCCTAAACTCATCTTCCCAGGAAGGAACATACTCCTCTAACTGATTTTCCATCCCATCATTCTCAAATTTGATGACCGGCTCACTAATTTGCGAAGTACTCATTAAACCAAACCGAATTCCATCTAAAGCTTTTTGGGTCGGAAATGGGGCATTTGGATTTGTATCATGATGGATACGTAACCAATCATACAGTACCTCATCCGGATCTGGTATTTGCTCAATGAATTCACCAGATGAGTTTTCATAACCCAGAAGATTCCCCCTTAAATCAAACATTAAACGTAACCGAGGTTTCACTCGATTTTTCTCTTTGCAATCCAGAATCCTCTTTATCTCCATCTGCCAAATGGTGTAACATTTTTCTTCTTTGACTCAATTCCCGTAAGTCTCCATTACTGCACACTTAAACAAAAACAGATAACGGGCACTAGATAGTAGTGGAAGAAAATTAATTAAAACTAAATTTAAACTATTTAAAAGAAAAGAAAACTAAATTAAACTATATTAATCTATATTTATAAAACAACAAAAGGCAAGTCTCCAAACTCGGGCCGTTCTCTAATCACCTCAAACCGTGTCCCCGGTAACGACGCCAATCTTCATTTTTTTAAGGGTGGGGGGTTGTGTGGGGTTATATTCTGTATGTTGAAAGAGAATTCTAATCTCTGTGGGGGGTTGTTATCTTAGCGATTTTAGATAATTCTAATCTCATTATAAATCTCTTGATAAAGAGAAAAAAAGTTACCAAACCTTACAAGTAATCAGTTAACACACACACACACTGACAAACTAATTTTATCTCCGTACTATAGAGATTGTTTTACATTTTTCGTTTTTGATATTTATATATTTTTTTGGATTTTAATTTTTTTATTGGAAAAAAGTTAATAAAATACTTAGGGTTTGATGACAAAGTCGGCTTTGAGAAAGCAAAAAAAAATTTGGACAGAAAGCAAAAGTTTTGGGCCTTAATTTTTAAATAAGCTTACTTGATTATAATTTACGTTGTGTAATAAACTTTTGTATAAAAAAAGATTAAACATGTCACAAATTAGGCTAGACCAAGCTAGTGATTATGTAATTAAGTTTAAACATCAAATATACATATTGTTTTTAACAAATATACATATTTTTTTTAAAAATAAATTCGAGCCTAGCGGGGTGTCGGGCCTGTGGCCGTCGACCACCTATCCCCCTTTGATTATGAAAGAGTTTCACAAATAAATGAGATGTTATAACTTATTTTAAAGCTATCTGGGTCTGGTGAGACCTATGACCCGCTTATTTTTTTACTATAAAATTGTTTCTTAATTATAAGTAATATTTTATTTTTTAAAAAAAATCGGTTATTAATTGTCTATATATCCCTAAAAAAGTGTAACACTAAAAAAGTTATAGGCATTTTATCACAATTTTTTCGTTTTCAAACATGCCATCTTATTAAACTTTTAATTTTATATGATCTTGACATATTTTACACACATTTTACTTAACTTCAACAACATATAAGAAACTTAACAGTTATAGTGAGTTTTAAATTTTTTTGGGTAAATGTAAAAAAAAGTGTGAAGAAAACATGCTCGGAACCAAAATGAATATTTTTTCTTAAAATAACCAGTTTTGACCCTAACTTGTACCGACCAAAACGGTTTCTATGCGTTGCGCCGACTGACACGACCTGTCCGTTTTGCCAACTATGAGAGAACACAAGTAGCAAATTTGACCAATTTACTTAAAAGGTCGAATAAAAGTTTAACTTGCCCGAAATGTTCCAAAGATTTTATTCACAACAAATAATTATCTCACTAATAAACTAAAAACACACAACACAAATTTACAAACACTAAAATGAGTTTTAAAATTTCTACACATGTTTTTTTATTTATATGTTTTTTTAATTTATTTACTACTAAAAATTATAGATAAATCGTTAATATGGAATGTTTAATATATTTATTAACTTTTTTAATTAGATGGTTATAATTTTTAAAATTTAACAACAATGATGCCACTTTGCAAAAAATTGGGACAATTAGGTGTCATGTGACACAACAACGGTTTTTGTATATTATAATAGTAAATTTAGGATGCTGTTAAACGTACCACTCATCTATTTTTACCAAATATACACCTCCCTCAAGTTTTACATTAATACGATTAATTTCTTTTTACTGTTTCTTTTGCTATTTATCTTTTTATGTATATTTAAAAGCATTTAATAAAAAAATTAAGAGATTGCTTACATTCTCTTATAAAAAAGTATATTATTATTTTTTAAATAAAATGGTGAAATAAATGCAACTTGATAAACAAATTTAACTATTTTCTCATGTAACATTAATCTCATGTATCCGAACCTAACAAAAAAAATTCAAATTGTTTTTAATACATTTTATAAAAAATAAAATAAAAAACTATCTAGAGAAAGTATACAAAACTTTTTAATACATGTAAAAAAATAAACAAACATTCAATAAGATCTTACAGAAATAAAATAATAAATCAATAATAAAAATTTATAAAAATACTGTAAAATAAAATAAAAATTAATGGTTTTTTATTTGATATTTTGAGATAAGTATAAAATAAAATAAGAGGGAATAAAATGTCAATTACAAATGTTAAGGGAAAATAAAAGTTCGAGAGGGGGGGGGGGGTATGGTTAGTAAGGGAGGGAGATACGTTTAGCCTGGCACTAAATTTAAGATATGTATATAACTATTTTACGAAGAGAACAATCCGTTATATATTTATAAATTAATTTTGTAAAAATAATTAACCCGGTCACATTATATATAAATCACACTAACTGTCTTCTATTAATTTTATTAGGTACCAAATGGGACTGGATTTATCCTTGGGTTTGCACAACTTACACTCTATTCAATTTACAGCAAATTAAATCCGTCTAAAAATATTTCGGACGACTTAGACTCCGGATCGCAGCACCATCACCTTCTTCCAGATTCCACTTCAGACGGCACACAACCAGTATGATACATATAAGTTTTGCATTAACGCAAAATCACTAAAACTACGAAAAACTTTATTTATGTATTGTGCTTGAGATTTTGGAATTGGGAATTGGGCTTTGATTTTGAATTATAATGTAATTGTTAGGGTATTTTGTGATCCATATTTTTACCTCTTTTTGTTTAATTATGGTGTAAGTTATGCATGTTTATAAAATGTAACGGTGTGCCAAGTTCTGAATTTGATACGTGGGTAAGATTTTGTAAGTAAAACATACGTACATGTTCACTTTTTGTATAGATTTTATGTACCATGTGTAATATTATACAAGGGGACATGATGTGCTGCTGCTGCTAGAAGCTTGGATCTTGTTTACATGACTACACGGTACAACATATGCATGGACGGAACTTTGTAGGGGTGGAAGGTGCTCCAGTCTCTCTTGTTTTTGAGCTCTAAACTTCTAAAGGTAGTCTCTATATTTTTCGGTAAATATAACTAATGTATTTCCAGTAATATATATTTATTGGCTCATAAGTATAGTATATGATTTTACTAGCAAAAAAAAAACCCCAACTAAAACAACTTGTTTTGTTTATTTGGGATTTATGGTGTTTATTTGGTGAAAAAACTTGGGCTCTTTTTTTTTTTTTTTTCTTTTATGTGTGTGTATGTGTGTTTAGAAACTTAACAATAATTTTTAATATTTTTGGTCCTTCAATTTAAAAGTTTTTTAACTCACGTGATGTCGGTTATGTAGCCATAGTTGAGTTGGAATTTGTTTCTACAACCACGTCAGAGGGGCAATCAGATTGAAAGACTTCTAAACCGTTATGTTGTGAAATCCAATAAGAAAAATTATAAACAAAGTCTAAACTTAGTGATCATTTAGTATAAACTAGTACTAAGCCCCCGCGTTGCGGTGGGGGGCGTAAACCTATGAAAAAGTAATATTAAAACGTTTTATTCAAGTTTTGTGTTGAAGGCAGGCATACCCGTGCTTTGCATCGAGACAGTTAATCCTAACAAAAGTTATATGTAAAACGTTCAATATGCACGTCCGTTGGGGCGTGTACGCTCAAGTATTAAATCGAAACGTAAATAATAAAAAAGAAAAGGCTAAAAGGTTTTTGCTTTGTAATTTGTATATGTGAAGTAAAGGGTATAACCCCTTTAGCTAGGAGTATAACCCTTATGCTTAAGAAAGTTGGTAATTAATATATATAATAATGTGACAAACCTTTTTATATGTAAATGTTTTTTTTAAGAAGAGTAAAGTGCCGAAATCATCCTGATGTTCGGCCAATTATGTGATTTTCGTCTAAAAAGTTTGTTTTTAAGCATCTGGACCCTTATCGTTTAACAAGTCTTGCCAGTTTCGTCCAATTCAATAACCCCATCTATTTTTAACGTTAACTTGAGGGGCATTTTCGTCTTATTACTCTATAAATTAAAACGGATGATAAAATCATATGCCTTCGTCATCTTCTAAGCATCATTATCATCTAACCATCTCATCTATATGCAATCCACCACCCACCACAACCGCCACCATCAGCATTCTCAACAGGACCACCACCATTATCGTTCAAGGCCCCAAAATCGATTCCACACAGTAGCAGTCGTTCATGTAACATTCCGACTTTAGGAGGAATACGCCCAAGATGTAACATACAGATCACTCATAAGCTTTTAACACTATTAATAGTGACAATATAATTATTTTATTTCATAAATTCGCAATTACACAAATAGTTTATTAACGACAACTATCATTACATCTTATTAAAACAAATATTATTCATTACTTAACTTGAGGGGCATTTTCGTCGACTAATGATCTTCGCCTTAGCACATCATTGAATTCAACCTGCAACACGTTTAAAATAATATATGTTAATCAACAACATGTGTTGGTGAGCTTTTATAAGTTTTGCGTAAATATATATATGTAAAACGTTTGTCGATTCACCTGTCATGAATGCAATATATTCAAACATAAGAAAATGGAAAGCAACCAAACATACCGCCCCAACTAGCGGAACGATAATGATACCACCATTTTCAACAACCGAAATTGAAGGATAGGTAGCGCAGGTACATCCCGTCGGACCCTCCCGCTTTGATGTTTGATGTCCCAACCATAAAGAGATAAAAAACATTGCACATTATACACATATAGTCATAATAAACAATATGAAAGAATATTATTAACATGCATGACATAATTGCAAATCGGTTTGTAAACAATGATCATGAAATAACGAGAAGCATGGTATCATGTTACACCCCAATAATGTTAAAAGATAAAAAATGTGTTATGAAAAACTCACCTTGAAAATGAGGACGTTTGTATGATGAGTCAAACAAAAGAGGCTGAGAATCACGGTTGATTATCCTAAACAAATAAAGACGTATGTTAGATTTTAACAAATGAAATGATAAATTGACGTATAATGATTTATACATCTTTTCGACAATAAAATACCTCCAAATAAGCGAAATATCGACAATTATATTTGAATAAATAACCACTAGTTTTTGTAATTTCTATTTGTAGGTAAATATAGCTTTAAAGAATAAAATGAGCTGATATACGATAAAAAACGGAGAAAAAAAGGTGAGAACCAACTCAACACACCCATGGTGAATCAAAGCATGACCATGTCTAGAGCATACTAAGAAAAGACAAAATTCAAGAAATCATAACATGGTCATGTTAACCTCGAAACACCCATATTTAAAAAAATAAGAGGAAAAGACAAAATAGAAGATTCTGAAGCTAAACAAGGCCATGTTTTACCAAAACAGCCCACTTGTTGAAAGTACAAGAGAAAAAGAAAAATTTGGACTCTTTACTGACGTACAATTTGACAACGAGCATTAAGTACAATGTGACAAAAAGGGCACAATGGTCGTGTTTAGCAAAACACGGGTGTGTTTTGATGCAACGATCAGCCTAAAAATTGAATGAACATTGACCACATTCAATGGACTTGGATAAGCACTTAATACACTCCACCCACTCACTTTCACTACTATTAATAAGAGAATTATCCCATCCATCCAACCTTTGAAGATCAAGGATATTAAGCTCTTAGAAGAAGTCATTAACATTAAAGATTAGTCATCCAAATTGGTTAGATTGTTCTAATTTGATCATGTTTTATATATTACCTCGATGTATAACATTATGCTTACTATTGGCTAACCTTTCATAGTATCATCTTGGTTTACAATGAATCCTAATTGACATTTAATAATATTGGTTAAACATGTGATCGATTTATACAAATAAAGGTTAAGCTATAATTATCAATTGATGAGGAATGTTAAATTACTCTTAAAATATACCCCAGGTGCTGAGCTTTACCATAAGCCGAGAAATTGCTAGTCTTGTGAGGCCTAGGTTAACCTTAATACTGTGTTCCCGATTTCTACTTAACAGAGGAAAGGAAAGGAAATGGATGGAAATAATGAGATGTTTTTGTTCCCAAGTTTCATTTAAGGAGAAATGGATGGAAAGGAATGAAGAATATTTGTGTTCCAGAGTTTCATTAAATGAAAGAAAAGAAAGGAATGGAAAAGAAATAGTAGGGAAGTAAAGAGTAAGATGGTGGGGTTTGGTTTCTTTCCAAATTGGAAAGAATAGGAAGGACAGAAAGTTGGGGAGAAAGGAAAAACGGAGAGAAAAGAAAGAGAAAAGAAAGGAAAGGAAAAACATACACTTTCTTTTCCTTTCTCTCCTTAAGTAAACTCAGGAACACAACGTAAAAGAGACACCGAGTACCAAGCTTGATGATAACCTGGGGAACTTCCATTCTTGTAAGGGCTTGTCGGAAAAAAAAACATAAATCCCAATATTGATATGGACCAAATGAAGTATTAGTAGTAATTGATAATTTAAAAATGGGAACTATCGACAATGTTGTGAAAATGGATTGTTGATGTTCATTCACTAAAATCAGCTAATTATTTGTCAAGTGAGTGTACAACATAACCTATTTTAAACAACCATTGGGTGGTTATTACATGAGTTCTATAATTGTTCAAGAGTTGTGTGAATTAATACTTGATAATTCAAGGTTAATACTTTACAACTTAACTAATCTTAAATGATATTTTAAGTATAACACAAAAGTTAATTTTACTAAAATATCAATGGCAATTCGCTTAGTATTTTTAAGAGATTGTCTTATCTTTAAAGTAAGTTATATTATAAATACTTATTATAAACTACTTGCTTACATAAAATGTTGTTTTAGTGGAGATCATGAAGTTATGCATATCTTTTTCTTTAATAATCATGAAAAAAACATATCTTACATTTAGTCAGGCTCATATCACATGTTTACCAAATAATTGTTAAACTAAGTTAAGAGGAGTTTTAACCACGATGATACACTTATATCCTTGATCATTTCTATAAAAACAAATAAAAACACAATAATATAGCCTTTAATTTATGCTTTTAAATTTTTCTTTAAAACTTATTTATCAACCCATAATCCACTATGATGTTTACTTCCGGTTAAAATAAATACAACGATTAGAAAGTCAAACAAGTGTGTCCATGGATCGATACTTGGTTCTTACCTATACTTTAGTACATATACGATGGGTACACTTGCCTATTTGTGTGTGGTTTAGTTAAACAACACATTGTGTGAACAACCTTTAGGAAAAACTTACACACTTTTTCTATACCATCGCGCACACATCAAGTTTTTCGTTTCGTTGTTGGGGATACACGGTGAATTTTTACAAATAATCCAATTATTTATTAAACCGTTGTTTATTGTGTATATATTTAATAACCTATCAAAAAGAACAAAATTATTTTCTATTTTCTTTATTTTTAGTTTTGATTTTATCTTTATAGTTTCATAAGTTGCTTACCTTAGCTTAGTTTTAGTTAGGCCCTTTAGATCTATTTACTTTCCTAAGTAGTGTATGTCCTCTACATTTACTCCCAAACTCGTTTCACCACTTTCCAAACCCGAACGCCACTTTCACCGAAGAACACACACTCCGACATGAAAAGCAACCGAAGAATTTAAGAACGAACCGGAGGGATATAAAACAACCGAGGTAGAGCAATTTATTTTAAATACTTTACACTTAACAAAACTGCCAAGTATCGCAGCAACATCACCGGATTCCGGATGGATGAGGACGGGTCACTACACACAACATGGGAGAGATACATGAGCTTTCTTTGACGATGTCCACACGACACGAAAAGCAACCGAAGGAGTAAGAATGAACTGGAGGGATATAAAACAACCAAGGTAGAGCAATTTCTTATAAATACTTTACACTTAACAAAACTGCCAAGTATCGCAGCAGCATCACCAGATTCCGGATGGATGAGGACGAGTCACTACACACATCATGGGAGAGATACATGAGCTTTCTTTGATGATGTATGCACCATGGACTAAACAGGTGGCTTCAAGTGCAAACCTTATTCGATGCTCAAACTAGCCAAAACTAACAAGCAATCGATCACGTCACTGGTGGAGATCTCAGAACCAAATCTCCGAATGAGGCATTCGAGATCTTAAAAAAAACTGCCAGGAAAATCTTTGCCTATAATGCACCTCGATCAACCCCATCACAAAAAGGCATACACCATATCAACAACAATACCTTTATCTTTGCACAATTCGAGGCACTCTCGAAAAAATTTGAACAACTTCAGTCTGAGCTGGTCAAAGTAAAGGTAAAGTGTGACAAGTGTGGGGGAGATCACAAAATACTGCCAAAGTATGACGATCGAAGAATGTAATATCGTAAGCCGACATAATAACATGTATGGCAACACTAACAAACATGGTTGGAGAACCACCCTAGCTTTAGTTGGAGGGATAGAGCCAACAATCATGCTCCACCTGGCTTTACTTAACGACCTTTTAATCAAATCAAACCCTATCAACCTAAATCTCCATACCATATTCAAGGTGCAAGTGCCAGGCAGCAACCGAATGGTGGATCTACAATGGAGACTCTACTAAGACAACTCATAGCAAGTACCGACGCTTCACACCAATTGACCGAAGACCGATTCCTAAAGAACGAAGTGGAGCTAAGGAAACAGAAGGCTTCTTTGCGAAACATCGAAAACAAAGTAGGTCAGTTAGCCCAAATACTTTCTGAAATACAACCTTGACGACTCGTTAATAACACAATTACCAACCCCAACGCTCAAGTCAATGCCATAACCCTAAGGAGACAGAACTATTACAAACAACTCACAAGTCACACATATCCCATCTGAGGGTGAGACTGTGGTTCTTAACACACCCAATAATTAAATTGTTCCAACCATTCCTAAACCTGCAAAGAACTTGTGAAACCATATGTTCAACTAATTCCTTATCCAGCCCGACTAAAGCAGGAAAAGATGAAGGCATAATATGGCAAATTCCTAGAACTCTTTAAGCAATTGCATATTCACCTTCCTTTCATAGAAGACATTTCCCAAATGCCAAAATATCCTAAGTTCTTAAAAGAGGTTCTATCCAACAGAAATGTTGGGCCTAAAGTATGATCAAGGAAGATTGAAATCTTGTCAACCTCATCAAAAATATGCTAAGTATGGAATTCGAGCAAACCAGGAACTTAGAGAAAGCTTTGCACTTATTCAAGAAAGGCATGTTATTTGAGTAAGGTTATCTTATTGAATTCTTCTAAGTGTAAGGTTCGAGAAAACTACACTTCATCAAGCAAGGTTGTTCTTCAATTGAGCAAGGTTTGTTTCAGAGCATACTCTTGACTTATCCAAGCTTAAACCAAGTTAGCAAGTAATTTGGTGGGTCGGGCAAGGATTCAATAAGATGATCGCAAGCATACTTGTTAGAAGTAAAATGAATTATTTTATGGACTTCTATAAGAAAAGTTCAATCTCGAGCAAGCTTCAGTACCAGAGTATAATATATTTGCTGGAATAAGTCTTATGAAAAAATATTGAAGAGATCAAGAAGAACAAGTTTGCTCTTAAGATATTTCCGAGCAAAGTTGGTGTTATATCATGAAGTTTGAAGTCTGCTTGAAGAATATGTTTTTAGGAAAATATTCTAAGTAAAAGCATACTCGAAGGAATGTTCAAGCACCTCAAGGATTACAAGGTCTGCTCGATAGGGACAAAAGTTTACTCGAAGACCTATTTGACACTTGTAATAACTCAGAATATGTTTAATATGTTTTTACAATGATTAGGGTTTCTAGAAGATTTTGCAGGAGTTCCTATAAAATAGAATACTATCTCACATTTATGATAACGGCTGAACACACACTTTTCTAGGCATACAAAATATTTTATACGGAAAGGCAGAGCCGCACCTAGCATTCTACCTAAAACCCTAAAAGTAATTTCCTATTGTATTTCACTGAATATTATGAATGGAAATCTTTTGAGTTTATAGTATGTTTGACAGATTAGTGTTATTAAGAAAAACCCTGATTATTGTTGATTCCGCCAACTTTAATCTAGGGGGTTTCACATTCTCATTTTGTAATTGTTCTTGTCAATAGTATTTGTGGATTACGAGATTAACGGTCTTGACAAGTGGTATCAAAGCTTGTATTTGCTCATGTGAAGACCACTGTGTTGCTTAAGAAGTTTGATTGAGAAGCTTTCGTTGAATCTAATTTGATTTAAGGTTGAAGACTAAGACATAAGTAGAGCATTGTTTCATTGAAAAGTGACATCAGCTTTTCTGTTCCTCATTCACTTGACAAAATTTTCAAACAAATGGATGACTAAGAAGTGTCAACTAACAAAATTCCAAAATAATTAAGACAGGAAAATTATATAAAATGGAAGGTGATGTTTGAAGCCGTTGTGAGTTACAATGATACTCAACCGTGGAATTCCATAAAAAATGGTCCTTATGTTCCTTTTGAAGGAACAAATAACAATCAATCAGTTGAGAGGCAGATGAAGAAAAGAGATGACAAGGCACTCTCAATGCTGAAATAGGTATTTCATGGAAAATTCTGACTAGTGTGAACCATCATACTACTACAAATGCCATGTATGATGCTGTTGTGGAGATGTTTGAAGGCAATACTTAGTTGAAAGACATAAAGAATGACAGATTGAAACAACAGCTGGACATATTCAAGTTTAAAGAAGGAGAAAGGCTAAAATCTGTGTTGCAAATATTTGTGGCAATTGTTAATGAAATAAGAACAATTGATCTTGCTATCACAAACTTTGATCTTAACAAGAAATTGTTGTCATCATTGTCTGATGAGTGGTACACTGCCAGCAAGTTCATAAAGGAGAAAGCCAATTTTCCCATCTTTAAGCTTGATGATGTGATCTGTTTCCTTCAAGCTGCTAAGCATGAGATGATTGAGAATAACATGATTAAAGGAGAAAAGCCAAGTTTCCAAAGTGGCAAATGCCTTGATTTCTCCAATGGGAAATCTGTCCACAAAGAATCAACAACAGATTCCCATAATTAAAGATCCAAATGACTTCAACGTTGAAACTCGTAGAGTTTATCCATAAATTCAAGCATCAGGCAGTCAATCTGGACAACAAAGATTCAATGTACAAATGATTGATGATGGAGATTCCTCTTCTATGGGTAGTGGACATGCTCCTTATGTTCCAAGTAGTTCAGCTCAAGGAAATGAGTACCAAACCTTATTCTCCGTGTTTACTGAATCATATAATGCATTTGTTGCCAAGAACCTGATCCACACAAGTGTTGTGCAAGAAGATTTAGAACAAATTGATGCTAATGACTTAGAGGACATGGATTTAAAGTGGCAAGTTTCTATGTTGGCATTGAGAAGTAAGAGGTTGTACAATAGGACATGTAGATCAACTTTTTATGGTTAAAATGACAAGATTGGATTTGATAAATCAAAGGAAATATGCTACAACCGTTAGTAGTCTGGTCATTTTGCTATAGAGTGTAGTCAACCCAGTCAGTTTCCGAACAACAATTTCCACAAGAACTATCCTCAGAGAAATCATTTTCAAACAAAAAATCAGAATCAGGGTCAACAACAAAGACAGTTTCAAAACAACAATTTCCATCAATAGAAAAACATTCAACAGTTAATTCCCCAACAACAACTACCACACAAAAGAAATCAACATAATATAACCAAAGTCCTGTGAATTAAAACAGAGCCAATGCAAATCAACCAAGAAACCAAGGGAATGTTGATGTAGCTAAAGAAACACAAGATGGTTTGTTTAACTGGAGCAACCATGCAGATGAAATACAAAAAGGCTAATGTGGCATTCATGTTTATAATCAATGAGAAGGTAGAACCTTCAACATCCCTGGTACATTCTAATCACTTTGTCTTATATTTACTTGAAATGAATGATTCGTTAAGAAAACATATTAATAAGTGGCAAGGTGAATGCTTCAAGAAAGAAAGCATAATAAATGTGTATGAAATAAGTGAAAGGACATATGAAAACCAGATCAAGAGTCTAGAAGAAGACTGTTTGGATAGTTATGAGACTCAGTCAAGATATACAACTAAGATCGAAGGTTTATAAAAAATATATATGGATGAAAATTGAAGAACACTCAACTTCATGTTGAAGTTGACTTTCTCTAGAATTTGGTAGCCACTGTAATATATGTGGGAAACGGGGAAGATAACACCTGAAGACAAGTAGGAGGTTGTACCACCACCTTTCAATGATAATTATTCCTTAAAGATTCACAAAGAAAAAAGAGAGGCTTATTTGAATTAGTTTAAGAGTATATTCAGTGAGAAGGAAGAATTCATTGAAAGTTGATGATGGATAATTTGTATTGAATGATGGAAAAAAAAAGATAGTGAGAGTGAAAATTCAGTTGATGTTGAAGTCATTATGAAAAAGATTGAGTCAGTTGAATCACTTGAAGATGATTCAAGCAATTCAATTGATAAATATTCAAGCTGTGGAAGTAGCAAGGGTAAAGATCAGAAAAACAAAAGATCAAAAAACAAGATTTATAGATTACCCATAATAACACCCAAAAGAAGAAACATAATGAACAAATGAGAAGAGACCACAAGCCTTTTGACATTTGTGAAGGATATCAAGGAAAGAAAAGTAGTGCAATCACTAATACAAACATAAGTCCTCACAAGAAACCAAGTGTCACAATATACAAAAAGCATGAAGAAACAAAGAGAAAATGAGTATTTACCTATTTACCCAGTATTCTCTAATCACGAACTTTTTAATGTTGGGGATGTGGAGTACTTCGCAAAAAGATATGTTAGCCCAAAGAAGGAAAGAGAAATAAATGATAGATGTGTGAAGCTAGAGAAGGTCATTTTTGTCAAGGGGTCTGATGACGGAAGCACTGAAAAAATTGATGTTTTCCAATCAATCTCAATTGATTTGGGAAAACCAATTACTCATCAGAAAACCATTGGCGTTGAACCCCCAAGACCTAGTGAGAGATTTAAGAAGGGAAACTCTTTGACTGAACATAAGGTTAAGGTTTGGTGCAAACAGTGTGATGTGTATGGACATCACACAGATTCATGTCAAGAAAGAATTATGCCTTAACCTTTTCACAGTAGCAGAAAAGGTATGAAGAATACTTGGAGAAAGGAATGCAAATTGATGATGGAACATGTAAAGGTAAGAATAAGGATGAAGAAGTGACTGAGAAGAAAGAAAAGGTGATTGTAATGAAGCTGAAAAAGAAATCATCATTCATATCTCAAAGTTCAGAAAAATCCGTTGACTCTAATGGTTCAACAGCAACTGATAAGAAAAGACAAATCAAAAGGAAAGTTTTTGAAAGAAAACAAGGACACAAATTATATGATGATGAGAAGTTCCTTTTGAAAAGTGGTTATGAACCAAGAGGGTTCTTGTGGAAGCCCAAAGACGAGTCTCCAAGAATGATCCTAAAATTGGAAACTATTATTGAAAAGTGCACAAGCATTGTTCTTTATTACGGAAGGCAATTTGAGACTGGATATGATACTGATGAGTCATGTGAATTAGTCTATGAAGATCCCAAACCATCTTAAACTATTGATTCCGTTTATGTTTATGATGATTTACAAGCAAGTTTGGCTTGTGATTCATCACAAAATTAATCAACTTTGTTTTTAGGTGTGCAGGAATCCACAGAGATCAATGATATATTGTACATGGATAGTGGATGTTCCAGGCACAAGACTTGTGATAAAAGGTCACTTGTCAGCTATGAAAAGAAGTTTGAAGGCCCAGTTGCTTTTGGTAGTGACGAAAATAGATAGAAGATTGTGGGCAAAGGAATTCCCACAAATGGGAAAGTCTCATGTGATAAAATGTATTCTATGTTGAAGGTCTCTAGCATAACCTTTTAAGCATATCACAAGAATGTGATAAAAGTTATAAGGTTGGCTTTGATGAATATCATTGCTTCATTTTGAAATCAGAGTTTGTGATTCCACTAGAAAGGATCATGATGACACAAAGAAATGGTAATTTGTATGAATTAAGGATAAAAAATGCTATTTCAAGAGGTGGGACCTGCTTTGTGTCTAAAGCATCTGAAAATGAATCAAAGCAATTGCATAGAAAGTTGTGTCATGTAAATTTGAAGAACATGAACAAACTTGTGATAGGTGAACATGCCATTGGTTTACCTACAATGGAGTTTATACTTGAAGATAACCGTGTTTCATGCCAAAAGGGAAAACAACACAAATCATCTCACAAAACAAAACTCATTAACTCTATTGAACAAGTGCTTGAAATTCTTCACAAGGATATCATTGGTCCTGTAAGTGTTCCAAGCATTGGAAAAAAGAAGTATTGTTTAGTGATTATAGACGATTACTCAAGGTTTATTTGGGTGTATTTCCTAAGTTCAAAGGATGAAGCTGCAGAATTGATTAAGAGTTGTGCGACAAGAATTGAGAATCAACTTGATGCAAATGAGAAGTGACAATGGTTCAGAGTTCAAAAATGGAGTGATGACTGAATTTTGTTTAGCAAAAGGAAAATTTCAACAGTTTAGCGCTCCAAGAACTCTAAACAAAATGGGGTAGCTGAAAGAAGAAATAGAACCCACCCTCATTGAAGCTGCAAGAACAATGCTAGCTGATGCTTATCTACCTGTATCATTCTGTGTAGAAGCTATAAACACTGCTTGTTATGTTTAGAACAGAGTCCATCTCGACAAGAAACAAAACAAAACTCCTTATGAGATTTTGTTTAAAAGGAAGCCCTAAATCAGGTTTCCAAACATTTTGGATGAAATGTTCTTTGTTAAAAACCAAGGATTATTTAAACAAATTCCAAGAAAAATCACTGGACTGTTTCTTTGTTGGATACTCTTCACACTCAAAGGCATAGAAAGTGTATGCAAAAGATCACTTGAGTGTGATTGAATCATCATACATTATAATTGATGGAACAAGTTGCCTATTTGATTAGGAGAAGTTGATCAAATATTTCAAAATCTATCATGAAGACAATGAAGAACATTCATACTGAATTCTTATTTAAAAGGAGATTTCTGAAGAAGATGAAGATAATATGCAAAATGTTGAGCTAGATCATAATGAAACACCTGGAGATCAAATTGAAATCCAGCTGACCAAACTCAACATGACACTCAGTTTATTTTTGAAAATTTGTTTCAAAACCTCAATTTCTCCAATACTGGTGCTTCAACATCTAACACCACATATCAGAATGTGGAAGAAGCTGAATTGAACAATGATGTACAAGATTTGATCATTGATGAACCTGAATTAAATGATTCAAACTTGGATACAAATCTGAGCTCAACTCAAGTCTTTCAAACTTCTCCTATCCAAAGGAATCATCCCATTGAAAACATAACTGGTGACATGCATGAAAGAGTGACCAGAAGTGCTTCTGAAACTGCAAATATATGTCTATACTCATGTTTTCTATCCCAAATTGAATCAAAGAACATTGTTTAAGCCTTAAAAGACAACAGTTAGGTAGAAAAAATGCAGGAGGAATTAGCACACTTTTGAAGCTTGCAAGTCTGAGAGCTTGTTGATAAACCAAGTGGTAAATATGCAATGGCACCAAATGGGTTTTCAGAAACAATATGGATGAATGAGGGATTGTGATAAAGAACAAGTCAAGAATGCTTGCCCTTGGATGTCTTCAAGAAGAGGGGATTGACTTTGAAGAAGTGTTTGCTCCTGTAGCTAGACTAGAAGATATAAGGATCTTTTTGGCATATGCGGCATTAAATAATATAAGAGTGTTTCAAATTGATGTAAAATCTACTTTCCTAAATGGAAAAATAGATGAGGAGGTATATGTCACTCAACCTCCAGGTTTTGAAGATCCTGAGTATCAATATAGAGTGTATAAACTTAACAAACTTCTATATGGATTACATCAAGCTCCAAGAGTCTGGTATGATGAGTTGTCAAACCATCTACTTACTAATGGATTCCAAAGGGGAGCTATTAACAAGACGTTATTCTATAAGAAGAGAGGCATAGATTTACTTCCACTTCAAGTTTATGTTGATGACATCATATTTGGTTATACCAATGAAGATATGTGTAAGGAGTTTGAAAGTGTCATGAAGTCAAAGTATAGCATGAACTCTGTGGGAGAGATGAATTTCTTCTTTGGATTGCAAGTTCAACAGAAAATTGATCGAATATTCATCAACCAATCCAAATATGTTCAAGACATCTTAACCAAGTTCAAGTGCCAAGATTTGAAGACAACTTCTACTCTAATGGACACACATGAGAAGATGGCAGCAAATGAAAAGGGAGAGACTTTAGACCAACATTAATATAGAGCCAAGATTGGATCACTGATGTATCTATGTCACACCCTCAAAATCCGCTAACGGAGTTTTACCGTCAGAGGGTGTGAACTAACAGGATCAGAATCATTAGTTATAATCAAACACCATATTTAAAGTTTTCAAAACCAACAAGACATCAAGTCTTAAATGAAACGCGGAAGCGTAAATTATAAACCCAAAAGTTGTGCCACACAGGACGACTTAAAAACCCAAGTTATCAAGATAAAAATTAAAGAAGTTTTTAAAGCAATGGTGTTTAGCGAATGCATGTCCTATACCGCATACCCGCCTCGTTTACCTGAGAATAACATACTAAAAGTGTCAACACAGGGTTGGTGAGTTCACAAGTTTATACAAATAAAGCGTTTGCGTTTTAGCGTTACCAGATAGTGTTAAGTCAATTATATATCAATAGGTAGCTAACCTATGAAGCATGCATTACTAAGTGTTCGACACCGAAGTTGACTGTTTATCAATTGCCTTGCCACCATGTCAACCACGACCATGGTAATGTGTTAGAAAAGATTACACTCACTCGACCAACAGTCGAGTTTAGAGTTGGGTGGGGTTTGTCAAACCCAGTAGTACTACTCAAAGGTGACTTGCTATTATCCAAATACTAACCGGTTCGATGTTTAGAAGGACTTTAGTTGGTTTGTTTGCCGCTTAGCCTTACAAGTGATATATAATAAATTAACAAAATCTACATTGTTGGAGTATGTTATCTCCCCCCCTAATAAAAACGTTTAAAAATAGTAAAAGGGGCCGTGAAACTCACTGTTTACGAAGATAACAAAAAGGATTCGAGAGAGGTGTGCGTCACAGAAAATCCCCACTCACACTCTAAAACAAAAATGATATTTTCTAAGTATTTATACTACGAGTGAGTCCCTTGACTCGACACATAAAACTTATGCATGAGATACGTTTCGTGTTTCGTTTGTGAAATAAGTGCGACTCGACAAACACGTTGGTGATAAGCTACATGCGTGAACAAATATCGTGTCAAGTGTTACTATTGTACATTACTAGTAAACTAACTCCCACAAGGGCAATTAAGTCATACACATAGCAAACATCGATCAACTATGCACTTTTCATGTTAACTTAAGTAATTCAGCAGCAATTTTATCCAGGCAGATTTTCACTCGACAAGATTACTCTATTTAATAAGTCAATACACGTCCAATAAATCACCAAAAATCATCACAGAAGCACACTTGAGTTAGGTTTCTAAAAATATTTTTATTATATTTTTATCATATACGGTCTTCTCACAATGATCAAAACATCACAGTAAACACATAGCAGTCATTATCATGCACCCGTTACATGAAAAATCCAATTAATGCAAGACCAATGAGTTAGATTCCTAACTCAAATAACTCCCAAAAGTGGAATCAACCCTATTGGTCTTGTCGTTTATGAGATATCTTAATCGCAAAACAGCCTACCAGCAGGCTTCCCGAATCAGACTTGCACAACAGATTTGTAAAATAATAAAAACCTACTTTTACACGTCAAAAAATTACAAACTCAGTCTCTTTAGAAACTATACTCGATCTACTACATCATAGAATCAATAATCACGTCCAAATACAATATTAACATCGAGTTACAGCCGTTTAAACACGAATTCAAGAATCTTTCCAGCATCAGTTTTCATCAAAACTCAACATACAATTAACATATGAACAAACAATCATGCGTACAACCCTAGCATATCAATAAACAACATATTTGACATTTAGGGTTTATGATTATCATGTTTAATCATGCAATTAAGCCAATATAATGGATTAAAGAAGTGTTTAGTTCCTAGTTAATGCCTTAACCCTTCAAACAAGCTTGTAGAAGTATTGTATGTGTGTATGTGTGTGTAAGTTTCGGCCGATCCAAGGGGAGGGAGGGGCTGCCATCGCAGGGTAGAGGGAGAGGAGAGGGAGGGTTAGGGTTTGGTGATTAGTTTGTTTATATATTAATTAATTATATTACAAGTTACATATTGCACCCTAAACTTCTAGTTTAGTTTAATTCTAGCATAACTAGTCAATTACATCCATAATATGATGTTATACATACAAGCACAAATCTACACATATAAACGTAACACGTAATTATACCAAGTACTTGTTTATAATATTTATCGTTTGTTCACCAACGGTTTGAGTCGACTCGTGTGTGTTTCGGTGAAATTCCGAAATACTACTTGTGTAGTGATTGTCAAGTGTCATTTAAACCCTAATTTAAATGTAATGAGATATGCGTTACAGTTCGTGTGATCTTAAGTTTGAATTAATGGAGTTCGGATTAACGGAGTTAACCTGAAATTGACGAGTGTCACATTCTAACTGCTTCAAGACCAGATATCATGTTTATTGTATGTGTATGTGCAAGATTCCAAGCTAACCATATGGTTTCACATATAATAGCTATCAAGAGAATCTTTAGATACATGAAAGGAAAGCCAAACTTGGGCATTTGGTATCCTAAAAACAGATCCTTTGATCTTCTTGGATACACAGAATGAATATGATAGATGTAACAAGAGCAGAAAGTCTATATCTTATGGTTGTCAAATCTTAAGAGACAGGATGGTATCATGGCAATGCAAAAAGCAAACAACATTGTCAATTTCAACTGCAGAAGCTGAATGCATTGCTACATCTGCCTGCTGTGCTCAAGTCCTCTGGATTTTAAGTCAACTACTTGATTATGGTTTGAACGTTCTAAACACTCCTATACTTATTGACAATACTGCTGCTATGTTTATTGTAAGAAATCCTGTTCAACACTCAAAGACCAAGCATATTGAAATCAGACACCATTTCATCATAGATTGCAATATGAAAGGACTAATAGAAATGAAAAGAGTTGAAACTAGTGACAACTTGGCTGATTTGTTCACCAAGCCACTGGATAAGACTAGATTCAATTTTCTATTAAAAGCTTTAGGTATGATCAACTCTGATGAAGTCTGATTGATGATGTATGCTTATCTGTGCTAACTGACTATTTTTAAAAGGTCTTCAGTGATTTATATATAATTGTGTGAATTATCTATGTTTAATGTGTGCTTAAGTGAATATTTGATGTATTAGGTATCTATGATACCTAAATGTGATAATGTGATAAGTTTCATGATAATTTAATGAGTATGATTGGATTTGATGTGTTTGAGTTATCTGCACACTTATTTGATAATTGATCATGATTGAATTGAAATGATTATGCATTGTGTGCTTTCGACAAGTTGGTTTATGCATGTTCTGTCTTGAATGATTTTCATGTCTGCCTATTTGTATTTGTGCATCAATGTGTGTGAAATTTGAATCAGTTTGTCTTTGTCAAAACTACTTTTGTGTTAAAGCTTATGTGAACAAAGGATTTATCAAAGAAGTTTTTCAAAAGGGAAAATGATTTTGATTGAAGAGTAAACTTTTGTTGTTGAGACATGATAAGATTATTCAGTTCAAGCTTTAAAAACTCTTAAAAGGTTTTTACATGAATATTGATCCAACCTTTTAGGAAATGATAGAAAATTGACTATTTACACTGTCTTGTGGAATTAAAGGCTAAAAAGGCTATTAGCGCAGTCATTGATAAGTATTGTAGCTTTCCATTATGTGTAAGAACTAAGGTAATATAAACTAAATACACCTTGCTAAACTTAATGTGGATATGCATTGATGAAATATGCATGTATCAAGAGACATCTCTCCACATGATAGGCAGAATGGTAACTACCTAGTCATACACAAGCCTATTGGTATTTGGTCACAAAATATGAATCACTTTTCATATATGACAAAGAACAAAAACTGTTCAAAAATATTATAGATAAACCAAAAGTTGATAAAAATCCAAACTTGAGGGTTTAAACTAGAACTACAAAGGTGGGGCATCATTATAAGTCCTAAACATCTTGAATGGAAAGCATGTAAGTCCGAACTGCGTGGCATGTAAGTCCAACGTTAAACCTCTAAGGTTTGAAGTTTTGAAATGATAAATTTATTACAAAAGTAAAAATGTTTATGTTATGTCATTTAAAGAAATTTTGATCAAATATCAAGGGGTTGAATTCATATTGGGGTGACAAGGAGAAAGCCAAATAAGCTTTGATAAGAGATATGAGGCATCATAATGAATGTAGTCCATTTATGTATTATGCAAAAAAATTGAACATTAAACATATAACCAAAGCAATAAAATTCATGCTAAGCTTTACCTGCTATTAACCTGCATAATTTGTCAAAATAATGCTCAGAATGAAATAAAGAAAAGTGGCTTAGTCAATATGATCCCATGATGAGACTTTTTCTTCAAAAGAAAGGCTTTGAAATGAAAAACTGAAATAATATAATCTATGAGCGAGTATACTTCTTCTCAAGTATATGTTATAATCGAGCAAAATTGGATTTAATACATTGTATATTCGAGCAATCTTGTATATTTGAGTATACTTCTTTCATCATTTTTCACTTAGTAAATTTCTAATATAATAAAATATGAGCGAGTATAATTCTTCTCGAGTATACGTTATAATCGAGGAAACTTGGATTTAATGCATTGCTTGAGCAGACTTTGTGTTTGAAAATTTGAAAAAGGGTTTTTGGCAGTAATCATGTACTAAACGACAAAGAGCATTTAAAACCCACTTTCAAACACAAAGGGTCATAAAAGGGGACGTTGAAAATTTTCACTCACTTTTCCCTCTTTACACTATTACACTTTGCTCGTGCCCTAACTATTGAACCGTTGCTCATTCAATCGATCTAAATATTATCATATACTATAATTTCGACTTGGTAAACTTTAATTCAATAATTTCCGACATTCATTAACTGGGTTTAGGACTTTAATTTACAGTTTTACAAACGTCTCTGTTTTATGTGTAGGTTCTAAATTGTCGAAGAACAAGTTCATAAATACTATCTTTTTATACTTTCTTCTTCAATTATTTTTACATGCAAGTTAAAAATGCGCTTAAATGACAATTTTTTTACTTTGAATTTCATTGTTTGTGATTGTGTAGAAATGGAATATAAGTTTGCGCCAAAGCATAACATATGTGTTTTCCTCCAAATCACAGAGGAAAATCAACCACTGGAGCTCGTGATTAATTGGTTGAACCGCTCACAGCAGAGGTTTGCTCTGACAGAGAGCCCAATCATTTACAGGAATCAGCACACTGATTTCTGGGGCATCATACAGTTTGTCGATGATGTAAATGGGCAAAGAATTGTAGCAACTGTGCTTGGACGAGAGATAGAGATTACAGAGAACCTTATTCGCACAAGCTTTCATCTGAATGATAACTTTGCTGAACAAATTTCTTATTCACAACAAAGATTGTTGAGGTCTTCCAAGAGACTATGGGTTATCAGGGCAACATTAATGAAAGGAAATTTCAAAAAGGAATGTTCTTGCTTATCTACATATTTTTCATTCATCATGTCATTCAGAATATGCCACTGAGAAGGGGAACCTGGACTTTATTGAGCAGAGAGCTGGCAACAGCTACAATTCCTATTTTGTTTAATAGGCCATTCAATTTTTCCCCGATGTTTTTTGAGGGAATCGTGATTAATTCAAAAACGAGGGAAGCTGATAAATACCTTATGTAACCAAGATTCTTTCAGATCATCTTCAATGGGTTACTATTGGATCTACCTATAACTGGTGCAACACTTGTTTTTCAAGACCCAAATGTATACAGCAGAATAAGTCGATTGGGGGCTACAAGTCAATTAAATCCAAAAGTAGAGTTTAACATATTACCTTGATTGGTGAATGACAAAAAAGAAGTGATGGAGGTTCCTGCTTCACCTATGGTGAGCAGTGATGAGGAAGATAGTGATGATGGTGCCACTGACAATGATCTTGATGATGAAGATGGTAATGATCATGGTGATGAAGCTGGTAATGAGACCGTTATAGAAGAAAATGTGGCTGCTGTACAAGAACATGTTGATGAGGAAGTGGTTTATGATGATAGTTGATAATGTGATCTAACATGTAACAAATCTTACACCACCATTCTCTCTAGATCATATACATGAACCTTACACTTCATCCTCACCATACTCACCACTCCGAACCCAAACCCATGTACGATATATTCCTTCTCCACCATACTCACCACTCCAAATCCAAACAAATGAACCCTATATCTCTTAACCAATATATTTTGACCCAATACCAGATGAACCATACATACCAGATTTCCTTGAAGCCCACCAAATAAACCAACCTGATTCCCCAATCCTATCCAAATCCTACTCTAAGACAATGCCAAAACAGACTATTCCGCATCATCATCTTCCCCAAACCCAAGCTAAACGTATCCATTACTTATTCAAACCAAAAACCCATTACCACTCCCAAGTTCACCATTATCCAAAGTCCAATACATCAAACCCAAACCCAAACTTCCCAAACATCCGAACCATTAACCTTAGCCAATCACCATCCTCATCTCCAAGACTGGCTATTTTAACAAGAAATTTTGATCTGTTAATGGAGAATTCTCACTTAAAGGAAAGAATCAAAGAGTTTGAAGAACCGCTTGAAGATGTTTTGAAAGAACTTTAAACCATGAAAAGCCAAATCTCTGAGGTTGAGAAGATCTCAGATGCACCAAAACATGGCCATAATGTTCCTGTTATTGAAAACTCTTTGAACATGATTGGAATGATCTATGAGGAGAGTGAAGAGGATGAGGTGGAGGAAGATGGGGGGGGGGATGTGATTGTTGTTAATGAAGTTTTGGAGGATGTGAGAGAGATTGATGAGAATGTAATTGTAAATGAAACTGTGAAGAATGTAGAGGATGTAAATGAGAATATAGTTGATTAGACTGTGGAAAATATGGAGATAAATCAAGATGATGAAATGATTGAAGATGATTCAGATCTTGACATTTATGGAGATTTTGATGGGATTGACTCCCTGATTGTAGCTGAGAAGGAGATGATTGATGAAGAACTTGTAGAATTGTTTAAAGAAATTGATGAGATGCCACATCCTGTAATGAAAGAGGTTGGACCATCCAAACCTATAAATGAAGATGAAGAAAAGAGGAAATAAAGGGAGAATCAGTGGTTGAAGATAAGAGTCAGTTGTAGCAGTTGAAAAAGAAATTCAGGATCAAATGATCACATCCTTGATAAGAATGATTATACAATGAAGGAAAATTATTACATGATCAGTTTTTGAAGGAGATGTTTGAAAGGGAGTTCTTAAATTATGTGTTATCTGAAAAAGAAATTAAAGAACAAAGAATCTTAATGGAATAAGTTGAGATTCAGAATCCGTGTGAGTCAAAGATTTGACCTAAGAAAGATATATGGAAGATTGGAATCTTCTCAACCTCCACTGAATTCGCTAAGTATGGATCCGGGCACACCTTAGACTTCCGAGCAAGCTTTTACTTAGCCGGGCATGATAATTTGTCTATCGGGCGAGGTTATCTTCTAGAATTCTTCTTTAGTGGATCTCCAAGCAGGGTTCGCAAATTAGTGTATTACCGAGCAAGGTTCACTAGTTTATGCAAAATCCGGGCAATGATCACTTTATCAAGCAAGTCTGTTCTTCATAGCCAAGTAAGGTTCACTCCCGAGTAAGCTTTTGGCTAACCAAGCTCATGAAGCCAAGTGATTGGAAGACCGGGCAAGTTATTCTTTAATAATACATTGGTCCAAGTAGGCTTGACACTTTAATGAAATATCTCTAAGTAACATCGGGCAAGGTTCAACTCAAGCAAGGAACAGTACTACCGGGCACACTTTACTAATAAGATATTTTATGGTAAAGAGTTGAAGGGACCATTGAAGAACAAGGTTGCTCGTGAGGGTTTGTCGGGCAAAGTCTGATAAAGTCAAGAAGATTGGAGTCTACCCGGCGAGTATTTTACTTGGTAAAATACTCTTTAAGTAAAGTCTACCTGGAAACTGATCCCGGGCACACATCTATGCTACCAAGTACTGAAGGAAGGAAATGCACACAGTCTACTCGGAAAGTCAATTCTACTACAAAGCCTACTCGGAAGACTTGTTTTACACTTAAAATAATTTTGAATATGTAATTTGAATATGTTTTAGCATTTAGGGTTTCTAGAAGGAATGACAACTGTAAAGGGGGTGTCAAGCCTATAAAAGGAATAATTTAGGGCACGCCTCCTAAGGACGGATTCAGGCAATCACACTTTTAGGATAAGAAAGAATATTTCTGAGGGTGACAGCCGTCCTAGGAGTCGTACGGATAAACTTTCCCTTCAAGAAACCCTAAATCAATTATCATTTGTATGATGAACATTATATGAATGGAAATCTTTTGAGTGAATCTTGTGTGTGTTAGTTACCTTGGATTATTGTTTAGCAACTACCCTGTTTGTTATTGATTCCGCCTTTAACAAACGGTTATCTTTCTAAATATAGCAACCCGTCATTAACTCCCTTGTCAACACATTTATTTATGTGAGTTATGACTTGATTTGTGTAAGATCTACCTGAAATTGGGGACCTGACAAGTGGTATCAGAGCTTGTTGCTGCTATTTTAGTAAGATTCTTGTTGCTGATTGAAGATTTGAAGAAAGATAACGTAAGCAGACCACTGTTCCATTGAAAAGTGACATCAGCAGCTCTGTTCTTCATTTTTCTTCCAGATCTACAATCTATTGGTGTTTTCGCTTCCTTATTTCAATTAAACCTTGAATTTTTATTACTAAATCTTGTTCTAATAGCACCAGAAACATCAGATCTAAACAACCGGTTTTCAGATCTGATTGTTTTTAAAACTCTGTTTTTACAAAGAAACTGATTTTGATTTTTTCAAAATGTCTGGCTACGAAGAACAAGAGGTGTCTACTAATAAGATTCCTAGACTGTATGGACAGGAAAACTTCACAAAATGGAAGGTCTTGTTTGAAGCAGCCGTTTGCTATAATGATGCTGATATGTGGAAGTCAATCAAGGAAGGTCCACAAGCCACTGATAAGCTAATCCATCTGCAACTGCAGCTGTGCATGAGAGAATGAGGAAAGTGGATGATAGGGCATTAGCGATGATAAAGCTAGATCTGTCATGAGAAATATTGACCAAAGTTGCACATCATGCCACTGCAAAGGCAATGTATGATGTAATTCTTGAAATGTTTGAGGGAAACACAGAGTTGAAGAACATCAAAAAGCAAAGACTGAAGCAATAGTTGGAAAGGTTTAAGTATAAGGAAGGAGAGAGATTGAAGTCAATTTTAGAAAGATTTCTAGCAATTGTGAATGAGTTGAGAACCACAAACTATGTCATGACTGATTATGACTTGAATACCAAGCTGCTCAACTCAATGCCTAAGGAATGGTACACTGCCTGCAAGTTCATCCTTCAAAAGCCCAATTTCAATAACTTGAAAGTGGATGATGTAGTGTGTTTCCTTCAGGCTGCAGAGATAGAAATGATTGAGAATGAGATGATAAAAGAGGAGCAGCCCTGTTTCCAGGTCACTAATGCTCTTATTGCACCCATGAGCAACTTGTCAACCAAAAACCAACAACAGATTCCCATAATTGAAGAACCAGTTGAACATGTTATTGACACACCAAAGTCTTTTGTTGGTGGTAGCACAAGTCACCATGGTAACCAGCAAAGGTTCAATGTCCAATTAATAGATGATACTGATTCTGCCTCTATGGAAAGTGGGCATGTACCTTACATTAGTGGTGGAAATGGTCAAGGAAGTGAAACACAGACTTTGTTCTCAATGTTTACATATTCATATAGTGCTTTTGTTGCAAAGAATCTAATTCATACAAGTGTGGTCCATGATGACCTTGAGCAGATAGATGCTGATGATTTGGAGGATATAGATTTGAAATGGCAAGCAGCCATGTTGGCTCTTAAAAGCAAAAGGTTATACAATAGGACTGGTAGATCACTTCTATCAGGGCCCAACGAAAGAATTGGTTTTGATAAGTCAAAAGCCATTTGTTATAACTGCCAATAGCCAGGCCACTTTGCAAGAGAGTGTAATATGCCAAGAAACTATCAAATGAACCAGTTCCAAAATCAACCAAGAAACCAACAGCATCAATATCAACAGAACCAGATGAGAAACAACAATCCCAATAGCAACAACTTCAACAATAACAACAACTTCAACAACAACAACTATAATCCCAACTTCAACAACTTCCAGCCTCAAATGAACAATCACAATCAAGTTGTGCCACATAATCAAGGTTTTCAAAGAAATAACAATAACAGCCAAAATCTTCAAAATACTCCAAATAACTCAGTCCCAACCAATCAAAACCAACCCAGAAATCAAGGAAATGTGGCTGTAACAACACAGTATGAAGGTAACTTTGACTGGAGAAATCATGAAGAAGACATTGCTGATGATATCAAAAGACCAAATGTGGCATTTATGGCCTTGATTGAGAAAGAAGATGGATCATCTTCTCAGGTACACTCTTCTCCTACTGTTGATTTAAATGAAATTATCAATGAGTTAAAAGTAAAAGTAGGCAAGTTGGAAAGTGAGTGTATTAAGAAACAAAGTATTATCAATGCATATGAGGCAAGTGAGCTGATAAGTGAAGAAAGAATGAAAAGTATGGAAGAAGATTGTGTAATCAGTTATAGAGCTCAGAAAAGGTTTACAACTGAAATAGAAGGGTTGAAGAAAATGACTGTTGAAGAAAAAGTGCAGAACACAAAACTGCAAGTTGAGAATGAATTCTTGAAGAACTTGGACTCCAATGGAAACATATGTGGTATTCTAAACCAAGTAAATAAAGAAGACAAGTACAAGGCAGTGCCATGACCATTCAACAACAACTTTATGCCCAAAGTTGATAAAGAGAAAAGAAATGCATATATTCAACAATTCAAAGATGTTTTTCAAAACAAAGAAGAGTTTGTGGATTTGTATAAGAATGTTGAGGTGAATGAAGTAGGAGAATTTGTAGTAAAGAAAGATGTGAAAGAAGACAAGTCAATTGGAGTTCAAGTCTCTGAAGATGACTTTGACTCTGATGATTTGAATCAAGATGATTTAAGTAATCTAAGTGATCAAATTACTGATGAAGAGATTAAAGCTGCTGAAAGAGGAAGAAGGCATAAGAAACCTGATTCAATTAAGAAATTGCCACAACATCCACCAGTGACACCCAAGATGAAGAAAATGAATGAAAGAATCAAAAGAGAACATGTATCCTTTGATATATGTGAGAGAAAGAAGGTAAACTATAATGCAGTCAAGCCACCTAGCGTTGATGTATTGGAGAGGATAAGTGAAAACAAAAAAAAAACAACTGAAGAAGTTAATATTGAGAACTTTATCCCAGTTTACCCTGTTTTCTCTAGTCATGAGGTGTTTGACATTGGAGAAGTGGAAACTATGGAATAATATGAGAAGAGGCAATCAAGATACAGAGAGAGCCAAGATGAAGAACCACTGAATATGCAAAAAAATGTCTTTGTTAAGAGCAAGACTGAAAGACAAGACATCAAGATTGAGGAGTTTGTTCCTTTCTCAATCAATTTTTATAATCTAAAAAATCAGAAGATAATTGGTGTCAAAGAACCCAGACCAAGTGAAAGGTTCAGAAAGGGAAGTGATCATGAAAAATACAAAGGAAAGGTTTGGTGCAAGAAATGTGATGAGTATGGCCATCACACAGATTCTTGTAATGAAAGACTCATATTCAAGCCTTTTCATGTCCCAGATAAAACAATGTATGGACAAGACTTTGTTATGTACAAGCAAAAGTATGACAAATAAATAGGAAAAGGAAAGGTGTGTGAGAAGGAAGCATTGAATGAAGATAGCTTGAAACCATCAGTGAAAGCCAAGAAACATGTGGCTGAACCAGCTAAAAGGAGTAGATCTCCTATGAAGCATGAGAAAGTTGTCAAGAAGAACTTTCAGCCCTTGAGAATCGTTCCTAAAAGAGATACACAATCAGTCAAATCTGATAGTTCTCAAGGATCACCAACCAGTGAGAAGACAAGAATCAGAGGTGTCTTTCCTAGAAAGAAACCAACTGAATTTACTGGTGATGAGAAGTTTCTGATGAAACATGGTTATGAACCTGAAGGATTCCTTTGGAAACCTAAGATTGCGGCTAAGGTGGATACTGTTGCTGATGTAAGAGATTACTCAGAAAAGAAAGATTATGTGATAAAAGAGTATGACACTGAATCAGTAGAATGCCAGAGCTCAACTTCATTTTTTAAAACTCCAAGATAGTGTGGTTATGAAACAGACAATTCAGACAATATAGAAGTCACTCATGAAGATCCTGAACCAACAACACTCACTTCCTAAGCTGCCAACTAAAGTTGATGAGTTGCAAGCTGAAATAGCTTGCACTTCATCATTCAACTAATTAAATTCTTTCTTTTGTGCAGGAACAGTCCACTCCTCTGAATGACATATGGTAGATGGATAGTGGTTGTTCTAGGCACATGACCTGTGACAAAAGGTCACTGGTTAATTATGAAGAAAAATTTGAAGGTCCTGTAGCTTTTGGGAGTGATGAAAATGGTGGAAAGATTGTTGGAAAGGGAATTTTAACAAATGGAAAAGTTTCATTTGATAATGTGTTTCATGTTGAAGGTCTACAGTATAATCTGCTTCACATGATCAAGTACTTGAATTACTTCACATGGATCTCTTTGGTCCTGTGAGTGTGCCAAGTATAAGAAAGAAAAGATATTGTCTTGTGATCATTGATGATTATTCAAGATATACTTGGGTTTATTTCCAGAGTACCAAGGATGAGACTGCAGAGTTGATTAAGGGCTGTGTAACAATGATTGAAAACAAATTGAGTAAGAAGGTTAAAATGATGAGAAGTGACAATGGTACAGAGTTGAAAAATGGAGTTATGGAAGAATTTTGTCTAGCAAAGGGAATAATTCAACAATTCTCAGCTCTTAGAACTCCTGAACAAAATGGTGTTGCAGAAAGAAGAAACAGAACATTGATTGAAGCCGCAAGAACCATGAGCAGATGCTAATTTACCTGTTACATTTTGGGCTGAAGCCATAAATACAGCCTGCTATGTTCAGAATAGGGTACTTGTCAACAAAAGGCATAACAAAACTCCATATGAGATTTTCTTTAACAGAAAGCCTTATATCAAGTTTTTCAAACCTTTTGGATGCAAATGTTTTCTTCTAAACACTAGAGATTATTTGAACAAGTTTCAAACAAAATATCTGGACTGTTTCTTTGTTGGATATTCTACACATTCAAAAGCATACAGAGTATATGTGAAAGACCACTTGAGTGTGATTGAATCATCTGAAATCATCTTTAATGAGAATCAATTCAACACAGTTGATGGTGCAGCATGGCTGTTTGATCATGAGAAGTTGATAAGGTATTTCAAGATTTATCCTGAAGACTTTGATGACTCATTTTACAAGACCAGTGTAATTGAAGAGAAAAAGAAGAAAACATTGGACTTGGAAGAATCGTGGAAGAAGGTTGCTAGTAAAGAAAAGGAGTATACATTTATGAAGGTTTCCTCAAGTGATATTGTTGAACAAGTTCAAGACAACAATCAGGAGCACAATCAAAGTCCAAAACAAGATCATGTAGATTTGAATCAAGATAATGAAGAACCAAACAATGATCTAGTTCAGGATGAGGGAAACTCAGGCAACCAACAAAACAATGAAGAAGCTGTTACTGCAGCAAGGTTTCAAGATCTGTTTCAAAGACTAAACTTGGAAAATAATGATGCATCTAGTTCAAGACAGAATTATGAAGAAGCACCAGAGTTTCATGATGCAGAAACTGATTTGATCATTGAAGAACCAGATCTCAATGAATCAAATTTGACACAAATGTGTCTGCTGATATGATTGTTCAAACCCCTTATGTTGAGAAGAATCATCCTTCTGAAAACATCATTGGAAGTGTATATGAAAGAGTCACAAGAAGCCGTTCTGAAATCGCAAATATCTGTTTATACTCCTGCTTTCTATCCCAAATAGAACCTAAGAATATTGCTCAAGCACTAAAAGACAATAGTTGGGTGGAAGCAATGCAGGAGGAGTTGGCACAATTAAGAGATTTACATTTATGGGATCTTGTTGATAGGACAATAGACAGATATGCAATTGGAACTAAATGGTTTTTAGAAACAAAAGCGATGAAAGGGGTTTGATGATTAAGAATAAAGCTAGGCTTGTGGCACTGGGATGCCTTCAAGAGGAAGGAATAGACTTTGAGGAAGTCTTTGCACCTGTTGCAAGACTTGAAGCTATCAGGATTTTTCTTGCATATGCTGCCTGAAAGAACATTAAGGTGTTCCAGCTTGATGTCAAGTCTGCATTCCTAAATGGAAAGATTGATGAAGAGGTGCATGTTGCTCAACCTCCAGGTTTTGAGGATCCTTTGTTTCCAAACAGGGTGTATAAGTTAAAAAAAGCCCTATATGGATTGCATCAAGCTCCTAGAGCTTGGTATGATGAGCTGTCAAATCATCTTCTTGAAAATGGTTTTCAAAGAGGAGCCATTGACAAGACACTCTTCTACAAAAGAAAGGGATCTGACTTGCTTCTGTTACAGGTTTATGTAGATGATATCATCTTTGGTTCCACAAATGAACAAATGTTTATGGAGTTTGAAGGGGAATGAAATCCAAATACAGCATGAGCTCTATGGGAGAAATGAACTTCTTTCTTGAACTGCAAGTTCAACAGAAAGCTGAAGGGATTTTCATTTACCAAACCAAATATGTGCAGGACATTTTGAATAAGTTCAATTGTCATTAGTTCAAAACTGCTTCAATTCCAATAGACACAAAAGAAAAGATAATTGCTGATGAAAAGGGGGAGCCTGTGGATGAACATGAATACAGAGCCAAAATTTGAATCCCTGATATACCTTACTACAACAAGACCAGATATTATGTTTGCTGTATGTGTGTGTGCAAGATTCCAATCAAATCCAAAAGTCTCCCATATGAATGATGTGAAGAGAATTTTTAGATATATGAAGGGAGGACCAGACTTAGGAATTTGGTATCCAAAAAATCAATCTTTTGATCTGATTGCCTACACAGACAATGATTATGATGGCTGTAACATGAGCAGAAAGTCAACCTCAGGTGGATGTCAATTTTTGGGTGACAGGCTAGTGTCATGGCAATGCAAGAAGCAGACTACTGTCTCAATCTCAACTGCAGAAGCTGAATACATTGCTGCATTTGCTTGCTGTGAACAAGTTCTATGGATTCAAAACCAGATGCTGGACTATGGTTTTAATTTTCTAAAAACCCCCATTATTATTGATAATACTGCTGCATATTTTACTGTTAAGAATCCAGTTCAACATTCTAAGACTAAGCACATTGAAATCAGACATCACTTCATAAAAGATTGTAGTGAAAAAGGTTTGATTGAAATGCAAAGAGTTGATACAAGTGATAATTTGGCAGACCTATTCACCAAACCACTTGATAGAACCAGGTTCAACTTTCTTTTGAAAGCCCTGGGAATGATCAACTCTGATGAGGTCTGATTGATGATGTGTGCCTAGTTGTGTACCTCTATGTACTAACTGATTATATTGTTAGAGGTTGCAAATAATGAATGTTAAGTGAATATGCATGATAATGTTACTTTATATGTTGACTGATATGTGCTTTAACTGATTATGAGTGCAAAGTTTTGATATGATTGATGGTTTTACATGTTTATCAGTTGATGTGTGTTTGTGATGTTAAGATGAGTGTTCTTGTTATGAATTACTTGTTAGTATAAGCTTATCTGACATCACTGATTAATTGCTTGAATATGTGCTTTATCTGATCTTTTGATGTTATTAAGATATGATAGACCTTGAATGTTAGTACTATCTACTCATCTTGATGATATTATGATTGATTAAGATTGGATGATGTTTCAACTGTTTGTGTCAAAATGAGTTTTATGTCAAAATTAAATGATAAAATGAATTTTCTAATGAATTTTGCATAATTACTTTATTTTGGTCAAAACATGAGCAAGTTGTTAATGGTGTTGAGATATGATAAGATTATTCAGTTCAAGCTTCAAAGAAGCTTAAGAGAAGGATTTTTAAATAAAAGTCTCAAGTAGTTATTCTTGCTGAAAAGTATGTCATTTGCCTAGTTGGAAGGACATACACATGTATGCTTGGTCCTATAATCTGTATAGAACTAAAGGATAGCCATTAACCAGAAAACTGAAAGAATTTGGGCACTTATAACTTGTTTGCTATTCCTTCACTTAAAACTATGTGTAACACCCCGTAACCGCAGCGGAAACGTAAACGGGATGCAACAGACACGTCTGATATCAACAGCATTGCTTATAAAGAAAACACCACTACATTAATTCACATCATATTACATTGTTCCGAGTTTAGTTACCGTCTAGGCGTGACACGTAAGTTTTACCAACATTACATTAACATATTTAATACAAAATGATCACTAAGCTTCCACAAAAAGCACGCATCATCAAGCATGTAGCACTTATTCCAGTTTGGGAGTACCTAGAAAGCATGTAAAGAAAACGGGTCAACTACGAATAGTTGGTGAGTTTCACTAACGTAAATAAACATTGACAAATCATTATGATAAATCATATATTAGCGATGTAATTATGCTGAGCCCACAAGTGATACCTCTGTTAACCCAGTACTGTACCCGTTCCGGGGGCAATGTTAACCCAGAAACCCTTCTAGGGACATCTGGGGACACTGTTAACCCAGTACTGTACCCATTCCGGGGGCAATGTTAACCCAGAAACACTTCTAGGGACATCTGGGGACACTGTTAACCCAGTACTGTACCCATTCCGTACAATTCCCATACAATCAAATATTTATAAATACACGCAAATCCATGCGTTCAGTATGTACTTAAACATTTCATTAGTAACATGCTTTCCGCCCCGGGAAAATATTTGAAAACAATTCAGAAAAAGGGGCTCGTGAAACTCACCTTATCGTAGGCAATTAGGTATCACAGTACACCAGCTATTAGTCCGGATATGTAATACGATCCCTAAGTTCGTTACTATATAATCACTATTAACATAACTTAAACCGTGTTAACCGGCACATCTGGGGACACTGTTAACCAGTACTGTAACCGTTCAGGGGGCAATGTTAACCCAGAAAAACTTCTCCGGACTCAGATTGTGATATCGCTTAGAGTTCAACAGTCAAAATTACTATCAGTCGTTTTTCCCGTTTTGCGTGCCTAGCACGATTATCCATTTTTACGTTTCAAAAATGAGTTTGGTCACACACGACCCAAAAATAGTTGTTGACTGACAATTTAATTAAAGTTGTGAATTTAGAGCTCGGTTTAGACGCCCCGATTGGCCGCGGGACCCGTTTCCGTCTTTGGCGTACCGGAAACTGTTAAATCGGTTAAAATTACTCAAATCATCCGAATTATTTTTGGATGATTTATTTTTACTTGTTTAACTCAATTATATGAAAATAGTTCATTTTTAAGGTTTTTATACACCAGCCAGCTCGCTTATGCGAACTTTACCGGTTTACGCGTTTTAAGCTTTAAAAGTTTGTTTTTATCTTCTTTTTAGCACAAATAATTATCCGTTTAATCTCGGATCTTGAAATTTTGCACAAATCACTTTTTGACAGTGGGGAATTTTATAAAAATATTTCCAGAATTAATTTTTATATTTAAAATTTAATTATCTATTTCTAAACACCATTTAAACACTAAATATGTCGTAAATACCAAACGATCTTATAAAAATCCCAAATTTTTCCTGGATGACCCCTTCCATCCCCATAGTCCCCTGTAATTTTTCCAGAACCAAAATCTCATTTTACATGCCATTTTCACTAAAACCGAGCTAGAAAACCCTAGAACTCGTTTAACCGAAAATCCTACTTAGACTTATCCAACTGACCTCAAATTTTTTGTGTGACTTTTACATGTTTTAAAAAGCTTATCTGGAATTTTCCAGAATTTTTCAAGATATTTAACTATTTTTCACCATTTTTGGCCAAAACCGAGCATTAAATTCACCAAATATTCATCCTTTGTCCAAAAATTACCAAAAATTCACAGAACTCATATTTTCATATATCTAACACCTCTGTAAAATTCCATGACCTAACTCCACACGTATCACAATCTGTCCCAAAACTCAACAACATACAAAACCCGAACTACCTTGAGTTTCTAGCTTCAAACCGCAAGGATCTCGCTTTCTAGCCTTTGCTAGAAACTAGATACAACACCTACAAGCACAATAACACCACACCAAGCAAGTTACACCCACAATCAAGCCATTTCTTTCATGGTTTCGGTTATGATATAAAAACAAAGATTTAACCGTAAAAATTTGTTTTTGGTTCGTTTAACTCCATTCTTGGACCAAGATCCCTTGTATAACCCGTATACATCACTTGATCATGCAATAATCGGTTCCATCTCGGGTTTTCACCATTTTTCACTTGGAAACCTCATTTTCTTGCAAGAAAACTCAAGAAACGAAGATGAACACGTGAATAACTCAATCTTTACCTCGTTGTTCTTGCTACAATTCTCGGTTTTTAGCTCAAGAGGTTGAGATGAAATGAAGATTGTTGAGTTGTTGTCACACCCCGTTAAGCGAATTGCGGAAGCGTAAAACGGAAATGCAACAGATACAACTGGTATCAAATACATTGTTCATAAAGAAACATTACTAACTAATTTACAATATATTATATCGTTCTAACATCTTTTACAAACTAGGTGATACAATCAAACCGGTTCTTCAATTACTTTACTTCTAACTCAAATGCCCATGACATCAATCACCAATCAGACACGTAACGCACAGGAAATTACTTCTCATATCTGATTACCTGAAAAGCATGTTAAAATAGGTCAACTACGAATAGTTGGTGAGTTTCATAAGTTTAACGAAATCAGTTCTGCGTACCACACAGTCATAGTTTGTATGTACGCGCGTATGTAAAAATATGTGTTTACGTTTGTATAAATATGTACAGCCATATCCTTGTGTGTGCATATGCACACATGTAAGTTTATAATATAAATTTGAAATTTCGGTAAAATCGTGGTTGTTTGTTCGTACTACCTGTTTCCAATTTCCGTGTTTAACCAACCACTGTGTACCCCCTTCCTCCCACAACGGTTCCACATAAACTCAACCACTATGGCCCCCCTTCCGCCCACAACGGTTCCGCGTTAACATCAAACATTATATAGTGTACACGCAAATAATTAGTATATTCTACACATAGTATTTCCTACGGCTAATCACATAGCATGTATATAGACACATATACACATATAGTATTTATCACGTATCACCAGATACTGTAGCTCCCCATCCGCCCACAATACGCATAATCACATTATTCTCTTAACATTCATGTCATAATCAAGTTAGTTCGTTTAATAAGTTGCAGCAGAACTTGGCTCATAGGCCATACTCAACTTTAGTTTATAAGTTGCAGCAGAACTTGGCTCATAGGCCATACTCAACTTTAGTTTAGTAAGTTGCAGCAGAACTTGGCTCAGAGGCCATACTCAACTTTAGTTTATAAGTTGCAGCAGAACTTGGCTCATAGGCCATACTCAACTTTAGTTTGTTACTATTGTGGCCACCCTTCCGCCCACAATAGCCCCATAAATATCATAGACCACGTTATCCCCATGGCCATTACAGACCATGTTGTTTCCCAAATTAGTTATGTTTAACATTACACAACGTGCTTGTATAAACATGTTGTCACGTGTAATTTCATTATGTTTTGCAATTCGTATTATCTCCGCTCAATATATCAATCAACGATAATAATCATCTTTCATCAGCACGTAGTCAATCATTATGTTTGTAGGGACTTTTCATATATAAATGTTCAGATATTTTATATCCTGAATCGTTTTCAGATAGATAACGTGTGTAACCATGCTTTCCACCCCAAAAGTTCGTAAAATAGTTTAAAGAGTGGGGTCATGAAACTCACCTTATCGTAGTTCGCACAGAAGTTACGTATCAGTAAGTCAGATGCCTCGTTTATAGCCTGATTCCTATAAACGGTATCGTATCGTTAATACTAGTACAGTGTTTAAGCTAAGTCGGGCCGTATAGATAATCTGGGTATAGCTGTTAAGCCCAGAACATGACCATAGTCTTAGATTGTGACGTTGTATACTATGAAATGTTTAAAACTGGATTTGGCTCAGTTTCACCGTTTCCTGAGCCTAGCTCAGTTGATCGTTTATACGTTTCGGGATTAGATAAGATCACATAAAACTTAAGTAAATATATTGATTGATAAAATAATTTGATTTATGAAAGAATTTTAAGGTTTCGGTGTCTGGTTTGATCGCAAGGATTGTTTCCGTTTTCATACGGGTTTGATTATACAAAACGCGCATAATTCACCCGAATTTTCCGGAATTCTCGTAAAAAGTTCGTTTTTATCAATATCATTCAAAAACGTGATATTTGACCACTTTTGACATTTTGACATACCAGTCAGTCCGTTAAACACAAAACTGCCGGTTTCGTTAAAACAATTATAATTTAAATCTTTGATTAATCATAACTAAATATGTACTTATATATAAATTATGTAAAATTTTGTAAAAATACATTAAGACATGGAGAATTTTATAAAAATATTTTCAGAAACTTTATGATTATTTATTTATTTATAAAAATTCATTTAATAGGTTATAATCGTGTAATAAATGGCCCGTTTATATCAAACGACCTACCAAAAATCCAATAATTTTTACAAATGTCCTCAATGTTATTACATAGCCCCTGCAAAATTTCCAGAAACTAACTCTTTTGACAAAATGCCTTTTTGTGCGTTTTTCGGCTGTTAAAATTCGGTTAAGCCATGATTGCACAAACCATACTTAGACATTTCCAATGATTCCCAAACTTTACCAGTGATCTTACCATCACATATTAAACTCCAAAACCAAGTTTCATAAATTTTCAATGTGTTTAGCTATTTTTCCCAATTAAACGCTTATAAACGGAAATAAATTCACCAAATATTCTCCGTTTATCGAAAAATTACCAAATTTGAACAGGGACTCATTTATATGATCCCTAATGTCCCTACAAGTTTTCACAAGCTAACAACAAGCACGTCACAACCTAATACTAAACAGCCCCTAAACGAGTGTTACGGGTTTACCTTGTCGGTTTTCGATGAATTTTGCTAGTTTCAATGACTTTCCGGGTCTCGGGTTGCAAACTCAGTATATCTACATATCATATAACATCAAACCAAGCATAAATCATCCATGTAACAGCCTTGATAATTAGGGTTTCGGTTTTGGGTTCAAACCGAACTTTCTAACCGTAAAAACGTTGTATTCATGTTCTAATCCGCGTTTTTGACCAAAAAAGTATATGTTCCTGGTTTGTAAACATGTTTAACATCAAAACATGGTTTTACTTGATTTTTAGGGTTTTTGGATGGTTAAACATGTTTAAAACTAACTAAAACATGTTTATAAGTTAATTATATGGATCAAACTTGGTTAAATCTTCACAAAACTTGATCTTACCTTACGGTTTTGAAGGAGAGCTGATAGAGCAGAGCTAGAGCTGCTTTGGACTTCAAAAGTTTGTATGTTAGAATGAATAACACTAACTTAAGAATGAAGTTATATAAAAAAAAAAGAATGTATGGTTTGGTGGCTGGCGATCGGACTATTGGAAGGCCCTTAATGGGCTGTTTTGGCCCATTACTCCAATCATACAAGCCCAAACATGAAAAGCCCACTTCAAATTTAGTTCGGGTTCGGTTTTTCGCAAGAAAATTAATTCGGGTGTGAGAAATAGCGCAAAAACGCGTGTTTTTCAGCTTATTTTTGTAAAATAAGAAAAACGTACTGACTCGTTGTAAAATTCCAAAATATTTTCACGGATTGCTTAGAACATGTCATATAAGTGTTTTATAAGTCTTTTTCGGCTTAACGGATGCTACAATGCTTGTTTTGATATTAACGATTGCGTTTAAGCTTATAGCGTATCGATAAACGAAACCTTTTTCGTTTAAAGAGTTTTAAACGTACTGGGGCCTAAATATCAATATGTTAGCCTCTATAACATATATATAACTCGTATATGACCCCTCAGTATGTATACGGGTCATAATTAGTATCGGTCGGTTACTCGTTTAAGCACTACGAATTAACCCATTTATCGTTTACTTGTTACGTAATGAATATAGTGTACCTCGTTTTGTTTGCTATCGAACTAAGGCCATATTACTAATATTTTAGCTTTCATAGATCGTATATCACTTATAGATGGCACCCTGGGATATCCGGACCATAACCAGACCAGTTTGGTTATTCGTTTGTTCGTTACGCAATAAGCGGTTAGACGCTTATTCGAGTTTGTAAGTACTAAGGTGTACTCGGTTTTGCCACGGATGTCACATTCTCCCCCTGTTAAGAAATTTCGTCCCCGAAATTCAATATGCCATATATGCTCTTTTTGGGGAAAATTTTATAATCATTTGTTTTGGAATTCGTTTTTCTGTTTCCGAACACGTTTGATTCCCCGTTGTGGATTCTACTGGATTTTTATTCAATGAATTGTGTCACAACTGTTTGATTTTCCCCACTCAGCATTTTCATGAGTCTCTTTATAGTGTTTAGCTGTATAAAAGTTTTCAAATAGTACTAATTCCGCCATGTCGGCAAGGCACTCTTTTTGATTCGATATATGAAATATAGGGAGTGAAATAATTTTGTTTAATACGTTATGGGGTTAACTTTCAAGGCAATTTTGTATAGTGCTATATATTTTAGAATTAGCTCACCGTTCCTCAACTCAACTAACAACTTTCAAAATTTGATAACTTCTCGTATTTCTCAGTATAGCCCTCTTGTTAGCCTTAGGCGGCCTTTGGTTTGTTATTAATATTACGAGTTTTATTTATGGTTATCGAAATCAAATCGGATTTTGTATTTTGGGGGTCACCAATTCTTTTCAGCTTTAATAAGATGGCGAGGTACATTCTTGCTCGTATAATATAGTATATTACCACTCGTATAATATTATGATGACTATTAATGTACGAGGATTGAAATTACTGGTCTCACTTTCCTCTATTGTTTGAATAGTTTATTTGATTTGATTGTTTTATAGAGGATTATAGACCGTGCTTAGGCCAATTAGGGATCTAAAATTTCATACACAATTCACCAAGAGTAAGATTTTGTTAAGGCGAGTTTTTCAGTTGGATAGTTGTTACAAATCAGAAGAAGGTATTCGGAGTGGATTAGTCAGGAAACTATCATTCAGCTTGAATTGCTTTCTCGGGATGTTTAAGGAACACATGTTAAGGGTTCCATTTTAGTTTGTTTCCCACTTCCAATGGGGTATCTCGAATTGTTGTAGCATCTCCGAGGATCTTTAGTATTCCCCCAGAACTTATAATAGTGCACACTTTATAAAACATGAGCTTATGATTCCTTCATAGATTTCGTTTGCATCTTTATACTAGTACTCAGTTTATCCGAACATCTGGCCTGACTTTTCCTTGTTCATCACTCAGTTATTAAGGCTATAAAAATTTAAAGTTCAAGTTTCGGTTACGGATAGTATAGTTTTCCTCATCCGTGTTTCATCATTGGGGTACTAGGATTTGTTCCGTGTACGGAATCATTTCTTTATCTAGAAGAGGCAGTATAACAGTTCTATTTCTATATATAACCTTCATTTGAACACAATTAACTAGTCCATACTGACTATTACACAATGACTCCCCACTTCCACCGGGAGTGCATTGATAAGGAATAACTAGTTATTTAGGTTAAGAGGGTAGTTTTTCGAGTAATATGGTTAGTATTTATAGTCTTACTTTTGGTGGTTTCTATAGTATACAGAATTGTTATTTTACTAGACGGTATATTCTCCAAAGTAATAACTTGCAGGAACGAAACGTCTATCAGTGTCCGTAATAAATAGACTAAAGTATGTTAGGCATTACTAAGAACGTACCTGTCACTACATTTGTTCTATCCGGTTTATTCACAATACTTGACCCCTAGTCGAGTTGGACGTCGATGTCGGTCCTTGCCTTTGTCTTTCCATCGCAATTGGGTTCAATCTAGGGCAGTCTTTCTTGATGTGCTCCATACTACCACACTCATAACAGGCATTACGGTTTATTATGGGTTGGTTTTGGTAGATTGGTTGTTGTCGTGTTGGTTGCGGTTGGGGTAGTTGTGAGTCCTGGGGTTGGGTTGGTGGATTTATAGTATTCATAACGGTTCTACAATTTCGGGCATAGTGTCCCACCTTCCCACATTTGTGACACACATTGGTCCGACATTCACCAACATGATGATAACCACATTTTCCACATCTAGGCAAAAGCCCGTTATACTTATCTTGCTTCACATCGGAACTGATCATAGCATAATTTTGTATTGCAAGGCGCGCGCATTTATTCCGTTGTCTTTCTTGTATTACCGCTCCATAATTGGTTCGTTTTGTACCAGATGATTCCCCGGGCATTCTTAATGAACCACTTCTAATCAAATCAGAAGTTACAATGCCTGCTTGTAACACGGCATTTTCGAAAGTTACAGGGCCAGTTGAATTAACCAAACTCCTGACTTCGGGGGCTAAACCCCAAATGTAGCGTTCAGTACGTTTAAATTCTGGAGTAACTAACCATGGGACTAGACGAGCCAGTTCATTAAAGCGATGGGTATACTCCAAGTGATCTGCACCCTTCATTTCTAGATTCCAAAGTTCTTGCTCTAATTTCTGAATTTCGTTTATCGGACAAAAGTGTTTTATCATAAGATTTTTAAGTTCTGTCCAAGACATACGATTGGTTGCCTCTTGTCCTTGGATTTGCACAACAGTATTCCACCACATCAGCGCGTGGTCTACAAATGTAGAAGTAGCAAATTTGACAATACAATATGGTGGACAGTTAGTGATATTAATGATGGATTCAGTCTTTTCGATCCACTTTACCAGTCCATTTGGTCCTTCAGTACCGCTAAATTCCATAGGTTTACATAGCATGAAGTTCTTAAGTTGATATCCGTGTTGCGGGGGATTTTGATTGTTACAATTATTGTTCAAGTTCGGTGCATTATTTAAAGTAATATTGGTATTCAACGGGGGAGTATTAGTTGTGATAGTATCAGTATTTATCGGGGAAGCATTTGTGGTTGTATTAGTATTTGTCAAGGGATTAGTATGTACAACCGCGTTAGCGTTCGGCACTTGATTTGTATTCATAGTTGTATGGATACCAGCAGCGAATTGTGCTGCTATTGTCGGAAGTACTGTTTGTAGTTGTCGAGCGATCATTTCGGCTATATCTGCCTCAGACAACATGTTTACTTTCTTCGGGGCCATTCTATAACAATAACCAGTTATCCAACAATTAACAAAATTAACATACACTAATGATCACAAAAGGAATTATAATAACAAGTAATCAGGTATTTCAATTAACACGTATATATCACACGGGTTTGTTCTTGAGTTTGAATACTAAGGATAATATGTAAAGTTAGCCTAACAAAGGCCAATGTTTATATATATATATATATATCAAAAGTTGTCACCTAGTGACAAGTAATTGTAATCCAGTAAGGGTAAGTGTTTGAAATGAAATATCCAATGCGTCACCCATATCAACATAGCATCCTACCAGATGCTTGCATGGGGTATCGAAGGCTATATACAACAATATCGTACTACCCTTATCTATCTAAGTACACATTATACAATTATATACGGTTTACAACTTGCCCGAAAATTATTCCGGTACGATCCCGTCATTAGGCAATTGTTTTTCTTTAGCCTCTTCCATAAGTAAACAATTGCTCGTTATGAGTTTAGTTAGTATATTTATCATATGAATGCACTCATATATTCAACTAGACCCTTAGAGGTTGTTAAATATAACTATAGAATATATTCCTTCGCCAGATCATCCGGTGCACGCAAGTATGTTGGGCCTACTAAAAGTGGTAGTTTACTGGTTGGGTTAAGTATGTTCCGTTCCAGTCAGCATGTCATCAATTCGTGAGCATGAGGTTTCTCTCCTACAGTAACCAATTGGAATAGGAAAAATATAGGAGAGGTTGGATGTTCTTGTTCATAGATGGTTCGAAGAGTTTGCTAGTTAAGAAGGTTCATCAGAATTAGTTGTACTGGTAATATGTAAAAGAAATTATTATTATTAATATTTCTTTTTGAAATATCGTTAGTATATTATATGTACTGGTAGACACGGTCTGTTTATAGAATTGGGGAATCAATAAAGTAGTTATTATATTTATAATTTGATAAATCGGACTCATCACTAGGTACTTTCCTAGGAATAGTGTTTGTTTTTCAAACAACAGAAATCGAATGATGACCAGAAAATAGTTTAGTTTAGTGTCAAAGAAACGAGTACATAAAATAAAGGTTAGACCCATGCTGAGAGGTATTATATGTATATATATATCTATATATGTATATGTATATTCTTGAAATCATTGTCTGTAGAACACGCCTCCCATGGTTCTTTCCCGGGCCTTGCATATTAAGCCCCTTTGTGGTGCTGTCACATCACCAGACTTAGTTAAACTTGTTGAAGCATTCTCATATTCTCACTCACAGGAAACACCGGTTCTTTATCTGTCGTAAAGCTACCCGATCTCGACATCTTTCAGTGCAATCGTTAATCAGAAGAAAACGTTTTTCGGTAGCTTAAATCATCGTAAAGGATATTATTAATTAATACCGAAATTAAATATTTTATTTGTTACAATAAGATTCGTTATCATCGGTAGTGTCGTACGTACACATATCCCTATACCTCATCTCAGATAAGCACGTATGTACACTTCATATATACTTCACATCACCTTTATGCACGTATGTTGCCATTTTTACCTTTCAATATGTTCCGCGACTTCACCCCGAATTCCCTCGTACAAGCAAGTCTGTTATTACGTTCCGGACCATAATAACTCACTTGCCCTACGAGTTCATCCCGGCATCCATCAGTATCTATCGTTACTCATTAATAAGTTCCCCAGTGATAATCGAGCCTACGGTTATATTATAGGTATCCTAAGGGATAACCTAATCCTTTATAACCAATGGCTCTGATACCAACTTGTTGTCACACCCCGTTAAGCGAATTGCGGAAGCGTAAAACGGAAATGCAACAGATACAACTGGTATCAAATACATTGTTCATAAAGAAACATTACTAACTAATTTACAATATATTATATCGTTCTAACATCTTTTACAAACTAGGTGATACAATCAAACCGGTTCTTCAATTACTTTACTTCTAACTCAAATGCCCATGACATCAATCACCAATCAGACACGTAACGCACAGGAAATTACTTCTCATATCTGATTACCTGAAAAGCATGTTAAAATAGGTCAACTACGAATAGTTGGTGAGTTTCATAAGTTTAACGAAATCAGTTCTGCGTACCACACAGTCATAGTTTGTATGTACGCGCGTATGTAAAAATATGTGTTTACGTTTGTATAAATATGTACAGCCATATCCTTGTGTGTGCATATGCACACATGTAAGTTTATAATATAAATTTGAAATTTCGGTAAAATCGTGGTTGTTTGTTCGTACTACCTGTTTCCAATTTCCGTGTTTAACCAACCACTGTGTACCCCCTTCCTCCCACAACGGTTCCACATAAACTCAACCACTATGGCCCCCCTTCCGCCCACAACGGTTCCGCGTTAACATCAAACATTATATAGTGTACACGCAAATAATTAGTATATTCTACACATAGTATTTCCTACGGCTAATCACATAGCATGTATATAGACACATATACACATATAGTATTTATCACGTATCACCAGATACTGTAGCTCCCCATCCGCCCACAATACGCATAATCACATTATTCTCTTAACATTCATGTCATAATCAAGTTAGTTCGTTTAATAAGTTGCAGCAGAACTTGGCTCATAGGCCATACTCAACTTTAGTTTATAAGTTGCAGCAGAACTTGGCTCATAGGCCATACTCAACTTTAGTTTAGTAAGTTGCAGCAGAACTTGGCTCAGAGGCCATACTCAACTTTAGTTTATAAGTTGCAGCAGAACTTGGCTCATAGGCCATACTCAACTTTAGTTTGTTACTATTGTGGCCACCCTTCCGCCCACAATAGCCCCATAAATATCATAGACCACGTTATCCCCATGGCCATTACAGACCATGTTGTTTCCCAAATTAGTTATGTTTAACATTACACAACGTGCTTGTATAAACATGTTGTCACGTGTAATTTCATTATGTTTTTCAATTCGTATTATCTCCGCTCAATATATCAATCAACGATAATAATCATCTTTCATCAGCACGTAGTCAATCATTATGTTTGTAGGGACTTTTCATATATAAATGTTCAGATATTTTATATCCTGAATCGTTTTCAGATAGATAACGTGTGTAACCATGCTTTCCACCCCAAAAGTTCGTAAAATAGTTTAAAGAGTGGGGTCATGAAACTCACCTTATCGTAGTTCGCACAGAAGTTACGTATCAGTAAGTCAGATGCCTCGTTTATAGCCTGATTCCTATAAACGGTATCGTATCGTTAATACTAGTACAGTGTTTAAGCTAAGTCGGGCCGTATAGATAATCTGGGTATAGCTGTTAAGCCCAGAACATGACCATAGTCTTAGATTGTGACGTTGTATACTATGAAATGTTTAAAACTGGATTTGGCTCAGTTTCACCGTTTCCTGAGCCTAGCTCAGTTGATCGTTTATACGTTTCGGGATTAGATAAGATCACATAAAACTTAAGTAAATATATTGATTGATAAAATAATTTGATTTATGAAAGAATTTTAAGGTTTCGGTGTCTGGTTTGATCGCAAGGATTGTTTCCGTTTTCATACGGGTTTGATTATACAAAACGCGCATAATTCACCCGAATTTTCCGGAATTCTCGTAAAAAGTTCGTTTTTATCAATATCATTCAAAAACGTGATATTTGACCACTTTTGACATTTTGACATACCAGTCAGTCCGTTAAACACAAAACTGCCGGTTTCGTTAAAACAATTATAATTTAAATCTTTGATTAATCATAACTAAATATGTACTTATATATAAATTATGTAAAATTTTGTAAAAATACATTAAGACATGGAGAATTTTATAAAAATATTTTCAGAAACTTTATGATTATTTATTTATTTATAAAAATTCATTTAATAGGTTATAATCGTGTAATAAATGGCCCGTTTATATCAAACGACCTACCAAAAATCCAATAATTTTTACAAATGTCCTCAATGTTATTACATAGCCCCTGCAAAATTTCCAGAAACTAACTCTTTTGACAAAATGCCTTTTTGTGCGTTTTTCGGCTGTTAAAATTCGGTTAAGCCATGATTGCACAAACCATACTTAGACATTTCCAATGATTCCCAAACTTTACCAGTGATCTTACCATCACATATTAAACTCCAAAACCAAGTTTCATAAATTTTCAATGTGTTTAGCTATTTTTCCCAATTAAACGCTTATAAACGGAAATAAATTCACCAAATATTCTCCGTTTATCGAAAAATTACCAAATTTGAACAGGGACTCATTTATATGATCCCTAATGTCCCTACAAGTTTTCACAAGCTAACAACAAGCACGTCACAACCTAATACTAAACAGCCCCTAAACGAGTGTTACGGGTTTACCTTGTCGGTTTTCGATGAATTTTGCTAGTTTCAATGACTTTCCGGGTCTCGGGTTGCAAACTCAGTATATCTACATATCATATAACATCAAACCAAGCATAAATCATCCATGTAACAGCCTTGATAATTAGGGTTTCGGTTTTGGGTTCAAACCGAACTTTCTAACCGTAAAAACGTTGTATTCATGTTCTAATCCGCGTTTTTGACCAAAAAAGTATATGTTCCTGGTTTGTAAACATGTTTAACATCAAAACATGGTTTTACTTGATTTTTAGGGTTTTTGGATGGTTAAACATGTTTAAAACTAACTAAAACATGTTTATAAGTTAATTATATGGATCAAACTTGGTTAAATCTTCACAAAACTTGATCTTACCTTAGGGTTTTGAAGGAGAGCTGATAGAGCAGAGCTAGAGCTGCTTTGGCCTTCAAAAGTTTGTATGTTAGAATGAATAACACTAACTTAAGAATGAAGTTATATAAAAAAAAAAAAATGTATGGTTTGGTGGCTGGCGATCGGTCTATTGGAAGGCCCTTAATGGGCTGTTTTGGCCCATTACTCCAATCATACAAGCCCAAACATGAAAAGCCCACTTCAAATTTAGTTCGGGTTCGGTTTTTCGCAAGAAAATTAATTCGGGTGTGAGAAATAGCGCAAAAACGCGTGTTTTTCAGCTTATTTTTGTAAAATAAGAAAAACGTACTGACTCGTTGTAAAATTCCAAAATATTTTCACGGATTGCTTAGAACATGTCATATAAGTGTTTTATAAGTCTTTTTCGGCTTAACGGATGCTACAATGCTTGTTTTGATATTAACGATTGCGTTTAAGCTTATAGCGTATCGATAAACGAAACCTTTTTCGTTTAAAGAGTTTTAAACGTACTGGGGCCTAAATATCAATATGTTAGCCTCTATAACATATATATAACTCGTATATGACCCCTCAGTATGTATACAGGTCATAATTAGTATCGGTCGGTTACTCGTTTAAGCACTACGAATTAACCCATTTATCGTTTACTTGTTACGTAATGAATATAGTGTACCTCGTTTTGTTTGCTATCGAACTAAGGCCATATTACTAATATTTTAGCTTTCATAGATCGTATATCACTTATAGATGGCACCCTGGGATATCCGGACCATAACCAGACCAGTTTGGTTATTCGTTTGTTCGTTACGCCATAAGCGGTTAGACGCTTATTCGAGTTTGTAAGTACTAAGGTGTACTCGGTTTTGCCACGGATGTCACATTCTCCCCCTGTTAAGAAATTTCGTCCCCGAAATTCAATATGCCATATATGCTCTTTTTGGGGAAAATTTTATAATCATTTGTTTTGGAATTCGTTTTTCTGTTTCCGAACACGTTTGATTCCCCGTTGTGGATTCTACTGGATTTTTATTCAATGAATTGTGTCACAACTGTTTGATTTTCCCCACTCAGCATTTTCATGAGTCTCTTTATAGTGTTTAGCTGTATAAAAGTTTTCAAATAGTACTAATTCCGCCATGTCGGCAAGGCACTCTTTTTGATTCGATATATGAAATATAGGGAGTGAAATAATTTTGTTTAATACGTTATGGGGTTAACTTTCAAGGCAATTTTGTATAGTGCTATATATTTTAGAATTAGCTCACCGTTCCTCAACTCAACTAACAACTTTCAAAATTTGATAACTTCTCGTATTTCTCAGTATAGCCCTCTTGTTAGCCTTAGGCGGCCTTTGGTTTGTTATTAATATTACGAGTTTTATTTATGGTTATCGAAATCAAATCGGATTTTGTATTTTGGGGGTCACCAATTCTTTTCAGCTTTAATAAGATGGCGAGGTACATTCTTGCTCGTATAATATAGTATATTACCACTCGTATAATATTATGATGACTATTAATGTACGAGGATTGAAATTACTGGTCTCACTTTCCTCTATTGTTTGAATAGTTTATTTGATTTGATTGTTTTATAGAGGATTATAGACCGTGCTTAGGCCAATTAGGGATCTAAAATTTCATACACAATTCACCAAGAGTAAGATTTTGTTAAGGCGAGTTTTTCAGTTGGATAGTTGTTACAAATCAGAAGAAGGTATTCGGAGTGGATTAGTCAGGAAACTATCATTCAGCTTGAATTGCTTTCTCGGGATGTTTAAGGAACACATGTTAAGGGTTCCATTTTAGTTTGTTTCCCACTTCCAATGGGGTATCTCGAATTGTTGTAGCATCTCCGAGGATCTTTAGTATTCCCCCAGAACTTATAATAGTGCACACTTTATAAAACATGAGCTTATGATTCCTTCATAGATTTCGTTTGCATCTTTATACTAGTACTCAGTTTATCCGAACATCTGGCCTGACTTTTCCTTGTTCATCACTCAGTTATTAAGGCTATAAAAATTTAAAGTTCAAGTTTCGGTTACGGATAGTATAGTTTTCCTCATCCGTGTTTCATCATTGGGGTACTAGGATTTGTTCCGTGTACGGAATCATTTCTTTATCTAGAAGAGGCAGTATAACAGTTCTATTTCTATATATAACCTTCATTTGAACACAATTAACTAGTCCATACTGACTATTACACAATGACTCCCCACTTCCACCGGGAGTGCATTGATAAGGAATAACTAGTTATTTAGGTTAAGAGGGTAGTTTTTCGAGTAATATGGTTAGTATTTATAGTCTTACTTTTGGTGGTTTCTATAGTATACAGAATTGTTATTTTACTAGACGGTATATTCTCCAAAGTAATAACTTGCAGGAACGAAACGTCTATCAGTGTCCGTAATAAATAGACTAAAGTATGTTAGGCATTACTAAGAACGTACCTGTCACTACATTTGTTCTATCCGGTTTATTCACAATACTTGACCCCTAGTCGAGTTGGACGTCGATGTCGGTCCTTGCCTTTGTCTTTCCATCGCAATTGGGTTCAATCTAGGGCAGTCTTTCTTGATGTGCTCCATACTACCACACTCATAACAGGCATTACGGTTTATTATGGGTTGGTTTTGGTAGATTGGTTGTTGTCGTGTTGGTTGCGGTTGGGGTAGTTGTGAGTCCTGGGGTTGGGTTGGTGGATTTATAGTATTCATAACGGTTCTACAATTTCGGGCATAGTGTCCCACCTTCCCACATTTGTGACACACATTGGTCCGACATTCACCAACATGATGATAACCACATTTTCCACATCTAGGCAAAAGCCCGTTATACTTATCTTGCTTCACATCGGAACTGATCATAGCATAATTTTGTATTGCAAGGCGCGCGCATTTATTCCGTTGTCTTTCTTGTATTACCGCTCCATAATTGGTTCGTTTTGTACCAGATGATTCCCCGGGCATTCTTAATGAACCACTTCTAATCAAATCAGAAGTTACAATGCCTGCTTGTAACACGGCATTTTCGAAAGTTACAGGGCCAGTTGAATTAACCAAACTCCTGACTTCGGGGGCTAAACCCCAAATGTAGCGTTCAGTACGTTTAAATTCTAGAGTAACTAACCATGGGACTAGACGAGCCAGTTCATTAAAGCGATGGGTATACTCCAAGTGATCTGCACCCTTCATTTCTAGATTCCAAAGTTCTTGCTCTAATTTCTGAATTTCGTTTATCGGACAAAAGTGTTTTATCATAAGATTTTTAAGTTCTGTCCAAGACATACGATTGGTTGCCTCTTGTCCTTGGATTTGCACAACAGTATTCCACCACATCAGCGCGTGGTCTACAAATGTAGAAGTAGCAAATTTGACAATACAATATGGTGGACAGTTAGTGATATTAATGATGGATTCAGTCTTTTCGATCCAATTTACCAGTCCATTTGGTCCTTCAGTACCGCTAAATTCCATAGGTTTACATAGCATGAAGTTCTTAAGTTGATATCCGTGTTGCGGGGGATTTTGATTGTTACAATTATTGTTCAAGTTCGGTGCATTATTTAAAGTAATATTGGTATTCAACGGGGGAGTATTAGTTGTGATAGTATCAGTATTTATCGGGGAAGCATTTGTGGTTGTATTAGTATTTGTCAAGGGATTAGTATGTACAACCGCGTTAGCGTTCGGCACTTGATTTGTATTCATAGTTGTATGGATACCAGCAGCGAATTGTGCTGCTATTGTCGGAAGTACTGTTTGTAGTTGTCGAGCGATCATTTCGGCTATATCTGCCTCAGACAACATGTTTACTTTCTTCGGGGCCATTCTATAACAATAACCAGTTATCCAACAATTAACAAAATTAACATACACTAATGATCACAAAAGGAATTATAATAACAAGTAATCAGGTATTTCAATTAACACGTATATATCACACGGGTTTGTTCTTGAGTTTGAATACTAAGGATAATATGTAAAGTTAGCCTAACAAAGGCCAATGTTTATATATATATATATATATCAAAAGTTGTCACCTAGTGACAAGTAATTGTAATCCAGTAAGGGTAAGTGTTTGAAATGAAATATCCAATGCGTCACCCATATCAACATAGCATCCTACCAGATGCTTGCATGGGGTATCGAAGGCTATATACAACAATATCGTACTACCCTTATCTATCTAAGTACACATTATACAATTATATACGGTTTACAACTTGCCCGAAAATTATTCCGGTACGATCCCGTCATTAGGCAATTGTTTTTCTTTAGCCTCTTCCATAAGTAAACAATTGCTCGTTATGAGTTTAGTTAGTATATTTATCATATGAATGCACTCATATATTCAACTAGACCCTTAGAGGTTGTTAAATATAACTATAGAATATATTCCTTCGCCAGATCATCCGGTGCACGCAAGTATGTTGGGCCTACTAAAAGTGGTAGTTTACTGGTTGGGTTAAGTATGTTCCGTTCCAGTCAGCATGTCATCAATTCGTGAGCATGAGGTTTCTCTCCTACAGTAACCAATTGGAATAGGAAAAATATAGGAGAGGTTGGATGTTCTTGTTCATAGATGGTTCGAAGAGTTTGCTAGTTAAGAAGGTTCATCAGAATTAGTTGTACTGGTAATATGTAAAAGAAATTATTATTAATATTTCTTTTTGAAATATCGTTAGTATATTATATGTACTGGTAGTCACGGTCTGTTTATAGAATTGGGGAATCAATAAAGTAGTTATTATATTTATAATTTGATAAATCGGACTCATCACTAGGTACTTTCCTAGGAATAGTGTTTGTTTTTCAAACAACAGAAATCGAATGATGACCAGAAAATAGTTTAGTTTAGTGTCAAAGAAACGAGTACATAAAATAAAGGTTAGACCCATGCTGAGAGGTATTATATGTATATATATATCTATATATGTATATGTATATTCTTGAAATCATTGTCTGTAGAACACGCCTCCCATGGTTCTTTCCCGGGCCTTGCATATTAAGCCCCTTTGTGGTGCTGTCACATCACCAGACTTAGTTAAACTTGTTGAAGCATTCTCATATTCTCACTCACAGGAAACACCGGTTCTTTATCTGTCGTAAAGCTACCCGATCTCGACATCTTTCAGTGCAATCGTTAATCAGAAGAAAACGTTTTTCGGTAGCTTAAATCATCGTAAAGGATATTATTAATTAATACCGAAATTAAATATTTTATTTGTTACAATAAGATTCGTTATCATCGGTAGTGTCGTACGTACACATATCCCTATACCTCATCTCAGATAAGCACGTATGTACACTTCATATATACTTCACATCACCTTTATGCACGTATGTTGCCATTTTTACCTTTCAATATGTTCCGCGACTTCACCCCGAATTCCCTCGTACAAGCAAGTCTGTTATTACGTTCCGGACCATAATAACTCACTTGCCCTACGAGTTCATCCCGGCATCCATCAGTATCTATCGTTACTCATTAATAAGTTCCCCAGTGATAATCGAGCCTACGGTTATATTATAGGTATCCTAAGGGATAACCTAATCCTTTATAACCAATGGCTCTGATACCAACTTCTGTCACACCCCGTTAAGCGAATTGCGGAAGCGTAAAACGGAAATGCAACAGATACAACTGGTATCAAATACATTGTTCATAAAGAAACATTACTAACTAATTTACAATATATTATATCGTTCTAACATCTTTTACAAACTAGGTGATACAATCAAACCGGTTCTTCAATTACTTTACTTCTAACTCAAATGCCCATGACATCAATCACCAATCAGACACGTAACGCACAGGAAATTACTTCTCATATCTGATTACCTGAAAAGCATGTTAAAATAGGTCAACTACGAATAGTTGGTGAGTTTCATAAGTTTAACGAAATCAGTTCTGCGTACCACACAGTCATAGTTTGTATGTACGCGCGTATGTAAAAATATGTGTTTACGTTTGTATAAATATGTACAGCCATATCCTTGTGTGTGCATATGCACACATGTAAGTTTATAATATAAATTTGAAATTTCGGTAAAATCGTGGTTGTTTGTTCGTACTACCTGTTTCCAATTTCCGTGTTTAACCAACCACTGTGTACCCCCTTCCTCCCACAACGGTTCCACATAAACTCAACCACTATGGCCCCCCTTCCGCCCACAACGGTTCCGCGTTAACATCAAACATTATATAGTGTACACGCAAATAATTAGTATATTCTACACATAGTATTTCCTACGGCTAATCACATAGCATGTATATAGACACATATACACATATAGTATTTATCACGTATCACCAGATACTGTAGCTCCCCATCCGCCCACAATACGCATAATCACATTATTCTCTTAACATTCATGTCATAATCAAGTTAGTTCGTTTAATAAGTTGCAGCAGAACTTGGCTCATAGGCCATACTCAACTTTAGTTTATAAGTTGCAGCAGAACTTGGCTCATAGGCCATACTCAACTTTAGTTTAGTAAGTTGCAGCAGAACTTGGCTCAGAGGCCATACTCAACTTTAGTTTATAAGTTGCAGCAGAACTTGGCTCATAGGCCATACTCAACTTTAGTTTGTTACTATTGTGGCCACCCTTCCGCCCACAATAGCCCCATAAATATCATAGACCACGTTATCCCCATGGCCATTACAGACCATGTTGTTTCCCAAATTAGTTATGTTTAACATTACACAACGTGCTTGTATAAACATGTTGTCACGTGTAATTTCATTATGTTTTGCAATTCGTATTATCTCCGCTCAATATATCAATCAACGATAATAATCATCTTTCATCAGCACGTAGTCAATCATTATGTTTGTAGGGACTTTTCATATATAAATGTTCAGATATTTTATATCCTGAATCGTTTTCAGATAGATAACGTGTGTAACCATGCTTTCCACCCCAAAAGTTCGTAAAATAGTTTAAAGAGTGGGGTCATGAAACTCACCTTATCGTAGTTCGCACAGAAGTTACGTATCAGTAAGTCAGATGCCTCGTTTATAGCCTGATTCCTATAAACGGTATCGTATCGTTAATACTAGTACAGTGTTTAAGCTAAGTCGGGCCGTATAGATAATCTGGGTATAGCTGTTAAGCCCAGAACATGACCATAGTCTTAGATTGTGACGTTGTATACTATGAAATGTTTAAAACTGGATTTGGCTCAGTTTCACCGTTTCCTGAGCCTAGCTCAGTTGATCGTTTATACGTTTCGGGATTAGATAAGATCACATAAAACTTAAGTAAATATATTGATTGATAAAATAATTTGATTTATGAAAGAATTTTAAGGTTTCGGTGTCTGGTTTGATCGCAAGGTTTGTTTCCGTTTTCGTACGGGTTTGATTATACAAAACGCGCATAATTCACCCGAATTTTCCGGAATTCTCGTAAAAAGTTCGTTTTTATCAATATCATTCAAAAACATGATATTTGACCACTTTTGACATTTTGACATACCAGTCAGTCCGTTAAACACAAAACTGCCGGTTTCGTTAAAACAATTATAATTTAAATCTTTGATTAATCATAACTAAATATGTACTTATATATAAATTATGTAAATTTTTGTAAAAATACATTAAGACATGGAGAATTTTATAAAAATATTTTCAGAAACTTTATGATTATTTATTTATTTATAAAAATTCATTTAATAGGTTATAATCGTGTAATAAATGGCCCGTTTATATCAAACGACCTCCGAAAAATCCAATAATTTTTACAAATGTCCTCAATGTTATTACATAGCCCCTGCAAAATTTCTAGAAACTAACTCTTTTGACAAAATGCCTTTTTGTGCGTTTTTCGGCTGTTAAAATTCGGTTAAGCCATGATTGCACAAACCATACTTAGACATTTCCAATGATTCCCAAACTTTACCAGTGATCTTACCATCACATATTAAACTCCAAAACCAAGTTTCATAATTTTTCAATGTGTTAAGCTATTTTTCCCAATTAAACGCTTATAAACGGAAATAAATTCACCAAATATTCTCCGTTTATCGAAAAATTACCAAATTTGAACAGGGACTCATTTATATGATCCCTAATGTCCCTACAAGTTTTCACAAGCTAACAACAAGCACGTCACAACCTAATACTAAACATCCCCTAAACGAGTGTTACGGGTTTACCTTGTCGGTTTTCGATGAATTTTGCTAGTTTAAACGACTTTCCGGGTCTCGGGTTGCAAACTCAGTATATCTACATATCATATAACATCCAACCAAGCATAAATCATCCATGTAACAGCCTTGATAATTAGGGTTTCGGTTTTGGGTTCAAACCGAACTTTCTAACCGTAAAAACGTTGTATTCATGTTCTAATCCGCGTTTTTGACCAAAAAAGTATATGTTCCTGGTTTGTAAACATGTTTAACATCAAAACATGGTTTTACTTGATTTTTAGGGTTTTTGGATGGTTAAACATGTTTAAAACTAACTAAAACATGTTTATAAGTTAATTATATGGATCAAACTTGGTTAAATCTTCACAAAACTTGATCTTACCTTAGGGTTTTGAAGGAGAGCTGATAGAGCAGAGCTAGAGCTGCTTTGGACTTCAAAAGTTTGTATGTTAGAATGAATAACACTAACTTAAGAATGAAGTTATATAAAAAAAAAAAGAATGTATGGTTTGGTGGCTGGCGATCGGACTATTGGAAGGCCCTTAATGGGCTGTTTTGGCCCATTACTCCAATCATACAAGCCCAAACATGAAAAGCCCACTTCAAATTTAGTTCGGGTTCGGTTTTTCGCAAGAAAATTAATTCGGGTGTGAGAAATAGCGCAAAAACGCGTGTTTTTCAGCTTATTTTTGTAAAATAAGAAAAACGTACTGACTCGTTGTAAAATTCCAAAATATTTTCACGGATTGCTTAGAACATGTCATATAAGTGTTTTATAAGTCTTTTTCGGCTTAACGGATGCTACAATGCTTGTTTTGATATTAACGATTGCGTTTAAGCTTATAGCGTATCGAATATACGAAACCTTTTTCGTTTAAAGAGTTTTAAACGTACTGGGGCCTAAATATCAATATGTTAGCCTCTATAACATATATATAACTCGTATATGACCCCTCAGTATGTATACGGGTCATAATTAGTATCGGTCGGTTACTCGTTTAAGCACTACGAATTAACCGATTTATCGTTTACTTGTTACGTAATGAATATAGTGTACCTCGTTTTGTTTGCTATCGAACTAAGGCCATATTACTAATATTTTAGCTTGCATAGATCGTATATCACTTATAGATGGCACCCTGGGATATCCGGACCATAACCATACCAGTTTGGTTATTCGTTTGTTCGTTACGCAATAAGCGGTTAGACGCTTATTCGAGTTTGTAAGTACTAAGGTGTACTCGGTTTTGCCACGGATGTCACTGTTGTGTTGGTAAAAAAACAAAAAGGAAAGGGGTTGTATCCCCCTTTTCCGATCGGAGTCAAGGAGAGGGTGGGGTGGGACCCACCTCTCCATTCTTGGCCATTCATTTGGATTTCAGGAATCTGGATAACGTTTTGGATAATCTGGTTCAGTTCGTTTTTCGGTTAAATGTCTAATTTGGCTTAAAACGAGGCTAAAACGGTCGTTTTTCGGCTAAAAAATGAAATTTATATAAAACTGATTTAAAAACTTTAAAAACTTAAACCATGACATTTATTAACTTGAAACATCATATTATTAATAATTGTGCATCTTTTTCGGCTTGATCGATCGTCTCTTGCTTGGTTTGGTATTAAAGGTTTCGTTTAACGTACCGACATACCATTAATCGGAATTTCTTTTTCTGTGCTTTAATTCACTTATCCCGAAGCTTTAACACTTCGTAAACATCACTAAATATTATGTATCTCGTCTATAATGTATCCCCGATTCGTTCGGGCTTCAATAACCGTTAATCGGTTGATCGTATTTCCAATACGATTAACTGTATAATCGAGTATAATCCGTACTGTGAGTCATACATACTTGTATAAACACATTATAATTCATATATTCATTATTAAATAACACATAAATAGTATATACCGGTTAGGGTATACCTGATTCTGCCGGAATCGTTACATTCTCCCCCCGTAAAAGAAATTTCGTCCTCGAAATTTTTACGCGTCGACTACTTCCTTTTGAGGAAATAGATAGGGGTATTTCTTCCTGAATTCGTCCTTTCGTTCCAATGTATATTCTGGGCCTCGTTGCGAATTCCATCTAACTTTGACCAACGAAATCTTATTGTGTCTAAGTTGCTTGATTTTCTCGTCTACTATTTCTATGGGTTCCTCTACGAAATTGAGCTTATCACTTATTTGGACACCCTCTAAAGGTAACACCGATGTCTCATCCTTCAGACATCTTTTCAAGTTCGACACGTGAAACACGTTGTGAACTGCACTCAGTTCATCGGGTAGTTCTAATCGGTATGCTACGGGACCGATTTTTGCAGTAATCTTAAATGGTCCAATATATCTCGGGGCTAACTTCCCCGCCTTTCCAAATCTGACTACACCCTTCCAAGGTGATACTTTCAAATACACTTTATCACCTTTCTCAAACGACAACGGTTTTCTACGGGTATCGGCATAACTCTTCTGCCGATCCCGCGCGGCCTTCAGATTGTTCCTAATTTCAAGGATTTTGCTGGTCGTTTCCTAGACCAGGTCTGATCTAATAACCTGAGTGTCACCCACTTCAGTCCAGCAGAGTGGTGATCGGCACTTCCGACCATACAATGCTTCGTAAGGCGCTGCCTTTATACTGCTATGGTAACTGTTATTATAGAAAAATTCAACGAGTGGGAGATGTTGATCCCAATTTCCCTTAAAATCCAGTACGCATGCAAGAAGCAAATCCTCCAGGGTTTGGATGGTCCTCTCAGACTGACCATCGGTCTGAGGGTGGTAAGCTGTGCTTAGATCAATACGCGTTCCCAGCGCCTCTTGCACAGCTTGCCAAAGATTGGAGGTGAAATGGCTATCCCGATCGGAGATGATTGAGATGGGTATTCCATGACGAGACACAATTTCATTTATATAAATCTGCGCAAGTCTCTCAGTGTTATAATTATTCCTAATCGGGATAAAATGTGCCGATTTGGTTAATCGATCCACGATTACCCAAATTGCATCATGACCTCGGAACGTCTTAGGGAGATGTGTCACAAAATCCATCGTGATTTGTTCCCACTTCCACTCGGGAATCTCCGGTTGTTGTAACATTCCCGAGGGTTTCTGGTGCTCTGCCTTAACTCTCGCACAAGTCGTACATTTACCGACATACGTTGCGATATCCTTTTTCATACCCGGCCACCAGTAGAACTCCTTCACATCCTTGTACATCTTATCCGATCCCGGATGTATGGAATATTTCGATATATGCGCTTCGTCCATGATTAATTCACGAAGGTCATGGACGGTCGGGATCCAAATTCGATTTTTGAAATAGAGAATTTCGTCCACGCGATGTTCGAAATTCTTCTCATTGCCGTAAAGTCCCTCCTTTTCCAATTGTTCCTCTTTCAACGCCTCACGTTGAGCGACTCGAATCAGGTCCGAAAGGTTCGACTGGACTATCATCCCCAGCGCTCGCACTCGCAATGGCTTAATCCGATCTTTCCTACTCAAGGCATCGGCTACGACATTAGCCTTGCCGGGGTGATAACGGATGTCACAGTCATAATCGCTTAACAACTCGACCCATCTTCGTTGCCTCATATTCAGTTCTTTCTGATCGAATATGTGCTGCAAACTTTTATGATCGGTGAAGATGGTGCACTTCGTACCGTAGAGATAATGTCTCCAGATTTTAAGTGCGAAGATAACCGCTCCCAATTTTAAGTCGTGAGTAGTATAATTTTTCACGTGTACTTTTAACTGTCGGGAAGCATAGGCTATAACCTTATTATTCTGCATCAACACGCATCCTAACCCTCTACGCGATGCGTCACAATACGCGACAAAACCATCGTCTCCATCGGGGAGACTTAAAATCGGCGCTTGGCACAATTTTTGCTTTAGCGTTTGAAACGCCGTTTCCTGCTCTTCTCCCCATTCATACTTTCGATCCTTTTGAGTCAGGAGAGTTAAAGGTTGGGCGATGCTGGAAAAGTTCTCTATGAATCGACGATAATATCCAGCTAAGCCTAAGAATTGGCGGATTTCCTTTGGCGTTTTAGGCGCTTGCCAATTCTTAATTGCTTCAATCTTACTCGGATCAACGTGTATTCCTTGATGGTTTACAACGTGACCGAGGAATTGCACTTCTTTTAACCAGAAGTTACACTTGGAGAATTTTGCATACAACTTCTCCTGATTCAGAAGCTCTAAAATTATTCTTAAGTGTTGCTCGTGTTCCTCTTTACTTTTCGAGTAAATCAGAATATCGTCAATGAACACGATGACGAATTTGTCGAGGTAGGGTTTACAGACTCGATTCATGAGGTCCATGAATACTGCCCGGCGCATTTGTTAGCCCGAAAGGCATAACTAAGAATTCGTAATGGCCGTACTGAGTCCGGAATGCGGTTTTTGGGATATCTTCTTCCTGAATTCTAACCTGATGGTATCCCGATCTAAGATCGATTTTGAGAAATAGCTCGCACCTTGCAGCTGGTCAAACAGATCATCAATTCGGGGAAGAGGGTACCTATTTTTAATTGTTAACTTGTTTAACTCCCTGTAATCAATGCACATTCTAAGGCTCACGTCCTTCTTTTTCACGAATAATACAGGTGCACCCCACGGGGAATAACTAGGACATATAAATCCTTTATCCAACAATTCTTGCAACTGATTGGATAATTCTTGCATCTCGGACGGTGCAAGTCGGTAGGGTGCTTTAGCAACAGGGCCAGCTTGAGGTATTAAATCTATTCTGAATTCGACCTGTCGGTTTGGCGGTAATCCAGGAAGTTCTTCTGGGAAAACTTGTGGAAATTCGCGTACCACCGGGATATCATACACCCGTTTCTCCTCAGCATCTGTGGCCGTCAAGCTCGCTAGATACGCCACGCATCCCTGGCGTATATATTTTAACACCTTGAGGTGGGATATAAATGGTATCATTGTGCCTGACTTCTCTCCTTGCACTAACACCTCTTCGTCATCCGACACCCGGATCTTGACGATTTTCTTTTCACAGTTTATTTCCACTTTGTTACGTGCTAACCAATCCATTCCCACTATCACGTCAAAACTACCTAATTCTACCGGTAATAAGTCAATCAGGAAGGATTGATCGTTCAGAATAAAAGGGCAATTCCGAACTATCTGATTAACTATCATGGTTTTACCATTAGCGACTTCTACGGTGTAAGGTTCTATGGTTTCACTAATCGGAAGGTTTGCTATCGATGGGAAATTAACAGAGACAAAACTTCTATCGGCGCCTGTATCAAATAATACAGAAGCGTAATGATCAGAGACGAGGAATGTACCTGTCACTACGCTGGGGTCCTGGCGTGCTTCGTTCGCCCCCATCACGAATGCTCGGCCTCTCGCCGGATTGGACGACGATGCCTGACCCACGGTTTGCCTCCCATTTCCTCCCTGGTTCAGTTTCGGACAGTTTCTCTTGAAGTGATCTGTGCTGCCGCATTCAAAGCAAGCACGGCTGGTGGTCATCATTTGGTTTCCTTGTGGGTATTGTTGTCGGGCTGGTTGGGTCCTAAATGGCTGCGCACGGATAGGTTGCGGTTGTCGGTTCAGATTGTTCAGGTTTGTCTTACATCTCGGTGCGTAGTGCCCATCCCTGCCACACCGATGGCACACTACTCCCCTGCACTCGCCACCATGCTGGTAACCGCATTTTCCACACTTAGGGAACGTCCCTTTCTGCGGTTCCTGCCTTCCGCCTGAACTAGTCATGGCGTAGTTCTGGGCAGCGGGCCTAGCACGTTTATGTTGCTGCCTCTCCTGGATCCTATTGTCATACGTACCTCGTTTCCCCCCCAGCAGACTCTCCTGCCACCTTCAGTGTCCCACTCCTCACGAAATCGTATGTGACGATACCAGCTTGCGTCACCGCACCCTCAAACGTCTGGTGTCCCCCAGCGTTGACTATACTCCTTACTACTGGAGTTAGTCCCCATATATAACGCTCAACCCTCTTTGACTCTGGGGTGACCAACCATGGCACCAATCGTGACAACTCATTAAATCGGTTCGTATAACCCAAGTGGTCTGCCCCCTGCATCTCCAGGTTCCATAATTCGTTTTCTAACTTCTGCAGTTCGTTTTTCGGGCAGAAATGTTCCAGCACAAGGGACTTGAGTTCTGCC